>NC_135574.1:158511017-159761017 GCF_965152235.1 Eretmochelys imbricata
AGAACATAGGTATCAGGTTACAGCAATAACAAAAATTTACAAGCCAGTTTTTGGGTTTTTTTTTTACTCTCGGGTGTAAAGTTAGTTAAAAACAGAGAGGCTAAGATGACAGAACCCAAGGCAGAAAAAGCCAAAGAGGATTCCCACAGGAGAGAAATGGAGGTAAAGGAAAAAGAGTGGAAGCATGCACTGGAGATGGAGAAAGCAAAGGCTCAGCAGAATATACCGGATAACCCTAACAATCCTTACCCAACAATCCACAAATGGAAGTGACTATGTCCACAATATGATGAATCCAGTGATATTGCTGAATATTATCTCACCTTTGAGAGACTGTGCACACTCCATAAAATTCCTGAAGCTCACAAGATGACCACATTGGTCGCAAAATTGACTGGAATAGCTCTGGACATATTCAATAAGATGCCTATCAATGAGGCTTCTGACTATAATAAATTCAAGGATTTGGTTTTAAAGCAATTTCATGTTACACCTGAAACGTACAGAGTAAAATTTAGAGCCCTTAAGAGAGGACCTGGACTAAGTAACGTGGCTATCTAAACTAGATAAAGGATCTGTTCGATAAATGCATCACAGGAAGGGGTGTAACTAGCTTTGAAGGAATGTGTGATTTGATGGCTCAGGAGCAATTCCTGAATATGTCCAAGGAGGAAATAAAACAGTGTTTATGGGATAAAAAAATGGACTCAGCAGAAAGTCTTGCTTCTTATGCTGATCAATATGAGCAGTACCAGACCGCCAGAGAGGTGGGGCAAACTGGAACAAAATGGGTGGAGGGAAGAGAGAGGAACAACCCTGGTCACAGTTGGAGCGGATACCAGAAGGGACAACCTCAGACCACACCCTTCTACCGGGGGCAGCCCAAGGCCCCAACTACACCCCAGGTAACACTCCAGACACCTTATCGTCCCACCACACCGTTCTCCAGCAACCCACCTCGCTCCAGTGACCCGTCAGCTGGACGATGTTTTAAATGTAACGAGCCGGGGCGTGTAAAGGCCAACTGCCCCAAGAACCCCAACAGATTACAAGTCATTGCACCGGAATCACACCAGAGGTCCTCAGGCCCAGATACCTCCCAGATACCCTCAGAGCAGAGGGAAACTGTGGGTGTGGGTGGGAAGAAGGTCACCACGTGGAGGGACACCGGAGCACAGGTGTCAGCTATCCATGTTTCCATGCAACCCAGAGGCCCAAGTGACGATTCAACCCTTCAAGTCAAACTCTTTTGACTTGCTTACAGCCTAGTTGCCTGTCCAGTACAAGGGCTGGTAAGGAACGTGGACTTTCGCAGTCTATGATGATTATCAAATCCCCATGCTGTCGGGGGAAGACTTGGCCAATCATGTGAAGTTAGCCAAGAGGGTGGGAATGGTCATCCACAGCCAGCCTAAGCATGCCGTCACGCCTAGCTCTGTTCCGGAAACTTCTACCAGGACCTGGTCAGAGGTAATGGAACCGGACCCCATGCCAACGTCTGCAACAGCAGTAGTGGATCCAGTCACAGAGACCCAGACAGAGCCAGTCTCAGAACCGGAACCGGTGGAACAACCAGCACCAGAACCATTGCCAGCACTGAATCCAGTACTTGCTACCGCAACACCAGCGGGTCCCACCAAACCTGCACTGGCAGCAGCAGATAACGCTACACAAGAGGCTCAGCCAAAGCCAGAACCCCAACATAGTGCACCAGCGGAGAGCGGTTCACAGTCAACGGAAACAGCCCCATCCTCTGCATCGCTTCCAGAGGGACCAAGCCCAGATCCACAATCCAATGAGGAACTGATGTCTCCAGCATCAAGGGAACAGTTCCAGACCGAACAGGAAGCAGATGAAAGCCTCCAAAGAGCTTGGATGGCGGCACGGAGCAACCCACCGCCTCTCAGCTCTTCTAATCGATCCAGGTTTGTTGTAGAAAGAGGACTTTTATACAAGGAAACTCTTTCTGGTGGACACCAGGAAGACTGGCATCCTCAGAGACAGCTGGCAGTTCCAACTAAGTACCGGGTAAAGCTATTAAGCTTAGCCCACGATCATCCTAGTGGCCATGCCAGGGTAAACAGAACCAAAGACCATTTGGGAAAGCCGTTCCTTTGGGAGGGAATGGGCAAGGATGTTTCTACCTATGTCCGGTTTTGTGAGGTCTGCCAAAGAATGGGAAAACCCCAAGACCAGGTCAAAGCCTCTCTCCAGCCACTCCCCATCATCGAGGTTCCATTTCAGTGAGTAGCTGTGGATATTCTGGGTCCTTTTCCAAAAAAGACACCCAGAGGAAAGCACTATATACTGACTTTCATGGATTTTGTCACCCGATGGCCAGAAGCAGTAGCTCTAAAACACCAGGGCTAAAAGTGTGTGCCAGGCACGAGCAGACATTTTCGCCAGGGTAGGTTGGCCCTCCAACATCCTCACAGATGCAGGAACTAATTTCCTGGCAGGAACTATGGAAAACCTTTGGGAAGCTCATGGGGTAAATCACTTGGTTGCCACTCCTTACCACCATCAAACAAATGGCATGGTGGAGAAGTTTAATGGAACTTTGAGGGCCATGACACATAAATTCGTAAATGAGCAGTCCAATGATTGGGACCTAGTGTTGCAGCAGTTACTCTTTGCCTACAGAGCTGTACCACATCCCAGTTTAGGGTTTTCACCATTTGAATCTGTATAGGGCTGCGAGGTTAAGGGGCCGTTACAGTTGGTGAAGCAGCAATGGGAGGGATTTACACCTTCTCCAGGAACTAACATTCTGGACTTCGTAACCAACCTACAAAACACCCTCCGAACCTCTTTAGCCCTTGCTAAAGAAAACCTACAGGATGCTCAAAAAGAGCAAAAAGCCTGGTATGATAAACATGCCAGAGAACGTTCCTTCAAAGTAGGAGACCAGTTCATGGTCTTAAAGGTGCTCCGGGCCCATAAAATGGAAGCATCGTGGGAAGGGCCATTCACAGTCAAGGAACGCCTGGGAGCTGTTAATTATCTCATAGCATTCCCCACCTCCAACCGAAAGCCTAAGGTGAACCATATTAATTCTCTAAAGCCCTTTTATTCCAGAGAATTAAAGGTTTGTCAGTTTACAGCCCAGGGAGGAGATGAGACTGAGTGGCCTAAAGGTGTCTACTATGAAGGGAAAAGTGCAGGTGGTGTGGAAGAGGTGAACCTCTCCATGACCCTTGGGCGTATGCAGCGACAGCAGATCCAGGAGCTGTGCACTAGCTACATGCCAATCTTCTTAGCCACCCCAGGACTGACTGAACGGGGATACCACTCCATTGACACAGATAATGCTCACCCAATTAAAGTCCAACCTTACCGGGTGTCTCCTCAAGCTAAAACTGCTATAGAACGGGAGATCCAGGATATGTTACAGACGGGTGTAATCCGCCCCTCTGGCAGTGCATGGGCATCTCTAGTGGTTCTAGTTCCCAAACCAGATGGGGAGATATGTTTTTGCATGGACTATCATAAGCTAAATGCTGTAACTCGCCCAGACAACTATCCAATGCCACGCACGGATGAACTATTGGAGAAACTGGGATAGACCCAGTTCATCTCTATCTTGGACTTAACCAAGGGGTACTGGCAGTACCGCTAGATGAATCAGCAAAGGAAAGGTCAGCCTTCATCACACGTCGGGCTGTATGAATTTAATGTACTCCCTTTCGAGCTGCGGAATGCACCCGCCTCCTTCCAAAGACTTGTAGATGGTCTCCTAGCAGGATTGGGAGACTATGCAGTCACCTACCTTGATGATGTGGCCATATTTTCAGATTCCTGGGCAGAACACCTGGAACATCTAAAAAACGTCATCAAGCGCATAAGGGAGGCAGGACTAACTGTTAAGGCTAAGAAGTGTCAAATAGGCCTAAACAGAGTGACTTACCTTGGACACCAGGTGGGTCAAGGAACTATCAGCCCCCTACAGGCCAAAGTGGATACTATCCAAAAGTGGCCTGTCCCAAAGTCAAAGAAACAGGTTCAATCCTTTTTAGGCTTGGCCAGTTATTACAGACGATTTGTACCGCAATACAGCCAAATCGCTGCCCCACTGACAGACCTAACCAAAAAGAAACAGCCAAATGCCATTCAGTGGACCGAAAAGTGTCAGAAGGCCTTTAACAAGCTTAAAGCGACACTCATGTCTGACCCTGTACTAAGGGCCCCAGACTTTGACAAACCGTTCCTAGTAACCACAGATGCGTCCGAGCGTGGTGTGGGAGCAGTTTTAATGCAGAAAGGACCTGATCAAGAATTCCACCCTGTAGTGTTTCTCAGCAAAAAACTGTCTGAGAGGGAAAGCAACCGGTCAGTCAGTGAAAAAGAATGTTACGCCACTATCTAAGCTCTGGAAAAGCTATGCCCATTTGTTTGGGGATGGCATTTCCACCTACAAACTGACCATGCTGCGCTACAGTGGCTTCATACCGCCACGGGAAATAACAAAAAAAAACTTATTTGGTGGAGGTTAGCTCTCTAAGATTTTGATTTCGACATACAGCATATCTCAGGACCTTCTAACAAAGTGCTTGATGCACTCTTCTGTGAAAGTTTCCCAGAATCAACTGGTTAAAATCGTCTTTGAGATGTGGAAAATATTGTTAGTCTTTATACACTTGGTAGTATATTTAGAGGTGCATGTGTCTTATTAATTCTGTTTTCTCCTAGAGCTCCAGGAAGAAATAACAGCCAGTGTTTCACCCTATCTGTGATGTGGGGGGGCGTGTCATAAATATAAAGGGAAGGGTAACCATCTTTCTGTATACAGAACTATAAAATCCTTCCTGGCCAGAGGCAAAACCCTTTCACCTGTGAAGGGTTAACAAGCTAGGATAACCTCACTGGCACCTGACCAATGAGGAGACAAGATACTTTCAAAGCTGGTGGGGGAGGGGAACAAAGGGTCTGACTATCTGTGTGATGCTTTTGCCGGGAACAGAACAGGAATGGAGTATTAGAACTTGTCAGTAAGTAATCTAGTTAGAAATGCGTTACATTTCCTTTTGCTTAAATGGCTGGTAAATAAGCTGTGCTGAATGGAATGTATATTCCTGTTTTTGTGTCTTTTTGTAACTTAAGGTTTTGCCTAGAGGGATTCTCTATGTTTTGACTCTGATTACCCTGTAAGGTATTTACCATCCTGATTTTACAGAGGTGATTCTTTTACTTTTTCTTTAATTAAAATTCTTCTTTTAAGATCCTGATTGCTTTTTCATTGTTCTTAAGATCCAAGGGTTTGGGTCTGTGTTCACCTATGCAAATTGGTGAGGATTTTTATCAACCTTCCCCAGGAAAGAGGGTGTTGGGCTTGGGGGGATATTTTGGGGGGAAGACGTCTCCAAGTGGGCTCTTTCCCTGTTCTTTGTTTAACATGCTTGGTGGTGGCAGCATAGGGTTCAAGGACAAGGCAAAGTTTGTACCCTGAGGAAGTTTTTAACCTAAGCTGGTAAGAATAAGCTTAGGGGGTCTTTCATGCAGGTCCCCACATCTGTACCCTAGAGTTCAGAGTGGGGAAGGAATCTTGACACCCTCTAACCTAGTTTGGAAATATCTATTATCATTGTTAGAGATGGCTGAAGAGGCACAATGGAAAGCCCACACAAACTTGAGAAGGGTCTAAATCATTAGTGAAGAGACATCAGAACTTGAGGAACAATGACAATCATATTTATGCTTTATGTAGATAAACTGTTGTCGTCAACCATAAATGGAGGACGAAGTCATAGCCTGGCAGGAGGAGTGACAAACACACATGATGCCATGTGCCTTCCTAGTCTCAGGCACATTCTGACAGTCATTACATAATGTCTTTGTACATGCAGGAGGATATTCACTAGGTTGTCAAATCTGGTTATGAGGAAGATATACGGATGCTGTATTGAAATCTGTCCAAGTACTGATAATTTTTTCTCAAAAAGCACAACTTGTAGAGGGAACATTGGAGACAGACTGACTTGACTAACCAGGATCTGAGTCAGTCCTCATGCATGTATTTAGAAATACATTCTGAATTTAATGTCCTTGTTCTGAGACAGTTTGCTGAAAGAACTGCAGCTAGCACGTTCATTAGGAATATGTCCTTCACCTAGACAGTAATGACACTTTTTGTAAGTATTTCTGGGCAGTGTAGCAACATTACTTGAGGGGCATGTTTTGAAACCAGGAAATTTAGAAGCTGGCATAGTTGCCTCTCACTCAGTAGAATCATAGAATCATAGAATATCAGGGTTGGAAGGGACCTCAGGAGGTCATCTAGTCCAACCCCCTGCTCAAAAGCAGGACCCATACCCAATTAAATCATCCCAGCCAGGGCTTTGTCAAGCCTGACCTTAAAAACTTCTAAGGAAGGAGATTCCACCACCTCCCTAGGCAACGCATTCCAGTGTTTCACTACCCTCCTAGTGAAAAAGTTTTTCCTAATATCCAACCTAAACCTCCCCCACTGCAACTTGAGACCATTACTCCTTGTCCTGTCCTCTTCCACCACTGAGAATAGTCTAGAACCATCCTCTCTGGAACCACCTCTCAGGTAGTTGAAAGCAGCTATCAAATCCCCCATCATTCTTCTCTTCTGCAGACTAAACAATCCCAGTTCCCTCAGCCTCTCCTCATAAGTCATGTGTTCCAGACCCCTAATCATTTTTGTTGCCCTTCGCTGGACTCTTTCCAATTTATCCACATCCTTCTTGTAGTGTGGGGCCCAAAACTGGACACAGTACTCCAGATGAGGCCTCACCAATGTCGAATAGAGGGGGACGATCACGTCCCTCGATCTGCTCGCTATGCCCCTACTTATACATCCCAAAATGCCATTGGCCTTCTTGGCAACAAGGGCACACTGCTGGCTCATATCCAGCTTCTCGTCCACTGTCACCCCTAGGTCCTTTTCTGCAGAACTGCTGCCTAGCCATTCGGTCCCTAGTCTGTAGCTGTGCATTGGGTTCTTCCGTCCTAAGTGCAGGACCCTGCACTTATCCTTATTGAACCTCATCAGATTTCTTTTGGCCCAATCCTCCAATTTGTCTAGGTCCCTCTGTATCCTATCCCTGCCCTCCAGGGTATCTACCACTCTTCCCAGTTTAGTATCATCCGCAAATTTGCTGAGAGTGCAATCCACACCATCCTCCAGATCATTTATGAAGATATTGAACAAAACCGGCCCCAGGACCGACCCCTGGGGCACTCCACTTGACACCGGCTGCCAACTAGACATGGAGCCATTGATCACTACCCGTTGAGCCCGACAATCTAGCCAACTTTCTACCCACCTTATAGTGCATTCATCCAGCCCATACTTCTTTAACTTGCTGACAAGAATACTGTAGGAGACCGTGTCAAAAGCTTTGCTAAAGTCAAGATACAATACATCCACTGCTTTCCCTTCATCCACAGAACCAGTAATCTCATCATAGAAGGCGATTAGATTAGTCAGGCATGACCTTCCCTTGGTGAATCCATGCTGACTGTTCCTGATCACTTTCCTCTCATGTAAGTGCTTCAGGATTGATTCTTTGAGGACCTGCTCCATGATTTTTCCGGGGACTGAAGTGAGGCTGACTGGCCTGTAGTTCCCAGGATCCTCCTTCTTCCCTTTTCTAAAGATTGGCACTACATTAGCCTTTTTCCAGTCATCCGGGACTTCCCCCGTTCGCCACGAGTTTTCAAAGATAATGGCCAATGGCTCTGCAATCACAGCCGCCAGTTCCTTTAGCACACTCGGATGCAACTCGTCCGGCCCCATGGACTTGTGCACGTCCAGCTTTTCTAAATAGTCCCTAACCACCTCTTTCTCCACAGAGGGCTGGCCATCTATTCCCCATGTTGTGATGCCCAGCGCAGCAGTCTGGGAGCTGACCTTGTTAGTGAAGACAGAGGCAAAAAAAGCATTGAGTACATTAGCTTTTTCCACATCCTCTATCACTAGGTTGCCTCTCTCATTCATTAAGGGGCCCACACTTTCCCTGGCTTTCTTCTTGTTGCCAACATACCTGAAGAAACCCTTCTTGTTACTCTTGACATCTCTCGCTAGCTGCAGCTCCAGGTGCGATTTGGCCCTCCTAATTTCATTCCTACATGCCCGAGCAATATTTTTACACTCTTCCCTGGTCATATGTCCAACCTTCCATTTCTTGTAAGCTTCTTTTTTATGTTTAAGATCCACTAGGATTTCACCGTTAAGCCAAGCTGGTCGCCTGCCATATTTACTATTCTTTCGACACATCGGGATGGTTTGTCCCTGTAACCTCAACAGGGATTCCTTGAAATACAGCCAGCTCTCCTGGACTCCTTTCCCCTTCATGTTAGTCCCCCAGGGGATCCTACCCATCCGTTCCCTGAGGGAGTCGAAGTCTGCTCTCCTGAAGTCCAGGGTCCGTATCCTGCTGCTTACCTTTCTTCCCTGTGTCAGGATCCTGAACTCAACCAACTCATGGTCACTGCCTCCCAGATTCCCATCCACTTTTGCTTCCCCTACTAATTCTTCCCGGTTTGTGAGCAGCAGGTCAAGAAAAGCTCCCCCCCTAGTTGGCTCCTCTAGCACTTGCACCAGGAAATTGTCCCCTATGCTTTCCAAAAACTTCCTGGATTGTCTGTGCACCACTGTATTGCTCTCCCAGCAGATATCAGGAAAATTAAAGTCACTCATGAGAACCAGGGCGTGCGATCTAGTAGCTTCCGCGAGCTGCCGGAAGAAAGCCTCATCCACCTCATCCCCCTGGTCCAGTGGTCTATAGCAGATTCCCACCACTACTTCACTCCTGTTGCTCACACTTCTAAACTTAATCCAGAGACAGTACTGGAACCCAACTAAATGTTAAAAAATCTTAAAATACTAACACTAAAATACTAATAAAAAACTAATCTAAAGCTGACTAAAAACATTTACAACAAACTAAACTACTTGAGTTTAAAGCGGTGGTAAGAGACTGCTAAAGTATTCAGTCTCTACCCTAAGCCTGTGGTTGAAGGAACTAAGAGGTAGTTGGTCCACCCTACTCTTTTTTGCCCTCCAGAGGGAGCACACACGGGCATTCAGTGATCATATGCAGACCAACAGGTGATTGCAAACCAAGAAAAAGTTCTGATATCTGGCACTAGGAGGCACACAATACCAAGAGTGGAAGACATGTAAACAACCACTTGATGAAGAATCAAAAGCTTGGAATTATGTAAGGAAACCATAAGAATACAATAAAAGGAATCTACTAAGTTCTTAGGCTTACCAGTCTTTTATATCTTCCCTTCCATATTGATACACTTTTCCCAATTTAATTGCTCATAAAACACATAGCCTAAGTTTTGGCCAAACCAATCCAACTGTGCTAAAAATATATTCTACTGATGCTGAGATGCCTACATAGAAGTCTTTTAAAAATGGACTAAATTCTAAATCCACTGTTCTCTCATCCATAATTTTACTTCCAAAATTTTCTTATGAACAGAACTGATACCTAGACATTTTAACTTCATAGTTTACTGCCCCGATGACAAACATAGCAGAGGAATAAATCTTCTTTGTTTCTTATCTGATGTAGCTGACTGAGAAGCACTAGAAGACGTAGATTTTTCTGAGGCAGTAGAAACCACCAGAGAATTAGCAAGGGGATGCATAAAGAATTCTTCATGAAGAATCTGATAAAGATTGTCCTCATTTTTGGAAATTGCAGACACTTACGCAGGTGATAGACAGATGTCTCTTGCTGCCTCTACAGCAGTTTTCAAACTTTTAGAGCTGAGTTTAGTACCACGCCCTTGAGGTACAGTTTTTGGGCCCTCCCCCCCCGTCCAGACAAAAATAGACACATGCAAAAGTATGCTTGATAGCCCACTCATAAACCCAAGAGGGACCTTAACAGAACTTTAATTAAATTCCCTACACCTGTAAATTTCAAATACACAGATACTTAATGTAAAGGGCATGCCTGTTCCTTTGCAGACAGTTTATCAATTTGTGGTGAGATTTTTTTGAAACCGACACTCTGAGGTTGTCATAGAATCATAGATTAGGGTTGGAAGAGACCTTAGGAGGTCATCTAGTCTAACCCCCTGCTCAAAGCAGGACCAATCCCAACTAAATCATCCCAGCCAGGGCTTTGTCAAGCTGGGCCTTAAAAACCGCTAAGGATGGAGAGTCCACCCACTCCTTAGGTAACCCATTCCAGTGCTTCACCACCCTCCTAGTGAAAAGAATGAGATGAGGCTGGATGCCTAGATCTCTTTCTATGACATCTAAAGTCCTCCACAAGTGGAACAAGAATCTTCCTCCAGAGGGGATCTAGTCCTTAAAAGTGAAAAAGCCTTCCAGCCTGCCAGACATTGTTAGCACAACACTGAAACTGTTAAAGAGCCATTCAAGTGGTAATGAAGCCATTAACAGGCATTTGCCAACCCCCAGGTATATACTGTCAGTTTCTGATTTTACTGACAAAAACAGTTGTGTATTACTGTAATATTTACTCAGAACATGTTAGTCTACAGGACCTTAGTTTAAAATTTGCTTTAAAAATATTTAATTAGTGTGTCTCTAAAAAAATCCTTGCATAGATTTTTAAATGCACAATCTGAGTATTCATCTTTAGCCTTAAAAACTTGGATCTTCAGACATACAGTTTTTTAAATAAATCCTTCAAAAGATCACCCTTATCTAAAATACACATGCTAGCCTGGGCTGCCATTGGGCATGGGGCATCAGTTTCATAATACTGCATAGGGCCCCATAAATCCTAAGAACGGCCCTACGTGAGCCGGTGGGGGGCTCCAGCTCTCAGCCTCGGGGGCTTCCACTCTTAGCCACAGGGGCTCCTGCTGAGAGCCCTGGGGCAGCGGTGGCTCCTGCTGAGAGCCCCAAGGTAGTGGTGGCTACAGCTATGAACCCCAGGGTGGCTTGTGCCTGGGGCTCTTGGTGTTAGTCCTGGGGCAGCTGGTAGCTGAGGTTCCTGCTGTTAGACCCCAGGACGGCTCGCAGCTGGGGTCCTGCACTTCAGAACATTCCTCCATGCCCCGCAGGGGACACGCCCCACATCTTGGAAACCTCTGCTCTACAGACTCACAATAGTAAGCAGCATAGGTCTTTCATTATCTTTAGCCTTTATAACATCCAAAACACATTTTTTCTCACTTGCCATTGATACCAGGTTCAGGGCATCTATGGTCCAGTGCACCATGTTTTGGAATTGTATTAGGTTGTTCGGTGATGATACTCAAGAACACTGTCTCACAAAATTCTCTTGAGGAGAGCAGATATCCTGAATATTAACATCATCATCACGGGCCTCAGATTATTAGTGATCTTAGCTATCAGTGATGATACTAGTGCTGGTGCCTCAACAATAGGGATATCCACAGAACAGCAAACAAAAGAGAGCAAATGAGCCTTTGACATCTTGAGAGGACAGTGGGAGTGAGATGAGGCTGGACAACTAGATCTCTTTCTATGACATCTAAAGTTCTCCACAAGTGGAGCAAAAACCACATGAAAAAGGCCACATCCTTATGCAGGTGTATGGCATGTTGGAAATAGCAGAGGATGAATAGTCCCTAGAGTCCAAAGCCCCATTATCCAAGAACTATCTGCAAGTGCCTCAGTGTCTATTCCTGAAGTCACCAAAGTTTATTTGATCCATCCCTGGAACTGAAAGCACAAAGTAGGGGAGTGACTGTGAGTTCTTCACCTGACTCACCTACAGTACGAACAAAAGCTAGTGTACTGAGACGTCAGCACCAGTCAGTTGAGGTTGGCGTTAAGATAGGAATTTGAAGGTCTCTTTGGAAATTGCACCGGGACACAGAAATAGTAGTCAGGTCTGTAAATTATGGTGCTGAGGACTCTGGGTCTCAATTCCGGTCTCAAGAGTAATTTTCTTTTTCCTCTCCTTCAAATATTTTCTCTTCTCCCTATGCTTTAGGGAAGAAGGAAACAGTTGTGGGACCTCCACATACATTGCTGAAAGTGCTAGTGGGGCAATACTAGCTGTGAAATCATGGGGGACTTCAATTTTCTGGATGTCTTGTGCTGCCAGTACTAAAACATCCTTGGAATTTCTTAGTATTATACATGACAATTTCCTAACTCAAAAAGTATTGCATCCAACACAGGGAAATTCTATACTGGACATCAGCTTCACAGATAACAAGGAACTGATCACAGAACTAAAAATTCCTGGTATCTTAGGTACAAATGATTATAACTTGATCACATTTATAATATGCAAACAGAATAAAGTCAAAACCAGTAATATAGATATACCTGGTGTCTTAAAAGAGCCACTTTCACAAAGCTGAAAACAATTATGAGCTAAATCATCTGGGAGGAAGAATTTATTTAGAAAAATGTGACTGACAATTGGGAATGGTTTAAGAACACTTTACTAGATGCCCAAAAAGCCACACTCCCACAATTGAAGTAGAATGGTGTATTGGTTAATAAACCAACGTGGTTTAGAGAGGAAGTGACGGTAGCTATAAAAATAAATAATGAACATAACAAATGTAAGAAAACACAATGAGGAGTCCTTGTGGCACCTTAGAGACTAACAAATTTATTTGGGCATAAGCTTTTGTGGGCTTAAACCCACTTCATCAGATGCATGGAGTGGAAAATACACAGCACATGAAAAGATGGGAGTTGCCTTACCAAGTTGTGGGGAGGGGAGGGTCAGTGCTAACGAGCCAATTCAATTAAGGTGGAAGTGGGCTATTCTCAACAGTTGACAAGAAAGGGTGAATACCAAGGGAGGGGAAAAATCACTTTTGTAGTGCTAATGAGGCCAATGTAATCAAGGTGGACCATTTCAAACAGTTGAAAAGAAGGTGGGAGTATAAGCAGGGGGAAATTAGTTTTTGTAGTGACCCATCCACTCCCAGTCTTTATTCAGGCCTAATTTGATGGTGTCCATTTCAGCAAATCTGATCAACTTGACATTAACACTGGTCCAATAGAATTCTCAGAAGTTCAGGCTGTAAGTAAGAAGCTGAAAAAAAAAATGGTTACTCACCTTTGTAACTGTTGTTCTTTGAGATGTGTTGCTCATATCCATTCCAATTAGGTGTGCGTGCGCTACGTGCACGGCTGTCGGATAATTTTTACCCTAGCAACACCCAGTGGGTCAGCTGTGGAGCCCCGTGGAGTGGCGTCTCCATGGCGCTTGATATATACCTCAGCTGACCCAGCGCCTCCTCAGTTCCTTCTTGCCGGCTACTCTGACAGAGGGGAAGGGGGTGGGTTTGGAATGGATATGAGCAACACATTTTGAAGAACAGTTACAAAGGTGAGTAACCGTTTTTTCTTCTTCGAGTGCTTGCCCATATAGATTCCAATTAGGTGACTCCCAAGCCTTACCTAGGCAGTGGGGTTGGAGTGAAACAACGTGGATTGTAGGACCGCTCTACCAAACGCCATGTCATCTCTGATGCGAAGTGAAAGTATGTACCGAGGACAAAGTCGCAACTCTGCAGATCTCATGGATCGGCACCTGGGTCAGGAACGCCGCTGCCGAAGCCTGGGCCCTTGTGGAGTGAGCAGTGAGGGGCGGGGTCAGTACACCAGCCAGATCATAGCAAGCGCGGATGCAGGACATGACCCATGAAGAGATCCACTGAGAGGAGACCAGGAGGCCTTTCATCCGGTCCGCCAGAGCGTCAGCCTGAACAGCTTAGTACGCTCAATGTAGAAGGCAAGGGCCCTAAGGACATCGAGGGAGTGCAGCCACTGTTCCTGGTGACTGGGGTGTGGATTTGGATAAAAGAATCGGAAGAAAAATGTCCTGGCTGATATGGAAGGCCGATACAACCTTGGGAAGAAAGGCCGGGTGAGGTCGAAGCTGCACCTTATCTTTATGGAAGATCATGTAAGGTGGTTCCGAGGTAAGGGCTCTCAGCTCAGAGACCCGCTGCTGACATGATAGCGACCAGGAAAGCTGTTTTCCAGGAGAGGTAGAGAAGGGAGCAGATGGCCAGCGGCTCAAATGGGGGCCCCATGAGTCTGGAGCGGACCAGGTTAAGGTCCCATGTGGGGACTGACTGTCGAATTTGTGGGTAGAGATGGTCCAGGTCCTTGAGGAACCTGCCAATCATGGGATTGGCGAAGACAAAGCAGTCATTCATACCAGGATGAAAAGCCGAGAATCAGCCAGGTGAACTCTGATGGAGGATGCCGCCAGGCCTTGCTGTTTTAGATCCAGGAGATATTCCAAAATGAGAGGCACGGACGCCCGGAGAGGGGCATGTTGTGCTGAGTGCACCAGCACGAAAACCGCTTCCACTTAGCCGTATATGTGGCCTGAGTGGAGGGCTTCCTGCTGCCCATCAGTACTTGCTGCACAGATTCTGAACAGAGAAGTTCTGAAGGGTTTAGCCACGCAGCATCCATGCCGTGAGGTGGAGAGATCGTAGGTCAGAATGGCAGAGGCAACCATGATCCTGAGTGAGCAGGTCCGTAAGAGGAGGCAATGGGACTGGGGCGTCTACAGAGAGCTCCAACAGCGTGGTTACCAGTGCTGCCTGGGCCACGCTGGAGCTACCAGAATCACTTGCACCCTGACCCTGCGCACTTTGAACAAGACCCTGTACACAAGGGGGAAAGGTGTAAAATAGTTGACTCATCCACGGGAGAAGGAAGGTGTCTGTGAGAGAGCCTGGGGAGCAGCCTTGGAGGGAGCAGAAAGCTGGGTATTTCCGATGCTGCGGGAGGCAAACAGGTCGACCTGGGGAAACTGCCGGCTTTGGAAGATGCATACAGCCCGAGGATCTAGCCACCAGTGGAGGGAGGCTAGGATCCGCTCCGGGATGGTGACCACCAAGTTCAGGCTGTCCCGATCCGGGTGATAGACTGATGCCAGCCAAGCTTGTAACGGGTGAAGTCGAAGTCTGGCGTACCTGGTCACTTATGTGCAGGAAGCCATGTGGCCGAGAAGACTCAAGCAGCTTCTTGATGATGAGGTTGGGAAGCTCTGAGGGCTCCAGATGAGGGCCACAATAGACTGGAAACAAGTGTCCGGCAGGTGGGCTCATGCCTGCACGGAGTCTAGAACCACCCCAATGAATTCTATTCTCTGGGTCGATTTTCCCACATTGAAAAGGAGGACTAATGAACTAAACGTGTCCGTGACCAAGCAGAAATGGGACTGCACCTGTTCTCTGGTGCGCCCATGGATAAGCCAGTCATCAAGGTCAGGGTATACCTGCACACGCCCTCGACGAAGGAAGGCCGCCACGACTGCCATACATTTGGTGAACATTCGGGGGACCGTGGATAGACCAAAGGGAAGGGCCGTGAACTGATAGTGTTCGCAGTTGACCACAAAGTGCAGGAAGTGTCTGTGCACCGGATGAATCGTTATGTGGAAATACGCGTCCTTCATGTCAAGGGCGGTGTACCAGTCTCCAGGGAAGGTATAATGGTGCCCAAGGAGACCATGCGGAACTTCAACTTTACCATGAACTTTTGAGTCTACGCAGGTCCAGAATGGGGCAAAGCTCGCCCTTTGCCTTGGGGATTAGGAGATATTGGGAGTAAAACCCCCTGCCCCTTAGCTCCTTTGGGACCTCCTCGATTGACCCCATGGCGAGGAGCGTTTGAACCTCCTGAATAAGAAGTTGCTCGTGAGATGGATTTCTGAAGAGGGACGGGGAAGGAGGGGTGGGAGGGCGGGGAGGAAGAGAATTGGAGAGAGTATCCCACTTCCACCCTGTGGAGGACCCAGCGGTCCAGGGTCATCCAAGACCAAGCACGGTGGAAATGGGATAAACAATTCAAGAAAGGGAGGCAGGATTCTGAATGAGGTCTGGTATGCCATCGTCGGGTGTCCCTTCAAAAAGCCTCTTTTGAGCCAGATGAAGGCTTGGTCAGGTCCTGGCCTTGCCTTATGGGGGTTGGAGGACTTCCTCTGCCCTTACGTCCCCGCTGCCTATAGAAATCCTGCCTTGGCCGAGGAGGATACGGGCGCTGTGACTGCTGAGGCTTGAAGGGTTTCCGCTGGGCAGGCAGTGTGTGCATGCCCAGGGACTTCATTATTGCCCTTGAGTCTAAGGCTTTGTAGCCTTGAATCTGTCTTTTCCGAAAACAGGCCCTCTCCATTAAAGGGGAGCTCCTGCAGTGTCTGCTGAAGTTCCGGTGGTAGGCCAGATGCTTGCAGCCAAGAGATATGCCTCCTGAGGACAAAATACGTGCAGTAGAGTCTGCAGCGTCCAGTGAGGCCTGCAGCGATGTCCGTGCCAGTGTTTTGCCCTCTTCCGCCAAAGCCCCAAACTCCTCTCTGGACTCAGGAGGTACTAACTCCTTATATTTCAGCATGGAGTTCCAGGATTTAAAATTGTAACGGCTCAGGAGTGCCTGCTGATTAGCGTTCCTGAGCACAAGTCGCCCCAAGGAATAAACTTTGTGCCCAAACAAATCAAGGCACTTGGCATCCTTCGATTTGGGTGCTGGGGCTTGCTGGCCATGCCATTCTCTCTCGTTCACTGATGCCACCACAAGTGAACAGGGCTGTGGGTGGGTGAACACACAGTTATAAGCCTGTAGGGGACAAAGTATTTTCGCTCCACTCCCTTAGCAGTCAGGGGGATGGACGCAGGTGTCTGCCAGATTGTTCTGGCGGTGGTTTGGATGGTCTGAATAAGGGGTAGGGTGACCCTTGATGGAACTTCTGCGGACAGAATATCCACCACTGGGTCCTCCACCTATACCACCTCCTCCGCCTGCAGGTTCATGTTCCACGCCACCCTGTGCAGGAGGTCCTGGTGAGCATGGAGGTCTATCGGAGGGGGACCTGAGATTGCAGTGCCTGCCACCTCCTTGTCAGGGGAGCAGGAGGAGGAGGCCGCAGGGGGAAGAGGGTCATCCAGGGCCTCTTGCGGGGCTGGGCCCGGCTGTCCTGTGCCAGCTATCTCAGGGCCTGGACCAGGAACTGGTGTTGGGGGAGGTCCTGAAGTGGGGAGGGAAGCCGCCACTGTCTCCATGCCTCCCAGGGCGGGCCGACTGGCAGCAGCCTCTGGCACTCATGGCTTGGACGGGGCTGATCGAGAAGCCCCAGACGGAGCACCCTGGGCCTGGTGGTACACCCAGGGCATCCAGAACGGCCACTGAGGGGGCCCTTGAACAGGACCCTGCTCCTGCGCTTGCCAATGCCCAGCCCCTGAGTCCAGGCAGCTATGGTCAAAATGGCAGCGTAAGGAGAAACGCAACCCCACTTCCGATCCCGAAGAACGAGAAGTGGAACGTGAGGGCCACGGTGGTGTGCAGTGGATCTGCGTCGGGTCACCTCTGTGAGGTGAAGGGGAACGGTGCTGCAACGCTGGGGAGCGGTGCTGGAACCTGGACCGGTACTAGGACCTGGAATGGCGCCTGGATCTGGACCTGGGTTGAGATGATGACCGGCGGCGAGAGCAGTGTCGGGTCTGGGATCTGCTCCTTGATGGCGATCAGCAGGCAGATCGGCGCCGCGACTGGGACTGGTGCTAGGAGTCAGAGTGGTGCCACGAGTATGACCGGCGCCACGAATGAGAACGGTGGTGGGACTACGAGCAGCAGCGGAAGTGGGAATGGTGCCAAGAAAGGGATCAGTGCCATGGCTCGACTGACGGGTGGATTAGGGGCGGCTTGCCTCGGACGGTGCCGCACGTACAAGAACCAGTGCCTTGGCATGAGGCTGAGGGGATGCCGATGCTGTCATGGCAATAAGATCAACCACGCTGAGTGTCGGGGAGTCTAGAGGCACCGGACTCAATGGCTCTCCCCTCAGGGCCAGTGTCAACAGTGCCAAAGCCATAAGCTGTGCCCCTAGATGTTCCCCTGTGGGATGAGTCTCCATGGGTGGTTCCAGGGAGGCTGGTCTCTGAGGCAGGCCGGCCACCCTTTTCCGGCTTCCGGTGCCGCTTCTGGCCAGGAGAATGGGAGCAGTGCCAGGCCGATGAAGTCGGTTGTGGTGCCGAGGAGCGTCGGTGCCGCGGTTCTCGTTCAGAGTCGAACCACGGTGCAGCTCCTACCGCTGCCATTGGGGTGCTGCGCACCGAGACGCTCGGTGCTGGATCTTGGCACGCCACAGGAGGCTGAGGACTAAGAGCCGCCTCCATGAGGAGCTGTTTTAAATGAAAGTCCCACCCCTTCTTAGTCCGGGGATGAAACCCTTTGCAGTTCCTGCACTTGTCTGCTTGATGAGACTCCCCCAGACCCTTCAGGCAAGAGTCATGGGGGTTGCCTGTTGGCTTAGGCTTAGAGCAGGAACCGCAGGACTTGAATCCTGGAGCCTTGGGCATGAGCCCAAGAGAAAAATCAGGCAGGAGGGGAAACCCCCCGCACCCTCACTAATACTAACTATAACTATCAAGAACTATAACTATTAACTGTAAACTATTAACAAGAAACTATGCTAGGGAGAGTGGAGAGCAACGAAGCAGAACTCCACAGTTCCAACGACCGTTATGGGCAGTAAGAAGGAACTGAGGAGGTGCTGGGTTGGCTGAGGTACATTTCAAGCGCCATGAAGGCGTCACTCCAGGGTGCTCCACAGCCGACCCACTGGGTGTTGCTAGGATAAAAATTCTCCGATGGCCATGCACGCGGTGCGTGCACACCTAACTGGAATCGATATGAGCAAGCACTTGAAGAACAAAGCGGCAGGATTCAGAGTAACAGCCGTGTTAGTCTGTATTCGCAAAAAGAAAAGGAGTACTTGTGGCACCTTAGAGACTAACCAATTTGCTCAAATAAATTGGTTAGTCTCTAAGGTGCCACAAGTACTCCTTTTCTTAAAGCGGCAGGAGACAATCAAATTACAGCAGAAATGCTAAAAGCACTTGATACCATCAACCTAACAAAACTGACAGAACTGTTTAATGAATTCTGAGAAAAAAGGGACGACTCTGCCCAGTAGAAAAATGGAGTCATTGTCAGAATATCCCCAAAGGGTGATCTCACTGACTGTAACAACTGGAGAGGAGTTACTCTACTACTCTTTGTTGTAGGGAAAGTCTTCTGTGGTGTGATACCACACAGGATGAAAGAGACAGTGGATCCAAAGCTTAGAAAAGGACAAGCTGGATTCAGGTCCAAGAAATCCTGTGTGCATCATATATTCACGTTAAGGACCATCATAAGAGAAGTTGATAGTAATGAATATAAATCAGAAGATATCAATTTTCTATAATTCCTAAGGGAAGCAAAGGGACACCAGGAGAAATCTATGGCCAGCAACAAGGAGTTTTTAAGCTATACTAGAAACAAAAAGAATCCTAGTAGTGGTACTTGTCCATTACTAAATAGAAAGGGTAGAATTATCAATAATAATGCAGAAAAGGTAGAAGTGTTCAATAAATATTTGTTTTGTATTTGTGAAAAAACAGATGATGTAGTCATAACATATGATGATGATAACACTCTTTCCATTCCACTAGTATCTCAGGAGGATGTTTAATAGTAAGTACTAGAGACTTTTTTTAAATCTGCAGGTCCAGATAACTTGCATCCAAGAGTTTTAAAAGAGCTGGTTGGGGAGCTTGTTGGACCGTTAATGTTGATTTCCAATAAGGCTTGGAATACTGGGAAAGTTCCAGAAGATGAGAATAAAGCTAATGTGCCAATATTTAATAAGGACAAATGGGATCACCTGAGTAATTTTAAGCCTGTCAGTTTTACATAAGAACATAACATAAGAACATAAGTGATCTCTCACCTGCCATTAATACATCAATCCCAGGCTACAGAATGGTGTGGATGACATGGGACTCGATTAATAAAGAATTAAAGGGAGGGTAATACAATGAATGCCAATCAAAATGGGTTTGCAGAAAATAGATTCTGTGACACTAACTTGATATCTTTTTTTGATGAGATTACAAGTTTGGTTGAGAAAGGTAATAGTGTTGATATAATATACTTAGGCTTCTGTAAGGCATTAGACAATTTATTTAAAAACTAGAATATAAAATTAACATAGCACACATTAAATGGATTAAGAGCTGAGTAACTGATAGGTCTCAAAATGTAACAGTAAACAAGGAATCATCATCGAACGGGTGAGTTTCTAGTGGGTTCCCACAGGAACTGGTTCTTTGACCTATGCTCATCAACATTTTTATCAATGACTTGGAAGAAAATATATCCTCACTGATAAAGTTTGCAGATGACACAAAAATCGGGGAGCAGTAAATAATAGCAGTAAAGAGGATAGATGTAACAAGAACCTTTTAATGTACACATCACTTAACTTTTAACTTTATTCTAAATTTGCATTCATAGACCAGGATTAGAGTGTAAAGTTTCTAATATAAAAACATTCTAATATGTGTTTTATTAATGTAAATATTTCAGAGTGACACAGAAATTCAACTAAAATCTGGAAAAAAAACAATAAACTTCAGGTTTTTCACAATTCAAGCTGGATAACTACTTACTTCTTAATCTCATACTTATTTGATATCCACATCTTTCATCAGCTGTCCCACAAGCCTGAAAAAGCCTGTGTGGTCTGGGGCTGCCCAGCCCCTGTTAGGGAGAACCAGAGCAGGAAAAGTTCCTGGCCTTACTGAAGCATCAGAGGGACCTAAAAGACACCGCAGACACCCCCACATACGTACAAAGTGCTGTATAGGAAGTGGAAGGCTTTTGTGCCCTGCTATCACCCAATAGGGGGACTGGTAGCTTCCAGCTGCTGCCTCCACAAAGTTCTTTACAGATGTGCGGGGAAATAATATAAGATTGGAGGAACGGCTACTTGATTCTTCCAGAAGCTTACAGAAGAAGGAGGCAACTGCCTCCAACAAAGACTTCTCAAGGTAAAGGATTCCTGGAGACTTTTGGGGTGATATGGTCATACAGGGAACATAGATGGATGGATAACATATTCGGTGCCAGAATAATTTATTTTAAAATATAATACAAAGATCATCTTATTATCCTAAAGATGGTAACCTCAAAAGATACAAGTGCTAGCTCTGATTTTATCTTACATTATATCAGGCGGAACATGGAAAGATGCTAGAAAGTAATATGGTTTAGGTCAGAGGTGGGCAAACTATGGCCCGTGGGCCACATCTGGCCCACGGGACTGTCCTGCTCAGCTCCTGAGCTCCCGGCCGGGGAAACTAATCCCGGGCTCCTCCCCTGCAGCGCTGCTGCTGCGCCGCCAGTGCTCTGGCCCGCTGCTCCTCCTGGGCAGCGCGGGTGGCGTGGCTGGCTCAAGTGGGGCTGCGAGCTCCTGCTGCTCAGAGCAGCATGGTAAGGAGGCGGGGAGTGGGGGGGGAGTTGGATAAGGGGCAGGGGGTCCCGGGGGACAGAGGACAGGGAGCAGTTGGATAGGCGTGGAAGTCCCAGGGGGCTGTCAGGGGGCGGGAGTGTGAACAGGGGTTGGGGCAGTCAGGGGACAGGGAGGGGGGGTTGAATAGGGGGTGGGGTTCTGGGGGCTGGTTGGGGTGGGGGGTCCCAAGAGGAGGCAGTCAGGGGACAAGAAGCAGGGGGGTTGGATGGGTCAGGGGTTCTGAGGGGGGCAGCCAGGGGGCAGGAAGTGGGAGGGGGTTGAGAGGGGGTGAGGGCCAGGCCGTTTGGGGAGGCACAGCCTTCCCTACCCAGCCCTCCATACAGTTTCGCAACCCCAATGTGGCCCTCGGGTCAAAAAGTTTACCCATCCCTGGCTTAGGTGAATCTTCTTAGTAAGTACAGCAAATGGACATTCTGCATAAAAATCCACTTCCATTGGGATTCTTACATTTTTTAAATTTAGAATTATGTAAATGTTAAAAAATGAATTTTCTTACTAGCATCATGTGGCCGCCTGGTTGCCGAAAGACTCTAGCAGCCCTTGTAGTGTGTTCTACAGCTTCCTTAAAGAACACCATTGAAGTCTGGGGAAGCAAAAAAGACAAGCTCACTTTAATAAGAAAGCAGCTGCACATGGCAAGTGATATTTACAGTAGGTAAGTAAGGGGAAGGGGCTATCCCTGGGAAACATACCAACAAGAACTGGGAGAGACAGCTCAATTCCCATAACTAGAAAAGTTATAATAGATATTTATTTCTTTTCCTTCCTATCCTCTTGACTGCCTCTCTCAAAGTCACTTACAAGAGATCCTCATGCTGCTACCCATATTGCCACTAATACGCTCTGTCCATTCTACCCAACAATACCCTACTCAGTTTGCAAAAACAAGTGCTATAAATTACAATCTGCTCTCTGTTACAGTGGTGCAGCCCCAATGAAGTTAATTAGCATTATAACCATGTATGTGAGAGGATGATTTAGTGTCATGTGGGACAGAGTGGATTTACAGTAGTGCAGAAGAAGATGGATGGACTAACTGCAGTGGGGACAACCAAAATGACCAAAAATCTCTTGCTCCTTGACTCTCCTCAGTGAGCTTCGTGGTCAGCAGAGGGGATTACTTTTTGGGAAATGGAGGGAGATGAGGCGGGGAGGGAAGTTTATGGAAGTATCACTATATGAACCAGTGAGGTAGTCACTAAAAACAAATTGTTAGAACTCCAGAAGATCTTAGGCAGAGATAATTAACTAGTTTATATAAGGCACCAAACCTTTGCCCCAAATTTTTATGATTTAGTAAAGCTTTTCTCCTCATTATTTTTCAATTTTGTGCAGCATCAGGGCACAATCCTGATCTCACTGATGTCAGTGGTAAAATTTCTATTAACTGAAATGGGGCCAGGATGTCACCTCTGAGCTTGGGACAGGAAGCGAATTCACTGAAATACTTTGTGAAAGACTGTAATTCTAGCCTGATCAGAAGCAAAAATAGACTTGCTTAACTTTTAGTTAATGAAGATGTTGGTGTGGAAATTTCCTTGGTTTTTTTTTTTTTTTTTTAAATGTGTTGAAACTATTGTGGGGATAGCAATGGTCTATGGGGAACAGGGAGGCAACATCTGAAAATAGGAGCACATAGCAGAGTTAGACATATCTGCTGACTTCTTTGGGCAGAAATAAAACTTGTGATGATGATTAGCCAAATAACTTGTCTTCTGATTAATTTTTAAATTTAAAAAAGAAGCCTGTGGCTGAGATGTGATGTTAATATAGTGTTTATTATTTTGAAAAAATATATACTTCAATATATTGTATATACTTCTGTCCGTACCAGTATGCAAGTAAGTATACAACTATTAATTTCAACTTGAGTATATCTGCAGGCAGAATTTGGTCTGTATACCATATAACAGCCATGACGCAAGCTGATGTCAAATAAGTTGATGTTTACCCCTTTGACTGTTCTCACTAAAAAACTCTGGTCTGCACCCGGCTATCTCTTGCAAGTAATATAGCAACCTCCTCCTATCTAGCTCTAAGCCTTGCTCTTTTCCCTTCTCCAATCAATTCAATATGCTACAGCTAAATTATTCTTCCTTGCTGTCCATGTCAATTGTCTCTATCACTCAATTTATTCTAGTTCCTTATCCTCACTTTCAAGACTCTACATGTTGCCATCCTAACCTACATCTCAGCACTTATTTCTCCCTATTCCTCTTTTTATATGGCACTCTGCCAACCCCACTCTCTTTAATGGCCTCAGCACTGCTTCTCCCCTAACAGCATGCTGGGAGCTTGTGGGAAGCTGTGCTCTACAGCATACAGGAGACATGAACACCATATACAAGTCTGACAAATCAACTCCAACTATGGTGTAACTATATCAGTGTATCTCTGAATTTGGGGAACTCTGCACTGACATGTACAGAGATGTGAAGGCAGACTTTGTGCTATGGATCATTGGTAACAATTCAGTTAGTGAAATTCTCTGGTAACACTTTTAAAGTGTATTATTACTTATTAAATTAATAAGAAAAGAGGTCCTATTTTAAGGCTTTAAGAGACATTTCATTAATAGTGAGAATAGGAAAGTAAAGATAACTCCATTACGACACTGTAAAACTATTCTGGTGACAAAAATAATGAAATGTTGTCATGCATTTTTCATATAATGTTGTCCTTTGGCAACATTAAACATTTATTTAACATTAAAAATGTTAAATTAAGAAAGGCTAGCATTGTTTAACTTTCAATTGGGGAAAAGGAGGGATTTTTTTTAAAAAATACTGTTTTAATTTAAAATCTAGTTTTGACATTATTTCTCGTCTCACTGAGTTGATTCATAATGAGTGGTTGGTAGAAAGAAGGATAAGACCACATGCCATATGGTAAGTAGACTTTGAAATTGGAGGCTAAACTAATGAAATACTTTTTCTTATGATAGCTTCTATGATTTAGTGGATTTCATATTATTCTTTTTGAGTAGGGAGAGTTTAACTTTGTCTAGTGATGGTCAGTAACACACATTTCAGAGTAGCAGCTGTGTTAGTCTGAAGCTTTTCTGTTGCAAAATTGCCACCCTTAAATCTTTTACTGATTGGCTGGAGAGGTTGAAGTGTTCTCCTACCGGTTTTTGAATGTTATGATTCCTGATGTCAGATTTGTATCCATTTATTCTTTTGTGTAGAGACTGTTCGGTTTGGCCAATGTACATGGCAGAGGGGCATTGCTGGCACATATCACATTGGTAGATGTGCAGTGAACAAGCCCCTGATGGCGCGGCTAATGTGATTAGGTCCTATGATGGTGTCACTTGAATAAATATGTGGACAGAGTTGAATCGGGCTTTGTTGCAAGGATAGGTTCCTGGGTTAGTGTTTTTGTTGTGTGGTATGTGGTTGCTGGTGAGTATTTGCCTCAGGTTGGGGGGCTGTCTGTAAGCGGGGACTGGTCTGTCTCCCAAGATCTGTGAGAGTGAGGGATCATTTTTCAGGATAGGTTGTAAATCTTTGATGATGGGTCAGTAACACAGTTTCGTTGGTGAGAGACTATTTATTTATAGGCTTATATTGGTGCTCATCATATAGTACCTGTGTGTGTCCCATACTTTAATGAATTTATCTGCACAGAATCCTTGTGCCATGTTCCAGAAGGGAAACTGAGACCAGAGAGAATAAGTGATCTGTCTAAAGTCATCATGGAAGTCTGTACCAGAGCTAGAAATAGAACCCAGATCTCCTGAATCTCAGTCCAGTGCATTAACCATAAGATCATCCTTGAAAATAATAAAACACAAATAAGTAGCTCTCCTGGACTACATTTTCAAATAAAACACATCTGGGCACCTGCCATGCTTGCAAAATTCACACTTGTGTACTTAAATACTCACCGCTTGCAGAAATCAAGTAACTGGGTACTATAATCATTATCCAGATTGCACGTACAAATGTAAACTAGGTATATTATTTTTTTATCACAACTTACATGCCTATACTTGAAAAAACAGCATTTTGGCATGCTCAAAATATTTCTAAAATGTTCTCTTCAGAATTTTAGTTTAATAGCTACAGATAACAAGCCATCTGTTTTCTATACCTTAGTATTCATTGAATTCATTTTCATTTGGAATTCTTCCAAGACAGAAACAAGTTTTTTATAGTTAGTGATATTTTGATAGATTTTACTTCCAAGAGATGTGTTCATATCCAGAAAATCCACAAAGATGGTAGACTCCTCCATCAATTTTTCTTTGGTCCATGTGATCTATTAAAAATACAGTTCAACCTATTAATCTCACTATTTTATATGTTAGAAAGCAATGTTCACTGCTGCTCATAAATCAAATGGTAGTTCTGCCTATTATTGTTTCCCCACAGTTCTCATTATTAGACCCTCATTTCAGTTGCTCATAACTTTGCCATATTTAACTGTTTGGATTGAAATTGTCCATACTAGATATCTGTCTAATGATGATTTTTTTTTTTTTTAATTTTCAGCTAGAAGGGTCCAGCCATTTCTGTGAATGAAATTAGGGAAAGTACATTATTTTTGTCATGTTAAATTGGTGACCTTTTCTTCTCAAAGATCTAGCACCAACATGCTTTGGAGCAGGAACTTTAAATTTCGCAGGTGGTGTTTTGTGTCAAGGATTTACCTTTTCCTGTTACTTTAAAAATCCATCCAAATTTGGCAGAGTTATAAATCTCTGAAAAATCTCAGGTTGCACTTGCTCAGTAGAATTTAGAAGATAAAATCTCTGAAGATTCCATCCTCAGTGAACATGCTCCAGCCCCTCACAGCTCCTAGCACTGACAAGAGTGCGCACATGATAACCTCACAGAGTGAAGGAGCATGCCTGTAAATACTGCTCTCAGCTTTTCTGTGATAGAGTAGGGTGAGACACCAGAACTGAGAGCATGAAGACTATCTCTCGTGTGCTCTCAATGAGGCCCTTTCTGGCTGCCACGCTGTGTTGAGAAAGAAGAGGCCTGACTGGACTGTAGAAGAGACTAAAGTCAGACCAGGGAAGATGGAAAGAAATAGGTTAGGACAAGGATCCTAGTGAGACTGGGACTGGGCGGGGGGTGTGGGAGGAGGGAATGTAACTCCCTGGGGGAACCAGGTGAGGAAGTTTGAGACTGGAACTGATTGGACAAAGACTGGGACAAAGAGCTTGTGGGGAGAGGGAAAACTATGACTGGCTGTGCAAGCAGACTAGGAGCTGGGGTGGAGACTGAGATTGGAAGCTGGTGAGGAAAATATGGGTGGATGACTGGGAACCAGTTGGCAGTGGGAAGAGGGCACTAAGATCAGACAAGATAATGGAAGAGAGATGGGGGCTGGCTGGACAATAAGACCGGGAGCCTTTGTATGTGTTTGTGTGTGTGGGGGGGTGTGAAACAAGGGTGGTAGGAAGATGGGACACAGATGAGAATCCAGGTTATGGGGAAAAGAACTGAGGCTGACTGGGCAAAGGGCCTGGGACAGGTTGCTGTGGGGGATGGGAGACTGAGATTAGATGAGGACCTGATGGAAGCAGACTGGGAGCCAGTGGGGAGAGGAACAGAGTAAAGACTGGAGGCTGGTTCAGGAGAGGGGAGCGATCAGATGAGGACCCCAGAGGACTGAATTGGGCAAGGATACTGAGACTAGGATGAGATGACTGAGGAGTGGACAGTAGGACCAGGCAGCCAAAGAGAGTGGGACTTGGAGAAAAAGCTTTGGGTGGGTAAGTAATACGATTGTGAGAGGGTCAGTTTGGAAGAGAGGGGCAGAAAGGGTCAAGCAAGAGGGAAACAGGGAAAAATTTCTCTATTAGAGCACATTCCACTCCACAGCCCTGAACAGAATTCAAGATTCTGGAGTCTCTCACCATCCCTTTGCTGTCAGCAAATATATGTGAAACCAACTGAAGAAGTGCATCTCACTCCCTTCTAGAGCTAGTCCATATATAGCATGATGAGCTACTATTGCTATTAGTTACTCAGTTAGTTCAAGAGGCAGAGGTCTGTATAGTGGATATGAAGCTTCCAACCCTGATGATGCAGCATGTGGGTGTCACTATGAAGCTATAAGACGAAACTTTCGTTTTTTCAGGTTTTTTTAAACAAAGGAAATGACACAAAAACTACATTAAAATAACATTATTAAGATTGCAAAATTAAGCACTCAGAGTTAGGAATGATAGAAATAAGGCTGACTGCATCATAATGCAGGTTCAACGAGGAGTGATCAATGGCTCCATGTCTAGTTGGCAGCTGGTATCAAGCGGAGCGCCCCATATATAGCTTCATAGTGACACCCACATGCTGCATCATCAGGGTTTTGTTCAATATCTTCATTAATGATCTGGAGGATGGTGTGGATTGCACCCTCAGCAAGTTTGCAAATGACACTAAATTGGGAGGAGTGGTAGATACGCTGGAGGATAGGGATAGGATACAGAGGGACCTAGACAAATTAGAGGATTGAACCAAAAGAAATCTGATGAGGTTCAACAAGGACAAGTGCAGAGTCCTGCACTTAGGACAGAAGAATCCCATGCACTGCTACAGCCTAGGGACCGAGCGGCTAGGCAGCAGTTCTGCAGAAAAGAACGTAGGGGTTACAGTGGATGAGAAGCTGGATACGAGTCAGCAGTGTGCCTTTGTTGCCAAGAAGGCCAATAGCATTTTGGGATGTATATGTAGGAGCATTGCCATCAGATTGAGCGACATGATCATTCCCCTCTATTAGGCATTGGTGAGGACTCATCTGGAGTACTGTGTCCAGTTTTGGACCCCACACTACAAGAAGGATGTGGAAAAATTGGAAAGAGTCCAGCGGAGGGCAACAAAAATTATTAGGGGGCTGGAGCACATGATTTATGAGGAGAGGCTGAGGAAACTGGGATTATTTAGTCTGCAGAGGAGAAAAATGAGGGGGGATTTGATAGCTGCTTACAACTACTTGAAAGGGGGTTCCATA
Source organism: Eretmochelys imbricata (assembly GCF_965152235.1). NCBI lineage: Eukaryota > Metazoa > Chordata > Testudines > Cheloniidae > Eretmochelys > Eretmochelys imbricata. Next base: position 158,539,253 of record NC_135574.1, read on the forward strand.
GAGGATGGATCTAGACTGTTCTCAGTGGTAGCAGATGACAGAACAAAGAGTAATGGTCTCAAGTTGCAGTGAGGGAGGTTTAGGTTGGATATTAGGAAAACTTTTTCACTAGGAAGGTGGTGAAGCACTGGAATGTGTTACCTAGGGAGGTGGTGGAATCTCCTTCCTTAGAGGTTTTTAAGGCCCGGCTTGACAAAGCCCTGGCTGGGATGATTTAGTTGCTTTGAGCAGGAGGTTGGACTTGATGACCTCCTGAGGTCCCTTTCATTCCTGATATTCTATGATTCTATAACTCACTATACCAATGAGACTATACCAATGAAACAGACACAGCACGTTAGAATTGTGAAGCCTTTAGCCTATTTTGCCGGTACTGGAGATGGTGAAAAGTGCTGAGCCCCATCCGAAGACCTCTACTCCCCCCTACCCCAGGCAGCAGCCGTCAGTGACTGATCTGAACAGGATTTATGGGAAGGCTCAGATTTTTTCAGGGAAGCCTGAGGTCTTTCAGAGCCAGAAGACCTTTTAGTTCCTGGAGTAGTGTCTCTCATAATCAAAGCACTAGTTGAAACCAAGAAGACTGCTTATTAGGAGAGAGCTCAGAGTCCAAGATACAGACATGGACTTCTCCATGAAAAATAATTTAAAATGGCATCATATATCTTTTCAACATGCTTAGAAAGACAGTTTTAAATAGTACACTTACTAGGTATATGGGTTACTCTGAAATAAGAAGGCATATCGAATGTGCATCTTTAGCAAGCACATCTGTCTTGCATCCTGGGCATATTTTAAGCCTAGGGATTTGCATTCTGCCGTCAGACCTACCCTTGTTATTTAGGCAAGACTGAAAGAAGAAGAGACTCCCAACCCCACCCTTTTTTTTTAAACTCAACGGGCTTAAATGAAACTTAACAACAAACTAATGAACTGATAACTCTTTTTTTTAGACAAAGAAAATGCAGTAGATCTAATCTACCTGGATTTCAGTAGGCATTTCATACAGTTCCACATGGGAAATTATTAGTTAATTTGAAAAGATGGTGTCATAAATATAAAGGGAAGGGTAAACACCTTTAAAATCCCTCCTGGCCAGAGGAAAAACCCTTTCACCTGTAAAGGGTTAAGAAGCTAGGATAATCTCGCTGGCACCTGACCAAAATGACCAATGAGGAGACAAGATACTTTCAAAGCTGGAGGGGGGGAGAAACAAAGGTTCTCTCTGTCTGTGTGATGCTTTTGCCGGGGTCAGAACAGGAATGGAGTACTAGAACTTAGTAAGTAATCTAGCTAGATATACATTAGATTCTGTTTTGTTTAAACGGCTGAGAAAATAAGCTGTGCTGAATGGAATGTAGATTCCTGTTTTTGTGTCTTTTTGTAACTTACGGTTTTGCCTAGAGGGATTCTCTGTGTTTTGAATCTGATTACCCTGTAAGGTATTTACCATCCTGATTTTACAGAGGTGTTTCTTTTACTTTTTCTTCTATTAAAATTCTTCTTTTAAGAACCTGATTGCTTTCTCATTGTTCTTAAGATCCAAGGCTTTGGGTCTGTGTTCACCTACGCAAATTGGTGAGGATTTTTATCAAGCCTTCCCCAGGAAAGGGAGTGTAGGGTTTGGGGAGGATTTTGGGGGGAAAGACGTTTCCAAGCGGGCTCTTTCCTGGTTATATATCAGTTAGACGCTTGGTGGTGGCAGCAATAAAGTCCAAGGTAAAAAGGAAAATAGTTTGTACCTTGGGGAAGTTTTAACCTAAGCTGGTAAAAATAAGCTTAGGGGGTTTTCATGCAGGTCCCCACATCTGTACCCTAGAGTTCAGAGTGGGGAAGGAACCTTGAAAGATGGGGATTAATACAAGAATTGAAAAGTGAGTAAGGAACTGGTTAAAGACTACAACAGTTCATACTGAAAGGTAAACTGCTAGGCTTGAGGGAGGCTACTAAGGGAGTTCTTCAGGGAATAGAGTTATGGGAATATCATATAAGATGATCTGGAGGACCTTGAAAACTGGAGTAATAGAAACGGGATGAAATTTAATAGTGCAAAGTCATACACTAAGGGACTAAGAATTTTTGCTGTAAACTGGGGACATATCAATTGGAAGCAATGGAGGAGGAGAAAGACCTGGTTCTACTGGTCGATCACAGGATGACTGTGAACCACAATGTGATTTGGCTGTGAAAAAGGCTAATGCAATTCTAGGATGTATGAGATGAGGTATTTCCAGTAGCAATAGGGATGTGTTATTACCATTATATAGTCATTGGTTCTTCTTTTGTATGACATTTGAAAAGCAACAGGATGGGATTATACTTGAATTTTAAGATTTGAAAGCTATTCTAATGTTTCTGGGATAAGCTAGGTGGATCTTCCTACTACCACCACTGTAAGCGTAAATGGGACAGTTGTTTGTGATGTCACATGATTTGTACCTCACCACAGTCCCAATTTGGTGATTCTTTGATTTTCCATTTGTGGAGGAAATATTCTGACCTGGCGATGAGACCTCATCTGGAATACTGTGTAATTCTGGTCTCCTGTGTTTGAAAAAGATGATTTCAAACTGGAAAAGGTGCAGAGAAGTGCTACTAGGATGATCAGAGGAGACTTAAGGAGCTTTGTTTAGCCTAACAAAATGAAGGCTGAGGGGATATATGATTACTCTCTACAAATACATCAGAGGGATAAGGCAGGGAGAGAAGTTATTTAAGTTAAGCGCCAATGTTGGCACAAGAACAAATGGATCTAAACTGGCCATCAACAAGTTTCGGCTTGAAATTAGACAAAAGTTTCCAACCACCAGAGAAGTGAAGTTTTGGAACAGTCTTCCAAGGGGAACAGTGGGGGCAAAAAACCTAAATGGGTTCAAGACTGAGGTTGGCATGTTTATGGAGTGGATGGTATGATGAGATTGCCTACAATGGCATGTGGCCCACCTGTGACTGATAGTAGCATATATTCCTAATGGCTAATTCCTAATTCCTGGAAATGGGACACTAGATGGGAAGGACTCTAAGTTATTACAGTGAATTCATTCCCAGGTGTCTGGCCGGTGGGTCTTGCCGATATGCTCAGGGTCTAATTGATGGCCATATTTGGGATTGGAAGGGAATTCTACCCCAGTGCAGATTGGCAGAGACCCGGGATGGTGAGTTGTTTTCCTTCCTCTGAAGCATGGGTCATGGGTCACTTGTTGGCTTAAATGAGAGTAAATGGTAACTTGAAGTCTTAATCATGATTTGAGGACTTCAGTTAACTCAGCCAGAGGTTATGGGTCTATTACAGGAGTTGGTGGGTGAGGTTCTGTGACCTACGATGTGCAGGAGGTCAGACTAGATGATCACGATGTTCCCTTTTGGCTTTAAAGTCTGTGACTCTAACTATCTATTACCCTAATTCTAAGCAAGGCGGCAGTAGGACACTAGTTCTGACTTGCTGCCATGGGAGGTCAGAAGGAACTGAGTGGCAGGTTGAGGCTTCACCACTCTTTATAATCTCGCTGTAGGTGGCATGAGGGTGTACAAGGTGCATGGACACCCCTAATGGACACTGCAGACTAAAAGATGCACAAGATGCATACACCTTCAGTGGGATCTATGTAGACAGTTGCTTGAAGAAGAACTTGCTCTTTGCTGCTTACAGGACTAGTTTAATCCATTCAGCTCTCATGTTTAGATTCAATAAGTGTTCAACCATTAAGACCATTTCAAATAAGGAAAGTATTTTTGTCATTCAAGAGTGCCTTTGACAAGAAATAGTGTATTCTAAGGAAAGCATCTTTATCATTTTGCAGCAAAATACAGAAATTTAGCATGGCTGGCTGGCTGGCTGTAACTTGTAATGCTGTTTTTCTCTTGAGCATTACAGTTTTTTTTGCTAGCATCTTTAAAAAAGGATTTGAAGTAAAGGGTATACAAATCAACAATGTATTGTATGTTCTCTAGCATTTAAAATGAAATCTTTACTTTGTAAATGACAATCACTTCTCACCAATAATCAATATCAATTTATTATAGATGTATGGCAAACAGATGACTACTCTATTTTGCATTTATATCTCTATCAATTGATCAGTATTTTTTTTTAAATGTTCACTGTATTTATTAAAATGTTCACTATTCTATTTTAGGAGATTTGTAATTCCCAAACCATACATATTAAAATAAAAACATTCCTGTATTTGGTTTACAAAACCTGATGCAATTGTAGGCATACATTTTGTTCTGTGTGTAACCCACGGACTTGGTACAGCTAACACAAGTTTCTAGACATAAGATCGGTCTCCTTCCAGGGAAAAACAAACATATTGTAATCCATCACAACCTATTTGAAGGGACATGGTGAAGACTGATAGGCCATGAAACTGATTTACCTTGGTAATAATCCTATCAAAAATGACTGATCTTCCAGATGTTTTCTGTGCATTTTAATTTCCAATTAACTTTTGCAAATGCAAGAAAACATTTAAAAATACTGTAGCATGCAACTTTTCAGACACACACACACACACACAACATAACATGCAGTCTATTAGAGAAAAACTACAAGAGAAATATTTCAATGATTAGTTGTTTATCATTAATTCCCTGGTGACTTACATATTACTAATTACATTTGATTCTTCCTGTAAAACTGCTTTCTTCAACTTGCCACGTTCAAAACATGGTACAACCTTAGAAGCTGACAATCTGCCTAACGTTGAACATGGTTAAATATAAAACAGTGAAATGTGTCTTGCAGTTGGAGTTGTTTTTGTTCTTGCAAACTGTTATCGGATAGCTAGTTAAACTCCAATGGCCAGTTCTTCAGCTGGTGTAAATTGATGTAGCTCTACCGAGGTCAATGGGGCTGCGCCAATTTAAGGCAGCCAATGTTAATCTGGCACCAGATGTTAAAGGCATGTTAATGCCTTGGAAGGCTACATTTAGCACTGTGCTAATAATTGGTCAAATTGTGAAGTTATTTGAAAAATACAGCATTTCATCTTGGATTATGATCTTGTCAAATCTCATAGACTAAGCAGGGTTAAGCCAAATTGATATCTGTAAGGCCTGGTCTACACTGGGGGTGGTGGTGGATCGATCTAAATTACGCAACTTCAGCTACGAGAATAGCATAGCTGAAGTCGACGTATCTTAGATCGACTTGGAATTATTTACTTTGTGTCCTCGCAGCACAGGATCGATGGCCGCCACTCCCCGTCGACTCCGCTTCCACTTCTTGCCATGGTGGAGTTCCGGAGTCGACGGCAGGGCGATCGGGGATCAATTTATCGTGTCTACACTAGACACGATAAATCGATCCCCGATAGATCGATCACTACCCGCTGATCCAGCGGGTAATGTAGACGTGGCCTAAGAGAGTACACCATGGAAAACTGAGTGACATAGGAAGCAGTGTTGGTGTTTTTTATAAAATAATTCCTCTTTGAATAAATTCACAACAAAAAATGTGTTGTACAATATTTTAAACATTCCTAAATTGCTACAGACTGAAAACATTCATACTTTGCTTCAAATTCATATTTCCTGACAGCAAGTTAAACAGATATAAATACACTACAATACAGTACATAAATGGGAGAGTGTATATTATTGTCGTTCCTGGCTTCATTTTTTAATTTTTAGCACCTAAAGCAAAGTATGGTGAGATATTTCCTTATTTTTCCAGATAAATTTCAGCGGAAAATTATCTTCTCACCTGGATGTAGAGAAATATTTCTTCTTTATCAACAGAAAGCTTTACGTGTTATCAAATTCCAGTATGCTTGCTTCTGCTCATCTCCAACTGTGGTAAAAGGCGGAGAAAGCCCTCTCTCCCCCCTCCCTTTGTTTACCCACACAGGGTGAGATAGAATCAGTCATCTAATAATTAAGTGCCCAATCCTGCAAGCCTCTTCACATGGAACTCCCTCTGAAATCAGCAGGAGTTCTGTATATGCGGGATTGAGGACCAGGCTAACTTTTTTAACTTCAGGCCAAATTCTGCTCTTAGTCACACAGGATTTATACCGGTGTGAATGAGAGCAGATCATGGCCCTTAATTTATACATCTATGATAACTATTCTTTTTTATAACTAAGGAAGTTTTCCAAAAGGGCCTAAAACAAATGCACAAAATATTCTTCTTCTTAAAAATGTCTAAAGAAAAATGCACATATTTACCTTAAAATAGTTATTGAGTTCATTTGAGAGAAACTGATAAAAAATCTCTCTTTCAGCAGATTCAATCAGGCGATCATGGAATACTCGGGTTGTTTCATGCACGAAGAGAAGAGCTGCAGTTTCTTTTGAGACAATAACAGACCTGTGGGCTTGCAACAACCCCTGGAGCACCTGTTAGCAATTTTAGTATACAGTGTTTATATGAAGTTTTAAATTAATTGGATTACTAAAAGAGATCCTGTTATATTTATTTTGAAACTACCATATATTGTATTAAGCTTTATCAACAGTAGTATCATACATTTTAATCAGAACTAAAGCATTCAAATATCTCTTACTTAAGCTATGTATTTTCTTCCCCTGCACATGCATTCAAGGGAGCAGGAGGGCACAAGAAGCCTACCTTGTACCTCCCACACAGAGGATGGTAACATGACAGTTCCTGGCCTATGACCATGGTTACAACATCATGCTGTCCAGGGAAGGTGGGAGGACATGAAACAAAGTGCACATTGCATCCTCTATAAGATGTAGCAGCAGGTGTATCTTCCCTAGGCATCAGGGACTATAGAAAATATTGTGCCTCTTGAGGCACAGTGGGTCCGGAGTCCTAATGGAGTGGCAAAGCTCACCACAAGCCCTACCACAGGGCTGTTGGTATAAGCCAGATGACCGCCCATATTTGGTGAGCCATAAGCATAAGCAATGCAAGTGGCTGCCTGGGGTACCTTTTGCAATGTTGAATAATTTGCGACATACAGAGCTTACATGATCCAACTTTCCATACATACTAGGAATAGAAGCAACTCCTGACCTAATAATTTCCCCTTCCCCATCATCCCTGGCAGCATGAGGCCCTGAAAATTCCTTAAATATCTCTTGTTTGAGTTCCATTACTGTAGGATACTGTAGTATTTTATTTTATAAGAAACACCACACTTGCTGAAATCACAATTTATTGAAATTTTTAATAGTACACAAAAATGTTTTTATATTTGTAGATCATGCACAACAGGGACTGATGTATATGCTCAGCCTTGATTCAAACTTTAATCTTTTCAGTAAATGAATATACTTAAAGGGTTAATTGAGCCCTGGTATAAGTGGAAGTTCAACTTAACTGAAGTCAAAAGAGTTGTGCTGACGTGTAGCAGGGCTGAAAATGGCCAAAATTATTTAGTTCCTAGATATTTGTTTCTAATGTTAACACATCTTTTTATGGAAGGAAATAAAGATAAGATACAACAGGATATACCAGTGCACAAGTAAGTGAGATATAGATTAGTATATAGTGCTCATGGTATGGCTACTCTGGTAGGCAGCAACAAATACTTTTAAAACGAACAATTTGTAGTCTGAAGGAGACCATCCCATTCCGCCCTCTGTTTTCTTCTTTTTATTAATAATTATTTCTGAGTGATCTTGGCAATTCTAAAAGCAAAGACTGGATTATATGGAAATCTCCAAATTTATTTTCCTTGTTTGTCATAAACCAAATTGAAACTATCATAGGACTCCAGATGGCAAGACTAATTTAATAATCTAACTCCAAGAACCAGGCTCAATTCAATAGACAAAATTATATATGCTCTTGCTTGTTCACTATGCACAAAAATTGAGAATACTTTTATGGCAATCTGAAATGTCTAGTGCAGTATAACACACCTTGAAGAGATCTCGTAGATTAAATGTATAGTGGCACTTAGCTGGCGTTGGGAGCATGTTGCGGCACATATTATAGTATACAGCTATGGAAGAGGAAGTTAGAAAGTCATTGCATTTCCGAACCTCAGATAAGAATCTGTTGTTATACAGGTATGTTCCCAGATGAACCTAAAGAAGAAAAATGTATATGATTTAGTTACCACTTCTTAAGAAAAGTTTAAGCATATTGCTAACTGCTGAAATATAACAAAATTTATAAGACAAAAAGCAGCAATTTTCATTATTATTTTAACAGGAAAAGACACTCTTACTTACCTGCACAGTAACTTTGGTTCTTCAAGATGTGTTACCCACTGCTGGTCTATGTGTCCAGTGCATTTGACCAAGAGACTTTTGGTCAGCAGTACCTGTTCGGGTGAGGGATGTGCCCTGGGGGTCCTCATGCCTCCAACTGAGGGGATAAAACACTAGGCCACTCAAAGTGCCCCCCAGTTCCTTCATCACTGAAATCCTTATGAAAATAGACTCCACAGTAGCAGGGATGTAGGGCATGTTGTGGAATGTGTGTGTACAGGCAAGTAACTGTTTCTTCTTTGAGTGCATGTCCACATATATATATTACACTGTTGATGACACCCAAGCAGTAGACATGTTGGAAGTGGGAACCAGGAGTCTTTTAAAACAAAGACTATAGAACTTCTTTCCCAAAGTTCACATCACCTCTAGATACAACCCCACATTCACTCAGCATTACACCATTGTGGAAGCAAGACCTACCAATGTCCACAGTAGGAACATTCCTTAGAGAGAGTGAGCAGTTTGAGCTATAGTAGAGCAGGCAGTAATCCTAGGGAGTGGACTTGCATTAGCCAGTTTGTAACAAATTTTGTTGCACAGTGAGATCCAGTTATAGATTCTGTGAGCCACAACAGTCTGACCGTTCATTGTCTCTGCATATATAACAAAGAGCCCGAGAGACATTCTGAACGGTTTCATCCTATCTATGTAAAAGGAAAGTGCCCTATAGATCTCTAAAGAATGCCGTTTCTCATCACCCTTGTGAGTTTGGGATTTCAGGAAAAAACATCAGCAGATGAATGACCTGATTTCAAATGAAAATCAAAAACCACCTTCAGTAAGAATTTGGAACAGACCTTTAATGAGACATTATCTTTATGGAAGACACTATACAGATGTCCTGCCATCAGGTACAGTAACTCCTCTAATCTCCTTGCTAATGCTATTGCCAACAAAATGCTGTCTTTGCTGGTAAGTGAAATAGACCAAGGTGGAATCATGAGACCTGCCAGGACTAAATTAAGCTCCCAGGAAGGGATTGGTTTTCCTACTGGGGGATAAACCCCTATCAGACCTTTTAAAAATCTTGCTACCATAGGGTGGGAAAAAAACCAAATCTTTAATGAATGAGAGAGTGAATAGCAAAGATGGCTCCTAAGTGAACCTTCATCAAACTAATTTACAGGACTGAATTTTTTGAATTCCAGGAATTATTCTAATATGTCTAAGATCTGAGCTGTGGAAGGAGATAACTGATGATGATGAAGCCATATCGAAAATCTCTTCCATTTAGCCAGGTAAGTATTCCTAGTAGAGTCTTTCCTACTTTCACTGAGAATGTTCCGTACATAGCCGGACAGACTTTCTGATGAATTAACCATTCAACCATTCAATGCTGTGAGGTGCAGAGTGCAAAGAAACTTGACCATGACTCAAAGATTATGCCTCAGAGTAACAGTAAGGTGTTGGAAGGTTGAATGGATGAGGTTTGAAGGTCTAAGTACCAAAACTGTGTTGGCCACACCTGGGCTATTAATATGATACTGGCTACTTCCTGTTTGAATTTTCTTATGGTTCTAGGAATCAGCAGGATCGGAGAAAATACCTACAGATGTTCCAAAGACCATGAAATCAGGAATGTATTGGAAATTGACCCTGAACTCTGTCTTCCTTTGCAACAGAAACAATGACACTTCTTGTTTTCTTTAATAACAAACCGATCTATGGTGGGAAAACCATATTCACTGAAAATCACTTGAAACACCTCATCTTTTAGAGTCCATTTGTGATTGTTGATTAATTTTATGCTGAGGTTATCTGTCAGAACATTCTGCACTCTGGGGAGATCAGATGCCTTGAAAGTGACCCGATGACGAATGTAGAAGTTCCAGACGTACCTCCTCCTGACTCAACTGAGTGCATTCTGACCTGCCTTGTTAGTTCAGGTAAAACATTGAAGCCGTACTGTATGTTCTAATCTTTATGGTGAGACCCTTGATGAATGGTAGGAAGACTTTGCAAGCTCAATAAATGGCTCCCAGCTTTAGGATGTGTAAATGAAAAGCTGATTCCTGAGCTGTCCACAAGCCTTGTGTTTGCACATCATCCAGGTTTGCTCCCCAGCTCAGAGCGGATGTATCTGTTACTAGCGTCTTCAATGGAACTGGAGGAGAGAAAGGGATCACCTTGCAGCATACATTACTGGATCCATCCATCAACTTAATGAAGCCAGGACTCAAGATGCAGTGTGAATTAACATGTCCATGTGATGTTTTCTTGGCTGATACACAAACTTCAACCATCTTTGCATGCAACAAAGGTGAAGTCTGGCATGCTGAGTCACGTAAGTGAGGCCAGGTGGTTGAGCAAACTGAGGCAAGATCCTCCAATTGTTCTTAGATAAACCTGCAGATTATTGCATAGGTTGAGCATAATTGGACATTTTTTTCTGGAGGCCGATAGGCAATCTGCTATTGTGAAGTCCAGAATGGCCCCAATGCACTCTATTCTTTACACAGGACACAGAACTGACTAGTCATTGTTTATTTTCAGGTCAAATCGAGCAAAGAAAAACTGAATTTGAAGGATATTGTCCAAAACTTGCTGACTGGATTGACCCTCGATTAACCAGTCATCAGATATGGAAACACATGGATATACAGCCTTCTGAGATCAGCAACTATTACTGATTTAAAGGTGATCTAGATGAGCCCTCCCCATCCCTGAGTGGAGTTGTCTGTCACTAGAGTCTTAGTATGTAGAGGTATAGAGAAGGGTACTGCACTGCACACCTGAGGAGGGTCTTTCCACTAGTTTAATGATGACTTCTTGTGGGATCATAACCATCTAGTCCATAAAGTGTCTGCTGGGTAGACATAGTGATTTCAACCATTCTTACAGAGAGTGTAGGTGAAGTTTGCCATGCTAGGTGACGTAAGTATATGAGGTCAAGTGTGTTAGAAGTCTGAGACATGCTTTCACTGATGTTCTTGGGTGAACTTGAAGTTGACTGATAAGCCCTGCTATAGTCTGGATTCTCTCTTGTGGAATGTAAGCTATCAATATCTGGAGTCTAATAGGATTCCTACGAATTCTGTGCTATGCATCAGTCAGTGTGGATTTTTGCTATTAACTTTGAGACGTAACAAGGCAAAGAACTTTAGGGTTATTTGAACTGAGTCAGTCACCTATTGTGAAACTCTTCCTCAAATCAGTCAGTTCTTGAGGTAAGGATACATCTGGATTCCTTATTTACCTGGATGAGTTGCCTGAACTTCAAGGCACTTGGTGAAAACTCTTGGTGCTGTACATAGACCAAAGGGCAGAGCCATATTCTGATAGTGGGATGTTCCTAAAGGAAATTGAGGTATTTCTGTGGGTTGGGTGAATAAATATATGGAAGCAGGCATTTTATAGGCGAAGCGCACCAAACCAGTCCTGATGATCTAATGCAGGAATTTATGGAGGCTAGAGTCACCATCCTGAATTTGAAACAATGGATGAACATTTTGAGGCACTGAAGGTCCAGAATAAGCCACCAACCCCTTGTTCTTCTTTGGGATCAGAAAATAATGTGAATAAAAACATCTTCCCCTGAAATGTAAGGGCACCTCCTCCTCCACAGTTCCCAGCTATAGAAAGGAGTTTACTTGTTTTAACAGTCTCTTGTGAGAAGGGTCTCTGAAAAAGAACAGGGAAGGGATTGCTTATGATCTCTAGGACCCACTAGTCTGAGGTAATGCTTGACCAAACTTCTCAAAAACAAAAATGGTTGTTGCCAAGGGATGGTGTGAGGGTAGAACAGAAAAGATCCTCAGGTGGTTCTATCAGGATCTCAATGCTGGAGTCAACCCTGGGGCAGCAAAGGAGGTAGAGGGTCATTTACACTGGAATCTCTGTCTCTTCCTCAGTGGCTCTTAGGTCCTCTGTGGCTGACTGTAATATTTGACAGAGGAGTGCTGTCAAAAGTATGTTGGCATGGCTGCTTCTTCTTTAGAGTTGGGATGTAGAGTCTCAAAGAATACAGAGCTGCCCTTGAATCCTTTAGACTCTAAAGTTTAGAGGGTGTTTCCTCTGTCCTGTTGTTGAAAAGTTCATTATTCTAAAATGTGAGGACCTTGATTGTTGCCTGGGGATCCCTGAGGACTGAAGCTATGGCAATAGAGAAGTCAGATGTCCTTCTGCCATTCTATATTTCATCTCTGCTTGCTACTCTTTGGATAGTTTTCTATAAATCGAGACATTGTCTCAGTTTAAAAAAAATCTTATTTTGAGAGGAGGGCCTAACAGTTAGCCATACCTCTGGATCACAGTTGAAGAATAAAGCTTAAGGCTAAAGAGTTCCAATTTCTTTGGGTCCTTTTTGCTCAGTGTGGACTTAGGAGGGCCCAATGTTTTGATCTCTCTCGTACTGCTACCACTATGAGAGAACTTGCTCTTGAATGTCTAGAAATACTTAGATCATTTAGCAGGGACTCAGTACCTCCTGTCAGCTCTTTCTGACATGACAGGGATGTATGGCTAAGATTTCTACCATGTGTCTCATTAGGTCCTGGAATTCCTTAAACTCACCAGCTGAGGGAGGTGGATTCACTGCCTTGTCAGGGGACAGTGAGGAAATCATAGAAGAGATAGGATGCTTTTCCCCTGGTAGCTGATGTTCTTCTTCACTCTTCTCCTGCCTTTCAAGTATCTGTGGCTGTAATGAGTTACCTGATTTGTCTCTTTGGGGAGGATGATTTAGCCATAGAGAGAGTGGATGAAGCAGGCTTCTTGAAGTCTGTCTGTATGCCTGAAGGTGCCAAATAAAGCCATGACTGGAATGGGCAGAAGTATTGAGTTGGAGGGCACATGGGAGGTACCAGATAGGGTGACACCCCCATGAAGCCCAGACCTCTTTTTACTACACCTAGTCCAATGTCCCCACTGGAGTACTAAGGTCTGGTGCTAAGGCAACAATTTTTCTGCTGCAGCTGTGGTGATAGTAAAAAGTTCTCCCTCTTCTTCCCCAAAGTCACTTTTAAAGGGCCCCAAAAAAGGCAATGAGTGGAATAATCTATCCTCTCATTATTTTGTCCATCAATTAGGCCTAATTTTGATACACCAATATTGACTTATTGATTTTTTACTTCTCTTATTTACCAGTCATAATTTTAACACAGTCCTTGAGTGGTAACAGTCGACCCTTTTTGTTTAAATTAAATTTAGGGTTTTTGTATTCTTTTTAACAAGGTTGTTAAAAATAGTTTTATATAACAAATTACTGTAACAATTTTTGACTCTTAACCCACTCTTTATCAGTTAGGCTAACAATTAAAGTAGGCCTGCTAGGAACCAATTATTACACCACCTCCTCTAAGAGAGGGACAGGTCTCTCATGTGTACTGTGTAGGAAAGGTCGGTACCAGGGATATCTCTCTAACCTGCAGTACCAGTGGCTGTAGAGTTGGTGGGTTAGCTATCACTCCTCTTTATTTTTTTGAAGAGAGGGGACTCCAGTACAGAGTCCACCAATAAGTTACTCAGCACTGGAATAGCGGGTACCATGGATGTAGTTGGTACTGAGGTGGAAGATACTGGGGCTACAATCACAGAGGCACTTGTAATAAGAATCTGAGTACCAATGCAGTTAGCATCATGGTCTGTACCAAAGGGTTGGTACTGAGGGCAGCAGTTTGCTGATTTAGAGAGTACCACATGTGCTGTCTTGGAAGTCGGTACTGAGTCACTGGCATGGGTCTTGTCAGGCTTATGGCTGTTGGATAAATGAGCCCAAGAGAAGTCATGCAGCTGATGACTCTTCTGTTTCTTGCCAGGTATTGGGAACGGCAACCTGTGCCTGAGGTTCATCTTTGGATTGGTGCTTCTTTCTGCCCATCAGACACTGATGCCAGTGAAGTGTGACTGAATGGTTCTTGTGAGTGGGTGTAGTTCAAGAGCTCAAAATGGAATCACAGCTCACCACCCCACTGTCTGAAGCCTGGCTGTAGCTCTTCTCTCAAAGTCTGAGAAGGCTTGGATCAATTCTCTAGGAGGAAAAATTTCATTTGCGCCTCCATCTTTCTCTGAGTATACTTGGTGAAAGAGCAACAGACAAAACACCTCTTGTGGATGTATACTTCTTCAAGAAAAAGAAGGTACTGGAAGGGTCCACACTTAATGGGCATCCAAGCATCATACGGGTGACAATAAACCCTGGTGACTTACCTTCTTACTAATGAGGAAGACTTACTACTTATTTACTAATGTTAGTACCCCTGTATGGCTGGGCATGGTAGAGGTGGTGGGGACGAAGAAAGATGTCTAGGCTAATTAAAATGTATCTAATTTCCCACCCCTGGAAACATGAAAAAGAGAAACTACACAAATTACACTATACTACTGCATACAAGGCTAAGTAAATTGCACAGTGTGCAGAATATGTGAAGACTGCAGGGCTTCCACGTCACTGCCATGAGTGGTAAGAAGGAACTGACAGAAATTAGGACCAGCTTTGCCCTTTATTCCCCAGGTGTGGGAGGGAAGGGATGTGATGGCACCTAAGCTGGAGGAGCAGCCCCAAAGAGCAGCTGGCTAAAAGAATCCCATCTTGCATACATAGGGTACATGTGCTCCAAGAGAGAAATCTGTGTAGACAATCATTTTAAGAAGAAACTTAGTGACTTCAGCACTTTAGTGGGGATGTGAACAAATCCTTGGACTCCTTCCAAGATGCTATCCTTGATAAATCAATATTCCAGACAAAGGGAACAGTATGTATTCCCAATCTGGAGATGGACATTTATTACTGTTAAGTTCTTGGCAAATTTATGGTGCGCCTATGTCAACTCAAAAGACAACACTTTGAATTGAAAATGGTGGTCCTGTTAAAACCTGATACCTTTTAACACTTGGATATGCCTCTATGAGCAAATAAATGGCCATCAAGCCCAGAGCACATAACTAGTTTTGCTATTTGCAGGTGGATTCAAGCCACAAGCTGTACCAGCATCCTTTTGAAAAAGTAGTGTAAGATGGGCCTGATATCAGAGCTTGCAATTCTCCTATCCTAAGTGCAGAGGTGATTGCCCCTAAGAAAGCTGTTTTCATGAAAAGGTGATGTAAGGAACACGATGCTATTGATCTGAATGGGAGTCCAATCAACCCAACCAACACTACATTGAGATCCTATCATGGCGGGGGCTCCCTGACTGGAGGGCATATGTATATCAACACTTTGAGGAATCTAGACACTGTAGGGTATAATAATACAGTGTGGTTATGTATTGGAGGATGATAAGCTGATATAGCCACTACATGTACTCTTGTAGAGCTAACCGAAAGTCCAAAGCACTGTAAGAGATAAAGTAATCCAAAATAAAGGGAATGTCAGCTTAAAATGGAGAGAAATGCTATTCCACCTAAACAGTGAAATGCTTCCATTTGGAATTGCAAGTGAGTCTTCTGGAATCATTCCTGCTATGGACCAGGATGTTTTGGACGTCTTTGGAACATGACTTCTCAATATCAGTTAGCCTGCTGGCATCCAGGCTGTATGGTGCAGAGACTCTGGAACTGGATGACTTCCTCATTGTTTAGGGAGATTATGTCCGATCCAGAGGCCACGTTTTTGGGGGCTGTACCAAGAGTCTTAACAGGTCTTTGAATCAAAACTGCCTGGTACTCACTGTGCTATCAATAGCAACTTTGCTGCATCCTGTCTGAACTTTCTCAATGTTCTCAGAATTAAAGGAACTGGTCATAGGTATACATCTGAACCTGGGAATATGAGATAAGGAAAACATCAGATAGGAATCCTGGGCTCAGACTCCCTCTAAAGCAAAAGATGCAGCATTTTCTGTTTGATTTTGTGGCAAACAAGTCTATAATTGAGTCCTTTATAGACCATTTATGGTCAAAAGAAAAGTGTCTGCTCAACTGATCCTCTAAGATGTTCACTGATCCTGGTAGATGAATGGCTGTCAAGGTAATCTGAAACCTGATGCACCAGCTCCGTAGGTGAACAGGTTCTTGGTACAGTTGAGAAGATCTAGCTCCTCCTCAGGAGTTAATATAGAACATCACTATAGTGTCATCTATCATCACTTGTATTGTTTTGCCTCGAATTAAAGGTGGGAACATCACACATGCTATACAGATTGCTCTCAGTTCTAAGGCATTTATGAAGCTGAGATCTGTTTCTTGACCATAGTTCCTGGGTCTAAGGGTGATTCTAGTATGCTCCCTATGAGAGGTTGGAAGCATCCATTACTAACATGACTGTGGGCAGAGGGGGAGAAAATGGAACACCTCTGCATACTTGGACTGGTTACTTCCAGTGGTTTAGTGATGATAGGACCTGCTGTGGAATCTGCACTGCCATATCTACATGGTGTTTGCTTGGTAGGTAGATGACTTCAACCAGCCTTGCACAAAACAAAGGTAATGTATAGCATGAGGAGTGATGAATGTGCATGAAGTGACCTAGTATTTTTAGACACATTCTTACTGTTGTCTGAGAATTATTAGTAAATTATTTATAAGCTCTTCCATGACTTTGAACCTACTACCTAAGCTGTTGTGGAGTCCAGAAGTGCTCCTATAAATTCTATCATCTGGGATGGTACTAAGGATGAATTCTCTTTGTTTACCTGGAGACCCAACTTAGTAAAGATTTGAAGGATGTACTATATATTATCTGTGAATTTGTGAGAGGATCCTCAAATGAGCCAGCCACTGAGGTAAGGGTAAAGGATAATTCTTTGTCTTCTTAAGCCTGGTCTACACCACGCAGTTAGGTTGACATAATGTGCCTTACGTGACCTAATTATGTCAGTGTACACACTACAGCCTTGTCCCACTGATGTAAGGCCTAGTCTACACTGGGGGAGGGGGCGTACTAAGTTGATCTAAGTTACGCAACTTCAGCAACGAAAATAGCATAGCTGAAGTCAACGTACTTAGAGCTACTTACCGGGTGTCTTCACTGTGGTAGGTCAACTGCTGCTGCTGCTCCCACTTCAACTCCACCTACGCTTCTCGCTCCGGTGGTGGAGTACCGGAGTCGATGAGAGAGTGCTCGGCGATCAATTTATCGCGTCTTCACTAGGCAGTCGATTTATTGCATCTTCACTAGATGCGATAAATCAACCCGTGCTTGACTGATTGCTCTGGAGGTAAGTGTAGACATGCCCTAAGTCCCTTACTAGATCAACATAACAACTCTACCCCACGAGAGGCAAAGGGCTTATGTTGATGTAGTTAGGGAGACACAGTATCTGTACACACACTGAGTTACATTGACTGTTAGCTGTCTTGTCAATTTCAGGGCTCCATGCTGGAGCCCATGAAATTGACAAGAAAGCTAGGCAGCTAGAGTCTGGCAGCACCCACCCAGCTCTCCAGTCCCTGATCAGGGAGCCAAGCAGCCCAGGTAGCTGCCCCCACTCCAAATGGGGAGGCGAGAAGCCCAGGCAGCTGCTCCCTGCGGGAAATGGGGAGGCGAGAGACTTGGGCGGCTGCTGGGCCCCCAGTGAGGAGCTTCACAGGGCTAAGAGTTCTGGCTCTGAGCCTTCCACACTGCCCCTCTTCAGCTGGTGGAAGCACTCCTGGTGAGGACACACACCACTGACAGAAGGAGGATAGCGTGGACATCAGTCACTGCAATGTGCCAAGTATCTACTTTTTCCCCAGGGATGAATTCCCATTTCTGGCATAGCTGCTTCCCTTGTCCCTGGAGAGATGTGTAAATGGCAATCCCTGAAAACACTAGGATGAATTATAACCAATATCTACTGTTTGTAGTTAGAATAGACTCACAAATGAGTCTTTTGATAATGCATCTCGATTTGTCTCTTTTACTTTTCCCTTAGTAAACTGTGAGTGAATTCAGTGTTCCTGAAAAGTAGGTATTAATGCACAGTATCTTGAGCCAGGCATAATCTAGGAAAGTAAAATGCTATGCAAGCTTCCCAACACATCTCTTCCATTGTACTTCACTCTTGAACAGAGAATGCCAATCATGTTACACAGAGAATGGTTTCATAATGTTTACAAATGGGTGCATCCATCTGTTTTTGCAGTAACAGGATGAGATCCTAATATAGTATAACCCTATGAGAGAAAACAAATCCATCCAAGTTTCCTACAGTTAGATTAGGATACAATAGAATTTACATAATGGATTTGTTATGCACAGCGATAGATAACATTTCTGGTACACATGTATCATTGGGTATTTTGTCAGAGACATTGGCAGGATCACACTCGCATGTAAGTCAGTGGGAACCATTAGGGAAGATGAATAACACTCACGAGCAGTAGTTTCAATCCCCTTCCTCAAGGCTTTCTTTTGTTGATTTATAAACAAAGGATTCCAAATAAAATAAAAATAATCCATTCAGAACAACGAATCTCAATGCTTGTCAGAGATGTTTGCAGCTTCTTTCACACCCTTCTCTTAGGTAGCCACCACCACAGTCACTTCCTCGTTAACTTAATATACCCCACCTTTGATGACCCATGTTACAGGGAGGAGTCTGCATTAACACTTCATACACTGGGACTTATAGAGTGCCTTTCTACCTTATCACAGGTGTTTCCAATCCAGAAATATACAGTATGTGCATCTTAATCCTTAGACAACTACTGGGGACTGGTAGGCAAAGGGCACTATTTGAAGGAGGGTTGCTAGCAGGTGGGCAGAAAGGGTAATCCTGTATTCCAAGGATCAGAAAAGGTATCCAAGCAGCTGAGAAATGGAACAGGTTGGATGACGATTCCTGCTCGAATGACAGGAAACCCTCCTCAATCCTTGGTTTATTTTCTTCAAGTGACACACACCTTACTGCTTCAATTTCCCAGCCCCAACAATAGCTGGCAGCAAGATGCTTTTTTTACCAGGAGAAAGAAGGGTACAGCAATTGATGGGAGACTTTGGTGCAGCTGTTTGGCAGGAGAAGTGGGAGAAGGAACGATGAAAAACTGAGGATGAGCTCAATCTCTTATTGTTCCTCCAATGCAATTTATTCATATAAACTAAAAATCTTCCTCAGTGCTTTAAGGGTTATTTTAATAAAAATCTCACAACAGTGAATTCTCATAAGAACCAGGAATTCTTTATTAAACATTATTTCAATGAACTCAAGATCATAAAACTTTAAGTGTTTCTGAAGTAGAGAACTAAAATCTATGTTTAGGACATACCTGGTTTGAAATCCCACACAAATGAGGGTTTCTTAGATGCCTAAAGCCACCTCTTTCCTTATACAATACTACATACAATTTTGTGATTAATATGAAAAAAATTGTTTGAGGTATTTTAAGAACTTCCATTTGCTGATATAATTTTCCCCAACTATCCGACCTATTACCTGAAAAATACGTTGTAAGGATTGTAAGGAAGGTTGAGGCAGAACCAACAGGCAAAAATGTGTGAGAAGACGTGGGCTAATCTCATTTCTTCCACCACTTGGAGGGGCACAGTCTGCAACCAGTGAGACATCCTGGATATTCTGTGAGAAACAGAATGGGAGAAATTTGAAAGGAAGGAACTGAATTAGCATTTCAAAACAAAATAAAATTTTAGAGCTCCAATCTATTGCAAGGATTTCCACTTCAAAGTCTCCATCTTACTCCAAATGTAAATGTAGTTAGAAAATGGGCCAAATTAATCCCCAATATAAATATATAAATCCAGTGACTAGAACAATGATAGCAGGCAGAGCTACAATTTATATATACTAGGGCTGTTGATTAATCAGAGTTAACTCACGCAATTAACTAAAAAAAAATTAATAGTGATTAAAAAAAGTAATCACGCTGTTAAATAATAGAAAACCAACTGAAATGTATTCAATATTTGGATGTTTTTCTACATTTTCAAATATATTAATTTAAATTACAACACAGAATACAAAGTGTACAGTGCTCACTTTATATTTATTTTTATTACAAGTGTTTGCACTGTAAAAATGATAAAAGAAATAATATTTTTCAATTCACCTCACATAAGTCGATTAATGCAATCTCTTTATCGTGAAAGTGCAACTTAGAAATGTAGATTTTTTTGTTACATAACTGCACTCAAAAACAAAACAATGTAAAACGTTAGTGTCTACAAGTCCACTCAGTCCTACTTCTTGTGCAGCCAATCACGAAGAGAAACAAGTTCATTTACATTTACGGGCGATAATGTTGCCCGCTTCTTATTTATGTCACCTGAAAGAGAGAACAGTCGTTCGCATGGAACTTTTGTAGCCGGCATTGCAAGGTATTTTCATGCCACATATGCTAAACATTTGTATATCCCCTCATGCTTTGGCCATCATTCCAGAGGACATGCTTACTTACTGATAACGTTCGTTAAAAAAATAACGCATTAATTAAATTTGTGACTGAACTCTTTGGGGGAGAATTGTATGTCTCCTGCTCTGTGTTTTACCCATATTCTTCCATATATTTCATGTTACAGCAGTCTCAGATGATGACCCAGCATGTTCTTCATTTTAAGAACACTTTCACTGCAGATTTGACAAAACGCAAAGAAGGTATCAATGTGAGATTTCTAAAGATAGCTACAGCACTCGACCCATGATTTAAGAATCTGAAGTGCCTTCCAAAATCTGAGAGGGATGGGATGTGGAGCATGCTTTCAGAAGTCTTAAAAGAGCAACACTCGGATGTGGAAGCTACAGAACCTGATCAAAAAAGAAAATGAACCTTCTGCTGGTGACATCTGACTCAGATGATGAAAATGAACATGCACTGGTCTGCACTGCTTTGGATTGTTATCGAGCAGAACCTGCCATCAGCATCACCATTCTGGAATGGTGGCTGAAGCATGAAGGGACATATGAATCTTTAGCGCAAAGAATAGTTATCAATGGTTAGTTGTCAAACTGGGAGGGCAATTCTAGTGGGGTCCAACAGAGGTCAGTCCTTGGTCTGGTACTATGGAGAATATGCTTATAAAATTTGCAGACAACACCAAACTGGGCGAGGTTGCCAGCACTTTGGATTAGATTAGAATTAGATTAGAATTCAAAATGACCTTGACAATTTGGAAAATTGGTCTGAAATCAACAAGATGAAATTCAATAAAGACAAGTGCAAAGTACTTCACTTTGGAAGGAAAAATGCACAACTACAAAATGCAGAGAACAGACTAGGTGGTAGTTTTGTTCTGGAAAAGCCTTCCTAGGGAAATTGTGGAGTCATTGGAGGTTTTAAAGAACACCTTGGACAAACACCTGTCAGAGATAGTTTTGGTTTACTTGGTCCTGCCTTAGTGGAGGGGGCTGGACTCGATGATTTCTTGAGGTCTTTTACAGCCCTACATTTCTATGATTGTTTGAAGGAATTTTGAAAATGGGATGATGAAATAAAAATCTGGCAGTAACTAAACTTCAAGGTTCAGCACTGAACAAAAGCACTACCTGAACTAAGCCAGGGAACAAAAGCTCCCAGACATTTGGAACTGTTCAAATTGTAGCAGAAACACTCAGATCCTAACTAGTGGAGACTCCAAAAGGACTTACCTGGGGGACTTGAATTCATCTTCAATACTTCCCAGGACAACAGGGAATCTGGGATCTGAGCCCACACCTTCACAGAGAAGTTCACACACATGGGCTGGAAGACTGATCAGGCCCCCTAGAAGACTTGACCTTTAGAATATTGCTCAGGACTATTTAAACTGAATTGATAAGGGACATATTAGTGCAAATAATTTTAAGGAATTCAATGTTTATTTTGAATTCTTAGATAGATAGACAGAGACAGACAGGTTGGTTTATAATTTAAGTTTCAATCTTTTATTATAAAGAAAGGAAAATGTTGAGTGGTTATGGAGTTCCTGGTCCTCCACAGTTCCAGAGTAGACCATGAGAAGTTGCACTGGGAGCTTAATAAAGAGAAGGACTTCTTGGGTCAGGGAGTTCTCTAGTTACTGCTTAATGCATGGCACCCTAAGTGTATGTCCTGACGCTACAGAAAGAAGAGACCATAAGACCTGAAAGCAGTGGTGATGAAACAAGGTTCTGAAAAGAGAAAAAGATCCTCAGGAGCAAGGGCAAGGCCAAAAGGCATTCTGTAAGGATCCTGGGAGACGAGTTCTATCCAGCTGAAGCAAGGTATGAGATGAATATGAGATTTTAAAAAATTGTATATGTATTTTTAATTTCATAAAATGTAATGTGATCTACTTAACTAGAATACAATAAAACCATATTTTCTAAATAAATTCCAGTTAAAATATTCTTCTTTTAAAATTTTTCTTGCTTCTCAAATCAGAATTTTAAAAAAATTCTAGTCTTTTAGATCAGTAAGACACATTTAAGGCTCTCCCCATCCCTCCTGGAAAATTCATTTAAAATATACTCCATTGTTATCAGTAATTTTTTAAATATGATCATAATATTAATATGAAATGGTTAGTAGCCCTTAGATTTAATCTTCTGCAAAGAGCAAGTTATTAGAACTGATAAAAAATCAGAAATCCATACTGTACCTTCCATGCAAGTTGCTTAGTGTCATAAAAACCTCCTAAATCTAAAAACTGTCTGATTGATTCAAGTGGTGGCTGGGCACCATACTCCTCTGGTAATGGCATATTCAGATCATCAATAAACACTATCACCTGTGAATAAATATAACCACATTAGAAATCATATCAGTTATGTTAAGCTTAGCTTTACTTATTATTACAGAGTATTAACATGAAGTGACTATTTTACACACATAATTATGAACCAGCTATATTGTTCTTTATCTAAAACACACATTAATTAGCGTACTTGCACAAATGACCTAGTATATGTCATTATATGAGTAGCTCAGATGTAAACTGCAAGGTACAGGAAGCTGTTATATCTCATCCAAATGGAAACGACAATGCTTTAATATTAAGAAACATAAAAAACATAAGAATGATCATACTGCATCAGATCAGTGGTCCATCTAGCGCAGTATCCTGTCTTTTCACAGTGGACAGTGCCAGATATTTCAGAAGGAATGAACAGAAAAGGGCAATTTATCAAGTGATCTGTCCCCTGTTGTCCAGTCCCAGCTTCTGACTGTCAGAGGTTTGGGCCACCCAAAGGACAGGATTTCATCCCAGACCATCTTCCTAATAGCCATTGATGGACCTGTCATCCATGAATTTATCTCATTCATAGAATCATAGAATATCAGGGTTGGAAGGGACCTCAGGAGGTCATCTAGTCCAACCCCCTGCTCAAAGCAGGACCAATCCCCAATTAAATCATCATTCTTTTAACCCAGTTATACTTTTGACCTTCACAACATCCCCTGGCAACGAGTTTCACAGGTTGACTGTGCGTTGTGTGAAGTATTTCCCCTCAGACAGAGACAAACACCTACAAGATCTCTATCAATCATTCCTACAACTACAATACCCACCTGCTGAAGTGAAGAAACATATTGATAGAGCCAGAAGAGTACCCAGAAGTTACCGACTACAGGACAGACCCAACAAAGAAAACAACAGAACACCACTAGCCATCACCTTCAGCCCCCAACTAAAACCTCTCCAATGCATCATCAAGGATCTACAACCTATCCTGAAGGACGACCCATCACTCTCACAGATCTTGGGAGACAGGCCAGTTCTTGTTTACAGACAGACCCTCAGCCTGAAGCGAATACTCACCAGCCACCACACAACAGAACCACTAACCCAGGAACCTATCCTTGCAACAAAGCCCATTACCAACTGTGTCCACAGATCTATTCAGGGGACACCATCACAGGGCCTAATCACATCAGCCACACTATCAGAGGCTCGTTCACCTGCACATCTACCAATGTGATATATGCCATCATGTGCCAGCAATGCCCCTCTGCCATGTACATGGCCAAACTGGACAGTCTCTATGTAAAAGAATAAATGGACACAAATCAGACATCAAGAATTATAACTTTAAAAAACCATTCAGAGAACACTTCATCTCTTTGGACACTCGATTACAGACCTAAAAGTTGCAATTCTTCAACAAAAAAACTGGAAAAACAGACTCCAACGAGAGACTGCTGAATTGGAATTAATTTGCAAACTGGATACAATTAACTTAGGCTTGAATAAAGACTGGGAGTGGATGGGTCATTACACAAAGTAAAACTATTTCCCCATGTTTATTCCCTCCCCTCCCCGCTGTTCCTCAGACGTTCTTGTCAACTGCTGGAAATGGCCCACCTTGATTATCACTACAAAAGGCTCCCCCCTATCCCGCTCTCCTGCTGGTAATAGCTCACCTTACCTGATCACTCTCATTACAGTGTGTACGGTAACACCCATTGTTTCATGTTCTCTGTGTATATAAATCTCCCCACTGTATTTTCCACTGAATGCATCCGATGAAGTGAGCTGTAGCTCACGAAAGCTTACGCTTAAATAAATTTGGTAGTCTCTAAGGTGCCACAAGTCCTCCTTTTCTTTATACCACAGTTAGTTGTTCTGCAATTTCATAAGTGAGTTCCTTCAGAACTCTTGGGTGAATACCATGTGGTCTTGGTGACTTATTACGGTTTGATTTATTAATTTGTTCCAAAACTTCCTCTACTGACACCTCAATCTGAGACAGTTCCTCAGATTTGTCATCTAAAAAGAATGGCTTGGGTATGGGAATCTCCTCATATCCTTTGCAGTGAAAACCAATGCAAAGAATTAATTTAGATTCCCTGCAACAGCCTTGCCTTCTTTGAGTGCTCCTTTAGCCCCTCAATTGTCCAGTAGCCCCACTGACAGGCTTTGGCAGGCTTCCTGCTTCTGACGCATTTAAATAAAATTGCTGTTATTTTTTGTGTCTTTTGCTAGTTGTTCTTCAAATTCTTTTTTGGCCTAACAATACTTTTATACTTCCCAGAGTTTCTGCTCCTTTCTATTTTCCTCAGTAAGATTTAGCTTCCAATTTTCAAAAGGTATCTTTTTGTCTCTAACTGCCTCTTTTACTCTGTTTAGCCCTGGTGGCATTTTTTGGTCTTCTGTTTTTTGTTTTATTTTTTAAATCCGGGGTATACATATAGTTTGAGCCTCTATTATGTTTTTTTAAAATTTCCATGAAGCTTGCAGGCATTTCACTCTTGTAACTTTCCTTTTAATTTCAATTTAACTAGCCTCCTGTGGAGTTTTTTTTTAAAAAGTTAAATGCTATTGTGCTGGTTTCTTTGATATCCCGCCCAAGGATGTTAAATTTAATTACACTATGGTTGCTATTACCTAGTGGTTTAGCTATATTCACCTTTGGGACCAAATCCTGTGCTCCACTTAGGACTAAGTCAAGAACTGCCTTTTCCCTTTTGAGTTCCAGGACTAGCTGCTTCAATAAATAGTCTTACTGAGTGAGATCATTCCCTCCCACAATAAAACCTGCAGGAAGCAGTTTTGGGAAAGGAAGTCACTCTTCCTTGCACAACTGCACAGGGCCAGGCAAACTACATTTGACTTTACAAACGAGAGGTTTCACAGCTATGGAAGAACATGCAAGGAGATTAATACTATGTATTTTCTTAGTTCTTATTTGGATTTTTAAAACAGTTATTGTAATGTATTAGATTTGTGAATGGTGTCCAGAGTGGAGGCCAGGGTGGTAGCCAGCAATGGAAACAGCAACAGCTCATTGTCAGAGAGTCATTGACTTAGTCAGCTAATTTAGTAGGCTGGCTAGCTGGCTGAAATATCTAGGAAGCTTTGTATTTATTTTTGTAGCGACTATAAGGTTCATAAATGAATGGGACTGAATAAATAAGGTTAACAATATATTACTTATTAAGAACATCTTATCCCCGAAATCCTGCCATTACTTATGAAATATTACATTACTAATTGAAAAGAAGCACAACAGTAACAGATATAAACAATAATCCAAACAGCCTAATACACACAACAGTAGTTAGAGAGACAAGGGGGATGAGGTAATATCTTTTATTGGACCAACTTCTGTTGTTGAGAGAGACCAACAAGTCTACAACAACACTGTATTTAACAGTAGTTAAACAGACACACTTTTGAAATAAGTCAAATAGTTCTGTCAATCTTTTTAGTGTTTCTTTTAAGCATTGCCAGCATTTTTAAGCATTGGTAGAGTACAGCACGGTTTTACCTGTTTGGATTTTGGTGCACCAAGAGCATCTTTACTTTTTAGTATTAATTTCTGACGAATCCATGCCTGTATTTGGGCAGCACTGGTGTGGGCACCACACTGTATTTTGGAAACTATCACACCCTTGATTCTTTCAGATGGAGCAATGTCATCAGTTTCACTTGCAGAATACGACCCCTTTGTTGACTTCAGATCTGTGTCATATACAAAATTAAGGGTCAGAATGATATCTGATCAACAGTGGATCTACTCTCCTCACCATTCTAAGGGCATGTCTACACTACGAAATTAGGTGGATTTTATAGAAGTCAATCTTTAGAAAACAATTTTATATAGTTGATCGTGTATGTCCCCACTAAGCACAGTAGTTCGGCGGAGTGTGCCTTCAATACTGTGGCGAGCATTGACTCACAGAGTGGTGCACTGTGGGTAGCTATCCCACAGTCCCCGCTGCCCACTGGAATTATGGGTTAAGCTCCCAATGCCTGATGGGGCAAAAACATTCTCGCGGGTGGTTTTGGGTACATGTTGTCAGTCTCCTCTCCCTCCCTCCTTCCTTCCCTCCTTGAAAGCAACAGCAAACAATCATTTTGCACCTTTTTTCCTGGATTATCTGCGCAGACCACAGCACGGCAAGCATGGAGCCCGCTCAGCTGTGCACTGTTTTTGTGAACATTTTAAACATCTCGTGCATTATCCTCCAGTATGTGCAGAGCCTGGCTAGGAGTCATAAGCACAAGGACGATTGTGAGGAGGACATGGACACAGATGTTCCTGAAAGCACAGGATGTGGCAATTGGGACATCATGGCGGCATTGGGGCAGGCTGATACAGTGGAAAGCCAATTCTGGGCCTGGCAAACAAGCACAGACTGGTGACCCCATAGCATTGCAGGTATGGGATGATTCCCAGTGGTGAAACTTTTGCATGCGTAAGGCCATTTTCATGAAACTTTGTGAGTTGCTTTCCCCCGCCCTGAAGCACAGGAATACGAAGATGAGACCTGTCCTGACAGGTGAGAAGCGAGTGGTGAGAGCCCTGTGGAAGCTTGCAAGGCCTGACTGCTACCAGTCAGTCAGGAATCAATTTGGAGTGGGCAAATCTACTGTGGGGGCTGCTGTGATCCAAGTACCCAAGGCAATCAATAACCTTCTGCTAACAAGGGTAGTGACTCTGGGAAATGTGCAGGTCATAGTGGATGGCTTTGCTGCAATGGGGTTCCCTAACCGTGGTGGGGCCATAGACAGAATGCATATCCCTATCGTGGCACCGGGCCACCTTGCCAAACAGTACATAAATTGCAGGGGGTACTTCTCAATGGTGTTGCAAGCACTGGTGGATCACAAGGGCCGTTTCACCGACATCAATGTGGGATGGTCGGGAAAGGTGCATGATGCTCGCATCTTTCGGAACTTCGGACTGTTCGAAAAGCTGCAAGAAGGGACTTTCTTTCCAGACCAGAAAATTACGGTTGGGGATGTTGAAATGCCCATAGTTATCCTTGGGGACCCAGCCTACCCCTTGCTCCCATGGCTCATGAAGCCGTACACAGGCAGCCTGGACAGTAGTAAGGAGCAGTTCAACTATAGGCTGAGCAAGTGCAGAATGGTGGTAGACTGTGCCTTTGGACATTTAAAAGCCCACTGGCATTGTTTGCTGAGTAGGTTAGACCTCAGCGCAACCAATATTTCCATTGTTATAGCTGCTTGCTGTGTGCTCCATAATATCTGTGAGAGTAAGGGGGAGACGTTTATGGCAGGGTGGGAGGTTGAGGCAAATTGCCTGGCGGCCAATTTTGAACAGCCAGACACCAGCGAAATTAGAAGAGCACAGCTAGGCGCGCTGCACATCAGAGAGGCTTTGAAAAACAGTTTCATGACTGGCCAGGCTACGGTATGACAGTTGTGTGTGTTTGTCCTTGATGCAAAACCACCCCCTTTGTTGAATGTACTTCCCTGTAAGCCAATCCCCCTCCCACCTTTGACCACAGCTAGCAAAGGAAATAAAGTCCCTATTGTTTTGAATCCATTCATTCTTTATTTATTAAAAAAAATTGAGATCACTGACAACGCTGACTAGTAAAAGGTAGCCCGGGTGGGGTGGGGGAGGAGGGAAGAACAAGGCCACATTGCTTATTGTAGCCACATTACAAATCAAAGCCGTTTGAATGACAGCCTTCTGTTGCTTGGGCCATCCTCTGGAGTTGAGTGGCTGGGTGCCTGGAGCCTGCGTTCTTGGGCATCTGGGTGAGGAGGATATGGAACTTGGCGAGGAGGGCAGGCAGTTACACAATGGATGCAGTGGAGGTCTGTACTCTAGCTGCCTTTCCTGCCGCTCCACCAGATGCCTCATCATGTCCGTTTGCTCTCCCATTAGCCTCTGCATCTCCTCCTGCGTGTTCTGATCACGCTCACTGTATGCTTTCCTGGCCTCTGCCACCGAATGCCTCCATGCATTCAGCTGTGCCCGATCAGTGCAGGAGGACTGCATGAGCTCTGAAAACATGTCATCGCGAGTGCATTTTTTTCACCTTCTAATCTGCGATAACCTCAGGGACGGAGTTGTAAGGGGAGCATACAAACATTTGCACCTGCAGGGGGGATAAAAAGGGAGAGTACAATTTAAGAAAATACATTTCTGAGAACAAAAGGGAGACTCTTTCACAGTGAATCAAGCAATTTACAGCAGCCAGCACATGTGTTTTAGGTACAAGGTCTCATTTTGCATTTTATATTGAGTGCCTGCCGGTATGGTGACACATCACACATGGCTGGGCAACAGAATTCAATTTCCAGGCAGCCGTGGTAAATCAAAGGGTACGTGGGGTTGGCTTCTTCCATGTTCATAACATGGAGGAATGTTTTCAAACTACAGCATCCTCCTTTCCCATAGCAAGCAATGCTGGTTGGGTTTGCCATTTAACAGGAGGGGCTGAGGTTTTGGGGTGGATGTGCAGCACACCCTTCCCCCCCCCCGTGTGGCTATTCTCTGGGATGATCCCTTTTAGCCAAGCGCAAACAGCTCAGCATGAACTCGGTCCTTTTACTGTTCCCTTACAAAACTTCCCCTATTTCAACCACGAATGACCATGAATGATATCACTCTCCTGAGGCTGACACAGAAAGATAAAGACCGAATGCTGCATGAATGCGACCAAAACCCAGGACCCATTTGCTGTCATGCTTTGTGCTGCAATGATTCCAGACTACTGGCTTGGCGTGGTAAAGCGTCCTACCGTGGAGTACGAAATAAGGCAGCCCTCCCCAGAAACCTTCTGCAAAGGCTTTCAGAGTACCTGCAGGAGAGCTTCATGGAGATGTCCCTGGAGGATTCCCGCTCCATCCCCAGACACATTAACAGACTTTTCCAGTAGCTGTACTGGCCGTAAATGCATTCCAATTCTTCAGGGCAAATCAAACATCAAACACAATTGCTTTTAACCCCTGTAGTGAAGTTACAAATGTGCACTCACCAGAGGTGTCTTCTCCGCCTTCAGGGTCCGGGAACAATATGCCTTGGGAGGGTATTGGCTCCAGGGTGAGGAAAAGGTCCTAGCTGCCGGAGAGAACAGATTCTCTGCTTGCCTGCTGCGCGTTCTCCTCCTCTTCCTCATCTACAAAATCCTCCTCCATGTTGAGTGAGACTCCACCCTTGTAGGTGTCCATGGACAGTGGTGGGTTAGTGGTAGGGTTCCCCCCTAGAATGGCATGCAGCTGATCATAGAAGCAGCATGTATGGGGCTCTGACCCAGAGTGACTGTTTGCCTCCTTTGTCTTTTGGTAGGCTTGCCTGAGCTCCTTATCTTTCACGTGGCACTGCTGTATCCCCGGGGTGAAGCCTCTGTCCACCATGCCCTGTACGATTTTGGTATATATATATCAGCATGTTTTCTGCTGATTCAGAGTTCTGCCTGCACAGATTCTTCTTCCCATTCAGCAATCAGATCCAGAGTCCCCCATTTGCTCCATGTTGGAGCTCATTTGTGATTCTGGGACTGCATGGTCACCTGTTCTGCTGAGCTCATCATGCTGACCAAACAGGAAATGAAATTCAAAAGTTCCTAGGGCTTTTCCTGTGTACCTGGCTAGGGCATCGGAGTTGAAAGTGCTGTCCAGAGCGGTCACGTTGGAGTGCTCTGGGATAGCTCCCGGAGACCAATAACATCAAATTGCACAATGCTGCATCTGCACTACCCCAAATTCGACCCAGGAAGGTCGATTTTAGCACTACTCCCCTCGTCGGGGAGGAGTACAGCAGTCAATTTTAAGAGCCCTATAGGTCAGCGAAATGGGGTTGGTTATACAGCTGCATTGCTTATAAAATCAACCTAATGTGGCTAAATTAGACCTAACCTCGTGGTGTAGACCAGACCTAAGATGCTATTAATATTGCATACTGTTATTACAGCTAATATTTTCTTTTAATATCACTACCAAAAATGTAATTCAAATCAAAGTGCGTACTGTCTTCATATTAGTGTGGTATTTTAAGCATTGCCAATGTTTTTAAGCATGGTAGAATAGAACACTGTTTTACTTGTTTGGATTTTGGTACAATTCAGTACTTCTATGATTTAACCATAATTTTATAGTTTGAATTCAAAGCATCTCATTGCCTGTGTATCTTAAAAAAGCATATTTAAAACATAAGTTAAAAATGTTTTCTTCTCCTGAAAGAGATAAAGGAAGTTTATTACTAAGCTACTGTGTAAAATATATACATTATTTATTCAAAAATTGTTTTTCCAAATATAGAGATTACATTAAAAAGTTTAAAAAAATTCTTAACAGTGGAAGACGACCAAAAAACCAGCTAATTCTCCACCAGAATTACTTATGACAGTGGTTCTCAAACTTCAGCAAACCAAGGACCCTCGTTTTGATTTAAAATTTTTTGGGGACTTCCCAAGCCCTCCCACTCAGCCCCAGGCTCCGCCCCCACTCCACCCGTTCCCCCAAAGCCCCATCCCTGCTCCACCTCTTCCCTCCTCCCACTCACTCCATCCCCCTCCCTCCATCGCTCGCTCTCCCCCACCCTCACTCACTTTCACCAGGCTGGGGCATAGGGTGACCAGGTGTCCGGTTTTCGACTGGAACACCGGGTTGAAAAGGGACCCTGGTGGCTCTGGTCAGCACCACCGACCGGGCCATTAAAGGTTCAGTTGGCGGAGCCGTAGCACGAAGGCAGGCTAGTCCTTACGTGTCCTGGAATCACGCTGCGCCCCAGAAGCAGCCAGCAGCTCTGGCTCTGCCCCCACCCTGAGCACCAGCCAATGGGAGCTGGGGGGCGGTGCCTGCGGGCGAGAGCAGTGCACGGAACCTCCTGCCCGCCCAACCTACTAGAGCTGGACCTGCTGCTGGCCGCTTCCAGGGCATGTACAACGCAGTGAAAGGACAGGCAGGCAGCCTGCCTTAGCCCTGCTGCACCGCTGACCGGGAGCCATCCAAGGTAAGCCTGCGCCTCAACCCCAATCCCCAACCCTCTGCCCCAACCCTGAGCCCCCGCAAACCCAGAGCCCTCTGCTATACCCCAAACCCCTGGACCCCCAGCCCAGATCCCCCTTCCACACTGTGAACCCCTCACCCCGTCCTCACCCCAACCCGCTGACTCAACCCCCAGCCCCCTCCTGCATTCCGAATCCCTCGGCCCCATCCCCCAGCCTGGAGCCCCCTCCTGCACCCTAAACCCCTCACCCTAGAGCCTGACCCCACAGCCGGAGCCCTCACCCGAGCCTGCCCCAGCCCAGTGAAAATGAGTGAGGGTGGCGGAGAGTGAGCCACCGAGGGAGGGGGAATGTAGTGAGTGGGTGCGGGGCCTGGGGCGGCACTAGGGTGTTTGGTTTTGTGCAATTAGAAAGTTGGCAACCCTACTGGGGTAGGGGGTTGGAGTGCAGGAGGGGATGCGGGCTCTGGGAGGGAGTTTGGGTGCGGGCTTTGGGCTGAGGCCAGGGGTTGGGATGCAGGAGGGAGATTGGGTATGGGGTGCAGGCTCTGGGCTGGGCAGCAGGTTGGGTGTGGGAGGGAGTGGGAGCTCTGGGAGGAGTTTGGGTTCAGGATGTGGGCTCTGGGCTGTTCCCCGGTGTGCAGGTGCTGGGAAGGAGGGGGAGGAGTTGATCAGTGGGGCTCACAGACCCCCTGGAGTATCCTCAGGGACCCCCAGGCGTCCGTGGACCCCAATTTGAGAAACGCTAACTGATGACATTGTATTTTCAGTTGTATATGAAGAATAAAAAGCTGTGAATAGCAACTCTACTGAATTGTGACAGAGGACACTGAAACTGGATATCCATTCTAGCCTGTATGCACCAACCTTCACATGGCAGCCATGCAAATTTCTGGAATTAGAACTTGATGACCAAAAAGAAATTGCAAAAGAGGTACCAGTTTTAGTACAAGAGACATTCCAGGACCCTACAGGAAATGTGCTGCACCATCACTTAAAACTGAGGGACATGAATGACTTTGCCAAATGCGGCATTTTGTGGTGCATACTTTTAAGGTGGTGGCATTTTACATCCTCAGAACTCCATAACCATACTGTCTCTAACCTTCCACTTCAGGTAAGGTTATTAGGAAAGTTATAGTGAAGCACCTCCTGTGTCATCTGGAGTTCTCAGATTTATTTCTTCTGTAATAATAATCCTTGAGTCCAGAGAACAGTATGAAAAATGAACCAATCTTACTGGCTGATAGTTTCCTTCTAGCAATGGACAACAGTCATAGAGATTCTTTTAGATCTTTCAGTAACATTTGACATTGTTAGCTGTAAGGTTGTATTGACTTGTCTGTGAATTGTGCTGGGATGGATGAAATTACACGTAAGTGGTTCCATTCTTTTTTTGTTCCTTCACAGTGGTCCAAAAACATGTGGTTGGGCAATTGCCCAGTTAACTGCAGGGCTTTCTAATGCATGGCTGCTCAGGATTATTTTCTGTCATCCCTTCTGTTCAACATTTATGTGAAGTCATAAGGGGAGATAGCGAAGCAGTTTACACTGTAGTGCACTCAATCTGGAGATGACATGCAGCTTGACATCTCTCTCAAAAAAAAAGAAGCAGCCAGTGCATTACATGGGCTTGATGATCGGTTGGAAGTTACAGCTAGTGCAGCAGTGCTTAGCAATGTGCGGCACTAGAAAAATACCACATGAACTGTCCAAACACTGCACTAAGTTCTTGTTCACCTGTAGATGTAATTTAAGATGTATAATTCCCTACAAGATTTATTTCTTAGCTATCTCCCTGTGCTATGTCATGACACCTGACATCAACCAGCATGCTCTCACTGTGATTCCCCATATATATTTGAATATCTAAGGGACTAGAGCAGGGGTTCTCAAACTGGGGATCGTGACCCCTCAGGGAGTCACAAGTTATTATATGGGGGGTTGTGAGCTGTCAGCCTCCATCCCCAAACCCTGCTTTGCCTCCAGCATTTATAATAGTGTTAAACACAAAAAAAGTGTTTTTTATAAGGGGTGTCGCACTCATAGGTTCATTGTGTGAAAGGGGTCAATACAAAAGTTTGAGAAACACAGGACTAGAGGCAAGAATTCCAATGCTAGATTTTACTTCTTCTGTTAGTCCTAAAGAAAGTAAGCTCATTGACTTTCAGCTCAGATGGAGCATGGCTGATCTATTTACCCTGACTTTTGTCTAAACGAATGATGTTTTTATTTTATCCCTGAGGGTGAATCTACTACTGCATACTTAAATAATTTCTAAATAAATACATTTTTGTGCTGTATATTTCTTAGAAATTTTGTATAAGTGCCCAGAAATTTCTTTATAGATGCACTTAGATGAAAAATCAAAAAGACTTTGCTGAAGTATACTTACATTTTTCAAACACATTTTCACACCAATAAAATGTAACAACCACACACACATACAAGCTTTGTCCTTCCAATCAAATTGAAATACAATAATGATGAAAAGCTTGGTTTATTTTGGTGTCACTCTTATAGAAGCTTATCATGATTTGAGTTCTTGAGCTAATTTTGATGCCTGTATTCTCAGTTCTCCTACCAATGTCACATAAATATTCAAATGTTTATAAAAAAAAGTATAGTACTAGGATACTTGTATGCTTGTTACTAATTAATACAACTTTACAGTCATTTTTAGATGTGAAGTCCAGATTATCAGACAGACTTCAGCTCAGCCTCTTTTTCTGCAGGTATAGTTTGTACCTACAGTTCAAATGGTTAGACATCTAATCAGGATCAGATGTTGGTGTAATTAACTGCCCCCAACATTTTGCTCCAAAATTTAATTAGAGATGCAAAATTTTTCTGATAAAAATCAAAGCTCTACTGAAAATCTGGTCCTAAAACCTTTTAGAAATGAATGCCATCTCATACCTGAGTCTCCATTTGAGAGCCACACTCTCTTCTGAGCACCTCGGAGTGTATCAACTGTTAGGTAACTGGAAATCTTTAACATACTGATCAGGAAGACACAAGTAGGAAAAAACACAGAAGATTTTTGTAACTTAAGTGCCAAGAAGAAATAATACAATCAGAGTAATGAAATAAATCTTTTTTCTACGGGATGAGAATTTATACATAGTTCTAACAATGGAGCTGTGAATAACAATGTCAACATTTTTCAGGTACTTCTTCCTTTGGTATTGAAAACAGTTTGCTCTCAGTGAAGACTATTATTACTTTTAAAAAAAAGTTTAATTTAAATTTTAACACATTTTCCAATCTGGCCACATACAAAATCTGGAAAATTTCTCATTACATGAAAAACAGGTTTCTTTAAAAATGTAAACTAATGGAATTTCACAAAACTCAAACAAATTCATCTTTGAGCTAAGAACAAGCATAAGTTATTTTGGCTAAAATATTACTTTTTTCCAGAAAGTTAAAGCACTTGAAAATGGGGGTTTAAAATAAAACTGCTGCCTCAACCGCACTGTAAGTATAGTATAATGCTATTATTAATGCCTATTATTTATTCATTCTCAATCCTAAGGAAACTTTGATTGTATTACTTCCTATGATATTAAATACTGATGGAAAATGTAAAACCGGACAGCCATCTACAACCTTGCTTTTTTAACTTCGTTATATAAGATGACATCTCCTAAAATTGTTCCTGATTTTACAAATAATCCTCCTTGTTTCTGAAGTCTTTCAAGCATATTTTGAATCATGGCAGTCTTCCCAATACCAGAGTCTCCTAAAAAAACCCCAAAGACACAGAGAATTGAGACACTTAAGATCAAATTTTCAGTAATATGCATGGCAAAACTGTGTGCCAAAACATGAATTCATAATCTGCACACTATTACTGATATTGCACATGTTAAATCTTTGTTTATTTTATACCTTTCAATATTTTCTCAAATGTACAAAGGAGAAAAATTGATAATAATATTATGTTTTGGCAAATGCTGCCACAGGGGAGCTGTGATGTTCAAACTGGAAAGTTTTCATACTGTGCATGAGAGTACTCCTACCTAAGCTACAGCTGTTTTCATCTCTCTCTTAATGGACAATTTAAGACCTGAAAGTCAAAGATTACATAAAAGTGAAGATTTAGATTATA
This sequence comes from Eretmochelys imbricata, assembly GCF_965152235.1. Lineage (NCBI taxonomy): Eukaryota > Metazoa > Chordata > Testudines > Cheloniidae > Eretmochelys > Eretmochelys imbricata. The sequence goes on from NC_135574.1 coordinate 158,575,037, forward strand.
TACTGTCCCTTACACATAAGGAAAAAGGAGCTGGGAAAGCAACAGCAGATACTGCAGATTCAGGAGTCAGTTTAGGGCTCATCTTCACAGTTTTTCTGGAAGTCAATTTATCAAAAGCTGTTCGAAGGTTCAATTCAGATTGCTATTCATCCACCATTTTGCTAAACGCTTTTTTTTTTTTTTTTGAGAACGGTTTAAATCCCATCATCTTGCTGTGGGACAGATTCTGTTACCATCACTGACATTGAGTAATACCTTTTGTGAGTAGTCCCACTGATTCTAATGGGGTATTTTCTGGAGTAAGTTACTACTCGACATGAATAAGAGCGACAGAATTGGATACTGCAAGATTCAGCACCATCAGTCCTTTGTTATGCATATGCTATATATTAGATGTTAACTAATACTATATTCGGCTTTTCCTATGTGGAGAAGGGGTTAATAAAGTATTAAATAAAACTTATCAAACAAAGAACACTAGGCTAAAGGGAGTCAAGGGAATTCCTATGTCTGTATTTTATTTAAAATCTATTTGGACATGAATAATTTATTTAACAAACTACAGTATTTGCTTTGTTTTTAGAAGTTAAGAGTTTTTATTACCTGTGACAAGTACTGGATGTTTATTCATTAAAAGAAGGCTTGTTAGAAAAGAATAGCAAATTGTATCCATATTGGGTATAAGCTTTAGAGTATCTCCTCTTCCAGAGTTCACGTCTTTATTACTCCCAGATCTCAGGGAATCAGAAAATGATGTAGTCTCTGAATTAAAAAATAGATTGTTTACTTATAATTTCTGGTTTTTTAATCATTGTATTGATTAAGGAACTCACAAAATTATGTTGTTTTCCGCCCATGCTGCCTCCATATTGAACACATTCTTTCCATTCCTCCTTCCCAATACAATTCAGATAATGCTGCCCTCTTCCCGCTACTGAATTAATTTACACTGGGAGCTACATCTCTGCAGGGGTCCATTGTTGCTGCCACCCATTGCTGTGCCCCCTCTAAGGGAGGGAGCTGAACTGCTCAAGAGCTGATGGTTACTTTTGGGGGTAAGAAGGAGAAGGAGAGAGGAGGAGGGGCTGCCCTTCACAAACTGGGAGGGAGAAAGGGAAGCAGCTGAGCTTGAAGCCTGCTATGCTTCCTTCTGCTCTTCCTGTGAGAAATGTAGTTGGCCCAGCTGTTCAAGGATACATGTAAGTGACAAGAGAATTTGCCTCATTTTCTTTTAATGCTCTGCTTGACTGGCCAGTTGGTGTCTTGCTATGAATTAGTCTTTGAAAGAAATCCCTTGCTATGGATGTCAGTGTGTCTGATCCTAAACAATATAAATACTGGTAATCATGTCACCATGTTGGGGAAGCAGGTCTACAGGTTCCATGTGAGTGTCATTCATTGTCATTGTCAGAGTTATTGTTGGAAGTCTTGCAGCACACTCTGAAAATGGTCTGGCTTGAACTAGTCTCATCTCCTTTGATGGGTCATTCCAAAGTTCAAGCACTTTCACATAAAAAAACACCTTATCTATAAAACTCAAGAATGTCCCTGGGATTTTGTCAGTTGTGCTGTTCTACAGGATAACAGCTGCCTCAGTGGGTCAAGAATGGAGAAACAGAAGTTACTTGTAACCAGTTTTTTGAGACAGACTGCATATTCATACTCTGTGGGCACAGCCTAGATCAGGGGTCGGCAACCTTTCGGAAGTGGTGTGCCGAGTCTTCATTTATTCACTTTAATTTAAGGTTTCACGTGCCAGTAATACATTTTAACGTTTTTTAGAAGGTCTCTCTCTATAAGTCTATATATTATATAACTAAACTATTGTATGTAAAGTAAACAAGGTTTTCTAAATGTTTAAGAAGCTTCATTTAAAATTAAATTAAAATGCTGATCTTCCGCCGCCGGCCCGCTCAGCCCGCTGCCAGCCTGGGGTTCCGTTCACCTAGGCCGGCAGCAGGCTGAGCGGGGGCCTGCGGCTGGGACCCTGGCTGGCAAGGGACTGACAGCCAGAACTCCAGACCGGCAGCAGGCTGAGCAGGGCCGATGGCTGGGACCCCAGACCAGCAGTGGACTGAGCAGCTCAGCCCACTGCCACTCAGCCCGCTGCCGGTCTGGGGTTCTGTCCTCCGGTTCCTGCCAGCCAGGGTTCTGGCTGCCGGCCCCGCTCAGCCCGCTGCCAGTCTGGGATCCTGGCCCTGTCCACGTAGAGCAGGTACCTACCTTCTCCCTGGTTCTAGCCCATTGTCTTCCTCTCTCTCTGCACTGAGCTGAGGGTGGGAGTGCACTGAGCACAGGGCTCGGGGTGAAGGAGCAGGCTGGGGGTTGGGATGTAGGGTCTAGCCAGGAGCTAGAATGAGGGAGGGGGCTCAGGGTTGGGGCAGGAGATTTGGGTGTGGAGTGCTTAGCTGGACAGCTCCCATTTGGTGCGAGACATGCAGGTAGGAATGTGGGGGGGGGGGTATAGGAGCTCCCGTTTGGTGCTCACGGTGGGGGTGAGAATGTGGGGGGTGCAACAGTCAGGGCATGGGGGGTGGGGCTGGGTATGTGTGGGGGGTGCTGGAGTCAAGGCTGGGGTCATGGGGGGATGCAAGAGTCAGGGCAGAAGGCTGGTAGTGTGTGAGGAGCATGCAGGAGTCAGGGCATGGGGGGCTGGGTATATGTGGGGGGTGCTGGAGTCAGGGCTGGGGTGTGTGGGGGGTGCAGGAGTCAGGGCAGAGATCTGGGGGCATGTGTGGGGGGTGCTGGAGTCAGGGCTGGGGTTGTGAGGGGGTGCAGGGGTCAGGGAAGGAGGCTGGGGTGTCTGAGGGGTGCAGAGATCAGGGCAGAGAGCTGGGTGTATGTGAGGGGGGTGCAGTGATCAGGGCAGAGGGCTAGGGGTATGGGCTGGGGTCGTGGGGGTGCTCCCAGCCACCTGCCCAGAGCGGCTCATGGCAGGGGGCTGGAGGGGATATGCCCTGATTCCACCCCCCTTCCCCACGGCCCAATCCCCACGTCTTCTCCGCCTCCTCCCTGGAGCAGCGAGCACGCTGTGGCTCCGCTTCTGCCCCTCCCTAGCAAGGGCCATCAACTGATCAGCAGCAGGGTCAGAGAGGAGGGGCAGGCACGCAGCACGGTGGGGGGAGTGGGGAGCTTGCCTGTCTTGCAGCAGCAGCCGGCAGGACCAAGCTTCTTCATCCTACCCCTGCACGGGGTCAGGAGAAGAAGAGTGGGCCAGGGCGGGCAGGATTTTTAATGGCACGCGGCTGCCTGCCGGGGTCCCGGCCTGGGTTCGGCAGCAGGTGCTGAGTGGGACCAGCGGTTGGGACCCGGCAGGCAGCCACGTGCCATTAAAAATTGGCTGGCGTGCCGTCTTTGGCATACGCTCCATAGATTGCCGACCCTTGGCCTAGATGATTAAAACTTCTCATAGCAATGTCATTAGAGTGCTCATGTGCCCCCTCCTGCTCTTCCCCTTAGAGTTCCTGAATATTCTGAGGATAAAGCTATAAAAAGGGGCATAGCACCTGCTATTCCCTGAGTTTCTTCCACTGCCACTGCAGTGATTATATTAGGACTCGGAGGAAGAGAGAAAGGTGGGTGGGGAGTGCGTATATGCAGAGTCAACCCTGAAAAACTCATCACAAGTAAGAAGTCTTCACCTCTTTTTGAGTGTCCTCTGCATATTCCCTCTCTTTGGCTAGTTTGGAAAGCAGTACCCCATCAATGGGTGGTGGGACTTGGTGTCCTAATTAAATATAGATTCAAGCACTGCCCTACCAAACTGAGCATCTGATTTGAACAGTGGGGCCCAGATTTTTAAAGGTATTTAAGCGTTGCTGCACTTCTGTAGGTAGAAGGCCAAGGCTCAACAGATAATCCAGAAAGTAGATCCTTCCTGTTCTCTCTGGATACATGGGGCTTCTGACAGAAGACAGATAAGTGGATGACCTGGTTCAGATGGAATCCTAAGATTACTTTTGGAATGAATTTAGGATGTTACCTGAAGGAAACCTTATCCTTATGAAACACCACACAGGGAGGGTTTGCCATAAGGGGCTCTGCTTACCTACTCTTCGGCTGAGGTGATTGCAACCAGAAAAGCAACTTTCATTGGTAGATGAGTGAAGTAACATGAGGCTAAAGGTTTGAATGGGGAATTCATTAATGCTGACAGGATGAGAACTGAGGTTACATATTGGGGTAGGTTTCAGCATCAGAAGGAAGATTCTGACAAGTCCCTTCAGAAACCTTCCTGTAGTTAGATGAGCAAAGTCTCATTGTTTTCCAGAAGATGAAAGACACTAATAGCCACCACATGCTCTTGCAAGGAGCTGAGAGACAACCCCAGTGTTTTCCAGGGAGAGGAGGTAGTCCAGAATAATAGGGATCTAGGACTGTCTGGGGATAGCCTATGATGCTAATCATGTGGAGAATTTCTTCCATTTTCCTTTATAGCATTTTCTCATGGAGTCTTTTCCACTATTCTTAAGGATGGATTGTACAACCTCTGAGTATGACCTCTCTAAATTTGTCATCCATCCAAATACCAAGACACTATATGGAGAAATGCTGTATTGGGAGGGGTGATCTTGCCTCTGGCCTGGGTCAATAGGTCTGGTAAGAGCTGAATGAAGATGCACAGATGCAAGGCCTTCTGCAGAATGCTGGTGAACCTGAAGTGCCTCGGCAACACAGGAGCCAGTGACACTTTGCCTTGCTTGATCTTCCTTAGTAAGAGAGGTATAGGCAGGAATGTGTACTTTAGTGGTTCCAACCATTGTACTAGAAATGTACACAAAAGTGGAGTTTTGGCCCCAGGCTGCTTAGGAGCAGTAGGCTGGGCATTTTTTGCTCTTGTGAGATGCAAAGAGAACTCATGGTAGGAGTCCTCATTGAATAATGCTCCAAACTGCTGAGTCACATACTTCCCACTCATTGTCTTTGGAGAAATGTCTGCTGAGGATGTCTGCCAGAGCGCTCTGCATCTCTAGAAGGTGCACGACCAAGGTGGTCGCCTAGGGGGAGATACAACAATTCCATAGATTGACAGCCTTTATGTAGAGAAGGGTGGACCTTGCTCCTTCCTGTTTGTTGATATAATAAACAGTTTGCCACATTGTCCAACATAACCTAAACATGCAGGGATGGATGGATAGAACCATTGCAAGCTTTGGGCACTTTGTGCAACCTAGTAGGGAGAAGTCTGTAATTAACCTTTTTGTGCGTGGTGGATGATGAAGAGAACCACTACACACACACTATCTTCATGTTTTCCCGTCTAGGTGAGTGCTGTCAAAAGCCTGTGGAGAAGCAAGAACAACTTATCCAGATTGCGATTGCTTGGCAAATAGATTGTCTGCAACCATGTATGTAGACATTACAGACAAAATCTTGCAAAAGGAGTCACATATATAATGAAGCCATATGGCCTATGACAACAAGACAGGATCGTACTGTTATCTGAGGGCTCAATCCAAGTTGAGAGATGAAATCCTTCATTGCTTGGAACTGGACCTGAGGTAGGAATGCTTTAGCCATGTTTGAATCCAAAGTCACTCCAATAAAGTCTATAGTCTGTGTGGGAGCTAAAGTGGACTTTTCTGCTTTTAGTTTTTATTTTTCTGCCTTCACTCCTACAATTGTAGGGATCAGATTAGGGATAGAGTTGTCACATGTACTTCCTGGCATGACTTTCTCACAACCAGTCAGTCTTCTAGGTATAAGAATGTTGATGTGTCCCGATGACGCTGCCACTACTGACAAGTCCTTTGTGAAGACTTGCTGAGCTGTCAAGAGGTGGAAGGGGAGCACTCTGTATTGGTAATGATGATAAACCACAGGAATTTCCTGTGTGCAGGGTGGAGATCTATGTGAAAATAAATATCCTTTAAATTGAGAGCTGTAAACCAATTACTCCAGTTTAGTGAGGGAATTATAGAGACCAGAGTGATCATTCCGTATCTCAGGCGAAGGATGAAGACATTAAACTGTTTGAAATCTAGTATGGGCCTCCAGCCTCCTTCTTCTTGGGGATACGGAAATACCTTGAGTAAGATTCTTTTCCCTGGTGTTGGGGTAGTACTGGCTCTATGGCTCCCAGATGGAGCAGGGAGTCTGTCTTAGCATCTCTTGTGAGAGGAGTCCCTAGAGTGGGATGGGGGAGACGGTTTTAAAGGGGGAATGGACAGGAACTTTATTGTACAACTAGTGGTGATAGTTTCCAGAACCCTTTTGTTTGATGTTTTATGTTGCCATGCAGAGGATAAGGTGGCTGTCACCCGGGGTATGGGAATCTGATACGAGTAGATTTGGCAGGTGGACTGGTTTACAGCTCTTGACAGTGCTGTCAAAAGGCTTACTCAGTGAGAGACTGGGCCCAGAAGGAGAAAAAAGAGAAAAAGTTCTGTTTACTTTGCTGTACTCTTTCGTGTTTTCTAGGAGGCTCATTAGCTTTCTGCTGGTAAAAGGGTTAAGTAGCTGCTGTTGTCAGTGAGACTGAGGCTTAGGGCATTTCATCTGTGGTGCAGGAGGATAGGTACCCAGAGAATTTTCTTTGAAGGACCTCCACAGTTAACTGGACTTTTTGGGAAATCCAGAGGATCAGAGCCACAAAGCCCGTCTCATGACTACAGATGTTGCCACCAAGCACGAGGCTGTATCAGCTGCATCTACTGAAGCCTGGAAGGCAGACCTGGCTATCAATATACCCTCTTCAATGACTATTTGACACTGAAGTTTGTGTTCTGGAGGCAGCTAGTTGATGAATTCAGAGACCCTATTATAATTAATAAAAGCATACTTTGCCATTAAAGCCTGGTAATTTACTGTGCAGAACTGTAAAGTGTCAGAAATGAAGTTCTTTTTCCTAAAGACGTCTAGATGTTTGGTATCCCTATCTGTGAGTGCAGATCTGTGTTGGTGTTGCTTGTTCCTTTTCGTGACAGGCTACACCACTAAAGAGTCTGGACCAGGGTGTGAGAAACAGTATTATGCCCTTTTAGGGCATGGCTACACTTGCGGATATAGAGCGCTTTGAGTTAAACCAGCCTTCATAGAGCGCAGTAGGGAAAGCGCTGCAATCTGTCCACACTGACAGCTACAAGCACACTGGCGTGGCCACATTAGCAGCTCTTGCAATGGCCACAGAGAACAGTGCATTGTGGTAGCTATCCCAGCATGCAAGTGGCTGCAACGTGGTTTTCAAATGGGGGTGGGGTGGGGTGGAGTGTGACAGGGAGTGTGTTGTGTGTATGTGAGGGGAGAGAGAGTGGGTTTTTGGTGGGGCTGAGAGTATGTCAGCATGCTGTCTTGTAAGTTCAGACAGCAGCAGGCCCCCCTCTCCTCCCACCTCTCTCTCTCTCACTCACAGCATTCCACAGTAATGGTTGCTTTACTGTCCTTGGTGCAAAGTCACCAGTTTGTAAATGGTCACCAGTTTGTCTTGGAGCAGATAAGCATGCCAGCTGTCAGAAATGGAGTTTTCAAAGGGCATATCTGCATTCCGACAGCGAGTTCAAAACAATGAGAAGAGTGGCCACTTGACTTAAGGGGATTATGGGATGTTTCCAGAGGCTGATCAGAGTGCAGTAATGCAACACCTCATTCACACTGACGCCCAGGTGTTTCAGCCAAGGCTCAACAAGCGTTAATCTTCTCGCCGAGGTGGAGTACCAGGAGCGCTCTAGCCGTGGAGTCAGAGCGCTCTACGTGCCTTGCCAGTGTTGACAGGTAGTGAGCTAGGGCGCTTTAATGTGCTCTAACTCACAAATGTAGCCAAGCCCTTAGACAGTACAAAATACTTCTTCTCCATTCCTTTTGGAGTGGAAGCATAGGTGGATGGAGTATGCCAGACCATTTTGGCTGGTTCTAAGATAGCCTCATAGATTGGCAATGCCACCTTACTACGATCTAAGCTCTGGAGAATATCCAGTAATTTATGATATCCTGTATTTCTTCCATGGGGATCTAGAGTGATTTTTCTAAGATGATCTTGGTGTTGTCTATAGTTGTCTGCTGGTGACAGTGAGGCTGATGAGACCTATTCACTTGGTGAGGTTGATAATAACTCTGCCGTCAGATTCTCTCTCTTCCTTGGAGTGTTCCTGAGTGGGTTGGGGTTCTTCCCCAGGTGGGGATATATGCCTTGACTCTTGTTCTGTATTCAGGATATCTCATATAAGGATCCCAGGAACTCCAATAAATCCATTGAGAGGGATCACAGAGGTAATGATAGGAGATAACGGTCCCTCCGAGGAACTGGGTAGCCTCTCCTGTGGGAGTGGGAAGGTGCCCATTAAATCTTAGAGCCTCTGTTGGGGCCGACTTCCCATCTTGATAAAACCCGTGAAGCTCTCCCACTGACCCCAGATTCATTAGAGGAGTACAAATCCTCAGTGTGGATGGGCAGGACCATCAGTACTGGTGGTGGTCTTATTATGGCTCAGCTAGTAGATGGCATTAGTGAATGACGAACCAATGGTGTGGGCAAGGACCAGATCTGACAGTACTGGCAACTCTGAGTCTGCACAGATTGTAGGGTCCTCTGGGATAGTGTATCTGACCCTTATTGCTGGGGGACAAACAGGACAAACCCTTGGCGGTGTTGGTGGTGCCAGTTTTGGGTGAATGGCAGTTCTTGGTATCAACAACTCCTTCTCCATGCAAGTTGGTACCATTGGTGGAGGAGGCATCCACTTGCTCCTTTCCCTTACTGGTATGGAGAATAGTTTCACTCCTTCAGCGGTTGAAATTCCTCAGGGAATTTTTGGTTCTCAGAGCTGAGAAACTGGTACCCTGGCTCCTTGTGAGCTCCTGACACACATGTAACAGAGCATAGAGTATCACCTGAGTCAGAAGGGGTCTGGGAAGAAGTCCTTTTCTTAAATGAGGACTTAGAGAGGGATTTCTCACATTTATTCTTGTGAGAGAGTTTACCCTTACCCTAGTCATGTTTGCTTTGTTTGCTAGTGTCCTTAACTTTGCTCTCAGCAGTTCTGGAGCTGGAGACAACTGTGATCGAATGGGGCACTTCTTGACACTTCTGCCTGACATAAGGGGGTCTGATGGGTTGGATCAAGGCTTCATTGAGCAATCCATCAGGAATCTTCTAAATCTGAAATTATGGGATTTATCGGTTCAGTGAAGGAAGGAGCAGCAGATATTATATATAGAGGGGATGTGAGCTTCCCCAAGGCAATACAGTCAAGTGGTTGTCACTGACCAGGAAGGTCTGGGGGCAGATTACACAGATCTTGAATCCTGGGGTCTTGGGCATACTAGGTACTCTGTACAGGGGAGTGAGAGAGAGGGCAGGGATCCCAGACTTCTGGCTCCTAAACCTATCTCTAACCCTAGAATAAACTTATATAAAAGAGCAGGCCAAATTATTTACAACTGCTTACACTAAAATAAAGAATGCTAGCTAAAGCTGTGGATACTAGACAAGTTCTGTCTCAGGCCACAGGTGGTAAAAAGGAAATAGAGAGGTCGTAGGTCTGCACCACTCCTTATATCCTTGGTTTGGAACATGAGGAGTAGAAGGGCACAGGTGCAGACCAAAGGACTCTGCTAGTGAACAATCTTCAGGTCTCAGGCATATGAAGTGCATGTGCACCTTGACTGAATACATATAGGGACCATAACTTGAAGGAGAATGCTGTTGGCTGTCTCAGCACAGACATTAAGAAATGGATGATTACAAAAAACTGAACTATCCTCTCATCCATGCAGGTGGTATCTCCAAGTCAAATTTGAGATATGCTCAATGAACACCCAGAGGATAGTTTACCCCATCACTCACAATACTGTACTTGTTCTGAGGATAAACAGAGGACTCCAATCTACAATGGTGTGAATCTTTCATTTTTGTAAGCACTATATTTAAAGGGAAAAAAGATCCTCCCATAATAAAGTAGATAATACAGTACTAAAGATTTTTGCTGAGGAATCTTACCTTGCTGAATTAGAAACTGAGTGGTAGGAACTAAGTCTGTCCATGGTGCAAAGTCACCAGTTTGTAAATCCACAAAATACTCAAAGATAACCCTGTCTCCAGCTGGGAACTGAATGCCTGTGAAGTTGGAATCAGATACTGAAGCAGATAGACAAATCCTCAGCTTGTGCACATTAGAATTTGATGTCAAAGAGTTATGACAATTTATACCAGCTGAGGATCTTCCCCAGAGAAATTAGAGATTTCATATTGTTCAACTGCCTCTTTAAGTGTGGTGCTGGAAAGTTAAACAACTGAACAGTAGTCAATATAGCTTATTTCTCAAAGAAATGAAATGTGTACATATATTTCTAGATTTTTAAAAAAACACTTTAAACATCTCTCCTTCTTATCACTCATTGCAAGGTCAAAAATACATTTTGATTATCAATAAGGGTATGCCACATTGAAAAAAAACCCATGGTAGTGAGTCTCAGAGCCTTGTCAACTGCCTTGGGCTCATGCTATGGGACTAAAATACCAGTGTAGATAGAATCATAGAATATCAGGGTTGGAAGGGACCTCAGGAAGTCATCTAGTCCAACTCCCTGCTCAAAGCAGGACCAATCCCCAGTTTTTGCCCCAGATCCCTAAATGGCCCCCTCAAGGATTGAACTCACAACCCTGGGTTTAGCAGGCCAATGCTCAAACCACTGACCTATCCCTCCCCTTGCTCAAGCTACAGCCTGCACTCTGAAACTGGGCAAGAGAGGTGGGTCTCAGAGCCTGGGCTTCACCCCAAGAGGGCATGTCTACACTGCTATTTTTAGCCCCATAGTGCAAGGCCTGCAAAACAAAGTCACCAGACTGCGGCGCTGATGGTATGTTTATACTGTAATTAAAAACCCGTGGCTGGCCCATGCCAGCTGATTCATGCTCACACGGCTCAGGCCAAGGGGCCTGATGATCTAGTGATGGTGTAGACATTTGGGCTTGGGCTGGAGCCCAGGCTTTAGCACCATGTGAGGTGGGAGGGTCCCAGAGCTTGGGCTGCAGCCTGAGCCCAAATGTCTACACCACCATTAAACAACCCCTTAGCCCGAGCCCAAGCCAGCTAGCACAGACCAGCCATGGGGGTTTAATTGCAGTGGAGATGTACCCTGCCACAAGTGTTTCTTTGCAGCGTAGACACACTCTAAATAAATGATCCTTCTAAATTTAAACTGATTAGCAACTCTGGAACTACACATTTTCTGCTGCTTTGTGAACAGTTTTTCAGCAATCAGCCAAAGTGGAAATCATGGCTGGCCTACCCTGACAACTTCACCTCTCCCAGTCACAGTATTATTAATGACTGTGACTTTGTCTGAATATGATAATTACACAAATTATTTTGGGGAGAAAATCTGGGACTTTGAAAACAGATAATTATTCAGCTAATTTGATCTTTTTTAGTTTTTAAGTATTATACATTGTAAAAAGTGTACAAAACCATATATATAATATGTGGCTTTTAAGTCCAAACATGAACATTTTTTATTTATAAGATTTGGTTCTAAAAGATGAAAACCTTCAAACTAATTATAATAGAAACACCATAAAATTAATGAATACGACATATAGCAGAACTTACCGATAGGTGATTCTCCTTCAAATATATCACGAACAAAGTTACTGAAACTGCGTGTTACAGTTACAAGAGACTCATCTTGGGTATCTATGCCAATCAGAGACTCTTCCTTATAATCAGCCTCTCGTCTTAAAACTCCTCCAACTACCCAAGTAAATGCAAAGACATACAGTTTCCCTAACAATGATGGCAGTTTGTCAGGATACTTCTCCAAAAACCATTTCTGATCTTCCCTGGAATCAATGAAAAAGAAGTAGGTTCAGTAATATTACAACAGGCTATTACTATTGTAGTCAACTGCTTCATTGCAAGTCATTAACTTATATGTTATAAATTGTTAATATGCAACAAGTAGGTTTATAAACATAAGGACTGGTAGGGTGACATTTTCAAAAGACATGCATGGTTACTAATAGCCAAGTGGCGTGCAACATATTACACAGTTGTTGTGTACCAGATGGTAAATAATTCTGTAGTACTGCTGCCAAGGGTTCTCAAAAAGCCCCAATAAGGCACGATACATTAAGAGTATTACTCCACTTTTCCTAATACAATGGTGCTGTTTCAGTGTGAGACTGTGGTCCCTTGGCCGGAACCTGGAGTAGAGGGTGGGCTAACACAATTCCAAGATACTGTGGCAGAACGCCAACCTCGTCCCCAAGGGTCCCGCATTTCCAGGCGGTTTATGCTAGCCTCAGAGGCTCACTGCAACCCTCCACGTAGCCCTTCTCTCTCTAGAGCCAGAGTTACAGTCTACTGAGCCCTTTTCATCATAAGCCAGCAAGGACGTCGGTGAGAGAACTCCCTCAGTCTCTTTTGTCCCTACAGGCTTATTCCAGAACAGTTTAACCTCCTGTCCTGACAGGGGCCTGTCTTCCCCTCCCAGGAGGTGTTTCTGTAGTGGCAGGTTGGGGGGAACCCAAGCCCACCCTCTACTCTGGGTTCCGGCCCAGGGACCCTAATGGCAGCAGCTGTTGGCAGCTGACCTCTCACCACCAGAGTTGCTACATTTCCCTGGGTCACTTCCACACAACTCTCCCGCTTCTCTCTCAATGCCTTTTTCACCCTTACCATAGGGCTCCCTTTTCTGTGGCTTGAGGGTGTCTTCATTACCCAGCCTTTTGGCTGCACTTCCTTTCCTCTGACTCCCTGGCTCTCCTCGGCCTGACTGGAGTGAGCCCTTTTATAGTATCAGAGGGGCCTTAATTAGAGTCAGGTGTTCACATTAGCTTAATGGTCAATTAACCTGCAAAGAGTCAGGTGAGGAGTCAGGTGTTCTCATTAGCCTAACGGTTTCAACTGACTCTTTGCGGGCTAACTGGAGTCATGTGTCCACCCTAGCCTGGAGCAGCCCCTGCTCTGGTCTGTCAGGAAACAGAAAACTGCTTATCCAGTGGCCAGTATATCTGCCTTCTACTACTCTGCTGTACCCAACTGGCCTGGGTCTATCACATACAGTAGTTTGGCTGGTGGTCATGAATAAGTTGAGGGACGTAGAACACGATCACAAGTTGTGAACTAAATAATTATACTGGAGGAATGCGGTATATATGCAGAGACCAACCTTACTGGGACTCAGGTACAAAATTCAGATCGTTCTCTAAATTCTTGAATTAAAGAAAACTGTAAACAATCATCTAGTTAGTTTCATCCAACATCTCAGTTTGTGCAGTCAGGCAGATATCAGTAGCATACACACACTTTGAGGTTGTAGTTTGGAAAAGATTTGACATGCAGACATTAAACAAAGTTAGGGCCAACATAGAACCTTGTGGTAGCCTGTTCTTTAAGATGCAAGGAAGACCAATTTTATTTGCCAACTCCTAATTATCCAATTTGAATTAATACACTGTTTATCAAGGGGTTTCTCTTTTCTTGAAAGAATAATGGCTTATTGTTAACAAATCTAAACCCATTGGCTGACCTTTTCTTTTCTACTGAGGCCTTTGCAATTAGTGCTTTGGCTTCAACTGTTAGTTGAGAGCTGAGGTGCTGGGTCTGGGGCACTTCTGAAGTACCTGCAACAGAGTTTTGACGTTCAACACCTAAAAAAAAGTTAGAAGACATCATTTGACATATGTATGAAATAAGTTTATAAGATTACATAAACTACAGTTGTACTAATTTTCGTTTTCTAGGCAATCAACTTTGAAACTTCTCATTTGCATTACACATTTTACGGAATGTCAAAAGGCAACTACTTTGAAAATGTTAGATTAACATTGGAACTATGTTTTACCAAAGAATTTTTTATGACTTCATCATAATTTACTCTAGAAAATAATTCAAATGACTGACTGTAGAGAAAATTCCTTTTTGCTTCTACCAACTCAGGAATAGAAAAGAATTGTTCTACCTAACAGATGTACACATAAAACATAAACAACATTCTACACACATATGAAATCTTTCTGTTCTTCCTCTGTACCTATAAGTCTGAATGCACTGCTAGGTTACTAGTAACTCCCACAGAATATGCTGCCCTTTGTAGAAAGGGCAGATAAGATGGAGAATCAGAAGACATGGAACATGGGCGACAAGAAGCTCATCGACTTAACTACTTTTGCTTTTAGGAAGCATTACAAGTAGTAACTGTGGAACTGGTTGTTCCTCTGTAGGAAAACAGGTGGTTAAGACATTGGGGGATGACTGAGCTCATAAATCAGAATCCAGAATGCCAGGCATGAGTTATTCTGAAGATTGCCAATATATGTGAAGAGTCAGGCCATTAGGAAATCAGAGGTGGTAGCTGAACTTTACCCATTTTAATTTTAGCGGTGTTAGTTACTAGAATAGCATTAACTAGTATCAGATTTTTCTTTACCATACAATTGGTTGTATTATTTTCATTATCTTTTTCTCAGACTGATAGGAGTTCATTTGGATTAACATGAACTGAAGACAAAAAGCTGAATCACAGCATACATAGGTTTCTTTATGAGTAAAATTCACTTAGGAGAGTAAGGGCCAAAAATTGCCCCCAGTGTAGCAGAATTGCAACGGAACTACAGAGAGGACGCTGGGAGACTCCACACTCCCTGCATGCACCAAAGCAGGGCTCGGTGCCAGTTCCACATACAGACTTGCCATGTGAGGCAAGATGGTGAATTCACTATCACTTGGAGCATTTAAAATAAGAAAAGATATATTTTAAATATATGCTTTAAAAGATATGCTCTATTTCAACTTCTGTGAGAAATTCTATGACCTGTATGTGCAGGGGCTCAGAGGCCTTGATATCTGTAAGGCTATAAGTCAACCTGTTCATTCTGTTCTTTCATGGGCTATGGGGAGAACGGGATTGCCTGCACTACCCTTAACGTGCTCATAATACTTGCAGTTCTGATTAAGATAATCTGCAGAAAATCCTGCTTCCCCCTCCCCCAAAGCACAGTTGATATATTCTGTCCCCACTTTCTTCTGAGTCATCAGAGGTTGGCCACAGCAGAAGACAGAGTACTGGATGAGGTGGAGCAGTGTTCTGAAATGGTAGTTAATTCTCTTTCTAAATGCCTTACTGGTGTGTCTTCATCAAATGCTTATGAGCATACTGATCACCAGATATGGGACTGGGAAGGAATTTTCTCCCATGTCAGATTGGCAAGGGCCTTGGGTTTCTTCTACCTTCCTCTGTAGCACATGGCATGGTTTGCCTACTGGGATTATCTTGGCATGTCTCACCTAATCATTTCCCTGCCACTGCAGGCACCTTGGGCACTGGTGGCACCTTGTTCTTTGACTGTGGCACACAAAAGTTTATTTAGACCAAAGCATTTCAGTCCTAGGGAAACTGAAGTCTTTGGTCTTAATAGAGGGGTGTCTCGGTGAAATATGATGGCCTGTGACATACAGAAGGTCTGACTAGATAATCTGACTGTCCCTTCTGGCCTGAAACTCTATAAAACTATGAAATACACTAATATTATTCTCTGTATTTCCTAGGGACTGTAACATCCAACATATTGTATGCTGCACCGAACTTGTATTATTTACCAATTACATATCTGTTAGAATTTTATTAAATTATTGAAATAATATAAAAACCTAATCTTTGGTTTCCAAAAAGATAATAGAACAAAAAAAATGTCTACATCATTTCAAATACAACATATATTTTCATATATATTAATCTAAACAGAATTTTAGAAGTATTTATATTTTAACTCTTTACCCAAACCAAACTAAAAAGGAACAATGTGAAATATTTACAGCTTATTAGAAATAAGTATGGAAAGAAAATACTTTAAAACAGAGGAAAGTGGAAATAGGGTCCCATTTGTCACCTGTACTCATTCTGAGTGATACTTCACTATATAAATAGTTGCAATGATTTTTGTGTAATTATTTCAAGAATAATATACTTTTCAACATGAGCAAAGGTGGTCGAATCAGGCCTTAAGTGACAAAATTAAGGATGCTTACTTACCTGTTACTACTGGAGGGTCTTCGAGATGTGTGGTCCCTATTTGTATTCCACACATGGGTTTTCATGCACACCATGCACCTGAATCCAGAGATTTTTAGTAAGCAGCGTCAATTGATCTTCTAATGCTCTGAACCAGGAGTACAAGGGGCAGCACAGACCAACGCCTCTCCAATTCCTTCTACTGAAAATCTAGTTATCATCTGCAGCAGGGGGGGATGGAAGGTGTGGAATACAGATAGGGACCACATATCTTGAAGAACCTCCAGTAGTAACAAGTAAATAATCTCCATTTCTTCTTCAAGTGATGGTCACTATGTAAATTTCACGTGGGAAATTAGTAGGCAGTGGTCAAACAGGAGGTGGATGAGAAGATGCAGATGTAATGACTGTCTGTAGTATTGCTGTCCCTACACTTATATCAGCAGTAGAAGACTGCACCAAAGCATAATGTCTTGTAAAGGTGTGTAAGGAGCTCCAGATAGCTGCAATACATATTTCCAGTAAAGGCAAGTCTTGCAGAGACGCTGTAGAAATTACTTGCACTCTGGTGGAATGGCCCCTCACCCCCTCTGTGGAGGAAATAAGAGCTAATTGGAAACGAACAGTGTTGCAAGCCAAGATCCATTTAGAGTCTCTCTGACCTCTTGAGTTCTCTGCTATGGCAATAAAAAGGCTAGGTGTCTTTCTAGTTGCTTTTGTTCTCTGTAGATAAAAGACTAGTGCTCATCAGATGTCTAGAGCGTGAAGCCTCCTTGCCACATCAGAGGCGCATGGTTCTAGAAAAAAAATGTTGGTAAGTGGATGGTTTGACTGATTTGAAACTCTGAAATTATTTTAGGGATGAATTTTGGGTGTAGTTGAAGAGAGATCTTCTCTTTAAGAAAGGCAATCTGTGGTGGATTTGCCATGAGTGCTCCCAGCTTGATCACCTTTCTGGCAACTTTTATCGAGAAATGGTACATAGAGCATGAGGCTAATGATCTGAAAGGAGGTTTGGTGAGAGTCAAAAGAATGAGGTGGAGTTCCTTCACCACTGGTGGAAAGGATCTAACAAGTCCCTTCAAGAATCTAGTCATCGCAGGATGAATGAAGATAGTGTGGTCTTTGGTAGGAGAATGAAAAGCGCTGATTGCTGACAGATGAACCTGTAGGGAACTGACAGAGACACCCAATGTCTTAAGGTGAACAGATGTTCTAGAATAGCAGGGATCTCACTGGAATCTAGAGATAATCGGTGTTGTGACAAAGAGGAGAAACACTTTCACTTGGCTGAATAGCACCTCCTGATAGAATTCTTCCTGCTTTGGTTGAGATGGATTGAACCACCATGGAACATGAGTGCTCTACCTCTGATGCCCATCCAAATGCCAGGCCTTGAGTTGTTGTGGCCCTGGGTTGGAGTGTCTGATGGTACCATTGTATTGCATTAGCAGATCTGGAAATTGTTGGATGTTGATGGACAAGCAGGTTGAAATCCTCAGGTGGTCTGAGAACCAGAACTGCCTCAGCCAGCTGGGTGTGATGAGGATGACCCAAGCCCTGTCACGATGGATTTTCCAAAGGACTGTGGTATCAATGACTTACGAGGACAGACATCACTGAGGTGGTATGTCCATGGAACAGAAGGGAGTTCCCATTGAGAATGGAATTGTGAATCTCGCCCATTCATGGTCTGAGGAAAAATGTCTCCTGAGACTGTCTGCTAGGGAGCTTTGCATATTTGTAGGCATACTGCTGAAACAGTTATATGATTTCAGATACACCAGTTCCAAATGTTGACTGTCTCTATATGCAGAGGGAGGTATCTTGTTCTCCTGTTTGTTTATGTAGAGGACAGTCATTATGTTGCCAATATTATCTGGATATGTCAGGATTGGATGAATGGAAAGAAAGCATCGCAGGCCCAACAGACCTCTTTTTGTTCCAGCAGATTAATATGCATCCTGGACTCCTGAAGGTCCAGGCATCTTTCGCAGTACAATTGCCCATATGAGCTCCCTAACCTAAAATGGAGTCATCTGTGAAGCCCGTCACCTTGCACATAGCTGTGAGGAAAGGAATTCCCATCCAAACTTTCTCTGGCATTATCCTTGAGTAAGAGAGGCCAGAACCTTGGTCAGAATTGCTACTTTGGCACCGATCTTGTCTTTTTTCTGGTAAGCAGATAGATTGAAGCCAGGTTTGTAGGCAATGGAGATGGAACCTAGCAAATGGTGTAATATGGATGCATGAGGCCATGTGGCCAAACATGGAAAGGCAAATCTTGACTGTAGTCCAAGGTCTGAGGATGACCTCTTTTATTAGATCACCCATGGCACAGAATGTCTTGGTGAGGAGATAGGCTCACTGTAGAGCCATCCATGTCAGAAGGCCAAAAAGCTTAAAAGCTAAGGGATTTTTCTGCATGACTCATTCTGGAGGCACAAGACTCAAGAGTGGTATAAATGGTATCTTTAGAGAAAAACTTATTTTCAAGCAGTTTAAGAGAGTAATGCAAACAGTGGAAAGTATTTTTTAAACTCTATACATATAAGTGGCTGAGTCATTTTAGTTTTGCCCGGTCTTGAGGAAACAAGTGTGTGAATACAAACTAATTAGATGGGTAATTATATGCTCACCATCAAAGAATCAAACTACTATGAAAGGAAAAAATATTTTAAATTAATTTTAAAATGTATTTACTCACCGTGAAAGAAGAGTCCATTTTTGCTCATTATATCAATAAAAGAACCAAGAATTCTGCAGAGATTCATTACAATTCCGATCTGCTGCACGGGAAATGGCTGCATTTTCTTGTGTTTTTCTAAAAAATGTAGTCCTTTTTTTATACTTTTTTCAAATAAACTTTCAAGACACTCCAAGCCACTTCGTGTAATTATTCTGGAAACTTTTAATAGCCATGTCTTTACATAAGGTTCCCATCCCAGATTAGTTGGGTCCTGTTAATTAAATCAAATTAGTTGTATAGTCTTTACAATAGATCTTGAGAAATGTGTTTGCGCTATAGACTATAAAGCTGGAGGCTTATTTTTGCACTGGCTTCAAAATGAGCAAGATGGGAGACACAAACAGTGAACCAGACCCCTAACTACTAATAATCACTGCATTCTCACTTACTCCCCCAACCACAGAGCAAATAGAAAGGACAGGTAACATGCAGAGACTTGGCTCCAACCACATTACTCACTGGCTACCGTAGCTAGACTGACACTGAGGGTGCAAACACGTGCTGCCCATATACAGCAGCAGCAGCAAAATTACTTCCTCACTACAGAGCAAAAAGGAAGCAGGGGAGGAATTTGTGATTCACAGCTGTATCCCTGAGTCATAGTGCCTCCTGGTGCTACTTCTGGGGTGGTGCAATTTATGCACTGCCCTTTACTCATGGCTGTGCCTAAAGTCACTATCTAGCTCTGTTTCAGAGTAGCTGCCATGTTAGTCTGTATCTACAAAAAAAAAAGGAGTACTTGTGGCACCTTAGAGACTAACACATTTATTTGAGCATAAGCTGTGAGTGCAAAATTTGTACTTAAAATTGTGACCACAAAAATTGAGGCTATTACTTAAAATAATACTCTATAAATATACAAAAAGAAAAGGAGTACTTGTGGCACCTTTCTTTTTGCGAATACAGACTAACACGGCTGTTACTCTGATACAAATATACAGCCTTTGGCACATGTGTATTGTTCCCTCTAAAATCACTGACAGGATAATACAAATCTGGTGGTTTAACAATGTACTAAACATTAATTTGCTCAGTTTGTTATGTTGGCATTTTTTGCAGACGAAGTCAAATAATTCAATAAGGCAAAAAAATTCTTATCAGAAAATAATCTGTAATTTTTCTTACAGACTTACCACAAAAACCATTGCACATCGACTGACAGTAGCAGGACTGGCCTGAGAGAGACTGTCCGTTTCAAATATCATTCTGATTCCTGATGGTAAGTAGATTCTTTCACTATTTGCAAGACACAGAGTTCTGGTATCATCTAGCACAGTATTTAAGTTTTCTATCCAAACTGTGTCTACTGGTCCATCCAAGATTATCCACTGCCAATCAGTAATAGTTTTACCTACAAAAAAAGCATTCATTTTATAGTCTCATTGTTACACATATAAAAAGAAGCTCTTCTGTTGCATTTTCTACCTGACAAGAGTGTTCAGAGGTCATAAATGTTTGTCTTACTACATGTGGTTGAAATGCAATACAGTTAATAGAACGGAAGGTGTCACTCCAATAATTATCTGAGTGTGCCTGAGAAACGAACTCAGCTTTGCCTCATACCATCTCTGTCCGTCAGTAAAAGAAGATTACTGGATCCAAAACTTGCAAACATTTAACATGTTAAATTAATGATTGTTTCTTTCTAATATTAGTATTATTTTTGTTATAGAGTAAACAGTGCTGTATAATGGATTTAGCAGAGTCCTTGAGCCAAAGAGCTTGCAGTCTAAAATAGGAGCAGGTTCAATACAGTGTAAGACAAGACAGAACAAACACAGTATGCTAGACTATGTCTGACCTTGTTTACATGAACAAAGCTGAGGAAGAAGGCACAAAGACCCTACTGCACCACTATGACATTCCCCAGGGTTCAATCTGGACTGATGGATAGCTGTGTCTCCTCAATTCTCCAAGCTGAGGTGCCTGCCCACAAACTGCCTCCACCATGTAAATCACTCCCAGCTATACTGAGTGCTATAGCCACCTACCCATGAATTACACTGCATGGCAACGCCAGCAAGATCCCAGTCCCATATTTCTCCCCCAGAAATGTGTGTCTTGTACTGGCCAGCACACTCCTGGACAATACAAGCTCATATAAAGTCCATCATTTAATTAACAGAAAATGATATGCACAAATCCTGTTATATCAAATGGAGTTCCCCAAACACTTCAATCCAAACACTCAGTGGTTTGTATAAAACAATAAAACAAGTTGATTAAGTACAGAAAGATAGATTTTAAGTGATTACAAATAATGAGGCATAAAGTCAGAATCGGTTAAAGGTATAACACAACTAACACCTAACTCAACAAGCTAAGTGAATTCAAAGCAAAAGTTTCTCTCACCATATGCTCTAGCAATCTTACTGGCTGGAGTCCTTTCAGCCAGGACCCCTCCCCCCAGTTCAATGTCCTTAAGGTATTGTTGATGGTGTGAGTAGAGATGAGGGGAGAGGTGATTTGAGGCCTCTTTTCCTCATTTTTATCCTTTTCCTCTTCTTTGAGAATCATCTCTGGCTGGAGATCAGGAGACAGAACGTCTCGAGAGGTGGGAACTGCCAGCTGTAAATTTCTCACTCAGACCCTTTTTTCTGCCAAAGAATTGCCACTTACCCAGGTGATAGTCCATTTGATTTTGTTGACACCTGGCTGAGGCGTCAGTTTGCTTTTTGTCTCTGAGGAACTGGTTTGTGCCCGCTTTTCTAAACTTGGAACATGTCTCAGCTATGTCATACAATAGAATTTTATAACTTTACATACAATGTTGTCACACATATTTTACCAGGGCAATAATGATCAGTACAGTATGAGTTTTCACATAACACCACAAGGCATACTTTGTACACAATCCACAGTAGTTTTGTTAAAAGGGTGAACATAGGGATACAGATTGTAACAACTACTAATCGGGACAGCACACAGTCAAATTCCTTGTATTCAGTTAGCATGAGACTAGGACCTAAAGCAGCACTAGCCTCCCCAAAGAGAGAAGAATAATAATTTTGGAAAACTTAATTGTATAGGCATGTCTTTAGAAGGTTTTACAAGTAGAGGAATAGTGCTCAGCAAACTATGGCAGACTGATCCAGCCATAAGGAGTGGCATAAATATTAAATGCCCAAATGGCATCCATAGTTCTGAAAATTGTCATGAGTATTTATGCCATATTAGATTATTATTATTAGATTATTCCAGATATATATATTAAATATGTATACCATTCCTGTTTATCAGTCAGCTCTCTAGTAAACTCAAGAACTAATATGGCTCTTTGAAAGAACTTTCATGGAATGGGAGATTTAAATATTTATGTGAAAGAAAAGCTATACACATACAGGGCTTTAACTTGGAGGAACTGGGAAAACCACGTTTTCTTTTTAAGTATAACTTGTTTAATAATTCTCTCCTGTACATGTGCGGGCCCTGAGGATTCTGTTTTCCTTCCTCTCTCATTCTATTCTCTCTTTCCTGAGAGAGAGAAAAAGAGAAATTTCTTACTTCATCATTTTCTTTCTGTTAGCTGCGTCTCTCCTAATTCATCGCTAATGGGTTAATGCCTCCCACCTATGGAATTTGGAGGCAGCCCAATGGATGCTTCTGCACTAAGCTCCACCTTACAGTTCAGAATGCTAGAAGAGTTCTTCCACAGCTGTGTATTATCAGTCCAGCAACTGATTAGTAACAGTAAGATAACAACTTGGTATAATGTATTATCCAACCTTAAGACAATTATATGTCTAAGTCTCCCTTTGGAGAAAAACTTCAATTTGTACTCTGTTCATTTACCAGACTACCAACGTGGGCTGAATGAGGAGAAAAGTTGCTAATATAAAGAAAATTATCTAGTTAGAAATTTCTCATTCTGTTGCACCACTCCTCTCCTCATTCATCACTAATGGGAAATAGCAAACAGCGAATCACAGAAGTGGCAGAGTTGGAGGGATAAGCAGAGTTTTAATTATTAGGATGCCTCTTGCAGAGGAATGACAGCTTAAGCCTTATCTTCATTGCTTAAAAAGATACATATTTTACCTTCGGGTAACTAACACACATGAGGTATCCCACAGTAAAAACCACAGTGAAGGCAACTTTATATTTAACTCAAGGGGAATAGTGCTGACCTTGGCAAGTTGTGGTAAAATTGAGGTACCTTCTCTTCATTGTGTTTTACCTTGGGATAGCTCATGCATGTTAAGTTACCCTGAAGTAAAAAATACACCTATTTAGCACTGAAGACAAGGCTTTACTTTGCAAATCTTCCTCAGATGAGACTCATACACGTTTCTCCCCAATGCTCCTGGATGCCTGTGAATAGCTTCCCAGATGTCTACCATGAGAACTGGTACAGGATTTTAACATCTTGTTTGCAGCAACTTTGTGGCTCTAAGGATTTGGCATTTTTGATAGAATGAGATGAACTGATCACAACTGGTATGTGTACTCCATATGCTTGAGATATATCTTTAGAATGCTAGAAATATCCACATGTGTCATAAGCTTCTAAAGAAGTGCTATGGGTTAGAACAAATTAATGGGAGAACTATTTCTCAGGAATTGTGTAAAGGGTAACTTATTTTAAACAAAAGGATTTCTGGAGCTATCTGAATAACCCTTTCCTTACGGAAACAGTAACGCGATACTTGTATTGATAAGGGAGCTAATTTTAAAACCTGTCTTTCAGCGGTAATGACCACTAAAAAGACAGCCACAGGCTTGTATAATCTATCTTTCTGACCAATCTTGGCATCTGATGTTTTGCAAATGGGAGTTAGATGTTCCAACCTATTGTGCACCACTATGTTTCTGTGGTGTTTGTTTTTAGAACTCCAAACAACCATTCTGGAGAAACACTAATGTAGCTGAGACCTCCAGAATTTTATGACTACAAAATTTGTATTACAGTAACATTTAGAGATCAGGGCCCCACTGACTGAGGAACTGTACAAAGACAGAGGCAATCCCTGCCCAAAAAAGCTTTCTGCTTCCTTTCTCATCAGAAAATGTAAATTTTACTAGAGCAATGAATGACATTTTCAGGTTGACTTCAGTCTGGATACCAAAATGTATCAGAGGCTAATGGAGAATCCATGCTGAACTACCCTTCTATTCTGATGACTGGGTTGTTTACTGTAGTTGTTCCTGGTCCAGGTGAAGAAATCTCTACTTCAAGAGGTCTGGTCATTTTTGCATGTGCAAAGTGAGATCACTGGCTATCCAGCAAGTCCAAAGTGCCTTCTGGGCCAAATGAAATACTTCAACTCTCCCTTTTCCTCTTTTCAGTACCCTTTATGTGAACTGTCCTGAAAGATAATAGATTCTTCTTTGCCCAGGACATTACTACATTGCTCCAGAGAAGCTTCAGTCTCTGGTTTCCTCTTAGTTTGACAAGGTATATAAAACACTTACACCTCAATCAAAAGAAAACTTCTAATAGGAAGTCAGAGAAGATTTCCCTGTAAGCACAATAGTTGTTCACTAAGTGATTTATTACACCTTCTTCGGAAGCTGCTGGTACCATGGAACTGGCCAGGGTCAAAGACATGATACTGGACTCTACAGACCATCACTCCAATCACACATGGTCCTGTTTATGGAAGGTTTTATTTACTTGTTCTGATGTACCATTAAACAGCTGTCTAAGTGAACTCAGATATACACTTTGAGATTTTGGAAATTTGTCTTCCAAGTATGCTTCTGTGAGGCTTGCATTCATAGTGAGTATTCAAGGGTCTAGAGTGAAAAGTGGGTTGGCTTTCACCATGTTGTTCATACTTATCTGCCCACAAAGGAACATTCCAGTGTGATCTGAGAATGATACCTAACTTTTCATTACATCGGGTGCATGATTCCATGTCTTCAGAAGGAATTTCCACAGGCAATCCAAACCACTGGAGATAACTGGCTAGAGATGATCACCTCCAGGAAAAGACAGATACAATAAAGTTTTGGACCTTTGCAATTCATTACCAAGTAGGTAAAATTATGACCAGGCCCCTGTTTTGACCCCTGGATGAGCAATTATCTGCGCTGAGTTCAAAAAGTCTTTTTGATTTTGAACAACTGATGGGTACGAATCCTTTCCAGCAACTGTCCAGTCATGAATGAGTCTTTTTCTCTGGACAGAGCACTGATTGGCATATTCTCTAATTGCATAACTTGCAACTTCTGCTTTGCTGTTACTATTACCAGTCATTTCTTAAGACACGGTGTGGAGGACTGTTCAGAAGAGTTTTGTACAGGAATTGTGAGCTGTCATACACAAACTCTCTTTTTGTCTTTGTCATGCTAGGATTTTGTTGGTTTGGAGGAAAATTTATTTGGGTTACCTTGGAAGCTTCTGCTCCAGATTTTTCCCTCTACTAGGGTAACAGTTCTTTCTTGGATACATGGTGTTGGAGTGACCAGTGGATTATTATGCTGGCTTTGTTAGTGAGGAATCAGGTCTCTCTCTGCATATCAGCTACTCATTTGTTAGCACAGCTACCACTCTGAAACCTGTCATTTGTTAATGTTTCCTCAAAAAGCTCCTGATCTGTAAGTTTGGATGCACTAGATATCTGTTTAGGATGACTAATTATTATTCCTGGGTGTAACATGGGTTCCTCATAGACCCAAGTTAGAAGTAATTGCTCTTATCACAAATTACATCAAGGGTTTGACCACAACAGAACCCAAGATGTCACACTCTAAGCAAGGATCATATCCCTAGATGATTAATCACTTGCTTGCTATCAAGGTGGCTTTTCTTACTAAGTATGAAAAACCTTTGGTCTAAATGGAGATGCTGACACTCTGAAATTGCTGTGCAGTGTGTTCTCACTCTTACGTTCTGTGGGGTCTTTTGAAAGGAAGCTACCTTCTGTAGGTCTGATTGTATTTCATCGGTGGAGCTACTGTTTCAGCAAACTTAAGCTCCCAAAAATGAAGGTTAGCTCTCTGTAAATACAGTTCTTTGAGATGTCCTCTGCACATTCACACTCATGGGATGTGCTGACCTGGTGCAGCTCAAACAGTGGAAATCTGCTAGCGGTGCCCCTTGGAGCCTTGATGTTCCCTACAGCGTTCATGAATGTTCTGAGGGTGAGGCTATAAAAGGAGCTTGGCACTCTGGTCATCTCAATTCCTTCCACTGTTTCCCATAAATCCCAAAATCATTAGAACTCCTGAGAAGAAGGGAAGGTGGGTGGGGAGTATGAATATGCAGAACCCATCTCAAAGAACTCTGGTTACAGGTAAGTAACCTTAATTTCTTCGAGTGGCCTCTGCATATTCCACTCTTAGAATATTTTAGCAAACTGTAATCCTGTAAGCAAAATGTAATCCAAAATGTAATCCTGTATCCAGATGGTGGGATCTGGAATCCTAATCAATAACAAATGAAGTACTGCTTGACCAAAAGGGGCATCTGACCTTTATACCAATTCTAGAGAATAATATTTTGTAAAGGAGTGCATCGGTTAAAGCACCACACTCCTTTCAGAGCCTTGTCCTCAGAATGTTTGCAAAGACTGAGAGAATGGGTTGGATGGCAGAGGTGAGTGAGCACTGCAATAGGCACTGCCAGCGAAGTTCCACAATCTGAGCTGCATCCAGTTGGCAGATTCCATAAATAGGAATATGCTGAGGCCACTTGACAAAGAATTTATTAATTTTTGTTATATAATAATTTAGGTTTAATGTTTGGTTTTAATTAGAAGTCCTCATTTGCATCTTATGA
Source organism: Eretmochelys imbricata (assembly GCF_965152235.1). Classification (NCBI taxonomy): domain Eukaryota; kingdom Metazoa; phylum Chordata; order Testudines; family Cheloniidae; genus Eretmochelys; species Eretmochelys imbricata. Next base: position 158,601,457 of record NC_135574.1, read on the forward strand.
TGTCCTCAAAGGAGGCATCTACTGGAAACTGTATATCTAATAATGCTTGAAAAAAAGAAGATATTTTATTTACATAAATAAATCCCCACCAAGTCACTGGCCTCATACCCTGGAAAAGTCTTGCAGGTTTTTTGGTTAGTTTGTGTGTGTGTGTGTGGTTTTTGACAGAGTGTTTAGAGGGGCAGGATAACATGATATTCACTCTGACCTCGGGGCTGGATAACAGAGGAGGGGTACTTGTACAAATACTTTGATTATGGAATTGGCTGGCTGCTCTCCAGACATCTAGGGTCTGGAATATAGCTTCCTGACTAGTCTGATGTGGTTTTTAGGGGAAAAAAAACCTCGGCGGTGAATAGTTTGATTTCCATAACTGCTGTTCTTCGACATGTGTTGCTCACGTCCATTCCATATTAGGTGTGTGTGCTCGCCACATGCACTGGTGCCAGAATGGGCATGAGTAAGCACTCGAAGAAGAATACAAAATACTGATCATACAGTAGGAAAAACCTCAGATGGGGCCATAGCAATATTTGCTCTGTAGTAAATTGGAGGACTACCATTAAAGCCCCCTATTCTCTAAACCTTCAGGCAGAAGTGATGGCCACCAAGAAGGTGGTCTTCATTGATAAATCTAATAAAGAACATGTAGCAAGTAGCTCAAAAGGATGTTTCATGAGGCAATTCAGAACTAGGTTGATGTCCCAGCTTGGAGTAGGGTCTCTTATTTGTGGAGAGAGATTCAAAAGACCGCATAGGAATCTTGCCGTGGGTGGGTGACCAAAGATTTAAAAAACCCTATGGCTGAGTAAACAGCTGTTATTGCAGCTAAGCGGATCTTGATGGAATTAACAGAAAATATCAATGTTTTCAGCTGCAACAGATAATCCAATACCACAGGAAAAGAAGAGCAAGTCAGGAAGATCTGACTATTATTACAACAAAGATGATATTCTTTCAATTTTTGGAGGTCAGTATTTCTTGTAGATTTTCTCCTACTATTTAATAAAATGTGTTGTACTTCTGATGAGCAGGATGTCTGTAAGTCTGGAGAATCATTGAGGAACTATGCTTGGAGCATTTATCAGTGTTGATAAATGCAAAATAGTGCACACTTGAAAACATAATCCCAACTATACATATAAAATGATGGGGTCTAAATTAGCTGTTACCATTCAAGAAATATATCTTTGAGTCATTGTGGATAGCTCTCTGAAAACATACACTCAATGTGCAGTGGCAGTCAAAAAAGCGAACAGAATGTTGGGAATCATTAAGAAAGGGATAGATAAAGAAAATATCATATTGCCTCTATATAAATCCATGGTACGCCCACATCTTGAATACTGCATGGTCGCCCCATCTCAAAAAAGATATTGCGATAGACCCAGGCCAGTTGGATACAGCAGAGTAGTAGAAGGCAGATATACTGACCACTGGATAAACAGTTTTCCGTTCCCTGAGTGACCAGAGCAGGGGCTGCACTAGAGCAATCAGGAACCTGCTAGAACCAGTTAAGACAGGCATGCTAATTAAGACACCAGAGCCAATTAAGAACATACTAGAATCAATTATGGCAGGCAGACTAATCAGGACACCTGGTTTAAAAAGGACCTCCCATCAGTTAGTGAAACGCATGCAAGGAGCAGGGAGTGAGAAGGCTTGCTGCTGGAGAACTGAGGAATACAAGTGTGATCAAGCTTCAGGAGGAAGATCCTGCTGTGAGGCCTTGGGGAAGTAGCCCAGGGAGTTGTAGCTGTCATGCAGCTGTTACAGGAGACACTATAGACAGCTGCAATTCACAGGGTCCTGAGCTGGAATCCGGAGTAGAGGGTGGGTCTGGGTTCCCCACATCTTCCCCAACTTCCTATTTGATATAAGAGGAGCTGACCTGGACTGTGGGTCCCACCAGAGGGGAAGGTCTCTGGCCTGTCCCCCAACCTAGTAGATGGGCCAGCAGAGACTGTGGGGATTGTTCTCCTGCTTTTCTCCATGCTGGCCAGTGATGAGGTTAGCTGAGTGAACAGCAGGTTTGAGCCACCAGCAAAAGGGGCCAAACAGAGGGCTGCCGTGAATCTCTGAGGCGAGCAAATCCGCCAATAAGCACAGGATCCACCAAGGCAGAGGAGGAACTTTGTCACAATATACTGGAATTGGAAAAGGTACAGAAAAGGGCAACAAAATATTTAGGTGTATAGAACAGCTTCCATATGAAGAGAGATTAATAAGACTGGAACTTTTTAGCTTGGAAAAGAGACTACTAAGGGGGGATATGCTAGAGGTCTATAAAATCATGCCTGGTGTGGAGAAAGTAAATAAGGAAGTGTTATTTACTCTTTGTCATAACACAAAAACTAGGGGATCTCCAAATGAAATTTATAGGCCGCAGGTTTAAAACAAACAAAAGCAAGTATTTCTTCATACAATGTACAGTTAATATGTGGAACTCTTTGCCAGAAGGCCAAGACTATAACAGGGTTCAAAATAGAACTAGAAAAATTCATGGAGGATAGGTCTATCCATGGCTATTAGGCAGGATGGAAGGGGTGGTGTCCCTAGCCTCTGTTTTCCAGAAGCTGGGAATGGGCGACAGGGGATGGATCACTTGATGAGTATCTGTTCTGTTCATTTCTTCTGAAGCACCTGCCATTGGCCGCTGTCGGAAGACAGGATACTAGGCTAGATGAACCTTCCGTCTGACCCAGTATGGCCATTCTTATGAGCCTCAGAATCTGCAAGTTGGATGAAGTGTTTGATTGGCATCCTGAGTAAGCAGACAAGCACTGATCAGAAGCCATCATAGAGGGAGAGACATGAGGTTTATTAGATAGAGATACTAGACCTGTCTTGGTCACACTGATACAATCAATATGACCCTGGCTTGATCTTGTTTGATCTTGTTGAGAACCTTCAACAACAATGGTGTTGGTGGATATGGTGTTGGTGTTCTTATAAAATAAAAGCATCTCCAAGGCATTGGGGATGGATACCTCCTCTGGAACAATACTTGAGGCACTTTGTTTTGGCTGCTATGGCAAACAGATCAACCTCTGGGAATCCCTAAGCTAAGAATGCTGTATTGAGGACTCATGAGTCTAGTTTCCATTTGTAATTTTGGAAGAAATGTCTGCTGAGGTAGTCTGCCATGCTGTTCTGAACACTGGGAGGTAAGAAGCTGAGATCACTGTGACTGGCTATGCACTAATTCAAGAGTTTTATCACTTTGGCACAGAGTGATAGGGAACAGGCTCCTCCATGATGCATTATATAATAAATGCATGCCACATTGTCATTATTTGTATTGACTTGTATCTGATTAGAGGTAGAAAGTGTACATAAGCATTTCTGACCACTCTCCATTCCAGGAGATTGAAGTGGAGAAGCTGCTCTTTCAGTGACCATTTCCCATACACCTTGTGAGGTCCCAGATGTGCCCCCCAACCCAAAATGAAGTATTTCATGTTATCACTATGGTAGAGGGATTCTAAAAGAATGGAACACCTGTGCAGGTTTAGGTCAGCTCCTTCCATCAGCTGAGTGACTGCAGAACTCATCTGAGAACAGACATTAATCTGCCTAGACTGTGCTTGTTTGGTTTGTAAACTGTTCAAAGCCACCCTGGAGATGTAATCTGGCATGTTCCACTACAAAGATGCAAGATAACATGTGACGCAGCAGTTGAAGGCAATCTATTACTGTTACTTAAGGACTGTCCTTAACCCTTGAGGTGACACTCGGTACAGAGAGATATCTTCTAGAAGGAAGGTACACTCTGCCTGTCATTGCATCCTAAGACTCTCCTATGAAGTCTATACTCTGTACTGGGGTCAAAACAGACTTCTCGAAGTTGAGTTGAAGGTCCAGGCTGTGGAAGTGAGAACACATTGCCTTTAAGCTACCAACACTTCCTGATAAGATGTACCCTAATCAACCAATTGTTCATATACAGAAAAAAGGCTGTACCCAGATGACATTGGTGGGCAGCAACTGCCAACGGAATCTCTAAGAATATCCTTAGGACAGAAGATAGATTGAAAGCAAACATCCAGTATTGGTAGTGTTGCTTGTTGTATAGAAAACAAAGAAACACCTTGCATGAAAGGCAAATAGAGACATGAAAATATGTATCTTGTAGGTGGGGAGTCATGAACCAATCCAATGAGGGAATTATCGTTGCAAGGGTCAACATCCTGAATTTCTGCACATATTTGTTTAGAGATCTGTGGTTTAAAATTGTGCTCCACCCTTCATTCCTTTTGGGGATCAGGAAGTACTTTGAATAGAATCCTGTGATGCACAGGAACTGGTTTTATTGTCCCTAAACATAAAAGTTTGCTAAAGTCTGCCTTCTTGAAATCCACTGTCTTTATTTTGCTGTTCTCCCTCCTACCATTCCTTAGAATCATGAACTCTATAATTTCATGATCGCTTTCACCCAAGCTGCCTTACGCTTTCAAATTTTCAACCAGTTCTTCCCTGTTTGTCAAAATCAAATCTAGAACAGCCTCTCCCCTCATAGCTTTCTCCACCTTCTGAAATAAAAAATTGTCTCCAATATATTCCAAGAACTTGTTGGATAATCTGTGGCCTGCTGTGTTGTTTTCCTAACAGATATCTGAGTAGTTGAAGTCCATCACCACCAAGTCCTGTGCTTTGGATGATTTTGTTAGTTGTTTAAAAAAAGCCTCATTCACCTCTTCTTCCTGGCTTGTCTTGGGAAGCATGACAACTGTAGACAAGATGCTCTTCTCATGAGATAGATTATGCTGCAATATTTGCTGCATCCAAGAAGGGCCTGGAGCAATGTCTTTTGCCAGGAGCTGACCCTCTTGTATAATGGCTTTAAATTGATCATGATGTTCCTTTGGCAGATTATCAGTAGAGGAATTAAATTTGTTGTAATTCAGATAGTCATATTTGGTCATGAGTGCCTGATGATTGGCTATTCTGAACTCAAGTGACTGAAGAGTAAGATTTGCCACCAAAAAGATCTAGCTTCTTGTGGTCCTTACTGTGTGGGCTGGACATTGATTTATATTAAGTTATGCGGTAGCTGGGTTTTGCCAGATAATTTTAATAGGTTACTCGAGAGCTTCACTGACCAGAATGGCAATACTCATGGATGTTGAAATATATAAATTATCTTGGAGTTTATGGTAGGATTCCTGAAACTCCTCTAATGGAATCTGAAGCATGTCAGCAATTCTAGATCCTGGCCCTGCCTGAAGTCATCCACCATAGGAGGTGATAGAGGCATTACACCTTCATTGGGTGATGATGAGGAAATATTAGAAAGAGATGTCATCTCCTTTTATGCCCCTGATTCTTGCTCTTCAAAGATCTCCTCCTCTGGCACAGGTGGTGGTAGAGATGGTTGAGGGGAATAGGCCCTTCTCTGCTTTCTCTGGTGGTGCAAAGACTTTAATGCAAACTCTTGACAACAGAATGTCCATGGGTCCCCAAAAGGCCATTGAGGGGGTCCATGTGGCATACATGGAGGCATCGATCTGTGTTTTTGCCACAAGGGTGTTGTTTGACGTCTACCTTCCTGCAATATGTCAGTGTAGGAAGGGGAGCAGTGTGTTCTAAAGTAAATAGGGGAATTCTGTTTCAGTATCTGAGAGTCGAGGAGTCCTCTTCAACATACTCCAAGGAGTAAGATAACTGTTCAGCTTGTAAAGCAGATGATGGTGAGTATGTTACACTAGATGATAGAGAGGTCAGTGATTGAATAAGTCTTTGCATGGATAAACCCTCAATACCCATTAATAGGGGAGACTACAGTGCCAAAGATACTATAAGGTCCTAAGAATATCTCAATCTTTGTGGTACGGATGGCATCAAAGACAGTTCTGAGCAAGAAGCTGTGGAGGATGGCTTTGGTTCCAATGTAGCTGGTACTGAGCACTTGGCATGAGAGAGTCTCAACTCTGATTCCATTGGTACCATAGGTAATCGACCAGTCTTCTGTGTTGCCGATACCAACAGCTGTTCAGGAATGAGTTTAGAATTCTTCTCAGAAGAGTGTCTGTAGCTCTGGGTACAGGTACTCCAGCTTGGTACCAATTCTGTCTTTGATGAATGACTCTTTGAAACGGTCTTCACTGCCGTTGCAGTACCAGAATCACTTGCAGCCTGCATGGAATTCTCCTTGGGACCTGCGGTCTCCATAGCCCTTTTATGCAGACTGAAACATCCTTGGAGATTTACTCATTATCTCTTTCTGCCTAGAGGCAGATATCAAAGCTGTCTTTTGAGGATTTCAGTCCCATAGACACAAACAGTACTGCTATGTCCTATGTCTCTAGCAACCTCCCGTGCCACAGATTTTGAGGTGGACAGGGCACTAGCTGTACTAGGATATCTATGTACAGTGGGGCCCTCCATCCCTGGACTCAAAGCCAGTGTTAAGGCTTGCTCCATTGGGATCTACTCATGAAGGAAGTGTAGATCTTGCACTTACTGGGAATGTACACATCTCCCAAACAGCAGAGGCACTGAGAATGCCTGTCACTGCTCAGGATAGCCTTGCGGCATGAGAGGCACCTTCTAAATCCCTGGGACCCTGGCATTCCCAAGCAAAATAACAAAAGCTGACCTTTCAGGGGGAAAAGATTTTAAAATCTATATATCTATATTTATCTAAAAATTGCTTTTTAGTTTTTTTTAAAAGGAAAAAGGAAAAGAAAAAAGAGGAAACAACTTTTCCCAAAACACTATGAAATAACTAACTGTATACTAACTAACTGCTAAATTGAATACTAACAAGAACATGCACACAGAATACCCCATCTTGGGCAAAAGGCAGCTGAGAGAACTATGGGCAGTTCACCCACGCATCCCCATATAGTCTCAATATAGGGTAGAAGGATGTGTGGTGTGTATGACTTAGGTGAACAGACACTGCTATCAAAAATCTCCAATCAAAGGTACAGGCGAACATGAAATGGAGCACCCACAGGGACATTACTTGAAAAAGTATCTTGTCTCCTTAGCTGAAGTGTGGGGCTTTGCCCTAGAACCTCCAGCAACAAAACTGGACTGCTTTTGAATTTCAGAGGTAGGAGCATTACCCCATTAGTGATGAATGAGGGCAGAAGCTGTGAAACAGAAAGAGATGCTTGGCACATTTTATTCATTGTACAGCACCATGCATATCTTCAGTGCTATCTGAATAAAGATGATAATAAAAAGAAACCTTAGTGAAGACTTCTATGAATTTCTCAGCAAACTTGACTTATATTCTATGTTAAAACCACCTGGTTATTTTGCACTCCAGTGCAGCAGAGTGGAAATTCTTCCACAGCTCCATTTGAATTGAAAAGGGAGGCTTTTATGGAATTAAATATGAAACAATCATAATCAGTACAGTAACCCATGTAATACTTATTTTGCCATTAAATTCCATCTATTTTACACTGTCCCCATACTTTCACTTTTTGATATGCCATGGATTTTTTTGCACTGATGATGCATAATTACATCATAAATTCTGTTTCTGCTCAAATGATTAGCTGTGAAATAATTAGTTTTGGACATTTACATTTAGCATCAATGGTGCATTGAGATGAATGCGGGCAATTCATACCTCTCAGGGTTGTTGTTTCTGGCTCTATACACACTCAAGACTTGTCTTCACTGTACTGTTAGCTCAAGGTATAACTCGAGTTTTACTCCTAACCTGCCTCTGGTCCACACACAAAAAATCTCTAGCTTCAGCTAGGTGTCTCTTTTAGCTTGAACTAACTGGAACATCAGGGGGTATAGGCTGAAACTCAAGTGCTGCTGAAGCTCAATCTAGTAATGAAGTGTCGATGCAGCAACTTGAGTAACAAGAACTCATCAACTGTTCATCCAGTCACTCTGTACCACTAATCAAATCACTCTGTGTAACAGTTTTGTTGTTTCAAAATGTGGTCACTCTCACTTGATTAAGGCTCCAGTGGAGTAATCTGAATGTACTAAGTTAAGCTAACAGTTACAGTGAAGACAAGCATTCAGGCAGACATCACTGTTTTAGTTTATAATTCAGCTCAAGATTTTATGGTAATCTACTCATCAATGATGGGTAGCAACTTTTGTGGCTGCAGATTACACGGAGCCTGGACATTAGTTAACTAAGGATAAATTTTAAGACAATGTGTGAATTTGATACAAAAATATAGCACTGAGATAAATGCCATGAGGCATAGTGAGAAAGTTTATGTTAAAAGCAATGACAAACCACTGACATGATACCTGTAACTTTATTCACTGTGGATGAGTTTCTTCTATCCTTACTCATGCTGAATAGTACCGTTACCCCTTTTGAACCACGTGGTTAGCCAAAATTTGTTCTTGTGGGTTGTTTGCATTAGAGGAAGAAATTGGTGATGGAGTCAGGTATTTCTTTAATGGAATCCTGTTTTATTTACAAAGAACGTACACAAAGTTCTGTTTACTTGAACACTTTAGGTTTCAAACAAGAGACAGTTTCTATGCTCGCAGTTGCAAACCCCTTTCTAGCCAGTATGTATTGAGCCCAAAAGCTCACTCTCTCCACTTTTTCTCAGGATCACTCTACCAGGGCTTCTCTGCTCCTTCTCTACTTATGTGGTGTTTCTGTTCCTTATCTCACATATACAGCACAAAACAGCAGTCAAACCAACCCCACCCTTGTGTTCAGGTTTAGGCCATCATGAAACCCCTCCACCTACAGTTCAGATTCCTGAGTGGCCTTACATGTGGTTTATCTGTGTTTTAGGTGGTGGCTCCTATTATTTCAGCTCTCTCTAAACAAAGGGACATTTAATTGTTCCTTCATTTATCCTCAGTGGAAAGTGGCTGTTATGCTCATCAGCTCCACTGAGGTTTTACCCAACCCCCAGAATAACAATACCTTAAAGAAGGAATAATTCTACTGAAGTCAATGAGGTCTATTTGTGGAGCAAGATATTACTCACTGTAAGGCTACCACAGTCTGGCTTCTAAGTAGTCCCAGTTGTTTAACTGGGGATATTTAAGAAAATTCTGCTTAAGTGAGTAAAAGTTGCATGTCTCTTTTTCCTTTCCTTGGTGAATTCTGAGGTAAAGACAAAATTTTTAATTGCAGAATTTATATTCTACTATAAGCTTAATTCTACTTCAATTATGAGGCCTTTACGAGGCAGCAGAAAGAGCAATGGACTTCAGAGAAAGGAGTTTTCTTTGTTAAATGTTTGCCATTTTTTCCACGTTTATACAGTCATAGCACTTACTGTGAGAGTACGAAGATTCTGTTACTTCTTTGTTTTTTGCAGTCACAGCAGCATCAGTTAGATCCATTTCGTTCAACTAAAACAAATGGCAATATTTACAGTGTAAGTTACTGGGTAATATAAAAGCTAGATTCTCTTGCCTAGTGGTGAAGATTTGTCATGGACTTTTTAAAAATAAAAAAATCACAGCGCATTCACAATAAATTTAGTAAAAGTCATGGAATTGGGGAAAAATAGTGTATAAAGTCATGGTATTAAAATTCAATGGTACCTCTTTAAATATAATATACAGAAATCCCTCCTCTGCCTCCTGTATGCCCCCCTGCAGTGGTACCAACCACCTGCAGCAGCACCCTCTGCCCCAGCACAGTAACACTAATCCAGGCTTGGTGAGGAGGAGAGGTTCCGGGAGGCTGCTGGAGAGTGAGTCTGCCCTGCCCTCCCGTCCTGTAGGGCTGCGCCAAGTTCCCCTCTTTGGGAGTCACAGCACTGCTCCAGTTTGGCCTAATCACCCTCCATAATCACGGAGAAAGGGCTGAGCCAAATTTTAGTGGGAGGTGCTGCGACCCCAGAGCCAGGCCCAGCTCTATGGGACAAAAGCTACCACTGCAGGATGAGCTCGCTCTCCAACCTCTGTTTCCCTCTCCAGGGCCTTCGCTCTGCACTGGCTGGCAATCCACCTAGAACCTTACCCCACAAACCACTAGTGGGTCACAACCCACTATTTGGAAAACATTTCTTTATTAAAATCACAAAGAAAAGTCATGGACAAAGAGAAAAATCATATATCCATGATGTTTTTACCACTGCGACAAACCTGCAACCTTACTCATACCAGTTATACAACTGAGGGATATTTAAAAGAAATACAAGTCTTTCCCTTCCATCCTATTATTAAGAAGCTTGTCTGACTGAATTATGGTGATTATCTGACTCAAATGTGTGTAAAATTCAGGGTATCCAAACATTACTAACAAAACAAAGATGAAGGTCAAACATTCTGGATGTTTTGTTTTCTTTAAACAGTCACACAAATAATCGCACAAGTCACTCCCTGCTTGATACTGCCTGTGAACTAGTAGGAGAGGTTACTCACCTTGTGCAGTAACTGGAGTTCTGTGAGATGTGTGTTGCTATGGGTGCTCCACTTCAGGTGTGCTTGCATCTGTGCACCTTTGATCAGAGATTTTTTTATAGCAATTCCCAATCAGCCCACGCTTGCACCCCACATATCCTTGTGCTCTGCACTGAAGCTATATTGGGCTGCATGGCCAAACAGTTCTCAGCTCCTTCTCCACCACAAAGACCCACTAGGGAGACTCCAAAGCAGAGAGGAAGGAGAGCAGGTAGTGGAGCACCCACAGGGACACACATCTCAAAGAAATCCAGTTATTGCACAAGGTGAGTAAACTCTCCTTCTTCAAGCAGTGTTCTTGTGGGTGCTCCACTTCAAGTGACTTCTGAACTGTACCCCCTTTATGTAGGTGGAAGATTCAGAGCAGAGTCCAATACAGAAGAGAACTGCATTGCCTAGAGCATCTGCTTTTGCTGAAGGTAACAAAGGATAATTATTAGAAAAAGTATGAAAAGATGACGAAGTTGCCGCTCTACAGATGCCTGCAATTGGTACATCCTTAAGTAAGGCTATAGATATAGATAGTGCTCTTGTGGACCGTGTTATCACTCTCAAAGAGGGCTGAATGTGACTTCTGTCATAATCTTAATACAGCCAAAAATCCATTTGGATAACTGCTGTTTAAAAATGAATGAACCTTGTTTCTGTCCTCAATGGATACATGTAGTCTAGGAGATCTTCTAAATGGTTTGGTCCTATCTAGGTAGAAGGATAATGCTCTCCTGATATCTATGCAGGGGTAGTCAGAAGGTAGACCGCAGGCCATATGCAGACCACCAGATGCTTTTGAACAGACCCTGAAATCTTTTTCCTTACTTATTATCATTATTATTTTATTACTTTCTCTGGAGTCTGGATCATGATTGTATCTTCACCAAGAAATTTGCACCTTGACAAAAAATAATTGACTACCCCGATCTGGTATGGAATATGGGTTCTTCAGTAGTCAAGTGAGGTTCTGGGGGGAAAAAAACTGACAGTTGAACAGTTTGATTAATATGAAATTCTAAGGACACCTTGGGTAAAAATCTTGGCTGTGCCCGTAGTGACACTTTCTCTTTGGTAAATAGCATAAATGAAGGGTCTGCCATTAAGACCCCCAATCCTTCCCCCCCTTAGGGCAGAAGTGATTGCTACCATGAAGATTGTCTAAATTGATAAATCTAATAAAGAACACATTGCTAGCGGCTCAAAATGATGTTTCATAAGGCAATTAAGTAGTAGCTTCAAGTTCCAGCTTGGAGTAAGATCTCTGATTTGTGGGGAGATATTCAATCAACCTCTTAGGAATCTTGTTCAAGCTGGATAAGCAAAGGAATGAAAAAACCCCTATAGGTGTGTGAAAAGCTATTGCTGTTGCTTAAGGAACCCTAATGGAATTCATAGAAAGACCCAGTATTTTCAGTTCCAATAGGTAACCCAATATCCTGGGAAGAGGAGAGTGAGTTGGCGAAATCTGATGACCGTTACATCAAAGATAATATCCTTTCCATTTCTCAGGCTAAGCATTTATTGTTGATTCTTTTCTACTATTTAATAAAACATGTTGTACCTCTGATAAATGGGATATCTCTATTCCCGAGAACTAATTAATCATGTTTTGGAGCCTGAGAATCTGCAGGTTGGGGTGAAGTGTTCAACAATCATCCTGGGTCAGTACGTGAGAACTGATTGAAACCTCCATGAAGGGCAAGAGGCAAGTAGGATCAAATAGGGATACCAGACTTGTCTTGGCCACATTGGTCCAATCAATATAGACAGAATGTGGCTTGATCTTATTGATAACCTTTAACAGTAACAATGTTGGTGTATAAGCATAAAGTCGTCCTTTAGTCCATGAGATGAGGAACATGACTCCTATGAATTGGGGATTGAGCCCCACTCTGGAGCAATACTTGATCCATTTTGTGTTGGCTACCACAGCAAACAGATCAACCTCCAGGAACCCTCAGGCTTAAGAATATCTTGCAGAGGACACTGGAGTTCAGTTCCCATTTGTAATTTAGAAAGAAATGTCTGCTGAGGTCATCTGCCATGAATAGTCTGAATAGTGTGAAGGTAAAAATCTGAGATGACTATTTGGTTGGCTATGCACCAATTTCTGAGTTTTATCGCTTCAGCACAGAGAGATGGGGAATGTGCACCTCCCTGACATTTTATATAATACAGCCACATTATCTGTCATTATCTTTAATGACTTTGACTTGAATAGAGACAGAAAAGCATAGCCATGCATTTTTGACAGCTCTCAATTGCAGAAGATTGATGTGGAGAAGCTGCATTTTCCCTGTACCTTGTGATGTCCCAGATGTACCCTCCCAACCCAAAAGTGAAGTATCTGATGATATCACCATGGTAGGGGGAATCTGCAAGAACACAACATCTGCAATAGGTTTTGGTTGGGTCCTTTCACCAGTTGAGTGATTATAGTACCCATTGGGGAACAGCCAGTAACTTGCCTAGACTGTGTTTGCTTGGCTTGTAAACAGTTTGAAGCCACCTCTGCACACCTCAGAGATGTAATGTGGCATGCTGCCCTACACAGATCCAAGATGATGTGTCCCAGCAGTTGAAGACAATCTCTTATTGTTACTTGAGGACTGCTCTTTGATACAAGTCTTTGATATGAGATTCACTAGTATGAAAAATCTGCTGGACAGTAGGTAAGCTCTGTCTGTCACTGCATCGAGGGAAGTGCCTACGAAATCCTGATGCTGGAGTGAAGTACAAACAGACTTTTTAATGTTCATTTGAAGGCCTAGACTGTGAAACAGGGAACATGTGATCTTTAATTCCTGATAGAATCTGCCAACCAATCATCTAGGTATGGAAAACAATTATACCCAGACAACACGAGTGAGCGGCAACTATTGACAGAATCTTTGAAAATATTGACTCTGAGATAGGCCGAAAGGGAGCACCCTGTATTGGTAGTGTTCCTTGTTTACTAGGAAACAAAAAAACCTCTTTTGTGAAGTAAAATCGTGACATGAAAATATGTCTGGTTTGCGACTCCTGAACTATAAATCTCCTATTTCTAATGAAGGAATTATTGCTGGACGAGTCACTATTCTGATTTTTTTGTTGCTTTACATATTTCTTTAGAGACCTGAGGTCTAAAATTGGCCTCCATCCTCCATTCTTTTGGGGATCAGGAAATACTTTGAATAGAATCTCCTTCCCACAAGAACTGGTTCTATTGCTCCTAAACTTAGAAGAAAGGTCATCTCTTGCTCTAGCAATTGATGGTGAGGGATCCCTGAAAAGGGAAGGGGAGGGGAGAAAAGTAGTAGGGATAGATTTGAAATGGATAGTGTAACCAGAAATTATGGCTTCCAAAACCCATATGCCTCATGTTATATGCTGTCAGGACTCACAGCCTGCAACAGAGGTAGTCTACAGGCAGTGTCATCAGTGCAACTGGCCTGAAGCAGGCTGCCTGATTAGCCATGCAACCTGACCGGCTGCAGAGGACAGCAGTCTGGCTCTTAAGCTAGCAGCAGCTCACTGGCTTCTCAATGCACACTATGCTTGCTCTTGCGTTACTCTGTTCCTGCTTTGCCCCCTGCCTTGCCTCTGTCTTGCCCCTGCCTTGAACCCCACCTTGTCTGATACCTTGCTTGCTCCAGTTCCTGACCTCTGTTTATGACCCTTGACTCTGGCTCCTGACTACGGACTCTGGCTCAACCCTTGGCTTGGTACCCAGTTCCTGCCTTCCGGTTTGACCCTTGGCTTTGCTTCCCAATGACTGATTAAGGCTCTGACCCCAGGCACTAGGCTTGCTGCCACTGGCCACTAGGCCAGATCACCCTCATCTCAGTCAGCTAACATATGCTTCCATGCATCCTGAAAAAGGGAAAGGAGGCATCCAAAAGGAGAGAGGAGGGTAAGACCTTGTCAGCTGGATGGTTGAGACTCTTGACCAAGCCATCAAAACTGTCATTTGGAGGAGAATATGTAGCTAAAGGTGGTTTCTTTTTTGGTCTCTTGGCTGGGGGTTCAGAGGGTCTACGATATGTTGAATACAGAGCTGGACATGCTCATTGCACCATCTGAGAACTACTAAATCTCCTTTTTATTTACAGGAATGTAAATCCCTAGGGATTGCAGTATGACTCTTGAGTCTTTTTAAGTGTGGAGAGCATGGGCAAAAAGAGAAGAACAACCCCCGCCATCTCTGCTGATCTACCATGTAGGTCGGGGAACAACCCAGAGACCTCCCCTCTGGTGGAATCCACAGTCCAGGTCAACTCCTCCTGTGTCTGATCAGGAGTTGGGAGGTCTGGGGGGGAACGCGGGCCCGCCCTCTACTCCGGGTTTCAGCCCAGGGCCCTGTGGATTGCAGCTGTCTAGAGTGCCTCCTGTAATAACTGCGTGACAGCTACAACTCCCTGGGCTACTTCCCCATAGCCTCCCCTCCCAACACCTTCTTTATCCCCACCACAAGACCTTCCTCCTGGTGTCTGATAACGCTTGTACTCCTCAGTCCTCCAGAAGCACATCCTCTCACTCCCAGCTCCTTATGTGCCTCTCCCTAACTGAAGTGAGGTCCTTTTTAAACACAGGTACCCTGATTAGCCAGCCTGACCTAATTGATTCTAGCAGCTTCTTCTTAATTGGCTCTAGGTGTCCTAATTAGCCAGCCTGCCTTAACTGGTTCCAGCAAGTTCCTGCTTGTTCTGGAACTGCCTCTGTTACCATACCCAGGGAACAGGGATCTACTTAATCTGGGTCTAATATATCTGCCTCCTATCACTCTTCTGTAACCATCTGGCCTGACCCTGTCACACTAGGCAAAAAGCTCCGGCAAACAATCCCTCGAGGGGGAGGCACAAAGGAGAAGGGGCTTAACCCCTGGTTATTAATTGCACTTGTTCATTAACAATACGCATTGCTGTTTTGCAAAGCTGATGCTTCCTTTTGCCTTTCGGGACTGTGGTCTCTCACTCCCAGCTCCTTACATGCCCCCCTACTAACTGATGGGAGGTCCTTTTTAAATCAGGTGTGCTAATTAGCCTGCCTGCCACAATTGATTCTAGAAAGTTCTTAATTGGCTCCAGGTGTCTTGATTAGCTTACCTGTCTTAATTGGTTCTAGCATCTTCCTGATTGCTCTAGGGCAGCCCCTGCTCTGGTCACTCAGGGAACAGAAAACTATTCATCCAGTGGATAGTATATTTGTCTTCTACCAGACTCCTGTACCCCACTGGTCTGGGTCTGTCACAACAGCTTTGAAACTTTACTATGCAGAAGAAAAATGTTGCTTTCCCTTTTTTTTTTATAAAGTAGTTTACATTTAACACAGTACTGTACTGTATTTTTGTGTCTCTCTGCTGCTGCCTAATTGTGTACTTTCAGTTCCAAATGAGGTATGTGGTTAACTGATTAGTTTGTAATTCTGAGGTTCCACAGTATGACCAAAAAGACTGAGCCTCTTGTGGTCCTTCCTGAGTGGGGTGGACTTTGAATTATATTGTCTGCCTCCACTACCACCACAGAAGATTAGCTTGGTAGGAGCTTAAGGTTCCAGAGATACCTGAAAGTTAAGGCAACATAAGCATGCTAGCCACTGATTTTCATCAGGGAAATAGCATGTGAAGTGGAAGGAGTACAGAGAAAATAGAAATTCCAATTCCATACCTGGAACATAATATGTTTTATTTGCCCTCTTGCAGGTAGGCACTATGGCAGCAGTGGTTTGCCAAACTGTCTTACCAGACTCCATAAGAGCTTCAGTGACTGAAATAGGATTCTTCATAGATGCTGAAGTGCGTAAAATATCTAGGAGTTTATGGTGGGACTCTTGAACCTCCTCCAATGGAATCTGTAGTGTCAGCAATCTGCTCCATCAGTTCGTGAAACTGCCTTAAGTCATCCACCACAGAAGGTAGTGGAGGCATGAGAGCTACATAAGGAGATGAGGAAATATTATCCTTATTAGTCCTGATCTCTTCCTCTAGCATAGGTGGTGGTAAAGAGGATTGAGGAGAATGGGCTCTTCTCTGCTCCCTCTGGAGTTGCAAGGACCTTGATATACACTTTTGGTGGTAGAATTCCCACAGGTGCCAGCAAGGCCCAAATGTCATAGGTGGAAGCAGCTATCTGTGTACCTGCCATGTGGGTGTCACTTGAGGTCTATCTTCCTTTAATATATCAGTATAGGAGGTACGGCGATGTGACCTAGAATCAGTAGGAGAAATTTGCACCAAAATTTGAGAGTCTGATGAGTCCTTTTCTACATATTCTAAATGGGGAGACAGCTGTTTGGCTTCCAGAGTAGATAAGGGCCAGTGTGATACTCTGGGTGATAGAGAGAGCAGTGAGTGGGAGAGTCTTGACATTGACAAACCTTCACTTGTTAAGAGAGGAGACTCTGGCTCAGAAGATATTTTCAGATCTATAGGGTACCATAACTCTTGCAGTTCTGATGGTATCAAAGATTGAGTCGAGTGGGAACCTGTGGGACAGTTTTGGTACTGATGCAGCTGGTACCAAGCGCTTGGAATGGGATGCCCTCAGTACTGTAGGTAGGTGAGCAGTCTTTGGTACTGTTGATTTTCTTGTTATAGGTACCGAGTGTTGTTCAGGGATAGGCCTGGTTTTTTCAACCCTGTCTCTGTTGCTCTAGGTACAGGTATCCAAACCCATTACCAAGTCTATCTTAGATGTCTGACTACTCTTTGCCTTTGCAGTACCAGTCTCACTTGGAGCAGGCACTGAACTCCCCTTGGGACCTGAGATCTCTGTAGCCTTCTCGTAAGATAGTGACCAGATTTTTATTGAGTTTTATTCCTTACCTACTTCTGCTTAGAGACAGATGTAGATGAGGACTTCAGTACTGTAAATGTACTTGGTGCTGCGGTACCGCCTATCTCTCCACTGGTCTCCATTGACTGAGATGTTGATGTGGACAGAGCACTAGTTGTATTGGGAAGTCTATGTATAGGAAGGTCCTCTGCTTCTGGATCCAAAGCTGGATGTAAAGATTGCTCCATCTCTAGTAGTTTAAACTTAATTTCTCTTTTTGGGGGGGAGGAGGGGGAACACCTAGTCTTGAAGGAAGTGCTGATTCTGTCTTGGGCCAAAGGCAGTTGAGAAAGAACTGAGGGTGGTTTACCTCATATAACTTCAGTGTAGAGCACGAGGTTGTGTGGACACAAACGTGTGCAGAATGGGCACTGCTACCAAAAATCTCTGATCAAAGGCTAAGGGCACAAGTGCACCCACTGAAGTGGAGCACCCAGAGGGACACTACTTGAAGAACCGTGGGATCTGTTGGAGGTGGGAAGATTAAAGCAAAATAAACAAATAAATAAATACTCTTTGGGCTAGATTCCAGGCTTGCTGTTATTCAGCCACTCAAACCTACCACTTACTTCACCTTCAGACCTGGAGGAATTGGCCTTATGCAGTTACTTGTGATAGGAGATAAAATATACTTCTACCATGTATAAATTTATATACAAATATATAATAGCACTCTGCTCAGGAAAGTAACATACACAAATCCGAGAGTCCAGCTATTCCCTTAGATTTGTGATTCTTTTGCCAACTGAGATAACTTGTTATATGTGTGGCAGCTGGAGATCCTGCAAACTAGAGTCATATGCAGTTGAAGGACTAGTGGCTTCAATCTCAACAGTGATGAAGCAGTAGTCTATTTCAAATTTTAACTTTGGAGTGAGGTGGGGAGCTTTTCAATTTCTACCTTTAGATTTACTAATTTACATTTATTGTGTTTGGTTTTCAGAAATATTTACCAAATGCAAGAAATGACAACTGCCAAAAAATGTTAACTGTAAGCAAGCCCACTATGCATATGTTTAGCTCCATATCAAGGGTTACTGCCTCGTGCAAAACACAGCACATGCAGGAAACATGCACATCACATATGACCAGATATATTAATGCATTTCTGACTTCTCCATTGTATTTGCTGCTTGAGCTCAGGACTTGCTGCTTGAGCTCAGGACTTGCTACCCTTCAGAGGAACTTCTCTGAACACAGCAATAAGCCACAAAGTATTTTACCTGTAGGATTGGGTCATAAGTATATTTGGTAGGATCTTCAACCCCACCCTGTCCTCTCTACACAAGGTAAATGGACCAAAGAAGATTAAAGAGGCTTAAAAAGTCCCCATTCAGTCTGTGAGAACATTCCTTTAGTACAAGAATTAAGGAACAAAGCTGTAAGGTTTCCTTCGAAAACCCCCCTCAACAAGCTTTGGTGTAGGAGTATGTCAGGGGCAGGGCCACAGCACAGAGTACTATCAAGATTCTGGGCAGTGCAATAGCCCATAGGAAAGCCCCAGAAGGCTGCTGTAATTTAGGCAGGCCCCCGGGGCTGCCTAAATTATGCCAATGGCCACTCCAACAGAGGGGCACAGGACCACCAGAGCACAAAGCCACCTTAGCTCCACTCCCCCTGGGCTGAGAGTTCTGCAGCACAAATTTCATTCATTAAATATAATTAAACACAGCATCTTGAAGATTTAAAAGCAGAGCTACTTTTGGAACCAGCAACATTTGCATCTAAAACAGGGTCATTGATTTTTTTTTGAGGCTTCCAAATTTGTGGGACAGTCCCAAATTTTATGTGTGATTAGGATCTGCAGCTCTCTGATGGCCAAATCTTGATCCCATTATAGTCAAAGCAAAGCTTTTACTGATTTCAGTCAGAATAAAATTTGGCCAAAAGAGCATCAATTGACATTTTGCTAGCTATCCTCCTTGATGGGAAAGAAGAGGATTATTGCACTAAAAGGAGAAGTTTTGGGGGAAGAGAGCCCAAATAATAGCTTGCCAGCCTCTCAAAACCCTACAGCTGGCCCACTTTAGAAGTCAACATTAGGTCATGCAAGACCGTAACATATTCCTTATAATCATTAAAATAACAACTGAACTCACAGTGTAAGCGTCCTGGATTCTTGTAGCTGGATCAGTGTTTGACTCCTTTTTTTTAGATTTTTTTGTTGAATATTTTGCAAATGTTCGAACTGCTGATGCCAATAATCCATCAGACCACTCCATAGTGTTAGGATCAGTCTGTCCATACAGCTCACCAACACTGACACACTTTGGGTTTATAACAAAAGTATCCACTTTTCCTTTCTTTGGTGCATTCTGAGGTAAAGACTTTTTTTTAATTGCAGAATTTGTATTCTACTATTAGCTTAATTCTACTTCAATTATAAGGCCTTTAACCTTAATGACTAACAGATTGCAACACCATTTATACACCACAAAGGGTCAAATCTAACAATTCTTAGTGAAGCCCTGATTCAGCAAGGTACTTATGCATGTGTATAACTTTAAGCACCTGAGTAGTCCCACTGATTTAAATGGACTAACTCAAACATGCACATAAAAAGCTTGTTGCATTTCACCCTGAGTTCTTACTCAGGGCTTGTCTATACTTGAAATGCTACAGCAGCACAGCTGCACAACTGCAGCTGCACCATTCCAGTGCTTCAGTGTAGATATTCCCTACAGCAATGATAGGGGTTCTCCTGTAGTTGTAGGTAATCCACCCTCCTGAGAAGCAGTAGCTAGGTCAAAAAAATAATTCTTGACCTAGCGCTGTTTACACTGTGGGTTAGGTTGGCTTAACTACATTGCTCAGGAATGTGGATTTTCTTTTTTACATCTCTAAGCGATGTAGCTGGGTTGACCTAACTTTTCAGTGGAGACCAGGCCTCAGTCAAATCTTCCATTAGTTTCATAAGGGGATTCAGGGTCCTCGGCAACAAGGTCTGAAATGCACCACAAGTGTGTTTAATTTACATTCAAACAGCATAAAGAAGCTTTATTGAGTTTCTAAATACAGTAAGTCTGATATTAGAAAAGCCACATTATCAATCTGAGTTTTTCTATTGAAGATTAATTTAGGATTAATTTAATTTTGATATGGTGGAAATGTGAGCATAAAATATTCTAACCTTCATTATAGTAGAGCTTCAAAATAACACAACACTGGACAACAAAGTATGACATTTATTTTCACACTCAGTATGTTGATTAGAATTTATATTTGTTTTCTTATTCAAAAGTAGAGCTAGGTAGTGCAATGGGTTAATGAACTAGCCATAGACTCTAGAGGCCTGGTTTCATAACTTGTTACATGTAATAAGTGAAAAATAAATATGTGGTCTATACCTAGTTCCTATTTGACATTTGCCTTTGCAAAACCAACACACAATTCTAGTAGTCTAGGACTGAAACAGCTAGACCTGTTGCAGACTTAAAGTATGTGGGAAAGCTTGCACAACCACTGCTGATACATTAGTCTGTCAGGTCTGTGAGAACCAAACATCCATAGAAATTTTAAAAAGAAAAAAATTGTTCTTTAATGGAAGAATATAAAGAAAAGCCTTGCTTACTCACCTTTCATAACTGTTGTTCTTTGAGATGTTTTGGTGGGATAACTCACATGACTGGAATGCTGTGATGGATGGATATAAACAGGAAGGACAGGCGGGGCAGAAAAGGTGGGGGAATTGCATTCTTTGTAAGAGAGCAGTATGACTGCTCAGACCTCCAGTATGAAACTGCAGAAAAACCTGAGAGTCTCTGGATTCAGTTTAGAAGTGTGAGCAACAAGTGTGATGTTGTGGTGGGAGTCTACTATGGACCGCCAGACCAGCGGGATGAGGTGGACGAGGCTTTCTTCAGGCAACTAACAGAAGTTACTAGATCACAGGCCCTGGTTCTCATGGGGGACTTCAATCACCCCAATATCTGCTGGGAGGGCAATACAGCAGTGCACAGACAATCCAGGAAGTTTTTGGAAAGTGTAGGGGACAATTTCCTGGTGCAAGTGCTGGAGGAACCAACTAGGGGCAGAGCTCTTCTTGACCTGCTGCTCACAAACCAGGAAGAATTAGTAGAGGAAGTAAAAGTGGATGGGAACCTGGGAGGCAGTGACCATGAGCTAGTCGAGTTCAGGATCCTGACACAAAGAAGAAAGGAGAGCAGCAGAATATGGATCCTGGACTTCAGAAAAGCAGACTTTGACTCCCTCAGGGAAATGATGGGCAAGATCCCCTGGGAGAACAACATGAGGGGGAAAGGAGTCCAGGAGAGCTGGCTGTATTTTAAAGAATCCTTACTGAGGTTGCAGGAACAAACCATACCGATGTGTAGAAAGAATAGTAAATATGGCAGGCGACCAGCTTGGCTTAACAGTGAAATCCTTGCTGATCATAAACACAAAAAAAGAAGCTTCGACAAGAAGTGGAAGTTTGGACAAATGACCAGGAAGCAGTATAAAAATATTGCTCAGGCATGCAGGAGTGAAATCAGGAAGGCCAAATCACACTTGGAGTTGCAGCTAGCAAGGGATGTTAAGAGTAACAAGAAGGGTTTCTACAGGTATGTTAGCAACAAGAAGGTGGTCAAGGAAAGTATGGGCCCCTTACTGAATGGGGGAGGCAACCTAGTGACAGAGGATGTGGAAAAAGCTAATGTACTCAATGCTTTTTTTGCCTCTGTCTTCACGAACAAGGTCAGCTCCCAGACTACTGCACTGGGCAGCACAGTACGGGAAGGAGGTGACCAGCCCTCTGTGGAGAAAGAAGTGGTTCAGGACTATTTAGAAAATCTGGATGAGCACAAGTCTGTGGGGCTGGACACACTGCATCCGAGGGTGCTAAAGAGTTGGCGGATGTGATTGCAAAGCCATTGGCCATTATATTTGAAAACTCATGGTGACCGGGGGAGGTTCTGGATGACTGGAAAAAGGCTAATGTAGTGCCCATCTTTAAAAAAGGGAAGGAGGATGATCTGGGGAACTACAGGCCAATCAGCCTCACCTCAGTCCCTGGAAAAATCGTGGAGCAGGTCCTCAAGGAATCGATTTTGAAGCACTTAGAGGAGAGGAAAGTGGTCAGGAACAGTCAGCGTGGATTAACCAAGGGCAAGTCATGCCTGACTAACCTAATTGCCTTCTATGATGAGATAACTGGCTCTGTGGATGAGGGGAAAGCAGTGGACATGTTATTACTGGACTTTAGCAAAGCTTTTAACATGGTCTTCCACAGTATTCTTGCTAGCAAGTTAAAGTAGTATGGGCTGGATGAATGGACTATAAGGTGGATAGAAAGCTGGCTTGATCATCAGGCTCAACGGATAGTGATCAATGGCTCCATGTCTAGTTGGAAACTGGTATTCAGCGGCGTACACCAGGATCAGTCCTGGGGCTGGTTTTGTTCAATATCTCCATTAATGATCTGAAGGATGGCGTGGATTGCACTCTCAGCAAGTCTGCAGATGACACTAAACTGGGAGGAGTGGTAGATACGCTGGAGGATAGAGATAGGATACAGAGGGACCTAGACACATTAGAGGATTGGGCCAAAAGAAATCTGATGAGGTTCAACAAGGACAAGTGCAGAGTCCTGCACTTAGGACGGAAGAATCCCATGCATTGCTACAGACTAGGGAGCAAGTGGCTAGGCAGCAGTTCTGCAGAAAAGAATGTAGGGGTTACAGTGGACAGAAGCTGGATATGAATCAACAGTGTGCCCTTGTTGCCAAGAAGGCTAACGGCATTTTGGGCTGTATAAGTAGGAGCATTGCCATCAGATTGAGGGACATGATCATTCCCCTCTGTTAGGCATAAGTGAGGACTCATCTGGAGTACTGTGTCCAGTTTTGGGCCCCACACTACAAGAAGGATGTGGAAAAATTGGAAAGAGTCCAGCGGAGGGCAACAAAAATGATTAGGGGGCTGGAGCACATGATTTATGAGGAGAGGCTGAGGGAACTGGGATTATTTAGTCTGCAGAAGAGAAGGATGAGGGGAGGATTTGATAGCTGCTTTCAACTACCTGAAAGGGGGTTCCAAAGAGGATGGATCTAGACTGTTCTCACTGGTACAAGATGACAGAAAAAGGACTAATGGTCTCAAGTTGCAGTGGGGGAGGTTTAGGTTGGATATTAGGAAAAACTTTCACTAGGAGGGTGGTGAAGCACTGGAATGCATTACCTAGGGAGGTGGTGGAATCTCCTTCCTCAGAGGTTTTTAAGGTCAGGCTTAACAAAGCCCTGGCTGGGATGATTTAGTTGGGGATTGGTCCTGCTTTGAGCAGGAGGTTGGACTAGATGACCTCCTGAGGTCCCTTCCAACCCTGATATTCTATGTGTTGCTCATGTCCATTCCATTGTAGGTGTATGTGTTCACCACATCCACCAGTGCTGGAAGTTTTCCCCTCAGTGGCATCCATAGGGGACTGGCTCTGGTGCTTTCTGGAATGGCACGCACATGTGCCGGTATAAGGGGCACAGCTGGCCTCCACTTCAGTTCCTTCTTGCTGGAACTCCAACAGAGGGGAAGGAGAGTGGGTCATGGAATGGACATGAGCAACGCATATTAAAGAACAACAGTTGTGAAAGGTAATCGTTTTTTCTTCTTTGAGTGCTTGCTCATGTCCATTCCATTGTAGGTGACTCCCAAGTAGTACCTCCTGAGGCGGGTAGAGTTAATGGAGTGTCAACGGCAACACAGCTCTGCCAAAGCCAGCATCATATCTGGCCTGCTGGGTGATGGCACAGTGCATCTTGAAGGTGTATACCGATGACCATGTCGTGGCTCTGCAGATGTCCTGGATGGGGACATGCGACAGGAAAGCAGCCGATGATGCCTTAGCTCTTGTGGAATGAGCTGTCATTATTGGGAGGGCACAGCCTGTTCCATCTATTAGCAAGTTTGGATGCATGTAGTGATTCAGGATGAAATCCTCTGAAAAGACACTGGGAGGCCCTGCATCCTGTCAGCCACCGCAATGAAGAGTTGAGTAGATCAGCGGAAGGGCTCAGTGAGCTCCAGGTAGAAGGCCAGGGCATGCCTGATATCTAGGGTGTGCAGATGCCTCTCCTCATGGGACGTATGAGGCTTTGGACAGAATACCAGGAGGAAGATATCCTGGTTGACATTCAACTGCGATACCACCTTTGGCAGGAAGGCTGAATGGGGACGCAGTTTTACCTTCTCCTTGTAGAACACCGTGTATGGGGGCTCTAAGAGCTTTAATTTCAGAGACTTGCCTCACCAATGTAATAGCTACAAGGAATGAGATCTTCCACGATAGATGTGAAAGAGAGCACGAAGCCAGAGGCTCGAAGGGAAGGCCAATGAGCCTGGAGAGGACCAGGTTGAGATCCCATTGGGGAACTGGATCACAAAGCGGCGTGAAAAGTGTTAAGGTCTCTCAGGAACCTGACTGTCATCTCATGTCAGAATACTGATCGACCCTGGATGCGAGGGCGGAAGGCCGATATGGTCGTCAAGTGCACCTTGATCGATGAAAAGGCAAGACCCTGGTGCTTTAAAGTGAAGAGGTAATCCAGGATGGATTGTAGAGACGACTGGACCAGAAAGATATTCTGCTCCGACACCCTGCAGGAGAAGCGCTTCCACTTTGCCAGGTAAGTCACTCTGGTGGAGGCCTTTCTGCTTTCTGAAAGAATCTGCCAGACCTGACTAGAGCAGGCTTGTTCTTCAAGATTCAGCCACGCAGCATCCACGCTGTGAGGTGCACAGAGGCGAGGTTCGGGTGCAGTAATTGTCCATGATCCTGAGAGAGCAGGTCCGAGCAGTTGGAAAGTGTCCACGGGACTACTAGCACTAAGTCCATGAGTGTGCCGAACCAATGCTGGCAAAGCCAACCTGGGGCTATCATAATGACTCCCGTCTTGTCTTGACCTTCAAGAGGACTTTGCTGATCAGTGATATTGGCAAGAAGGTATACATCAGGTCGCCAGTCCATGACAGGAGAAAGGCATTGAATAACGAGCCACTGTTGAGACCCTGCAGGGAGCAGAACATGGTGACATTTTCTGTTCTGTCTGGTGGTGAATAGGTCTACTTGGGGAGCTCTCCACTTCTGGAAGAGCATCTTGACGACCTCCACGTGGAGGGACGAAGCGTGGTGAGAGAAAAAAAGGACCCGCTGAGGCGATCCACTAGTGTGTCCCAGACGCCAGGGAAGTTGGAGGCTTCCAGGTGGATAGCATGTTGGATATAGAAGTCCCTTCCTGACAAAGGGCCTATGATCGAGCTCCCCCGTCTGTTGACATAGAACACGGAGGCTGTGTTGTCTGTCAATACCTGCACTACACAACCAGACAGATGGGGAAGGAACACTACACAAGCCAGGCGGATGGCCCTGAACTCTCTGATGTTTATGTGCAACGACAACGCCTCTTGACACCATAGACCATGAGTTCTGAGTGTACTGAGGCTCCCCTACCGAGATTGAAAGCATCTGACACCAGGGACACTGTAGGTTGTGGAGTCGCAAATGGAACACTTTCCAACACCAAAACCAGGCTGGACAACCACTGCAGGGCAGTGAGTAACTGTGGCGGGATAGTGAGGAGCTTGCCAAGTGATGCCAGCCACATCTGGAGGGGTCTGAGTCATAGTCTTGCATGCTGAACAA
The DNA here is from genome assembly GCF_965152235.1 of Eretmochelys imbricata. NCBI lineage: Eukaryota > Metazoa > Chordata > Testudines > Cheloniidae > Eretmochelys > Eretmochelys imbricata. The sequence goes on from NC_135574.1 coordinate 158,627,266, forward strand.
CGTAAGTGCATGCCACCATGTATCCTAGCAGCCTGAGACAGAGCTGGGCTGTAGTGAACGGGTGGGTGGTGACTTCGGCAATCAGATCTGATATTGCCCCAAACCTGGCTTTTGGCAGGAATGCTCTGGCTTGGGAAGAGTCGAAGACTGGTCTGATAAACTATCTTCTGCACCAGGACCAATGTTGATTTTTGTTCATCTATCAACGGGTGCAGCGCGTGGCAGGTGGCTTGTAGCACCGCAACACTGCATTGGACGTACTCCCTAAACTGGCCCTTGATAAGCTAGTTGTCGAGATATGGGTAGATCTGGATACCCCTATGTCTGGGGTAGGCTGCGACCTCTACCATGCACTTTGTTAACACTTTTGGTGCTGTCGCTAGGCCAAATGGGAGCACTGTGAACTGGTAATGAGTCTGCCCGATTACAAACCATAGGAACCTTCTTTGGCCATGAAAAATTGAAATATGAAAATAAGTGTCCTTCAGGTCAAGGGCGGCATACCAGTCTCCAGGATCCAGGGAAGGGATGATGGAGGCTAGGGAGACCATGCATAACTTCAACTTCTTGAGATATTTGATGAGGTCTCACAAGTTGAGAATGGGACATTGACCCCCTCACCCCCCTTTGGCCTTTGGAATCAAAAAACAGTAGGAGTAAAATTCTTTCCCTCTCAGATGCTGGGAAACATCCTCTTTGGCTCCCACCAGCAGGAGAGGCATTGGATCCCGATTGCAGACTGGGAGGTTACTGTTGGGTGCACCCTCAAAATGCCTGCTTGTTACCCGGCTGGTGGTGAGTGGAGCCTGACTGAGCAGAGGAGGTCAGCAATTGGCCCTCGTGGCATTTATAGCCCTGGCCCATCTTATGGTAGCACTCCAACCTGGACTGGCTCCCGAAACTCTGGGTCTGCTGCGGTTTGAACCGCTTTCTTGCAGGCACAGGCATGTGAAGACCCAGGAAGCGCAATGTAGCCGGGGAATCTTTTGGACCATGCAATCTGTTGTCTGCTTGGTCCGAGAACAGAGCCAGGACATCAAAGGGGTGGTCCTGGATTGATTGCTGAACCCTCACTGGGAGCCTGGATCCCTGTTGCCCAGACGCCCTTCTCATGGACATGGCCAAACCATGGTCCTGATGGCGGAGACCGCTGCATCTGAGGCTGCTTGGAGAGCAGCCCTCGCCAGTGTCTTGCCCTCCTTGAGAATGGCCAGGAACTCCTGCTTAGAGCCCTCTGGCAAAGAGTCCAAAAACTTGGCCATGGATTGCCAAGTGTTATAATCGTATCCACCAAGCAGGGCTTGGTGGGTGGCCACCCGCAATTGGAAGCTGGCAGTCGAAATAAATCTTTCTGCCAGACATATCGAGCCTCTTTGCATCTTTGTTCTTAAGGTCAAACCAGGTTGCCCCTGCCTGTCATGCTCACTGGCAGCGGATACAACCAAAGAGCTCAGGGAGGGGTTGGTGTAAAGGTATTTGAAGCCTTTAGCTGGGACATAATATTTCCTCTCTGCCCACTTGGAGATGGGGGGGTGGGAAGGCAGGGAGGAGGGAATTTGCCACAAGGCCTTGATTAACTTTACCACCTCCTCGTGGACAGGCAGAACCACCGCAGAAGGGGCCGCTGCACTCAATATGTCAAATAGGGTGTTGGAACGTTCGGACAACTCCTTGGCCCGCAGCCCCAGGTTTGCTGCAACTCTTAAGTTGCTCCTGCTGAGCTTTGACATCGTCCTGGGGAATCATATAGGAGGGCCCCACCAACGCCTTATCAAGTGAAGAGGATGAGGAAGTGGGCACAGGTGGGTCGATCAACTGCATATCTGCTGCCGGGGGATCCTTGGCTGAGGCTGACTACCCCTGGACACCCTGCTCTGACTCCTTTTTTGAGTCTTGGGGTGGACGGGAGACTGTCGCCGATCGCTTCTCAGACGTCCCTGAGACTGATCACTGCACGTGCTCCAATATCTGAGGGAACCCCCAAGGGTTCCAGAACTGCCATTGAGCTGTCCACTGGCCCTGAGGCCAAGTGCTTGCTGGCAGTCCCAGGGGAAATCCTGATGAAACTGGCAGGTGACCTTGGCCCACGGGCACTACGAGCTCCTCGCCTTCCAAGTCTGAGGAGGAAGAGACTTGTCTTGGGGACCAAGGTGGTACCACTACCGCCTCTTTGCCCTTTCCATGCTGGTCAGCCCTGTGCTCATCCCCTGGGCACTGGTGCTGGCATGTCAGAACTTGTTGGGTCCTCTGGTGACAGCACTCACTGGATCAGTGATGGTTGCCCAGTGATAGATGACTCACACTCTAGAAACAGTGCCAGGGCTCCAGTGACCGGGAGCCCGAAGACTTCCATCATGACTCCAGAGATTGGCGTTGGGCTGCTGGAGACCGGTATTGTCAATCTAGAGGCTGGCGTTGAGACTCAAGGAATCGGTGCCATGAGGCTGGAGAGTGACGCAGACACTCAGGAGACCAGTGCTGGGCCACTGGGGACTGGTGGCGTGCCTTGGGAGGTCTGTGCCAGATAGCTAGCAAATGACGCTGGGATTCTGGAGAATGGTGCCTGGCAGCGGCGGATTTATAGTGGGACCCTGTGTGCAGCTTCATTTTTGTCGCCCCTTCTTGGGACCTAGCCAAGAAAAACAACATTCTCTCTTATCTCCCGCCCCACCCCCATTTTACATTCTTTTTTTCTTCCGCCTCCTCCTCCTATAAGTAATCGGAAGTAAATGAAAATAAAGTGAGGTACCTTGATTGTTTTTGTAGTCTAACTTATTTTTCCACAGACCACTTGAAAATCGCTGAAGGTCTCAGCAGACCACTTAATGATCTTTCCAAATATTGTTTGTACCGTTAGCTAACTATTGTAAAGCGCTTTGGATAAGGACACTTTATAAAAAAATGTAAAAAAACATTGGGTTGTAGGGTCAGGCCATGACTTAGGGTGTGGGAGGGGCCCACTTAGGGCTGGGGGTGTAGGGTCTGGGAGGAAGTTAGGGTGCAGAAGCAGGCTGGGGGTTCGGGTGCAGGGTCTAGCCAGGTGTTAGGGTGCAGGAAGGGGCTCAGGGCTGGGGCAGGGGGTTGGGGTGTGGAACGCTTACCTGGGGCAGCTCCTATTTGGTGCAAGGAGCGCAGGTGGGGATGTGGGGGGCTTCAGGACTCAGGTTGGCAGGAGGCTGGAGGTGTGAGGGAGTGCACAAGTCAGGGAGGGCATGGTGTGTGTGAGGGGGTTGCAGGAGTCAGGGAGGGCAAGAGGCTGTGTGAGAGGGGTGCAGGAGTCAGGGCTGGGAGTGTGTGAAGGGGTTGCAGGAGTCAGGGAGTGCAGGTGGCTGTGGGTGTGTGAGAGGGGTGCAGGAGTCAGGGCTGGGTGTGTGTGAGGAGGGTGCAGGAGTCAGGGAGGGCAGGGGGCTGAGGGTGTATAAGGGGGTGCAGGAGTCACAGCTGGGGGTGCAGGGTCTGGGAGGGAGTTAGGGTGCAGCAGCGGGCTGGGGGTGGGGGTGCAGGGTCTGGCCAGAAGTTAGGATGCAGGAGGGGGCTCAGGGTTGGGGTGGGAGGTTGGAGTGTGGAGCGCTTACTTGGGACAGCTCCCATTTGGTGCAAGGGGTGCAAGTGGGAATGGGGTGTGTGTGCAGGAGCTCCCGTTTGGAGCTCAGGGTGGGCATGTGGGGGTGTGGGCTGAGGTCTTGGGGGTGCTCCCAGTCCCCTGCCCTGAGCGGCTTACGGCGGGGGGGGTGTATGTGTAGGGGGATTGCGGGGGCCTCGCCTTTGCTCCATCCTTCCCCAATTCCACCCTGCCTCTTCCCTACCTCCTCCCGCAAATGCACTGTGGCCCCGCTACCCCCCCCCCCGAGCGACCTGAGCACTGGCAAACAGCTGTTCAGCAGCACGGGCAGTGCTGGGAAGGAGAGGGAGGGTCGGAAACGCAGCATGCTCAGGGAAGAGGCGGGGAAGGGGGAGCCTGGCTGCCAGTGGGTGTGGAGCCTGCAGCAGGAACCCCAAGAGCCTGCAGGACCAAGCTTTTCTGCCCCTACAGCTACCTGGCCACGGGGCCCCCTATTGTTGGGGTGCCCCATGCCAGGGCACCGTGTTTTACTGTAAATCCACCTCTGGTGCCTGGAGTCCAAGGAGTGGTGCTGGGAGCTCTGGCAGGCCAGCTGGCTTGTGTTGGAGGGCCGACAGCACAGCTCTGGAGACTGCTGGCGGGATGCCACCTGTGGTGGTGCCAGGCAGCAGTGCCATGCAGATGGTGATCATTTTAAGGGCCCCAGGGCAGGATTGCCTCTCGAGCGGGCAACTTTTCTCACAGGCATTGGCAGCACCGGGAGGGACAATATGTCCTCAAGCAGCCTGAAAGTCCTCTGGTATGGATAGCACTGCCAGGTGCTGGATGCCTCTGCTGCTTCCCAGGGTGTTGGGCAGGTCCCGGAGGGGGCTCGACAGATCAGCTGGTGATACTGCAGTCTGGCTGCGCTCTGGAGGGGATGAGCTGCACCACCTTGCTCAGCTCTGGCTTTCTCCTTCCCTTTATGGGACATGGTAGACCGCCCGATCCAGGTGTGTTTCTTCTGCTTCTTTGCAGGTACTGGAGATGGGGATCGGTGCCGTTCGGAGGTCAGGACCAGTGCCACACTCCGCACCGATGCGGAGGTGCTTGGAGTGGAATCTGATCTGGCTGGCTCCATAAGGAGCACTCGAAGCTGAATGTCCCACTCCTTTTTGGTGCGCAGTTAACTTCTGCAAATGCGACACTTGTCGCTTACATGGGTTTCCCTCAAGCACTTCAGACAGCTTTGGTGGAGACTGCTGATGGACATAGGTTTTTCACAGCGCTCACAAGGCTTGAAGCCCAGGGACTGGGGCATGCATCGTCCCTGGGCTAAGTCTCATGGGAGACTAACTTATTCTATACTTACACAAAGGGAGCTAATAAGAACTACACTAGAAACTACTCACAACAATTATATACAGCAAAAAACAACACTCGAAAAGTCAAAAACTTGCCGAGGCAAGGGAATGTTCCAGCACCATCACTGGCGGTAAGAAGGAACTGAAGAGGAGGGGGGCGGCAGCTGTCCTTATACCGGCACATATGTGCGTCACTCCAGAGAGCGCCAGAGCCCATCTGCTTTAGATACCACTGACGGAAAAACTTCCAGCACCGGTGCATGTGGCAAGCGCACACACCTACAGTGAAATGGACATGAGCAATCACTCAAAGTAGTAGTAAATTTTTGGCCAATTTAAAAAATGTATACTTACCCAAAAGACTAGAATAAGATCATTTTAATGAACTAGCAGTTAAATGTAAAATATCTGTATAAAAAAAGAAGAGTAATTTATGCTTCAGACTTCTTTACATAAATCTTTTGTGGCACTGACTTCCAGATTTGTCATTGCTAAGTCCTGTTGCACCATACATGACTTTTTTTTTTTGTGGTTCAGTATCATGCAATAAATTCTTAATTACAATGTTGTTACTGGGTTACCCCTTATCTAAAATAATTTACATTTAAAAGGCTAACTAAAAAAATTAAATTTTACTGCAAGATATTGACATTCTTTAATAAAAATGGGAGCATAAAGTATGTATTCTTTTTGAAATATAAATCAATCTCTTTCAGTTTTCTTAGCTGAAAAGTGTATGTCTGATTAATTAATTCTAAACGATAAATAAGGGACTAGATGACTTAAGGAATTGGTAATGAGACATGAAGTGTTTCATTACTAGGTTATTACTGGTTCAAATCTCGCAAAGGTCTGTAATTACTAAAAGTTGTCTCAGTCCGCTTTCTAGTAGACAACTACCCATATCACTGATATATTTGAGCGCACTAGTGGCAGACAATAGAAAGGCCAAGGTCTGAATGAATAAGTATGAAGAACAAATTACCTCTCAGCCACAGGGATGGTCTTCCTAGGTCAAGGATTGAGGCTCAGAGATTGAGTGTAGTGAGGAAACTTGCATTGAAACTTGCTATTCTCACCCCCACACTTCAGAGTGCAATTTTCAAAAGTGCCTAAGAGACTTAGGCATCCAACTCCTTCTGACAATGGAAGTTAGGCATCAAACTTTCTTGGGCACTTTTCAAAATACTCTCTCCAGGGTATTAATGATATTAATGTGTTACTTTCCCAAAGCACTCAATTTAAAAAAAGAAACAAATATGGATCTTTACTGATAAATTTGTTTGCTAGAAAAATTATGATCTATGCAGAATTATGAACCAGGCTTTAAAATAAATGCCTGTCAACATTAAAAATTAAACTAAACCCAGTAGCTTAAAACTAACATGTAAGAGCAGATATTCAAATATCTTACCTGCAAAACACCATCATTTTTTGAATTTTTTTCCAAACGTAAAGTTGGTAAAATTACCAAGGCTTTTTCTAAAATTGTTCTAACAGTTGTCTTCCCTCCACCTGTAGGGCCTACTAACATCACACCAACCCGAGCCTGAAAACACATTTGCAAAGATCATTTCTAAGTGGCACTGGAGCTTATTCCTAAAATGATAGACTATTAGAAAAAAAATTCAATGATTTAGCGTGTGTACAATTTTAGAATTCTGATATGAATTTGATTTTGTTCTGAAAAATAATTTTTCTTTCTACTCCAATATTAATTTTGTAGTTCTCAATAGGCTTGTGATTATATTAGGATCTTTTGGATCCTGTCACAAATCTTCAAAGAATCTCTGGACTTGTACCTCAAATTCAAGACATTTGTCATATTAACAGATGTTCTGCTGTACTTACCAGAATTTGATTGTGAAACTGTAGAACTTTTTCTATCTGAGATTCCCAAGGCTGCAAACATAACTGTTGCATTGCAACAGCTACTGCTTTCTAAGATTTAAAAAAAATAAAATAAAAATCACACAGTTAGCACAGTAATAGTACTTAAAAGAAATTAAAAGGTAAAGTGACTGCTTCTGCAGCACATGCATTTTCCTGAAAACATTTTTAGGAAGGCAGCAGTATCAGCAGCTGAAGAAATTAGAAAAGTAGGTGATTTCCACAATACCAGGGGCTGATTTTCCTAAAAAAAGTTTAAATAAAATAGGTTATTGTATCCCCTAAGAACATAGAAATGTTTCTGATGCATGCTAGAATGCAATTAACAAGATCATAAAGAAATCTCTGATTGGAATTGCAATTCCAACTATAATGCTTAAATATCACATGTATCCGGTTTAGCACAGCTCAAATTGACAGATAAAATGGAACAGATTAAATTATTAACCTAGTAGTTTCTTTCTTTTACTTAGTCCTTCAATGTCATGACCTTGTCACAGATCTTCATAAAAGAGTTCCCTTTATTTTCTATGGGCAAAGACACATGCTCAGAATTTCCAGTTATTTGAATTATAATACTGTACACATCTTAACTCCTAAGACATGAAACGTTAACTATAATATCATGAAAAATGAAAAGAGAGGGTTACTCATCTTGTGCAGTAACTGAGATTCTTCCAGATGTGTGTCCCTGTGGGTGCTCCACTTCAGGTGTCGGTGCATCCCGGTGCTGCTGATCAGAGATTTTCGATACCAGTGCCTGGTTGGGACGTGCGTGCGCAGTAACCATCTCATGGTACCGTTGGCGATTCAACTAGCACTTGCGTGTCCTAACTCCTCGGTTCCTTCTCTACTGTAGAGTCCTTACTGGGAACTCTGAAGTACAGGCAAGGAGGGTGGGTAGTGGAGCACCCAGAGGGACACAGATCTCAAAGAACCTCAGTTACTGCACAAGGTGAGTAACCCTCTCTTCTTCTTCGAGTGTTGTCCCTGTGGGTGCTCCACTTCACATTAATGTGGAGCAGTGCCCTCATGAGGATGGAAGGGACTTCGGAGTGGAGTCAATTGCTGAGGTTAGTACAGTGATGCCTAGTTATGTATCCAAGCCGGAGCCAAGAGTGATTGCACAGTGGTTCATGAATGTGTGTTCAGAGGCCCAGGTGGCTGCCCTGCAGATGTCTAGAATGGGAAAATTGTGTAGAAATGCTGTGGAGGTAGCTAAAGCTCTTGTCGAGTGGGCTCTGATGCCCAGAGGGACTTCAGTGTTATGTAGTGAATAGCATGTATGGCTACAGCTGGCTATCCATTTGGATAATCTCTGAGTTGATATAGCAGAATCTTTTGATCGTTCTGTTGTTGACACAGAGTCTAAGAGATTTACGGAATGGCTTCGTTCTGTCTAGGTAAAAGGCTAAGGCCCGGCGCACTTCCAGTGTGTGCAGGATTGCCTCTTGAGCATTAGTATGTGGTTCTAGGTGGAATGTAGGTAAGTGAACCAGTTGGTTGAGATTGAAGATGATATTTTGGGCATAAACTTAGGATGTATTCTAAGTGTGACTTTATCCTTGAAGAATATTGTGTATGGGAGTTGAGCCATGAGAACCCCTATTTCACTAACTCTTCACGCTGATGTAATCGCGAACAGGAATGCCACTTTCACAGATAAGTGAAATAATGAGCATGTGGCTAAGGATTCGAAAGGGGCTCTGGTTAGACTTTTGAGAACCAGATTTAAGTCCCACATTGGTGTGGGTTCTCGGCTGGCTCGGCACACATTCTGTATGCCCGTTAGGAATCATTTAGTAATCGGGTGGGTGAATACTGATGTCCCATCTACTTGTTGATGGAAGGCCATGATGGCCGCAAGGTGAACTCTAAGCAAGCTTGTAGCAAGCCCTCAGTTCTTTAGGGATAATAAATAATCCATGATTAGTTGAAGCGGTGCTCGGCTTGCAGCTGTTTGTTTTGGCACCATAGGAAGAATCTTTTCCATTTTTGGAGGTAGATAGTGCATGTGCTGTGTTTCCTGCTGTTTAACAACGTTTGTTTTACCTGTTCTGAGCACGTTAGTTCATTGGGGTGGAGCCATACCTTCGGGTGAAGTCTCTTCGGGTCCGGATGGAGGACTTGACCATCGTCCTGAGAGAGAAGATTACGTAGGCAAGGGAAAGTGAACAGTTTGCAGATCACCATGCATGACAGGTAAGGGAACCAAGTCTGTCTGGGCTATGTCGGTACTATGAGTATTATTTTGGCTCTGTCTGTTTGTATTTTGTGCATCACTCTGGAGATCAGAGGTATCGATGGAAATGTGGATAGGAGAGGAGCTCTCCATTTGATGGAGAAAGCGTCCCCCAGGGATCATGCTCCGAGTCCGGCTCGTGAGCAAAACTTTGGGCATTTCTTGTTTACTAATGTTGCGAACAGATCTATGTGTGGTGATCCCCACATGTGAAATATGAGTGTGGATTATTTTGTTGTTCCGTTCCCATTCATGCTCTTGGGAAAACCGTCTGCTTAACATGTCAGCCATCATGTTCCATCAGCCTGGGAGGTATGCTGCTGTAACAGAGATGTTGTGTTTTATGCACCAGTTCCATAGTTTTAAGGCCTCTGTGCATAAGGAATGGGAATGTGCCCCACCCTGGCGGTTTATATAGAACATATATGCAACATTATCAGTCAGGATCCTTATTGTTTTACCTCATATAAAGGGGAGGAAATGTAGGCATGCATTGCAAACCACGCGTAATTCAAGCAGGTTGATGTGTAAGAGTGTTTCTGTGGGGGACCACTTGCCTTGGGTTGTATATTGGTTTAGGTGAGCTCTCAATCCAATCAGTGGGGCATCTGTTGTGATTTGTACTGTTGGCAGATCCTGCTGAAACGGGATGCCTGAGCACACGTTTATTGGGTTTGTCCACCATTGTAGTGAATGTAGGCCCTTTGGGGTTGGTGTGAGTCTTTTGTGTAGGTTGTGCTTTTGTGAAAGCAACGCAGGTGTAGTCTGGCATGTTTTACAATGAAAGTGGTGGCCACCATATGTCCCAGGAGTTGTTGGCAGGTGCATACAGACACCCACAGGCTCCCTGAGATCACCGATATGATGGAGGTCAGCGCTGTGAATCAGGGCATTGGTAGCAAATGCTTTGGTCTCTACTGAGTCCAGGTGCACGCCTATGAAGTCCAGTTGTTGAACAGGAGTTAGGGTACATTTCTTTTCATTGATTTGTAGCCCTAGGGAGTGAAATAGAGAGATGGTTTGTCAAGTGATGTGTAGTGTTTCCATCCTGGTAGGACCTTTTAGTGGGCAATCATCTAAATATGGGAATATCAGTATTCCCTGTCTGCGTAGATGAGCAGCTATCACCGCTAAGGTTTTGGTAAAGACTCATGGAGCTGTCAACAGTCCGAATGGCAGTACTCTGTATTGGAAGTGACCTTGTCCCACTGTGAATCATAGGAATTGTCTGTGAGCAGTATGGATGTAATGTGAAAGTAAGCATCTTGTATGTCGAGGGCTGAGAATCAGTCCCCCTCTTCCAGAGCTGGTATGATTGAGTTCAGTTTGACCATTTTGAATCTGTGGGTGTGGACAAATTTGTTGAGTTTTCTCAGAACTAGTATAGGTCTCCAACCTCCATTTTCCTTTTGAGTCAGGAAATAATGGGAGTAAAACCCTTTCTCTCTGTGTTGTGTTGGAACTTGTTTCATGGCCCCTAATTGTTGCAGGTGATCTACTTCTTGTCTCAATAAGTGCTCGTGAGAAGGGTCCCTGGAGAGGGAAGGGGCAGGGGGCTGAGTAGGTGGTATGAAGGTAAAGGGGATGGTATAACCCACTCGAATGATCTCCAAAACCCAGTGGTTCATAGAGATGGTGGCCCACATATGGTAGAATGGGCAGAGTCAATGACCAAAAACTTGGGTCATTGGTTCTATTGGCGCTGGTGGTCGGGGGAGGTCGGTCAGACCCTCGACCAATGCTTCAAAATTGCATCTTGTTTGAAGGTGCTTGGGATGTAGCAGACTGGGTAGGGCGACGTCTCTGTGATTTGTGCCTTTGTCTTTGATTATCAAAATGCCTCTGTTGTCTCTGTCCGGTTGTTTCTCAATTGCACTGGTAAGGTCGGTATCTCCCTCATCTGTTAAGGGGCATATAGATACCAGGGTTTGGAGCGTAGTTTGAGAGTCCTTCACTGAGTGTAGGACTTCATCTATTTTTGCCAAGAATAGTTTTTTCCCTGTCAAAGGGGAGGTCCTCAACTTTAGTCTTTAGTTTGTGCCTTTGCTATTCTAGAGGATTGTAGCCAGAAGGCCCTCCTCATGACTACTGCAGTAGCTGTTGTGCAAACAGCTGTGACCACAACGTCAAGGGACGCTTGTAAAGCAATCCTCGCCATGAACTGACCCTTCGGTTATGGTGGATTGGAATTGATCCCTTCGGTCTTCTGGGATGTCTGCTATGAATCCACTGAGTTTTTGGTAATCATCATGGTCATATTTCACTAGTACCGCTGTGTAGCTGGCCATGCAAAATTGAAGGGTTGCTGATGAATAGACTTTTCAGCCAAACAAATCCAATCTTTTTGAGTCCTTGTCCTGTGGGCTGGATTTATAATGGGGTTGTTTCCCCCGTTGGTTCACTGCCTCCCGAACCAACGAGTATGGCTGAGAGTGTGAAAATAGGAAGTCCATACCCTTGTTGGGCACTTAATACTTCCTGTTCGCCCTTTTGCATGTTGAAGGTATGGTTGCTGGTGTTTGCCACACTAATTCTGCTGGTTCCATTAGAGCACTATTAAATCGGTAGCACAACCTTAGTCAAGGATGCTGAGTGTAGTATCTTGAGCTGACGTTGGTTTTCAGTCACCTCTTCCAGCTGGATATTCTGGCTGGGTGCCACCCATTTGAATAGCTCTTGAAATTGTTTTGAGTCATCTGCAATGGTGGGTTGGGATGGCATGACCACTTCATCCGGAGATGAAGATGAGTTGTGAGTTGCTGATTGTTCTTGGTTGTTGGAATCATCCAATTCCTCTACAGAATCCTCCTGTGTCTCCAAGGGCTCATTTGCAGTATCTGTCACAGGACGTATTTGTCACCTCTGTGGTGTACGGGGCCTGAGCTTGGTAAACTGCACATGTGTCCCACTGTGCCCATTGCATTGGGAATGGCATGGGGGGCACATCCATGGGTTAGTCAGCCATGGAGGCATGTCCCTGTGTAGGCGTTCCCTGGCACTTGTGTGCGACGGTGGTGGTTCTGTGCCTGATGGGGAAGAATTTCCAGAGTAGAAGACATATCACCTTCCTCATCACTTGAGAATCTGGAGGCATTTGGTGATTCTGGTTGCACCGGTGCAATTGGCACCGGAGAACCATCAGTGCCGAGTATCGGTGATCCCGGTGTGGATGAGATTCTGATATCGGCCACTTTAGTGAGGGAGCACAGTGCCAAGGGCAGCAGTGCCATGTTCTTATGTGTAGAAGCCTGGGAGATTGATCCCATCTGCCTGTGTGTGGCCTTTGCCGGTGCCAACTTAGTACGGTCAGGTATCGGTTCAGGAGTATGCAGCACCATTGGAGTGGCATAGCGAGCTGAGGCATTGTCGGCACTGTGTCCTTCCTTGGAGTACTTGGTGCTGTGGAGGAAGTTGATTTATGCCTGCAACTTGACTCCTTATCTCTGCCAGCAGAGGTCCCAGTACGGGCAGTGCCGGAGGTGCTCAGTGAATCAAACATGCTCACCCTGCTGGCTGTCGGCATCATGGGTGGCAATCTTGCTAGAGACCATTTTCTCTTCAACAGTTCTCCATCAGCAGGAGATGTCTTCCTCGCCTTGTGGAGGAGAGAGTACTTGCTCTGTCCAGGGAGGAGGTGCCTGGCGAATCCCCCAATGGGGTTGTTGCCGGAGCGGACGGTGGTGTTAGGGATTTCTCTGTAAGAATCATTTTAAGTTGGAGATCCCTGTCTCTCCTTGCTCTGGCTTTAAGATTACTGCAGTGGGAGCATTTCTGAGGAACGTGTTCCTTTCCTAAGCAGCAAATTCATTGTGAGTGTCCGTCGGAGGTGGGTATTGCGTCCTTACAAGAAGTACATCTTTTAAACTCAAGAGAGGCTAGCATTTTCAGAGTCCAATTTTGGTCGTGGGATAACTGAAGGAAATAGAGGGAAAAAACCCCTAGGAAGGGGTGGTTTTTTTGTTTGTTTGTTTTAAGTTTAACTGGCTAGAAAAAGAAGGAGAAACCCAGTTCAACAATGAGTAACTACTGAGGACTAACTTAACTAATAACTATTTTTAACACTTATGGTTCTGTGACACTGCTGTTGGTGCTCCGTCTGCAGCCAAGGACGGTTGAGAAGGATCTGAGCGGGTTGGGACTCGTGAGCATGAGTTGAATTGCCAACAGCACCGCGAGACGGCTACCGTGCACGCACGTCCCACCAGGTACTGTTACCGAAAATCTCCGAACTGCGGTGCCGGGACGCACCAACACCTTAAGTGGAGCACTCACAGGGAACTTGAAGAACTTTTAAATCCTTTATGACACTGTTATGGCTTGCTCTTTTCTGTAAAATCCTTATAAATAATGGGCTTGAGGAATCTCAGACTGATTTTACATAAACAGAATTATTCTCAGTATATATCAGTGTAAGGTCCCAATCCTGCAAAGACTTATGTAAGTGCTTAATTTAACTGAAGTCAGTTGGACACGTTGCCTGCTTAAAGTTAGGTCCTCAAACTGCAAAGACTTGCATATTGCTTAAGTAGTGGGAAAATCAGGCCCAAGAGTCTCACAAGAGATCTCAAGATAATCAAGGGATATTCGTTCATGAAGGCTGGACAGAGAGCCATTTTCTCTTCAATACACACAAAAATTCCAGCTACACATGACCACCAAGACTTGAAAAGACTCTATAGTGTTCAGATCTTTGGGCAAATTTCAACAAATGAAGAGGAAGAAACTCTAAAGGTTTCTCTCAAACAAACTAGAAATTCCACCTTTAATAGAAATCCCATGCTATTTTATATCAACATGTGAAATTAACACAAAAGACAAAAAAAGTAAATCTGACTTACTTTTAAAACATTTTTTCTTTAGACAACTGAAATAACTGGACTACAGACAACAAATGTTAAGGGAAAACTCTGCTTCCCCTTTCCTCTGCAGACACATAGGGCCCAATAGATAGTGGAACATGTTCCACTGCACAGAACACAGATGAGGGGAACTTGCACAGGAGGCCTCCACTCCCTGGTCTCCATGGGGCTGTGAAGGATGGAAGATAAATCAGCAGATCTGGGACTGGAGATCTCTGGTTCAAATGTATCTGTGTGAAGTGGGTCAGGACTGAGTCTTCAGGAGTTGCATAGTGGCTCCATGGCCTACGGTAGAGAGGGGAAGGATGCTATTTCCCTGGCCACTGGAGAACTCTCCTCCATCAAGCCACATCACTTTGATTTGCTGCATATCAGGGTTTCTCCCTTAATAAAAAATTTAAGAACTTTTGAACCATTAAAGATTTTTTATCCCTTTCTTTATTAAAACAAAACAGTGACATTTAAGTTGTCAATCACTATCCCTGAAAAGCCCTATTCATTTTATTACCTCTAGTTTGAGAGTGTTTATTCTTGGAACTGTAATTCCTGGGAACAGATCTGCCATAATGTTCTCAAACAGAGGAACATCTTCTGCCAGAAACTTGGGTAAATTAGCTTCTTTCACTGAATTGATTATAATGAGAGCTTCTTCTTCTGCAGGAACACAAGTATCATAATTTCTAGAAAAATTATAAAAACATGTCAACCCAATAATATTTAATATATGGTTCTACCTGTCTTACACCTTGGGAGAATATCATTCTCAGTTTCTAATTTATTTATAATTGTGCATCACACTGTATATTTTAGCAGATATTTTGGAAATAATCACATTTTTGTACAGAAAAGAGTTTGGAAGGACAAAGTGAGATCAAACTTGTTTATTTAATTTGAATTTCACTTTGGAACATAATTTTGCTCACTTTTCTCATTTGGGACCCAATCCAACTCTGAAATAAAATAAAAGATTCTCATTGACTTCAATAAAAGTTGGATCCAGGCCCATGAGTAGTAAATTCATATAAAATCTATTCAACAGGAGGGAAAAAAGGCAAATGAATACAGTAAAACAGGAATTCAAGTCACAGTATATTAAAACAACAATCATAGAAATGTAGGGCTGGACGGGATCTCAAGAGGTCATCTAGTCCATCTCCCTGTGCTAAGGTAGGACCAAGTATACCTAGACTATCCCTGACAGGTGTTTGGCTAACCTATTCGTAAAAGCCTCCTATGAGGGGGATTGCACAACCTCCTTTGGAAGCCTATTCCAGTATATAACTACCCTTTACAGTTAGAAAGATTTTCCTTATATCTAACCTCACTCCCCTTTGCTACAATTAAACTAATTATTTCTTCTCCGTGTCCATTGACAGTAGGACAACAATTGATCACCATCCTGGTTATAACATATTTGTACACATATCAGGTCTCCCCCTCAGTCTTTTCTCAAAACTAAACATCCCTAGTTTTTTTTAACCTTTCCTTATCAGTCATGTTTTCTAAGTCTTTTATCATTTTTGTTGCTGTCTTCTGGGCACACTTGAATTTGCCCACACTTGAAAGTGTGGCATCCAAAACTGGAAACAATACTTCATATGAAGCCTCATCAGCACCAAGCAGAGCAGAACAATTACCTCTCATGTCTAACATATAACACTACAGTTAATCCACCCCAGAATATCTGCCTTTTTTACAACTGCAAGACATTGTCTCATATTCAAATTGTGACCCACCAAACCCCCAGATTCTTTTCAGTCTAGCCTATTATTTCCCATTTTGTACTTGGGGATTTGATTTTTCCTTCCTAAATGTAGTACTTTACACTTTTTTTTATTGAATTTCATCTTGCTGATTTTACACCAGTTCTCCAATTAATCAAGGTCAGTTTGAATTCTAATCCTCTAAAAGACTTGCAACCCCTTCTAGCTTGGTGCCATCTGTAAACTTTATAAGCATACTCTCTGCTCTATTGTCAAGTCATTAATGAAAATACTGAATAGTACCCAAGCCAGGACTGATCTGAGCAGGACCCTACTAGATGTCCCGGTTTGACAGCAAACCATTAATAATTACTCTGAGAACGGTTTTTCAACCAGTTGTGCACCATGTTTTGGTAATTTCATCTAGACCACATTTCCCGAGTTTGCTTATTAGAATGTCATGTGGGCCTTATCATGGCTAATACAATCCAGTTCTATAACATGGTCTTAACAGCAGTTAGAAAGAAAGAAAGACAGAAAGAGAAGCTTTTCAAGCTATTAAAGCTGAGGCCCCAGATACATGGGACTTTTTTTTTAAAGAAACAAGAAATGCACCTTACGGAGGAACATAATAAACACATCAAAGGTAACTGGTTCCAAACTCCTTATATTTCTCCAGGAATATCAATAAAAGAGGAGTAGAAATCATTATTGCCAAACATATACCTTACAAAGTAAATGATAAATATATAGATAATGAAGGCAAATGTCTAGTTAAAGGTACAATCGGTGATAGAATACTAATGTTAGGAAGTATTTATGCCCCTAATCAAGGTCAAATGCCTTTTTTCAGAAAGTTATCTCGGACACTAGAAGATTTTAGAGAAGGAGATATTATTATTGGATATGATTATAATTGTATCCAGATCCCTGGTTAGATTGATCAGAGAGGTAGTATAATAAAGGACAGATTAATTCTGCTCCTGATTTTCTATCTAATGAATAAACGTATTTGTGTGACTCCAAGCGGTGTCCACTCCACTGCAAGGAGGCATCTCAATGATATCATGCATTAGTTTGGCTTCTTATATGACAGTGGAAAGACACACTAAAATGAAAAAATGGAGATTAAACATCTCACTTCTATGGGATGACAAGAAAAGAGTTGAAGATATCAGACACGAAAATAAGCAATATTTTAAGGAAAACAATGCTGACTAGATTTAAAAAAGCACTCTGTAGGATATCTTGAAAGCAGTTATTGGGGCATCGTAATTAACAAAAAATTCTATGTTAGAAAAGTGGAAATGTAAACATTGGTCAACAAGGCTGAAAAATTTAAGTTACACCAGAAAACTCAATCGCAGAAAACAAACAAGAGGTCAGAAGCAAGTTACATTCGCTCCAAACCGAAAAATCTGAACTGGCAATTAGATACACAAAACACCTATATTACAAAAAGATTAACAAAAATTGATAAATTACTAGCTAATAGACTAAAAATTTAAAAGGAAGCAAAATTATACCTCCAGTCTGGAAAGCTCCATATAAACTGGCAACTGGCCCAAAAGGTATATGTGAGACTTTTGCAAACTTCTATAGGAGACTTTACTCCTTGGAGTCAGTTGACCATAAGCTGATAGAGGAATATTTAGCTAAAGCTGATATACCAAATCTAGAACCCCTGACCTAGAAGCCCTGGAGCAAGATATTAAATCAGAGGACGATCTAGAGGTTATTAAGTCCCTTAAAAATGGTAAATCCCCATGCCCTGGTGGATTTCATCCAGAATACTGTAATTTTTTTAGGGCATAACTAATATAACAATTAACTGTATCTTCAATGAGCTAACAAAAAAAAATCTCAGATACTTGTAGAGACGGACAAGCTGCTCCCCAGCTCCTCTGGCCTTCCCCCAGCCCTGGCTCCACTCCAGGTACCTTCTCATGCTCCCCAGCAGCCAGGCCCATCTCGCTCCACAGCTAGAGGAGACTCTGTCTGCTCCTGGCCCACTGCCCTCTTATAAGGGCCAGCTGAGCCCTGATTGGAGTGTGGCCACAGCTGAGCCTGCTTTCCCCAATCAGCCTGGGAGCTGCTTGCCCCCAGCCACAGCTCTCTCCTAGGCTGTTTGAAGCCCCTCAGGGCAGGAGCAGGGTGACCAACCTGCTACAGAGTCATTTGCCCAGTCAATCAACAATATTGGTAGTCTATCGCTAGCAATGACTAGCGAACATTGCTGATTGATTGGGCAAATGATTGGCCTGTTCAGTCACCAATAATCCTAATATAAATGGAATTACAATAGGAAACAGGGAATGCAAATCAACCTTATACGCAGACAACGTCATGGTATTTGCTATGAATCCTGTTCACATACTATAAGAAGTGCAAGAGGAAATCTAAAAATTTGACAGTGTCAGGATTTAAAATAAACTGTGACAAGTCAGAAGTTCTGGATGTAGGTGTGGGCTCTGATCTATAGAAAGATAGAAAAGATAAATATAAAAAACAAATGGGTAACTACTTCAATAAGATCAATAGTGATCAATGGCTCCATGTCTAGTTGGCAGCCGGTGTCAAGTGGAGTGCCCCAGGGGTCGGTCCTGGGGCCGGTTTTGTTCAATATCTTCATAAATGATCTGGAGGATGGTGTGGATTGCACTCTCAGCAAATTTGCGGATGATACTAAACTGGGAGGAGTGGTAGATACGCTGGAGGGCAGGGATAGGATACAGAGGGCCCTAGACAAATTGGAGGATTGGGCCAAAAGAAATCTGATGAGGTTCAATAAGGATAAGTGCAGGGTCCTGCACTTAGGACGGAAGAACCCAATGCACAGCTACAGACTAGGGACCGAATGGCTAGGCAGCAGTTCTGCAGAAAAGGACCTAGGGGTGACAGTGGACGAGAAGCTGGATATGAGTCAGCAGTGTGCCCTTGTTGCCAAGAAGGCCAATGGCATTTTGGGATGTATAAGTAGGGGCATAGCGAGCAGATCAAGGGACGTGATCGTCCCCCTCTATTCGACATTGGTGAGGCCTCATCTGGAGTAGTGTGTCCAGTTTTGGGCCCCACACTACAAGAAGGATGTGGATAAACTGGAAAGAGTCCAGCAAAGGGCAACAAAAATGATTAGGGGTCTGGAACACATGACTTATGAGGAGAGGCTGAGGGAACTGGGATTGTTTAGTCTGCGGAAGAGAAGAATGAGGGGGGATTTGATAGCTGCTTTCAACTACCTGAGAAGTGGTTCCAGAGAGGATGGTTCTAGACTATTCTCAGTGGTGGAAGAGGACAGGACAAGGAGTAATGGTCTCAAGTTGCAGTGGGGGAGGTTTAGGTTGGATATTAGGAAAAACTTTTTCACTAGGAGGGTGGTGAAACACTGGAATGCATTGCCTAGGGAGGTGGTGGAATCTCCTTCCTTGGAAGTTTTTAAGGTCAGGCTTGACAAAGCCCTGGCTGGGATGATTTAATTGGGGATGGGTCCTGCTTTTGAGCAGGGGGTTGGACTAGATGACCTCCTAAGGTCCCTTCCAACCCTGATATTCTATGATTCTAAGATACCTAGGAATACACATTTCTAAAAGACGACACACCTTAAATAATATTAATTATACTAATTTGATTAAGAATATCAAAACAGATCTGGAAAGTTGGTCAAGAGAAGGTTAACTCACCTTGTGCAGTAACTGAGTTCTTCGAGATGACTCCCACTCTTGGTGCTCCACTGTAGGTAGGACAGCACCCCCTGCACCTGGGGTCAGAGATCTTCATCAGCCATGTCCATTAGACCACATACGCACATTTCCCCACTCTCATGCTGTGAGTGGGCCTTATATACAGCGCTGTGCAGTCTGACCACCTCCAGTTCCTTCTCAGCCACAGAGCATATGTTTTAGGCTCTGAAGCAGAGGGGAAGAGGGGGTAGTGGAGCACCTGTAGGAGGACACATCCTGCAAAACCTCAGTTACTGCACAGGGTGAGTAACCTTCTCTTCTTCTTCGAGTAATGTCCCTATGGGTGCTCCACTGTTGGTGACTAGAAAGCAGTGCCCCTAAATGGACAGCTGGGGCTTCGGAGCGACATGTATTGCCTATGATAGGACAGCATGTCCTAGGAGAGTGTCTGCTGTGCCATTGTGCGTAATAGAGTAGTGCTGGGTGAAACTGTCTGTTGATACCCATTTGGCAGCTTTACAAATGTCACCAATGCGGACATTATTCAGAAAAGCTATCAATATGGAAAATGAACTTGTGGAACGTGTTGTAATTGTGGTAGGAGGTTGTCTGTGGTGGAGTTCGTAAAATAAATGTATACACTGTGAGATCCACTTGGAAAGGCATTGTTAAGAGATGGCTGTGTCTTGGATCTTTTGGTGGTTGAGAAGAATAATCATGGTGATTTTTGGAAATGTTTAGTCCTGTCCAAATAAAACACTAATGCTCGTCTTACGTCTAGGGTACGTAGAGCTGCCTTCTGTTGGTTATGACGACACTTTGGGAAGAAGCAAGGAAGGTGTATTAGTTGTTTGAGGTGGAAAGATGATGGAACCTTAGGTAGCAATCTTGAATGTGGGCATAGGGTAACTTTGTCTTTGTGCAACAGTGTGTATGGTGGATATGCCATAAGGACCGTGATTTTGCCCACTCATCGGGCAGCAATGATGGCGACAAGAAAGGACATTTTCATTGATAGATGCAGGTAAGAACAGGTCGCCACTGGTTCAAATGAGGGTCTAGTCAGAGAACATAGGATGAGGATGAGGTCTCAGGCAGGGGTCAGGTCTCGTATGTGGGAATAAAGATTTTGGAGACCCTCCAGAAAGCGTTTTGTGAGCAGGTTTGTGAAGATGGAATAGCCATCTATGTGGCAGTGAAAAGTAGTGATTGCCACCATGTTAACCTGAACAGAGCTGGTAGATAATCCTGATTGTTTAAGGTATAACATGTAGTCCAGGATAAGTGGTAGCTGAGCACGTGCTGCGTCAACTTGGTGGGAGGCACACCAGCATTGAAATCTAGTCCATTTGTAAATGTACGTGCATCTAATTATATCATGCCTGCTATTAAAAAGTATCTGTTTGACTGCACACAAACAGCTTATTTCCGAATTCCAGAACCACGTAGGAGCCAGGACTTGAGGTGGAGCATCTGTGGATTGGGACGGAGGATGCGTCTTGTGGAAGGACTGTGGTGTTGGACGGAGAGAGATCGGCTGACATACTATATGTGAAGGAGGTAAGTATACTAGACCTGTTATGGCCATGTTGGAGCTCTAAGAATGATGGGAGCTCAGTCCTCCTGTATTTTGCAAAGTAAAAAGAATAGGAGGGCCAAAGGAAGGAAGGCATAGAGGAGTGATACATACCATGTGATAAGGAATGTGTCTCCCAATAATCTGTGTTCCAGTCCTGCTTTGGAATAGAATTGAGGGCAATGAGTATTTTGCAGAGTAGCAAACAGATCTATGTAAGACATCCCCATTGGTTGAAGATGGGCTGACAGGCTTGCATGTCCAGCTCCCACTCGTAATCATGGGAGAATCTCCTGCTCAATGCATTCATGGTGTCCAGGGAGGTACGCTGCTGAAATGGTGATGTTATGTTGGATACACCTGTTCCACACTTTGAGTGCCTCCGAACATAAAGAATGGGATCTTGCTCTGCGGGCAAGATTGTCCATCAGGACTCTGATGGTGTGATGTTTGAGGAGAGGGAGGAAACATGGCAGGCTTTGTGCACCGCTCGTAGTTCAAGAAGGTTGATGTGTAGAGTAGATTCAGTTAACGACCAACTGCCCTCACTATGTGATTGTGGAGATGTGCTCCCCAACCGATTAGGGAGGCATCAGTTGTTAGAATCATGGTCGGTGGTGGTTAGAGGAAAGGAACTCCGACACAGACACAGACATTGTTGGGCTGCATACACCAAAGTAGTGAGTCCTTGATTCTCATCGGCATGGATAAAAGTTTGTGGAAGCTGTGTTTGTGGGGAAGAGATACTGTATGGAGCCACACCTGAAGACACCACATGTATAGTCTTTTGTGTCTGATCACGAAAGTGGCTGCTGCCATGTGGCCTAGAAGTTGCAGGCACATTCTGGCAGAGATCTGGAGCCATAGACACCGACTTCCCCTCTGCCCGGTGAGTGCTTGACCCCTCCCAACCCCGAGCTCCTGGTCCCACCCCTGCCCTGCCTCTTCCTACCCCTGCACCGCCCTTGCCCCACCCCCATTCCACCCCTTCCCCAAAGTCCCTGCCCCACCCTGCCTTTTCCCACCCCAGCCCCGCCCCCATTCCACCCCCTTCCCCCAAGTCCCCACCCTTGCCCTGCTTCTCTCCACCTCCTTCTCTGAGCATGCCACGTCCCTGCTCCTCCCCCACTCCCCACTGGAAAGTCCTAAGCACCGCCAAACAGCTGTTAGGCAGCAGGTGGGAAGCGCTGGGAGGTGGAGGAGTGGGGACAGGGAGAGCTTGGCTGCCAGTGAGGGCAGAGCATCTGCTAATTTTCCCCATGGGTGCTCCAGCCCTGCAGCAGCCACGGAATCAACGCCTATGTCTGGGGCAGACCTATACATTGGATATCAGATCTAGTATAGCGGAGAATCTGTGAGGTGGTAGGAAGGCTCTGGCTTGTATGGCATCCAATTGTGCGCCGATGAATTCCACGTGTTGTACCCGGAATTAGAGTAGACTTTTCTAGGTTTTTCTCTAAGGTGCCACAAGGACTCCTCATTGTTTTTGCTGATACAGACTAACATGGCTACCACTCTGAAACCTGTCACCAGTTGGAAGAGTGGGTATAGCCAAGGGTTTTGGAGGAGATGAGAAGTTAGCAGTTGGGAGTGGGAAAATATTGGTCTATTTGAACAAGGGAATGAAAACAGCAGGTGCAAACAGAGGGAGTGAAGCCTAGAAAATGTTTGGAAATATACTTTCTATATAAATTAAGTGATAACACAAGCCATACAGGAAATGGGTTTGTCTATACTATTTATATATTGTGACAAAGTTCCTCCTCTACCTTGGTGGATCTTGTGCTTATTGCTGGATTTGCTTGCCTTGGAGCTTCACGGCAGCCCACAGCTTGGCCGTTTTTCTGAACCCACAGTCCAGATTGACTCCTCCTGTGTCTGACCAGGAGTTGGGAGGATTTGGTGGGAACCTGGGCTCTCCCTCTACTCCGGGTTCCAGCCCAGGGCCCTGTGGAATGCAGCTGTCTAGAGTGCCTCCTGGAACAGCTGTGTGACAGCTACAACTCCCTGGACTACTTCCCCATGGCCTCCTCCCAACACCTTCTTTATCCCCACCATAGGACCTTCCTCCTGGTGTCTGATAATGCTTGTACACCTCAGTCCTCTAACAGTCCATGTTCTCACTCTCAGCTCCTAGTGCCTCTTGCTCTCAGCTCCTCACACACACACCACAAACTAAAGTGAGCTCCTTTTTAAAACCCAGGTGCCCTGATTAGCCTGCCTTAATTAATTCTAGCAGCTTCTTGACTGGCTGCAGGTGTTCTAATCAGCCTGTCTTAATTGTCTCCAGAAGGTTCCTGATTGTTCTGGAACCTTCTCTGTTAACTTACCCAGGGAAAAGGGACCTACTTAGCCTGGGACTAATATATCTGCCTTCTATTACTCTCCTGTAGCCATCTGGCCGGACCCTGTCACAATATATACACATATGTAAATTCCCACATGTGCATAACAACAGCTGCTAAACACTTTGGACCAGATTCATCCATGGTGTACCCTCATTATCTTCAGTGAAGTTATATCATGAAAGAATTTGGCTCTTTATCTCCCTGATGTAACTCTGAACATGTGAATGTAAGTAAAGTACAACAGATAATGTCTGCTTCTGGTTGTCTGCTATCTCTTCCTGGACAGAAATGCACCACATTCTTTTTACAAACCCAAACTACAAGACACTGTGGACACCTAGGTGCTACCAAGCACATGCTGATGCTAACAGGAGTTGAGGGTGTTCAGCAATTCACTGTTCTGGAAGTTTAATACTTAAAATCTAGCTGTTTGAAAGTAGGTTGCACCACTACCAAGGCTTTGTATCAACATACAAAATAAAAACCTCTAACTGCACCTCTGTGCTCGCTCATAAGCAGTATGTGATGCCAAATCAAGGTTTTACCAATGGAGTTAATATTGATCTTGATTGTTTTTAAAGCTGGAGTCTTCAATGTAACTATCATCGATTAAGTCTTTTGCACATTTTTAAAGCAATTTTACATTTTTGTTTGTTTAGGGTAATGATTATAACAGAGCTCCTCAGTCCTCCAACTTCCATCTTGTGATGAGACATACTAAAATCTACTGGGCTGGTGATGTCAGTGTGTAAGTCAATACTCTTGTTAAAGATTCTCTGCTCACAACACTTTAGTTGTGAGATTGTGTGTTATTTTGCTTGTTAAGACACCATAATAAAGACCTAAATTTTAGTAATATAGTGTGGGAGAGATTTAGACTCTTACTCACTGTATTTTTAATTCTTTTTTCTTCTGTCCAGCCCTCAATAACACTGTCTTTATGGCTCTCATACCAAAATCATAATGATCCTAGAAAACATTAAATATATTTCCTTAACAAGGCTAAAAGAACATAACAATTTCTTAAAGAATATCAGACATAAATTGACATACGCACTTGAGAACAAGAAACTCAGCGGGATTGCTTGGATGCAGACAAAGGCAAAAGTTGTCCCTGGAACTATATACTTACTATATAAACCACTAACAATGCCCCGCAGCTGCCTTTCCACCTCCCGTTCCCCATCCCCTCCAGTGACTGAAGGGGTGTTAATGGGCCACTTCACATCAAATGGTCCCTTGAAATATGTGTTGACTACTTATGCTAAACAATCTGTTCCACCTTGTATTTAACTGTGTCACTCTGAGTAGGTTTCCCAGACCTGAAGAAGAGCTCTGTGTACGTCAAAAGCTTGTCTCTCTAACCAACAGAAGCTGGTCCAATAAAAGATATTACCTCTTGTCTCTCTCTAATTCTGAAAATTATATTTTACCTGTTGTGACAGCTGATTACAAGCCAACTGGTAAAGATTGACCAATTTCCCAGAGAGTGACTTTGCTGATTTGAAACCTTCTGAAAATAACATTACTTCAGCAATGAGTTGATAATCTGGTACCATCATTGAGACAGGTCGAAATAGAGATTTTAAATTGTCTGGGAGTTCTACACGGCCTTTGTAGCTGGTGAAGAAGAAGAAAATGACTCAAGACTTCAAAAGTTACATCTGTATTAATTATCTGGGAGTTAGAATAGTAAGAAACACAAAAAAGTTATAGTATAGGTACAGTACTTAGATATTTTAATTACATAAAATATTTTGGTATTATCCTAAGGGAATTAAACAGCGAAGTTTTATTGCTTACATCAACACATTTTATTTAGTCCACAGCAGATAATTTATTTTAGGATTGCCAGGTTATAACAATTTCCCTTAAGTTTAGATGTTTTGAATAAATACAAATGCATGCATGCACAATCATTAGTTTTGGTATAAAAACAGGCAGGAGATAATTAATTATCTACAGATATGCTTCCATTCTCTTTTAGAAGAGTGTAAGACTTATGCAGATTCAGACACCTGCACCTCCTCTTGCCTTCATTGTGTGTGTTCAGCTGGCATTCAGTACCTCTCAGGATTTGATATAAAATTCCTATTAATGCATATAGGAGCTATATTCATAAATCTCATATGCAGACACATCCCTAAACTTTTATTCTATGGATCAGCATAATCACTGTACGTGAAAAGATGGTAAACATTTACATTTTTTCTTTTCTTATGCCTACACTTTAACAATAAAACCAAGGAATCTTGCTGTAAAGAGAAATAGTACTTGCACTATAACAACAGGCTGCCCATTAAACCTATACAGGACAAAACACCCATTCCAGCTGTTACTACAATAATCTGACCAATCTGAGTTAGCATGCGCCATCAAAACACATGGGGATGAATGCACATAACAAAATGTGGATCAATAGCAAATGTGTTTTCTGAAGACAGAACATTGAGTTGAGAATGGCTGTCCATCTTTAATTCATGACCCTTCACTCAATCCATACTGTAATTCTGGACTAACTTTCAGTAACACAAAAATTAATGATTCAGAGACTGAAAAAGGTTCCTTTTGGCTCAGCTAAAACAAGAATACTGTTGCATAGGAGGCAGAAAGAAGTACATTTGTCTCTCACTACCAGTCCTTTTCTGTCCCCACAGCCAGGTTTCGAAGGCGCAGACATATGCTTCTCCCTTCACCCAAGGAACATATAACATTTATCACCAGTACTTCTTAAATGTATAATTTCTTCTGACTGCTTGTAACGGAGCAAGAAAAACAGACTTCTGAAAAGAAATGACGGCATTATGACAGTCTTATTACATTATCACATAGTATTTTCCCCTGGATCCCTGCTTCATTCAGTGCATAAGATGAATAATGTTCAGGAAATGAGGCAAATATTCAATACTTCTTTTTATCCTCATTATTTAACACGTGGGCCCATTCTTCATTTACTGGAGGTCACCCAAACCCTGCAATGAATAAAGAATTATTAATCTTTTTTTGGGCTTTTCTATCATTCTCATCATTGCTTATCTGAACTAATAAACATTGATGAATTTATCTTCAACAACATCTCTGAGAGATTAGGAGGGTTTTCACAAATAATGAAATGAGATTAAGGCAAAAAACCATTAAAATCTCCATTAATTTTGGACACCTCAGTGATTAATAATTCTATAGTCACTGCAGGATTTGAATGGTTTCCATAATATGGGACCACACATTGAATGATAAGGATAAAAAGAAATATTGAATATCCCTGGAATATCATCTATCTTGTACACTAAATAAGGCAAGCATCATGTGGAAAAAAGGTATGTAATTATACAACTAAAGGTGAGCATAATGAAAACATATAATGGGGCGTGCAGTTTCCTTTCCTTTGTGGTCCAGCTCCTGCCAAACTGGCTTTTCTCTATTCAAGTCCAATTAGTCCAGTCCACCAATTTAACATAAAATGAATCACGCAGCTTTTATGTTCCAGGGCTTGCAGTCTTCCTCTGCTTCTCAGGTGTTCCCTAAAGACAGCCTGATGTTAGATTGTTCACCCTGTTTCATTCAAACCCTTCTGCCTCCCTTATTCTCTGTTCTTCTTTTATAGCTGGGCTTGTTTTCTTTACTGGTTCAAGCTGTGCTGGTCTCCATAAATGGTGTGATCAGCATAGTTTTTCTTCTCTCTTCTGCCTATGTTCTGTATGGGAGTTGTAAACCTCATCACAAATCCTCCCTCTCAAGGCTGAATCCGCAAGGCCTACTTCTCTTGACAGAAAATCTGTATTGTGATGCAATTTTCCTGCCTGGTGCTTGTATCCAAAAGGCATATGGTTGCAACGATAGATACTACTGCATGATCCTAGGGTTTGTCTATTTCAGGGGTTCTCAAACTTCATTGTACTGTGAACTCCTTCAGACAATAAAAATTACTACACGACCCCAAGAGGGAGGTTGAAGCCTGAGCCAGCCCGAGCCCCCAGTGTGTATGTGTGTGTGGGCAGGGGGCCTGTAACCTGTGGGCTTTGGTTCTGGGCACAGCAAGTCTAAGCCAGCCCTGGTGACCCCATTAAAATGGGGTCCCAACCCACAGTTTGAGAACCACTGGTCTATTTCATTACATTCAGCCAGCACAACAGGGAATGATTGCTAACCAACGTGAGTTCGTTCCCCAGGAAGTAGTACTATAGGTTCTCTATCAACCACTTGGTAGCCAAACATTCCTTCTCTATCACCGAATATACCTCTCAAAAAAATGAGCTTCTGGCTGAGGTACACTACCAGGTGTTCTTCTCCTGTCCCTCCTGGGAATGGAGACCGCTCCTTGACCTATTTTGGAGGCAATTATTTTCAAGACAAATTACTTCTTGAAGTTCAGGCTATACTACACTGGGTGTCTGCAGGATGTGTCTTTCAGGTCTTGAAAGTATCTTTCACAGATTGGCATCCTAGGAAGGCCCATATTTGCATTTTAATGGTGGAAGTTTTGTAGACCTGTAACACATGGACCTTATCCAACAAGGGGCAGTCTTACCTGCCACGGACCAAGTATCCCGAGTAATGGACTTCCCATTTACTTTCTGTGCACTTGGCAAGGTTGGCCATCAACCTGGCTTCCCGCAGTGCTTGAAGGACAGTGGATACTTTGTCCAGATGGGAATTCCAATCTTTCCTAGAAATGACTACATTTCTGAGGAATGCCACCACATATTGATTATGAGATTGGAGTAGTGGCTCCATCAACCGTTGAAAAGTAGCCACCGCTCCATGCAACCTGAAGGACATCATTTTAAAATGGAATCAGCTGAGTAGCGTGGAAAAAGCCATCTTCTCTTCAAAGTCAGGTGTTAAGGGAATTTACTAGTACCCCTTTGCCAAATCCAGAGTTGTGATGCACTGGGCTTCTCCTAACCAGTCTAAGAGTTCATCCACCCAAAGCATAGGGTAGGCATCACATTATGAAACTGGGCATCAAATTTTGAAATTGCACTCACTTTTCTGAGGTCTGTACAAAAACACAATGCCATCTGGCTTTGGGACCAGCATAACTGGACTCCTCCAGTCACTTTGGGATTCCTCTGTTATCCCAAGTTCTAATATGGCCTTGAACTCTCTCTCAACTTCTCCTCTCAGTTTGTTGGGGACTGGTCAGAGCCCCTTCTGTATTACTTTACTGGGCTCAGTATTAATAAAGATAGTGTGCAATGGACATATTCCTGGGGTGGGCTAAAAACACCTTTGTAAATGTGGCCACCAGTTGAGATGTCTGCTCCTTTGGCTCCTAGTTTAGGTTCTCTCTGAGAGGCTCTAAGTTTGTTTCAGGTACTAATTAATTTGGGGTCCTAGTTTTGGGTCCTCAGGGTACAGCATGACAAAGAGGCCTTCCCTGGCTTCTGCACATTTATATGGTAAATTTGCTGACATTTCCCCGCCCCCGCCCCCAGTTGTTAAATACTCCATGCTTCCTACCGTCTTCATTACCGAATGAGGTCCTTGTCACTTGGCTATCTACTTTGATTCTGAGTTTGGAAGAAGCACCAGAATTTGGTCACCTAGCTGGAAGGTGTATGGGTGAGCCCCTTTATTATAATACTGTCATTGCCATTCCTGCACTTCTTCAAAGGTGTGGGGTTTTTTTGTTTTGGTTTTGGGTTTTTTTTGAGTGTAGGGACCCACAGTTCCCAGTCTCTCACATAACTTTAAGACACATTGTACAAGGTTTTTGTATCTTGGAGCCTGGCTTTCCCATGTCTCCTGCACTAGGTCTAGTATGCCTCTTGGCTTTTGTCCATACAACAGTTCAAATGCAGAAAATCGTGTTGAGGCTTGTGGTACTTCCCTGATGACAAAGAGCAGGACTGGGAGTAGTTGGTCCCATTGTCAAGGGTCCTGGATGATGAATTTCTTGAGTATTTTCTTTAATGTCTGTTTAAACATTTTAACAAAGGCCATCTGTCTGTGGATAGTACACAGATGTGCACAGCACTTTGACTTTCAATATATCAGTGCAGACTTCTCTCTTCATCCAGAATATGAAATTAGTTCCCGGTCTATCGGGATCTCTTTGGGGATGCCTACCCATGAGAAGACCTTCTGCAGCTTGTTAGCAATAGTCTTGGTGTTTGTGGATCAGAGTGGTATGGCTTCCAAGTATCAGGTGGCATAGTCTATGATAAGTATATAATTGTTGTACAGAGGCACTGTTCTCTAGGGGGCTTATCTGGTTGACTCCTATTTGTTCAAAGGGGGCCTCCATCAAGGGAAGGGATACTACTGGATCCCATGGGACTCCGTCAGTGGACACAAACTGGCAGCTGGGACATGATGTACAAACATTCCCAACTTTTTTGAGGATACCTAGACTGAGTCTTATCTTTCTCCAGGTGTCCCACACAAGGAATTGCAGATGAAGAAGCTAATGATATAACCATGGTACTAGTAAATGTGTATGGATCTCCTGCATCTTCTTGTCTTGGTCTATGTGATAGAATCAGTCCATCTTGAGGACAAGGAGGGGGCACTGTTGTGCCTTCAAGAGGTCCACATCCTCTCCTTATTGATCATTGCTACTTGTTCGAAGGTCTGACTCAAAGTCTCATGTCATTGCTTTGCTCCACACAGAAATCTGAGCCTCTCTGAGTCCAGTTGCAGTGGTGAGTGTCTCATCTGGACTCATGGAAGAACATTCCTTGGCATCTTCTGCCTTGCCTGGATTGACCAATGCCCAGGCAGGTGTCAAACAACCATCAACAGCCATTGTCCAGCAAGGGAGCTACAATGCAATGACTCGCTTGCACAAGGCCTCACCCGGGGAACTGCTCAATCTTGCCTGGTGACTCAACAATGCCCACCTGACATGCCTGGACTTATGTTCTCCAAGCACATGAACTAAGGGTATAAAACGGAACACAGTGGTCCGATGCTTTGCCTTTTCTCCTTCCCCCACCTATGCTGCAAGCGACAAGGACACTGAGAAGAAAGAAGATTTTAATGGAGGAGACTGGCCCAGGTTTAAGAGACAAACCTGTGTATTAAGGACTGTAAGATCCAGTGGGGTGAGAACATTGCTTGATCTAAATACTGTCCAGTGTGATAAGGGTTAAGGTTTAGACTGCATGCTTATATTTTTTGTTTTTGGTAACCACTCAGACTTATAATCACTTATAATCATTTAAAATCTATCTTTTGCAGTCAATAAATTGTTTGACTCTTTATCTTTTACCAGTGAGTTTGCCTGAAGTGCTTGGTAAATCTGCTCAGGTGTACAAAGGCTGGTGTATATCCACTTTCCGTTGATGAAATGGTGAACGAACTAATAAACTTGCATTGCTCAAAAAAGGGTCTTGAACAGTGCAAGACAGTATATTACTGAGTTAATGGGGTCATGCATACCTTCATCTCTCCCTGGTTCCCAACAGCAGCCAATTTTACTGTAATGCTGGGTTACTGTAAAAATTCTCCATGAATGTATAATGGGGATTCCCACCCCCTGCCACTAAATTCCCTACTGTTCCCACTATCCGCTCCCAGAAAAATTTCTGGTCATACCCCAAGTATTAGGAGCCAGTGTTTTTTGGCCATTTGCCTCTACTGGAATTGTGAGTTTTCCTAGGGCTTTTCTCTATTCCCTATTTTCTCTTGTCCACATGTGAATAAAGTTACACTCTATGGATGGGCAGTCACAAAATCTATGTCGCTGTTGTCCACAGGAGTAGCAGACAATTGCATCTGATCCTTGTTGTTTACCAGCCTTTGTGTCTTCTTTCTAAGTTTCACTGGGCCCAAGTTCCTGCACTGGTTTGGGCTTAGCAGGGCATTTAACATTACGGACTTACCACTACTGGGCCCTGTGAGGGGCACCTGTCATCTATCCTGTCCAATGACCCATTAAGTGTCTGGGCATTAGCCTTTGGGCAATAACCTGTGGCTGTGCTTTGGGGGAAGGGGGCACTTATGGCACAAATACTGACAGTAGGTTTCTAAACAAGCCCAAAGAACTCTCCAGCGGAAGAGGATGCTAAGGCACGGATATGTGTACAGGTGTGTTAATTATTTTATATAGATCTGTGTATTTCTCATGTTACTAAGTAAAGAGAAAATATGTAATAGAATCCTGTGCAAAGTCTATCTATTGGCTGGCTTTCACTATCATGTACTCCTGAGAGGAAAACTAAGCCAGAAGACTCACACCTTTGCTGGCATTCTAGGGAATCTGCAAAAGCTGCTGTAGAGGCACAGGGGAAATGGGACACTAAATTTTCAGGGCCTACGGAACTGGGACATCAGGGTCCCCATAGACAAAAGGTGAGTCAGACCTGAGGTCTGCACCGGGAGTGTGTGCCCAAAGCCACAACAGGGACTAAACTCTGCCCAGCCCCAGCAAGCTAAAGACAAATTGGATTCAACATTTAGGTTTCCTCATAGCAGTCTAGTGAGTGTCCAACAGCGGGAACTCAGCCAGATCTGTGACAATAAGGAAGGAGGATTGAAGTTGGAGAAGAACACCAAACCAGCAGCTAGGCAGGTGACTTGAGAGAAAAGCAGACAATAAGAGGAGAGGTAAGTAGAAATAAGATCTGAGAAGTACAGACACAGAAGGCTGAAATGGAGGACAAGCAACTCAGATTTCAGGTGATAAATGACTGGAACCCAATATGCAGGGATTTAAACATGGGAGTGTCAACAATAGTGGCCAGAGAGGAAGATAATTATGGCAGCAGTGTCTTGAATAGATTGCAGGGATGCAAGGGGACAAGCCAGGGAGGCCATGGAGTAAACAGGAGTAAGTCAATTCCGTTTTTGTCAAGGTCCAATTTTTATGGTCAAGGTATAGTCAAGGTCCAGACTCCAGAGAAAATAATAAAAACAACAACAATAATGATAAATAAATAAAAATATTTCTGGTTCTGTTCAAAAGCATCTGGCAGTCCAGATTTGGCCCACAGCCTCCATACTGACTACCCCGGGGGTTTCGGTAGCTGAGACAAGGGGTTACCAACGCACAGACTAGGGTGTAAGGATGATGAAGAAAAAACAGATTTTCAGAGATTTTATAAAGGAAGAATCACATGACTTGCCAACAGCCTGATAAGAGGGGAAGAGCAGAGGAGGCAAATACTACTCTATAGCTATAAACCCATTTGACAGGGGAAAAGTTACAAATGTTATGACTATAAAGAGGGAGAGGGAAATGGGGAGGAAAGAAATGATGAATTCATAACATAGAAAGTACAAAAAATATATTGGAAAAAAAGAGGAAAAATAATTTGGTCTCTTCATTTTGAGCAAATATGTTAGAAAGCAACATGCCGAGCCTTAAGGGACAGATGATGACCATAAATTAGGAAAAACAGTCTCATCATTCCTTTTGGGTCCTGGAACAAGTTACAGAAAAAAAGAGAGTAACTTTTTAGTTACTAAACAGCCAAATATTCTAACTGATCTGGAAGATAAACTAATGTCAAAAAGCAGCCTAGAGTTTAATCTGTATGAGGCATCAAAGGGGAATTTTGAAGCTCATGCTTCGGCATTCTCAAACAAGTCTATCTTTTATTGTCACTTACCCAGGATTCATGGTAATAAAGATTCCACAGGATGTATTGATACGGATTTCTTTTCCTTCCAGCACAAATCTATGTTATAAAGCACATTATTAGTTATTTACCAAAAAAAAAAAAGAGGGGGGGGAATGTTTTCTGCAAATTTTAACTGGATAATACTACTGTATAATGTGTATACAAATATTAAAAAGACACAGAAGCCCTAAAATGCATAAAAACAAAGCAAAATTATGAGGGAAAGAGGGAAGACAAAGATGAATGACTTTGGGACAAATCTTGAACAAAGTGCAAAGCACAAGTAAATGGGCCTTTCACAGAGAATCTCTGTGAGCGTGAAAATCCTCCATTGTAGGGAAGGAAAGGCCAGTGCATCAATTACTGCAGACTATGACCTATAGTAATGGCTGTAGCCTCTGCATTCATGCATACATACAATAAGCGTTTTGGTCAGTGGATTTACACAGTCAAGGACCTGGTCACACAACAACTCTCCCATTACCCTCCTGGCTCAAACATCCTCCCCTCCACACTGCTCCAGAGAGAGCTACTACCAAGCACTGCTATAATGAGGGTACAGCGTCCTCCTCTTGTGCAACCCCTCCACAGTTTCCTCTTCCTCACTCACATGTAGCAGAACCTAAGTGATTTGAGTGCATTTAGGGCCTTTATGTACCTATGGAGGGGATGAGGGCATGATTTCGCTTTCTGTTTCCTTTTTCGGAGTGTGGGGAAGCCGAACAGATATTTAGGTTTTCTGTTTGTTGCTAGCAGAACTTGTCCTCTGAACAAGGTATACAAGGATTTCCCTCTGCCCCATTCTCTGCTCACTCAATCATAATATAAACTAACTCCTTCAAGGTAAACTATACAATAGTTTGAGGCACAATCGTAACATTGTTCTTAGCAAACCAAAAAAACAAACCTTGCCCACACTGCTTAAGAGAAACCATCCTAACCCTGCTAGGAATGTTTAAATCTGGTTATCATCAGCACAGGATCAACCATACTGTGGAACAGGTGTAAGAAATTCAAGTGCCTTTCTAGAGCTAAAGCAGTAAATAGCCAGTTCTATAAGGCACTATTACTTGCAAAAGAATCAAGGAAATGAAAACAAATACCTGATAACATGACTATCTTTTGCTGCCTTGATTGTCTGAATTTGTGAAGCAATTACAGACAGAACTTCTATATCTATGCGATTGAACTCATCAAAACAACACCATGTTCCAGACTGAACTAGTCCACAGAAGAATTTTCCTACCATCTTAAGGGAAAAAAAACAAACAGAAATTAGTATCAATAGCTGAAGCTTTAGATGATTTTTGTAATACTGATTCTTGAAAAACTGCAATGTCCTTTAAGCACAAGAGAGTGAGAGTAAAAAGAGAAAGAAATCATCTTATTTACTCAAGGGAGCAGAAAAATAGATTAAACGTATTCTCTGACCCTAATCTAAACATATTCTGGATCTAGATTTGCACACAGCTCCCTGACCCCATCTCTAAATTTAACTGCATTCATTTTTCCTTAAAAAAACAAAACAACCTTGTATTATTATCATAATCATAGTTTTCAAAACAGAAATGTACTATAGTTGTAGGATAGAACTAACAGGAAAAACATGAAATATTTTTCCTTTTGAAAGCTAAATTATAATAGGTGAGACACAGTCTTAAAAAGCTCGGATATTGACAGAGACGTTCTAAATTATTATTTAGATATATTCCTTAGCAATTTATAACACCAGTCTGTTGGTGAATTAAAAACCCAAAAGAGCAAATGGCACTGGCAGTCTTATCTTTATACCTGCAGTAAGTAGCGGATGAACTTTGTTATTGTACTGTCATTTCACGGGGAATTACATTTATTCTGCTTTGCAATACTATCCTGCTAAGTTATTTGAGATGAAGAACATAACATGCCTTACCTGATAATCCAAACCTTCAAAACAATTAAAAACCACACAGAGTTTTCCCATGGCCTAAGGGAAAGAATACTGTTTTAGAGCAGATATGATACTTTTCTTGAAACATTAAAATAATAGTGTATGAATAAGGTCATCCCCATAGACATAAAAGTTGTTGAAAGCATATTTTTGAAAAATGGTTTTTGATGGACAAATTTTTATAAATGATTCTAAAAGGAGAGAAGTAACCTCACCTTAGGTCTGATTCACCCTTTACATTTCTAAATCATCACTCTTCACATTTACAATTAGGGAAGTATTCCCAAACATTTGAAAGCTGAGCCCCCCTTCAGGAAAATTAAACAAACTGCATTCCCTTACAACCAGTCCGCATTTTTTAAAGGCCTCCTTCGCTTAGGTTATGCCTACACTGCAAAGTAAAAACTAACAAACAAACAAAAAAACCCCAGTGAGTTCCTAACTCAGGTTAGTTAACGCAGGTTTAAAATAACAGTGAAGACACAGAAGCTCAACTTTTAGCAGCTCAAGTTCAACCCAAGGCTGCCCTACAAACGTTCACTCAAGTTGCTAAAACTGAGCTAAAAGCAGAGTTGCCGTGTCTTTGCACACCTTTTCTTTTGCAACGTAGATATAATTTTAATGTAAACATTTTCCATACGTCTTCTTCCCAAGCAGCTTGTGGGGGAGGGGACAGGTACAATCTATACTTTGAGAAACTGGAATAAATTGTGGAAATCTTAACGGTACGATACTTCCTCTTCTTTTATACATGCTTCAAAGAACAGTGAAATAGTGAACAATGTTGACATTTAGGCTACATCTGTACTAGGAGCTAGGGGTGTGAGACCCAGTTTGCACACATATACTTGTGCTAGCTCTCATTGAGCTAATGCAAATATAAATAGTAATGTAGCTGTGGTAGCACAGGTACCAGCAGCAGTGGCATGGTTCAGGTGTGCCAAGCACAAACCTGCTTGACAGCAGTGGGTATGTACGTTCATCCTGAATCAGGACAAAATTTCATAAGACTTTGTAAAAAAACTTTTTATTAGGGCAAAGTTACAATAAAATGTTAACATACTACATTGTATGTTATTTATTACTTATTCAAGATCAGTATAATACTCAAAAAACCGAAGCAAAGAACTGGGGTGCTTAGCCTCCCTTCCACCCCCAAGACCAGTTCCAGGCTGGAGAGGCATAGAGCTGGAGTGCTCAGCTTCTCCAGCTGCAGAACTAGGGGATGCTCAGCCTCCCCACCTCTCCCAACTCGATGTCTCTCTGGTCCCAGATCTGGAGGGGGAGGCAGGGAGGCTGAGTGCCTGTTCTCTGCTTCTACAGCCCTAGAGCTGGCAGGGAGGCTAAGACAGAGTCAGTGCATCCTGGGCAGCCTCGGGGAAAGTTTTTGTCAATTTCACATCCTTTGAGGGCAGCATTCTCTTCAGTTTTACTAGATTGCATATGACATACGTCTTTTGCAAATACAGAAAGAAAAATATACACAATCTAAAACAGCAGCAATATCCGTATATTAAAATGCCAGTCAGAACTTAATAAAAACTCTCTTCTTTGGTACAATGCTAATAGGGCAAAAATTCCCATTGATTTAATTACTACTGTGGACTGTGAAAATACTAAAATCATTATCTTTAGAGATGGCGATAAAAATTCTTTTTTTTTATTAAGCAAAAAAGGTTAAATTCTTGCTTTCAGCAGCTGGAAAATTCTACAGTCCAAAAATTCTATAATCATTCTATAATGAGGTAGATCTTCCAATGCTCCAGATGAGCAAAAAAGAAGATGTGAAGGAACTTTTTCATATCTGCCTTTAAGGACAGCAGTTTCCATGATCTGGAATCTTAACAGAGTATGTATCTTACATAAATGAGGATTTGATAATTCAAATATAGTTAAAAACATGGGCAATCTTCAAAGTAGAAAACCCAAAGGCAAAGTTAAAATCAGGAATCATAGCCGTATCTTCTTCTGGGTAACATCTGTCATTCTGAGTTGATTACACTGGTTAAAACATATTGCAAAGGAGTAACAGAAAAACCAAACCTAACTATAATAATATGGATGGTCTTATACCATGAAAATAAGGAGTACCCAGGTTGTTCCTCCACCTCCTGAAGGCAAATACAAACCAATCTATAATTTGGAAGAGTACAGATCTTAGACCAAAATTTAAGAAAATCTATACAAATTCTACTACTTTCAGAAAAAACACCCATCTAGGCATGTAAAAATGAGGCAGGGGTAGAAACTGGGAGAATTAAAAATCTCCTCAAAAATACTAAGGCTGAAATTTGGCCTCTACACCAAATTTTGGCCCCATAGAGCATCTGCAATATTATTTTAGCATTGAAAATTCTTAGCACAGGGCAGGAGTTAAAGTCTCTTCAGTGTTTTCTTCCCTTGATACTGTGTTTGTTGGGGGACCTATTCGAGCATTAAAATCTCCTAAAATAATCAGCTGAGCCATTGGGAATTGAAGACTTATCATACCAATTTACATATCCAAGCATCCCCACAATGACTCAGAATAAAATGTGGAAGATAAACATTTAATAAGAAAATTTGGAGATGAGGAAATTTTTAAAAATAGCCTGAATGTCCTGACACTTTGATTCCAAAAGTAAAATCTGGCACCGGAGAAGGATAATGGCATCTTCTCTTCAACTCCCTCTGGCAAGGGGATACTGTCAAGTCTGATGGTGTGCTCCTGGACAGTGTGGAGTCTGAACCGCCATGTACTGAGCAGCTGGATTTTAAGGGGAATGCAAAGCAGCTTCCATTCCGGAAGACAGAGAATAATTTGTAGAAAAAATTCTCCGATAAGAGAAAGGGAAAAGAGTGTGATTAAGACTTATGCTCTGATTACGAACCATGAGCAGGAAGAAACAAACGTGGAGGGTAGGGGTATTTGTGCCTCTTTATAACTTCAGCAGGAAGTACAAGAATGCTGAGGGCGCATGCGCTACCCTAATGGTACAATTATGGGGAAAATATCTCTGGCTTCAATGCATTGGCATGCACACACCTGAAGTGAAATGGTCACATATAAGCCCTTGTAGAATAATAATTTATTACAATATATTCACTATAGTTTGTTTTTTATTCTACATGCAGTGTGGAAAATTCAGCCTATGTACCTATAGAAAAACTATACAAATTCTACTACTTTCAGAAAAACCACCCATCTCGGCATGTAAAAATGGGTCCAACTCCACAAGCCTATGAAATTACTCAAGGGCTGAATGTGGCCTAATACTCCAAAGTGTTTTATAGTGACTCAATTATGAACTCAAGAAAATTATTTGTTTAAGGTGAAACTGAAAATGCCAAAGCAATTGGTACGGGTGAAGGGAAGAGTTCCAGACAGAGGGAGCAGAAGTAAAAGAGTGACACCAAAACAAGTGCTGAGTAGGAAGGAGAATGATGGAGCACACTTGTTACATTTTGAAAATTAGGAGGGCAATGTGAAATTAGAATTGAACACATTAAGTGCAGTTTGCCCATTCTCTATCTTCCATAATCTCAGTCACTACTTCCATTGTTAGAAAGCCACTCTGCAACAGCATTTTCCTTTTACCAAAGAAAGAAAATTACGTACGTGGCTCAGCTGGTACCCAGAGCTTTACAGCAGGGGGACATGAATTCTTACTTTTGGAAACCAAAAAAAAAAAAAAATCTTTCTCTGAACGGCCACTTGGTTCTAATCCTGGGTTGCCTGCACGGCATCTCTATGCACACCCAACATGTTTCTGTGCTAATCCCATCTATATTTTTTAAATCAGATGTGAGAATCTTCATTGTGAGATTTCCCATTTGCTATACTAATTACTTGTTCTGAAATAGTTATGTAATTCATTCAGCTATTTTAAATTAATGCATCTGATTACCTTATACACTCTCTTTTATAACTTGTATACATGTAATTTGCCATGTAAAAGAGGGCATTCTTTCTTTTTCATTTCAGTAGACAGCTACTGTAATGGTTGACCATACACATGAAGAATAAAAAGATAGATATGAGAAAATAAGACCTGATGCTGTGAGATACTGAAAACCTCCGGTAAGATATTAAGTACAGTAGAACCTCAAAGTTATGAACACCATAGTTATGAACTGACCAGTCAACTACACACCTCATTTGTATCCGGAAGTACACAATCAGGCAGTAGCAGAGACAATAAAATAAAATAAAATAAAATAAAAAGCAAATACAGAACAGTGTTAAATGTAAACTACTAAAAAATAAAGGGAAAGTTTAAACAAAGATTTGACAAGGCAAGGAAATTGTTTCTGTGCTTGTGTCATTGAAGTTAAGATGGTTAAAAGCAGCATTTTTCTTCTGCATAATAATATTTCAAAGTTGTATTAAGTCAGTGTTCACTTGTAGACTTTTAAAAGAACAACCATAATGTTTTGTTCGGAGTTTGTTCAGAACATTTCAGAGTTATGAACAATCTCCATTCCCGAAGTGTTTGTAACTCAGAGGTTCTACTGTATTCTGAAGTCCGATTCAAAGGGAGTTGAGGATGCTCAACACTTTGCAGCATTGCATCCTTGGTGTATTACTGTTTTATGAATAAAGGTCAACATCTCACGTATCAGTTTTCCAGTGATGTTTGTAAACATTTTCTGAGGCTTTTTAGATCATAGAAGCAAAGCTTCCAATATTCTCTAATAATATACAGTTTTAAAAGAAGAAAAGTAGCAGTAAGTTTTGTCTCTTAATAAAAAGTACGGGCCAAAAAGAGGCTGAAAACGTCAATGTTTTTAACACATATCTACCAAGTATATGTTTCTTAAGCATTTTACTACTGAACAGTTCAGAGCTCAACCAAAGGACAAGAAATTAAAATTATACAAAGGGCTAAAATAACTGATTTGTTTTTGCTAAATAAAATGTATGTATTAAATACAGCAAATTTAATGAAATAGATTAAAAGAGAGAAAATATTGGCATCACAAATATTTTTGGCACCATCTATGTAATATATTTAATTAATCCTTTCCAAAACAGACAAACTATGGTCTCATGGTAAAAAAGCTCAACATTCTCACCAGCATGCTATTAAGGAAACTAGAACTGATGTATATAGTTGAATCCCTTACACCCAGATATGTACCATATAGCATCTTTGACTTACTTCCAAATATTTATGATAATATGATCAATTTTAAAAAACTAAAATTGTTTCAGCAGTTGAGGGAAACACATCTAAACTGTAAGAAAATGACATGAACTTGATGGCCCAATTTTATTCACAAAGCTGATTTGAAAACAATAAGATGTATCTTAAAATATAGCAGTCTGATACTGTATCATCTTATCAGTGCAACGAACTATAGAATTATATGCCCTGAATTAGAGTTTCATAAATTTGACAGTCAGTAAAACCTTAACGTTTATCATGAATTGACACAATTAACTATCTTTTTGGTCTTCATTATTAAAAAAATGGTTAGCGACCTCCATAACATAAGTTCTTCCAAGTATCACTGGCTTTCTTACTCTGATGTAAACTTTAATTAATGATGCATTTCTGTACCAATTAAAATCACTTTGGAAATGATAAATTAAAGGTATAATGCAACATTTTAGAGCTACACAGGGAAGAATAAAAGGCAATGGGCCAGTTCCATCCCCACTGTAACCCCACAACTATAATGGTTTTGCATTAGGGATTTATTTATTCCCATATTTTTATTTATTTTCAGAATGGCCTGAAATCATTATGTATATGTGTTCTTAGGATTCAACTTTTAAACAAGGCTGAAGTTTTATTCTGAACAACCATTACCCTTAAGAGTGACTACATTCTTCATAGCTACAGTATTTGTTTTATATTCAACTGAGGTTTGCAAAAAATATAATACTCATTAAAATTCTTATAAGGATAATTACTCACAATGAATAGTTTACTGATTTCCATAAAACTCTTCATGTAAGGAAGGCAAACTGTCATGGCCCAGTGTGACGTTGCACCCCATAATGCTTTATAGAAACATGCTTATGAGTGTAAATATAACATAACTAGAATATGTTTTATGCTCGATATGCCATGTAAAATATCTTTGCAAATGTTATGTTCTACTGAATGTATTCATCCTATTCATATGCATGTATCATTTTTATATCTGAAGTTATGAGTATTGACTCTATGCTTGTATTTAAAGTGTTTGCTGAAGGAAGCACATAAGGCAGATTTGTTCAACATAATGTGAAGGGGTTATTCAAGTAATTGGGAGTACTTAGCTAACAATGGACCTTGAGAGACGCCAATCCACATCTGAACTTTCCTGGGAACGTTCAAACTAACATGTAAATAACAGCGTCGGCCTGTAAAGAACTGAGTCATGCATGGACATGTGACTTGCCCATGTGACTTCAAAACTCCATCTTGTAGCTGTGATTCTGCACCAGAGAAGAGAGGGGTTTCCACCCACAAAAGGAAGACAATATAAGCCCCTGGAAACCCTCCATTTTGTCTTCAGCTGGCTCAAAAGATAGCCTCTACACCTCAAAGGGATTCCTGAAAGAAACTGGAACAAAGGACAGTAACTATTGGGGTGTGAGTGATTGCTGGATCCAGACTAGGAGGGAGTCTAGTCTGTCAAAGAAGCTTATTGGAACATCTCTGAGGGTGAGATTTACCTGCATTTAGTTTCCTACTGTATTAGGCTTAGACTTGCAGTTTTTGTTTTATTTTGCTTGGTAATTTACTTTGTTCTGTCTGTTATTACTTGGAACCACTTAAATCCTACTTTTTATATTTAATAAAATCACTTTTTACTCATTAATTAACCAAGAGCAAGTAATTAATTCCTGGGTGAGCAAAAAGCTGTGCATATCTCTCTATCAGTGTTATAGAGG
The DNA here is from genome assembly GCF_965152235.1 of Eretmochelys imbricata. Classification (NCBI taxonomy): domain Eukaryota; kingdom Metazoa; phylum Chordata; order Testudines; family Cheloniidae; genus Eretmochelys; species Eretmochelys imbricata. The sequence continues at coordinate 158,668,836 of NC_135574.1, forward strand.
GCGAACAATTTATGAATTTACCCTGTATAAGCTTTATACACAGTAAAATGGATTTATTAGGGTTTGGATCCCAATGGGAACTGGGTATCTGGGTGTTGGAGACAGGAGCACTTCTTAAATGTTTTCAATTAAGCCTGCAGCTTTTGGGGGACGTGGTTCAGACCTGGGTCTGTGTTTGTAGCAGGCTAGCGTGTCTGGCACAACCAGGCAAGGTACTGAAGTCCCAAACTGCAAGGGAAAATGGCTTAGAGGTAGTCTCAGCACATCAGGTGGCAGTCCCAACGGGGCTTCTGTGACCCAACCCATCACACACAGAATCTACAGATGGAAGAGACCTACCTTGTAGGTCATCTAGTCCATCTCCCTGACAGTGCAGGTCTGATTCTTATTGTACATTTACCAGTGTCTTCTCCAACCTAGATTTAAAATGTGCCATTACCCTACTTGTACCAACTTTAATTATACTAAACAAATTCTCTCTCTTTGGTGTTTAAACCTTTCAAATATTTTCTCTCTCTCTCTCTCTCTGGATACTTATATGGCCCTGTAGTTTCAGAGCACCTTACACATATTAATAAATTTATCCTCACAAAACCCCTGAGAGGTAGTGAAGTATCCCCATTTTACAGATGAGGAAATGAATCAGAAAAATTATGCCCAATATCATACTGAAAATCTGTAGCAGAGCCAGGAATTGGTCGTGGGTATTCTGTGATACAAAGACAGTGATTTAATCACACGGCCATCCTTCTCCCTCTCTCTCTCTCTCTCTGAGTAGGTCATGTCTCTCCTTTCCCTGCTCCCCAACTACAAATAATGTCTACACAAGCTGTATAATGGCACACTTAACCCCTTCCTGGGGTTTGGCTTTAATGGAAAATCAAATAATATAATACTTATTTCTATTACAGTAACTCCTAGAGTCCAAAGCAAGATCAGGAATCCATTGTACAAGGGAACTGGTACAAACACATACTCAGAGACAGCATCTCTCTCAGAGTTTATAGTCTAAAATAAATAGAAATAACGGAAGGTCGGAGTGGATACAGAGACACAGGAAGATGAAGTCTTGCGTTCCAAGTCAGTTGGTAGAGCCAGAAATAGAATCCAGGTCTTCTGACTCCTACTCTACTACCCAGTCAACTAGACCATGTTTCCTTTCTAACATAAAAAAACATAAATCTCATCCTAAAATTTCTCCCCCAGCCTGCTTTACTTAAGGATTTCATCTCTGTCTTCATCCCTACTCCTCTCAAACCAAAAGGTCAAGCCTTCCTAGTTAATAGCCTGTACTATCTTGGGCAGTTAAAAAGCTCCACCTGCCACAGTCAGTCAACATAATATTCTCACCAAATTTATACAGGGTTCTAACACCTGTTGACAGTGAGTCATCAGAAGAGCCCTCAATCCCAATGTGGGATTATATATCCTGACACGCAGTTACACCCGATTTCCCAGTCATTGTTGAGTCAAGGTACACAAACTATTTATACCTCAGTGGCCCTTTGGGGTTGGTACCCCACTCTCATTTATGATGGATCTGCTGATAACCATGCTCTACATCCGAACATGCCATGGGATGGCAACATTGCTGCATCTTTCATATTTTGTTTATTCTGATTTTTTTTTGTTTGTTTTTTTCCTTTTCTATACCTTTAGTAGATTTTGAGTCTCAATTTTGTTCTTTACCTTCCCCCCTCCCCAATCTTTCCTTCCCTATAAGGAAAAAATGCAACTTGCTCTCTATTCAATTGTTCAATCTGGCAATCTGATTAAGAAATTAGGGGAGACAGAATATCATTGTGGAGCTCAGGGGAAGAGGATGGCCATCTTGAAATTAATATATGGTAGGATGTTCACTTTTAAAATAATAGCACAAAGTAATAGACACTGTAACAAACTCAATGAATCAAGCCCAAATTCTATTTGTCTGTACCACAAGTAATGTTAATGTATGCATGTGTATCCATAATATATAAGTGTATATGTACTTATGCATATGTGCGTGCGAGCACACACACACATACGGAATAATACATTTCTGAACTGATCATTTTCTATCATAGTAGAACCTCAGAGTTATGGACACTTAGGGAATGGAGGCTGTTTGCAACTCTGAAATGTTCATAACTCTGAACAAAACATGATGGTTGTTCTTTCAAAAGTTTACAACTGAACATTGACTTAATACAGCTTTGAAACGTTACTATGCAGAAGAAAAATGTTGCTTCCCCCTTTAAGTAGTTTATGTTTAAGACAGTACTGTATTGTATATGCTTTCCTTTTTTTCTTTTATCTTTGCTGCTCCCAGATTGTATACTTCCAATTCCAAATGAGGTGTCTGGTTGACTGGTCAGTTTGTAACTTTGTTATTCATAACTAAGATTCTATTGTAGAAGCTTCTCTACTAATTCATCATTAATAGGTAAAACGTCCCACCTATAGAATTTGGAAATAGTCCAATGTCGTTGCCGAAGGCTCCAGAACTAAAGCCTACCCTGCAGTGTAGGCCACCAGAAAAGTTCTTTTAAAACTGTAGAAATACTCCAGCAACTAATTATTAGCATTAAGACACCAAACTGATATAAAAATGTTGTGATTAAATGTCAATGTCATTTACCTTTACAGAAACCTTTAAATGGTTACAGAGAGTATTCTGTTCATTTGTCAGTCTACCAGCATGGCTGAATTATCAACAGGTAAGAAATCTCTTATTCTGCTGCACCCCTTCTCTGCTTATTCATCCCTAATGGGAAGTAATGAGCGGTGAATCACAGAAGCAGGGTGGCAAAGGTTAAGCACTGTTTTAATTATTTTTAGAGTAGACGAATAGTCACTAATTGAAGTTCCTGCTCTATAGAACAACAGCTTTGTAATTTAAAGATTTATTTGGGAACCATCCCACACCAAGTTGAGATCCCACTGAGGGACCAGGAACCAAACTTGTGGATAAAGTCTCTCAAGACCTCTGAGGAACCTGATCATGTCATGGGAGAATACCGTCTGACCCTGACCCTGGATTGACGGATGAAAGGCGGAAATGGCTGCCAGATGTACCTTGACCGAGGAGCGTGCCAGGCCCTGGTTCCTCAAATGTAGCAGGTAGTCTAAGATCGACTGCACCAAAGAATGCGAAGAGGAGATGCCCCATTCAGCTGCCCAGCTGGAGAACCTCATCCATTTTGCCAGGTAAGTCTGTCTAATCGAGGGCTTCCTATTCTCAAGGAGGACCTTTTGGACGCCTTCCGAACAGACCCGCTTCTCAGGGTTCAACCATGCAACATCCATGCTGTGAGGTGGAGGGGCGCGATGTTGGGGTGCAAGAGTCAACTGTGATCCTGTGACAACAGGTCCGGTCGGTTCAGCAGGGGCCATGGAGGGATCGCTGCTGGGCTCGATAGCATCCTGAACCGGTGCTGGCAAGGCCATGCCGGGGTGATCATGATAACCTGAGCCTTGTCTCGCTTGATTTTCACTAGGACCTTGCTGATGAGCGGAATCGGAGGGAACATATACATCAGGCTTCCTGCCCACGGCAGGAGGAAGGCATCGGAGAGGGAGCCCTTGCCCAGACCCCATCTGGAGCAAAACCTGTGCCAACTCCTGTTCTGCCTGGTAGTGAACAAATCCACTTAGGGAGTTCCCCACCTCTTGAAGATTGTGCTGGTTACCTCGGGGAGGAGCACCCACTCATGGTGAGAGGAGAAGTCCCTGCTTAAGTGATCTGCTAGCATGTTCTTAGCATCCAGAAGGTGACACACTTCTAGGTGGATTCCGTGGTTGATGCAGAAGTCCCAGAGACAGAGTGCCTCTTGGCAGAGGGCTGAGGATCGCGCTCCCCCTTGTCTGTTGATGTAGAACATCGAGGCTGTGTTGTCCATCAAGACTCTGACCACTCTGCCCGACAGATGAGGTAGGAAGATCACGCACACTCTGTGCACCACCCTGAGCAATTTGACATTTATGTGTAGCATCATTTCCCCTGGGGACCACATACCCTTGGGTCTGGAGAGGTGCACCCCCCAGCCAAGGTCCGAGGCATCCGAAACCAACTCACCTGAGTAAGGAGTGCTGATGAAGGGAACTCCTTCCAGGACTGTCCTGGGGTCAGTCCATCATCGCAGCAAGGTAAGTACCGCCGCGGGGATAGTAACAACCTTTTCCAGGTGGTCCCTGGATTGGGAGTAGACCGTTGCCAGCCATTGCAGCAGGGGTCACATCCAGAGCCTGGGATGGCACACCACATATGTGCACGCTTGCATGAGACCTACGAGGTGCAGGCAAACCCTGGCTGTGGTCAGAGGAAATGCAGAGACTTCCACGATGAGGTTCGTCAGTGCCCTGAATCTCCACAGCAGCAGGAACGTCTTGGCACAGGTCGAGCCAAGCATTGCTCCAATGAACTCTAACATGGATTTTTTTGTTGTTTATCAACAGGCCGAGGCAACGGCAAGTGGCTTAACAGTAGTGTGACATCCCTTTGGACCCGGAGCTGCCTTTGACTAGCCAGTCGTCAAGGTACAGGTAGATCTGGACACCCCGACTTCTGTGGTAAGCATCCACCACCAACATGCACTTGGGAAATAACTGTCGCTAGGCCAAACAGGAGGATGCTAGGCCAAATGGGAGGATGGCAAACTGACAGTGGTTGGGACCTACCATAAACTGGAGGAAGAGTCTGTGTCCCTCAAAGATGGTGATGTGAAAGTACACATCTTTCAGATCGAGGACGGCGTACCAGTGTCCCAGATCCAGAGAGGGTATGATGGAGGACAGGGAGACCATGCGGAACTTCAGCTTCGCTAGGAAACGGTTCAAGTCTTGCAGGTCCAGGATAGGTCACAGACCGCCCTTGGCCTTTGGGATTAAAAAGTAAAGGGAATAGAACCCCTTGTTCCTGTACTCTGGAGAAACGACGTCCATTGCACCTAGCTGCAGTAACCCCTCTACCTCCTGTGAGAGGAGACTCTTGTGAGAAGGGTCCCTGGAGAAGGATGGGGCGAGGGGGTGGGAAGGAGGGGTAGAAAGCAACTGAAAGGTGTAACTCCACACCACTGTACTGAGGACCCATCAGCCTGATATTATAGATGCCCTCGCAGGAAGGAAAGGAGAAAGGCATTTGGCAAAAATAGGTAAGGAAGGATCCTGGGAATAGTCCTCGAGCGTAGCCTCAAAATGGTCGCTTGCCTGCCTGCTTATTGCAAGCTGAGCTCGACTGAGAAGCCTGTGAAGGCTGGTGGCTACGACACCACTTATAGCCTCTGGATTTCTTATGGGGAGGTTCCTGGTGAGGGTGATTCCCCTGGCCCTGAGGCTTCTGTGGCTTGAACTGCTTGCGGACCAGGGCCGGGAACATACAGGCCCAACATTTTAAGGGTCATGCAGAAGTCCTTGAGGCCATGGAGCTTATTGTCCATCTCTTCCGCAAACACGGTTTGCCCATTGAAGGGAAGGTCTTGCATCGACTGCTGAGCCTCCGTGGACAACCCAGAGAGGAGCAGCCAGCATCCTTGGCGTGTAGCGACATTTGAGGCCATGGTTCGGGTGGCGGTGTCTGCCACATCCTATGCCTCCTGTAGAGTCGCCCTAGCTGCAGTGGTGCCCTCCTCCATGATTGCCCAGAACTCCTTCCTAGAAGACTCAGGAAGGGAGCCCTCGAACTTGGCCATGGCTTGCCACATGTTAAAGTCATAACATCCTAGGAGGGCCTGATGGTTGGCCACCCTCAACTGGAGACTAGAGGATGAATAAACTTTATACCCAAACAAGACTAGCCTCTTGGAATCTTTGTTCTTAGGGGTAGCCCCAGGTTGACCCTGTCGCTCCTTGTGGTTAACCACCTCTACCACTAGATAGTTGGGAGCAGGGTGAGTGTACAGGTACTCATGGCCTTTGGATGGCACAAAGTGCTTGCTCTCAGCCCTCTTGGAGACGGGGGGCACAGAGGAACGAGTTTGCCACAGGGCATTGGTGATCTTTGAGACCCCTTCATGAAGAGGCAAAACCACCCTGGCTGGTGCTGTGGATGAGAGGAAATCGAAGAGAGAGTCCGAGGGCTCCTCTAACTCCTCTGCCTGAAGGCCAGGTTGGCAGCAACCTTCTTCAATACTTCCTGGTGCACTTTAGCATCATCTGGAGGATTCGGCGGAGGGGCCTCCGTTATAGCCTCATCTGGCAATGACAAGGAAGATGCCGGCACCGTAGGGTCCTCCTCAACCATTGGTGGCCCAGTGGCTTGCTCCCTTAGTCCCTCTTGGACCTGTGGGTCCTTGCACCCAAGGCTTTGTGCACTGGAGGAGGGCAGGAGAGAGAGGCAGTTGGTGTCTCTGAGGCTCCGGACACTGAGCGGGTGGCCTGGGAGAGCTGAGTGAACCCCCACGGGTTCCCCTGGGTACCATGGCACCGGCCATTGTGCCTGAGCCCACGGGGCTGGTTTCCATGCCGACAATATAGCTGGTACCGCTGGTACTGGAGCTTGTCCCACCATCAGGGAACCTTGCCCCGAACCAGGGCTAGATCCTGAGTGATCGCTCCCAGGCACCAGGACAGAATGGAATGGTGTCTCTGCCCCAGCCGATGCCAGTCACTCCGCCTGGAGTATGATCTGGAAGGGGGTCTTGGGGACCAGTGGCACTCGACAGATCCGCAAAGGCCTGGAACTGGTGACCTACATCTCGCGCTTGACGAACCGTACCGGGAAGGTAAGTGGGACCAGGATTTGGAACGGCCCAGTGCTGGGAAGTGCCCGCACACAGTGATGCCCTCCTAGGTGAAGGGTGATGGTCCAAGGAATGGAAGCATCAATCCGTCGATGGGTCCCTGGAGTGGTACCGTGTTCTTGGAGATACTGGATGCTGGGACCAGTATTCCCGCCAGGGGTCAGATGCCTCCAGAGGTCCGCGCCCGGTCGCTGGCGACCTGTGCCTCAAGCCTCTCTGCCTGTGCCCAAGGTCTGGGGACTGAATGGGGCTGCGCTGCGCATGCCTTTCATAGTCAGAGGCATGGCGGCTCTAGGAGGGCAAGCACTGGTGGGACGTCCCCCGCAATGGGGAATGGTGCGGCTGAGGTGGGGACCATGGTGATCTGAATGTGGGTTTACCCCGTGACCAGGGAACCGCAGGAACCTGTGTGGGTGGCACCCAGAGAGATATGATCTCCTGCGCTGCCTGCAGGGCCTTCGGTGTAGACAGTACCCAGAGCTGGTGGAAGCCTCTGCCACTATCCAGGGTGGCTGGCAGGGAGTGGGCTGGGCTACACACTCAACTGGAGCTTGGGACCAAGATCCTGATGGGGGTGAAGAGTTGCCCAGCACAGAAACTTGCTTATCCTTTCCCTTGTGGGGGACTGAAGATCGACCTGGCACCATCACGGTGCTCGGCGCCGAGTTGGAGCATTGCTCCGGTACCGGGGTGAGGGCCATAAGGAGCACTCTTAAATGAATATCGTGCTCCTTCTTAGTCCTTGGCTTGAAAGACTTGCAAATATTGCACTCTTCACTAACGTGCCCTTCGCCCAAGCAACGCAGACAGGTGCTGTGTGTATCACTAATGGGCATGGGCTGCTTGCAGCGATCACAGGGCTTAAAGCCTGAGGACTGGGGCATGCTCTGTCCCGAGGCAAAGTCCCGTTCGGGACCTATGAAGTCTCTAACTAAGGGATTTACTAACACTAATGGAAAACTATATATACACTATAATACAAGAATTAAAGAGTTCATATGAACAAGAAAGAAACAGCGCTAGCTGAAGCAGAACAGTTCCAGCACCGTCACTGGTGGCAAGAAGGAACTGAAGGTCGGGGGAGCTGACGGCGCTCTATATACTGCAGCATGTGTGCACCACTCCAGGGGGTGCTGGAGATGGTCTCCTACAAATACTGCTGAGGGAAAAAACTTCTTGCACTGGTGTATGTGGCGAGCACACATACCTAAACTGAATGGACATGAGCAAGCACTCAAAGAAGGAAGTCTTCTACAGGAATTGTAAGCCCTCATACACAAATGCTCGTTTTGTCTTTGTCATGCTAAGGATTTTTGTCGGTTTAGGAAGAAACTGATCTAGGTTTTGCTGGGAGTTTCTACTCCAGATTTTTCCCTCTGCTAGGGTAATAGTCACTTTTTGGATAGTCCAGTGTTGGTAGCTATTGCTATGCTGGTTTTGACAGTAAGGTCTGAGGTTTCCGCATTCTCAGAGACTAATATCACTACCTCCTCACGTGTCAATTTGGAAGCCCAAGATTTGTTCTTAGAATGACTGATTGCTATTCATGGGTATAAACACAGCTTTCTTATAGCCACTGAGTTAGGAGTCATAACTCTTATCATAAGTTACACCAAGGATTTGACCAGAATAGAACCCAAGGTACCTCATTCCCAGCAACGATCATATCACTAGTCAATTATTATTTATATTACTGTAGCACCGAGGAACCCTAGAGATGGATCAGAATACCAGTGTGCTAGAACAAAGACTTGCCACCTAGTTGATTTTTCTATTAAGTATACAAAAAACTTTTGGTCTGACTGGCTATAATTGAGGCTTCGATATTTCTGTGGAGTGTATCCTCGCTTTTATGATCTATGGGATCTTTCAGAAGGAAGTCTCCTTCTGAAGATGTGTTTATGTTTTTACTGGGGTGGAAGAATGTGATGGGGTATACCAGACCCTCTGAGGCCCCCTGCTAGTGGCCTCGTGGCCCTGCCACACCCCGCTCCAAAAAAGGGCAGTGGAGAAGGTACTCCAAGCTGCCTAGAGTGGCTATGTGGGACACAGCCAATCAGGGCCCAGCAATCTACTATAAGAAGAGCAGCAGGGCCAGAGGGAGTTCAATTCTTTGCTGGAGCTGTAGGAGTGTGGATGGTGTGTAGCTGGCCAACAGAGCTACAGGGCCTCAGATAAGGCAGTGCTTCCAGAAGCCAAGGACAGTGAGAAGGAGCCCTGAGCTGGTTGCGGGGACTCCATCAGGACAAGGCCCAGAGGTAAGGGTGAAGATGGCACAAGGCCGCAGGGAACTGGGTGAAGACATTGTCTCCAGGGAGGGAGCCTGGGGTGCTGCTATATCCTAGAAGAGAGACAGTCAGAGAGAGTGTGCAGGTGTGCACTTGGCCAAGGGGGCGCTCACACAAGAGGTGAGTGTACCATGTTACAGGGAGGTGCTGCTGCTGCACCTATCTTCAGTTCCATGAAGTTCCTTTATTATTTTATGTAACATTTTAGTTTAATATTTTTATTTTATAAATTTTGTTTGATGGTGCACATGCAGTACTTCACCTGTTTAAAGGAGGGAGATGTGCCCTGTGCATCCTGGTTTGAGGACCCCTTAATTAAGAAGGGGTACTGGTCCAAATAGCTTGATTGTAGGGATAGCCTGCTTGATGGACCCTGGAGCCTGAAAGGATGCCTGTCTGCTGACCCAGGTTGGCTAGCACCCAAGTGAGTACTTTAAAGGAGAGCTAGTACCTCTCAGGCCTTTATTCAGCAAAACAGGAGTCATTTTAAATCTAGAAAGTTATTTCTCACTTACTTCCCTGTAATCCCATTATGGTACAGCTGGATAGGGAACAAAGTCCTCATGTAAATCTGTTCTGTTCACAGACTGCCAGAAATGCTCTGCACACTTTAATATGGAGCCAGCCTATGGAAAAGGGGAAGAGAGAGATCCCTTTCTATCCATCAGACTCTGAGCATCCTTCTCTGAGTAAGGGTCAGGGCTAAAAACCAGATAGGCACAATTCCCATTACACTGTAGGCTGAGGCAGGGCTTCACAGAAGTAACAGGCTTCTCTGCATGCCCAGTCAAGGTGGAAGGGCATACTGAATTCTGGCCCTGCAGTGATCTGTCCTGGGTCTTCCTTTGTAAATGATTTGGATAATGGCAAAAAGAGTACACTTGTAAAGTTTGCAGACAATAGCAAGCTATGAGGGACTGCAAGTGCTTTTGTGGGCAGGATTAGGATTCAAAATGATCTTGACAAACTGGAGAAATGGTCTCAATTAAATAGGATGAAATTCAATAAGGACAGTTGCAAAGTACTACAGCCAGGAAGGAATAATAAACTGCATAAATACAAAATGGGAAATGAATGCCTAGGAAGGAATACTGAAGAAAAGAATCTGGGAGTTATATTGGATCACAAACTAATCATGAGTCAACAATGTAATACAGCTGGAAAAAAAAAAAGCAAACATCATTCTGAGATGTTCTGACGGGGTACACAAACCCCACACTGGAGAACAAGGTGTTAAGGAGCAGCTCTGAGCGCAGGTGGCCCTGTCCTGCTGCGCCTGCAAAGCCTGAACATGCTGGAGATGGACTTTAAAAAGGGAAGCAGAGTAGCTCAGAAGGGAGCAGGCAGTGTATGAGGGCAGACCTCAGCTCTGGAGAAGTACTTCCCAGAAACTCATAGCCTGACACCTAGCAACACAGACCTGATAAAGCCTCCGAAGGGAGAACTCTGACTGAATATGAAAGTCAGAAATTTTATTTGTGGTTCTTTAATTTATTATGGTGAAAAAAGGGACTTAAGTAGGAAGTGATCTGAGACAACTACTTAGCACTGCAAGGTGCAGAATTTAGCTGCCCACTATTGGGCCCTGGATGAGAGCCCCGTGGAGAGAGTGGGCCTGGGTACCCCACCAACTCCCAAAGACAGGACAACAATAGGAATTTTTGCCTTGATGAAGAATCCAGCTGGGGAAGAAACTAAATGTTCAAAGGCCCAGACTCCAAGTCTCCAAAATAAAGTGAACACCTTGAAGCCCATATGGGCAGTGAAAGACCTGATCTGTCTGTGACCCAGACTTCCTTTTGGTATACCGTGAAAGGGGTGGATTGGAATGTGTGACCTAGCCAGGAGCTGAGCCACAAAAGAAGGGAGAGTCCTCACAAGACAGAACAATAACTAAAAAGATGGGACTTCAGGGAGGGAGACAATTTGCTGCACCCCTGCCTGACACTAGGCAGCACTGTTGGTGAGTGTCCCCCTTCACAGACTGAGAATGCAGGCACGTTCATCTCAGCACTGCTGAAGAGAGGAATCAGTTTTGCAGTGAGTGGAGAAGTAACATTGTGCTGGTACCAAAATCAGATGGGACAACATGCTTCTGTATTGATTTTAGAAATGTAAATGCAATAACGAGGTTTGACACCTACCCTATGCCGAGGGTGGATGAATTACTAGAAAGACTGGGAGCTGCCAAATACATCTCTGCCCTAGACCTCACAAAGCGGTACTGAGAGATCTCTGACCTCGGAATCACAGGAAAAGACAGCTATATCCACCCCATTCAGTCAATACCAATTCCGCACTATGCCATTCTGCTTCCAAGGGGCAGCATCTATTTTTCAAAAACTCATGGACCAAGTGCTGTGACTTCACAGCCAATATGCTGCAGCCTAAATAGATAACATGATTTACAGCCATAATTGGGACAATCACATATGACATGTCACTTCTATCTTATGGGCTTTCAAGAGTGCAGGACTCACTGCAAAGATAGCCAACAGTAAGATGGCGAACCAGGAAATTACATAACTCAGTTATAACATGGGGAGGGGCAAGTTACAACCACTAATGGGCAAAGTACAGATCTTAGCTACCTGCCCCATCCCGATGACAAATAAACAGATACAACACTTTTTGAGCCTACCAGGAAATTATAGAAGATTCATATCAGACTTTGCCATGATTGCAGCATGTCTCACAGACCTCATGAAGGACACCAGTCCTAAGAAAATCATTAGGTCAGAGGCCTGTGACAGGACATTTAGGACTCTAAAAAATCATCTGTGCCAGGAGCCAATCAGACTTTTCCAAAAAGTTCACAATACAAACAGACACCTCCTCTGATGTAAGACTGGGTGTAGTCCTTTCCCAGGCAGTTGACAAAGAAGAATACCTGGTCCTCTATATATACAGAAAACTTCCTCCAGGAGGTGACCTGTTCAGTCATAGAAAAGGAAGCTTTAGCTGTAAAATGGGCTGCAGACTAGGCCCTAAGACAGTATTTGTTGGGAAATCCATTCTCACTAGTAACAGACCATTGCCCCTCTTCACTGGTTAAACTGCATAAAGTATGCCAACCCCAGAATTATATAGTGGTACCTTTTCTTAAAGCCATAGAGTTTTCAGGTATTTCACCGAGCTAGGAAGGCCCACCAAAATGCAGATTTTTTCCCTGAGAGGGTGGGGACCTGGATCTGGAGGATATGAACCCAGGTCCTTTTTTGAGGGGAAGGGTATGGGATGTGGTATACAAACTCCACACTAGAGAACAAGGGGTTAAGGAGCAACCTTGGTACCTGCCCTGCCCTTCCACACTCACAAAGCTTGTGCAAACTGGAGACAGACATTCAAAAGGGAAACAGAGCAGCTCAAAAGGGGACAGGCAGTGTAAGAGGGCAGACCTCTGCTCTCAGTTCTGTAGAAGTACTGCCCAGGAGCTCTCATTGGCTGATGGCTAGCAACACAGACCTGATAGAGCCTGCAAAGGAGAGACTGGAGTCTGTCCCCCTTTACAGATGTATTCACAGGAGTGCTGTAAGTAAAACATGAGAAGTAATTCTTCCATTTTACTCAGCATTGATAAGGCCTCAACTGGAATATTGTGTCCAGTTTTAGGCACCACACTTCGGGAAAGGTGTGGACAAACTGGAGAAAATCCAAAGGAGAGAGAGAAAAAAAGATTAAAGGTCTAGAAAACATGACCAACAAAGAATGATAGAAAAAACTGGAGTTCAGTCTGAAGAAGAGATGAGTGAAGGGGGACATGTTAACAGTCTTCAAGTACATAAAAGGTTGTTATAAAGTGGAGGGTGATAAATTATTCTCCTTATTGTCTGAGGACAGGACAAGAAGTAATGGACTTAAATAGCAACAACAGAGATTTTGGTTAGACATTAGGAAAAATTTCCTAACTGTAAAGCTATGTAAGCATTGGAATAAATTACCTAGAGGCTATGGAATCTCTCTGTCATTGGAGGTTTTTAAAAACAGGTTAGACAACCATCAGGAATGGTCTAGGTATTACTTAGTTCTGCCTCAATGCAGAGACTGGATGAGATGCCCTATTGAGTCCCATATTTCTATGATTCTATGCTGCAGAGTGGAGGAAGAGCAATGGATTTGTTACAGAGTACTGTAAGAGAGCCTCTTTGAGGAGAAAAGCTCCAGCAAACTCTTCCTCAGGGTGGGAAAGCAAAGGAAAAAGGGCTTAAACCCCAATTTTTATATTGCTTGTTCATTCACTATACAAATTGCTGCCTTATTAAGGGCACATTTGCTTTTGTCGTTTTGGTACCTAGAGTCTCTAGTGTTTGCAATATTTACCCCTTAGCAGGCTGTGAGGGGTTCTCATCTTGTTCCTGGTCAAGCCTTCTATGATGGCTCATTGCTTGGAGCTGAGCCTGGGGCTGAGGCTCCAGCACACCTGTCTAACCCAAAGCCCCATTCCCTGGCAGAGCGAGGGATTGGCAATTTGTGGGAGTAAGGCATAGCTTGCCCTTGAAAGTTCCTGAAAGGCTGCCCATAACACTTCTTGGACTTGACTCATGCCTGCAGGGCTTCTCTGCTGACAGAGTAGAGGGTGGTAGGATCACACTCAAGAAGTACTGTACTGGAGAAGGCAAAGAGTGGGAGTCTCAATAGTCCATTAATTCTTCACCTTAGGAAAGTGAGAGAGGAGCTAAAAGCTGAAATCAAGTGACTACTGCAAGAAAACAAATAAAAATGTAAATTATACAACAAAATGGTAAGGAGAAACAAAACTGCCAACGTTGTTGGAGGGAGAAGATATGGTGGTCTGAACTGAGCCCTGGAACCTCCAAAAACAGCACTAGATTGCCTTCAAATTCTACAAGTGAGATTTGTTACCCATTAGTGATGAATGCAGACAGAAGCTGTGTAGCAGAAAAACTATTGGTTATAGTTTCTCTAAAAGGAAATGTCATAAATGCACTAGATTTATTCTGTCCTATCAGCATATGGTACTTACTTTTGATAGGTCTTTGACAGTCTCAGTTTTTCCTGTACCAGCTGGACCAGCAGGACAGCCTCCTAGATTCAAGTGTAGTGCTCCAGTAAGGGTTAACCAGCATCGCTCGGTAAGCGGTGTAATAACCAATCGAGAGGAACAGCCCAAGTACTCATAGCCATAAATAAAGGAGGCATTACCTTGAACTACCCTACATGTGGTGTTCATTTCATTCCATTCATAACGCAACTGCCTGAAATAATATTTGTGTATTAGAATCTTGTAAAATGAATGACAAAGGAATTAACAACACACCTATTCACTGTGTGGAAAACACATGGATTTTTTAAATGCAGGGATAAATTAGACAGAGTTGAAGGTGCAGAAAGAGTCAAACAAAAAAAAATAATCATAAATAGGAGAAAATTTAGAAAGCAAAGGTAATTATTTTACGTACTGAAAATAAAGCATCACTTTATCATAATGACATGGAATACTGAATATATGAGTAAAAATACCACAAACTCTGAGGACTTGTTTACACGGTCAGCTAATACACAGCAGACCAGGGTTTTAATGTACAGCACACTAGCTTGCCAGGCACTATTGGGTCTTGTGGATCCTGCTATCACATACTAAAAGTTTTGTAGTGCACTTTGACATACTGATGTTTGAAACACTGGGCTCTTCATCCAATCTCAGTGTTGTCCCCACACCTGGCTCCTTGCCTGAGTCTCTTGGCTTAGCCAGGCCCAGTCTCCTCATGTGCTCTCTAGCCAGTCCCTTCCCATTTCCCTCCCTGGCTTCCAGTCCCAATCTACTCCCCCAACACCTACCTATCCAGCTCCTGTCCCCTCTGCATTAGAACCAGGCAGCTTCCTTCTACACGCTCCATGGGCCCAGTGGGCGGGGAAGGAGAGAGAGGGAGGGAGGGGGCACTGACAGCACAGGAGAGTGACTGGCTTCTCTCTCTCAGTTCTGATGCCTGGCCCCAAACTGTCCAGCAGCAACCCAGAGCTATAACAGTCAGGAAAGTCCTGCTAAGCCCCAAACTGGAACATGCCCAATATGGACAGAATATTTGGAGAATTTAGTTGAAAGGCTCTAGCAAGTCTCTATTGGGCATGTGCAAATTGTGATTTTTCAAATGCATATAACTTGGTCAAGTTTAGGCAGTTTTTGATTGGGTGGGCAAAAGGAACATCCCTGACAGAAAGGCTACTCCCCTGCCAAATTTCAAGTCTCTGCTGCAAAGTATGGAGTGACACAGCTTCTCAAAGAAAAGGTCACCAGAATTTTTTAACATAGGAAAACAAGCATTTTCCCTTAGGTTCATTCCCAGAAACGGCCAGTCTTTTTGGCCAAAATTTTCAAAACAAACAAACAGCCCCCCTTCCCCGAGCCTGAAGTAAATGCCCAGCATAGAAAATTTCAGCCCTAATGCTTAAAGTTTGGCAAAGTTATAAACAACTGAAAACAGTGTCCAATAATGGGAAGTAATTAGGTGTTGCTATCATCCCCACCTATAATAATTTAAAAACTTTGTACCTTGTCCACTCAAAATCCTCCCTTTTGAAGACTTGTTTATCTATCATACTGGAAAGTATGTCCCTACAATGGATGTACAGAGTAAGCAATGCCTCTAGTGTGGTTTGCTTGTGAAACTGAAGAATATCAGATGCCATCTCTGCAAGCTGCTCTAGATGTTGGACTAGTTCATCTTGAATTTCTGTCAGTGCCATTTTTGGATCAGAACTCCGGAAACTTCTTGTACAATCCTTATTAAACATAATTTGGCTCTAAAAAAGGCAAATATTATCCTAGCAGCATTAACTACAATTTCTATTTCTTTGAATTCAAAAGTACATGTTGCATAAATACACAAATTGGTTTAATAACTTGGGGCCAGATTCTGACATCCTTACATTGACCAGTACTTTACTCCACAAATAATGGAGTAATGAAGATAAGTGCTGCTTTTGATGAACAATGGTAGCAGAGCCCCATGCTTATTTGATATTTCCCTTCTGAACACAGAGAAAAAATAATATAATCTTTTCACACTTTAAAGATGATTTTTTTTTATCTTAACCTTCTTCTCAAATGATCACATTCTTCTATATTTTACTTCAGGTAACTGACTCTGGAAATACTAATGATTTTTTCACATTCATAAATGTTATTTAAATGTAATTCACATATAACTATTTTTTCTGTAAGCTTCTGTTACAGCCCTTAAAATTACCCTCCTCCCATTATTCCTCTATTTTTACCCTATTAAGTTTGAGGCCCTCAAGTCAAGACTGCTATCCCTTCTCTTTTTTCCCTGACTGCTGGGCAATACAAAATGGTCCCACCCTCAAGCAACTTTTAAATTGCTCCAACCACCTCTGATAATCAGAGAACCAGAGTACAGAAGCAGGACTAAACCTGCAGAAATGAAAAGGTTTATGTTAAAGAATCATCTTATCAACCAAGTAGTCAAGCATTTTGTACTGAAATTTAGAAATCTGCATTCATATGGCATTATTAGCATAGGATTTAGATATTTAAAGGCAGAGTTTCTCACTAAAACAGAAATCCAAAATACAAGTGGCCATGGCAATGATACTTACCACAAGTAGTACCACCTGTCCTGGATGAGTCAGAAACCACTGTTTAAATTCCATTTGATTCCACTCTACCACTCCAATATTTACAAATCTACAACACATGTCATACTATTAAAATAAAATTAGGTGATCACAGAAATACTATTAGTTAATTATTATGCTGCCCAGAGGCGATGTGCGGAGGGGGGCATGCATGCTCACATGCCTCCCCTCCCCAGACTTGCTGGTTTGTAGTGAGCATGCTCAGTAACACTGCTGAAGCTGCTGCCCTCACTTGCCGCTGCCGCCCCCCCCCCCGCCATTGACAGGCATGGGTCGCCTCTGATGCTGCCATATACTAAGATTTTGTGGCAGACTTCATAATCACTAGCTAATATAGCAAGTATTTTGACAAACCAGAATTTGCTATTCTGGATATTTTTTGGATGCTACAGCAGATCACCAAGGGCCCAATGATGCAAAGTCCTCATCACCTTCAGTGTCACATGAGGTGCTCAGAACCTTGCATTAAGTGCTTTGCATCTTGTAGAACAGACCCTAAAAGAACTACCATGCCATATGCAAGCATTTTGTCCATAAAACAAATTGCTATATCTGCGCTTAACATCAGTTTCAAAAATTCCTCCTCCAGATGACGACAGTTCAGACTACAGAAGCAAATCCCACTTCTGCTTCAGTGTCTGCTTACTGATGCCATATCAGACCAATACATTACCTAATTTTACAAAAGAAAAACCACTCCTCTTTCAAATAAAACCACTTCTCTGAGAGTGAAGGCATCCATAGTAAAAGATGTATAAAATAAATGGGATTCCAAGAAATTTTAATTGCCATCACTATTCCCTATAATGACTGTGACAGACGTGAGACTTGGGAGATATGTAAACTTCAAAAGACTATTATATTGAAATGGACCAGAGAGGGATTGGCTTTTGTGACAGTAAGAGTTAAATGTGTTTTCAGGGTCCTGGCTTACTGAAGGAATTTCCTGTGTAATTTCTACTTGTAGTTAATGTAAGCTCCCCAATATTGGTTATGCCAAAAATATCTGGCCTTTGAAGCTTTGCCCCAGACATGAGGAACGCTGACTGGTGTTACATGTTTCAGGAAGCCAGAGGGCAAAGGCCCAAACCATGTGAAGACACAGCTGAGCTGTCCCAGGTACGGGTACCAGGTCTGTCTCGGACAAGTAGGAGCAATCACGATGACATGAGCTTTGTCTATTTTCAGCAAGACTTTAAACAGTAGAGGTAATGGTGAAAAGGTGTAGAGAAGGTCCCTGTTCCAGGGATGAGGAGAGCATTGCCCAGGGCATATTGACTCATTCCCACTCTGGAGCAGTAGCGTGGATATTTCTTATTCATGTGAATGGCCAACAGGTCTGTGGACAATGTCCACCATCATCTGAATCCATCATGAAGTATTGTTGAATGTATCTCCCACTTGCGGTTGTATGGAAATTTGTGACTGAGACTTTCCGCTATCAAGTTTTGTGTGCCCAGGAAGTAAGCTGCAGACAGTGTAACTTTGTGGGAGATGCACCAATTCCATAGCCTCATTGCTTCTGCGCATAGGGAGGGCGATCTCGTTCCCGCTTGTCAATTGATGTAGTACATACAGGCTATGCTGTCTGTTAGGATCTTTGTGTGTGATCCTGTGATCAGTGGGAGGAAATGGGCACAGGCACTTCTGACAGCTCTTAGCTTGAGGAGATGGATGTGAAGGGACATCTCCATTGATGACCACTTGCCTTGTGCCATGAGGCCATTCAGATGCACACCCCACCCTATGAGTGATACATCGGCAGTGAGGAGCAATGATGGCGAGGTTTGCAAGAAGAGGATCCCTTTGCAAATGTCAGCTGGGTCCTTCCACAAGTCTAAGGAGTTTTTGATCTTGGTGAGATTTGTCCAGTCTGACCCTGTTTAGTCTGTAGACCAAACTAAACTACATTTGGAGGCATCACATGTGAAGACCCACTGGTGTTCTTTCTGCCATGTGACCCAAGAGGTGGAGGCAGAGTCTAGCTGATATTTATGGGCTGTTCTGAATAGTCTCCATGAGCAAGACTAAGCATAGGAACCTGTGTTGAGGCAAGAGGGCTCTGGCCTGTAACAAGTCAAGGTCAGCCCCTATGAATTCCAGGCATTGCCCTGGAGTGAGGGTTGACTTCTGGGTCTGTAGGCACAGTTCTGTAAACAAGTGCATCATAGATTTGGTGACTTGGAGACAATCATCCAGGTACAAGTAGATCATTATCCCTTGGGAACTTAAGTGAGTGGCCACCACTGAGAGAACCTTGGAAAATACTCTTGGGGCCATTGATAGCCTGAACGGTAGCACTCTGTCCTGGTAGAGGTCATGTCCCAGAGTGAATCTGAGAAATCATCTGCGAATCAGTTGGACTGAGATACAGAAATAAGCGTCCTGAAGGTTGAGGGCCAAAATCCAGTCTCTCTGTTCCAACACTGAAATGATAGTTTCTAAACTTACCATCTTCAATTGTTGAGCCTTGACAAACTTGTTGAGAGCTCTGATGTCTAGTATGGGTCTCCAACCTTCCTTCCTTTTGGATATTAGGAAATAATGAGAGTAGAACTCTTTGCCTCGTAGAAGTTGAGGTACTGGTTCTATGGCTCCTAACTAGAGGAGACAATCTACGTCTTGTCATAGTAAACTCTCGTGAGAAGGGTCCCTGAAGAGAGATGGGGAAGAGTGTTGTGGAGGAGGCAGGGAGGCAAAATGGATGAAATACCTGGTTTGAACAATCTTTAGGACCCATTGGTCCGACATTATGCGTTCCCAGACATTGCGGAATGCTACCAATCGGTGGCCAAATGGGTGTGAAACACTGGTCAGCTGTGTCACTCTGGGGGAGTGGTTTAACAGCACTTCGATCTACCCATCAAAAATGGTGCTTTGATGTACAGGGCTGAGATGAAGAAGATGGTGGGCCAGGTGGTTTGCGCGTAGGGAATTTCCCTTTCTTGCTTTGTGGCTCATAGTGGCATTGAGATTGAGATGTGTGGTCGATGCTGGGATTGGGGACTAACTTGTGTCTTTTGTCCTGGTGTTAGATATCCAGTGACCAGAGAGTAGCCCTGGAGTCCTTCAGGACATGATAGGAGGCATCAGTCTTTTCAGCAAAAAGCTTTGTGCCATCAAAAGGAAGGTCCTCAACAGTGGACCGTCCCTCTTTCAGGAAGCTCAACAGATGAAGCCATAGCACAAGTTGCGTCACCATAGCCACTATGTCCTCCATATCTACGACAGATTGCAGCAATGTCTTTACCCTAATTGGCCCTCCTTTATAATGGCCTTAAATTGGTCACAATGTGATTCTGGCATCTTTTCAATAAAGTCATTCAGTTTTAAGTAATTTATGTAATCATATTCGCTATGAGGGCCTATTAGTTGGCGATACAGAATTGGAGAGTGGCCAAAGAGTAAGCTTTTCTAATGAAAAGATCTAGGTGCTTCCAATTTCTATAACAGGGAATAGCCCTTGACTGGTGTTGTCAGCCACGGGAGTTAACAGCATCCACCATGATGGAGTTGGGTGGGAGAACAGAAGCTCAGATTCCTTGGCAGGGACATAGTACTTTTTGTCCACTCACTTGCAGGTTGGCGCCACTGGTGATGGTGTTTGCCACACAGTTTTTGCTGGGTCTTGGAGGAGGAGGAAAGTGGAAAATGTCAAAGAGTTGATGGTGAGTGTCCTTGACTTCCTCCAATGGTATCCAGACAGTGTCTACCACTCTCTTATCCAGCTCCTGGAAGAGGTGAAACTCATCTGCTAAAGATGATTGGGGAGGCATGATGACTTCTTCCGAAGAGGAGGAGGACATGGTCCTTGGTGTCACTTCTTCCTCAGTACTGGCCTCCTGTTCCCCTATGTCTTGTGGAGGTTCTGAAGCACTGGATGCTGCAGGCAAGGAGATGTATCTTGATGGCTCTTGGGTGAGGCTTGAAGCCCGAGAGGCATGCTGGCAATGTGCCACCCAAGGTTCCCATTACGGCTACTGGGTGGTGGGGGCATACAGCCCAGTGGTGGAGCCCATGAGTGGCCGTACGAAGATGGTGGAGCCATCTGTGGGTATATCATAGAATCATAGAATATCAGGGTTGGAAGGGACCCCTGAAGGTCATCTAGTCCAACCCCCTGCTCGAAGCAGGACCAATTCCCAGTTAAATCATCCCAGCCAGGGCTTTGTCAAGCCTGACCTTAAAAACTTCCAAGGAAGGAGATTCCACCACCTCCCTAGGCAACGCATTCCAGTGTTTCACCACCCTCTTAGTGAAAAAGTTTTTCCTAATATCCAATCTAAACCTCCCCCACTGCAACTTGAGGCCATTACTCCTCGTTCTGTCATCTGCTACCATTGAGAACAGTCTAGAGCCATCCTCTTTGGAACCCCCTTTCAGGTAGTTGAAAGCAGCTATCAAATCCCCCCTCATTCTTCTCTTCTGCAGGCTAAACAATCCCAGCTCCCTCAGCCTCTCCTCATAAGTCATGTGTTCTAGACCCCTAATCATTTTTGTTGCCCTTCGCTGGACTCTCTCCAATTTATCCACATCCTTCTTGTAGTGTGGGGCCCAAAACTGGACACAGTACTCCAGATGAGGCCTCACCAATGTCGAATAGAGGGGGACGATCACGTCCCTCGATCTGCTCACTATGCCCCTACGTATACATCCCAAAATGCCATTGGCCTTCTTGGCAACAAGGGCACACTGCTGACTCATATCCAGCTTCTCGTCCACTGTCACCCCTAGGTCCTTTTCCGCAGAACTGCTGCCTAGCCATTCGGTCCCTAGTCTGTAGCGGTGCATTGGATTCTTCCGTCCTAAGTGCAGGACCCTGCACTTATCCTTATTGAACCTCATCCTAGGGCTCTGTTGGTAGTGAGTACCACATAGGGCTTGGGAGAAGTACTGCAACACTACCTCCTCTGTCTCTCTGTCTGAAGCCTCACTAGAGAGGGGCATGACATGACAGTGTGGATACTTCCTGTGCTTAGTAAATGCTTGGTGCAGGGTTCCCAAGAAGTGAGGACCCAGATGCGTCTAGCATGCAGAGGTCCCTGGAATGGTGGGATTCTGCTAGATCCAATCATCCCAGGGTCAGTGGCAGTGCCAGGCCAGCCGTAGCTGGCAGAACTGATGCGGACTCACATACCGGGAGTATCTTTTAAGAGGAGTGCTTACTCCTGTCTTTTGGTGCCAATGACTCAGTGCTTGTGCCTATCGGGTCCATGGGCCTGCTAGCCATGCCATTTGCTGTCAGTCTCCATGAGCCACGGGTGCCAGACTGAGATTGTCTTGGTGCTGATGGTGCCAAAGATACCAAGTGCAATGGAGATCGCTTACAGCTATCTCGGAGCTCACTGTGGGGACGTCCTGCTCTCTTCATAGATGATTTATGAAAGGGGTCCGCAGCTTGTTTCTTCAACCCACAGCCCTTAGATGTAGAGGGCTTGGGGAAGATTCACATCTGCCAGGTGATTCAGGCTGGAGAGCAACCTCCATGAAGATGACCTTCCAGAAGATCTCTCTGTCCGTAAGGGATCTTGGCCGGAGTTGTTGGCAAAGACCACACTTCTACTGGATTGGCCTTCTCCAAGGCAGAAAATGCACTGAGGGTGCTTATCCACAACTGGGATTGCCTCTTTACAAGTGACGCGTTTTTTGAAGACCGATGCACCAAGCATACCCCGCTGGGGGGGAAAAGAGATATAAGACCAGGAAAGAAATTAAAGTTGGTTTTTTTTTTGGATTTTTAAGCATAAAATAAGAAAGAAAATAACTACAACTGGAACTATAACTAAGAGACTAACTATAGGTATGTAAAATAAAGCATGAGTCTTAATGGACTGCTAATGGCTTGAGAAGGTTGAGAAAGATCTGAGGGAGGTTAGCCCACATGCTCTGATTAGCCTCATAGTGCAACTCAAAGAGAGGCAGCGCATGTGCAGGCCTAACAGACACTGTTTACCGAAGTTCTCCGATCAGCAGCGCAGGGACACAAGTGCACCTACAGTTGAGCAGCCATAGGGTCATTACTTGATGAAAAACTTCCTAACTGTAAGAACAGTAGGACAGTGGAAGAAACTGCCTAGGGACATTGTGAAAGCTTCTTCACTGGAGGTTTTCAAAAGGAGGCTGGATAGTCATCTGACTTGGATGGTTTAGACACAACAAATCCTGCATCTTGGCAGGGGGTAATATTAGATGACCCTTGTTCTGCCTTCTAGCCCTATGATTCTATGATTACTCACCTTGCGCAGTAACTGTGGTTCTCTGAGATGTGTCGAAGGTGCTCGTCTTCAGCTATGCATGCGCCTCTTGAGCCCTTGATCAGAAATTTTACATTAGCAGTGTCCGTTCAGCCTGCATATGTACTCTGTACAACTTTGTGCTGCACACTGAGGGTATATAGAGCTGCATGGGCGAACCACCCTCAAGTTTCTTCTCTATCAGAATGTCCAAAAAGGAAAAGTCCGAAGCAAAGGGCAGGGAGAGCAGGTAATGGAGTATGCATAGGAACATACATCTCAAAAAAAAACAGAGTTACTGCTCAGGGTGAGTAACCTCCTCTTCTTTAAGTTCAGAAGGTAATCCAAGATGGCTGAAGAGGATTCAGCCACAAGATGCTGACAGTGACACCAGATATTGAACCTTTTCCATTTCTGAAGTTAAGTAATCTGAGATGACTCTCTTCTACTGTTTAGTTATACCTGTCGAGCAGGAGGATTCCAATCCAATGAGCCATCTAGCAGCCATGGAGATGGAGGTTGGGGTGAAGCACACAAGTGGCATCCTGGGAGAGAAGATGAAGGATGATCAGAAGCTTGAACATTGGTTGGACATGCAGATGAAGCAGATAAGGATACCAAGCCTGTTTTGTCCAGTTCAGTACTATAAGGATAATCCTTGCTGTGTCCTGTCTGATCTTGTTCCTCACTCTTAGTATTAGTGTCATTGGAGGGTATGCAAAGAAAAGTCCCTTTGTCCAGGGAAAGAGAAAAGCGTCCCCCAAAGACTGGCAACCTAGAGCTCCTCTTGAGCAGATTGAGGGCACTTCTCGTTGCTGAATGTGGCGAATAGGTCAACTTGTGGAAGTCCCCACCTTTGGAATTAGCCCATAAAGACTTTGAGAGTCCAACTTCCATTTTGTAGTCTTAGGAGAAGTGCCTGCTGAACATATTGGCTGTGACAGGGACTCCAGAAAGGTAAAAGGCTGAGATCTGAATCTGATGAGCTATAACACCAGTTCCATAGCTTTATAGCTTTGGTACACAGGGAGGGGAATCTTGCTCCTCCTTGTTTCTTGACATGACATAGAACATGCAAGCTACATTGTCTGTCATGATCCTGACTGATCTGCCCTTGATGAGGGGTAAAAATTGAAGGCAGTCATTTCAGGTTGCCCTGAGTTCCAACAGATTGATATGGAGACAGTTTTCCTGAGGTGACCATCTGCCCTGAGTTGTGAGGGTACTGAAATGTGCTTCTCACCCTAACAGTGATGTGTCCATTGTCAGTTACTGTTGGAATTGGGTGGATGAAAGGGATGCCTGCACAGACACTGAGTTGATTTTTCCACCAGTCTAAAGAGTTCTTCACCTGGAGGGAACCATGACCTGTTTGTCCAAGTTGTCTCTGATCAAGGAATTGATCCTTCTGAAGGATCTGCAGCATGACAGGCATAGTCTTTCATACTCGGTCAAGGCGCAAGCTGCCACGCAACCCAGAAGCTGTAAACAGCTCCTCATTGTAGTTTGGGAGCTGCATTGAATTATCCTGATCAGATTTGCCAAAGTTATGAATCTGTCTATGGTAAGAAAGGCCCTGGCTGCACAATAATTCAACTGCAGCCCCATTAACTATATTCTCCATACAGGGATTAACATGGATTTTTTTTATGTTTAGCTGGAGACCCAATTCCTGGAAGAGAGAAAGGGCTGTCTGGATGGAAGTCAGTACAGCTTTCCAAGATTGGCCCTTGAGCAGCCAGTTGTCAAGATACAGGAAAACTAAAATTCCCTCTCAGCAGAGGTAAGCAGCTACTACCTCCAGAACTTTTGAGAATTCCTTTGGAGCTGAAGAGAGACCAAAGGGAAGTATTCAATATTGAAAAGGCTCCCAGCTCACAGTAAAATGCAGGTATTTCCAGTGTGTGGAAATGGAAATATATAGAGAAATAGGCATCCTGTAGATCGAGGAAGGAATTATAGCTCCCAGCATCACCATCCTGACTTCTGTGACTTTACAAATTTGTTCAGCCGTCTCAGATCTAAGCTCAGTCACCACTCTGTCCTTTGGCATGAGAAAATACTTTGAGTTAAACCCTTTCACCTTGTGAGAAAATGGGATCATTTCTATTGCTCCTAACTGAAGGAGAGAATGCATTTCTCAAACCAGTATAGTCTCATGAGAGGGGTCCCTGTAGAGGGATGGAGAAGGGCTGCAGGAGGTAGGGAGGGAAGGGATAGTGTAGCCTAATGTTATAACCTCCATGACTGACTTGTCTGTTGCAATATGCCACCAAGCCTGTTGGAAACGGGAAAGGTGGTCACCAAAATTGGGAAGATGGGAAAAAGTTTGTAGCTTGCAAGCTAGAGGTGAAGGAGGAATTGAACCCTCGATCAACTCATCCTAATGGTTGTTTCAGGGACAAGTGGGTACTTGCTGAAGGAGGGTGATGAGCTCTCTTCCTCTGGAATCTTTGTCTCTTTCTAGCAGGTTCAGTGGTTCTGTAAAATCAAGAGAACTGGGAAAGGTGCGGGCAGTTTGAGACCAGCTAAATCTCCTTTTGTTCATAGGGGTGTATATAACAGAGATCTCAACATGACCCTGGATTTCTTCAGTGTATCTAGGGACTCCATCTGTAGTTCCAGATAAGAACTTTCGACCATCAAACTGGAGATCCTCAAAAGTATTCTGAAACTCTCTCGTGAACCTCAAACGCTAGAGATATGACGCCCTGTCCATAACAACCGCTGTGGAGAGGGATTTGGCATGGTCATCTTCAGTATCTAAGGAGGCTTGGAGAGATGTTCTGGCTAATAATTGACCCTTCACAAAGATGGTCTGAAAGTGTTGTAATTCATGAAGTCATACTTGCCCATGATCGCCTGACAGTTTACGATCCAAAATGGGAGGAATATGAATGAGTAATCCTTTTGTCTAAAAAGGTCTAACTTCTTCTGGTTCTTACCATATGAGACAGACCTGGTAGCTGTTTACCCCTCTCACTTACAGTATCCACCACAAGAGAATTAAGTCTGTAGGGGTTGAGGGAGAACAAAAATTCTGAGTCCCTGGGAGGAACATGATATTTCTTATCTGCCGGTTTGCAAGTTGGTGAGATGGGGTGGCAGAAGTTAGCCACATAGTCTTCGCTGCATTTAGGGATGCTTCCCGGGTAGTGCAACCCAGGTGGATGTTGCCAATGACAGAAGGTCCAGGGGCTTGTGTTGTGAGTCTTTAGCTTCTGCAAAAGATATCTGAAGGCTGTCAACCAACCTCTCCACAAGATCCTGGAACTGGCAAAAATTGTTGGTCATCAATGGTGGTGGAGGCATGACTGCCTTGTCTGGAAATGAGGATGAAATAGGAGTTTGAGGGGTGACCTCTGTGACACTGCACCCCATACTCTTCATAGTGATATTATGATAATATGATTATGACAGTTATGATGTATTTCATGCAAGATAAATCATATAAGAGGTCATTGAAAAAGTTATGATTTGCCAAATATGGTTATCCTATTTGTATGAATGTATTTTTGTATCTGAAGTTATGAATATTGATTATGTATCTGTACAGCTGGGGAATCATAACTCAGGGGCAGATTGAAGGGGGGGCGTGAATTTTATGAGCTTATGCTGTACAGTTCTCTGTGCAGCACAAGATGGTATAATTCTGGGGTTTTACTCCAGAGGGGGTGCGTGCCTGAGGAGCTGGGAGTAGCTTTCCCATGCAGGGGCTGGTCAGAGAGCTGCCTGTAACTGCAGCTGGATGTGTCCCTACCTGTATGTATGCTGGTGATAGTGCAGGCTGGAGGGTTTTGTAGCTTGTCACACCAGTACAGTGTGAGAGAGAGCCCAGGCTGGTGGGTCAGGGGGCTCAGTGGTACCCCAGTTCCGGGTGGCACCTAGGGGGAACCCGTCACAGCCTCCTTATCCACTGTATTCTCCTGTTCTTCAGAGATCTTCTCATGAAGGGGGGTTGATGGGGAGACTGTATAACCCTAGCCTTTTGGGTAATGGAGCTGGAATTTGGCAAATTGCTGCCGATATGCTACCAAGGATCCTAGTATGGCCCCTGGGGGGAGGGGGAGGCCATACGGAAGAGAGGGGGGTACCCAGAAGTGATTCTACTGTTCCTGTTGTGGACCTGTCAAAGTATGGCTGTCGAAGTATGGCATTCTGTCCCACTATGCACCAATAATAGGAGACTGACTGAATATATCCATCATCCTTCTCAATATCCTCCAAAGCCGGGGGCCCCAGTAAAAAAGGCAGAGAATCTTGCAATACTGGCAAGCAATGGTAATCCAGAGACTGGGATCTTGGTACCAAGAGTTGTTTGGTACCCATAAACAGTGGGGACTCCAGCTCATCTAAATCTGATAAGTCCCTGGAGTAGTGGTATTCCTGTGGTATGGAGTGGATCAGTACCAATGCAGCAGTTGAGCTGGATAGTACTGTTGATCTGGAGCAGGTAGGTGCTGGGGCTTCAGGTGTCTGGTGCTTCAATTTTGTCAGAGGGAGAAGGCATCGATGGTAAGTCAGATGTATACAGTGCCATTCTACAGAAGTGTATGTCCTAGGCATCCTGTTTTTCATGGTACATGGACCTGTTGGAGCCATATTTCTCTGAAACACTCCAGGATCTTCTGGCTCTGCTGGTACTGGAGGAAGAGTTCATTGCTTCCATAATACCAAGTTGAGAGGTTGAGGCCTCCAACGCTGGAAATTTAGTGGAAGATCGGGGCCTTTTGGAAGCTGTCTCCTTATGATGGGAGATCACGTTCCTCTTCTTTGGAGCTTTCCCTGAATTCTCTAAAATCTTCCGCCTCTTAAGGGAGACCTGGGCTGAGGTCAAAGGGGTGCGACGTCTGTCCAGAGACAGATGTTTGGGGAGGGGCATGCTACCGATTGCTCCTGAGAATAAAGCTTATATAAGGAGAAGAGGATAATTCAGAATCAAAACAAGACAGAATAATGCTTCAAGTGTACATGAAGTGGAAAGAAATGAGGTTTGTTGGGATTGAAAATTACACACCTAAACCATCTGCACAATTGTTTTTTTAAGAAGTGTTAGTACAATTTTGTTTGCTGTTTAATACGTGATTAGACTATTGAGAACCATCCCCCATCTTCAACTGGAATTGCATATAAAATATGCTCCAAGAGCAGTGAAATCATGCTCTGCTGTCTTGAAAAGACTAGTCTGGTTATCTCAAATGATACATGCCAATGCTACCAAATGTAAGCCTGAAATTCTGTACATTGTCAGCTTTCATTTAGCTCTAGATAAGAGTGTTTATGGTATGCACTTGCTTGGTTTTTTTTAAATATAATTGTAAGTCTCTTGTTCAAGTGTAAGCTCTTTGGGGGCAGAGACTATCTATCTCCTACTGTGTGTTTATACAGCACCTAGGTCAATGGAATCCCAATCATGATTGAAACCTCTGGATGCTACCACAAATACAAATAAATATATAACACAAATGACTGTAATAGAGAATTTTTTATTCAATGGGAAATATATACTTACTTTTTTACCATATCAAACATGCTGCTCTCTACATTTCCTAGCCACTGCTCAACAGGGCCTCTAACACGAATAATCCTGTAATGTAGAATTTGAAATGTCAGTACTTACTGAAAACAACCGAACATTTTAATTTCATATTCTTAGAACTTTATTTCAATTGTAGGGATAAGGAGTTCTACTGCACCTCTTATTTCTCAATTCTACACACTTGAGGAAATGTTTTCTCACACACTGGATGAAGCTCTCCTTTGGAATCACTGTCTTTCTCCAGGAGTTACAGACTCCTCAGGCCCTGATTCTGCAGCTCATTCATGTGCATAACTCCCAAAGAAATCAATGGAAATTTAGTCTCCATGGGGATTGTGGGCTTAGACCCCTTGTATAATGCATGAAGGATCTCATCCAGAAAAGAATGGTTACTTACCTTAAAGTAAATCTAGTTCTTTGTGACTTGTTCATATCTATTCCACTCTTGGTGCGCATGCACCCTGCCCCAAGACTGGATTATTTTGGCAGGTGGTATCCAGTGGGACCACATCACCCTATAAATTGGTCAATGCAACATTTATTGAAAAGCAAAGTGTTATAAACCATGAATTTACGGTATGTTTTGACTTTTCTGACACTTCTTCCAAAACAGTTGTTGTTTGGCTTGTGCTAGAAGCTTTGTAACCTGCACTGGAACCAATTAAATGTTTGGTATGAGAGAGCTAGAGCGGGCAATATAGTGTCCCTCCCCAATGTTTAATTAATAATGTTGCAGCAAACAATTTTAAACCCATCTCACATGTCTGTCCATCATTAGCCAGCTTGTCCTGGTCAAAGTGTTCTGAAGGCCTGGAAGGTGCAGAGCTGCTGGTGTGATTTGACTCAGAAAGCGCCAGCTCCATTGCTGAATGGCCTCTTGCTTCCCCTTGTCTGTTGATATAATGCATAGCTGTGGTATAATATGTCAGCATTTGGATTATGCATCCCTAGAGTAGCAGCAGGAATGCCTGGCATGCCAAGTGAATGGCTCTGAGAGCTAGGATAATTATATGGAGACAAGCTTCCAGAGGGGAACACAGGACCTGGATTTAAAGGTGATCTAGCTGAGCTCCCCATCGCTGAATGGAGGGGTCTGGCACCAGAGACTTGAAAGGCAGAGGTGCAGAGAAGGGTACCCCACTGCATACTTTTCCCCACCAGTTTAACTAGGAGAGAACTTCCAGGACATGACCTCTATGCCCATTGGATGTCTTCCTCATATATACACTGATTTCAAACACTCTTGCATGCAGTGTAGGTGAAGTCTGGCTAACTGCATCACATAGGGCATGAGGCCATATGTCCCAAAAGTCTGAGTTGGTCACCATTTGGGATCTGGATCAGCCTGTTAGGAGAGGTATGGGCTGATCTGGATCCTTTATCTCCTTAGATAACTTGTCATAAGAGCCAAGCCCTTAGTGAACACCCTCCATGCCATGGAAAGATGAAAGGGCAGGACCCTGTACTGTAGTGAGATATTCCTACTAAGAATCTGAAGTATTTCCTGTGGGACAGATGAATGGATATGTGAAAGTAGAAGTCTTGCAGGTTGAGCATCACAAACCAATCTTGAGGATCTAATGAGGAAATTAAGGAGGCCAGAATCATCATCCTGAAGTTGAAATGACAGATTAATTTATTGTAACTTCAAAATCCTGAATGGAACACCAATCTCCCTCCTTTCTTCTCTGGGATAAGAAAATAATGGGAATAAAACCCAATACCTCTGAACTGTAAGGGCACTTCTTCCATAGCTCCCATTTGTAGAAAGAGTCTATTTCTTGAAATGGGGAGGGTAGGGGGAAGCATGAGGAAGGAAGTGGAATTGGATAGAATACCCCTTATTTAAATTTTTCTGGGTCCACTGGTATAACATGATCCAAGTTCAGGCTTTGTGAAATTGGTGATGGATAAAACAGAGTAAAAGAAAGAAGATCCTCTGGAGGATCCATCAGACTCTCAATACTGGTATCAAACCTGCTAGCTGGGGGAAACCGCAGAATGTGCAGCAGTAGAGGAAGAGGCAGAGGATTGTCAGTGGAACTTCTTCTTTCTTGATGGCTCCGAGGTCCTTTGAGGCTAAGAAGAAGAAGAGGAGGAACACTGCATGAAGGAAGTCTGTGGTCTTGTTTTCTCCTTGGGAAAGAGAAAGCCATGAGAACACATAGAAGGCATGAGAACACAGAGGTGCCCTACAGTCCTTTAAGAAATGGAGATCCTCACCCTTAAAGTTAAAGAGAAGGTCCTTCTTTGATGTTTGGACCTCTCTGTGAATCCCTAAAGATTGGAGCCAGGAAGGTCTTCCCATCATGGCCACTGATGTAGCCATAGCATGCATCACTGGGTCGGACACAATGTGTGTAGCCTGTAAGAAAGTGTAGGTTATCAGCTCTTCTTCAGACATGATGGGTCTTTAGTTCCTGTTGGGTGTTTTTGTGGCAGTTTGTCCCAATTCAAATAATTTTTATTTGGACAGAAGAACTTGACATTGAGCCACACATCTGGAGGCTGACAGATGAAAACACTGTGTGTGAGAATAAGTCCAATATCTTTGGGTCTCTCTCCCTCAGTATAGATTTGGGAGGCCCCTACTGCTTCAACCTATCTTGGATAGCAGCTACCACAAGCAACTGTGGTACTGGGTTGGAATAAAAGTACTCACATCCTGTGGCAGGCACTTGGTACCTCTTGTCAGCTCACTTGGATGTGATCAGAAAGGACTCTGGGGTGTGCCACAGATCTTTCACAGGTTACAACAGTTCCTCATTTAGGGAGCTGCTGAGCCTGCCAGGCATGGAAGGGTGCAAAGTGTCCAGGACTTTGTGAAGTTTGTCCTGAACCACTTACAGAGATATATTTGGAGTGTCTGCCATGAGCTTGATCAAACTCTCGTGGAACACCTTTAAACTGTTGAATGAAGTTGAATGAAATAAATCCAGGGATTTACTGTCTTGTCAGTAGAGGATGAGTTCACAGTCGTGACACTAGACACAAGTTTGTTCTTCCCCTGGAAGATTTTATTACTCACCACTTTCTTCCTCCTGTACAGAAGCACATTCTACTGAACGTTGGGTAATGAGATGTCAAGTGCTGAAGGATCGGTACTGGAAGATACATGGTACTCTGATTTAAGGCTACTTCTGGTGCTCTCTGGACTCTTCTCAGGCTATTAGATGCCCTTCCGCCACTGAGCTGTAAACTACAAGTCTTGTGCCTTGACTCAATACACACTGGAGAGGATGATCTATGTCTCATCTCAATTCTGGACTGGTGCTCTTTCCCACCCATAAGAGGTCATCAAAGCCATAATGGAGGAGGACGGGGTCTCTTGGTCAATGGATCCTGAGAACACAGGGTAGAATCTCAGCTCACAGGCCACTTGTGGAGCAAGACTGATTGTAGGACTGAGGTCTAGCTGCATCTTTCCTTTGGTGTCTGAAGAGGATTGCATAGCGCACTCAAAGAGGAACAATTTCAGGAGAGCTTCTCTAGCTTTTTGAGTCTACTTAGAGAAGAAACAATGTATGGTACATTGTTCAAAAATGTCCCTCTCCAACAGATACTGCTGGCCAAAACAATCCAATCTTGCATGCATGGGGTATATGTGCACCAAGAGTGCAATCCATGTGAACAATCACTTGGGAAATAAAACCTTTAGGTTTTATGTACATTTCTGAATCCAATGAAACACATTCCAATGAAAGATAAGTTACCAATTATTGACATTTATATGGCAGATCTTCTCCTTCACTCATAGTCTATTTCCCCATAGCAGTAGTCACTCCCTAAACATCTTGGGCCAAATCTTCACTAAAGATCTGACCTCTCTTTGTTACATGTGTATCTATCTAAGTTATAATTTATTTATTTTGTGACCAATCAGTAGATTTAATAAGCTTAATATCTGTTGTTTTTAATGTTCCAACATAGCTCTAACATATTGTTTGAAAATCCCTAACAGCCATATTCCAATTTTCAGGTTGTGTAATGCAATTTTGCTGCTCCCTTCCATACTGTGCACCTTTTTATATTGTTAATCAGTACACTGTTCTTTTTTTAAGCCCCTGCTCTGACATTAACATTCTTAATAATTTGTCCAATTTTGTTATCTGGCTTCATTATCACTTTTTTATTTAAGATTCAAAAACTGAGATAGCAATGTATGCATTTCATAAATGATTAATACCATATTTATACTTTATAGCTCCATAAATGGCATGCTAATCATGTAAAACATAAGCAAAACTGTTCTAGAGAATAACACAAGTGGAAGAGAGAATTAGTGTGCATCTCTATTTTGGGTAAGTACAATTAGAGAAATAACTAAGAAAGCCTTCAAAAATTAAAATATAATATTTAGCACTTACAGTATGTAGTGCTTTCTTTTCATCTATAGATTTCAAAATTCTTAACAAAAGTGGGATTATTATCCCTATTTTATAGGCACCTAATAGAAAAAATGATCTGTTGTAAGTAATGCTGGACAGATTCAGATAAAATATAAATTAGATTCTTTAAAAAACTTCTCACAGTCAAAGATACTTTACATTTATGGAAAAAAATATTTTAACCCACTGATTTCAGCGCACATATGAATGTTTGCAGAGTTGGGGCCTTAGTTTGTAGATTATTTAGCTTTAAAATTTTGAATAAGCTATCATGCCTTTCACAGTAGTTGTGTCTTAACTACACATTTACCAAAGAATGGGAAATTTATTACCACATAACTTCCTTTCCGCTAGCAATGTCTCCCACAATTCTGAGACTGTATGAGCTATTCCCCCTCCTGTTCAGTGTTGTAGCACAGCTCATGCTGGCCAAGCCCTCTTCTCTTGCTTGCTCCTGACAGCCACG
Source organism: Eretmochelys imbricata (assembly GCF_965152235.1). NCBI lineage: Eukaryota > Metazoa > Chordata > Testudines > Cheloniidae > Eretmochelys > Eretmochelys imbricata. The sequence continues at coordinate 158,702,086 of NC_135574.1, forward strand.
AGATGGAGCCGGCTGAGGTAGATGTGGGGAAGCTCTTAATTAGGGGGGAAACCCCCACAAGTTCTAAAATGGCTACTGGTAAGGCCCCAGGGTCCTTTCAGTAAGCCCCTTGGGTTGATACTGAGGATGAAACCAGGGTGGACAGGTAGTATATGCTTGATGGTGGGATTAGCTATGCTGGGACAGATAGGATTCCACTTCAGAGTCTGATGAAGAAGAAGCCTCTTGCTGCTACCATGGTGGGGCTGTACTGAACAGTACCAGTGAGGAAGATTCAGACTCTGAAGAAAGGAGAGTCAGGGAGATCTGTGCCTTCCCCTTAGGCAGCATTGTCTTAATCAGCACCTTGATGGCTAATTCAGCTGGACCTGCCCAGTGTGGTGGTGAAACCGCTTACTGGTAGCTTGGGCACCAGTGCCAGGTGAGACTCCTGAACTGCCAGTAATGGTGGCACTGAGAGATTTAAATGCCTCAAATGCCTCTGAAGTAGACAGTACCGGGGCATGAGGTGATCCCAATGATTGTGCTTCAGGAGCTGGTCAGAACAGCCCTGTACTGGGCCCTGGTGTCAATGAACTCCCCTGCTTAGAGATGTGCTCTGGGGAGTGCATCCTCTTTGAGCACCCTCCTGAGTCTTTAGACCTCTTCACTTCCTTCAGTCATCCTTGTACCAAGTACAATTTACAGTGACTCTTCTTTGTTACTAGCAACAGCAATCTGCCTGTCGGTACCAGTAATGCAGAATGTGCACTACTGACTAAAGCAGAGGTGCTCAGTACCCAAACCAAGGTAGATAGTTCAGATGGAGGACATAAAACCAATTTCAGCAGCAAATTTTTCAATCTGGCTGCCCTGTCTTTTTTGGAATGGGCTTTAATCCCTTACAAATACTACATTTGTTATTCATGTGAGCCTCCCCGAAGCACTTAAGGCAGCTGGGGTGAGGGTCACTATTAGGCACTGCCTTACCTCAAGGGCAGCAGCACTTGAAACCCAGGGAACACGGCATATCTCCAGTACCAGAGCCAGTACCCAGACTGGGTGCTGGATCCACACAAACAACAATAATTTGTATTAAATACACTAACTACACAGAACTACAATGAGCACTATTTACATGATTTGACTAAAGACTTGCAGATGCAAGGAAAGGGAGCTCCAAAAACCATTACAAACAGTAAGAAGGAACTGAGGGAGGTCAGGTGCCTTTTTTCTTATGCCTGTGAGCTTGTTGGTGTGCATGCTGCCTCAACGGATATCGCTAAGGGAAAAACTCTTTGACAACTGTGCACTGGAGCTCACAACAACCTACAGTGTAATGGATGTGTGCAATCACTTGACGAAGAACATCCCATATGTCTTAGAAATGTGAGAAACACTGGGCTGCAGAATGCATTTGTTCTAATGCAAAATGTTTACCAGTTGTTATGCGACAAATCTGACCAGTTTCTAGATTTATAAAGCACTGTGCATGTTACAAACAGAAATGCTGAGACAATGTATTCTCTGGAGTTAGTATTTATAGTAGGTTTCAGAGTGGCAGCCATGTTAGTCTGTATTCGCAAAAAGAAAAGGAGTACTAGTTGCACCTTAGAGACTAACAAATTTATTTGAGCATAAGCTTTCGTGAGCTACAGCTCACTTCATCGGATGCATTCAATGGAAAATACAGTGGGGAGATTTATATACATAGAAAACATGAAACAATGGGTGTTACCATACACACTGTAACAAGAGTGATCACTTAAGCTGAGCTATTACCAGCAGGAGAGCAGGGGGGAAAAAACCTTTTGTAATGATAATCATGGTGGGCCATTTCCAGCAGTTGACAAGAACATATGAGGAACAATGGGGGGTGGGGGAGCAGGGGAATAAACATGGGGAAATAGTTTTACCTTGTGTAATGACCCATCCACTCCCGGTCTTTATTCAAGCCTAAGTTAATTGTATCCAGTTTGCCAATTAATTCCAATTCAGCAGTCTCTCATTGGAGTCTGTTTTTGAAGTTTTTTTTGTTGAAAAATTGCAACTTTTAGGTCTGTAATCAAGTGATCAAAGAGATTGAAGTGTTCTCCAACTGGTTTTTGAATGTTATAATTCTTGACGTCTGATTTGTGTCCATTTATTCTTTTATGTAGAGACTGTCCAGTTTGGCCAGTGTACACGGCAGAGGGGTATTGCTGGCACATGATGGCATATATCACATTGGTAGATGTGCAGGTGAACGAGCCTCTTATAGCGTGGCTGATGGGATTAGGCCCTATGATGGTGTCCCCTGAATAGATATGTGGACACAGTTGGCAACGGGCTTTGTTGCAAGGATAGGTTCCTGGGTTAGTGGTTCTGTTGTGTGGTGTGTGGTTGCTAGTGAGTATTTGCTTCAGGTTGGGGGGCTGTCTGTAAGCAAAGACTGGCCTGTCTCCCAAGATCTGTGAGAGTGATGAGTCGTCCTTCAGGATAGGTTGTAGATCCTTGATGATGCATTGGAGAGGTTTTAGTTGGGGGCTGAAGGTGATGGCTAGTGGCATTCTGTTGTTTTCTTTGTTGGGCCTGTCCTGGAGCAGGTACTCTTCTGGGTACTCTTCTGGCTCTGTCAATCTGTTTCTTCACTTCAGCAGGTGGGTATTGTAATTGTAAGAATACTTGATAGAGATCTTGTAGGTGTTTGTCTCTGTCCGAGGGGTTGGAGCAAATGCGGTTGTATCGTAGAGCTTGGCTGTAGACAATGGATCATGTGGTGTGGTCTGGATGAAAACTGGAGGCATGTAGGTAGGAATAGCGGTCAGTAGGTTTCCGGTATAGGGTGGTGTTTATGTGATCATCGCTTATTAGCACTGTAGTGTCCAGGAAGTAGATCTCTTGTGTGGACTGGTCCAGGCTGAGGTTGATGGTGGGATAGAAATTGTTGAAATCATGGTGGAATTCCTCAAGGGCTTCTTTTCCATGGGTACAGATGATGAAGATGTCATCAATGTAGCGCAAGTAGAGTAGGGGCATTAGGGGACAAGAGCTGAAGAAGCGCTGTTCTAAGTCAGCCATAAAAATGTTGGCATACTGTGGGGCCATGCGGGTACCCATCACAGGGCCTAATCACATCAGCTACACTATCAGAGGCTCGTTCACCTGCACATCTACCAATGTGATATATGCCATCATGTGCCAGCAATGCCCCTCTGCCATGTACATTGGCCAAACTGGACAGTCTCTACGTAAAAGAATAAATGGACACAAATCAGACGTCAAGAATTATAACATTCAAAAACCAGTTGGAGAACACTTCAATCTCTTTGATCACTCAATTACAGACCTAAAAGTTGCAATTCTTCAACAAAAAAACTTCAAAAACAGACTCCAATGAGAGACTGCTGAATTGGAATTAATTGGCAAACTGGATACAATTAACTTAGGCTTGAATAAAGACCGGGAGTGGATGGGTCATTACACAAAGTAAAACTATTTCCCCATGTTTATTCCCCTCCTCCCCTACCCCCCACTGTTCCTCATACGTTCTTGTCAACTGCTGGAAATGGCCCACCTTGGTTATCACTATAAAAGTTTTTTCCCCCCTGCTCTCCTGCTGTGATCACTTAAGTGATCACTCATCTTAAGTGATCACTCTCGTTACAGTGTGTATGGTAACACCCATAGTTTCATGTTCTCTACGTATATAAATCTCCCCACTGTATTTTCCACTGAATGCATCCAGTGAAGTGAGCTGTAGCTCACGAAATCTTATGCTCAAATAAATTTGTTAGTCTCTAAGGTGCCACTAGTATTTATAGTGGTCTCCACACTCAAATTCAGCTCTGAGTATGTGAAGTTCCCACTGTAATCAGTGGAAATTGTATGTGCTGACTCCAGGGCTGAAATGGGTCCTTAAGGTGTTACAATCTAGTGCGAGAAGAGCTTCACATCACAATATTTGAAGCCATTCAAAATATTCAAAACTGACCCATCATTAGATGGTATCTGCATGTTTCTGATGAGGCGTAATGAAGCTTTGAAGCTGCTGAAGCAACCTGTCACATGTTTCAGAGACCTCACACCAACACTATCTGTACACCAAGGAATCCATACAAAGTTACAGTACTTTATTGTAAAGAGCTGTCGGAAAATCAGCAGAAATTTCTTAAATTTCCATTGTGTTAATTATCATGCAATATATGTATACCATACTTTGGCACTAAGAGAGTCTCTTCTTCAGCAGAACTGATCATTGCTACCACTGGAGAGTTCTGGTCATGTCCGTGTATATATAACTTCCTGATATTCGCAAAACATTTCACAAGATGAGGCTATGGTACAGACATAAAAGAAAATAACAGAATAAAATATGAACAGCCTGAGATTATGTGTAACAAGAAGAATATTCCTAGCATGCAGTACTGAAATGTTACCTGCACAGCCTCAGGATTTTTGCTTTTAGCTAAAATGTCAAGAAGTTCACCATTGCTGAGAAAGTAAAACCTTGGGAAAATCATTCGTTTAATCTCAAGATAGTCCTGTTCCAAAAAAAAATTAAAAAATAAGAAAATAATTTTAAAGATACATTGAAATTATAATACAGAAATACGATCCCAAAATCCTCATCCTCACTTTCACGGCCCTGAATTCCAGATACGTACACCCCTCTTAACTTCATCCTTTTCCTCCACACTTTACATTGCTCCTACTCCTCTCTCTTTATTCATTACCTTTTCCCTTCCTGTGTTTGGTTTTCTGCCCTTTATGCTATCCACTATAGTTGGACCAGCCTCCTTTCAAGTCAGCTAAGTACCCTTCCTCACTTCCCTCACCTTCAAACCTCTCCTGAAAATCCACTTTTTGCATAAATATAATCAATCCAATACTGTCCCCACTTCTTCCTGTGACTGAATTCTTGTCCTGTGGTTTGCTTTTGTCTGTGTTCAACTAGAAACTCTTTGTGGCAGTGATGTGTGATCTTACTTATTTTGTAGTCCACTATGCATATTTATAAAATAATAATTTTATCAGGCTTACTCTGGTTGAAGCGCTCAGAGCACAAAGACCATTTTAAAACTCCACAGGATAACATTCCTCTCTCTCTAAATATATATGTATAACACACATATATATAAAAACACATCTTCAGTCCACCACTACAAATATATTCTAGACTACTGACTGCTCAAAAGGGAGCTGATGCAAACAATGCAATGTCAGTGCAATACATGCCTAACTGCTCACCTCAATGAGCCACTTACTGCCACATCCTATATTAGTTGCATGCAACAGAGTTGCTTTGCTGGCAGCCTCTTTTAGAGGAAATTACTGCAGTCAAATTGCTGTAGGTAAATCCTATCAATAATCAAATGTTAAATTACACTAACTGTTTGACAAGGATTTATATAATGATGACTAGTATGATAGGAAGGCAAAGCAGCTCAGTGTCTACTTTGCTTGTTTTCTCTCAAAAATAACATGTGAACAGATGACTAGCAAAGTCACTGTAGTCAGTATAGGGGAAGGGATGCAGAATGGGATAAGTAAAGAACACATCAGAGATCTTCTGACCAAAGTGAATGAATTCTAATCAGTGGGGCTGGTTATTATTCACCCAAGGGTACTGAAGGAATTAGCTGAAGAAATCTCAGAGCCATTGGCAACATATTTACAAAGTCATGAATGACAGGATAAGTCCCGGAAGACTGGAGAAGGGCTAATGTAGTGCCCATATTTAAAAAGGGGAAGAAGGAAGAACCGGGAAACTGTAGACCTGCCAGCCTGACTTCACTACTTCAGAAGCTACTAGAGCAATGTATAAAACATTCAATTTGTGAATACCTGGAGGATGATGGGGTAATCACTAGCAGCCAGTGTGGATTTACCAAGAACAAATCATGTCAAACCAGCTTGATTTCTTTCTTTGACAAGGTAACTGACTTAGTGGATAGAGGGAATGTGGTGGTCATAATATACCTGGACTTCAGCAAGGCTTTTGACACAATCCCACATGACATTCTGATAAGTAAGCTGGAGAAATGCGGGCTTGGCAAAACTACCATTAAGTGGATACATAGTTGGTTACACTACTGCAAAGAGTAAGTATTAAAGAAACAATGTGATATTGGAGGGAGGTCTCAAGTGGGGTTCCACAAGGATCTGTTCTGGGTCCGGTGTTGTTTAACATCTTTATTAATGACCTGGCTGTAGCTATAGAAAACATACTGATCAAGTTTTCAGAATACACAAAGCAGAGTGGAGGGTGCCAATACTTTGGAGGATAAAGCTAAAATTCAGAGATATCTTGATAAATGGGAGAACTGGGCTAGAGACAACAAAATGAAATTCAACAAAGACAAATGTAATGTGCCACACTTATGGAAGTAAAACCAAATGCACAGATACAGAACGGGGGAAAACTGGCTTGGTGGCGGCACTGCTGAGAATGAAGGAAAGCTTATTCACCTTGTGCAGTCACTGGAGTTCTTCAAAATGTGTGTCCCCGTGGGTGCTCCACTTTAGGTGGTGGTGCATTCAATGCCATCCATTGGAGATTTATGGTAGCAGGGTCCGCGCGGGGCGCATGTGTGCAGTAGACATCTCACGGTACCGCTGGTGCCACGTGTAGTGCATTCCTTCTCTACCACAGAGTCCTCACTGTGAACTCCGAAGTAGAAGGGAGGAGGGTGGGTAGTGGAGCACCCACAGGGGCGCACATCTCGAAGAACTCCAGTTACTGCACAAGGTGAGTAACATTTCCTTCTTCTTCGTGTCCCTGTGGGTGCTCCACTTTATGTGACTGTAGAGCAGTGCCCCCTGAGGGCTCGGGGGACTTCAGGTTCGTTCGAGTCATTGAGGTAAGTACTGTGAGGCCCACTATGACATCAGCCCAGGAGTCCTATGTGACTGCATAGTGCTTTGCGAATGTGTGAACGGAGGCCCAAGTGGCTGCCTTACAGATCTCTAGTATTGGAACGTTATTGGGGATGCTACTAAGGTTGAATGGACCTAGTAGAATGTACTCTAACGTGCTCCAGTGGTTCTGTATTCTGGATATGGTAGCACGTTTGAATGCATGTGGAAATCCATTTGGATAATCTCTGAGTGGATACAGCATCTCCATTTGAGCACTTGGTAGTAGAGATGAAAATTCTAGGGGATTTCCTGAAAGGATTGGTTATTTCAAGGTAGGACACTAGTGCCCTTCTAATGTCTAGAGTGTGTAGGGCAGCTTCTGTTGGAGTACCATGAGGCTTAGGGTAGAATGTCAGTGGGTGAATAGATTGGTTCATGTGAAATGCTGAGGTTACTTTCTGTAAGAATTTAGGGTGTGGACATAACGTGACCTTGTCCTTGAAGAATGTTGTGTATGGAGGATCTGCCATGAGCACCCTATTTGCTCACCCTTCTTGCTGAGGTAATGGTGACCAGGACGGCTACTTTCATTGATAAGTGGAGTAATGACTAGGTGGCTAATGGTTCGAATGGTGGTCTATTGAGGCATTTCAGTACCAAGCTGAGGTCCCATGTTGGTGTAGGTCGTTGCATGTCTGGGTAAACGTTTATGAGACCCTTCAGGAAGCGTTTCGTAGTTGGGTGTGAAAACGTCAAAGTTCCATTGATCTCTTGGTGGAATGCTGAAATGGCTACATGATGGACTCTGATTGAGCTTATCGTTAAGCCAGTGCTTTTCAGCTCCAATAGGTATTCTAAGATTAATGGTAGTGGTGCTGAATCGCTCATCAAGTGTCTTCCTTGACACCAGGCAGAGAACCTCTTCCATTTTTGAAGGTAGGTATTTCTCGTAGTCCGTTTCCTGCTATTTAATAACACGTGTTTAACTTGTTCTGAGCAGGTTATTTTGTCATGGTGGAACCATTCAGGAGCCATGCCTGTAAGTGGAGTATCTCCAGGTTCGGGCGGAGAGTACAACTGTTGTGTTGAGATAGCCGATCCGGCCAGCGAGGGAGAGCTCGCGGGCACATATCACCATGCGTAACAGGTAAGGATAAAAATGCCTGTTTGGGCCATGTCAGGACTATAAGGATAACTTTGGCCCTGTCTACTCATATCTTGTGTATTGCGTGTGATATCATTGGTATCGGTGGAAATGCATACGTGAGTTGTGCCTCCCATTTGATGAGGAAGGCGCCCTCTAAAGACTGTAGTCCCAGTCCCGCTCTCAAGTAGAACATCATGCATTTGCGATTCGTTAGGGATGTGAACAGATCAATGGTGGGAGTGCCCCACTGTTTGAAGACTGAACCCAGGACCTCTCCATTCATCTCCCATTCATGCTCCTGAGAGAAGTTCCTGCTGAGCATGTCTGCTGTCACATTCTGACAGCCTGGCAGGTAACACGCTGAGACGCTGAGATGTTTACATTGTGTTGTATTCATCAATTCTGAAGTCTCATGGCTTCTGTGCATAGAGATTGTGAGCTCCTCCTTGCCTGTTGATGTAGAACATACAGGCGATACTGTCGGTCATAATTTGAATGGATTTGTTCCGTAGATGAGGTAGGAAATGTCTGCAGGCACTGTGGACTGCTTGTAACTCTAGCAAACTGATGTGCAGTTCAGTTTTTCCCAGAGACCTTTTGCCCTGTATCGTGTGTTGACACATGTGAGCACCCTAGCCTATCAGTGAGGCATCTGTGGTGATCGCTGTTGTCAGGGGTTCCTGTTGGAAAGGGATACCCATACAGACATTTTGTGGTCTTGTCCACCATAGTAATGAATTCAGGACATTTGATGGAACTGTGAGCCGTTTGTGTAGGCTGTGTTTGCTTCGTATGTATACCATGCTTAGCCAACCTTGTAGGCATCACATATGTAGTCTTGTATGTCGTACCACAAACATCATGGCCACCATGTGTCCTGGTAATTGTAGGACTGTGCGAGCCCAAACTTGAGGACTGACTTGTACCTCTGAGATGAGGTTTGTGAGGTCTGTGAATCTGGTAAGGGGTAATGAATGATGCCTTGACTCCTATGGCGTCAAAGTGTGCCCCGATACAGTCTAGTTCTTGGACTGGGTCTATGGTTGATTTCTGTTTATTTGTAGCTCCCAGAATAGTGTGATAGTGGACTGGACTGCATCCATTGTGTCTTGTAGAGTTGGGCCTTTGGTAAGGCAATCGCCCAGGTCAGGGGAAATCATTATTCCCTGTTTCTGTAGTTGTGTCGCTACCACCGCTAGAGTTTTAGAGAAAACTCTTGGTGCTGTGGATAGGCTGAATGGTAGTACTCTGTATTGGCAGTGTTCTCATCCTATCGTGAATCGTAGACATTTCCTGTGAGCAGGATGAATGGTGATATAGAAATAAACATCTTGAAGGTCGATGGCTGAAAACAGTCACCCTGTTGCAGCACTGGGAGTATCATACCCAGTGTGACCATCTTGAACTTTTGCGATCTGACAAACTTGTTGAGCTTCCGGAGATCTGTGATGGGTCTCCATCCCCCGCTCTTCTTCTGGGTCAGAGAGTAATTGGAGTTCCTTCCCTCTGAATTGTAGTGGTGCTTGTTCCATGGCAACTAGTTGTAGAAGATGATCAACTTCTTATTCTAGTCAGTACTTGTGAGAAGTGTTCCTGAAGAGGGACAGGGAAGAGGGTAGGGTAGATGGGCAGGAGGTTAAGGGGATAGTGTATCCCGACTTGATAACTTCTAACACCCATTGGTATGATGTTATGGTGGTCCAGATGTGGTAAAAGGGCCGGAGTTGATGGCCAAAAATTGGGGATGGGTCAGGTGTGAGTGCTGTTTCATGAGGGAGGTCGTTCAAACCCTTGACCAACTTTTCAAAATTGCAGTTTTGGAGGTGCTGACCGAGAAGTTGGCACCTGAGATTGAGGTGTTTGCCGGTGTTGTGATAATTGATGCTGGCATTGGTTATCGTATGGTCGCTGTTGTTGTTGCCTGTTTAAGGCGTCTCTAAGTCTCTGATATGGTTGGTATCTCCCTCTCTTTGCAGAGGGGGTGTAAATCCCCAAAGTGCGGAGCGTGGCCAGTGTCTCCTTCATTGAATGAAGAACCTCATCGGTCTTCTAAGAGAAGAGTTGTTGCCGGTCGAAAGGTAAGTCCTCTAATTTTGTCTGGAGTTCTTTTGGTATCCCCGAGACCTGAAGCCATGAAGCTTGAAACATTGCTACAGCTGTGGCCATCATTCTGGCTGCAGTGTCTGTTCTGTACAATGCTGCCTGATGGGCTGTTGTGGATATGAGATGGCCCTCGATGACAACGGCCTAGAATTGTGTGTTTTTTATCTGGGAGCTCAGATGTGAACTGGGAAAGTTTCCCATAGTTGTCATAGTTGTATTTTGCCAGTAGTGCTGAATAATTGGGCACTCAAAACTGAAAGGTGCTGGAAGAATATACTTTGCATCCGAACAAGTCGAGTCTTTTGTGTTTTTTGTCATGGGGTGTAACCTTGAATTGTGGCTGTATGTTAGGGTGATTTACTGCCTCGACAACTTGGGCGTTGGGAAGTGGGTGCACAAATAGAAAGTCTCCCCCTTGGATGATATCGTAATATTTTCTATCTGTGCTTTTGCAGGTGGGTGGAATAGAAGCAGGTGTCTGCCAGACTATCTCCGCAGGATCCAAGTTGGTCTCATTGATGGAAAAGGCAATCTTAGAGGTAGATGCAGGTTGCAGTATTTGTACCAGCTTGTGGTGGTTTATCTTTACCTCCTCCAGCAGGATGTCTTGGCTTTGCATGACTCTCTTGAACAGCTCTTGAAGCTGTTTAAAGTCACCCGCCAAGGTTGGTGGTGGGAGCATAATCACCTCATCTGGAGAGGAAGATGAATTGTGTACAGGAGATGTGTCATGGTCTGGGCCCGTCTCTGAGTCCTCTCTCCCCCTTCCTGTGTCTCCAGGGATTGTGGTGTGGGAGATGCTGGTTTAGAGCGCAGCTTACGTCTATGTGCTACGGATGATCTAGAATGTTGAACCCTATATGAGCTCCCATTGCATTGGGAAAGCCATAGGAGGGTACATCCATGGGGGTCCACACCATGGTTTGTTCATCTGGTGTCTTGGACCCATGTGGTTCCACACTGGTTGGTGGGCCTTAGGTGAGGAGTGACATGGAGATAGGAGGTATTGTCCCTGCATCTCCTTCTCATCATCATTGGAGAACTGTGCCATATCTTCTGGGCTGTGATCTCCTCTGGAGCCTGTGGGGGAGCCCTTGGCACTGAGTATTGGTGAATGTGGTGCCGATGAGATTTCTAAGTCTCTCTGGTGCAGCAGAGACTGTGTCGGTCCTGATTTCTGAGTAGTCGATGCCGTGGGTGCTTTCCCTTTCGTTGATGGAGTCAGTGCCGACTGGTGGTGTTGTTTGGCCGGTGCCGATTTAGTGGTGTCTACTAGTGCTGACTGAGTTGTTGGTGCTGGGGATGGAGGCATGGTGGCTGAGACACTCAGTGCCGAGTCCTTTACTGGTGAGCTCGGTGCCATGGAGGAGGCATGTTTTTCTGGGTGCCTCGGCTCCGTTTGTTTTGTTCTGACCTCGGCAGTGCTGGAGGTCCTCGACTGTCATAGGTGCTCACCCTAGAGTAAGATGGCATTACGGGTAGAGACATGACAGGAGAATACCTCTGTTTTCACGAACCTCTCTGTGGAGACGTTTGAGCCCTCTTTTTTGTTTTTTCAGAGGGTAGGTCTCCTTTTCCATCTTGAGGAGTGCCTGGAAAGGCTGTTTGCTTTTCCACCTCAGGCTGGAGGGACTTCTCCATCAAGATCATTTTAAGCTGGAAATCCCTGTCACGTCGGGCTCTGGCTTTGAGGTTGCAGCAGAGGGGACATTTCTGGGGAATATGCCCCTCACCCAGGGAGTGTACACATGAAGAGTGTCTATCTAAAACAGGCATGGCCTTGTGGCAGGAGCTGCATCATTTGAAGCCTGGAGACCCCAGCATTTTAACTAGTAACAATCCCTTAAGGGGGGGTTGTCTAACAAGCTAACAAGAAATTTTTTTTTCGAACACTGACACTAACTAACTATCTCTATAACAACTTATCTAAATATTTATCTAAAAGCTCTTTCTTAACTGTTTTAGGGAAAAGCGCTAACACTGCCCCTTCACTCTGTCTTCAGCCAAGGACAGTTGAGAAGGAACTGGAGGGTTCATGTCATGCGCATGCTACACACGGCACCAACAGCACCACCACACACTACTTTGCATGCGCAAACACAGCTACCATAAATCTCCGATTGATGGCACTGGGATGCACTGCCACCTAAAGTGTAGCACTCACAGGGAAACTACTTGAAGAACTAGGAGTTGTGGTAGATCTAGGGTGACCAGATGTCTCGATTTTATAGGGACCTTCACGATTTTTGGGTCTTTTTCTTATATAGACTCCTATTACCCCTCACCCCGTCCCAATTTTTCACATTTGCTGTCTGGTCACCCTAGGTAGATCACAACCTCAACATAAGTCAGCCAAAACAAATACAATTTTAAGTTGCATTAAAAGCGGCTGTCATAAATATAAAAGGAAGGGTAAACCCCTTTAAAATCCCTCCTGGCCAGAGGAAAAATCCTCTCACCTGTAAAGGGGTAAGAAGCTAAAGGTAACGGAGACAAGATACTTTCAAAAGCTGGGAGGAGGGAGAGAAACAAAGGGGCTGTGTCTGTCAGTACACTGCTTTTGCCAGGGATAGAACAGGAATGGAGTCTTAGAACTTTTAGTAAGTAATCTAGCTAGGTATGCGTTAGATTATGATTTCTATAAATGGCTGAGAAAAGAACTGTGCTGAATAGAATGACTATTTCGGTCTGTGTGTCTTTTTTGTAACTTAAGGTTTTGCCTAGAGGGATTCTCTATGTTTTGAATCTAATTACCCTGTAAGGTACCTACCATCCTGATTTTACAGAGGTGATTTCTTTACTTCTATTAAAAGTCTTCTTGTAAGAAAACTGAATGCTTTTCCATTGTTCTCAGATCCAAGGGTTTGGGTCTGTGGTCACCTATGCAAATTGGTGAGGATTTTTACCAAACCTTCCCCGGAAGTGGGGTGCAAGGGTTGGGAGGATTTTGGGGGGAAGACATGTCCAAACTACGCTTCCCAGTAAACCCAGTTAGAGTTTGGTGGTGGCAGTAGATATTCCAAGGACAAAGGATAAAATTAATTTGTACCTTGGGGAAGTTTTAACCTAAGCTGGTAAAAGTAAGCTTAGGAGGTTTTCATGCAGGTCCCCACATCTGTACCCTAGAGTTCAGAGTGGGGGAGGAACCTTGACAGCAGCATAGCAAGGGAGGTGATAGTACTGCTCTAACTCAGTGCTGGTTCAGCCTCAGCTGGTGCACTGTGTCCAATTTTGGTCACAAATGTATAGAAAGGCTGTAGAGAAACTGGAAAGGATTCAGAGGCGAGCGACAAAGATGATTAAAGAAATGGAATGCAAGCCATTTGAGCAAAGGCTGAATGAACTGGGTATGCTTAGTTTGGAAAAGAGGAGATTAAGGGGGGATATGATAGCTGTCTTCCGATACTTGAAAGGCTGCCATAAAAAAGATGAAGAAGCGTTGTTCTCTTTTGCCACAGAGGCAGAACAAGAGGCAATGGGTTCAAACTACAGCATAGTAGATTTAGATTAAATCTCAGGAAAAACTTCCTAGCTGTAAGCACAGCAGGATAATGGAACAGACTGCCTCAGGAGGTTGTAAAAGCTTTTTCACTGGAGGTTTTTAAAAGGAGACTGGATAACCATCGGTCTTGGATGGCTTAGACACAACAAATCCTGCATCTTGGCAGGGAGCTAGACTAGATGACCTTTGTGGTCCCTTCTAACCCTATGATTCTATTATTAGTCATTTAGTAAAAAAAACTGCATGTAAATAAAAAAACATATGCACTTGGATCATAACTTACTACTGTATTGCAAATTATTTCCTATAAACTGCAAGTCCACCTCCTTCAGGTGTTATATAATCTTGATGGCTGTCATTCTTGGCAAAATGTCATGGCTTTACATCATTCATCCTATTCACAGAGCCAACATAAAACATGTAGCTATCATGCAAATCAGGCCATAGCCTCATGCCAGCACCCAAGCCAACTAGCCTGGCTGAGTGCCAGGCTGAAGACTACCTTATTTGTCCCTGCAACATGCTAGAGATCCGTGCTGAGATGGATCCTCTGTCCTTTGCCCTCTCCCAGCCTTCCCATCATGCAGACAGTCAAACCCAACCGTTTCTCAAGGAGCAGACCTGTATAAGTTTTACTGCAAAGGCACAGATTTGCCTCATCATTGATGCACAAATACAGTTAGGAATTTTATGTACACACCAACCTTAACACAAGACCACATAAGTGAGGAAATGCAAAGTTAGGGCACCTAAAATTACACACCCTCACCCTTCCAAGAAGAGTTACACACCTCACTACTAGAACAACCATCAAACAACATAAACAATAAACTACAATTTCTGTTCTGCCACAGTAGGGATAGTAGACCTGGGGACAAGAGCCAGTGTTGTATTCCTTTCCTGAGCCATTCAAAAGGGCTTCTGCATAACATGCCAGACAATGGGAGAAGCCAACATAGGACATTTTCTCTGCCAGCTAACAGTTGCACAAAAGGTTTCTGTTACGACAAGTAACACTCATTTTTTTCTTTAACAACAAAATAATTATGCAACTCTAGAGAGACTGCCCAAACACTAATTATGTATCAGTTTCTGAGTTCCTACTGTACTTAGTTTTTAAGCTACAGAAGCCCAGAAAATGAGACTTAAAATGTCCACTTTTTAATGCCAATTTTAAGAGATTAGAACTCAGAAACAAATATACAGATTTGTTTGAAAATTCTCAGAAAATGCAGACTTTACTCAAAATCTATGTGCTAAAAATTTTAAGCAGATAAACTTTTTCATACAAAAAACAGAGGTTAAACTCTTACTGTAATTGTAAAATACAGCCCAGTCTTACATATGAAGTTGGCACCACTCATCTGTGAAACAATAGAACCTCATTATCTAGCACTTCAGCGTACAGTAAGATTTGGATTTACTTCTTTATTAGTGAGTCTTTTAAAGGGATTTTGCCTTTTACTACTGTATAGATATAAACTGAAGCTTAGTTAACTCTCATAAGTGATTTATGACTTCATTAGACTTTTATTTTGAAGGGTTAAAAATGTATCTGCAGAGAGTCATGTCCAAAGATATGTTCAAAATGTTTGTTCTTTGAACATGGTATGTTTAGGTTGTCATTTCCAAATATCTCACTCACACCCAGAATTAATTACAGATTCTTATACTATTTGTTTAGTATATCACAAAGTTTTACTAACGAAAAAGCACTAATTCGCAGCATGGTTTAGTGGATAGGGAACATGGCTGACAGTGGGAATTTTGGTGTGGTTTTACCTCAAGAGACTTCTGTATTTTTTCAAGATGTGCATTGCTGGTCTGCAGCATCTCAAGGACTCCTGCAGTTGTGGTTGCCCTAAGAGCATTTGGGTCATCGTCTGTACACTCCATTATCTCTTTCCATTTGTTATTGACCTGAGAGAAAATACTTGCTTCTGCTGGAAGCTGCCTATTTAAATCACAGATCATATTAGAGATCAATTTATAGAATGCAGCATTCAAATATACCTAATTCTGAATGTTGTCCATTTATTTTCCCTACATCCTTTATACTGCTTCCACAAACCCACATTTTGGAATCACATGTTGAGGTACACAGAG
This sequence comes from Eretmochelys imbricata, assembly GCF_965152235.1. NCBI lineage: Eukaryota > Metazoa > Chordata > Testudines > Cheloniidae > Eretmochelys > Eretmochelys imbricata. Next base: position 158,717,763 of record NC_135574.1, read on the forward strand.
TCAGGGTAGCATGCCTCATCACAGGTTAGTCGGTCAATCTATCTATTTAGGCACTTATGTCTCTTACTATAGGACAGTAACTCCTCACTTAAAGTCGTCCCAGTTAACGTTGTTATATTGCTGATCAATTAGAGAACATGCTCGTTTAAAGTTGTGCAATGTTCGTTTAAAGTTGTTTGGCAACCACCTGCTTTGTCCACTGCTTGCAGAAAGAGCAGCCCGTTGGAGCTAGCTGGGCGGAGGGGAGGGGGCTTTGAACCAGGGTGGACCAGCAGCCCCCCATCAGTTCACCACTCCCCTAAGTTCCCTGTGGGGAAGCCACCCAGAACTCTATCAATTGTTGGGCAGTTCAGCTGTCCCTCCCCCCTGCCATGTGCTGCTCCTGCCCTCTGCCTTGAAGCTGCTCCCAGGAGCCCCCTGCTCGTTGTGTGGGGGGAAAAGGGAGAAGAAGGGTGCTAATGTCAGGGTGTCCCCCTTCCCCCTGCTCCTGCCCCCCACTTATTTACCCCATCTGCATCGAGGGGGGGACACTACAGGGCTCCGGGCAGAGGGAGCTTGCTGGCAGCAGCTGCTGTCTCAACTTGCTAATCTACTTAAAAGGGCAGTGTACTTAAAGTGGGGTCACCGTACCTAAAGGGGCAATGTGCATCTCTCTCCCACACACAGGGTGTATGTCTCTGTCTCTCTCTGACATGCTGCCATCCCCTCCCTCCATTCGTGCTGCCTTGTACAGTGTGAGGCTACATTAACAACGTGTTAACCCTTGAGGGCTCAGCAGAGTGCTAGTTCAACATTTAGCAGTAAGACATTCCCAGGGAAATATCCCACCCTCTGACTCCTACACCTGAACCAAGCTTCACAATCATCATTACTGTGTACAGTATTAAATTGTTTGTTTAAAATGTATACTGTGTATATGTGTGCATGTGTATATATATGTCTTTTGTCTGGCAAAAAAATTTCCCTGGAACCTAACCCCTCCATTTACATTAATTCTTATGGGGAAATTGGATTCACTTAACATCGTTTCACTTAAAGTAGCATTTTTCAGGAACATAACTACAACGTTAAGTGAGGAGTTACTTATCTGAGTGCCTCAATGTGCACTAATCACTGCCAAAACCTCTATAATAAGATACACATCCAACATATCCCCTGAATTTCTGACCAAGATAAGATACTATGGAGAGAAGGATGAATGTGGATCTGGGGTGAAAAAAATATTCAGAAAACTCTAGTAAACAGGAAGTAACCTAGTTTTTCCTCTTCATGTGATTGCTTCACTCATCCCCATACTTGGAAGCAAGCGAAGAATTAAAAAAAATCATACAAAAACAAGATAAAGGCTACTGTAATTAAAAATAGATTGCACTATTGCCTTTTACTGAAATGGTCATGTAATCTAGCCTCTTAAGCCTCGTCTATAAAATGGAGTTTTAAAATCTGAGTTAAACTGGTGCAAAACCAAGTGTGAACACTCTTATTTCAATTTAAACCTGGTTTATGTCAATTTAGTTTACCTTGATATCCAATTAAGCTAATTAAAAGAACGAATACACAGGGTTTGCACTAACTTAATTGAATCAGTTCAAAAATCAAAAAAATTTTAAATACAGTTCTGAATACAGAAAAGGGCAAAATGTTTTAACTTTTCTTTTCAAGCTATTTATACCTTGGTTGATTTTATAAAATAGAGCTCCCTGACATTCAGTGTCACAGTACTATTGTACCTCTCTAGCATTGTGCCCCATCCTAGGACATCAAACTTCATCATGTTACAGTTTAGCTATCCACTCATCTGTGTCTTTTGTCTCATGCATCACCATGGTATCCTCTCTTAAAAATTGGTCACTATTTCTTAAATGCTTGAACATACTTGAGGTTCAATTCTCTGATCTGCTAAGATCACTTTGCCCTGAGACAACGTGATACGCATTCATATATACCTTTGTATTTCTGGAGCATGAAAGATTGGTTCCAGGTAAATCAAATTCCTTTGGCAAATCAACCATTCCTCCAGGGTGCGATAGAAATGATTTAACTTACGATCCCATGCATCTACAAGGTTCTACCATATAAAATAGAATAATATAAAGTAAAAACTAAATTTGGTGGAAATTCTTACTACTTCAAGATATGTTACCTAAGGACTCCCAAACAAAATTTTGATAGAGTATTAAGCAAACTATAGCAGAGTACTAAATACAAAATGTCCACACTTCTATATAATGTGACAAAAAAAACCTGCTTCATTAGGAGCTAATTACTTGTATCTGAAAAAGACATACTAAGATATGCCATAAATTTGTTTTATATTATGTTTCAATAATACATTAGAGTACGAAGAAAATAGCTATCACTCAGCTGGAAATCTTTTCATTTCAGGGCACTGGCATGAATTAAAAATTAACTTTACTTGTTGTGGTATAAATTATGGAGCTGAATCCTGCTTTCCTTGCTCATAAATGAGCCTCACTGTTAGTTACTGTTCACTGAAGCCAATAGAACAGTAAGAAGATTTCTGTGAACCTATTTCTTCAAACTTTTTGACAAAAATACATGTTCATATTTGTTTTAAACAAAGGGCAAGTAAAATTTTGCAAGTTGATACTAAGAAAAACTACTTACTATATCTGGTTTCCTTTTAAGATACTGATACAGCTGCAATACCCAGCTGCGTATCTTTTTAATAATAATCAATCAGTTCTAGGAGATATAAATTAAAGCCATTTACAGTTGCAATCCGGGCTAAGACTCAAAACTATAAATCATACCCAGCTATATAAAACAATTGGACTCCTTAAAAATGACTAGAAATTGTGATTTTTTATATGTAAGATCAAGATTCATATAATTAAAAGGACCCAAAATAATCTGTATTATTGAGGACCTATTTGAAGGCAGAAAAAGTGAAAACACAGGTTACAAAACATCATAATGTCAACTGAATTTGCATATACTCATCTTAATTTGTTTCATACACATGATTAATTACTTTACAAAGTAAAGGCATGATTTGATAAGCACTCTGCACACAATACAGATTTTAGCTCTATAATTCATGCACACTGCAAAATACTATGGGACAAAATCCTTACTCAAACTCTCATGGACTTGAAGACAGGACTGAATTAAAAACTTCAGGACGCTATTCTTATGTAGTCTGCTATACTGTGTCCATACGGCACTATTTTAGCATTTGAGACTCCTTTGGTAGTTACTCTTCTTTCCTTTCCTCCCCTCTTTATGGAAGTCATAGGGGGCTTTTTCTTTGTCCTTTTTCCTTCTTTCACTATACCTGGGCATCCTCATCCACTCTTACAGCTTCAGCGTCTTTATCCTAATGAACAAGTCTCCTTTTCCACACCTATGTCCCTTTTCTCTCTAGTCCCACACCTCAACTGATTTCTCCACCGTATCTTCCTGAAGATCTTGGTAACAACATAAAGTTACCAAGGTTAAAATCTATCCTATATCATAATTTTTTCTCCATCCATTTATTTGGTTGTGTAATCAACACCACCATCCTCCCAATTACCCAGGCTCAAACCCTTTTAATTCCTTTCTCCTCCCCATGCATTCAGGCCATGTCTAAATCTTTTTGTTTCTTTCTTCACAGCACACAAATCAATCCCTTTCTCTCTGCCTGACACCTACAACACTCATTCATGTCCTCATCATCGTGCGTATCAATTATTATAACCACCTTCTTAAGCCTCTGCAACATCCACATTGACTCCCTTCAGTCCATCCAAAACATATATTAGTGGCAATCTTCCTCCAGCATCAATCTAGTTGCACACAAAGTTAGATGCATCCAAATATAGCGCCTTCCTTTTCAAATCATAGTGATTAGACAAATTCACATATAAGGCATGGAAGTCAGGACAGAAAGCTAAGAAGGAACTGGATGCTTTAGAAGCTAAATGCTCTGCTCCCACTCTTTCTCCTGCTGATCTATGCTGTGGAAAGATCTAACTTCTCTTCTATCCTTGACAGGGTTGAAAAATGACCACATATTCAGTAGTGCTACCAAAAGGCAGCTATTTAATAACAAAAATAAATCTAACCAGGACTAATTGCTGCTGAATAGAAAAACTGCCAAAAATTAATCAAATAAATCACATATAGTATACAGTAACTGCAGTGCAAATGCTGCTAATGGTCTTGTGGAGACAGAACTTCTGAGGAGTTCTACGAAGACCCTCCCGAGTAGCAGCTCTGCAACTGTTTACAGCAACATGCGTACAGGAATGCACACCTTTAGTAAAGGTTTGCTGCCAGGCTTTGAAAGTAAAAAGAAAGTAAACAACAAGGATACTATTTATTTCAGTTGTACACCACTTGCACAGGTTTTCCACAGACTTTATTCTCCAAACATACACAAATGTCACAAGTAATCTTTACCTTAATTGGCCCAACATAGCAAGAACCCTTAATTGTTGAAATTGTTACTTGAGATTCTTCTAACTGAGCCATTATATCTTCAGCAGATGAAATAATCATGACAGTTGAAGTTTCAGAGCAGTGAGGAGATAAATGGAAATTAGTTTTATTCCAAAGGTTAATTATCTTATTCAGCATTACTTCAAGGGTAGCTTCATTGGTTGCTGTTACTGATATATCAATTATTTCTCTCTCGTACTGAAACAACTAAAGAGGAAAACTGTATTACGCGGGGTTGAACAATAGATAAACAAGTGATAATACAGATATTTTACTAAATAACTGGAGTATAAATTCCTGCAAAATATACAATATCCCTATAAAAGTTGCAGAAGTGGAGCAGCAGTAGCAGTAGTAGTCGTAGTAGTAGTAGACTGGACTATATATTTAAAAGCTAACTGTAAAACTTTAATCCTAAATACAGCTGTAATAAACTAATTATAATCACATTTTACAACAAAAACGTTAATCAGTTCCTGAGTCAGGTATAAATAATGTAACATATATTTACATTGAGTTGCAGAACATCCTCCAAGGTAAACTTTTTATCCCAAGAAATGGATTGCCCAATAATATACTGTATAGCCTCCCAATGCCTTGGTTGAAGACATGGACTTCTTAAAAACACAATCACAGATAGGCCTTCTTTAAAATCCATTAGTGACTGCTTCACACCTATTATAATATTATTTTCGGGTAAACCTTGGAAAATATAAAATGTTTGCAATATATCAGACTTATTTCAGTTTGCGTAAGCAGATATATATACTTAATAGTAATGTTGTAACACAAAATATTTTTCTAATTATTTTTCTTTAGCATCCTACTAACTGTGCTCCATTATCATATTAATTTGTTCCATTGGCATCATTTATAAGAACATATTAAAATACAATAATGAAACATATCTATAGTTTTTTGATTTAATTTTATTCAAATGGTCATGGCTTTTTGAATAATTTGGACATCAATATCCTCATGTTCTATGATTTAAAGAAGTCCAAACCCCTCTTTATCCCCCACAAAGGAGAAGAACCAGGAATATTCTTTAAGTTTAAAAGCTATTATGAATGCACCACAAATTCAACATATTTGCATCTCATAACTTGATTTTGTAGAATAAGGAAACAGTGGTGAAAATCAGTGCAGACCTATTAAAATAACTGGAATTATTCTAATTTATGCCAGTTGAGGATCTAGCCCATAATTTCTAAATATTTTGTTTCCCTCAAGACATTGATGAATGGCTACAAGCCTCAGCTAGTGATTTTAGTATTTTTACCTTTTTCTAGAATCTGTATTGTCTGCATAAATCTGTTAACATCCTTTTGTATTAAATCTACATCAAGGTTCTCAAAAAGCGTATGTTTCCACCTAAAAGAAAGCTTTCCCCATTCCTCTAGTGAGTTCCACAAGAGTTTTCGTAAAGCTAATTCACTTTCAACTTCAGAGAGCTCTTTATTCACTCTCTGAGAACTTGAATCTCCAACTTGACTCTTCTGTGACATCCTTTCCAATGACACTGATCTCATGTCAGCAATGGAACTGTCAAAGAGATCCTGGTAATCTGCATAACTTCTGGATTTGTTACAAATAACTGCAGCTTCTTCCACAAGACTTTGGATCATCTCTTTAGCTGTCTTAGGCAACGTTTTGCTAAGGAGGAGAACTGGATTTCTTACCTATGTGACATAAAAATGTGTTAAAATGTGTTCTAAGAATGACAAAGTACAGAGCCTACTATTAGTAACCAATTAATTACAGTACTCATATAAAACTTTTAAAATATGTTCAAAGTCAAATATCTGAAAAAATATTGAATTCTTTATGAATTTCTACCTTTTACCACATCATTTTGTTAGTTTGTTCTGCTGCATGCACATGCAATCTATCAAAAATCTACACTTACCACAGGAAGAAAGTGGTATATGTAAGTCTTAAATTTATTTTTTTTATTGTGACATTAAACCAGAAAGGATTAAGCAACTAGCAGGTTAATTGACCCAAATTCAACATTTAGAGACATATAAGTAGAAAATGATTGTGGTTTTGTGTATTTACATACATATTGTTAGAGGCTGACAATATAACCAAACATTTTCCATCTATGGTGGTATTCTGTTAATCCAAAGATCAAAAGGACGTGTTAACATTTAGATGAACTGTGAATATAGTAATATCACTGTCATAATTTCTCTTTGAACTATGTAGTAAACTATCTGTAAATGGAGGGAGGGGAGATGGGCAGTTTTTGTTAATCCATGTAGTTAATTACTGGTGATGCTTAAGAAATAGAAGGTCTACTTCAAAGTTACGATAATTGTCTATTGTTCACCCAAGGACAGCATGCTGTCAAGAGGCTGCTAGACAACTATAAAAAGAACTCTAGAGCCCTGATCCTGTCATCTCAGATCTGCATAAGCTTCATCAGGGGAAGTTTGAATCACAAGATTGAGGTCTCCAGACCCTTCTGGATCACGCTGATATTGAACATTGGACTGTAACCTATGGACTAATTCTGAAAGAACTCTTTGTAACTCTAAAGCTCACCATCCCTACTACGAAACTGGCCAAAGAACTCTACTCTATCTGTACGTATAATGATCTTTTAACCAATACTCTCTCTACTTTTGAAATACATTTTAGTTTAGTTAATAAGAATTGGCTGTAAATGTGTATTTGGGTAAGATCTAAGATATTCATTAATCTGGTGGGTAATATGTCCGATCCTTTGGGATTGGTATAACTTTTTACATGATCAAGATTTTCAGGAATCCTCATCATATTTGACTTCGCTGTCTGGGTGGGAGTCCAAAGCTGTGTTGCTTTAAGGGAACTATGTTTTGGTTTCTGGATAACCAGTAAGGTATTGTAGAAGCGGTTCCGTTGCTGGCTTGGTGATTTTCAGTATTAGAATACCCACCAGTTTTGGGGATTGTCTGCCCCATTTTTTGCAGTTTGCCCTAATTGAGCAATCTCAGCGTGGCCCCCCCAGGCACCATTATTAATGACTTTTTTGTACAGTAGTATTGCACTAGCTGTGTTTAGCCCAGGGGCAACTCAACTAGTATGTTGTGTTCAGACAGTAAACATTTGAATAAATTTGGTTCAAATTTTGAATTAACATTTCTTGTGTGCACATCCGTATCACTTTAAATGCATGCACGGTGTGCATCTACATATTGAATATTAACTTGTTTATTTTTCAGGAGATGTTTCCATTTTCCAAAAATGGAGTTGGTGGCAATAATTGAAAACATTAGTTATATCTCTATATTTCCAGAATGTTTTGACCCCAATTCAGCAAAGCACTTAAGTATGTGCTTAACTTTAAGCATGTTTTAAGTCCAACCTGATTCAGCAAAGCACTTAAGCACGTGTTAAAGCTCCATTAAAGGTCCATTAACATCCACTTATGCCTCGATGCCTATAAAACATTTGACTATTCTTGGGCAGCTAGTGTGCTGTGACCACTGTTCAACATGCTCATAAAGGATAGGATAGGATAGGATTAAAATTCAAAGTGATTTGGACAAACTGGAGAAACGGTCTGAAGTAAATAGGATGAAATTCAATAAGGACAAATGCAAAGTACTCCACTTAGGAAGGAACAATCAGTTGCACACATACAAAATGGGAAAAGACTGCCTAGGCAGTAGTACTGCAGAAACGGATCTAGGGGTCATAGTGGATCACCAGCTAAATATGAGTCAACACTGTAATACTATTGCAAAAAAAGCAAACATCATATTAGGATGTATTAGCAGGAGTATTGTAAGCAAGACACGAGAAGTAATTCTTCCACTCTACTCCATACTGATTAGGCCTCAACTGGAGCATTGTGTCCAGTTCTGGGCATCACATTTCAGGAAAGATGTGGACAAACTGGAGAAAGTCCAGAGAACAACACAAATGATTAAAAGTCTAGAAAACATGACCTATGAGGGAAGATTGGAAAAATTGGGTTTGTTTAGTCTAGAGAAGAGAAGACTGAGAGGGGACATGATAACAATTTTAAAGTACATAAAAGGTTGTTACAAAGAGGAGGGAGAAAAAATATGGTTCTTAACCGCTGAGAATAGGACAAGAAGCAATGGACTTAAATTGCAGCAAGGGTGGTTTAGGTTGGACATTAGGAAAAACTTCCTAATTGTCAGAGTGTTTAAGCACTCGAATAAATTGTCTAAGGAGGTTGTGGAATCTCCATCTTTGGGGATTTTTAAGAGTAGGTTGGACAAACACCTGTCAGGGATGGTCTAGATAATACTTAGTACAGCCTTGAGTGCAGGGAACTGGACTAGATGACCCCTCGAGATCCCTTCCAGTTCCATGATTCTAACTCATTGTCACCTTGCACTTCCACTAACTGTCCATCTCGTCTGTCTTAAATACAGATTGTACACGTTCTTTTGGCCAAGAACAGTCTTTTTGTTTGTACATCACTTAACACAACAGGGACTGGTCTCTGGGTGGTACTGCAATACAAATAAATATACAAACATAGTAAATGGGACTTAAGCATATGCATAAGTGCTTTATTGAATTGGGGAATTTATGAATATTACATAATTAATCCTAATACCTCAGTCTGCTACAAAAGTATAATTACCCACACATTATACATAGGGAAAATGAGATATATAACATTAAGCAATTTGCACAAGGTCACAATATGAGCCAGAGTGACAGTTAGGACCAGGTTTCAGAGTAATAGCCGTGTTAGTCTGTATTCGCAAAAAAAAAAAAAAGGAGTACTTGTGGCACCTTAGAGACTAACCAATTTATTTGAGCATAAGCTTTCGTGAGCTACAGCTCACTTCATCGGATGCATACTGTAGAAACTGCAGAAGACATTATATACACAGAGACCATGAAGCAATACCTCCTCCCACCCCACTCTCCTGCTGGTAATAGCAGGTGGGAGGAGGTATTGTTTCATGGTCTCTGTGTATATAATGTCTTCTGCAGTTTCCACAGTATGCATCCGATGAAGTGAGCTGTAGCTCACGAAAGCTTATGCTCAAATAAATTGGTTAGTCTCTAAGGTGCCACAAGTACTCCTTTTCAGTTAGGATCAGAATGCTTGAGTTCCTGGTTCTTAAACTCATTTTCAATCCATTAGACCAGACTGCCTCTAAAGATGAAAATATGCTGTTTTAACAGACCAGTAACTTACTTTGTTCTTGAAGTTCCTAAGTTCAGACTGTAGGTTGCCAAAATAGCCATCCAAATCTGCACTGAATTTTATAATATTGTCATTTTTTCCTTTTTCACAAATAAGGATACTTGATTTGAGATCATGCAGACTGCGAGTAAGGGTCTGATATAAGGCAACCTGTTCAACTGGAATAAAGAAGTCATAGGCTCTTGCAATAGAATACAATTGGGAAAGTGTGTTATACTGAGTCTCTAGCATTGGCAACTCTGAGGAAATCTGGCTCAGAAAAGTCAAGTGCTCAATAAATTCTTCCACTGTTCTGAGATCTTTGTCCAGCTTTCTAAGTGCTGAATGGATAACCTAAAATAAATGAAAAATCAATCATTATATTGTTCACACACACACACACACACACTTTTAAATTATTTATATGGTTATATTTTTCTCTGTTTTATCATCAAAATAATCGGAGAGGAGTCAGGAACAATGCAGTTAAGAAAACAAAATGAAGTGAGAGAGAGCTGGAGGTAAATGGCTGGATATTAATTTACACTAAAGCTATGTCTAAGGGTGTGATGCCTAGCTTGTGTAAACATACTCCCATTAGCTCTCATCTGAGCTAGCACACTCAAAATGGTAGCGTACAGATGGTAGCACAGAAAGCAGCAGCATGGGCTAGCTGCCTCAGTACAAACCTGCCTGAACCCCCGTGGGTATGTACTTGGGGCAGCAAACCCGGGCCACTGCTGCCACAGCCGCCACAGCCCATACTACTGCAGATACACTATTTTGAGTGTGCTAGTGCCAATGAGAGCTAACACGAGCATGTGTACACACACTGGGAATCCTGGGCCTAGCTCATATTGCAGATGTAGCCTAAGACTCTTTCACACCTTTTCAGTGTAAAGTGACATACTTTAAGGCTGGACCCTTCTTTTTATAAAATGCTGCCACTAAAAAGAACATTTACTTACACTACAGGTAACTAGTTATTTGAGATGTGTTGTACCCATGTATTCCATGTGTGGTATGCACAGGCCCCATGTACATAAGACCAGAGTTTTTTGACCAGTAGTGTCCTTTGGGGGCTGTGGCTTATGTCCTATGTATTCTCCAATGCGCCATAGCCAATGGCTTAAAGTGCAGGGCATCCGTAACCACTCCCCAGTTCCATCACTAACACTGTCTCCCAATTAGCAAGAACTCTACAATAGTGGGGAGAGGGTTGGGTGTGGCACAGATGTACAGAAAAGCATATCAAAGAACCGGTTACTACTTATTATAGGCTAAGTAACTGTTCTTTCCTCTTCGAGTGAACGTCCACAAGTATTCCACTTCTATTGACTCACAATAATAACTTGTGTCCTGAGGTGGTTGCTCAGAATCTGGGATGACGACTACAGGAAAGCTCTGTCACAGTGGGCATCAGGTCTGGGACCTTCTACCAAGGAGTTATGCTGAGTGGAGGTGTGAACTGAACTCCAGATATGAGCTTTGCAATCTCTGAAGTTGCGACATGTCAAAGAGATGCAGCAGAGGCAGCCTGGGCTCTGATGGAATGAGCCCTAACTTGTTCAGGTGGCTCTAAATGGACCAGCTCATAGCATTAACATAGTTCAAGACCTATTTTGACATTCTGAGTGGACATAGGTCGTCCCTTCATTCTATCAGCAAATGATAGAGACAGTCAAGATTCCCTGAATAGCTACGTTCTCTCTCTAAATAGAGAGATACTTGAAAATGTCGAAGGTATTAAGTTTGGCATCCCACTGAGTAGTGTGAGGCTTGGGGAAGAAGATAGGTAGGTGAATCATTGATTAAGATGCAAATCAGAAACCACATTAGGTAAGAAGCTTGAGTAAAGTCTCAGTCACTTTGTCTTTGTGAAGTACTATGCAGGGAGGTCCCACCATAAGGGTCTGAATATCCCCTATTCTTCTGGTCAAGGTAATGCTACTAAAAAGGCAGTCTTCATAGACAGGTAGTACAAAAAGGAAGTTAACTCACCTTCTGCAGTAATGATGGTTCTTCGAGATGTGTGTCCCTATGGGTGCTCCACTGTACGTGTGCTTGCATCGCTGCACTTCTGATCGAAGAACTTTGGTAGCAGTGTCCATGAGGCCAGCACATGCACCCTCCCTCACTCATGGTCTGCCTCGAGGTTACCTAGCAGCACGGGGGCGAACCCCCCTCACTTCCTTCTCTACTGCAGAGCCCATTAGGGAGAACTCCAAAGTAGAGGGGAGGAGGGCGGGTTATGGAGCAGCCATAGGGACACACATCTCCAAGTACCATCATTACTGCACAAGGTAACTTCTTCTTTGAGTAAGAACCCTATGGGTTCTTCGCTGTAGGTGACTTCACAGCAGTATCCCTCATGGAGGGTTGGGACTTTGAAGTGGAGTCTGTTACTACAGAGAGTGCTGAGGAGCTGAAGATGGCATCAGAACCTGAATCTCCAGTAATCGCATAATGTTCTGCAAAAGTGTGGGCAGAGGCCCAAGTCACTGCTCTGCAGATTGCTGAGATAGGGACATCTTTAAGGAATGCAACCGAGGTAGAAACTGACCTTGTGGAGTGCGTTATGAACTCCGTATGGAGGCAGTAGGTTGTGTCCTTCATAACAAATATTAAGGCAACAGACGACCCATTTGGATAGTCTGAGTCGATATCACAGAGTCCTTGGATCTTTCTGTGAACCAAAGAAAGAGCTTAGCAGATTTCCTAAAGTCCTTAATTCTGTCCAAGTAGAATGCTAGTGCTCTTCTAACATCTAGCACATGCAGAATCATCTCCCTGTTGTCATGAAGTGGTTTTGGGGATAAACAGGGAGTTAGGTCTGTTGATTCATATGGAAAGTGGAGGCAACTTTAGGGAGAAACTTTGAATGCAGCCTCAGAGTTACTTTGTCTTTAAAAGAAACCATGCATGGTGGGTATGCCATTAGGGCCATTATTTCTCCTATGCACCCAGCTGAAAGAAAGAAGTGAGGTGAAGTGATGGCTATTAGAAATGGCATCTTCATGGACAATGTAAGAGAGAGCAAGTTTCCATGGGTTCAAAGGGAAGTCTAAGTTAAGGTCCCAGGTTGGAGTGGGTGGTCTCACGTTTGGGAAGAGATTCCCAATTCCCTTAAGGAATCTACATATCAGTGGATGAGCGAACACCAAGTATCCATCTAATGGTGAAAAGCCGTTGTGACTACAAGATGTACCTTAAGGGAGCTGAGTGAGAGTTTTTAACCTCTTGAGGTCTAAAATGTAGTCTAAAATCAGAGAGAGAGAAAACAAGGTTGAGTCTGTGTGCTTAGAATGACACTAAATTTGGAATAGTTTTCATTTTTGTAGGTAAGTCCATCAAGTGGTCGGCTTTTGGCTGTGCAGCAACACATCTTTCACCTCGTCAGAGCATTCTACCTCTAAAACTTGGAACCAAGAAGGAGCCAAGCCTGTACACCGAAGACCTGCAGGTTGGGATGAAGAATCAGCCTCTTACTTCATCCCAACAGACAGCAGGTGGGAAATGGGCCTAAGAGGAACCTGAGGACATACTGCCATCTGTGTCAGGTAAGGGAACCAGACTTGCCTTGGCCAGGAGGGGGCAATCAGAATAACTCATTTTGTCTCGCTGAATTTTCAACAGAACCTTCGACAGACGAGGAAATGGGAGAAAGGCATACAAGAGGTCCCTGTCTCATGCAAGGATGCGGGCATCTCCAGGTGAATGTTTCCGCACATCGGGACTAGAACAGTAACAAGCACATTTCTTGTTCTGGTAAGTAGTGGAGAGCTCTGTAGTCGGGGTTCTGCAAAGGCAAATATGTCTTGAAGCACCTCTGAGTTCAGTTCCCATTCATGGTCATGATAAGAGTTCCGAATAAGATTGTTGGCTGTCATGTTCTGTATCCCTAGCAGACAGATAGCTGAGATGAGCACATTGTGAAAGATGTACCAATTCCAAAGTTTGAGTGCTTCCATGTAGAGGGAGGGAGATCTGGTGCTCACTAGTGATTTATGTAAAACCTACAGGTCATATTGTCCATCATGACCTTAGTGTGGGTGTTCTTGATGAAAGGCAGAAAGTGTGCACATAGGTTCCTGATGGCCCTTAGCTCCAAAAGATTGCTGTGGAGGGTTGCTTCTGTGGAAGACCAATTGCCTTGAACTTCGCAGTCATGTAGGTGAGTTCCCCAGCCTATTAGTGAGTTCCCCAGCGTATTAGGGAGGCATCTATTATTAGAGTCAGTGTCAGTTACACGAAAGGAACACTTGCTTGAACATTGGCTGGGTCTGTCCAACAGTCCAAAGAGTGCTTTACTGTGGAGGGTAGTGATAGCAGTTTGTTTAGTCTGTTCCTGTTTGGGGAATAGACAGAAGTAATCCACATCTGAAGATGCCTCATGAACATCCAGGTGTTTGGGGTGTTGAAGGTGCATGCTGCCATATGACCTAGCAGTTGCAGGCAGTTCCTGGTCATTGTTTGAGGGCTGGACTGAACTATCTCTATGGGATTCGTAAGGGTGATGAGTCTGTGTAGTGGGAGGAACACTCTTGTTTGTACTGCATCAAGGCCGGCACCAATAAACTCCAGTCGCTGTACCGGGGTCAGTGTTGATTTCTGTGAGCGGAGGTGTAGACCCCGTTGCACAAATGTGTGGATGGTCATCTGGGTGGCTTGTACGGCATTCTGAAATGAGGGATCCCCGAGGAAGCAGTTGCCTAGGTATGGATAGATCACAATGCCGAATGTTCACAGGTGCACCGCTATGATGGAGAGAACCTTGCAGGATATCCTGTGCGCAGATGAGAAGCCAAATGGGAGCACGCTGTACTGATAATGGTCCTGCCCGAAGAAAAACCGTAAGAATCTCCTGTGTGACAGTGGTATCGGGATGTGGAAATAGGCATCTTGTAGGTCGTGGACCAAAACCTAATCTCCTTGCTCTAGAGCTGGAATAATGGCTGCTAGAATGACCATCTAGAACTTTTGCACCTTCACATGTGTGTTTAATACCCTTAGATCTAGAATGGGCTTCCACCCTCCCTTTGCCTTGGGAATCAGGAAATAATGGGAGTAAAATCCCTTGCCCATGAGTTGTGCTGGGACTGGTTCTATGGCCCCTAGGCATAAGAGATGATCTGCTTCCTGGTGAAGCAGGTTCTCATCAGAAGCGTCCCTGAAGAGGGGCAGGGAAGGAGTGGGGGGGATGGGGGAGGGATGTGAATTGAATAGTGTAACCCTTCAAATTAATCTCCAAGACCCACCCATCAGAGGTAGTCTTCACCCAACTGCTGCGAAAGAGGGCAAGGTGACTTCCGAAGGGGTATGACAGAGTAGATGGCAACTCATGTTGCAATTTATAGTTGTTCAGACCCTCAACCAACCCATCAAAAAAGTGTTTAGAAGAGGCAGTCTCAGAGGTCACTGGTTGAGGTATTGACTGCTTCTGAACCCTGGGCCTCCTACATTGTGGCTCATAATAGTGCTGAGACTGTGGGTATTGAGGAAGTCATGACCTGTGCTGTGGCTGAGCACTACATTTTCCCTTCTGTACCTTCCATTCCCACATAGTAAATTCTTAGGGAGCGTGATGTGACCTAGAAATCCTTCAAGGTATGGAGAGAAGAGTCTGTCTTCTCCGTGAAGAGCTCGAGCCCTTCAAACAGGAGATCTTCCATCATCATCTGCAGCTCTTTGGGCAACCCAGAAAGGTGTTGCCAAGAAGCCTGCCTCATTACCACTACCGTGGAGATTGAGCACACCACTGTATCAGCTGCATCCAGTGCTGTCAGTAACGTCGTTCTGGCTACTAACTGACCCTGTCTGACAATGGCCTGAAACAACTCCTTTTGTGTCTCTGGTAAATGTTCCAGAAATGTACTGAGTTTCCTATAATTAATAAAATCATATTTGGCCATCACAGCTTGGTATTTCACAACTCTAAATTACAATGTTGCAGACCAATATGCCTACCCTCCAAAGAGATCTAGTCTTTTCCAATCCTGTTTGTATGAGGTCAACCTGCCATGATGTTGCTTGCCTCGTGCATTAACCGCATCTACTATGATGGAATTGGGTTGCGGATGTTGAAATAGGAAGTCTACCTCTTTGGGAGGGATGTAGTATTTTTGGTCAGCTCTCTTAAAATCATCACCTACTGATTGGGGGGAGGTTTTACAGCCTCATCTGGTGGAAATGGGGACAAGTTTGCTGGGAGGAGTTTGCTGAGGGAGGCTTCCCTTTCAAGCCCTTCTTCCTCTTGTGCAAAAGCTTCTTCCTCCCCTGGCTCAGGGGCTCTGGAAAATGAGGCTGTAGAAAACTGTCTGGTGGACTCTCTCTGAGAGATACTGGATGGCCATGATATGTAAGTCACCCAAGGATCCCAATACCGCCACTGGGGGGCAGGGTATTAGGTAGTGGGGTTGCCCCAGTGGGCCCATACCATGATCATGGGTTGGCTCGATGGAATTGAGGAGTGCCCTCGTATTGTGACAGCAGGCCACAATGAGAGACCAGGAAAATGACATCCTCTTTGTCACTGGGTAAGAGTGGCGCTGACCAGGCTATTAGTGACATGGCCTGATGCAGAGGGCGATTCCGGGTGCCAGGATGTGCTCGATACCAGGGCCCCAGTACCGACTAATGGGGATTGTGGTTATTTCCCAACCATCAGGTCTCTAGGGTACCAGAACTCTTGTGGTACCGTGGGCTCGTTATCTGAGTGTCTGTGGTACATTATTGGTACTGATGGCTGAGAAGGTGCAGAGCATTCCCTAGATGGGAGCTTTGTCACATCCGGTACCAAAGGTTTACTTGGTGCAGCTCTTTTAGAGATGGTACAGAGACTGTTTTTGTCCTTAGGGGGTGCTACCACTGCCTCAGAACCTGACTCCTGGTGCCTCCAGGCAGTGCAGCTGAGCTCACAGCAGAAGCATCCTGATACTTCTGGGTACCGCCAGTACCAATGTGGCTGCAATGGCGAACCCCTCTAGCTGGCCAACCACTCAGTTTTGGGGCTTTGAGCCCTTTTTCTCAAGCCTTTATAGGGAGAATCTGCTGGTCTTTTCTGCAACTCTACTCCTTTGACACTGAAGGCTTTGGGGATGATCCAGGGTCTACATGGAAGTCCCCTGGAGGCAGAAGTATCTTCAGCTCCTGGTTTTTGTGAGACCTTGGCTTTAGCTGGTGGCAGAGGGACTACTTCTGCACTGAACACAGTGAGAGTGTTTTCTCCATTACAGGAATTGACTCCTTGAAGGAGAGGCACCTCTTGAAGCCCAGCTGGGCATGCCCCTGGGAGGGAGGGCTATCACCCTCTAGCAGTGAGGAATGCAGAAGAGAGTTATTTCTCCCTCCTCCTCCTCTTTTTTTTAACTGAAAGAATTAGAGAATCTTCTAAATGCCCCTAGCAGGGAGATGGGGAATCCCCCTAGACAGGGTGGGAAATGTAAACTAAAGTTCTTTTCTTTCTTTCTATCCCAACAGCTAAACTGAAAACTCAGTGATGAATAGTTTTTTCCTCCCAAAGAGGTCTAGATGTTTAGTATCCTTGTAAACTGATGAGGACCTTTTCTGTTGCTTACTCTTCTTACTTGCTGCTTGAGAGAGTTTGGGACAGGGTCTGAGAAGAGATAATCTGCCCCTTTAGCTGGTACATATTTTTTCTGCTCTTCCAGGTGCAGGGGCAATGGTGGCCAGAATCTGTGACACAGTCTTTGCTGGCTCTCAGACTGCCTCACTGATAAAGAGGGCAGCCTTATTCGGAATCAAGCTATGATGGATATCCAATAATTTCTGAGGAGCCTCCTGCACTTCTAGTGGTATCTTGAGGGGCTTCAGCAGTCCTTTTTGACAATTTTCAGGAACTGAAAGCAAAGCTCATACCATTGCCTCGTTGGGTGAAAATGACAGGACCAGTGGAGCTGAGGTGTCCCCTTGTTCCAGCTGACTGACTTCATCTGACTGTTTCTCCTGTCTAGGAAGCGGAGAAGGAGCCTCCTTGGATTAAAACGGCCTTCTGTCGCCTTATGTCATGCTCACTACGTGGTCCCAGAGAGGGATGTCTTGTATACAGGTCCCAGGAAATTCAATAGGCACACTGAGATGTTTCAGAGGGGAAGGGAGCAGCAGCCCCGCAGGGAGCATACCGTATCCTATGAGACTGACAGTCACTAACAAGGGAGTGCTGAGACCAATGTTCCCTCTAATTTTTTCCATCCATGTGTTGGAATAAATTTTGTTTTATGCATCGAGGTAATGTGTGAATTTGCACCACCAGTAGAAATAAAAAACCTAGATATAATATACATATTTTGAAAAGTTACCATAGGAATAATTACTCCAGCTGGGACAGGTTAGGCATTTTAGAACTCACTACTCAAATAATTAAATTTACGTGTAAGAGAGAAATAAAAATTATGAAATGCAAAGACCAGTCAAAAAACTAAAATAACAACACTTTGAAAGAATAAAATTACATAATATATGTGCATTGCAGGAAGTACCAAGAAGTAACCAAGTGTGTTGGGAGGTGAGTGAGACACAGACACAGTGTGTGTGTGTGAGACACACAGAGACTGTGTGAACTGGATGCTGGAGAAGTTTCTGAGAGACACCATGTGCTGTATCTTTAAGGCACTCATTGAAAGCTCTCCTGCTCCTGAGCCCTGTCCCCCCTGCCCCTGCTCCGCAGAGATGGGGTACATGGGCAGGGGGGAGGGGGAGAGACAGAGTGAGTGAGTGAGATTGTGTGTGCTGACTCCTAGGGAAGTCTCAGAGATTGCGCGCTCTCTTTAAGGCACTCACTCACAACCTGGAAAGCTTGTTCAGACCTCAGCAGCGCTCCTGCTCCAAATCCCAAGCCCTGTCCCCTCTCCCCTACTCTGTGGAGATGGGGTACAGGGGTGAGGGAAGGACATCCCGATATCAGCACCCTCCCTCCTCTCCCCACTCTGCACAGCCAGCAGGATGATCCTGGGAGTAGCTGCAGGAGCAACATGGCTGCAAAGAAGTGGGGGGTGGAGGGAAAGGGCACCTAAACACACATTGCCAGATGTACATGGCTCTGCTAATCAAGTGTGTGCAGTTTAGAGGGAACACAGACTGAGACATTCCTAGATACCCCATCTGAACTAATGTCCTTTGAACTGAAGGTGATGTATTTCCACTGGCTATGAATTCAGAGAAGGAACAGGAGACCTCTCAATGGCAATGCCATTGGTTCCAGAGAGGAATGGGTCTTACCTTGATTCGTGGATGGTACGGGGAAGGAATACTGTACCACTAATGGAACTATTTTGCTACTTGATATTACTGTAAATTCCCTGAGAAAAACAGGGATTACAATTGTTTATAGACCATTAAGTCTATACTGTGTACTGCGACCCTCCCCAGCAGTATGTTTTGAGTTCCCTAAATCACTGTGGGGCAGGAGGTGGGACTGGGGAAGAGACCTGGCTGGTGGCTCCTACCCTGCATTGGGCTCAGCTGCTAGTCCCGGATGGGCTGGGGAGGATGGGACTTCCTCTTCCCCTGCACAGCATCTGGGCTGGGTCAGACCCACCCACAGATTTCTCCCCTGGCTGCAGAAAGCTCTGCAAAACCCCCTCTCCACACCCATTGCGCCTCAGCTGCAGGGGGAGGGATCCCTCTACAGGGAGCCACTCCCTCATCTGCCCAACCCCCATGCATCCAGACCCTCCAGACGAGCCTCACCTCCCCACACTCAGAAGCCCCCTGATGAGCCCCACTCCCGCTGCACCTAGACCACCCTGACAAGCCCCCCACACCTGGATCCCCATCCCACTAAGCCCCACTCCCTGAGCATCTGGAACACTCAGTGAGCCCCCCACACCCAGACCCCGCCCACCAAGCTCTATCCGCCCCCACACTGCTGAGCCCCAATCACCTTCACCTGGTCCCCCGCAACAAGCCCCTGTACATCCAAATCCCCCGCCCCCTCACCTGGCTCCCCAATAGACCCACCTGCACCCAGACTGCCCCACACAGAATCCTCTTAAACCACACCTGGATTCCCCCTACTTAAGCCCCTCCACACTTGGATCCTGCCTTGCTGAGCCTGCCTGCCCACACAGAGGGGTAACTAATCTGATCAACAAACAATATATACACTACTAGTTGAATAACTAACTATATACAACCACAAAGAGAAGCTAAGCTCAGACTAGCTATGGACACTAGTGCTCTGTCTCAGACCAAGGGTGGTGAGAAAGAACTATAGTGGCAGTTGGTCCTGCATAGCTCTTTTTAGCCTTGGTATGGTGATAGGTAGGACACATGCACAGACCAATGGACACTGCTAGCAAAAACTTCCATTCACAGGCACATGGAGCACATGTACAACCTAAAACGGAATGCAAATAGAGACTAGCACTCAAAGAAGTAATAAGCTACCTCCATCCATGAAGCAGATCTCTCAGGTGTCCAGGAGGGAGATCATGAACCAGTAACGGTGCTGAGGTCTGTGCCAGAGAAGGTAACTTCTTGGCAGAAAAAAGTAGCAGAATGTCAGCTTGGTCAGTTACCATTAGATGTCTCAGTACCTCGAGCTGGGTGGGTACCACAAATAGAGGCTCAGGCAGCAAGGTCTCAGGAGGAAGTACAGTCAGTACCAGAGAGCAATAACTGCTCACACCCTACACCAGTGCCATAGGTAGATTCTTCTGGGTGTGGTCCTTTGTTACTGGGATTTTCAGAGTCAGAAACAGTACATTCATGCGCACAAAGCTCTCATGCTGAGCTCTTTGGAGCTGACTCTTTCAGTACCAAGCACTTCAGTCCACAATTGCTAATACCAGACTTCTCCGTGGCATCTGGAGACTGAGCACAGATGTTGTGATGACTGCTTGATGTTAAGGCATCAATGGGAACGGTTACAGGCTTTGAACTGCCTGCTGTATTGGACTTGCTCAGTGCCAGAGATGCACATCTGTGTCTCCAGTGACCATGGGATTGGTACTCTTTGAGGTCTCTCTCTTCAGAAAATTGACCTGAGGACACTGAAGAGATACTGGCCAACCCCACTGGAAAAGAGAGGGACTTCCTCAAAACAAAATGAGTTCTGGAGCTCAAAGTGAACCACTGACTTACTGGAGTGCTTTCAGAGACAGTACGGTCTGATCAGATATATTTCTCATGCTCAGGAGTCAACAAAGCCATTGTGGAGCTCTTAAGGAGGAATGTTTTTAGGTGACCCTGGATTTTTGGGTCCTTTTTAGAAAAGGAACAGCATATAGAGCACTTGTGTGGTATATGCACATCCCCCAAACAAAAAGGCTCTTACATTGTCTATTGTTGATAGAAATGGCTTCCTCACAAGAGGGACAGGTCTTGGACTCCACAGTGTCTAAGGGTCTGGTGACAAGAGCACATGGACTTACAATAAAGCTCAAAGCTTTTGGGTTTTTACAGTTTATATATACAGCCAATGAGCTACAAAGAATGAAACTAACTACATAAACTACAGCTAACTAACTATGAGAATTAAGTTGCACATTGGCATGACACTGCAGATGTTCGGTCTCACAGCCACAAATGGAAAGAAGGAACTGGAGTGCAGTTTTGCCCACCCCATCCTTTATGCCTAAACTATGGGGCACTGATCTTCAAAGATATTGGCCTCATGCTATGCACCATAAATGCCGTACATGTGGACAACCACTTGAAGAACTGGAATTGTTTTTTATAAAAATAATTTTGAAGATGACACATCCCCCAAGCATAGCTTCCTAGAGTCTGCAAAGTGTAAAGAGCACAATACATTATGAAGTCCAATATGGATCTTGCTATGCAAAACTCCTTTTCCAGGGCATGTCTTAGATTATGTGGAACGGTACTAATGAAAGGCGATTGATCAGAGGGATGGATGGATCTGACAACTAGAAAATAAATAATCTTCTTGGAAACTGAGGAAATTTGCTATGGTAAACAGAAAAATAAAAAAATGTAGAACCCTATATGACTTTTTAGAGTAACTTTTGAAAAGAACCATAGTTTAAGGTTTCCCTTCACAAACATAAAAATGATCATTTTAATTATATAATCTTTTAATGACATCATAGCAACTAAGCAGTATTTGATTTCATGATATTGTTGATTAATATATGTGTGGAATAATACCATACATACTATATGCTATATAACATTTTCATTTATTAACCCTAAATGTGTGTGCAATAAAAATGATCAAGTCACTTACTTCTAAGAGATGCGAGTTCCTTGTTTCAACTATTGCATACAATGATGAACGTATTATATTAAGCAGGCTTTCAAAATATGGCAGGCAGTTTGTTTGATAGTTAACACTTCTGACCTTAATCATATGAATGCGTCTTTCAATAGTCATACATATAATCTTGTTTACATCATCTGTATACTTATTTAAGATGCCTGTGAAATCATGTGATGATAATTCTCGTTGTAGTGTTAAGATTTCCATATTCATAGATTTAGCTTCATCCACCAAAGCACAGTATCGCATAAAGTTTCTGCTATAAGATTCAACTTGTTCCATTGAACTACTAAGAATAGACAGTAGAGTCAAAATCTGTAGATTTAATATTGTAAGAAATAGTTACAAATTTCATTTTGACAAAAGGCTGGTCTAATTAAATTTTCTCTGTTAACAGCAATTTAGATATCTATTTACTAGTTTTGTAAATTAACAATTTTTCAGACCACTAATTGTCAAAATATATAAATTGAACTTCTTTAAATACACACAGGACCTATACCAATTCAGACTGGTATATTCACATTTAGTTTACAACTACCTCCCAAGAGTCCTTCCTAAAGACTCACTTCTAATATGATGCCCACAGAAAGTAAGTTGATAACATTTTTTCAAATATTACCAGCGCTGGGTTTCCCAGCGCATCTTATGTGTGTCTATTAGAATGTTAACTCTTCAGGGCAGGGAGTGTGTTATTTTCTGTTGTATATAGTGCCAAAAACAGGGTTAGCATTCAACATATAACAGATTATTTTAAAATATACTTTTACAATCAAATGTTATGTTACTTATATACATATTTTTAACTTTGCAGCACACACTTTGTTTTGGTAGCATGGATCTGTTCCTAGAAGTAGCTCCCAATTGGGCCATGGTGGTGGATACTCTTTTCCGCACAATTCTGTACAATTTTCAGGTGACTGCATTATTTTATGTAAAGACTGAGTAATGAAGACTGACAGACGAGTATCACGACAAAATGGAATAACCTGAGCTAAAGAGAGATAATTCAAACAAATTAATTTTCTGAGACTAATCTCAGAACTCAAATTTACAATAATACATAAGCAAAGATCATAAACGGCATGCATATTTTCCACTCTCCAAATATTACACTAATATTGTACTTCCCCATATAATCTACAGCAATGATACATAATGAAGAAATCACCACACTGAACTGAATATACTGAATTAAAAATTAAGATTTCTATAGCTTGCTTATTTTCTATATATTTTATAAATTTATCATTATTTCATGGCAATCTTTGTCTCATTTCACATACAAAATCTTGGAGCACTAAAATCCTTTTTTTTCTATTAACAAATTATACTTACGTATGAATAATTCCAAGCCTCCAAAGATTAATTTGTTACTTACAAATGAGAACAATATTGATTTGGTGCACCACATATTACGCACAGGAGGTGAAATAACAGAGCATAAGGAAAATATATTGCAGAATTTATTCATCTTCACACAACAGTGATGTAAAGTATTTTAAAAGCTATTAAGATATTCTAGTAATGGAAAATATTTCTGTCTAAATTCAAGGGGTTAAATCCTGAGGCCATTGCAGTTTTTCCAGTGTAACTGAGGCCAGGATACATTTACTATGACCCCAGTTTTAACCCCTGGAGTTAAGATTAACGTGCATACACGTAAGTGCCTCCTGTGACACTGTCACTAAAAGCTAGTGTGTGCCAGTGGTAGGGACAAGTGCTATTAACATGGCAAGTATAACTGCACATATATATTTACTAATTTTTGGTGTCATGATAAAGAAAAAGAAGATACACAATGGGGCAAAATTCATCACTGGTATAAGTAGCGGCAACTCTTGTGAAGTTAATAGAAGTGCTCCCACTATGCCAGGAATGAATTTGGCCTTTGGTATCTAAATATTCAATATATGCAAGTATAAATGTAATTATTATTTCAACAAACACAGAGGTAAGGGTTCCCCCACTTTTTTGAACAACAGGCATACAGGAACATATACATCCATCTATGTTAGGCATGAAGAATGCAAGATTGTTAATATATATGTAACTAAATTTGCAAATCAGCCGCTACCTGCTATAGCTAAATTCAGCACTTTTCATCTTCATAGTGCTGTACAACCATATACAAACCAATCCTCAAAACACCCTTTCAGATAGATAGTGAAACTTGGTTTAGGTGAACACTCAAATGACCACCAAAAATTGGTTGTTTAACAGAAATAGTTTTCTAATGAAAGAGGAAAAGAATTTCACAAAATTGTACACTCAAGATATTGGTTTGAGCATTGGCCTGCTAAACCCAAGGTTGTGAGTTCAATCCTTGAGGGGGCCATTTAGGGATCTGGGGCAAAAACTGGGGATTGGTCCTGCTTTGAGCAGGCGGTTGGACTAGATGACCTCCTGAGAGCCCTTCCAACTCTGATATTCTATAACCCATTCTGCTGGGCCTCATTAGCAGGAAGCCTGTCCAGTGGAAAAATCACAAAGACGTAATTTGCCCAGAAGTCCCACTCAAATGGAGCAGATGAAGCCAGTTGGTAGAGCCTAGGAAGTGGGGAGGAACGACCAAAGAGGGCAAACCTAGTAAGAAATTAAAGTTGCTCTCCCCTTGAGGAACTACTGTGGGAAGATAGTGTAAAAATTGCCACTGTTCCCATGGACCACTCTCTTGATGCAACTGCTCCTATAGGAGCAGATGGATGCAAACTGCATCCCTACCTCATTGTATTTATAGGGTGAACCAAGCCTAATATGTTTAGGAACATGATGCCATCTGTTAAGATAAGAAGCTGCCCAATACGGGTAAAGTCTCGCACACAGATTTCATATGCTATTTTATATAAAGGGAAATTAAGACACAGACAGGTTAAGTGATTAGCCAAAGCCACACAGCTGGTTAGTGGCAAAGACAAGATTAGAACTGAGGCGCTCATAGCTTTCACTACAACATGCTATCTCAGTTCCCTAAAGAACAATACTGACATTAACTAGTCCACGATTATCCCCAGATTTTGGAGGCATGGGACGCATCCAATTTTGACCTCACCTGTGATTGGGTCTCCCAGTCTCTGCAAACCGACAACAGACCCTGCCTACCAGGCAAGCAAAAACTGCTACTGGTATAAGACAGCCAATATACAAGAACAACAACAGCATAAGGATGAAACCAATAGGAAGACCTCACTGCCATGGGCTTCTTGGTAGATTGCGATGCTGGATCCAATGTATCCAAAAGAAACTGTACTTTGAGATGTGTGTTCATATGGGTGATGCACCTCAGAGGTGCACAGACACCTTTAATTGAAGATTTTTTGCTAGCAGTGTAGACATGGTACACAAGTGCTCTAGCTGTCCTTGTGCCCTTTACTAAGGGTATACAGGGCAGTGTGGGATCAACTGCCACTCCACTTCATTTGCTACTGTGGAATTCTTCAAATATTAAGGGCTCTGAAGCAGAGGGGAAAGATGGTGGGTAGTGGCCACATCTTGAAGAATTTCAATTACTATACATGGCAAGTAACCTTCCTTTCTTTGCTGAGTGACAGTCCCGAATGGGTGTTCCACTTCATGTGACTCCCAAGCAGTAACCCTCTTATGAGGATGGGAGCTTCAGAGTCTTTTTTATTTACAGCAGATTGAAGTACAGCCAAAACAAGAGAGGCATCAACTCAAGAAGTTTGAACAAGGGCATAATAAACAATGGCAGTCTAGTAAACACTGGACAGAGCCCCACATAGCTGTTTTACAAAAATCAAGTATAAGGACATTCGCTAACCAGGCCATAGAAGAAGACTACACCCTTGTAGAAGGAATTTTAATATTTGTAGGTGGTTTTATTTTCAAGGTTTCGTAACAGCTTTGTATACATGCCACAATCAATCAGATAAGATAAACTTTGAGATGTAATTGGGCAGCCTTTCAGTCTTTCTCCAAACAAGACAACGATTTAGAGAGGCTCAGAAAGGTTTAGTTCTTTGTTGGCAAAAAGTGAGAGCTGTCCACATATAATGCAGTCAATCTGGCCTCCCCAGAATTCCCAGAAGGCTTAGGATAGAACTCCAGCAAATGAATTTCCTGATTAATATGCACATTTGTGACCACCATGGGAATAAACCAAGAGCGAAGATGAAGTGCCTGGGTGCCGATAAAAGTCCAAATGGGAACACTCTGTACTGGTAATAATCTTAATCTACAGTGAATCATAGCAGATGTGTGAGAGCCATATTCATGGCTGTATTAAAATAGGGGCTGCAAAGTGCAAACCAGTCTCCTGGATCATATGACCATCTTGAACTTTGAATGCTGGATGAAGATGTTTAATCTCCTTAGGTCTAGAATGGGTCTCTATCCCCCGTTCTTCTGGGAGATTAGGAAGTACCTTGAGTAGACCTCTCTACCAATGTAAGTGAGAGGTCTTGCTTCAATGAAAATCCACATCTTTTCTCAAAAGACACTCACTGAAAAGGGATGGGACAGGGATAACTTTCAAGTGGATTGTGTATCCAGAGGTTACCACTTCTAAAATCCGCTTTTTGGACGTTATGCAGTCCCAAGCTTTCCAGAAAAGAGAAAGGTGACCTCTGAATAGAAGGGTAGGCAACAAGTGGTTAGCAGCTCTCAAACTTCTGAGCAAAATTGCTGTTTCCCAGATGAGGATGGTTGCATAGTTATATTGTTGGCAAAGGAAGGCCTCTTCTGAAACTTTCCCTTCTTTTTGGGAGGTTCAGACAGTCTTTACTGGTAAGACATTTGCACAGAACACTGTCTTTGTGAAAACTGCACTTATATTTTCTCTTATTGACAAGTGTGTAAATTCCCAGGGAATGTAAGGTTGCCCTGGAATCCTTCACTGAATGAAGTGAAGCATCTGTTTTATCACTGAATAAAGCTCATCCACTGTGCTCTGGGCCTTTTTAGGAATTCCAGACCCTTGTAGACATGATGCTCTATATATTACTATAGCTGCAGCCACAGTGTGTGTTGCCAGTGACATGAAAGCAGCCTGAAGTGAATATCTGGCTACTGTCTGACCTTCAGCTATCAAGGACTGAAACTGAAAGTTCTGATGCTTGTGGCAGAAACTTAATAAAAGATGAAAGTTGTTATAGTTAATATAATTGTACTTTGCCATCAGTGCTTGGAAATTCATTACTCTAAACTGAAGTGTGGCAGACTAATAATTTTTTCTTCCAAATAAATTCAAGTATTTTTGGTCCTTGTCAGGAAGGGTTGACCTACAACCATGCTTTGACCTTTCATTGGCAATATCTACTACTAAAAGAGTTTTGAACTGGAAGGGAAAACAGTAACTGAGTCCTTGGGAGATAATTCATATTTCTTATCAACTCTCTTACGTGTAGCTGGAATGGTGGCGACTCATCCAAACAGTTTTTGCTGGCTCAAATAAAGCTTTGTTGATTGGAAGCACCACCCACTGGAAGATGACTGAAGTATACCCAATAATTTGAGTTGAGATTCTTGAATTGCCTTTAAAGAAATTTGTAAAGCATCAGCAATTCTTCTCATCGGTTCTTGAAACAGTTTAAAATCATCCACACAAAATGGAGATGAAGGCATAACATCCTCATCATGCAAGGTCGATGTGATGTTTTGAGAGAGAGGTGATTCATCCCCTAGCTGTTGCACTTCCTGACATCATATGTCTTCATTCTGAACAGAGTGAATAGGAAGAGGCTGTGACAACACTGGTTGTCTTCCATGAATCTTCTCATTGGCATGTTTTTGCATCTTCGCGTATCTATCCCCAAAAAGGTTCCCACATATTCCAAAAAGGCCATTGTGATGCCCCATATGCGAGAGAGGGAGGGGCCCAGGGAGATTCGTACCAGGGCATATGAGAGTGATGATGTGGATTTTCATCCCAATTAGGTATTGAATAAACCCTTTCAGAGACAATCCCTGTAGAAGGAAACCTATAAGAATAAGTGGGTGAACTGGGCACACACTGATAAGAATCTTAGGAAAAATCTTCTTCATCAATGGCTCCTTAAAAAGAGATTTTTCTTCTAGGTACAGGGCATGAGGATAGCTAGGGTGTACTTATGGATCAACCAGACATTGCTAGCAATAAATATAATCAAAGGTATATGGGGTGTACAGGCACCTGAATTGACAACCCATAGGAACTCTCTAGAAGAAGAAAATTCGTATTATTTTTGATCTGTCATCCAGATCAATTCTATATACCATACTATAAATAAGCAATGTCCTGAAACTACCCAGTGTGAGAAATAAGCTGATTTATGGTATGGAAGGCCAATGGGCTACCAAAGCGCACATTTGATAGCCTACTCTAAACTTCAGTAGTGTATACAAGTCTCAATACAAAATTTATGCGTGGATCAACATTTGTAAAAAAAACAACAAAGGAGCTGGACCACCACCACCAATGTTATTCTCCCCACACCTCTTTTCTCTCCCTCTATTCGTTGTATTTGTCTCCCTTTCTTTTTTGTCTTCTATTTTTTCCTCTCTTCTGTCATCCTTTCTTCATTTTCCTAAATCTCTCTTCCGCCCAATCCATAGCATTTACTAACCTCTACTCTTTTCTTGCTTAGTGCTTTGTTCTATTACATATTCGCTAGTATTTGCTTTACGAAGTGATACCAACAAGCATACATACCAGTAGTATTTTCTAGACCATCCACAATTCCTTGTAATTTTTTAGAAAGCTGTCTTCTATTGGGAATTAAAAAGATATCTGTACAGAATGATGAAGAACTAGGAAAGAAAATAATCAACATTCTGAATATTGGTAAAATATTTTAAAAGTATTTGTATACTATTATAGAGGTTTCAACTAAAACGCCCACTTTTACCCCATTACTATCAGCTGTTATACTTTGAATAATGTGTTGTTAAATATGTTTCTAAGATTACACTTACCATACATGTTTTAATTCCACTTTATTATCTGATTCAGAGTTGCCTTCTGCTCTGCCTGCTACAGAAAAGAAAGCACAAGTATTGAACAAAATTCTAATGTCTTACCTCCTGATTTGGTGTCTTATATCCCTTAATATGCTAATCAGTCCAAACAGTGGCTGTAACTTCTTCTACCAACAGATGGAAACAGGAAAAAAGTCAAGTGTGTGTGACATTACTCTCTTTTTAAGGAGATAAGGGTGCTGGCAGGCTGAATGCCCTCAGTTTGAGACTTCTTGTGCAATAAACACAAAATCTAAGAAAAAATTCAATTAAAATTCCTAAAAGATAAGGAATTCAGAGAAAAGGAGTGTTCTGGTCCAACAATATTGCTGCCCAAATTGAGTGGAATGCCATATTAAGACATGAGGAGAACAGATGGGTTACATACCCTGTAGTAACTGGAGTTCTTTGAGATGTGTTGACCCTATGAGTAGTGAAAATTCAGATTCTGAATGTGCTCCATGTGCCCAAAACCAGAGACCTTGTCTTTAGCAATGTCAGGAGGGTCTGAGCATGCACCTCCCCACCCATCCCTCATGCTCCACCCTAAAGGAATAAAGGGGGCTGCTGAACCACTGCCATTTGAGTTACTTTTCTGCTGCGAGTCCCCAGTAAGGGGAACCAGGTGGTGCAGAAGGAAGGCAGGTAGTGTACTACACACAGGGACAACACATCTTGAAGAACTCAAATTACTACAAGGTGAGTAACTCATCTTTCTTTGACCGATTGTCCCTATATATAGTGAACTTCAGGTGATTCACATGCAATGCCTCTTTAAGGTTCCTTGAGTCTGGTTCCTTGAGTCCTATGGCACAGTAAATTGCAGAACTGCCCTGCCTAGGGAAGCATCAAAAGCAGCTCCTTGCACCAGTGTATATTGTCTAGTGAAGGTGTGTACAGAACTCCAAGATGCTGCTCTGCAGAAGTCAGTAATAGAAACGTCTCTAAGGGAAGCAACCAATCCTGCCTGAGCTCTAGTCAAGTGAGTTCTCATGCTGCCCTCAAAGGAAATATCATTTATCTTGTAGCAGTCAGATGCACTCTGAGATCCATTTCAACAGCGTCTGGGAGGAAAGAGCCTCTCCTTTCATAAATTCCACAAATGAGACAAAGAGTTCATGGGATTTTCAAAATGATTTTATTCTTTGCAGGTAAAAGGCAAGAGCCCCGATTATGTCCAGTGAAAGCCATGCAACCTCCTCTCTGATAGAACAAGGCTTACAGTAAAACAGAGGTACATAATCTGGTTGATGTGAAATTCCAGCAACACCTAAGAGATAAACTACAGATCTAGTCTTATGAATACCTTGTCCCTCTGAAAAATTGTACAGGGAGGATAAGCCATAAGCACCCCTCGTTCCCCAAGTCTTTTGGCTGACTTGATAGCGACCAGAAATGTTATCTTCTGAGAAAGATATAGAAGACAGCAGGATGCCAGGGGCTCAAATGATGGATGAGATACCATAAAGTGTAAGCTGAGGGAGCTAAGACATATCCCTAAGGCAGTGGTCCCCAAACTTTTTAGGGTTGCACCCTCTTTGCCCCTGCCTGCACACACACACCCCAGTCAGGGTCGGGAGCGGGGCTGCGGGGCATGGACATGGGTAAGGGGGCTGAGGCTTGGGTAGGAACTGGGGGTGGGTCTGGGGCCAGGGGCAGGGCTGTGGCCAGGGACCAATGCTGGAGTGGGAGTGGAGATGCACCTGGCCACAGGCCCCCACCACAGCTTGGCTGCAACTACGCTCCCAGCCCCAGCCGCAGAGCCGCAGCCATGGAGTGGAGCTATGGCCATATGGAAAATCATTACTTAAATTAGGGAAGATAGGGATCAATACAAGCATTGTAAGCTGGATAAGAAATTGGCTAACAGGGAGAAGGCAACAGATTGTGCTGATTAAGGGGGGGGATACAACCCTCTGTGGGGTTCCTGGTCTATTTTTTCCCCATTAGAGTCATGGCCATCTCAGTGGGCAGGGGACCCCTCTGGCCTGTCTGACTAGTAGCCCCAGGACTTATCAGAGCTAAAGATGGAAACCTAGGTGCAGGCTAGACACAACTCACTGTCAACCAAGCCTGGGAATGCTGTCTCACATATAGAGCACCACTTGGATTTTACCCGTTGCTTTCTTGGCTGCTCTGCCATACATGTAAGGGGCAGAGGAGCCAGTAGGGAAATACTGCATCAGAGGCTATGGGAAGGTTAAACTCTTGAGAAGTTAACAGACCCAGGGAGGAGGAGGAATGCTAAGGAGGGAGAACACTGCTCCCCACTGCCCAAAAAATTGGGGAGAAAAATTAAAATAGAAGGCGTAAGGGCAAGAGCAAAAGAAACTGCCGCTGTTTGCTGCTGTGGAGGCAGAAAATCTGGCAACAAGCAGGAGCAGAGGGGGCATGGCAAAACCATCCAGCACCAAAACACTGATCCATCTCTGTGAGCTGCGGAGAGAGGAGAGCAGTCCAGAGATCCAGGACTGTGGAATACACTGCGTTGCATAATAGATCATTGCACTCAAATGGAAGGTCCTCCACCATTGTTTGTACCTCCTTTGGGATTCCCAAAGAGGAGAGCCACAATGAGCATCTGATTACCACACCACTGAGTAGAGATTTCACCACTAGGCCCTCCACGTCTAGGGCAGTCTGAAGTGCCAATCTTTGTTTCCAGTTTCTTTCATCAGTCAGAGCCCAGAACTGGTCTCTAAAGTCCTGAGAGGCACCTTATCAGTGAAGCCACCCAGCTTGTCACAGAGCTTGACAGTCTGAAACTCAGAACTGAAAGGAGGCTGAGAAATATGCCTTCCTACCACAGAGGTCAACCCTCTTCACTTTGTTCTCATGCGGCCTAGAACTGGGTCGTTTTTGTCAGCTATGCTCGATGGCTACAGACACCATCAATGAGTTGGGAAGCGGGTGAGAAATTAAGTACTCTGACCTTTTCACAGGTATGAAGTACTTCTTCTCAGCCCAACTATAGACTAGTGGGATCATGACATGTGTCTGCCAGAGAGGCCTGGAAGTTTTGAGGATGGCCTCATTAATAGAAAGCACCACTCTGCTCGGGACTGATCTATACAAAATGACCAGCACTTTGTTTGGATCTTTCTACACCTCTTTCAGGGGAATATGAAGTGATTCTGCAGTCTCTTCAGTAAGTCCTGGAGGGCCTTAGTCATCCGGGCATGGTGGCGAAACTAGAACGACACATCATCCAGGGAAGAAGAAAATGTCACAGGCATAGACAACTTCTGTTCTTCTTTCTATTCTTCCTCATACTGCTGGAGTTGTGATTCTTGAGAAGGCTGAGGAAGTTCCTCCTCCACCCTCTGAGAACCCTAGGTCTCCTTGGGTCCTTATGCCATGAAATGGGTATAAAGGTGGTAATCCCACAGATCTTCTGGGATCCAGTATTGCCACTGCAGGATCTCACATTCCTCTGTACTGGTCCACAGAGAGCAGGGCATCAGTGAGTGGCGGGGCGGGGGGGGAAGGAGATATTCTCTCATATGGGAGTGGCGAGAAGCCCTGGAGACTTCTGATGTTCTACCCAGGCAGAAGGGGTCCCTCTCATAGTTCTGTTCCAACCCTGAGAATTCTTATCCCAGATCCAGAAGGGGAGCCCTTAGTATCAGAGGAGGTAGGGTGACCTGCCTCTCTATTTACTGACAGTACCAGAGCCAATCGGGCTCACCCCTTACTTGAGGACAGGGACAGAGATGGGTACCAAAGTGATATCAGAAGCAGCTGAAGTCCTGGTGCCGGGCATTGAGGTCTGGAGAGGGAGGTAACTAGTTCTGGAAGCAGTAGAAGGTATTCTAGAGCCAAGTAGAGAGCTAGAGTCATTACTATAACTCAGATCATTGAGGCAGAAGATGTTGGATCCAGCGGTACCAATGAGGGTTTTAGTACCAGAGAAGCAGTCCCAGTATTGGAAAGTGCCATGATTTTGCCCTTCAAAATCTGAGTCCAGTCCTTCTTGGTACTAGGTGGTTCTGCTCCAGAGCAGAAAGCTCCCAACGACTTGGTTCAGGACAGGGACTCCTGCCACTGTCCAGGAAGTTTGGATGCCATTAGGCCTACTTGAGGAGTCCCCCCTCGGCATCAAACCAAAATGAATGCTGACTGATGAAGCACTTTGAGATGAATCTGACTAACATCTAGTGGCCGTTCCAGCTGTCCGTAGAGATTCTCAATGCCACATCTTCAGATGCTGGTTGAAGTATATGAGGAACTCTTGACAACCATTAGCATGTACCTGTCTTTGTGAAATTATCTAATTACTTAATTCTTCCCAAACCTGACACCCAGAAAAAAACAGCAAATACTTTCCAGGGAGAGATGTACATGAGGAATATCTGGAAGCAGTCTGCACATTTTATTGACTGGCCACAGATATTTTCACATGCTTTCTACCACATTGCTTATGGAAAAGGCATAGTTTTAGCTTCTGGAAAGTTTCCTGCAGAGAGAAACAAACATCTCCAGAAGATGCTATGCCACTATAAAGATTAAGCTTAATCAATGGACTGCTGGTCTCCGTCTCAAAAATATTATTCTCCATGTTTCCATCACTGGTATGCGGAGTCACAACCAAGTATTTGGGCTAGCTTACAGCAGTAACTAAAAAAAACTGAAAAATGATAAGAGTATCTCTCTCTCTCTCTCACACACACACACACACACACACACACAGCTTAACCGATGGAAATGGTTTTTTACAATATCAAAATACTTAGAAATTAAATGTACTTCATTAGTCACTAGTAAGGTCAGAAAACACAGTAATCTTTAAATGATGTTATTGCTACTTGCAAAAATTCTAGCATTTGCATAATATTCATTCAATCTCTACTGTGCTACTGGATATACTCTAAATCTTATTTCGGTAATAGTTTACATGTCAGTTTCATGTATGATACTTTTCTTTATTCCTAAAGGACTCTGTTTATCTTACCAGAAAGGTCAGTTTTTCCTTGACTTTCCTTAAATCTCTCTTGTTTCTCTGTATTTTCCAACAGCTCCTCATATGCCCTTTTGCTGTTACTCTGGGTACAATTTTTCAAATTTTCATCATCTTTTAACCTTTGCTTCAAAAACTCTACTGAGGTCAGTGAAAAATAATCATCATCTTGCATGTCACAGGACTCCAGCTCATCCTCCTGATGGCTGCCCCTATCATTAAACTTCTCAAAAGGAATTCTTAGACCTATATTTACTTCAAATACTGGTGCATATTCTTGCTCTCCTTCCAGTTGCTTTTTTACTTCTTCTAACACCTAAATTGATATTCAGATATTATTAAATTGCAAGGATACATTAAAATATTTAATATAGCATTTTTCTTACAAACTGTATCCCAAAACAGAAATAAAAAGTACAGAACATCACACTATACAACAGCGTAAATTACAAGTATCAATTGTGTAAAGACACTATACAGTGAAAAAAAATGAAAACATCTGATCCTAAGACCAAAAGCTGAGGGAGATTATTGATCATCATCAGTGTAAAAGTGTTCACTAAAAAGTAGTTGTATGAATGTTAGAAGTAATTATTCCAGATACAAAACAGAGCCAGCACTTCTGATCTGGAGATGACAGGATGAAATGATTAAACCATTACAGATAGGGACTAGTCAGATGTGAATTTTATTACCAATTCCGTTCTTGGTTTCAACAAGTTACAAAACTCTCTGTGCTTCATTTTCCCCTAATTCTAAAATGGGAGTTGTACTTATCCACTTTTATGGGTCTGTTTTTGAATCTGAGATGGATGCAGATGCATTTTTTTATGAATTACAAGCCTTTTCATTTCAGCTGCCTATTTTTAGTAGATTTAATATTAAACTTGTAGAATACTTCATATTTCCACACCTCCTTAAGTTTTATTATATCTTGTCTACTTTAATAGTGTCAAATAATATTACAAATTTTACTACTTGGGTGGGTTTAAATAAAACCAATTAATATTTACTGGTATACAATTGTTAGCTGAAAATCATTTGTTGTGTGATATGCTATAGTAACAACAGATTCAAAATCTCAATCATTTTCATTAATCTTCTTGAGCAAAATTATGAGATCCTCACTCAGTTAACTCATGCAAATTCCCACTAAAATGAATAGATTTAGTAAAAAACTTAAGGACCATTTTTGTTTTTAAAAGTATCACTCTACACTGGTGCAGAATAGATGCATACCATTCCAAACAGGAACTCTAATACTTCCCAGATCCTTCTGGTGCACTGAGACACTACACCTGCTGCTACACCATACTAGCAGCACTAACTCCCTGTGGTACTTGTAGTCAGAAAGAGGAATACAAAGACTGACTGTGGCCATTCACTGGAAGGCAGGGGAGAGACTGGCTTTCACATGGGAAAAGAAAACCATTATGCTCTTCCTCCCACATGTGCACCCCTGTGCACGTGCCCTCTATCTGATGGCATAAAGGGCAGGGCCAGCCCAACCCTCTCAGTTCCTTCACCACACAAATTTTGGTGATATTAGACTCTAGTAAATGTGATGTAACCTGGGTCATGGAATATATATGTGTTTAACACATCTTGAAGAACCAGTTATTGTACAGTTAAGTAACTATTTCTTCTTCTTCAAGTACTTGTACACAGATATATTCTAGTGTTGGTGAGCCCAAGCAGTACTCCTTTTGTGGAAGGAACTCAGAGTCTATTTAAACAGCAAATGCACAACTGCCTTTCCAAAGTGCAATAAATGCTTCAACAGTGGCATAATGTGGAGTGAACCTATGTATCAAAGACCAAGTTGCTGCTTTATAAAGGTCCATGATTGGAACATTGTGCAATACTTTTTGCAGGTGGTACAAGCTTTGCGAAGTCATAACAGGACCTGATACAGGCAAAGGTCCAATTGGAAATGCTTCATGATGATATTAGATGATCTCTTTTCTCTGTTTCAGAGTAGCAGCCGTGTTAGTCTGTATCCACAAAAAGAAAAGGAGTACTTGTGGCACCTTAGAGACTAACAAAATTTATTTGAGCATAAGCTTTCGTGAGCTATAGCTCACTTCATCAGTCTTTAAGGTGCCACAAGTGCTCCTTTTCTTTTCTCTGTGTAAGCTACCCAGAGTCTCAGTGAGGATCTACATGGTTTTGTCCTGTCTAAACAGGAAGTGCCCTACAAGAATCCAGTGAGTGCAACCTCTCCTTATCCCAGTGAGCATGTAGTTTCAGAAAGAATGTTGGTAGATGTATGACCTGGTTTAGGTGGAACTCCTTTGACAAGAACTTTGAGGGAGGCCTTAATAAGACCTTGTCTTTGTAGAAAACTGTACGTGGTGGTCCTACTATTAAAGTTTATAGCACTCCCATTCTTGTTACCAACGTTATTAAAATGAGAAAAGCTGTCTTAACGGATAAATGGAAGAGAGCATGAGTCCAAAAACTCAATACAGATACATAACTGTTACCAATACTAAATTAAGGTCCCAGGGAGGGACCTTACTGTGAGGTCAGGCCTTTCAGAAATCTTCCCTCCATGGGATGGGAGAAAATAGAATTTCCATGGACCAAAGGGTAACTAGCACATGTGGTCGCAAAGTGAACTTTTACTGTACTCATAGAAAGACCCTATTCTTTTAAGTCCAGCAGATATTCCAAAATACCTTGAATCTGCGCTTTGGATGGTGACAGCAGATGACAGTGGGCCCAAATAAAATCTCTCTCACTTATCTAGGCAAATGGCTCTAGGTGAGCTTTTCCTGCTGTTAATATGATGTTCTGTATATTATATGAGCAGATCCCCTCCAGCATCTGTAGCTAGTCAACAACCATGCAGTGAGGGAGAGGCTGTAAGGATCTTGGTGCAGAAACTTTTTCAGATTCTTAGAGATTAAATCTGGGAACAATTGCATGGTTATAGGAGGCTGTCATGACAGAGTCTGAATATCCAAAAACCAATATTGCAACAGCCATGTTAGAGTTATTAATATAATGTTGGTCTGATTTTATTTTAATTTTATGATAAATCTAGGACTCAGTGCAATTGAAGGATATGCATATAGAAGTTCTGAGATGCAAGGAAGCCAGAATGCGTCTTATTGATCCTAGACTACGAATGGCCAGGAACAGAAGCGGTTACACTTTGTTTTCTGTGGGTAGTGAACAGGTATAAAGCACGGATACCCCATTTGTTAACTATAATCTGAACTATTTTGTGTTTCAGGGTCCATACATGGTTGCTGATCAACTTCCTACTTAGACAATCCACTAGAACATTCTGCACTCTGGGAAGATGAGATGATCTGAGGCAGATTTTATTTAATTTCATTTCAGGCATCCTAGTAATTTCAGACAAGTCCTCACTGTTGTACTTGGGTGAGCCTACAGATTGGTGTATAGGTTTAGATGGACTGAAACCTTTCCTGAGGCAGGTAGATGGTTGCAGAAAGGTTTAGAATGGCCCCAATAAACTCAATTCTTTGTACACAAGATAGTATCAACTTTTCCTTGTTTATTTCAGACCCAGTTTTGCAAACAGCAAGTGGATTTGACAGATGCTATCTGTTACTTGTTGGCTGGCTTGTCCGTGAATTAAACTGTCCAGTTATGGGAATAAGTGGATCCCAAGTTGTCTGAAATGAGCTAATGAGAAGCTAATCGGAAGCACTGTATATTGGTAGTGACAACCCCCACTAAAAACCTTACGTATTTTCTGTGCCTTGGGTGGATAACCACATGAACATAGGCAACCTTGAGGTCGATAGCATCTTAGCAATCGTTTGAATCGAAGGACAGGATAATGAAGGCAAGGGGCTCTCATACTTATTTTAGCTTTCTGAACAGATGTTCTATTTCCTTCGGTCCAGGACAGGCTTGAAAATGCCCTCTTATTTTGGGTACAAGAAAATACCAGAAGTAAAACTCTCCTCCCCTGTGCTGTAAAGGGACCTCCCTCTATTGCTCCAAGACCTAGAGAAGACTGTACATCTTAAACAGTGCAATCTTGTGATAAGTCACTGAATAGGGATGGGGAAAGAGGTTGGCAACATACAGCAAAATGTGGAATTGGATGGTGTATCCCAATTCCACAGCGCCTAGAACGATTTGTGTTTATGAAGTTGCAGATACTGCAGAAATGGTACAACTGATTCCCAGAGGACGGGGACTGGTTGGGAAAATCCAAAATGACTGGTCTCTGCTCCCAGTGAAGTAGTCAAATTGGCTTCCTTGAGGCTGATGGAGGTCGATGGGTAGAGTTAATTGATGCAGATGTAGATTATTTTCTTCATAGAAACTTATGTCACACTGGCGAAATCAGCCTCCCAATGTTGAAATCAGCCTCCCACTGTTGAGGCCCACACTGCCTCTTCTTGGGGCCTGGGGTATACATTTCTAAAGACATTAGTGTCACTCTAGAGTCTTTAAGAGAGTATAAAGCCTTGTCAATCTTTCCACTGAAGAGGTTGCACCATAAAGGTCAAGTTTGGAACTTCCCTACATATGCCTGACGTGGGAAGCCAGGAAGATCTCCCAATGGTGACAGCAGTCACTTATGAAACTGAAGGCTGTATCTGCTGTGTCCAGAGTCATTTGCAACAATGTCATGGCTATTTGCTGGCCCTCAGCCACAACAGATTTAAACTGGTCCTTCACTTTTTGAGGCAATTTGTCAGTAAATCTGTTCAGTGACTCAGTTATTAAAATCATATTTCAATAATAGTGCCTGGTAGTTTGTAATTGTTATTTGGAGGCTACAACTAAAATAAGTCTTCTTTCCTTCCAAGCAAATCAAGCCTCTCTGGCTCCTTGTCCTTTGGAGTAGATTTGAAATGCCCATCTGACCTTCTCCCCTCACCATTATCACCAAAGAACCCAGCAGAGGGTCAATAAAGAGCTTCTCAAACCCCTGCAATGGCAGTTAACAGTAGAAGTCAGCTCTTTTTGAGATTAGTGATGGTCTCCTCAGGGAACCTAGAATCTTAAGCCACTGTGTTACCTCTCTGCCTTAGCAAGAAAGAGCTTTGCTGGAGCTTAAACTGTGTGACAGCTCACTGCCACATCAGTCTGTCTGCCTTACCAGAAAACTATTCAAGATTCTGCCAGTCTAGACCTTGCCTCATAAGTAACATTCAGTGCGCTCCAATTCCCAACCTCCCCAGAGATGTTTCTCTGCAGTATCCAGCCCCTCTCATTGGACACTTACAGAAATTAAGTCTGAAGTCTCCAAAGAGGCAATAAACAAACACCAGCCTCCTGACTCACTGAGAACACATCTTAACTTAATACACAGCACTGAGATGGGGTCCGTAGTAAAAATAAGCATAAAGTTTATTAATAAAGAACACAGATTTAAGTGATAATAAGCAAGAGAAAAAGAGAATGGCATGGTTACAAATAAAACAAAAGTAACACACTTTCTTTTGTCTAAAGAAAGTTTACAATCCTGGTCTCAGGCAATTTCTCATCTACAGTCAGTTCTCATTCTCTTCATCCCCCATGGTTGAAGGATCAACTTTTCACAGATGTCAAGAGTGCTGGCCTCTTCTGTCCTTTAAAGTGATGGATACTAAGCACTTCTCTCTCACCTTCTTCCTCTAGTCCAGCAAACCTTTGAAATGTATTCTTTTGAAGGGTATCCCAAGATAAAGTTATTCTCCCCTGCTGATGAACAGACACAGTCTTCCTCATCCTCTTGGGAATTAGCTCTTTCTGTTGATTACTTTGTTTACCTTAAATTCAAATGTACTTCCACTGTACCTGGCATCACCTTGCTCAATTTACACTGGATGCACAGGTAAATGGGCTAAACAACATGCCTTAGCCCAGGAAAAATGTGTTCATCAAGTCCACCCCCCAAAAATATTTTAGGAATATATTTCCAGCACACACACACACAACCCATTACACATCATTCATATGTATTTCATGCAATGATATTCATGACTAGTGTGTCACCACTTTTCATATAAAGAAAAGGAGTACTTGTGGCACCTTAGAGACTAACCAGTTTATTTGAGCATAAGCTTTCGTGAGCTACAGCTCACTTCATGCTTATGCTCAAATAAATTGGTTAGTCTCTAAGGTGCCACAAGTACTCCTTTTCTTTTTGCGAATACAGACTAACACGGCTGTTACTCTGAAACCTGTCACTTTTCATATGATACCTTCCAAGACACTGTTTATAGTACAATAAGTTGAGTTAATTGCTTATTCTTCGGGGTTCAGACCCCCTGCTCTCTCCCTGAGGTGCCTGGACCCTAACTGTCACAACACCAGAGAAGCTGGTGTTTGCCACAGGAATTTAGCAGAGTCCAAAGATTTGATGGTGTTGATATGTAAAGATACCTGCCTGGGTACAGCTCAATATAATATATTCAACAATCTGTGAAGGCTTTCTTGGACCACTACCCCAGGGATAGCGCGAGACAAGACAACCCTCTACATGGGATCCTGGAAGGATCTGTAGTCATCCAGGACCCATGAAGATGATTCAGGTATAATGGTCTCTTCTGATGAGGAAGACAGACAGATGCATTGGAATCTGCTGTTCTTCCTGCATGCCCTCATCCAAAGGAGCTAAGCTAGCAACAGGATGAGCCATTTGAGGGAGCACAATATCTTTTCTAGAAGGTTGGTCTGGATTGAAGTTGAGACAGATCTCATTGCTTGCAGGATTTCCCCGGCACTCAATAATATCACAGGGAGTAAGTGTAAGGAGCTGGTGGCTAACAAGAAGGACATCAAGAAGTTATCTTCTTGCCAGGGACCTGTAGGTATGCTTGTAAAAACACTTTATAGAATGCTGCCTGGATGTGGATGGTGGGGGAAATTTGGATGAATGGGATTTAGCAGGGGAAGCCTCTCTGCTGCTCTGTAAATCTGATGGGGGAAAAGAATATTCCTTTGGTAAGGACAGTGCAGTGCCAGTAGGTGTAACCTAGAGCCCTTATATTTAAAGGCTTCAGACTGGCTTTAATGGTACTGAAGCCAGTCCCAAGACCCCTGATTTGACATATGAGAGAACCTGGAACTGACATGCGGAGCAAGTCTCTGGCTGCCATAGACACTTGGGGATTTCATGGTACTGAGAGTATTGGTGCTGCAGTCATTAGTGCCATCTCTGAACACATCAATGGTAATCATCTCAGGGTTACTGCTACCAAAAGAACGGTGGAGGGTAGCAGCTTCATTGGCACCCAAGTGTTCAGTACTGGCATCATTGGTACCAGTGCCAAGTAACCTGATGTAGACAGTACTAGTTCAGTACCAGTCAACTTATAAGGTACCTTTTCACTGAGAGTATGATGGGTCAGTCTCCACAGGTACTCCAGAAGCCCTTTTTGGGTCCTGAGTGATCATTGATATATACAGAGCTTGAAGTCCTAGGAGTTTTTGATGATGTTCCCAGGCATGGGAACAGTGCTTCTTTTCTCTGGTCATCTTAAGGATTTTTCTCCATCTATCAGAGGACAAGGACCTCAATGATGGAACATATGAAGTTGTAGCTGCTGGAGCAC
The DNA here is from genome assembly GCF_965152235.1 of Eretmochelys imbricata. Taxonomy (NCBI): domain Eukaryota; kingdom Metazoa; phylum Chordata; order Testudines; family Cheloniidae; genus Eretmochelys; species Eretmochelys imbricata. Next base: position 158,759,063 of record NC_135574.1, read on the forward strand.
TTCTAGAGGTGGCGTGCTTCACTTGATCAGTTTCAGGCTGGCCAGGATCACAGACTGGAAGTATATGACTCTCCATAAGCTATTCTCTCAGACAGGCTTCTCTGGTTTTTAATTCTCTAGAGAAGCACTTGCAAATAGCACATGTCCCTGACATGATCTTCACCTAAACAGATGAGGCATCTAATACGGCTATCATTAACAGGCGTAACTACCTTGCAAGACAAGCAGTTTTTAAAGCCTGGGGACTTATGCATGACTCAAGTCAATACTGGAGCACCACCTTATGAACAAAACAAATAAAAGCAAATCTTCTATTAGAAGACAACAAAGGAAATACTATACACTAATGACTACACTAAGTATTTACACAAGAAAAGTTATTGATGAGCACAGAAAAACAGTGAGCACAAGGTGTCACTGGGATCTCCAACTTTTAGCAACAGGTGGTCAGAAGGAACTGAGAGGTGGATGGGTAATCCTGCCCTTTATGCCCTCAGTTGGAGGAATGAGGACACTCAGGGAGTATGCACCACCCCAATGGGTATTGATCATTAGAATCCTCCAGCTCCAGTGCACTGGGAAGCACACACACTAACAGTGGAATATATATATGTCAAGCACTCAAAGAAAAATCCTATATTTTGGCAGCTGCTTTACCTTGTCAATATCAGCTACAGTAATTATTTCAGGATTTAAAACTTTGTCCTCCCTTGAATGGAAAGATGGTTCTTGAGATGCTCTCTCAAAATCTTGAATGAATTCTTCAGATACTCCTACTGAACTGTATTCTGCATCCAACAGGCCAGATTGTCTCACAAGAGTGTTCTTATAAATACTGAATTAACAAAATGAACCAAAGAAAATGATATTATATGTTTCTTACTAATTAGACAGAAAAGAATTACTGATTACCTATATCTTTCAACACTAAAGCAGCTTCGTTAAAAATGTTTGTAACATTTTTTCAATAGATCTCTCTATTTTTCAGGTAAACTTATTAGTAAGATCAGTGATACTCAGATCTCAGCATTTCAGGAGCCAAATTAGCAATCAACATTACCCAAAAGAGCCATAGTAGTGTGCATTTATTATTTCATTTACTATTTTTATATATATTCTCACAGCAAAACGACTAACCAAGTATTATGATTTTATAATCTATATCCTGATTGGATAATAACTTAATTAGTTGATATTAAATAACTTAATAACTTAGATTGGTTGATATTAAAACACTCTGTAATTTAATTATGTGTTATAAGGAGCTGCAGGAGACACATTAAACAACCACTTTAAAGAGCTTGCAAGCCTCAGTCTGAGTATCACTGAGATAGAGAGACAGACAGACTATACACTTCACTACATCACGATTTCACATCATGGCTTTATATATCAGGCATGAACTATCATTTTTCCAAATAAAAACACAAACCTGTATTTGTAATGTAATCTAGAAGGAATATAAAAATTTACAGTGTGTGGGGAACTGGATGACTCAGGGAATTGGTAAAGAAATATGAAGATCTTCAGTTTTAGGCCATGCGTTCAAATATGGTTCAGACAAGTAGTAATGGAATATTGTCGTACACTATATATATTTGTCTTTGTGAAAGGAGTTGTGATCCCAGTCCAGATCCCACACATTATATAAACCAATATCATGTGGCAGCCTGGTAACCTCAGCAGAAATGTGAAGAACTGTATGGAAACAGAAATTAAAATTACTCTGACACCTCTAGGGGTTATCTCTGGAACTTTGGGAGGAGGACACATTGATTAGGTGGTGTAGAGATAACTGGATACTTGCTAGCTGTGTTACATCTGTTTTGTGGATAAAGAAAAAAATTCAGATGCCAGAACATTAATTCTGCACTCTTTCACGGTACTAAAATTCACTTAAAAGAAACATTTGAAATACTTCAATGAGGAGAGCACTTCAATGAGGAAAAACTACAAACTATGAATACTGACATCAAATGTAGGTTACATTTGAACTAATGTCAAGTAAATGCCATAGTTTCCTTACTCATGGATCTGCTCATTCATTATGTGTAACTTCCCCAGCCTCAATTACAAATAAAGAAAGTTCACTAACCAAATAAGGAAGTATTAGTCTAAAACAACAGGTCATGTATTTCCATCACAAATGCATGCTACTGTAGCCAAGTTACACAAATCCAATTTTATATTGCAGACTAAGGGTACAATCCAAGGCCCACTGAAGTCAATGGAAAGACTCCTATTAACTTCAGTGGACTTTGGATCAGAACATAAGAATGGATCTATAGATCTGGGCCCTAAATGTGGAAAGAACCCACGGACCGGTAAAGTACGGAGCTTTAGATCCAAGAGAGGCACACTGCCCACACCCAAAATCTGGAAGCCTACAATCCTTTCACCTGGAGCAGTGAAGAAAGCACATTAATGTTGCCCTTGAGCCCCTCCCCAGCCCTGGGTCTAAGAGCCACGGATCTGCCGCTTACTGTACTGATGTCTCCATTAAGAGTCAAATCTCACATCTCTAAGTATTTACAATAAGGAAATCATGTGTGTAGAGGGCTTGAAAACAATGTAGAAGAAACTGATGGTCCACAAACAATTTAAAAGCAGAGCAAAATAAAAAAGAATCAGATTACTTTAAGAAAATAATATAATGAAATTAAAATGTTTTAAACCAGTGCTCCCAACCTAGAGCACCAGAAATAACCTTATAAGGTTTTCATTCTTCTTTTCATCTGGATTGGTCACGTTGCTGGAATCCTTAAATAACTCCAACAACAGCTGGACAGCATTGTGCACCAGTTTACGGAGCAGTTCTTGGAAGATCTTGTCAACTAGCTGAAGAAACCTTGAAAAGCGTTTCATCATCTGACGCCATTCACTTATCTCAACATATTTTGGATTTTCTTTGCTGTCAGTTGGCACAGACTGAAAAAGCTTTTGAGCTCCCTTCATTTCTGCCACCTACAGTGTTAGTAAAAATAAATTTAGACAGGTATGCTTTAACTCCCTGATACATCACATTCAGCACATTTTGTAACAGTCAACTTTTTATTACAGACTTTTCTGTATTGTTCAGAAATGCTTTTAAGTTCCATAGAGACAGACACACCATGGAAATTCAATTTTTCTATGCTAAATAAGACAATACTTCTGAAAGAAGTAATTTTTTATCTTTTTAATATGTTGTTAGTAGAGTATAAATAAAGATAAATATTACAAAATAACCAAAAATATACATTAGTAATAAACACTAAAATAAACTAAGGCCCTATCCAGAGTGTCCTCAAAGCCTAATGCCTACCATACTTTAATTTAGGCTTTTACTATAATATATGTTTATACACACATACATTAACTTTTAAAATTAATTCCTCAATGTCAATGCATTTGCACAAACATGCTGCATGCACACTATCCAAGGTGTTCTCAGTCACCAAAACAGGGTTTGGCAGAAGTATTTGTTGGATCACAGAACTGAAGTGCAATTTAGCAAAGAGCAGAGGTGATTTTTGGTGTCCATTGGGACATAATCAGCCTGTGAAATAATTCTGGGAGGCAGGCCATGACTGGTCAATATATGGGAGAGGAGACTGGGGGTCCTGTTGCCGGTAGTCTCAGTACAGATATAGATATTACTACACAGCACATATGATACCTCTAGGGGACTGAAGCTGCATTTGGCTGGCTCATAGAGTCCAGTGGCATTGGTTTGGACAAGATAAGGCTTTCATACAGGATTCTTCCATGTGGTGTGAACAAACATTCATTCATTATATATATATATATATATATATATATATATATATATATATATATATGGACATATCTACCAGCAGTTTAGCTGAATTAAACACTGATTCTTTAAGGAGGGCATACAGGCATGAAAGGGGGTCAATTTTATGAATTTGCCATCGTGCCAACTATGTTTTATATCTAGTATCCAACAAGCTAGATTTGTCAATGTGATAAGTGTTATAGCCATCATCAGAACAGAATCTAATTAGGATAACCCCTTTTTATTGAGTCCAGGAAGCATTAGCTTATTAATTTAATGCTAGGTTCTTTTCAAATCAATTTTCATCTTGAACCTTTTTTTTTTTTTAATCAGGACACTTGATTACTCTTAACCAATCAACAATTTATTAATTCACGCAGAAACACATTAGTATAAAATCAACATTTCCCAAATCAATTGAAGAGACAACCAATATTCTAGGCATGTACTGAACGTATAAATACAGTCTTGAAAGCAAACATTGTAGATGAGGGTTGAGGATCAGCAGCTATACCAAGGAAGAAATGGTCACTCAACCGGTACAGCAACTGTGGTTCTTCAAGATATGTGCCCGGACAGGTGCTCCATTCTAGATATGCTTGCACCCCTTCGTCTTTGATCGGAGATTTATAATAGTAGCGTCCATTCGACTCGTGCATGCACATTACTCAGCCTCATGCTCCATGCTGTTATGCAGTATTGGCAGGCAAACCACCTTCAGTTTCCTCTCTGTCAGGAAGCAAAGAACTCTGAAGCAGATGGGAAGGAGAGAGGGTAGTGAATCACCATAGGGATACATATCTTGATTGTACCGCAGTTTCTGCACAGTGAGAGTAACCACGTCGTCTTTTTCAAATAGCGTCCCTAGGGATGTGCCACTCTAGGTGGTTACTGAGCAGTTCCCCTTAAGGAGGAGGGAGCTTCGGAGTTGAGTCCAATATCAAAAGAAATCTGATGAGGTTCAACAAGGACAAGTGTAGAGTTCTGCACTTAGGACGGAAGAATCCCATGTACCGCTACAGACTAAGGACTGAATGGCTCAGCAGCAGTTCTGCAGAAAAGGACCTAGGGGTTACAGTGGACGAGAGGCTGGATATGTGTCAACAGTGTGCCCTTGTTGCCAAGAAGGCCAATGGCATTTTGGGATGTATAAGTAGGGGCATTGCCAGCAGATTGAGGGACGTGATCGTTCCCCTCTATTCCACATTGGTGAGGCCTCATCTGGAGTACTGTGTCCAGTTTTGGACCCCACACTACAAGAAGGATGTGGAAAAATTGGAAAGAGTCCAACGGAGGGCAACAAAAATGATTAGGGAACTGGAACACATGACTTATGAGGAGAGGCTGAGGGAACTGCGATTGTTTAGTCTGCGGAAGAGAAGAATGAGGGGGGATTTGACAGCTGCTTTCAACTACCTGAAAGGGGGTTCCAAAGAGGATGGATCTAGACTATTCTCAGTGGTAGCAGATGACAGAACAAGGAGTAATGGTCTCAAGTTGCAGTGGGGGAGGTTTAGGTTGGATATTAGGAAAAAGCTTTTTCACTGGGAGAGTGGTGAAACACTGGAATGCGTTACCTACGGAGATGGCGGAATCTCCTTCCTTAGAGGTTTTTAAGTTCAGGCTCGACAAAGCCCTGGCTGGGATGATTTAGTTGGGGATTGGTCCTGCTTTGAGCAGGGGTTTGGACTAGATGACCTCCTGAGGTCCCTTCCAACCCTGATATTCTATGATTCTCTGATCAAGGAAAGCACAGCCAAGCTGAATGCTGCATCAAAAGCAGAGTCATGACTTATTGCATAGTGGTCCGCAATGTATGTGCAGAGGTCAAAGTCAAAGCCCTATATATTTTAATGAGAACATTTTTGAGAATGGCTGTAAAGGTGGAAATGGACCTTGTAGAGTGAGTTTTGCATGTCCAAGGGTGCTTCAAGATTGGCAGCAACATCTAATGCAGTTGGATACCCACTTGGAAAGTCTTTGTTCAGAGATTGCAGACCCTTTTGAGCCGTCTGTGAACGAGACAAATAATTTGGGAGCCTTTCTGAAAGGTTTAGTTCTGTCAGGATAGAAGGTTAGGGTTCCTGATATCAACTGTGTGTAACAGTGCCTCTTCTTTGTCTAGGTGAGGTGTAGGATGGAAGATCAGGAGGTGAATGGGTTAGTTAATGCGGAACTCGGAAGATATTTCTGGTAAAAACTTGGCATCTGGTCATAATGTGACCTTGTCCTTGAAAAATATTGTGAAAGGGGGATATACTATAAGGGCTCCTATTTCCCCAGCTCGTCGAGCTGATGTAATGGCTACCAGAAACACTGTTTTCATTGATAAATGGAGGGGTGAGCAGGCAGCCATCAGTTCACACGGTGATCTCATAAGGCATTTCAGAACTGGACTGAGGTCCCAAACCAGAGTAGGATGTTTGACCGGTGGAAAAAGATTTCAAGCCCCTTCAGGAACCTCTCTGTCGCTGGGTGGTCGAATACGGAATAACCTTCTATTGGAGAATGGATTGCCATGATAGTTACCAGGTGGACTCTAACAGAGATCAGCAACAGCCCCAAGTTTTTTAGTTCTAGGATGTAGTCCAATATATATCTGACAAAGATAACGTTGTTAACAGAATGTGTTTGAGGTCACACCTGCAATCAAACCTTGCCCATTTTTGTAAGTAAGTGTAGTGCATAGACTTTTCTGCAGCTGAAAGTTCAGAAAATTTACTCTCTCTGAATAAGTCATTTCTAATCCTTTGAACCATTGACCAGCCATGCTTTGAGGCGAAGAACTCCGAGACTGGGGTGAAGGACCTTCCCTCATTCCTGGGAGAGGCCTGGAGAATGATCAGTGAGTAAATGGCTAGCTGTATCAAGTAAGAAAACCATGTTCGTTTGGGCCAGGTCGGAATTATTAGAATAACTCTGGCTTTGTCATTTTTATTTCATGTAGAAATTTGGATATCAGAGGAGTCAGGAGTACACATACAGTAGACCTGACAACCACTGAAAGTGAAAGGTATCCCCCAAGAATCAGTGACTCAGCCCGCCTCTGCAGCAGAACTGGGCACATTTCTTGTTTATCATCATTGTGAACAGGTCTATTTGAGGAGTGCCCCATTGCCAGAATATGTGGTGAAGAATGATGGAATCCATCTCTTACTCATGGTCTTGAGAGAGACCATGCACACTGAATTAGTTTGTGGTCCCATTTTGAACTCCTGGGAGGTAAGCTGCTGTGATGACAATTTGATTACGTATGCACCAATTGCAAAGCTAGACAGCCTTGGCGCAGAGGTAGAGAGATCTTGTCCCTCCTTGCTGGCTGGTATAGAACATGCATGACATGTTATCCATCATGACCTTTATGTGTTTGCCCCTGATTAGTGGGAGAAACTGGAGATAATCATATCTGACCACCCTAAGTAACAGGAGGTTGATGCATAGAGTGGTTTCTTGAGGCACCCACCTGACCTGAGCTATGTGGGTGTTTAGATGAGCTCCCCACCCCAATAGGGACACATCCATCATTATGACAATCATTGGGGGAGTGTGGGTGAAAGGGACTCCTGCACAAACATTGTGAAGATATTTCCACCCACCAAGATAGGTATGGAAAGTAGTGTAGTTAGACTGTGTCTGTTTGGTGAATAAAACAGCCCTGAGCCACCCCTGAAGGCAACACATTCCCAGTCTTATACGGTCTATAATAAAACTACCAACTGCCATATGCCCCAACAGCTGAAGACAATCTTTAACCGGGGTTTGAGGGCTAATCTGGATTGTGTTGACTATGTTGGATACAGCCACGAATCTGTGCACTGGGAAGTAGGCTCTTGCCTCTGTTGAAATGATATAAGCTACAATGAATCTAACTTTCACACACAAGTCAAGGGGAATTTTTGAAAGTTCAACTGTAGGCCCAATTTGAGGAGCAGGTCTATTGCTTCACAAGTTGCCTGTGAAGTTACAATTAAGGAACAACCTTTCAGAAGCCACTCATCTAGGTAAGGGAACACCAGATGTCTTTTTCTGCAGAGGTGTGCCACTATTACTGACAACACCTTTGAAAAAGACCTTTGAGGTAAATGGTAGGTTGAAAGGGAGTGCCCTGTACTGAAAATGGTCCTGACCAATAGTAAAATGTAGGAATCTTTTTGAGAGATGGGTGGATCACTATATTGAAATATGCACCCTGAAGGTCAAGGGCTGAGAACCAGTCCCCTTGGTCCAGTGATGAAATTATTGCTACAAGTGTCACCATACTGAATTTTTGTGCCTTCACGAACATGCTGAGTTGCCTTAGATCTAGGATGGGTCTCCAACCATTGTTCTTTATTGGAACCAGGAAATAGGAATAAAATCCCTTTCCTCTGTGCTGCATGAGAACCGGTTCTATAGCACCCAAGAGTCCACCATTGATAGATCCATCAATGGCTATTAGCCAGGATGGACAGGGATACAAAATCATGCTCTGAAATGTCCCTAGCCTTTGTTTGCAGAAGGTGGGAGTGGATAACAGGGGATGGATCACTCAATGATTACCTGTTCTATTCATTCTCTCTGCAGCACCTGGCATTGGCCACCATCGGAAGACAGGATACTGGGCTGGATGGACCATTGGTCTGACTCAGTATAGTTGTTCTTATAAGAATAGGAAAGAGTCCATTTCCTGCTGTAGCAGATTCTCATGAGAGTGGTCCCTATAGAGAGATGGGGAAGGGGGATTGGCAGGTGGCAGAGAAATAATGTGGATGGAGTACCCTGTGCAGAAATCTTCAAAACCCACTTTTCTATAGTGACTGACTCCCAAGCCCACCAGAGTGGTAAAGGCAGTCGCCAAAGAAAGGAAGGTAGGTGAATAGATGCAGTTGGCAAGAATGGGGATGGTAACTCAGAACCTCGACCACCCCCATCAAAATTTGTGAGTGAAGGTGGAAGACTGTGAGGTTGAAGATTTAGAAGTGAGTGGTTTTCTTCTATGGTACCTCTGTCCCTTGTGTTGAGGTTTGTATGATCTCTGGAAGCTTGAGAGTAGGACAGGACAGGATATCTGTGCTATCTGGGGCTTACTAAACTTTCTCTTGAGGGCAGGTACATAGATCCCAAGAGAACATATTAAGTAGCTCTCGAGTCCTTTAATGCAGAGATTTGTCCATGTTGTCAGCAAACAGTTTGATATCATCAAAAGGAAGGTCTTTGACTGTATTTTGCATCTCCTTTGAAAATCCTGAGAGCTGGAGCCAGGAGGCCCTCCTAATAACTACCACTGTAGAAATCAAATGGGTGGCAGTATTAGCAGCATTATGGGAGGTCTGCAGAGATATTTTAGCACGCAGCTGGCCTTCTGCAATAAATTCCCTGGAACTGTTCTCTTTGTTTTGCTAGTAGATGCTCAGTAAACAAATTCAGCTTAGTATAATTTGCATGATTATACTTTGGCATTAAAGCCTGGTAGTAGGCAAATCTGAACTGTATAGTAGCTGACAAATATGAGTTTCTACCAAACAAGTAAAGGTGCTTATGATAGGGCCTGGATTTAGCGTGGTGCTTCCTTCCACAGCCATTAACCATGTCGACCACCAAGAGTAAGGAGAGGGATGAGAACATAAAAATTCTCCTTATACAGGACAGACTGATAATATTTTTTAGCAACTCTCTTGCATGTAGGTGGAATTGTGACTGGGATGTGCCAGATAATGAGGCCCCTCTAGAACCTGCAAAAGTTAACAGGCAAGGCAGTGCGGGCAGATGAAGCTGTATGAAGGATGTCAAGCAGCTTATGATATGATTCTTTAGCCTCTTCATAAGGCATTTACAAATAATCCACAATTCTCTTGACAAGGTCTTGAAACTGCTTGAAATTGCAACCAGGGATGGAGGAGGTGGCATAACTGCCTCACCCAGGAATGAAGAAGAGATATTGGCCAGTGGAGAGATGTCTTCATCAGCCTTAGCTTCCCATTCCTCAAAGATTTCTTCCTCTCTAGAAAACTGGAACCTCAGGGAGGGTGATGAAGGTTATTTATCCGACTGATGGTGCTCAAAGCCCTAGCGAACTGCTGGCGATCGGACACTCGAGGGTTCCAGCATGGCCAAGGAGGTGGTGCATATGGCATGGGTGGAGGCATCCCTGGGGTTCATACCAGCTAGATGGTGGTTGTGGCCATTTCTCACAAGTGATACCAATCTCCTCAAAGACCTTTGGAAGAGCCTCTACACAAATGCAGAGGAGAGCCTTGCACATATATTTGGGAGACTGAGGCAAAAATCTTCATCAGAATCCGTCTCTTCCAAATCATTCCATAGTAGTGGATCACCGGACAAAACCATGAGGTGAAACAGTCAGAACTGGGCACAACGTCCGGCAACCTGGAAGTCCTCGGTACTGGGAGTATATCAGAGCCTAGAAATGAAGAGTTGGGCATCTCGAACACAGCAAGGTCTCAGGGAAAACAAAACTCCTGCAGTACCTTGTCCATGGCCTGCGCTGAAGTGACAGTGGCTGAGGGAGTTGCCGGTATTGTGAATCTTGACCACTCTAAGGGGAGTATAGAAAGACCTTGAGAAGGCTTCTTCGGTTCCAAATGAGAAGAGGTAGCGCTCTTCTTGTCGCCTCACTCCACTGATGGTGTTGATGGCCTCTCGGAGCCTTGGTCTTCATAGTCTTTAGGTTTGACAGTGCCCTTGGTACCTGAGGAACCAGCAGCCTCATGGGTACCAGGTCTGAGAGCAGTGGATACTGAAGTAGCTGGAGTCATTAGAGACCGTATTTCTTTGAGGCAGATCCCCTACCTGGAGAACTCAAGGGATGGTCATTGGGAGGAAGCCTGGGTCTTCCTCTTAGATGCCCTCATGGAGTGTAGTTCAGAGACAGACAGTGACAGTGGATTTACTAGGAGACCAGCAAACTGGGGGCAGAGAGGGGGGTCCCCTGGCCAGGGTCAGTGATTGAGTGCAGTGAGTTCTCCATTATCTCCCTGTTTTTTCTGGCTCTAGATTTTAATGCCAGACAGAAGTTGCACTTTTGGGAAATATGAGATTCCCTGAGGCAACAGCTGCATGAGGATTGTCCATCACTCACCAGGGTTGCCTCCTGGCATGACAGGCAGTTCTTGAAACCAAGAGAACTGGGCATGCCCTCCCAGTAAAGTAAAACTCCTGGGAGGAGAGAAACTATATAAAAGATATTAGAAGAAAACTATATTAAAAAAATTGAAAGTTTTTTTTAAACTACTACAAGCTAAAACTACTACTAAGAACAACTATAATAAGCTAACAAGTAAAAGAGTTAAGGGGACACATCTGAAATAAAACTCAACGTAAACAACTGCAAAGACTCCGTCTCAGGCTGAGGTGGTAAAGAAGGAACTGAAGGCAGTCCACCCACAGAGTGCTATATAACAACAGCACGGAGCACAGGACTGAGTAACACATGTGTAGACCAAGCAGACTGTGCTATGAGAAATCTCTGATCAAAGGTACAGGTGGCACAAGTGCACCTAGAGTGAAACAATCATAGTGACAACACTTGAAGAAGAACAATACAAATCGCCAAGATGTCTTCTTATTTTTATATATGATCATTAATCATCATTTCTTCAGTATTTCTAAAATGTTTTTCACACTTCTAGTGTTTCCCCAAGAAATAAGGATACCCTTTTACTAAAGGCACTTTTAAGAATATGATCCCTGCTATTTGAATGGTTTGGTGTGGAAGGGAAAGTTTGCAATATCAAAAGCAATTGCTTAAAGTTATTGTTTTAAATTTCTCTTAGGCTAATTTGCTTGGATTTATAAAGGAGGGCACACATATAACATTAGGTAGTTAAAATTCAAAATAACCTCCAGTTATTTATATTAAAAAACAGGAGAAATACAATCTTTGAAATGAAATCTCACCACTTCCTGCCCTGCTAATCTGGAAATAAGGAAGTCTTTTACACATGGCTGGTCCATACATCTGATGCTTCTGGATTCTGCAGCTTATCTGGAGTTCAACAACTCTTCTTAGACCTTGCCCCCGAAGACGGGGGCAAGTCTTTCCCACATAAGATTTTAGCAAAATTCTTCAATATCTCTTCTGGGTCCTGTGACCCTGGACAATGGGAGAGGCCATCCATGGGGTGTCATGCACAGTGACCTCAGTTTTATATACACTGATTTAAGGACTAGTTGGAGGGGACCTCTCTGATTCCTTCTGATTCCAAATGGTTCTCAGCTTTCAGATCTTAGTTTTTCTGCTGCTTCCATCAGTATCCAGTGAAGGCACCAATGCATAAAAAAAATTTTGATGCTCTTTTTAGTTGGAGGGTCTAATTAATTTCATGGATTGCATTTTAGTATTTACCCTGTTAATTTTGGTATCCCTTCCAAGTGATTTCTCTTAATATTCCAAGAAGTTATATCCTAGTTAGATGCTTATACATTTCAACATTCCCTTTTCCTTCTTGTGTTATACCATTCCTGTCACTTCTCTGATGAAACTATCATCAGAGAAAGCACACAAAATCCCTTATAATTCCTCTAAATCTAGTGAACTTAGTCCATACCTTCTTTGATAATATACAGAACTTTTCACTTCACATTTTTCAAGACTTTTCATGGGATATGAGACATTAAATTGGAGGAACAAGACCAATTATTCGCATAGAATGATATATCTTTGATTCACAATGCATACAAATGTATGGTTTGGGGTGAAGTCTAAGTCATGCACATTTCTTGAGAATACTGGCAGTGTGCTCCATTTGACCTTCAGTTTTCTGGGTCTCAGGGCAAGTTATTTATAGCTAGTTAAAGTTTATATTTTCTACACTTATCTCTGCCTCTTAATTCCTTGTAGCCAGACAGTGGGATGGGAATTCTATCCACATGCAACTCATTAAAGCTTTCTAAGTGCTTAACTTAGTTTGAAAATTTTGTTATGCGCATTGGAGCTTTCGGTCATGACCGGAACTTGAGCAGTCATCCCTAGTGGTTGAAGCAGGAATCAGCGTCTAGCCAAAGGTCAGAGTATTGAGCTGGGTCAGAGTCAGAGTGAGGAGTTGAGCCAAGGGTCAGAGTCAGACAGTCAACCCAAGGGATGGAGCTGGAGTCAGAAACAGGGGGCAGGGAATCAAGAACAAGGCAAGAACCAGGGATAAGTCAGGAAAGCAGGGCTAAAGAGTCAGGTGAGAACGCCGGGGCCAATGTAGCCACCAACCAGGAATTCACCCAGTTGCACAGACAACTTCCTGTACCTCCTTATGGCTTAACTACAGCAGCTGGACCAACTGATGGGGCTGGGCACTCCTCTAATCAGGACACCGTTGACAGTGCCTCTGGTGGTGCCAGGATTCCATTAGCCACTCATACCACTACTTACGAGCAAGCCACTGGATGGCGGCCATGATGAGAAGGCTGCCAACTCAAAAATAATGGGGGATTTCAATTATTCCCATATTGACTGGTTACATGTCACCTCAGGATGGGATGCAGAGATAAAATGTCTTGATACCATAAATGACTGTTTCTTGGAGCACCAAAAGAGAGGCAATTCTTGATTTAGTCTTAAGTGGAGCACAGGATCTGGTCCAAGAGGTGAATATAGAGGAACCACTTGGTAATAGTGATCATAATTAAATTTAACACCAAAGAAGCCCACCACAGCATCATTTAATTTTAGAAAGGGAAACTACACAAAAATGAGGAAGCTAGTTAAAAAGAAATTAAAAGGTACAGTCCCAAAAGTGAAATCCCTGCAAGCTGCACAGAAACTTTATACAGATACCATAATAGAGGCTCAATTTAAATGTATACCCCAAATTAAAAAACATAGTAAGACGACCAAAAAAGTGCCACTGTGGTTAAACAACAAAGCAAAAGAAGCAGTCAGAGGCAAAAAGGCATCATTTAAAAATTGGAAGTTAAATCCTAGTGAGGAAAATAGAAAGAAGCATAAACTCTGGTAAGTGAAGTGTGAAAGTATAATTAAGCAGGCCAAAAAGAATCTGAAGAGGAAAAAAAAAGAGCAAAGCTTCCCACACTTGAGCCATTCTTTTTAGGTGACAAATCTGAGAAACTGTCCCACACTGAGGCGTCAGTGGAAGTAGTTTTGGAACAAATTGATAAATTAACAGTAGTAAGTCACCAGGACCAGGATGGTATTCATCCAAGACTTCTGAAGGACCTCAATAGGAAATTGCAGAAATACTAACTGTGGTCTGTAACCTATCATTTAAATCAGCTTCTCTATCAGATGACTGGAGGATAGCTAATGTGACACCAATTTTTCATAAAGGCTCCAGGGGCGATCCTGGCAATTACACAGCAGTAAGCCTAACTTCAGTACCAGGAAAATTGGTTGAAACTACAGGAAAGAACAGAATTATCAGACACATAGATGAACACAGGGAAGAGTCAACATGGTTTTTGTAAAGGAAAATCACACTTCAATCTATTAGAATTCTTTGAGAGGGACAACAAATACATGGACAAGGATGATCCAGTAGATTTAGTGTACTTAGACTTTCAGAAATACTTTGGCAAGGTCCCTCACCAAATGCTCTTAAGCAAAATATGTAGTCATGGGATAAGAGGGAAGGTCCTCTCATGGATCAGTAACTGGTTAAAAGATAGAAAACAAAAGGTAGGAATAAATGGCAAGTTTTCAGAATGGACAGACATAAATAGCAGTGTTCTCCAACTGTCCATACCATGACCAGTACAGTTCAACAAGTTCAAAAATGATCTGGAAAAAGGAGTAAACAGTAAGCCGGCAAAATATGTAGATGATACAAAACTACTCAAGATAGTTAAGTCCAAAGTAGACTGCAAAGACTTACAGAGGGATCTCTCAAAACTAGGTGAGTGGGCAATAAAATGGCAGATGAAATTCAATTTTGATAAATGCAAGGTAATGCACACTGGAAAACATAATCCCAACTATACATATAAAACGATGGGCTCTGAATTAGCTGTTACCACTCAAGAAAGAGATCTTGGAGTCACTGTGGACAGTTCTCTGAAAACATCTGCTCAATGTGCTGCAGTAGTCAAAGATAACAGGATGTTAGGAACCATTAGGAAAGGGATAGATAAGACAGAAAAATATCATAATGCCTCTATATAAACCCATGGTACGCCCACATCTTCAATACTGTGTGCAGATCTGGACACTCCATCTCAAAAAAGATATACTGGAATTGGAAATGATATAGAGAAGGGCAAGTACATTATTAGTGGTATAGAACAGCTTCCATACGAGGAGAGATTAAAAAGACAGACTTTTCATCTTGGAAAAGAGACGACTAAGGAGGGATATGATAGAGGTCTATAAAGGTCTTGACTGGTATGGAGAAAGTGAATAAGGGTAAGTTATTTACTCCTTCGCGTAACACAAGAACTAGGGGTCATTGGTCATTGTCAGAAGACAGGTTACTGGGCTATTTGGACCATTGGTCTGACCCATTGTGGCCATTCTTATGCCTGACACTCTATGGATCCGAGTTCAAAACCTGTCGATCCTCACACTCTCCTTTCCTAGGAATTGTATATTTTAACTTACACTTAGTTAATCCTCCCCAGAGATGATGTCCGATCTGTTGTGATGGGCTTACTGACTCTCAGGCTATGTCTTCACTAGAAACACTGTAGCTGTGCTGCTGTAGCACTTCAGTGTGGACAATCATAGCAACAGGAGGGGTTCTCCCATTGCTGTTATTAATCCACCTTCCCAAGAGGTAGCAGATAGAACAACAGAAGAATTCTCCCTGCAACCTAACATTGTCTACATTGGGCATTAGGTTGGCTTAACTACTTTCTGCGGGGTAGTGGATTTTTCATATCCCTGAGCAATGTAGCTGGGTCAACCTAAACTTTTTAGCATAGACCTGGCCTCACTGTCTTTAGTTCTGAGAGGAAGCCAAAGGTTTGGAAGACAAAGATTGATGGCACTCTTAAGCCTGATCTACACCTAAGATTCACACCCCAGAGAGAGACAGTTAAGCCAGCCTAAGTGCTGATGTCGACATCACTAGGTTGACAGAAGAATTCTTAGCTACTGCCTCTTTGGGGTTGGGAGGGATTCAATATAGTGATGTGAAAAAACCCTCTATCACTGTGTAAGGATCTGGAGGACTAGAGGAGTGGGGTCCAGGTGAGCAATGCTTACATGCCGCAACTCTGTAGCCACAGCAGAGCCACAATACATGCTCTATAAACTCAGGGTGGGGCAGAACTAAATGCCATAGGATGTGCCACCCACTGAAGACCCAGTTAGAGCACACACATCCTCAGATTGGTCCAGGTGTACTATTTAAGCATGGAGGGAGTTCCAGGAAGCTGTCTGTGCAACCAAGCAGTACCTGGCCCATTGCTATCCTAATCTCATTCCCTGCTTTGGATTCCAGCTCTGATTCATGGCTTGACACTTTACTCTGCCTCTGATCCTTGGCTTGACTCTTGATTCCTGCCTACAGCTCTGATCCCTGACACCGACCCCTAGCTTGGCTCCCCGCTCCAACCACCAGGATCTACTCCCGCTCTGACCACTAGGCACGATGCCTGGTCCTACCCACAAGACCAGAGCACTCATGTCCTGTTTGTGACAAACCATAGCACATGTCTACACTACAGTGTTACAGCTGCATAACTACAGTGCGCTGCAGCTCTTGTAATGTAAGCATACCCTCGGTTGCTTCAGGCACAATTAAGTGCACAGTGAGAATGATAACTGTTAACATATTTTCAATAAATATTTTCATGTCCTACACCTTACAGGCAGGAAAAAAAGACTGCACATAAGCCTCCAAAATAGTGCATGAGCAAGATGATACCACCATTCAGGTGCACAAGAACCATGATCTAAGTGAAAATCCTCCATTTGTACACATACATATCAGGCAAAGGTGCACAGGGCTGAAGAGACTCATTCAAACAGACCACACAATTTAAAGATCTATACATTTGAGTGGAAAGGTTTCTATGGCCCTAACAAAGAGCACAATCATGCAACCCTTACCCTCCTACATAGTCTTATTCAAATGAACAGGACTACTAATCTAAGCAAGGGCTGCAAGACCAGAACCATTAATAGGCAAGTTTATTTTGCCCCAGAGCAGAAGGCGCTTATGCAGTCTTCAGTAGGATTGTATACACAGGAGTTAAAACCTCTGTATGTAGTCTTAGAAAAATTGCATCACCCAGATGCCATTTTACAATATGTATACTGACACCTTCAATTAAAAAAAATCATACTTCTGTCTGAAAATTCTTAGTGTGCTATTGTAACAAGTAACACCCAAGAGCATTATAACTGAAAGAAATTAGAAAAGAAAAACTCTCTCTTTTTTCAGTTTATTTAATCCATTTGACAGAACCAATTGACAGTGTACAATTATTTACCATGTACAGTCAGTTTCCACTTCTTGAAGTAGACTTCAAAGCATGGTATTATATTAAATAAATATTTGATTGAATTTCAAAATCATTAAACTGTAGACCTCACGGAAACTACATGGCTCTTAAAAGAAAATTATATACAATATAGTATTTCTATTAAGTAGAGTAAAGAACAAAAAGGAAAATCTTATCATATGGAAAACTAAAATACAATAAATGTTTTTGTAGTTTGCATGTACAGGTACCTTCTCTTCTCATACTGCAAACGCCTAATAGTTTTTTTAATAGAACCTGAAGAGGAACAAACATGCAGGATAAAACCATAAAAGTAAAAATAGCAAAGAATCTTAAATAATTACCCTTAAAAAAGTACTTTGAATGGCTTGAATTACTTTCTCCCTGAAAGCCTGTAGTTGATGAAGTGCTTCTTTATTCTGTTGATATTGCTCCTCACAAAACTCATCCAAAGAATATGTGCGAGACCTGTCCACCTAAATGAATAAATGGAAAAAATACCACGAGTAGTGAAAGAAAACCTAGCATTTAGACATCAGCTCATGTGTCATCCCAACCCATCCTCCTGCACAGAAGCAGCATACAGGCACTAGGCCCCAAAATGCAAAGTGAACACAAGAGGAAGGACAACTGTCAGAGTGTAGGCCCCCAAGTGGAAGAACAGTTTGAGATGACAGAAAAGTGCAATATAGGCAGGGGAGGAGCTACATAAAGCCTGGAAAGTGAGAACAATGAATTAAAATTCAGTGCAGGAAGATGAGGAAAAATTAGTTTAATATGAATGCAGGTCATGCAGAACCAGTGCAGTGCACTCCCTTAAATAAGGAGTATGTGTGTGTGAGACAGAAACATATGGTGGTTAGAGCAGTGGAAGACAAAGAGAGAGGTTACTTACCTTATAGTAATTTGATGTTGTTCAAGATGTGCTGTCTATACATATTGCACTCATAGTATTGCATACCCTCTAGCGCCAGAGGTCAGAGTTTTTTTCTTGCTAGCAGTCTCCTGCACTCCATACATGCTCACAGAATGCACCCCTCCTGCCTCCACCTTTCCAGAGGGCATACAGGGACAGAGCAGACCAACTTCCATTCAGATCCTTCACCAGCCAAAATCTTGTAAGGACTTTGAATTGTGGGGAAGGAGGGCAGGTCATGGATACATATAGAAAAACTCATCAGTTACTGTAAAGTGAGTAACCTCATTCATTTGTCTATGTGTCTCCCACTTGTGGAGACTGAAGAGCAGTTCACAAATGGAGGTGCATATCAAAGTTTTACATAAAGACAGATCTAAGCACTACTTTATCAAAGGCTGCATCTTCTCTAGTTGCCTGTTCAACTGCATGTTCACGAAAGTATGGACAGATACCCACGTGCCTTACAAATTTCTAAAACTGAAACAATATTAAAAAGCTACAGAAGTAGCTTGGACTCTTGTAAAATGTGCCCTAACTGTCAACGGGGCATCCCAACTTGCAAATTGATAGCACAATTTAATACATCTTGAAGTCCAATTTGAAAGTATCTGAGAAAAAACTATCTTTAACTCTATTGATGCCACAAATAATTAAAGAAAGCCTAAAAGATTTAGTTCTGTTCAGATAAAAGGCTAAAGTTGGGACTCTAACTAAGGTCCTTTCTACTCTATTAGTGTGAGTTTTTGGACAAAATAGTGGTACATTAATTGACTGGTTAAACATGAAATTCATTCACAGTCTGAGGCAAGAAACTCGGATAAGTCCTAAATAAAACCTTATCCCTCTGAAAAATCATATGGGCAGGACCAGAACTCTATGTTTTCACCCACTGTTCATGCAGAAGTAATAGCTACTAAAAATACGGGTTTTATGGACAGAAGATTTAATGGACAAGTAGCTAAAGGTTCAAACAGGGTTTTCATTAAACTAGACAACATAACGTTCAGAATTCATGGAGCATATGGATCCTTTATAGCTGGAAATACTTAAGAAATCTTTGAGAAGTAGGATAAGAAAATATATTAAAACCATCATTCTTAGGATGATGGGCACATACTGAAGCTAGGTGCACTTTAATGGAACTAATCAACAATGCAGAAGATTTTAAGGACAGAAGGTAATCTAAAATGGAAGGTATATTAAACTGAAAAGGTGAAATATTAAGACACTGAGGCCAATCATCCAATCTTTTCCAAGTTGCTCAAGTGGAAAGCTTCTGCTATTTATTAAAATGTCCTGAACTGCTTGAGAAGAGAATTTTTAAGTCTCATTCAAGAAGCTAGCTTCCAGGCTGTCAGATGTAGGGATGACATTTTCAGGTAAAGAATTGTCCAATTGTTCTCAGATATCAAGTTGGGAACCAGAAGAGGGGCGATCTGTGATGGTATCAACCATCCAGAAGCCAGTATTGTCTGGGACATACTGGTGCGATGAGACTTATGGAAGCTGAGGCTTGCTTGAGCTTCATTAAAGTTCTTAGAATTAGCGAAATTGGAGGGTAAGCAACATCTCCAAAACTTTTTGGCCAGAATCAGATGAAAGATTATACAGACCAGATGAATTGTTCAAAGTTCTAACACCATATGTATGTAGAAGAGTCTCTTTCTGAGGCCACAATGCTCGAGTCTGATGATGTTTGGATGTAACCTCCAAACTGGTATCCATTATCATCATTAGAGTTGGTTGAGGAAGCACAAACAGAAGGCCTCTGCAAGCTTGAGAAGGCTCTAACCATTAATGAAGGGACATCAGAACTCACTGGGGAACTGTAGAGACTGTACAGTGTCAAGGATTAGTGCTATGAGGAAGGTTTTGGGATGACTGACCATTGACAAGAATTCACAAAGAGACTCTTTAACTGATGAACTCCACTTGAGTACCTGGGGTATTAACCTTTTGGGATCAAGACTAGAATGATTGATAAGAAGGGCTTTATGCTAGAAGATACTGGGAGAAGGTTGGGAGAAACTTGTGAAATCTCTACACGCCTTGCTTCAACCCCCAGTAGGAAGAAAATCAAGTAAATGAAGATGCAGTAAGGGATAATGGAACACCACAAGGTAAGAGTATGAAAAGGAAGGAGAAAAAAATGGAAACATTGATTGGAGTAGTATTCAGGCAGGTGTTACACTTAGTGAAAGGACTATATCCAATCCAGCTAGAAAACTGGGTGAAGTCCAAGGGAAACAACTGGAATGCTTCTACATGAATGCAAAGAGTCTGGGCAGTAAAATGGAGGAAATGGAACTATTTGTGCAGAAGGTCAAACCAGATATTCTAGGGATTACAGAAACATGATGGAATAGCGTTCATGACTGACATACAGCTTTTGAAAGAAATGTGTGTTTAGGAGAGAGAGGACTAAGGTGATGAAATAGCACTGTACATCAATGAAACGGTAACTGTAATGAAATATGAAGTGACATTATTAAAAAAATATCAATCTGTTTGGGTCAAAATCGCCTTGGGAAAGAATTGTAAAAGAAGATCTGTGGGAATAATATTAGGGGTCTGCTATAGACCTTCTGGGGCAATCTTGGATATGGATAATAATCTCTAATATTATTAGAGAAAAATACTTTGGGATTTGTTTCATAACGGAAGCCTAACTTACTGGATGTAGATTGGAGAATAAATGCTATTAGTATTGATAGGGACAACTTATTCCTGGATATGATAGGTCTGCTTTCTTTATCCTATCATTACTGTAACAAGCTGGTTAAAGGAAATAACCTTGGATCAAGTGATCAAAAGCTGATTCAGTTTAAATTAAATGGAAAGATAATCAACACCAAGTCAGCAACTACGATTTTTTATTTCAAAAGGGCAGACTCTGAGAAATGAAGGGAGTTGGTCGAAGAGGTGAACTGGACCGAAGAGCTTAAAGGATTAAATACAGAGGCTTAGAAATTCTGCAAATCAACTATACAAAAAGCAATCTGAAATTTGCATCCCAAACTTAGGGGGAAAAAAACTTGTAGGGAAAGGCTCTGGATCCAGCTGGATCAACAACCATCTCGATCAACAACCATCTCAAAAATATTATTATGAGTAAGCAGAGAGCCAGAAGGAATGGAAAAAAGGGGCTGATGAACAAAGAAAACTACATCATGGAAGTTAGAAAAATGTAGAAATAAAGTGAGAATTGCTAAAAGTCAAGCTGAATTAGCTCTTACCAGGGAAATTATAATAAATACTAAAAGGATTTTTAGTTTACATAAATAAAATGAGAATAAGGAAGGATGAGGATGAACCACTATGTAATGTAGAGGGGAAGATTAATGATAATGTAGGTATGGCCAAAAACTAAATGAATACTGTGCCTCAGTTTTCAATAAGGAGCATATGCATGAAGGCAGTACTGCTGATGGAAATGAATGTCTAGAAAAGTACCACCTCTGAGGTGGAAGAAACATCTAAAGAGCTTAATGCACTCAAATCAAAGGGGCCTAATAAATTACATCACAGAATACTGAAAGAAATGGCACACGTGATTGCTAGTCCAGTAGCAAGGAGTATTAATAAATCTATTTATGTGGGGGTAGTACCATATGACTGGAGAACAGCTAACATCATACTAATATTTAAGAAAGGGGGGAAAAGTGATCTGGGCTATTACAGTCCTTTTCATCTGACCTAGGTAGTATGCAAGGTTTTAGAATAAACTATGAAGGAAAGAATAATTAAATTCACAGAAGTTAATGGTAAAGGTGATGTAATGCAACAAGGGTTTACCAATGATAGATCATGCCAGACTAATCTGATTTCCTTCTTTGCTAAAATAACTGATTTTTTAGACAAGGGAACTGGACTTCAGTAAAGCATTTGACATGGTACCATATGGAAAATCATCAGTTAAATTAGGGAAGATGGGGATCAGTACAAACATTGTAAGGTGGATGTGGAATCAGCTAACAGGAAGAAGATAACAAATTGTACTGAAAGGTAAATTACTGGACTAAAGGGACGCTACTAGTGGAGTTTCCCAAGATCAGTCTGGAGACCAGTATCATTCAATATTTTTATTAATGACATTGCACAAAAAGTAGGAGTGTCCTAATGAAATATGCTGATGATACTAAGTTGGGAGTCATCATCAATTTAGGGGAGGATCAGAATATTATACGTGAAGATCTGTACTAGCCTGGGGTGCTGGAGATGCTGGTTCAGTTCCCCACCTTGGATTGAGAAAAGAGATAAGTAACAGCTGCCTCTCCTCTTGACACGTCCCCTTTATTTTGGGGGGGGGCGGGGGGGGAGGAATAGCTCAGTGGTTTGAGAATTGGTCTGCTAAACCCAGGGTTGTGAGCTTAATCCTTGAGGGGGCCATTTAGGGATCTGTGGCAAAAATAGGGGATTGGTCCTGCTTTGAGCAGGGGGTTGGACAAGATGATCTCCTGAGGTCCCTTCCAACCCTGATATTCTATGATTCTATCTGGATAGCCTAGAACAGTGGAGTGACAGAAATGGGATGAAATTCAACAGTACAAAGTGCAAGGTCACACACTTGCAGTCTAATAATCAGAATTTCTGTTACCAGCTTGAGGCTCATCAGTTGGAAACAACAAAGGAGGAAAGAAACCTGGTTGTGAGAGTCAATCACAGGATGACTATGAGCATCAATGTGTTGCAGCTCTGAAAAAGGCAAATGTGATCCTAGGATGTACTTGGCGAGGCATTTCCAGTAGAGACAAGAGAAGTATTAATCCCATTAACAAGCCACTGGTAAGACCTCATTTGAATACTCTGTTCAATTCTGGTCACCCATGTTCAAGAATGATTAATTTAAATTGGAAGAGGCACATACAAGCACTACTACGATGGTCAGGGGAATGGAAAGCTTATTTTATGGAGGAGAGAGACTAGAAGAGCTTATACCCCTCCGCTGAGCTCCACCCCCCTGCATCTGGACCCCTATGCTTGCACCCAGACCACTCCCTGCTAAGTTCCCCTGCATTTGAACCCCCACCCTGATGAGTCCCACCCCACCTCCCCGCATCTGGACCACTCCACCCAGGCCCCTGCACCCAGACTCCCATCCCACTGAGCCCCAACAAGCTGCACCTGGACCTTGACCACACCAATCTTCACCCTCCCAACACCGAGACCACTCCTGCTGAGCCCCAACCACCTTCACCCCACCCCCTTCAGAGTCCCATTCCCTCTGCCCCTGGACTCTCCCAAGCTCCTATGCATTCAGACTTCCCCCTCTACCCCTGGACCCCCCACGGAGCCACCCACACCCAGACTGCCCCACACAGAACCCTCTAACCCTACAACTGGATCCCCCCCACACCAAGCCCCTCCACACTTGGATCCTGCCAGGCTGAGGATCTTAAACAATCCTAAATATTGTTTGCAAGCTGGATAGATGGAGATGTGAATATACCCATCCAACATATCCGGGGCTGTAAACCAATCCAGTCCATTCACTCACAGGAATATAACAGCAAGAGTCAGCATTTTGAACTTTTGTTTCCAGATAAAAGTGGGGTCCCACTGGGGAATGTTCTTGACCCAACTATATTTTATATTTTTATCAATGACCTGGAAAAAAATAAAACAATTACTGATAACATTAGCAGATTACACAAAAATTGGGGGAGTGGTAATGAAGACAGGTCACTGGTACAGAGCAATCTGATACGCTTGGTAAGTTGGGCACAAACAATGTGTTTCAATATTGCTAAATGTAAATGCATGTGTCTAGGAACACAGAATGTAGGCCATATATACACAAGACAAAAGACTATCCTCGTAAGCAGTGACTCTGATAAACATTTAGGGCTCGTGGTGAATAATCAGCTGAACATAAACTCCCAATTCGATGCTGTGGTCAAGAGGGCTAATGCAGTCTTTGGATGCATAAAGAGGGGAATCTCCAGTAGGAGTAAATAGTTTATTTTGCCTTTCTATTTGACACTGATGTGACTGCTGCTGGAATACTGTTTCCAGTTCTGGTTCCCACAATTCAAGAAAGATTTTGAAAAATTGGAGAGGGTTCAGAGAAGAGCCAAAAGAATGATTAAAGGATTAGAAAATATGCCTTACAGTGACAGATTCAAGAAGCTCATTCTATCTAGCTTAACAAACAGAAGGTTAAGGGGTGACTTGAGTATAGTCTATACGGGTATATAAATATTTGAAAATAGGTCTTTTCAATCTAGCAGAGAAAGGTATAACATGATCCAATGGCTAGAATTTGAAGCTAGACTATTTCATACTGGAAATTAGGCATACTTATCCTTGCTGTTAAAAATGTAACTGGCAATTTTAAAATCAGGATTGAGTATTTTTCTAAAAAATATGGCCTAGAAATTATTTTGGGGCAGTTCTATGTCCTGCGTTATACAGGAGGTCCCTTCTGGCCTTGGAATCTAATATATAATCCTTCCGGGAAGACTTCTGAAGTCTGATTTTAGGACAAATCTCAGGAACAATAGGCAGGCGGGCAAGAAAGAGATCCCTCCAAACTTGCCTCAGAAGCCATTGAACATTCTCTCAAACAAAGATGACTAGCTCAAGAAGGAGTCTTCATTAAGTGAGTGTCAGATCCTGCAGGCAGATGTTCAATAGCCAGTACCAATGATTCACCCATATATGGTACCAATAACTGATTAAAAGCATGAGCCACTGGTGATTCTGAATGGTCACATACTACTAAATCTAATGGTACCACGAATGTGGGAGCTGAAGTAATCAGTACCAATGCTTGAGCTATATAACCTATTGGTAAAGTTGTATACAATACCAACAAGAAAGTAGTCAGGGAAGCAGCACCCTTGACCTGAGATGGCATCTGTGCACCTGGTATTAAATCCTTGAGTACCAATGAAGTACATACAGTAGATGCTACTGTTACCTGCAGAGGTGGCACTGAAGCCACTCTTTTTAACAGTGCCAATCTCTCAGAGGCATGCTTCAGGGCTTCAGAAAACACCTATCTATGCCTTCCAAAACAGCAGCTTGAATCTTGTCTTCTTTTTCTTCAAAGGAGCTGGAGAAAGAACTGTGTCCCTTTTCAGCCAAAGATTTTTAACTGCCACAGAAACACTACTTGTAGAGGGGATACTGGAGACTGACTGATCTGACTCACCAGGATCTGAGTCCGGTCTTACATCTGTGCAGGAGATACATCCTCAGTTTACAGAGTGGTAGCCGTGTTAGTCTGCATCAGCTAAAACAACAAGGAGTCCTTGTGGCACTTTGGAGACTAACAAATTTATTTGGGCATAAGCTTTCGTGGGCTAGAACCCACTTCATCAGATGCATGGAGTGGAGTGGAAGATACAGGAGCAGGTATAAATACATGAAAAGATGTGAATTGCCTTACCAAGTGTGAGGCTAGTCTAATGAGACAATTCAATTGACAGGAGGATACCAAGGGAGGAAAAATAACTTTTGAAGTGGTAATGAGAGTGGCCCATTTCAGACAGTTGACAAGAAGGTGTGAGTAACAGTAGGGGGGAAATTAGTAGAGGGGAAATTAAGTTTAGGTTTTGTAATGACCCAACCACTCCCAGCCTTTATTCTGGATTAATCTGATGGTGTCCAATTTGCAAATTAATTCCAGTTCTGCAGTTTCACGTTGGAATCTGTTTTTGAAGGTTTTTTTGTTGAAGAATTGCCATTTTTAGGTCTGTTATTGAGTGACCAGAGAGACTGAAGTGTTCTCCTGCTAGTTTTTGAATGTTATGATTCCTGATGTCAGATCTGTGTCCATTTATTCTTTTGCGCAGAGACTGTCCAGTTTGGCCACTGTACATGGCAGAGGGGCATTGCTGGCACATGATGGTATATATCACATTGGCAGATGCGCAGGTGAATAAGCCCCTGATGGTGTGGCTGATGTGGTTAGATCCTATGATGGTGTTCCTCGAATAGATATGTGGACAGAGTTGACATCGGGCTTCGTTGCAGGGTTTCGTTCCTGGGTTAGTGTTTTTGTTGTGTGGTGTGTAGTTGCTGGTGAGTATTTGCTTCAGGTTGGGGGGCTGTCTGTAAGCGAGAACTGGCCTGTTCCCCGAGGTCTGTGAGAGTGAGGGATCATCCTTCAGAACAGGTCAACTACAGCCCCCAACTAAAACCTCTCCAGCGCATTAAGGATCTACAACCTATCCTGAAGGACAATCCGTCACTCTCACATACTAAAACACTTATCAGTGTCTCTGACCAGGCAACATTACATGAGAGGCACGTTTTAAAACCAATAGATTTAGGAGCCCACATAGCTGCCTATCACCTAGTACCTAACTAAACGTTAAACCTATCTTAAAATACTAGCTAACACTAAAATACTAACAAAGAACTTATCTAAAGCTATCTGACTAAAACAAAAACTGTTTACACCACCTAACTGCCCAAGTTTAAAACAGAGATACGGGACTGCTAAAACGTTCTGCCTCTAGCCTAAGGCCATTGTTGAAAGAACTGAGTGGCAGTTGGTCAACCCTGTCTCTTTATGCCTTTGGAGGTGGAACAGGAGGGAGCATTCCAGGACCATCCACGGACCAACAGTGGGACTGCTAGCAAGAAAAATGTTCCAAACTCTGGTGATAAGGGATGTGCAATATTACGAATGGAAGACATCTAGAAAACCACTCAGTGAAGAACTATTAGTTTAACAGGGATATTTTGTATAGAATGTTGGGGTCCATGGCAAAAGGAAAAGTAAGCTAAGAAGATTCCAGTGAACAAATAAAATATCATTGTGAAAATTGTATTTACAATGTATAAAATGTAGCTGTTTACAAATGTCAAATATAGAAAAAACGGTCTAAAACAATACTAGTTTCCTATTGCAATGAAAAAGAATACTTAATTTTTTTTTCAGATCACTGTGTTTCTTTATGGCAGATTCCATCAGTATTCACACAGTTTATTTTCTATATTGTGGTAGATGGCACCTGGAGGCCCCAATCAGGGCCACACAATACACATGTAATGAAATAATCAGAACAACAGTGATAAAACCTACCTCTTACTTTGTACTTTTCATCCATAAATCTCAAAGTGCTTTACAAAAAAGAGGTTAGTATCATTATCCCCATTTTACAGATGAGATAACTGAAGTACAGATAAGGGAAGTGACATACCCAACGTCACCAGTGAGATAAATTTTAAGCTTTTTGGGACTTAGTACAAATGACTTCATGTCACAATAACATACTGCATTGTATTGTTGATACACTGTACAATTCACACACTTTAAACGATGCACATCAATTCTTAAATGGATACTTCAAATCAGTCCCATTATCAGTTGGCAAGCTGACACCCAATTCCCCATTCACTTGTTTTGTTGGAAATTAAAACTCTATAACCAGTCATGTGCTCACATTCCCCATGCCTGAAACGCCTTTGTTGCCCTTTTTCAGAATTATGCAAGAATATCTTAACGTATCTTTTTAACTTCTTCACTAATATTTACTGAAGTGTGATATATGGAGCCATTAATTTTTTGTGTATTTACACTTTAAAATATTGTTGCTTTGCTCACCTTTATCAAATAAATTGCATTATCTTCTGATCGTTTGCGGCTATTAATGTTACATGCATCTTCACACAGTCCTTGGATATAAAGCAAGCAGCTTAGAAATAATTCATCAGCCAAAAAAAGCTGGCTGTACATCATAGTTCTGGAAACAAGAAAAGCATCTCAGGGTGTAAAATGTATGCAAGTGCTTCTCTTTTTGTAACATTACAAGTTAAGTAGACACTACAGAAATATATTGTAACTGGAACTCCATGCTGTTTTCCCCCTATTAATTCTTTAATATTCTCAACCTGGAGACATTAACTGCACTCAAAAATGTTGTAATTTCTCTTTATGATACATATAATTCTTTTCCTATTATTGATTAAACTAAACATTGTTATTTCTGAACATAATATCCTAACATGTTAAAGGCAGTTATCCTCATAAAAGACTGATGCAAAGCCCTTTAAAATTCAGTGGAAAGAATCCCATTGATTCCAAAAGGCTTTGGATCAGGCCCTAAAGTTGTAGGAAACAATTTTTATAATCAATAACGACTGGAACAATTTGAACTTCTACAATATCTTCCATATTACATGAGGATCTCAAACCCCACTATGAGGGAAGAATGCCACCAAATGAAGCATCCTGATGTTCTTTGGAGGTTTCCTATCCAAGAACTAACATGGTCTAATTCACCAGAGGCCAAGAGCCTGCAAATACTTATACCCAAGAGTAACTTTATGCTGATGAATAATCAAAGCTCCTATCACAGTTGCAGACTTCCCCTCTACCCGGGGGGTGCGCAAATCCCCTCCGCCCCCCGCCCAGGCCCTGCCCCCTCTCCACCCTGAAGCCCCCGGCCCTTCCTGCCCCGCCTCAAAAGATGCAAAAGATGGTTACTTACCTCTCGTAACTGTTCTTCGAGATGTGCTGTTCCCGTCCATTACAACTAAGTGTGCGTGCGCCATGTGCACAGACGTCGGAAACTTTTTCCATTTGCAGCTTCCGTCGGGACGGCAGGGGTGTCCCCTAGCGTGGCACCCTTATGGCAGTGTATATAGTACCCTGCCAGCCCGACCCCCCTTCGGTTCCTTCTTGCCATTGACTGAGACAGAGGGGAAGGGGGTGGTTATTGTAATGGACATGAACACTACATCTCGAAGAACAGTTACAAGAGGTAAGTAAGAGTCTTTTCTTCTTCGAGTGGTTGATCACATCCATTCCAATTAGGTGACTTCCAAGCTTACCATTGGAGGAGGGTAGGAGTTATGGAACGATTGACTGAAGAACAGCTCTGCTGACCGCCGCATCATCTCTGACCTGTTGTTTAACAGCACAGGGGGCTGTAAATTTGTGCACTGAAGACCAGGTGGCCACTTTGCAGATCTCTTGGATGGGGACCTGAGCCAGAAAGGCAGTCAACATGCCTGTGCTCTAGTTGAATGAGCCATAATCACTAGGGCTGGGACCTCGGCCAGCTCGTAGCACGTGCAAATGCAGTCTATGATCCAGGACGATATGTGATGCGCAGAGACAGGAAGGCCCGTCATTCTATCAGCTCTGGCGATGAACAATTGGTTTGATTTGCGGAAAGGTTTAGTGCGCTCTATGTAGAACGCCAAAGCTCTTTGGACATCCAGTGTGTGCAGGCTGCGGTGTCTCAGGCTTGTGTGGGGTTTTGGAAAGAACACCAGCAAGCAAATGTCTTGACCCATGTGGAATTGGGAGACCATCTTGGGGAGAAATGTGGGGTGTGGTCTAAGCTGCACCTTGTCATTATGAAACACCATGTAAGGAGGTTCGGAGGTCAGAGCTCTCAGCTCGGACACCCTCCTTGCAGATGCAACAGCCACCAGGAACGCTGCCTTCCAAGAAAGGTAGAGGAGGGAACAAGTGGCCAGAGGCTCAAATGGTGGGCTCATGAATTTGGAGAGGACCAAATTCAGGTTCCAGGTTGGGACTGGCGGGCGAGAGTACAGGAACACCCTCTCCAGCCCTTTGAGAAATTGCCCCATGATGGAATTTGAAAACACCGAGCGCCCAGACTCCCCTGGATGGAAAGCTGAAATTGCCACCAGGTGCACTCTGACAGAGGAAAGGGACAGACCCTGTTGCTTAAGGTGTAGAAGGTAGTATAAAATAACCAGAATAGGAACCTGGAGCGGTTGAAGGAGCTTGGGTTCACACCAGCAGGAAAACCTTTTCCACTTCGCCAGGTAGGTAGCCCGAGTGTAAGGTTTCCTACTCCTGAGGAGAATCTGTCTCACTGAGTGAGAGCGCTGACTCTCCATGGGATTTAGCCATGGAGTTTCCAAGCCATGAGATGTAGAGACTGCAGGTTCGGGTGGAGGAGGCACCCATGGTCCTGCAGGATCAGATCCAGGTAGAGGGAAAGGGCTATCGGGGCGCCTACAGACAGCTCTAGGAGGGTCGTGTACCAATGCTGCCTCGGCCAAGACGGGGCAATCATTATTACCATCGCCCTGTCCCTGAGAATTTTGAGGAGGACCCGGTGGATGAACGGGATAGGAGGGAAGGCATACTTTAGCCCCTTGCCCCATGGTATTAGGAACGTGTCAGCAATCGAGCCTGGACTGTGGTTTTGAAATGATCAGAACTGAGAGCACTGCCTGTTGCTCTTGTCGGCGAAGAGGTCTACTTGAGTATAACTCCACTTTTGGAAGACTGATTGTAAGATGTTCGATCTAATTGACCACTTGTGCTTGTGGTATGACCAGCTGAGGTGATCTGCCAGCTCGTTCCATACCCCTGCAAGGTAGGATGCTTCCAGCTGAATGGATCAAGCCATACAGAAGTCCCAGAAAAGAAGAGACTCACGGCAGAAAGGTAAGGAGAGGGCTCCACCTTGTTTGTTTATGTAGAACATGGCGGTGGTGTTGTCTGTCAAGACTGTCACGCTGTAACCTTGCAAACTGGCATGAAAAGTCTGGCAGGCCAGACAAACTGCCTTGAGCTCCTTCAGGTTGATCTGGAGAGGTATCTCGTCCCTCAACCACAAACCTTGTGTCCTCAGATCCCCTACATGTGCACCCCAGCCGAGATCTGATGCGTCTGTTACTAACATCAGAGAAGGTTGGGGCTTGGCGGAGGGAACCCCTGCACAGACCACTGGTCGGTCCAGCCACCAACGCAGGGATTCTAGTACCTGTCCCGGGATCATCACCACAAGGTCCAGGGGTCTCGGTACGGATGGTAAGCCAGTGCAAGTCATGCTCCTATGGGCCTGAGTCTCAGTCGGGCATGCCTGACCACATACGTGCATGCTGCCATATGCCCTATTAGCTACAGGCAACACCTGACTGTTGTGATGGGATACTGAAGCATTGTTTTGACCATCTGCTCTATGGCTTGGAACCTGAGCTCTGGAAGGCTCACTTTTGCCTGTACCTAGTCTCAGGCTGCCCCTATAAACTCTATTCTTTGGGTAGGTATGAGTGACGATTTGGGTACACAGTCTGTGAAACGTGTCCATGACCATTGTCACGTGGGACTGGACTTCATCCTTGGAACGACCTGTCAGTAGCCAGTCGTCGAGGTATGGGTACACTCGAACTTGCCTTTTCCGGAGGAAGGCCACCACCACTGCCATGCATTTCATGAACACTCAGGGGGCTGTGGACAGGCCGAACAGGAGAACCATGAACTGGTAGTGATGTTGGTTTATGACAAACAGGAGGTAGCGATGGTGCACTAGATGTATGGCAATATGGAAGTAGGCGTCTTATGTTCCAATCTCCTGGATCTAGCTATGGAATGATAGTGCTTAGGGAGACCACATGGAACTGGAGTTTGACCATAAATTTGTTGAGTCCACGAAGGTATAAAATGGGTCGAAGACCCCCCTTTGCCTTGGGGATTAGGAAATAACAGGAGTAAAACTCCTTTCCCCTTAGTTCTTGTGGAACCTCCTCCACCGCCCCTTTCTCGAGGAGCGAACGAACCTCCTGCATAAGGAGTTGCTTGTGAGAGGGGTCCCTAAAGAGGGATGGGGAAGGTGCGTGGGAGGGAGGGAAGGAGGAGAACTGAAGGGAGTATCCCACTTGTACCATGAGTAGGACCCAGTGGTCCAATGTTGTATGGGACCACGCACGGTAGAAGTGGGATAGCTGGTTTAAAAACCAAGGGGATGGATCCGGGTACTGGGTTGGTACACTGTCCTCGAGCGCACCTTCAAAACCCTTGCTTGTTTCTGGGCTCGGGTATATTCTGGCCTTGGTTAGGCATGTTATTCTGCTGTCTCTGCCTGTTATTTCTGCTCCACCTGCGATATGGCTCCTGTCTGGGGTGCAGTTGATACTGCCTCTGCTGTGGAGGCTAAGGCCTGAAGGGCTTTCTCTGGGTTGCTGGCGTATGCATCCCTCGCGACTTCAGGGTGGCCCTAGAATCCTTAAGGCCGTGCAGCTCAAGAAAAGGCCCGAGCCCTCGAAGGGGAGGTCTTGGAGGGTGTTCTGGACCTCTGGAGGGAGGCCCGATGCCTGGAGCCACGCTGAGCATCACATGACTACTCCCAAGGCAATGGTTCTGGCCACAGAGTCAACTGGATCGAGGAAGGCTTGTAGCAAAGTCTTAGCCACTGCCTTTCCTTCCTCGATTAACGCAGCGAACTCAGAGTGTGAGTCCTGGGGCAGGCGACCCTTAAACTTGGACATGGCTGTCCAAGAGTTGAAGTTTTGTCTATTAAGGATCGTCTGCTGGTTGGCTATGCATAGCTGGAGGCCCCCGGCGAAGGAGACCTTCCTACCAAAAGGTCCAAACGTTTGACCTCCTTGGCTTTTGGGGCTGAGGCTTGTTGGCCCTGTCGTTCCTTCTCATTGACTGCTGAAACAACTAGGGAACAGGGAGTTGGATGGCAGAACAGGAACTTGTAGCCCTTTGAAGGGATGAAGTGTTTCCTTTCTACCCCACTGGCTGTCGGTGTGATGTAGGCCGGGGTTTGCCATATAGTATTATAATTTGTCTGTATAGTCTTTATGAGACGGAACGCAACCCTAGAGGGACACTCAGGAGCCAAGATGTCCACCATCGGATCCTCCTGCTCGACCGTTTCTTCCGCCTGGAGGCCCATATTGAGGGTGATCCTGTGGAGCAGCTCCTGGCGAGCTCTGTGGTCGACTGGTGGCGGTCCTGAGACTGATGTTCCCACCACAACCTTGTCTGGGGAAGAGGAGGAAGTGACTTGCTGCTGGTTTCCCTCATCTAGACCCTTCTGTGTGTCTCCATAGGCTTGGGACACTTCAGGGCCAGACTGGGCTGACACCTCTCAAGGTGTCACAGTGCTTGGCACCACCTCAGGCATTGGGCCTGGCATCACTGGTTGCTCTTCGGGGTCCGGGGATGGCCTGGAGAGAGCGGCCTCCCTTGTCATTGATGCATGTCTGTGTGGCGACCTGGAATGGCATCACATGGAGTGCCCAGACCTGGAGGCTCTGGAGATGGTGCCCTGCTGTTGATGGTAGGCCCATGGGGTCCAGAAGGGCCACTGACCCAGAGGAGGCCACTGTGGCTGCCATGCTGAGTGAGATTCTCTGCCGGCCACGGTCCGATGTCTGCTATAGCTGGAGCGACTGGAGTCAGCCTTGGAGCTGGAGGATGCCAACAGAGAAGACCAGGGCAGTGCTGAACAATGAGCGGCCATAGGGTGCTGTGAGGTGCGGGCCAGGGAGCAGTGCCTGGCTGACCGGGACATCGAACATTACCAGGATTCTTGGGACCAGGACCAGTGCCTCTCACTCAGTGCCGATGAGGTTGTCGGTGATGAGCTCCAGTGATGGGAGACCGACGGCGTCGTGGACCAGCATGTTGTTGCCGTGGGTACTGCTGGTAGTTTCACCTCTGGTGCCGTAACCTTGCGCTAGGTCACGAGTGCCGGGGAGTAGCGGGACGCCAAGCTCGAACTGGAACAGTGCTGTGAGCAGTGCCGATACGGTCACCTTGAGAGGCGCACCACTGCTGGCTTCCCTCTAGACGGCACCTTCTTGGGTGGTGCCGGAGGCTTCTCCCTGTATGGGATGGGATCTGGCGCTGACAGCTCAATGAGGTCTTTTGCTGCCTCGAAAGTGTCAAGTATAGAGAGGTGTTCCAGGACCTCCTCCAGACATTCTTCGGCACTAAAAACTGTGGGTACCAGTTCTTGGCTCGGGCCCACAATCTGTCTTTGCAGGCTGGAAGCTTCTTTAGGTGGCTTAGCGGCTCTTTGGAGAGAGTGCCCTCTTTCCCCTTTCTTGTGACGCTTATTCAGTGCCGGAGAGGTTGACCAGTGCCAAGGTTGGTTGTCCCATCTTGGTGCCGGCAATTTACAGTGCCTGGGCAGTGCCGGATTGCACACGGATGCCGGGGCACTTCACACTGAGGAAGCCGGTGCCGGTGGGTCTGGGGCTGGTGGTTGTAAGGCAGCCTTCATGAGCAACTGCTTAAGGCGAAAGTCTCTTTCTTTCTTAGTGCACAGCTTGAAGGCCTTGCAGATTTTGCAGCGCTCTGCCTGATGAGCCTCTCCTGGACACTGGAGATAGGTGTCGAGGGGGTTGCTGTGAGGCATAGACTTACGGCACGTAGCACAAGTTTTGAAACCCTGGGCTTTCAGCATGCCCCAAAGCTGGTGCTGGAACTAGCTTCCAGAAACCTGAATACAATGGTATTTAACTAACTGATAACTATCTAAGAACAACTCTAACTAGAAGACTGAAAGCTAAGGGATCACTCGCAAGTGAGAGAGAGAGAACATTCCAACGCCGCCACGTACGGTAAGAAGGAACTGAATGGGGGTTGGGCCAGCAGAGTATATATACACCGCCGTAAGAGTGCCACTCTAGGGGGCTCCCCTGCCGTCCCAACGGGACCTGCTAAGGGAAAAAGTTTCCGACGTTCATGCACACGCCACGCGCGCACCTAATTGGAATGGATGTGATCACCTGAAGAAACATCTGTTTGTGGCAGGCAAGAGACACTGGGATGGAGGGGGAGGAGTGATCAGCAGGGCTGCCAGCGGGGGAGAGGCGCTGGGGGGCGGGCAGGAGAGGTGGGAGCTTGGCTGGCAGCGGGTGCTAAGCACCAGCTAATTCTTCCTTCATGGAGTCAGGGCCGATGTGGCCTTCAATGAGGCCTCCACTTCCTTCATCTGTTGAGTTTAGTGGAACTAATCACCAAAAAAAAGTTACTCAGATGCCTAAGTGTGTTGAGGAATAGGGGTTAGCTTGTGGGATGCGAGGTGATTGCAGTACTAAATGTCATGGTAATACAAATAATAAGTACAAGGTACTATGGTTGCAGTATACATTTTGAAAATACTTCATTTTTCAGTTATTCAAGAGTAAATTTGATTTTTTTAAAATAAAGATACAATTTTCCTATAGTTGGATAGTCTGACAGTGCCCCAAGATAATTATGACAAACTTTCCACACACAAAAGAAAACTGCATTTGGGCAAACTGCTGACAGTAAAATAGAAAATCACAACTGGTAAAATTTTCAGCTAGCTATTAGCATTGGAAAAGAGGGCCTTATAATGACAGTGCCTTCTTCACAGTATCTAATTAGCATAATTACTGTAAAAATGTTACCGCTATCTCTCTTTTACAGAAGTTAACAGATTATAAATGACACCATTATGTTCTCGCTTCCATAATCAATCAGCAAAATTTTGGAATTCTTATTCAGTTTTTAATCATGCATAACTCCTATTTACATAAATGAAAATGCCTGAATTTAAATACAGATTAAAAATTGAGTAATGACTTCCCAATGCCTTTCCCATTTAAGTATCTGAAAATAAGGTAAAGACAGACTATGTTAACTATGGTTAGATTGTGCTTAGTCACACATGAATGTGCAAAGGAAGGGACAGAGTACATGTAGCCTTCTCCCACTTCCACCCTGACACACACATAGGTGGCAAAGAGAGGGCTCTCCCTCGCCAAACTACTGAGCAGGAATCCAACTGCTGAATCCCCAGGTGTTTTAAGCCTCCAGAGTCTGAACAGAGCCCATGCACTGTCCCTATCTTCAGTCCTCTAAGCCAGTGGTTCCCAAACTTGTTCCGCCGCTTGTGCAGGGAAAGCCCCTGCCGGGGCCGGTTTGTTTACCTATGGCGTCTGAATGTTCGGCCGATCGCGGCTCCCACTGGCCGCAGTTCACTGCTTCAGGCCAATGGGAGCTGCGCGAAGCGGCACAGGCCGAAGGACATATTGGCCACCAGTGGGAGCCGCGATCAGCCAAACCTGCAGATGCAGCAGGTAAACAAACCTGCCCGGCCCGGCAGGGGCTTTCCCTGCACAAACGGCGGAACAAGTTTGGGAACCACTGCTCTAAGCACATGCTCATGGTGCAGAGCTCTGACCATATGACCTACTGCCTAGCCTCTGGAACCAGTGCTGACTCCTCAGACTACCCCATTAGCTTAAACATACCTTTGACACTGCACTCCATATTCTTTGCAGTGATATTATGATATGATAATTTTAATGAGACTGAGAGGGGACACAACAGTTTTCAAGTACATAAAAGGTTGTTACAAGGAGGAGGGAGAAAAATTGTTCTTCTTAACCTCTGAAAATAGGACAAGAAGCAATGGACTTAAAATGCAGCAAGGGCGGTTTAGGTTGGACATTAGGAAAAACTTCCTAATTGTCAGAGTGATTAAGCACTGGAATAAATTGCCTAGGGAGGTTGTGGAATCTCCATCATTGGAGATTTTTAAGAGCAGGTTAGACAAACAACTGTCAGGAATGGTCTAGATAATACTTAGTCCTGCCATGAGTGCAGGGAACTAGACTAGATGTCCTCCTGAGGTCCTTTCAGTCCTATGATTCTGTGAGTCCTGACCCCTCGGGCACTTCTCTAGCTCTAGTTTACATAGTGAAGCATGGAGCCATAGAGAGGAAGTGTGATTTAGCTGTTAGAACATGGGACTATGTGTGAGGAGGCCTGAATTCTGTTCCCCCTTCTGCCACTGATTCAGATCATATGGCAACTTACTTGCTCTTGGTTATCTTAGCTCTTCGAACATTGATTTTCCAGGTGGAAAAATATGTCTTCATTCTAGAAACAAACAAATGGTAAATTCCTTACCTAATAATTTCCTTACTGATAGCAGCATCTCCCACAATTATGATATGTGTAGGGTATCCCCCTCCTGTGTGCAGTTTCTGGAAGCAGTTCAAAGCTGTAGCACAGCCTGGGATAGTCAGGCCCCTAATCTCTGGCCTGCTGCCAGATGATTAATTCAAAAACTGTATAAAAACTTGTAGAATATGGTTAGTAAACACCAGCTAATAAACTATGTACAGTAGGCTGTGGCCTTCAAACATGAATACTGAAATTAAATTCAGTCCCTTGGCTAGGATGCCAACCAGGGAGGGTAAAAATTGTGGGAGAATGCTGCTAGCAGAAAGGAAATTTTTAGGTAAGAAATTTACCATTCTTGACCTCAGCATTTCCCACAATTCTGATATATATGGGAAGTAGCAAGCAGTGAACCAAAGTAGGGAGGGATAAAAAACAACACAGAACAGAATGAGTTAGGAAGTTCCCCCTTTCCAACTTACTCACTCAAAATAGTAATGCTATTATTAGACTCACACCTGCACAACCATCCTGCCAAAGCCTCTGCAGGGGACAGAAAGTTGATTTTAGTATTCTAATAAAGGTGTTAATATAGGACCATGTTGCTGCCCTGCAGACCTCTGCAGTGGAAACACAAGCTCTTTCCACCCACAAAGTCGCCATAGGTCCTTTAGACTAGAGCATGCCTGGATGACGTCTGGAAAAAAAGAGTACCTGTTGCCTTACATACCTGAACGATGCATAGCTTGATCCACCTAGCTAGCAAAAGTTTGGATACTTGGCACTTCATGTGAAATACAAATAAGAAGCCCAATCTTCTTGTTGATGCAGTAGGCTTGATATAGCTCGTTAGTGCTCCAACACCAAAAGTGTGCTAACAGCTTTTCTATTGGGTGCTGTGGCTTTGGACAGAATGAAAGGATGACAGTCTTCTGTGAAACATGGAAAGATGAATTCACCTTAGGCAAGAGTGATTCTGGGATTCTTCACACCAATCTGTCATCATGATACACACTGGGGGTCCTGCACAGATAAAGCTTTCAGTTCAAAAACTCATCTAGCAGACATGATGGTGACCAGAAAACAGGTTATAATGAATAGGTAAAATGGAGATATTGTAACAGTGGCTTAAAAAGATGTGTGATTGGTATCTCCCAACTGGGAAAAAATGGTCTAACTGCAGTTCTAGCCAATCTGACTACTCTGAGAAATATGAATACCTAAGGGGTCTCGGTCAAGGAACCAAGCAATCCTGCAAATAGAATATTATTTATAGCGGATACCTGGCAGACTATGGACCTATGGTGAAATTTCTGGTTTATTCTTTCCTAAAGAAAGTCAATGATGTAATATGTAGAACGTATACTTTAGATGTGGACATGTGGAAAGATGCTTGTCTGGCAAGGAAAGAGAACAGCCAGGTAAAATGCTGAGCCAGCAATCTGATCATGTAAACAACTGGGTCAGCTGATCAGGTAAACAACTGAGTTAGCAAACTAATCTTAGTGCTAAGGCAGAAAAAGTGTTTACGAAATATATAAGTGAATAACTTTGTAACAATTTATTTAAGGCGAGCTCATGAACGAGGGAGCATGCTTGCATTTAAACCTATGCTGTGCCCTGTTTCAATGGACTGATCACACACTGAAGCACCAAATAAATGACATACTTCTTCAGCTCAAGAGTCTGTCTGTGAACCCATGCATTCTGGGTAGCAGGAAAGAACCGATCAACACAGGATACCTGGGATACCAGGATCACTGGGATTCTTGCTGTGTTGACCCAATGAGTTAAACTTAATAAAATGGAAGACGGGGCTTTTAGCGTTGAGACTCATCCAGACAGTAGCGTTCCAATCACTTTGTAGGATAATCCTAGCATAGCTAAGCTTCCCTCTCAACAGCCAGGATGACAGCAGGCGCCTGTCTGGGTCTGTATGGAAGAATGGACTTGGTCAATGTCGTCTAGTCTCACCGGTAGCTATACTGGTGGCTCCAATTTCAATTCAAACAGGTTGAAGAACCACGATCTCCTTAGCTAACAAGGAGTTAGCACCCTATTGCCTTTGCCTCGACTTATCTACAGGATCACCTTTCCTAGAAATGGAAAGAGGGGAAAGCATATGGCAGGCTTTGTAGCCATCTGTGCAAAAGAGCATCCATCACCAGAGATTTGGCATCTGCATCCCTGTGAGATACTTTGGCCACTTTGTGTTCTTATGATTGGCTAACAGGTTGACTGCCAGAAGACTGAGCTCTTGAAAAATCATACTGCAGACTTACTAATTCAGTCACCATGTTGAGTTGCTGACTGTGCATCTCCTGAGCCAGTCTGCCATTTGATTAATTTCCCCTGGGGTTCCAGGTACCTTGCATTTTTCTGTGCCCCAGATTCATTCCCCATCCCTTCAGGATAGCATCGATTATGAGTACCTGTGCATCTGGAAGATATAGGGAAGACCTTTGCAATGTTCTGTGAGACTGCCCACCATTTTAGAGAAATTAGCACCTGATTCAGAACCTTGCATGCATTATGATGAAACGTTCCATATTTTCAGGAGAAAGGCCTGGAGGCACCTGACATGGT
The DNA here is from genome assembly GCF_965152235.1 of Eretmochelys imbricata. Classification (NCBI taxonomy): domain Eukaryota; kingdom Metazoa; phylum Chordata; order Testudines; family Cheloniidae; genus Eretmochelys; species Eretmochelys imbricata. The sequence goes on from NC_135574.1 coordinate 158,798,357, forward strand.
CCATGGAGTGACTCCTATACATGAAACCAGGCAGCCCATTAGTCGTAAACATTGAGCTATGGTCAGACTTGAACATTTTACCAACTGGAATCACGTTCTGTACCTTGTGAAATCTGTCTGGCAATAGATAGACCTTTGCCACAGAAGTCTATTTATATTCCCAGCTACTCTTGGTGTTTATCACAAATCCATATGCTTGAAGCAAATCCAAAGACCTGACTACGGCAATGTGTTCTGTTGCTTGGGTTGGAGTTCTGATGAAGGTGTCATCTAGGAAGGGATACAAGTGAGTGCCCTGGCACCTCAGTCTGGCTATTATTGTCATAAGCATCTTGTTAAAGACCCTGGGAGCTGACAAAAAAGTCAAAAGGAAGCATTTGGTACTGGTAGTTGGCAGTGATGTAAGCAAATCTCAGCAATCTGTAGTAGCATGGTTGAATGGGAATGTGAATATATACATCTGCAAGATCCACAGATCTATTTGTTGAGCTATTTGAGACCCAGGTTGGCTCTGACCTGCTGCCCCACACCCCAGCCCACGCTTCTGGACAATTAAGAAAAATGGAGTGTAGACCTAAGAATCTTTCTTCTGAGGGAACCCTTTCTATTGCTCCTATGTCCAGGAAATGTGAGAATTCATTAACACCAGTTTGCATTTGATGGGGTCATTCAAGAAGGGGGACTGGATGAAGAGATGGGTGGGGCCCTCCATTAGAGAGTAGCCACAACTCACTACCTTTCTTGTCTACTTGTCTCTGGTCGATAGAGACCTTTCTCCTGATAAGTGGGAAATTCTGCCTCCTACACTCAGGTCTGGGTGGAGGCACATTCATTTGTTTTCATAATGAGCTCTTAGAGGTGATGGATCCACCTCTAGATTTTCCACCCGATTCCCAGTTCCAGGATTTTCCCCGATAAACCTGTCTTCTTTCCTCTGGTACCTTTGCCAAGAGGATAGGCAACAGGAAAGGTTTTGTCTGTTGCTGGGTTTGTGGTCCCTCCTTAGAGTACTGAGTGTGGCAGAGAGGGTCTGTTCCAGTTTGGCAGCACTTTCTGTCATTATTTTATCTAGTTTTTCCCCCCAAAAGAGAAGCAAGCCTGTGAATTTAGAGGATCACAGAATTTGTTTCCAGTGAGCATCAATTTCCTGGGGCAAAGCTAAATGAGATGTGTGCTAGAGGTGTCTGCTGACCTGGATGCCATGGACTCAGCTGCAAATCTCATTGCATCCATTGAGGCATCTGCCATAAAGGCTGTTGCCAGGAAAACGTCCTGAAGTGTAGACCAGAAGCCTCCATCCTTCCCAGTCTTAAGGATATCCAGCCAGGACACAGACTCCTGTGAAGAATGTAGCCACCAGGGATAATCTGAGGGTGTCTGACAAAGCCTCAAAGGTAGTTTCCACCTTTCTATCAGGTGGGATCTTTAGGGAAAAAATACACTCGAGATGAGATTACTGTGTCTTTTGCTAGAGATGCCACCTCAACATCAACCTTTGGTAGATCCATAATGGCATTTTTTTGGCTCTTCCAACTTGTAATATCCAAGTAAATTCCTGCTTATGCTTTTTCCCCTATTAGCAGTTTCCCACTTCTCTCTGATACATCCTTGAAGGATGGTTACAGCAGGATTGCAGTCTCAGGCGAGAATTTAGAAAGCAGGTATTTGCTTTCAGGCTTATCCTCTAATGCCTATTCAGGCTGGATCTGGATTGTGGATGCAACCTTTTTGTACATAGGTTTAAACTTTTGGGGGGTAGGGAGGGGGAGTTTGTTGCATTTTTTTCCATGTGTGCTCAGTGCCTGAATCTGAGAGCTCCCCTTCCTCAGTAGAAGAGGTGATGTCTGTGTAAGACAAATATCTCTTTGGGTTTTTTTTTTACCTGGTTATTTTCCTTCTTGCTCTTCTTGGATTTTTTTGCCCTTTAGGTTGGCTTTCTAGGTATTTCTGCCTGGCTAAAGCCAGGACATGGTCTTTATTCAGAACCTTGAGCCCTCTGGGTATGTCTCCCTCAATGTCCTCCCCTTTGTAGTCCCACTCCGCCTGCCTGGAACATGGGGTATTATCACTGAAATTTCCCTGATTCAAGCTGGGGAGAAGGGAAGTAGAGTATGAACGCTGCTTCTCATCCCAGAGAATTTAAGACCTACTTTAGGGCTAGGGATCGAGGACAGGATTTTTAATTTGCGATCCTATTCTGTCCCAGGATATACCCTCCTGGATTGTGAGTCTCTCTCCTTGGAATCTCTCCCCACTTTGCTCTGGGTCTCCAGATGAGGCTTTTCTGGGTTGGAGTTGCAGCTTCTTTGGCCGGGGGGGGGGTGGATGAATGAAAGGTAGAAAAGTTTTGCAAGTCTCTCAGACTGCCCAGAGTTCCAGAAGACAGATGTGCATTGTGGTCTCTTGGAACACCCAAATGTCCTGAGCTGATGGTCCATGAGCACTCACCAGCCTGTCAGGGAAGAATCTACAATTATTTACTTGTTGGGTACAGGTGATAGGAAAAGAACATGCACACAAACTTGTTCAGGATCTTTCCATCAAGTTAGTGAGGTCCTCAACATGATACAGGTTGTTACTAGGGTATTCATGTTGTATTTGCTTAGTACAGATACTGTTCAGGGCCAAATCTGCAGGTAACAGAGCTGGAGTCTGACAAACAGTGCACAGAGGTGCATGATGCCAAGTGGTCCAGAAGAAAAAGACAAATCCAGATTGACATTTGAGGGTTGCACGTAACCTGGCCTATCAGGTTGCATGTAACGTGAAATCTTTCCATCGGGAGATAAGCCTGAACCCTGACTGAGTCTAAAGTTGCTCCTATGAAATCTACAGTTTGCATTGGGAACAGGACAGACTTTTCCAAACTCTCACAGACTGTTAGGGATGAAAGATGCTGAAGCAGAGATAAGGTTGATGCAAGCACTTCTAGACATATCCTGCCAATGAGAAGCCAATCATCTAAGTACGGGAAGACACTGAAGCTGCTTCATCTGAACTATGGTATTACTACTAGAAACTCTTTGGTGAAGATGCTTGGTGTGGTTGGTATACTGAATGGAAGCACCTTGAATTGATAGCGCTCAGGACCCACCACAAAGCTAAGGAATCTTTTGTGCAGGGGTGATTATGCACATGAAAGTACACATCTTTCATACTGAGAGCTGTGACCCATGTATTCTTTCGCAGGAAAGGTATTATCAATGCCAGTGTAACCAAACGGAATTATAATTGGGGGGTAGGGGAAATCAAGAATGGGCCTCCACCCTCCCTTCTCTTTGGGAACCAGGAAATATTTCAAATAGAACCCTTCTCTTTGATGTTGAAGAAGTACCCCTCTATTGCTCCCCATTGCAGGGGAGAGATTCTACCTCTTGGCAGAGGGGCTCCTTATGAAAATGGTCCCTGACGACGAGAGACGGAAGGGGTTTTCTGAGGGGATACACAGAGAAACTGGATGATGTAGGTCGCTGGAATGGATGATATCTAGCACCCACATGTCCATTGTTATTGCACTCCAGTTGTGGGAAACGAGTGACAGGAAGATTCCGTGGAGACAGCAACAACAGTGGTTCACAACTCCAGAGCTTCCGGTCAAAAGTATCTTTTTTGCCAGGAGGTGAGGTTGGGTTGATGTGGTTGACTTGGAAGGTACAGGGTATCATGGATTTTGCCCTCTGTCTTTTACAAGGCAGTTCATAGACTCGCTAGTGATAAACAGTTGGATCCTGTGGGTTGTAGGATGTCTTGGATCTTGTGTTTTGTATCCTGGACTTCCTCTAGGCAGATTTGAATTTCCTCCACCACCCTGCACAGCAGCTCTCAAAACTGCTTGGGCCATCCAGAAAGGATGGCGAAGCTGAGACAATAGGAGATGGGGAAGATAGTTGTGCTGGTACCAGTGGAAATGGTAGATCCAACTAATAGTTCTCTTCTACGGAGTCGCAAGAAAGCTTTGGTTGTTCTCTTGGAGGGCTGGGGGTGGAATGACTTCCTATGAGATTGTTCTGACCCTGGGTATTGTGCATATGGGTTCCATGGGCCCCAACAGGAGCGACTGAAAGTGGGTTGTGGAGGGCCTCATGGGGTACTACCAATCTTGAGGGGTGTGTTTGAGTGGAGGTTGGTTCCAGAAGACTCTTGATCTCCTGCCTGCACTGATCTCCCTTGGAGGTGGTGATGATGGTTCCTTTGGTAGCTCTAATTCTCCTAATGACAAAAAGGCCAGATCTGGTTTAATATGGGGGGCCAACAGTTCCGATGGAAGAAAGCTGTGGCTAGTATAGGGGATGGGAGATAGATTTATTCTATAGCCCATATCCCCTGGTGGTATCAAACTCTCCCTGCTGAGGGATGGTCCTAACAACAGGGGAGACTGCAGATCTGGAAAAACAAAGATGTCCTTTGGGATGGTATGTCTCTTTGCTCTCCCTGCATTGTGTGGAGTTCTCTCTGCCCATACTGATGGAGCCAAAGTAGGGATGCTCTGGGTTGGCAGGTCTATATGTTGACGACGATGGAGGTTCCCAACAGATACTTTACATCAGTACTGGCAGTCCTTGGTCTTCTGACCTGGGCAATATGACTGGTATGGTTAGCGGCAGTGCAATCTGGTACCAAATGAAGCCCTGTTCTTATGAGCCTTTTTATTATGGCCCTGGGACTTCGGACAGTCTAAGTCTCTAGGAGCTGGGCACGAAGACTTCTCCAACTTGGACAGGATCGAATCAGTCCTCTATGGAATAGACTTAAAGGGGGATCTTCTCTTGTATTTATGAAAGCGTTCCCTGCCCTCCTGATGAGACTGTGATCCCCCTTGCTCCTAGGTCAGGCCTCATGGTAGGGGGTGCACATCTTGCTGACTCTTGCCAATGTATGCGGAGAGGGTCAGACCAGGGCCTAGTAGCCTTTTCTGTGACTTTTTAAGTGGAAATTTCCACACCAGCTAGGTACAGCTAGGGAACGAGCAACAAATACTGCACCTGGCAGAGATATGCGCTTCCCCAAAGCAATAAAAGCAGCGTTGGTGGACGTTGCTTACTGAGAAGGAGCACAGATTGGAGAGAGAGTTTTTACACCCATGTCTTCTGAACGTAGACCAATTCCCATACTGAGCTGAGCTCAGTATGGGAGCTGAGGAGTTATGGGGGAGGAGGTGGAGAGTTCCTCTTGGTGGGGAATCTAATTAAGTATTAACTATATTACTAGAAGCTATTTACACTAGCTATATTAAAGATAAACAGGTTGAAGACAAGGCTGAAGAAACAGGAGAAACTCTGGAGGTTCTGATTCAAGCCATGTGGCTGTAAGAAGGAACTGGAAGGACGGTCAGTCCACTCCACCCCTTATATGCTCCATACGGAGCATGAGGAGAACAGGGGTGCATGCACGGACCAATGGACATTATTTAAATTGCCAGTATGAAGCACATGGAGTACCTGAATACACACAATGGAACACACATAGGAACCATCACTTGTGAAAAAAGGATGGTGCTACTACCTGAAAAAAATGGATAAACTAATAAGTTGGCTAAGAAAAGTTGGGCACAAATGAACCATTTCACTACGGCTGCAGAGGCAGAAGATCTGGGAGCAGACCATGGAAGGGGACATGACTAGATCATGCTGTACTCCAGACACTGCAAACAAGAGGGGAATAGCCCACACAAATCAGAATTGTGCAATACACGGAGCTGCAGAAAATACTATTTGTACATGGCAGAGTTACACACTGGAACAACCCTCACTTATTATTATATCAGGCTATACTCCTGAAATCTCATTAATCATGCTTACATTGGCACTGTAGGTGGATAGGAAACAATTCTGACAATCAGGTCTCTGTCATATAATTCTATTCTATGAAACTGACTCCCTTGCTCTTCTGCCCACCCTCCTAAGGGTCATGAGTTGCCTTCAGAACTCTGACAACCATAGCCAAGAAATAATGCGAATAACTCTGTTTTGGTTGAGTTTTAAATGTAAAAAGTGGCTTTCACCTTGCGAAGAAAATAAAGTGTGGAGTTTGTGACATGTTATATAGCTACAGTGAGGCAAAAAAATGTGACACTGAGGGCTACATTTTGAAATGTTTTGGATGTTTAACATTTAGCTGTAACAAGGCCAGTTAACAGACTTTTGAATGGTGTCCCTCCAGACTCTGTGCTTGGAGGTAGCAGGGCTTGGTGAGTAGTGCATTTGGTCTATCTGTAGGTTGTTTGTTTGTTCTCTGTGTAAGGGTTGCAAGTGTGGTCCATTGCCCCCGGCATAAAACACCTGAGACGGATCTGTTTGTTGGTGCCTTGGTAAGGGCTGGGAAGCTCTGACCCTTGGAGCTTTTGTATCAGTCCCGCTGTTTGAAGTCTCTGGTGGTGAAGGACAGAGCTAAACTAAGCAGGGAGACTTGGTATACAAATTCACTTACTAGGCAAACTTGAGAGACACAAAGAGAGGTAGCTAACCAGAGAGTTTTGGAGTTAGTTTAGAAAGAGTGAGAGAGGCTTTCCTTCCAAGTCAATGCTATATTAATGTGCAATTTGAAGAAGGCTACCAAAAAAAAAAAAAAAAGAGTGCTGATGACCTGCAATGGCCTTATTTTCTTTCCTGCTTGCAGCCAGAAGGGACTTCCTGTTAATGAAGTTTCAAATTGGTGAAAGATTCTTGGACTGGAAGGGTAAGTACAGACATTACTAAGAATCAGAGAAGTTGAGGAGTTCCTAGACAGCCAGGTTCAGAAAATACCAATACCCCAGGCTCAACGAAGAAAGGAGCTGGCCACTGAGGAGTCGAAGACAGAGGATGTCAAAGGAGGCCTAGAAGTTTGTGGCCATCAGAGGCAAGAGGTCACAATGGCATTCCATATGGCTAGACACAGATGAGGATGGGCAGCCTGTGGCCACCAAGGAGAAGACAACCAGGAGAAATTCCACACAGCTGGTACTTTTCAATCAACACCAGGTCCTCAACGCGGAAAGTACGAACAATACTTCTCAAGATTCAGCTGGTCCAGGGAACAGAGAGATGTACAAGACACTCCTGTGGATGCCACCTCGGCCCACCCTGTAAGAAAACCAAGCTTGCCCACAAAGAAATCTCCAACCATCCAAGGAAGACAGAGTATCCTTGCTGGGGATTCATTACTCAACTAATCAAAAGAACATTCTGTAAGGGAAAAGCAGACAAGAGGATGGCAAGCTGTCTTCCCGACTCAAGACACAAGACACAACTCTAAGATTGGATAGGCTTCTGAAGTCATTGGACAAGCATCCACTGGTGATGGTACATATCAGCACTAACAACACTGAGTCATAGACTGTCTCACAGATAACAGAACACAGAAGTGGGCTGAAGAAGAAGGTTTTCTCTGAGATCCTACCTGTCCTGCAAGTGAAGGAAGAAAGAAGGCAGAAGATTCTGGAAATGAACCACTGGCTAAGTAAATTGTGGAGGACTTTGGTTCTACAGAACATTGGTTCACATTCTATGGGGAGAGAGGGCTGTATATACTGGATTGCCTCCACCATAGTAGAAGGGGAACCAACTGCCTCAGGAACAGGCTGGACAGAGTAGTCAGGAACGGGTTAAACTAATAAAACATGAGGGTAAAAAGAGAGGAGATATAAGCTCTCAGAACAGAATAGAGATATCGAGAACAAAATTAGTCAAGGAACCAAAGGACATGAAGAGAAGAAATAGTTTAATTAACTATACACCAGTGTTAGGAGGCTGGATAACAAACAAGAGGAACTGGAATTGTTCATTTATAAGCATAAATTAGATATAGTTGGTATTACTGAGACCTGGTGGAATAAATCATATGATTGGAACGTTAAAATCAACAACTATTACCTATTTAGGAAGGACTGAGTAAGCAAAAGGGGAGGGAGAATGGCACCCCATGTTAAAACTGACATTACCTGTTTGAATCACCAATAGTGCAGAGAAAATGATCCTGAATGCTTATGGATCAATGTCCTAACAGATAAAGCACAAGATGGCATTTTAGTTGGTGCCTGCTACAGACCACCATATCACATTTGGGAACACACTGATTGATTCCTTGTGCACTTATCTACAATTTGTAGAGAGAAAACCTGCTAAATCTTTGTGTACTTCAATTTGAGCAAAATATGCTGGAGATTTCATGGTGCCGGTACTAAAACATCCATGGAATTTCTTAATATTATAGAAAATTTCCCAACTCAAAAAGTGTTGTAGCCAATATGGGGGGATTCTGTATAAGACTTGGCCTTGAGAGATACAGAGGAATTCATCACAGAACTAAAAATTAATGATAGCTTAAAGTTCAAGTGATCATGACTTGATCACATTTATAATGTGAAAACAGAATAAAATCCAGACCGGTAATATATATATTTGATAACTTAGAAGGGCCAATTTCACAAAGCTGAAAACAATTATGAGCCAAATCAACTGTGAAGAATAATTTAACCAGAAAAATACAAATGATTATTGGGAATTGTTTAAGAATTCTTTACTAGAAGCCTAAATGCTTCAACCAAGGAAGAAGGTTGTATTGGCTAAAAAACTGACCTGATTTAGAGAGGAAATAAAGACAGCTATACAAATTATATATTTATAAACAAATGGAAGACACAGGAAGTTGACAGTAATGAATATAAATCAGAAGCTAGGAACTGATAATGATAACAACATTGATAATGGAAGCCCAAATAAACAAAGTGTGCAAAAGAGGGATTTTAAATCTTGCTTTAAGTGAAATGGTCAACTCATCCTTTAACTATGGCATTGTTATGGATGTATCCACAATAACGAATCAGAAGAACAGACAATTTTAGTACCAAAGATTTTGCTTTATCTTTAATACATAAAGGACTGCTCAGCAGCTTTCTATATGTGGACTGAGTACTGGTAGTCATTTCATGCATTCTTTACCATGAAAGAAGGATTAAAACCACTTCTCAAAATCAGGTGTACAGTATGCAAAGTCTTCTGACAAAAACCAAAAAGATATGGCTTGGCAAACCTGATAGTCTAAGGTTAAAATAAAGAAGCAAAAATCTTCCCCCACACAAAAAATAGAGGAGAAAAGAAAAAGAAATCGCTCTCAAATATTTTTTTCTTTGTTGGTCATCCTTAGATAGCATAACTCTGGAAAGAATATCAATTTATGAAACTGACAAATTATTGTAGGCATGGTATTAGTGGGCATTTTGAAAGGCATTGTCAAGTTATCAGATTATAATACTTTCTAATATTATTTTTATATATTAATTCTCTCTCTTACCGGACATTGGAAAACACATTAAAATTACATATCATATAATAAAGTTGTCTTTCAAGCAGCCATTCTATTACAGGAACTATTTCCATTTCTTCTGCTTTGTGTACTACAGAAAACTAGAAAAATTAAATAAAAAATAGTCATTACTTCAAGATGTTTGAGACATTATGGAGTTTCTACTATTGCAATACATAGTTTACTAGCTACAGAGTAAATCTGACATTTTATTAACTGCTCTAATAAACAAAATCTGGTTAATAATAGCAGCTGCATGGCAATAGTAGGCAAATAGAAAATCAGCAGCTGAAAGAGCTGCTATGCTTGTGTAGGATTGCGAAGCTCCTTTCTTCCAGGCTCTTAGAGGATGCTCACAAATTATGTATGTGCCCTTCTCAGTGTCTAAGAGTACTACTTCTGAATGTTTTGAGACCCTGCATATTTGAGGTTAGAGAATGAATTAGGCTGGATATTAACCAAGGAGTCCTACATGGCAACATACTATGTTACCAGCAGAGCTGACTGCAGATAGCCAAAATTTTGCATTTCAAAGGTTTTTGTTTTTTCTACAACGCCACACATATATCCCTCCTCTCTCTGCATTCCCATACAAATGAACACAGCATGTTTCATTGTTTGTTGACTGGAATATATATTTAACCATCGGTTTCTAGCACTGTGACTCTCCATTCACATGCTTTCTATGCTACTCAAAAAGAGTAAAATATACAGGAGGTTTAGAGGTAGCAAATTAACTGTTCCGTTTTTCTTTCCTCATATTTAATCTCAGTATAAACTTAAGTAGGTATGAAAAAACAGATAACGAACAGCTTCAGCTAGTAATAGAAAATTCTGAAATAAAGTATAGTTATATAAAATTATATTTTCTGTTGCAATAAGTTATATGTAGGGATACAACGAATCAGTATTTATTACTGCTAAGTTATGCTGTTAGCAGCAAACAAGAATTTTTGAACCAAGCTCTTTTTTTATATAAAAGTGTCCATACTGTTTAATGCAGAATATTTTTTTTCAAGCATCGCAGTATACAATTGATCCAAAAGATGCTTCTTGGCAGACAAGCACATAAAATTATCATTTTGTTTAAATTACAACAATCTGAATGGTTCTTAAGTTCCTCTTTACAGTCCAAAATAAGACATAAATCTAAGACATAATTGTTCTCGTGAATATTAAAAAGCAATCATAAAAACCAAGGCTAATCAAGCCTGGCTTTGTTATGTTTGCCTTCTGCATGCACAGGAAACAGTTGCAGGATTATGCAAAGTCAGACAAAGCCAATAGGTCTTGACATCAGGCAACGTAACTGTTCCTGGATTGCTTCTTTATATTCTTTTTAAAACATAGCAATAGCTTTATCTGCAATTTGAATCAAGTCACAGATACAGGGCTTTAGTCAAGGACAGAATGTTATCTACACAAAAAAAAGTGATAAGACAATCACGTTTCATCCTATAATAAGGATCTGTCTGTCTGTGAAATGCTATTAGTTTTTACTGAACTGATACTTCAACACTTGAAAGAGGATCTGTCTGTCTGACCCATCTTATACCTCATGAACCACGTGGTGATAAGGTTTTAAAGGCTTGACATCATCATATTTACTTGAAGAGGATTTCGGAAAAATCAATCTTTTCTGTAATGTCAAATATCCTACTTCACAGTGCCTGTGTGATTGTGAGGCAACATTTCACAGAGGATCAGTGCACAATAAACTTTTTAATTATGAGATCTTCAGTCAAAATCCTGATTAGATTACAGTTAAAAGGGAGTATGATGGTCTCATTTCACTTTCTAGCCAACATCACGACACAATTCATAATGATTAACAATCTCTGCTAGCTGCACCCGGAAAGAGTAGTTAGACATTACTGTGATAGGTCCTTTAGAAATGTTACTAGATTACACAGTCACACTATAGGGACATTGGACATTACAGTTTATTCAAACAGTAAAAGTACAGAGTTTCCTGTATTTTGAAGGTTTCATGTAAGGGTAGAGCTTCCTGAAGCTCAGAGTCCTTGAAGGACACCTTTTAGGTATTCTATCCCAGAATACTGAAGGACCAACAGCTTAAGCTTGACTCAATGTTCAAAGAGGGGGGGAGCGGGGAGGGGGGAGGCAGTGTTGTAAGACCACTAGAGGAATGATGCACTCTCAATAATAAAAAATAGAATAAAACACCTGGAAGAGCCTGATATGATAAGGTCTAACCAGCACAGTTTCTGCAAAGGGAAATTGTGCCACTAATCTATAAAATTCTTAACAGAGTAGAACTGTACTGACATACTCTATTTAGCTCTTCAAAAAGTCTTTGACAAAGTCCCTCAACAAAAGGCTGTGTACAAGGTCTGGTGTTGTTTAATACATTCACTAATGATCTGGAAAAGGGTGGCAAGCAGTGGCACAACAAAAACTGCAGATGATAAAGTTATGTAGGTTAGTCAAATCCACAGAAGACTGTGAGGAACTTCAAAAGGATTTAACCAAATTAGATGAAAGGGCAACATGAGTGCAGACCGACTTCAATAGTGATACATGCAAAGTAATGAACAGTGAAAGGAACAATTTCAGCTACTCATACAGAGTTATAAATTAACTGTATCAACTCAGAAGAGGGACCTAAGCATCATCTCAGTGAGAACCTCTGCTAAGAAAGAGGTGACATCAATAATTGTTGCTGTCAGGGTTCCCTTCCCACTCTGAACTCTAGGGTACAGATGTGGGGACCCGCATGAAAGACCCCCTAAGCTTATTCCTACCATCTTAAGTTAAAAACTTCCCCAAGGCACAAATCCTTCCTTGTCCTTGGATGGGTACTGCTTCCACCACCAAGTGAGTTAGACAAAGTTTCAGGAAAAGGACCACTTGGAGTTCCTGTTTCCCTAAAATATCCCCCCAAGACCCTTCACCCCCTTTCCTGGGGAGGCTTGAGAATAATCTACCAATCAAATAGGTAAACCAGATTCTTAAAAAACAGAACTTTATTATAACAGGGGGAAAAAGTAAAAGAAGCATCTCTGTAAAATCAGGATGGAAGGTAATTTTACAGGGTAATCAGATTCAAAACACAGAGGATTCCCCTCTAGGCAAAACTTTAAAGTTACAAAAAAACAGGGATAAACCTCCCTCTAAGCATAGGGAAAATTCACAACCTAAAAGCAAAAGATAATCTAACGCGCCTTGCCTTATTTACTTACTCTTTTTGCAATACTGAGACTCATTTTAGGAGAAGGAGTTTTCTGACCTGATGCTTCTCTGCTTCCCCAGAGAACACACAACATAGAGCACAAACAAAGCCTCCCCCACCCCGATTTGAAAGTATCTTCTTTCCCCATTGGTCCTTTTGGCCAGGTGTCAACCAGGTTATTTGAGCTTCTTAACCACTTACAGGTAAGGAGGAATTCTAGGCTACCCTTAGCTTTATGCTTATGACAGTTACTCTTTGAGAGTTACCTCTGTGCACTTATACTTGTTGGGTATCAGGTGCTGAGTTGAAGAACTGTCTTGAAATGCTGGTGTTATATGAGTTCAGCATCAGTGGGGAAGTCCATAAATAAGTCTAGAATTCATCCTTAAACCCAATTTACTTCAGTGAGTTTTAAACACCCTCCCCCCATAGGGATGCTCATCTAAATCAGGGCCTTGGTGAAGGATAAACAGAGCTGTTATTTGCACATTTGTTGGTAACTAAGCAAGTGGAGTGTCAATTTCTTCTAGTGACTGCATGTAAATATTGACTAGGAGAGGGGAGAGAAGTGAGCCTTACAGTATGCTCCACACGTAAGGATGCTGATAAGCAAAGCAACAGTTGTTCACCACCACCCTTTGAGCGAAGCCCCAAAGGAAGGATTCAAGCTACTAAGACGGTTTCCTTTGACTTCTACCCCATCTTTCAGATGAGATGGCAGCATCCAATGATCAACTGAATCAAACACAAGAGATCTAAGCCCTGGTCTACACTACGAGTTTAGGTCGAATTTAGCAGCGTTAGATCAATTTAACCCTGTACCCATCCACACGACGAAGCCATTTTTGTCGACTTAAAGGGCTCTTAAAATCAATTTCTGTACTCCTCCCCACTGAGGGGATTAGCTCTGAAATCGACATTGCCAGGTTGAATTTCATAGAATCAGAGAATATCAGGGTTGGAAGGGACCTCAGGAGGTCATCTAGTCCAACCCCCTGCTCAAAGCAGGACCAATCCCCAACTAAATCATCCCAGCCAGGACTTTGTCAAACCTGACCTTAAAAATATCTAAGGAAGGAGATTCCACCATGTCATAAATATAAAGGGAAGGGTAAATCCCTTTAAAATCACTCCTGGCCAGAGGAAAAATCCTCTCACCTATAAAGGGGTAAGAAGCTAAAGGTAACCTCACTGGCACCTGACCAAAATGACCAATGAGGAGACAAGATACTTTCAAAAGCTGGGAGGAGGGAGAAAAACAAAGGGTCTGTGTCTGTCTGTATGCTGCTTTTACTGGGGATAGACCACGAATGGAGCCTTAGAACTTTTAGTAAGTAATCTAGCTAGGTATGTGTTAGATTTTAATTTCTTTAAATGGCTGAGAAAAGAGCTGTGCTGAATAGAATGACTATTCCTGTCTGTGTGTCTTTTTTGTAACTTAAGGTTTTGCCTAGAGGGATTCTCTATGTTTTGAATCTAATTACCCTGTAAGGTATCTACCATCCTGATTTTACAGAGGTGATTCCTTTACTTCTATTAAAAGTCTTCTTGTAAGAAAACTGAATGCTTTTTCATTGTTCTAAGATCCAAGGGTTTGGGTCTGTGGTCACCTATGCAAATTGGTGAGGATTTTTACCAAACCTTCCCCAGGAAGTGGGGTGCAAGGATTGGGAGGATTTTGGGGGGAAAGACGTGTCCAAACTACGTTTCCCAGTAAACCCAGATAAAGTTTGGTGATGGCAGTGGAAATCCAAGGGAAAAGGGTAAAATTAATTTGTACCTTGGGGAAGTTTTAACCTAAGTTGGTAAAAGTAAGCTTAGGAGGTTTTCATGCAGGTCCCCACATCTGTACCCTAGAGTTCAGAGTGGGAAAGGAACCTTGACACACCACCTCCTGTTAGGATAAAGATATTCAGGCCTGTCTGCAAAGGCCTGCACTTTAAGAATTTAGGTGTATTCTTATCACTTGGCTAGTTCTAGATGTATAAAAGAAGAATCAAAATCACTGTCTGCTGGTGTAAGGGCCTTCTCTTACTGTGACAGTCTGAGGCCCTGTTCTTAGGCTAAGGCCTTTGGCTAAGCAGCAGAGGCAGCCATAAGCTAGGAAGCGAACAGTCACATCCTCACATTCCAAACTAGTCATATTGAAATAAGGTGCTATTGGGCTGATAGGCACTATCAGGACAGGATTGTATTCCTATCTCCTCCAGAAAAAGGGAAGTGCCTAGAAAATGTAAAAGGAAACTTAGTTTCATAGCATCCTGTCTGGCAAGAACTCACTTGTCAATAGCTGGGATGTGAAATCCTCACTTCTGTATTGTCTTGTCATTATAGTTCCCACTTTGGTATTGTTTGTCTGTATAATCTCTGTCTGGTTCTGTGATTGTTCCTGTCTGCTGTATAATTAATTTTGCTGGGTGTAAACTAATTAAGGTGGGGGGATATAATTGGTTACATAATCATGTTACAATTTGTTAGGATTGGTTAGTTAAATTTCAGGAAAATGATTGGTTAAGGTATAGCTAAGCAGAACTCAAGTTTTACTATATAATCTGTAGTCAATGAGGAAGTGGGTGGGTGTGGGTGGGAGGGGGTGGGTGTGTGGGTGGGGGAGATGGGAACAGGGAATGGGGGTAAGAAAATTAGAATCATGTTTTGCTAAAGGGGGAAATGGGAACAGGGAATGGGAGTAAGGAAGTTGGAATCATGTTTGGCTAAGGGGACACAGGTGTAAGGCTCTGTGGTGTCAGAGCTGGGAAGGAGGATACTAAGGAAGGAAACTGGAATCATGCTTGCTGGAAGTTCACCCCAATAAACATCGAATTGTTTGCACCTTTGGACTTCGGGTATTGTTGCTCTCTGTTCATGCGAGAAGGACCAGGGAAGTAAGTGGGTGAAGGAATAAGCCCCCTAACACCTCCCTAGGTAACGCATTCCAGTGTTTCACCACCCTCCTAGTGAAAAAGTTTTTCCTAATATCCAACCTAAACCTCCCCCACTGCAACTTGAGACCATTACTCCTTGTTCTGTCATCTGCTACCACTGAGAACAGTCTAGATCCATCCTCTTTGGAACCCCCTTTCAGGTAGTTGAAAGCAGCTATCAAATCCCCCTTCATTCTTCTCTTCCGCAGACTAAACAATCCCAGTTCCCTCAGCCTCTCCTCATAAGTCATGTGTTCCAGTCCCCTAATAATTTTTGTTGCCCTCCGCTGGACGTTTTCCAATTTTTCCGCATCCTTCTTGTAGTGTGGGGCCCAAAACTGGACACAGTACTCCAGATGAGGCCTCACCAATGTTGAATAGAGGGGAACGATCACGTCCCTCGATCTGCTTGCTATGCCCCTACTTATACATCCCAAAATGCCATTGGCCTTCTTGGCAACAAGGGCACACTGCTGACTCATATCCAGCTTCTCATCCACTGTAATCCCTAGGTCCTTTTCTGCAGAACTGCTGCCGAGCCATTCGGTCCCTAGTCTATAGCGGTGTATGGGATTCTTCCGTCCTAAGTGCAGAACTCTGCACTTGTCCTTGTTGAACCTCATCAGATTTCTTTTGGCCCAACCCTCTAATTTGTCTAGGGCCCTCTGTATCCTATCTCTACGCTCCAGCGTATCTACCTCTCCTCCCAGTTTAGTGTCATCTGCAAACTTGCTGAGGGTGCAATCCACACCATCCTCCAGATCATTTATGAAGATATTGAACAAAACCGGCCCCAGGACTGACCCTTGGGGCACTCCACTTGATACTGGCTGCCAACTAGATATGGAGCCATTGATCACTACCCATTGAGCCCGACAATCTAACCAGCTTTCTATCTACTTTATAGTCCATTCATCCAGCCCATACTTCTTTAACTTGCTTGCAAGAATACTATGGGAGACAGTGTCAAAAGCTTTGCTAAAGTCAAGGAACAACACGTCCACTGCTTTCCCCTCATCCACATAGCCAGTTATCTCGTCATAGAAGGCAATTAGATTAGTCAGGCATGACTTGCCCTTGGTGAATCCATGCTGACTGTTCCTGATCATTTTCCTCTCCTCTAAGTGCTTTAGAATTGATTCCTTGAGGACCTGCTCCATGATTTTTCCAGGGACTGAGGTGAGGCTGACTGGCCTGTAGTTCCCAGGATCCTCCTCCTTCCCTTTTTAAAAGATGGGCGCTACATTAGCCTTTTTCCAGTCGTCCGGGACTTCCCCGGATCGCCATGAGTTTTCAAAGACAATGGCCAATGGCTCTGCAATCACATCTGCCAACTCCTTTAGCACTCTCGGATGCAGTGCATCCGGCCCCATGGACTTGTGCTCATCCAGATTTTCTAAATAGTCCCGAACCACTTCTTTCTCCACAGAGGGCTGGTCATCTCCTCCCCATGCTGTGCTGCCCAGTGCAGTAGTCTGGGAGCTGACCGTGTTCGTGAAGACAGAGGCAAAAAAAAGCACTGAGTACATTAGCTTTTTCCACATCCTTTGTCACTAGGTTGCCTCCATCATTCAGGAAGGGGCCCACACTTTCCTTGACTTTCTTCTTGTTGCTAACATACCTGAAGAAACCCTTCTTGTTACTCTTAACATCTCTTGCTAGCTGCAACTCCAGGTGTGATTTGGCCTTCCTGATTTCACTCCTGCATCCCCGAGCAGTATTTTTATACTCTTCCCTGGTCATTTGTCCAATCTTCCACTTCTTGTAAGCCTCTTTTTTGTGTTCAAGATCAGCAAGGATTTCACTGTTAAGCCAAGTTGGTCGCCTGCCATATTTACTATTCTTTCTACACATCGGGATGGTTTGTCCCTGTAACCTCAATAAGGATTCTTTAAAATACACCCAGCTCTCCTGGACTCCTTTCCCCCTCATGTTATTCTCCCAGGGGATCCTGCCCATCAGTTCCCTGAGGGAGTCAAAGTCTGCTTTTCTGAAGTCCAGGATCCATATTCTGCTGCTCTCCTTTCTTCCCTGTGTCAGGATCCTGAACTCGACCATCTCATGGTCACTGCCTCCCAGGTTCCCATCCACTTTAGCTTCCCCTACTAATTCTTCCCGGTTTGTGAACAGCAGGTCAAGAAGAGCTCTGCCCCTAGTTGGTTCCTCCAGCACTTGCACCAGGAAATTGTCCCCTACGCTTTCCAAAAACCTTCTTGGATTGTCTGTGCACCGCTGTATTGCTCTCCCAGCAGATATCAGGGTGACTGAAGTCTCCCATGAGAACCAGGGCCTGCGATCTAGTAACTTCCGAGAGTTGCTGGAAGAAAGCCTCGTCCACTTCATCCCCCTGGTCCGGTGGTCTATAGCAGACTCCCACCACGACATCACCCTTGTTGCTCACACTTCTAAACTTACTCCAGAGATACTCAGGTTTTTCTGCAGTTTCATATTTGAGCTCTGAGCAATCTGAAGTACTGTGGACACAATTTGACGGTATTGGCCTCCGGGAGCTATCCCAGAAACTCCATTGTGACCGCTCTGGACAGCACTTTCAACTCAGATGCACTAGCTAGGTATACAGGAAAAGCCCCGGGAACTTTTGAATTTCATTTCCTGTTTGGCCAGCGTGGCGAGCTCATCAGCACAGCTGACCATGAAGTCCCAGGATTGCAGAAGAGCTCCAGCATGGACTGAATGGGAGGTACTGGATCTGATAACTGTATAGGGAGATGAATCTGTGCTAATAGAACTCCGTTCCAAAAGACTAAGTGCCAAAATATTTGCAAAAATCTCCAAAGGCATGATGGACAGAGGCTACAACAGGAACCCGCAGCAGCGCCACGTGAAAATTAAGGAGCTCAGGCAAGCCTACCAAAAAACCAAAGAGGCAAACGGCTGCTCCAGGTCAGAGCCCCAGACATGTCGCTTCTATGATGAGCTGCATACAATTCTGGGGGAGGGGGGGCCCTACCACTACCCCACGCCTGTCCATGGACACCTGCAAGGGGGGAGTCTCATGCAACAGGGATGAGGATTTTGGGGATGAGGAGGAGGAGGATAACGCACAGCAGGCAAGCGGAGAAACCATTCTCCCCGACAGCCAGGAACTGTTTATCAGCCTAGAACCAATACCCTCCCAACTCTCCCAAGGTGGGCTCCCAGACCACGAAGCTGCAGAAGGCACCTCTGGTGAATGTACCTTTGTAAATATAATACATGGTTTAAAAGCGTGTTTAATGATTAATTTTCCCTGAAGATTTGGGATGCATTTGCGGCCAGTACAGCTACTAGAAAAAGTCTCTTAACGTGTCTGGGGATGGAGCGGAAATCCTCCAGGGACATCTCCATGAAGCTCTCCCGGAGGCACTCCCAAAGCCTTTGCAAAAGGTTTCTGGGGAGGGCAGCCTTATTCCATCCTCCACGGTAGAACACTTTACCACACCAGGCTAGGAGCACGTAGTCTGGAATCCTTGCATAACAAAGCATGGCAGCGTATGGTCCTGGTGTCTTCTGCATTCAAGCAAGATCCTTTCTTTACCTCTCTGTTATCTTCAGGAGAATGATCATCCCAGAGAATTCGGTGGGGGGGAGGGGTTAGTTGGGTTTGTGTTGCACGTTAACCTGAAAACCGCAGCCCCTCCTTTTAGATAGCCAACCCAATGGTGCTTGGTATGGGAAAGGAGGGCGCTGCTGTTTGAAACCATTCCCACATGGTATGAAGGTTGAAGAAGTCGAAAGACTGTGGCTTACTATGGCTGCCTGCAAGCCGAATTCTGTTGCCCAGCCCTGCGTGTGTGATCTCTCACGTGAAACCGACAGGCCCTCAATATAAGAGGCAAAATGTGACCTTGTACCGAAAGCTCCTTACTATTGTCCAGGCTGCCTGTGTATGGCTTCATGGGCCATGGCATTAAGGGGTAGGCTGGGTCTCCAAGGATAACAATAGGCATTTTAACATCCTCAACAGTTATTTTCTGGTCTGGGAAGTAAGCCCCTTCTTGTAGCTGTTCAAACAGACCAGAGTTCCTGAAGATGCGAGCATCATGTACGTTTTCCGGCCATCCCACATTGATGTCAGTGAAACATCCCTTGTGATCCACCAGTGCTTGCAGCACCATTGAAAAGTACCACAGTAGATTTGCCCACTCCAAATTGATTCCCAACTGACAGGTAGCTGTCTGGCGTTGCAAGCTTCCACAGGGCTATTGCCACTCGCTTCTCAACTGTGTGGGCTGTTCTCATCTTGGTATTCTTGCGCTTCAGGGCAGGGGAAAGCAAGTCACAAAGTTCCATGAAAGTGCCCTTATGCATGCGTAAGTTTCGCAGCCACTGGGAATCATCCCAGACCTGCAACACTATGCGGTCTCACCAGTCTATGCTTGTTTCCCGGGCCCAGTTTCGGCATTCCATGGCATGAGCCTGCCTCATTGCCACCAGGATGTCCAAACAGCTGGGGCTCGTGCTTTGAGAGAAGTCTGTGTCCATGTCCTCATCACTCTCATCACTGTGCTGCCGTCGCCTCCTCACCTGCTTGTGCAGAACCAGAACCTGCAAATACTGCACGATAATGCGCGAGATGTTTACAATGCTCATAACTGCCACGATGATCTGAGCGGGCTCCATGCTTGCCATGGTATGGCATCTGAAGGAGAGCAGAGTTGCAGCGGAAGCGGTGGCTGACGACGGATGCCATGAGAATAGATATTTCTAGAGAACGACGAGAGGACCTGCAAGGTGGATTCAGGAGAGCAGAGTTGCAGCGGAAGCGGTGGAGGAAGACGGTTAGCACATCGCACATTTCCCGAGGAAGAACACACGTACCCAGGAGTCCATGACAGACAACATGGAGAAATTCGCTATTGAGACAATAGCAGCAGAGCAGAGTTGCAGCAGAAGCAGTGTATGACGACGGTTAGCCATCCTAGCACCCAGGACACAACAGCGGCGATGTCGGTGAGCTGAGGGGGCTGCACGCTTGCCGTAGTATGGCATCTGCGCGGGAAAGAGGGGCAAAATGATTGTCTGCCACTGCTTTCACGGAGGGAGGGGCGACTGACGACATGTACCCAAAACCACCCGTGACAATGTTTTTGCCCCATCAGGCACTGGGAGCTTAACCCAGAATTCCAATGGGCGGCAAAGACTGCGGGAACTGTGGGATAGCTACCCACAGTGCACAGCTCCATAAGTCAATGCTAGCCATGGTAGTGAGGATGCATGCCACCAACTTAATGCACTTAGTGTTTACATACACAATCGACTGTATAAAAACGATTTCTAAAAATCAACATCTATAATATAGACCTAATTTTGTAGTGTAGACATACCCTAAGAGAGTAGATGATTGTTACTTGTCCATGAGAATGTGAAGATCATCCATCAGCGTCATTTCAGTTCCATATCCTGGACCGGTATCTGATTAGGAAAGATTAAGGTCACGCCCAGTGGAGAGGTGCACCTTTGGGACAGCTATTAGCTATCTTTCATATTAGCTTCCTCAAAAAGGGAGTACTACAACAAGTAGTAGGTGGCAAGGTCGAATGCATCTAGCGATGGCCTCTTAAGGATTTGGTGGAAAACAGAATTCTTCATGGTGAGTCCTGATTATAGGCATCTTGTACCAATACTGTATAACAGTTTGAACAATAAATCTAGCTCTCCCCACCATCCCCCATTAGAAAAAGGTAAGAAAAATAAATCTAAGACTGCTTTGAGGGATAAAAGCTTAGGAGAAATGCAAATTAAAACACTGAAAGTTTGTAGGAATTTGTAGAGCTACATTCAGGTACCCAACTGAGAATATTCAGTTCTAATAATTAATAAAGAAATAAATTGTGCAAAACTCAAAGCTTACGTACAGTGAGCCTGATGTCACTTACACCACTTTTATACCATTGTAACTCCACAACTTTAAATGCAGTTAACTCTTGAGCTACACGTCTGTAGGATCAGAAAGAGGAAAGGAGGGCATCTCTCCATGAGTTGCAACCATGCCCTTCCCTCAAGCAGAAACACCAGCACTCCATGTTGGATGGTGTCATAAAGGGATCTCTCCCTGGGGAATCCCAGATGAGACAAATCTCCTGAAAGACCAAAATGGTCAACTCCCACTCACGGTCTTGACAGAAATGCCTGCTCAGGAGGTCTATGGTGTTTTGGAGTCCCAGCAGACATTGAGATGGCTATGTGGTTGGATATGCACAAATTCCATAGCTTTATTGACTCTGCACATAACAACTGAGATCTTGCTCCTTGGCAATTTATATAATACATGGGCTCTCTGCTGTTCATCATTACTCTGACTAAATGACCCTAATGGATAGGAAGTGACTACAAGCATACTGAACTGCTCTAAGTTCAAGAAAGTTGATGTGGAGTGACAATTCCTGGGGAGTCTGTTTGCCTTGAACTGTAAAGTCCTGGAGATAGGCACCCCAACCCACTAGAGAGACAACTGTGGTGGTGATCTTTGTGGGGGGCAGACACAAAAATGGAACTCCCACATAAACCTTTCACCAGATGATGATGATGAAGAAGAGGACTTCTTCTGTAAAGTATAGCTACATATTTGGACAGTCGATTTGTTAAACAGTCCTGAATCAAGACTGCAGTCTTGCATGGTGTGTTACAAACAAACAGGCTGTCATGTGACCTAAAAGTTGAAGGCAAACAACTTGCTCTGGTTTGAGAGCTCCGGTGTAATGTTAAAATGAGGCTGGACATAGTGGCAAACTTAACTGCGGCCCAGATGATCTGGCAGTTGCAGTCTAGAGTGGCTCAGATGAAGTCTATAAATTGTACAGGTGTCACAGCAGACTTTTCTGTATTGAAAGGGTCCACAAAACCTAAGAGGATTAGGGTCCTGTTGGTTGCTGATGATACCTGGAGGAAATAATGACACCTGAAGAGCCAGTTGTCCACACAAGGAAAAGCAATTATTCCCATCTGACGAAGATGGGCCATGATGACATAGAAGATATTTGTGAAGACTTTCAGGGCAGTCAAACAACCAAAGGGGAAAACACAGTATTGGTAATGGTCCTTGCCAACAATGAACCATAGGAAGCACCTGTGAGACTGGTGCATAGCTATATGAAAATATGCATCCTGGAGGTCAAGGGTGATGAACTGGTCCCCTGGTTCTACAGATGAATCATCACTACTAGGATTACCATCCTGAATCACAGATAAATCACAGATAATGTTCAGAGTCCTGAGATCCAGGATTGGTCTTCATCCCCTTTTTTCTTAGGGATCAGAAATATCTGGAGTAAAACACTTTCCCGATGAAGCAGCGGGAACAGGTTCAATCACTCCCAAAATTGGAGAAATTATACCTCCAGCCTTAGGAGACCCTTGTGAGAAAGATCCCTGAATAGGGAAAGTGGGGGGGAACAAGGGAGAAGGGGGATAAGACTGAATTAGATGAATAGCCCACTGAAATCACTTCAGACTGATGGATCTTGGAAGTGAGTAGCTCCCAGGAAGGTAGGAAATGGGAGAGGAAGACTCCATAGGGTGGATGGAGGGTGGTTTGGTGCATGCAGCGCAAGATCCAGTATAAGGGGTGATTCATGACCCTCAACCAACAAATCAAAATAGTGTCTGAGAGCTCACTAAAATGACAGTCCCTTTTTGTGGAGTCTGGACCTCTTTCTAGATATTTCCACTGGTCTTCAGGAGGTTTGACACTAGACTGGGTAAGACCATTATGCTGTCTACTGCTTTCCATATTTTCTCTTTGTTGTAGGAGTGTATGAGACAAGAGATCGGAGAGCTGCCACAGAGTTCCCATAAAACACAAGACTACATCTGCCACATCAAGAAAAGTTTACAGGGAACATCTGGCAATCATCTGGCCTTCAGTAATGAGAGTTTGAAACTATTCCTTTTGGTCCTGAGGCAAATCATAGAGCAGTTGAAGAATAGCTTTTGCAACTGAGATGGTCCAGGCACTTAAGTTCTTTGTTGGAGGTGGTTGATCTGGACCAATACCACCTATTCCTTTCATTAACAGCATCAACTACCAAAGAGTTAGGGGTGGAATGGGAGAAAAATACTCCGAATCCATGGCCAATACATAGTACTTTTTGTCAGCATATGGGCGGAATGGTTGCCTGTTTCTCCCAAATCATACAGGCTCGTGATAGTAAGTAAAGCATCACTGACAGGCAAGGTAATCTTGCTCTTGAGAGGAGATATGCAAAATATTCACCAGGGAGCACTGTACTTTTATTTTCTCCAAGCAGTTCCACAAGGCCTCTATGATTCTTTTCCTAAACTTTTGTAAGGCCTTGAAGTCACCCATGGAGAATGGGGGTGGGGGCATAACCGTCTCGTCTGGTGAGGAAGAGGATTTGTTAGATGAAGGTGTCTCTTCCTGGGAAGAGAATCCTGAGGTGCCAGTGGCTGTTGATCTTGGTAGGTCCTCTTGCATGATGGCACTTATAGAATTGGCCACCATAAGGAGCACAAGGGGTCCAAAAAGAAAAATGCTGTGGGGGCATAAGGAAAAGGAGTGGGTCCCCAAAAATGTTCTTGCTAAGGTTGACAAGTCAGTCATCGACTGGTTTTTGTGGTCTCGTCCTTGGGATATACTTCAAAGGCGGAAGGTTGAATGGGAAGGTGGTGGAAAGCTCGATGGAAATGTCTGAGGCAATATCATCTCCTATCTCCAGTGGAGGAGCTATAGGTGTCAGTACCAGGGGTGGAGGCAGGAGGGAGGTGATGGCAGATCCTTCCCTCCCTGTATATTCTTGTACCAGAGTATGAGAATGTGTAGGGCACAGGCACAGACCAGCAGGCATTGCTGACAAGAATCTCTGATTGAAAGCGCATGGACATGCGCACATCTGAAGTGGAGCACGCATAGGGACAGTGACTCAATCTATGAGGTCATTCAGTCTATCTTTCCAAACTACAAGTTTCTAGTACTTGTGCTAAAGGAGACCTTTCAAGCTACTGGAAAATAACTTAGGTTTCCCATCAAGTTCAGTACCACAGAAATAGACTGCACAGATTATTGCAGTGCTCTTTTTCTAATAGGCCTTTGTCAAGGTTCCTTCCCCACTCTGAACTCTAGGGTACAGATGTGGGGACCTGCATGAAAACCTCCTAAGCTTACTTTTACCAGCTTAGGTTAAAACTTCCCCAAGGTACAAACTATTTTACCCTTAGACTTCCACTGCCACCACCAAACTTTATCTGGGTTCCTGAGAAAACGTAGTTTGGACACGTCTTTCCCCCCAAAATCCTCCCAATCCTTGCACCCCACTTCCTGGGGAAGGTTTGGTAAAAATCCTCACCAATTTGCATAGGTGACCACAGACCCAAACCCTTGGATCTTAGAACAATGAAAAAGCATTCAGTTTTCTTACAAGACGACTTTTAATAGAAGTAAAAAAGAATCATCTCTGTAAAATCAGGACGGTAAATACCTTACAGGGTAATTAGATTCAAAACATAGAGAATCCCTCTAGGCAAAACCTTAAGTTACAAAAAAGACACACAGACAGGAATAGTCATTCTATTCAGCACAGCTCTTTTCTCAGCCATTTAAACAAATCCTAATCTAACACATACCTAGCTAGATTACTTACTAAGTTCTAAGACTTCATTCCTGTTCTGTCCTTGGCAAAAGCATCACACAGAGACACAGACCCTTTGTTTTTCTCCCTCCTCCCAGCTTTTGAAAGTATCTTGTCTCCTCATTGGTCATTTTGGTCAAGTGCCAGCGAGGTTACCTTTAGCTTCTTAACCCTTTACAGGTGAGAGGATTTTTCCTCTGGCCAGGAGGGATTTTAAAGGGGCTTACTCTTCCCTTTATATTTATGACAGCCTTATTCAAATTGTGGTCCGTGGACAGCTGACTAGTCATACGGCAATGGCTCTCCCTCTTTATTTCCAGCTGTAAATCACTAAAAGGCAGATAAAAATACATTGAGTGAGATTTTCAAAAATGCTCACTGTTGGCTTAATTCTGCTTCCACTGAAATCAATGGGAGTTTTTAACACGGACTTCAAGGGAGCAAATGTTGGCCAATGCTGATCAATTTTGAAAAATCCACCCTAAATACTTTCCCAATACTACTTTTTCATATAAGTGTAATGCGATGCCTCTCAATGGCTTGTTGACAGCAGGTATCAAACCCAGAACTCTGGGTCTAAAAGCAGAAGCCTCTTTTGCCTGAGAAAAACGACCCAGCTCTGTTAAGTTGTAGCCAGAAGCAAACTCATCAATCTGTATGTGTGGCCCAGGTATTAGAGGAGTTCAAGTGTCATAATGTATGATTTAAATATGCAAGTACTGTAATTTCCACTGGGATGTTGTAAGATCATAAATCGGAGGCGGGGTATATACATTCTACAAAAAAGTTTCAGAACTCCAGAGTTACAATTACTACTGTGAACATAAATTCTGAAATTATTAGATAGATACCTTGGACACAAACGATGCAGTAACAGTCCAATATTCTTTATTATGTCTAGCTGTATTTGCAGAGACAACTTGAAGATCATATGGATTATAGGGAGCCTTAGGGTTGTTCCTGCTTCTTCTGAGACAATATACATATTCTCCACTATCTTTCAGTAATAAAGGTCTCTGTTAGCAAAGAATAAATACATTAAGTTACTGCACAACTTATTTTTCATAATTACAAATTGATTATGTACTTTACCATAAGTGGATTATAAATTAAAACAGACTGACTAAAAACAGAATGGTGAATAATGTCATCAGAATTAGCTGGGAAATTACCTATTATTACATCATACAGCTCTTCAAGTAACATCAATCCAATTATTCTTCTGTTCCATGACAGGAGAGTTTTTAAACGTTCACAGATTCCAAGGCCAGAAGTGACCACTGTGATCATCTAGCCTAACCTCCTTTATAACACAAGCCACAGAACTTCCTCAAAATGATCCTTAGAGCACACCTTTTAGAAAACATCCAATCTTGATTTTAAAATGGTCAGTGATGAAGAATCCACCACAACCCTTGGTAAATTGTACCAATAGGTAATTACTCACACTGTTAAAAATGTACACCTTATTTCCTGGCTGCATTTGTCTAGCTTCAACTTCCAGCCATTGGATCATGTTAACTCTTTCTCTGCTATATTGAACAGCCCATTTTCAAATATTTGTTCCCCATGTAGATACTTATAGATTGTACTCAAGTCACTTCTTACTTTGTTAAGTTAAATAGATTGAGCTCCGTGAGTCTATCACTATAAGACATGTTTTCTAATACTTTAATCATTTTGGTTTCTCTTCTCTGAACGCTCTCCAATTTAATAACATCCTTCTTGAATAGTGGAAACCATAACTGGGCACAGTATTTTAGTAGTGGTCGCACCAGTGCTAAGATAAAATAACCTCTCTACTCATACTTGAGATTCCTCTGTTTATGTATCCCAGGTTTGCATTAGCTCTTTTGGTCCTACCATCATAAGATGGTAGCTCATGTTCAGAAGATTATCCACCATGACCCCCACGTCTTTTTCAGAGTCACTGCTTTCCAGGATAGTCTCCTATACTGTAAATATGGCCTACGCTGTTTGTACCTAGATGTTTACATTTAATATAGCTAAATGTAAAAGGCATATTGTTTGCTTGCACCTACTCCATACCTCAGAGGTCACACCAGAAAGCCACACATAATGGGCTACCACAAAGCTCTGTACTCACTGCAACACTCTTCAATGTCTATATAAGTGCTATGCCTGAAATGAAGTTTCCTGTATCCCCTCCTACATTCCAAATCAAAATTTCATTTACCAAATGGCCTTCATTTTGTTACTATATGTCTATGAATAAGGAGCATCCACTTAGCCTAGCAACTAAGGCTTTTTTTTTTCTTTTATTCAATATTCCTATTTTTTACTACCATCGTTACGCCTGGTGGTTATAATGCTAACAGACACCAGCAGCCTGTCTACACTAGCACTGCCATTCTAGCTTCTACTGGTGAAGATGTAATGGCGAGAACTTTAAAGAAAAATGCAAAATACCAACAAATTAAGGGTCAATGGTAACAAATGTGAAAGAATCAATCAGTGAATAACTAGTACTATGAAGCACATTTTCCTGACTTCCTGCAACAGTAGTTGACCTTTTGAAGCTGATCCCAGTTATATAAATGTTAGCATTCAAAGATCCAGATGGATGAAGAGGTGCCCCTTATTCCTGCACATCAGATTCCTGGTCTACACTGAACTTTTTTTTTTTTTTTTTTAAACATTTTTGACCACTGAACTACCACCAATGCAGCTGCATTGGCATCAGTAACCATTCTATACAGGGGAAAATTTCTAATGAAAAGAGACTGTTTTGTTTTGTTGTTGATAACAAAGAATATTTGCCCCATTAGGACTTGCATAATTTGCTGTTCTGCATACACAGGCCCAAACTATGTCCGGCTCTGTAAGAGTGCACTTGATTGAAGAGAGAACACAGGGAGGCCTCTTACCACCACTACTGCACTTACAAAGGGACAGACATATTTTGGCTGTCAGAACTCCAGTGAGTGTGAAGAAATATCTGGCTAAATATCTCACAGTACAGGAGCCACACTGGCTTTATTAAAGGCCATCTCTTACTATGCCCTCCCAGGACATTGGAGACAAATATAGCACTGCCAGGCATCACTATTCAAGGTGTCTCTCTCCTTCCACTCCCCAGAAGGACTCTGCCTCTTACAAGGCATAGGCTATATTACTTGTGATTTTAAAGGTTTAGGCCCCAATCCTACCAATGCTTTACTCATGCTGAGCATTCTGTTCTTCTGATTTAAGGACAGAATTATGTTCAGAGGGGAAAAAATAGGCAAGGGAGAACTATTTTAACTAAATTTACATTCAATCCTCATTTTCACAAGGCAAAATTCAACAAATAAAGAAAATTACCCTAAGTGCAATCTTCTGAATTTTAGTCACCTTCGTCTCTTCAGCTTTGTATCCATGTGGTGGTAATATTGTTTGCCAGCCAAGTTTGCCTCTCAGCCTCAAAATATGCTTTACGACATCATCATCGAATGGTTCTGGTGGGGGGGGGGGGAAGGGGAAATCAATTTTTTTTTTACAGGAATCTTTTTATATTTGTAAGACATACCCAAACAAGGTACATAGCTGAGTAAAATAAAATCAAGGAACAAATTCACCAGGGGGATGAATACCCACAAATTAATTTGCATTATGAGAATAATAACTGATGGTAGCATATATCAGATGAAAGTACTGTTATTCCCACCTTATAGATACTTACAGATCCATCTATGTACTACATTTCTGGACTGTTAGTTATATACAATAAACCTATCATTAGAAACACACAACACTGAACTAATTAAAGCACAAATTCACAATATCTTGCAGCCATCACTAACAAAAGGATAACATATAACAAAAGTTAAAGGATATCTCTCAGTTAGTCCCCTAATAATACCATACACACTACTCCATATTAATGTGAGACTCACCAGGGCAGGTTAGTGAGCTTTGTGGTTTATGGAGTGCTAGGACTATTAAAAGTAAGTATGCTCCCTGGGGCCAATAGGGGATCACCATGTCTCTCTCTTACTCCTTCATGAGAGCTGAATAAGGTCCTGAAATCAGGATAAGGCATTTCTGTGCTCCTTCTCCTGATGAGGCAATTGCTGTAGGGGAGGGTTGGGAAACGCTAAGCTTACTGTCACCATGGTGCTCAACTGAGATTACCAGGAGTAGTGAAAGGAAATTGGCAGTTGAGACTTGAGCAGCGCAGGGTGACTTTCAGAAAGACCAACCTGTCTCCTCATTCCTCTCTTCTCAATGGATATAAGCCCACTTTGGGGGGAGCTAGTCTGCCTTCCTGTTCACTGGGATAAGCCAGCCTCAGCTCCTCCCCAGTCTCGGCATTATTAGGAGGGCAAATGGGTCAGAGCTAAGGCTTGCCTATGTCCATCTACAAGACAACAGTTGCCATTCTTAGCTCCATGTGGTAGAGTTCAATGCCTATGCAAGCAAAACAATGGTGGGAAGAGAGAAGTAGGAACATAGAGGAGGATTGCTGAAGTACACATTGTTCTATTCAGACTACACCAAGTTTTCTTAATTCCCATGGTGAAAATGCCGGAGCTGCCCCAAATTCAGTAAGGTTATCCCTGCCAGGCCCCCAGCAGTAGACGCTTCAGCAGTAGGGTGAGGATCCAATAGTGGGGAAGAGGAATGGGAACAGATAAGAGGTTTCTTAGGGTATGTCCACACTGTAACATAAAGCCAGGTCTGTGGGACTCTAGGCACAGGCTTGGTATTTGTAAGCTCATGCTTGAGCATCCACACTGAATACTGACCCTAAGATAGAATTTCTGAACGTGGGTCTCACACTTCCATGTCCACACTGCACTACGCAGACGTGAGCCAAACCAGCCTATATTATGCTGCCAAGTGACCTCAGCTGTAGTCACTCTAGTCCGTTGTTCATGGTGGATTATGAGAAAGCTTGACTGTCCATCCCATGGCACTTGTGAGGAATTTGTCACAGCCCACAAACACATCCAGCTGAGATGACTTTTGAGTCTGCATTCTCCCAGCAACCAGTGCCAGCCACATAGAGGAGTCACCATTTGAAGAACTTGTCCTACTTGCATTTTCTCTCCTGTGTCAGGAAACAGGCAGAGCATCCAAGAGATACTGGTGCACATATTGGTGGCATTTTCTGACCTACCAAAAGGCATCTGTTGGAGGAAGAGGAGGACAATGACAATACAGATGCAGCAGACTCCAACTGCCTGAGGCTGCTCACAACTCACAGTATAGCTGCTAATGCCCCCTAGGTAAACTGGTGCTTCTGGAGCAGGGCCACAAGCACAGACTGTTAGGATCACATTGTCATGCACACCTGGGATGACCACAGCTCCAGAACTTTCCCATGAAGAAAGCAACATTTCTAGAGCTCTGTGGAGCAGTCCTCCAGCATCACGACACACACAAGAGCAGCCAGGCTGCTCCAGAAGTGGGTTGCTATAGCTATCTGGAAGCTAGTCACTCCTGACACAGCCTTTGATTACCAATTTGGTGTTGACAAGTCGACTGCTCGGGCTGTGGTGCACAGGTTTCCAAAGCAATCAGGTATGTGATCTACCCAAAGGTGATGAGCATGAACAATGTCCCTAAGTAGTTGCTGACTTTGAGACAATGGGGTTCCCTAATTGGACCATGGACATTGATGGGACTCTTGTGCTTCTTGAAGAGGGCAAACTAT
Organism: Eretmochelys imbricata; assembly: GCF_965152235.1. NCBI lineage: Eukaryota > Metazoa > Chordata > Testudines > Cheloniidae > Eretmochelys > Eretmochelys imbricata. The sequence continues at coordinate 158,829,002 of NC_135574.1, forward strand.
GGACACGAATACATAAACCGCAAAAGGCACTACTCCATTGTTATACAGGCTCTTGTCAACCACTGAGGCTGAATTATGGATGCCAATATGGGCTGCACTGGAAAAGTTCATGATACCAAGATTTTCCTCTGATTGAAATTCTACTTTCCTGGACAGGCGGGAACACTATTCCCACCAAATGATATTATCATAAATGAAGTAACTTTCCCCACTGTTATTCTAAGGGACCTCCAGAGACCTCTTTTGCCTGGGTTTACGAAACCATATCCTGATCTTGGAAGCCCTGACAAAAGAAGATTTAGTTACACTCTCAGCAGATGTAGAATGGTAGTTGAATGTGTGTTTGGCAGAAGTAAAAGGGGTGTAAAAAAAAATACAGGTGACTTCATGGTAAGGGTCTACTATAGACCAATAAATCAGAAAGAGGAACTGGATGAGACATTCTAGAACAAATAAATATCCAAAACCTGGTAGAAATGGGGGACTTTACCCAGATATCTGCTGAACAAGTAATATGACAAAATAGACCATTTCCACTAAATATTTGGAATGTTGTGGGGACAACTTTTTATTTCAGAAGGTGGAGGAAGTAACCTGGGAGACAGCGATTTTAGACTTGATTCTGACCAAAAGGGAGGAATTGGTAGTGAATATTAAGGTGGGAGACAATTTTGGGTAAAAGTGATCATGGGGTGATAGATTTCATGATTCTAGGGACAGGAAGGAGAGAAACAAAATAAGGATAACAGACTTCAAAACAGACTAACAAAAACTTGGAGAACTGGTAGGTGAGATCCCATAAGAAGAAAACCTAAGGGAATTCAGGACAGCTGGCAATGTATCAAGGAGTCAATATTAAAGGCACAACTCCCGATGCCAAGGAAAGATAGAAAGATCATAGAATCATAGAATATCAGGGTTGGAAGGGACCTCAGGAGGTCATCTAGTCCAACCCCCTGCTCAAAAGCAGGACCCATATCCAATTAAATCATCCCAGCCAGGGCTTTATCAAGCCTGACCTTAAAAACTTCTAAGGAAGGAGATTCCACCACCTCCCTAGGCAACGCATTCCAGTGTTTCACCACCCTCCTAGTGAAAAAGTTTTCCTAATATCCAACCTTCAACAAAATACAGAAGATGTATAAGGTAGCAAAGGAAGACCATGAAGTACCAGATGGCAGTTCTGCGGTACCAGGGGCTGGTCAGATGGTGTCTGAGAATGGTGCAGTACTAGTGGGTGTTGCGTTTTCTTGGTTGTTGGAGACCTGTAAAATTGCTCTCCGAAGCGTCCTTAAGGATTCCAGAAGGCCCACTAAAAATGGGCAGATAAGGATAGGTTCCCCATGGATAATCAGAACTCCTGATCCTAGAATGTCTGGTAGCATCCCAAGAGGCTTCATCCAAATGCTGTCTCAGTGAGTGGTGCGTTGAAAAGGAGCCCTGAACTGAGACCTCAGAGTCTGAAGAAGGCTCATCCCTTGGGCTGAATGGTGGCACCTCAGACAAAGGTGCAAGTACCCTACACTGGATGTCCAATCCCGTCTCAATCCATCTAGATGGTACCGGAGTAGATCACTACAATGAGACTCCAGTACATGCCATAACTGAAGTTTTAAACCTGAATTGTCAGAATGTTAAAAGTCAACTAAGAACCCAGACAGTCATTTTTAACCTGAGAACTCAAAAATAATCACATATTTTTAACCCTATAATCAAATTTACTTCTGGTCTAAGAAAGTGTGAAAAATGTCAACCCTAAAGGTTATTTGCAGAAAAAGTCATAAGCCACTGACATGTCTTTCAGAATTAAAGTGCCATCTTAACTAGAACTGTCCCACAGAATTTTTATCCAAAAAGTAGATAGCTGTCCCCAAAAAGACATTGCGACAAATATTTCTGGGTTACATCAGTTTGCATCTGGAGTAACTCCATTTTTTTCAATGGAGTAACTGAGAAAATAATTTGTCTGGGATACTAAGATTTACATACCTGTTCTATCATAAGAGTAAACCTTTTCCCTAATAGGTTTGTTATGTGATGTTCCAGCTTTCTGTTGTTTACAGATCTTTGTGTGGCAACTTGGTTCTGAAACAACTGTTTGAATTTCAGTTTCTTTATCATCGTCTGTAACAAACAGTTTAAATATATAAGTATTATGCTGCTGACAGTAGATCATGAGGCCTCACTTGTTTTCTGAATAAAAGTTACAATTGTACAGTTAATATATATTCTCATTTACGTTTATGCAATTTATATTTTTTTCAAATAACATTCTAATTTAAATGTATTTTTAAAATATCACTATGTAAAATCTAACATATTCACAGTAAAAAGTTTTTCTAAAGAACTATAAGTACTCCTCTTCTTCATCACAATGAATGCACTGGAAATCCACATTAAACTTCTTTTGCTGTTACAATGGAACAATCAGTATTAAAGTGTACAGTTTGAACATGTATTTTACCTTCAACATTTTTGAAAAAAATAAGAGTGTTACTCGTCTTTTTATATTTTGCTCTTGCATTTAACCTTCCTTCGGGTTTGATTCTACTTGCAGTCAATGAGAGCTGTGACTAATATATTAAATTAAGGATTAATTTAATAGATTAAAGATTAACTTTTTCATTTTTAGAGAGAAAAAGAACCCAGTCCCTACTTCTTTAGGGGCCCAGTTCAGGAAAGCACTGAAGCATATGCTTAAGTGTATCCCTAATAAGCAAAGACCTTAAACATGTTTAATCAATCAGACTTAAGCACATTTAAAATAAAACATGTGCTTCAGTGCTTTGTTCAATCATTGAATCATGGCATGCCATCACCATGGGCCCAATTCTGCAAGTCACTTAGCACCCTCAATTTCGCTTAAAAAAATATCTGCTATAGTCCCTTGGTTCATCAACCCTTCCTTTCAGCCTCATTTAAGGACTGGTCCAAAGCTAATTGAAGTCCCTGAGAATGTTCTTCCCCTCCCCCTCGCCTCCAAATGAGTTTTGGCTTAGGACTTAAGTGCCTGATTTTCACCCACCAAAGTTAACTGCAAAACTTCCACTGATTTCAATGATGCAGGATCAACCTTAACATCTTGGGAGCACCACAAGTTACCGAAAGCCATGAAGACCAGGAGGTGCCATTGACTTCTTTTCAGAACTCTTCTATACATTTTAATGAAGCTTTTATTCTTTCCAGAGATGATTTTATTTTGTATTTATTTAAAATACATTTGAAGGGAGGAAGGTGGTATTTTTCAGCCTTTGGGAAGACTGTTATAAACTGTATTTTTATCATCCCCCTCCTCTCAGGAAGAAACCTAAATTCAAGATCACCATAAAATATCTTCTCACCTTGAATACACCGACTTAGAGAAGGTTTTACATAGATTAGAATTAGACGTGCATGTAATTCTGATATGTGGAGGTAGATTTATCACCTGGATAAATATATTTTGTAGCTGATGCTTTGAACTGTAAAAAAAAAAAATGGGAATCCTCTCTCTTGGTGTGTTTTCAACAAATAAAGGGGGTGGGGGAAGTTACCTGTATCGTAAAAAATTTTCTTTGAGTTGTGTTGCACATGTCTATTCCACTCAGCTGTGTGCATACATAGTGCACCTTGACCCGGAGAGTTCTGTGTAGCCAGACCTGTCCAGTTGGAACATGCACCCTGCATGTCTTAGTGCCCCAGGCCAGTCTATAAAGGGTGGAGCCATCCCAACCCTCCTTCACAACTGAATCATGATAGAATAGACTCTGAAGCGGAGAAGGAGAATGGATCGTGAAACAAATATGTGCATGCATCTTAAAAAACAGCTACTACACAGGTAAGTAAGCATTTTTTTAATCTGAGTGCCTACAAAAGTCTATGCCACCTCAGTGATTCCCAAGCAATATGGAATGGTGGTGGGGTTGGGATTCTATCTGAAGAAAGACTATAGGATTGCTTTCCCAAAGTTTGAGTCAGCTCTGGAGGCTATGCTAATAGCACAGCGCTTGGAGAAAGGATGCACTGATGAGCAGGTCACTGCTCTATGGATGTCTTCTGCAGGCAAATCTCTCAAGAAGGTAAGGAAAGTTGCTGGTACCCTTGTGGAATAAGCTGACACTTTTGAAGGAGGTAGTGTGTTTGCTATCTCACAATTTGTGGTTATACATGAGGTTATCCAATGAGACCATCTTTGAGCTGAAGCCTCCTGTCCTTTCATACTGTCTGCACAGAATATAAATAGACATGGAGATGATCTAAAAGGATTTTGTTCTGTCTATATACAAGAAGTGGGCATGAAAGACACCCTGCGTATGAAGCCTTTTCTTATCCTTACATGTATGCGGCTTAGGGGGAAAGGTGGATAAACAGACAATCTGGTTAATGTGGATACTAGACACCACCTTTGGAATACATTTTGGATGGAACCTCACAAACATTTTGTCTTTAAAAAATATATAGTGTACAGGGGCCTCACCAGCAGAGCCTGCAGTTCACTGACTCTCCTTGCAGAAGTAATAAACAGAAGAAAGAAACTTTTTGCTGAAGGTGGGCCAAAGAGCCTCAAATGGAGTTCCCATTAGAGCTAATAATACCAGATTCAGGTCCCAAGGAGGAACTGTCTGTTTGATGAGGAGATGGTTATGTTTTTAAAAGGGATAGCAGAATCTACTATAGGGTTAAAGAACACTAGTCATCATGGGACAGGAGGATGTAGAGCAGAGATAGTAGCTAAATGTACTTTTAGAGAGTTAATGGAGAGTTCCAATTCCCTACAACAAAGCAGATAAAATATCCTATATCTTTTCTGATGAGGGGAGGAAGCTATGAACCTCTGATCAACACAAGAAATGTTTCCATTTACACAGGTAAGTATTCCTAAATAGTTTCCTGCTGTTCAAAAGAATCTTCTGGACAGCTTTAAAAAACACCCACACACCACCCCAGTCCTTTGCAGTACAGTCCAGCCATTCAACAGTCAAGCTTTAGGACTTGGAAAGGAGAGAAAATACAGTATATGTCCCTGTCTGGAGGAAGCGTTAGAGGTAACTGAACTGAGAGTCTGTGTACGTCTGAGAACAAGTGCTGTCTTAGCCAAGCTGAGGCTATCAGAATCATCTTACTTCAGCTGGAGTATAACCCTGGAAATGAGTGTTATGGGAGGAAAAGCATAGGTCAGACTGGAACCTTAGAGAAGGAGGAATGAATCTGTGAAGGAACCTGAGCTGTTACCCACTTTGGAATAGAAAAAAGAGTCATTAACCTGTTTCATATCTGCTTTCTTCGAGATGTGTTGCACATGGCCATTTCATTCTTGGTGCATGCATGCCCCAAGCACAGTAATCAGAAGATTTTCCCTCAGAGGTATCCACTGGGGCAGCTCAAGCATCCTCTGCTGCAGCGCACCACTGCATGTAAGGTGTGAAGCACTGAGCGGCAGCCTCCCAACCCCCACAGTTCCTCCCTGCTAGAAAGCCTCCAATGCAGAAGGCTAGGAAGACAAGTCATGGAATGGACACATGGTTAGTAATCATTTTTTCTTCTTTGAGTGATTGCACATGTACTAGTGTACATATCCTGAGCAATAGGAAAGCATCCGTTAGGGAACCCAGACTATGACCCTGTAAGAAATAAAACTGCTAGCATTCCTGTTGTATCTCATTACAAACAGATCTACCTGGGGAGTTCCCCAGATCTGGAAAATGGATCTGGCTACATCGGGATGAAAGGACCACTCGTGGCGACTCGCAAATGACCTGTCTACGTGATCTTCCAGTTCATTCTGCACTCCTGCAAAGTAAGCAGCTTTGATACGGATCAATTTGGCAATGCAAAAATCCCATAGATAAGTTGCCACTTGGCAGAGCAGGGATGAATGTGCCCTTCCTTGTCGAGACAGAACACTGCTGCTATGTTGTCTGTGAGAGTGAGCAGACTTTTTCTCTGGACACGGGGTAGGAAAACCTGGCATTCCAGCTGGATAGCTATCAACTCCCTGACATTTATGTAAAGAATTAGGTCCTTTGCATACCATAACCCGAGACTGAAGAGAACCCAGATGAGCAACCCCCCCCCACCAAACCGGGGCAGATGCATCCTCTACTATAATTCGCAATGATTGAGGAGGGACTAAACGAACTCCTACACAAGTATTGACAAGGTTTGTCTACCAGCCTAAAGTGTCTAAAATGTGAAAAATACATGTTTTCCAATGGGAATGGCTCAGAAAAAATACTGAAGCCAGTCAATCTTGTAGAATCCTGAGATGCAATGTGACATACTGGACTGCATATGTTCAAGAGGCCATGTGTCCCAGAAGCCTCTAAATTCCATGCAGCTGTGATTGGGTAAGTCTTGAGATCTAAAACAATGGATCGAATAGTCTGAAACCTTGACTCTGGAAGGAAAGCTCTAGCTGGGGTAGAGTCCAACACTGCCCCTATAACTTCTATCCTCTTAACTGGCGAGAGGATAGACGTTTTCTGAATTGATCAACAGACCCAGTGCCTTGAAAGTTGATTGGATGAGAGTTACATTGGACAATAACTGAATCCTGGAATGGCTTCACACAAGTCAGTCATCCAGGCAGAGATAAACTTGGATTCCTAACCTTCTCAGGAAGGCAGCTACCATCATCATACATCGGATTTTATAAAAATCCAAAGCACTATTGATTGGTTGAAGGACAGCACCGCAAACAGGTAATGAGATGACAGGAATCTGAAATATTTTCTGTGGCCTTGATAAGGATACCTATTTCCATGTGGTGATTTAAGTTGAGGGTGGCATACCAGTCTCCAGGGAGGGGATAATCAAAGCCAACATGATCCTGCAAAACTCTCTTTTTTTAGATATTGGTTGAGTTGATGCAGATCTAAAATTGGCCTGAAACCCCCTGTGCTTTTGGGATTAAAAAAATATAATCCCATTCCTCTTTGACACTGAGGAATCTCGTCTATGACTCCCACCTGGATGAGAAATTGAACCTCCTGTAGGAGAAGCTCCTTGTGAGAATGGTCCCTGAAAGGGATGGGGAAGGAGAATGGGAAGGAGGGTGAAGAAACAAACCAAAGAATGCATCCAACTTCCACTATGCATAAGACCCATTGGTCCAAAGTAATTTGGGACCAAGCACTGAAGAAATGGGATAGACTGTTAACAAAGAAAGAAGAGAGACTGGAATCATGAAAACTGGTCTGGCATCCTCACTCAAACCATCAAAACTGTTGCTTAGTACCCACAGGGCACCTAGATGGATCAGGAGTCCATCTGTGCCTATAACTCCTACTCTTTTTTCCTCAATAGGTCCTGGCAAGGTACAAAAGAAGAACAGTATCTGAGATGGCTGAAAAGCCTGCAAAGTCGGCCAAAGTGAAGGAAATCCATGTCTGGAATGGATAAGCAAAACCTTACTCAAGGACCAAGAGCTTCCCCAGGGAGCCCAACAAGGCCAGTGTGTGCATAGCATGGGTGGCCAGTAAGAAACTCAAAGGAGATCTCCCACAAGGCCAATGTTGATAAGCCCTACTAGAACAAGATCTCATGTGTTTACCTGAGAAATAAGACAAGTGCTGAGATCGCCTCGATCTGCTAGGTAATGGTCCTCTATTGCAGTATTTCCCAAATTGTGGGTTGCGAGACATGTTTCCACCCCTCTGCCCCAACGTTGTCGCTCCCACAATCTCACAGACTGGTATGCAAGAACGGGACCAGAGGAGACGATGAAGCGGCCGCTGTGGTGCATGAGATCAGGCCAGCTGCTGGGGAGTACGCAGAAAACACCTGGGGGAAGACACTGAGCGCAGGGGAAGGACAGGACTCAGAGCACATGTACCAACTGCTGGGGGCAGGGGGACAGAACCCCTGAGCAGAGGGTAGTGGTGCACAGGGCACACACACACACCCAAGTCTCAGTAGCTCCCTTCACTCCCCATTCCAACACCTTCTCCTGTCCACATTACTGCAATACTGGACATGCACAGTTGGCTCTTGCTTGGCTGTATTCTGAGACTTTATAACTTTTAATATAAATTTAGGATCAAAATGACATGTTTGGAGTAGCAGAATGATCAAAAACAGTTTTTCGTGCTTCTAATTTTTCAAGCACCTCCCCCCCCCATGCTGTCCGCAGTGGTTCATGACCATGAGTTCCAATCTCAAGGCAGACTGTCAAAAAGCAGGGCAGACATCCCAAACTGGTTGTATGTTCTATAATTAGATTTCAACAACACAGTAACAAATATGAACTCCTGAAGCACAAACAGTTTTACCATGAAGTCACAGACCGTTCTCTTGGGCATTCCAGTCTGTTTTGCTACCCAGGCAAGTTGGTCTTAGTGATAATTGATTGCTATATACCAGAGATCATAAAAGAATCAGGTTGCTTCCAGGCCCAAGAGACCAGTAACCTACCCCAGGTCAATTGGTACCTTTGATCTCACACTAGAGACAATGCTGGTTTCTAATCCTATACCAAGCTAAGGATTTATTAACTAGGAAAAAGAAATGAAAAAGTTATTTACAGGTTAAAGCAGGCAAACATATATACACAAATGAGTTACAATCTATGGGTCCAAAAGGTGAGGGTTGTAGTAATCTGTGAGCGCTTAATGTCTTTTAGGGCTATCCCAGTTTGACCCTGGGGAATCTCTGATTCTGATTCATAGCTCCAGCCCTGTCAGAGTCCAAACACCAAAAGAGATGAAAAATGTTGTTCACTATCTTTATTTCCTTCTTCCAGAATACAAGCTAATGGGATGAGCCCTTCTGTACATAACCTGTGCAGGGGCAATTAGCAAAGTCTCTGTATTATGATGTCCCACAATAGCCCATTGAGTTTTGGTAGTCCTACCTGATGGGCAAGAGACAATCCCTTCTGACAGGTTGACAGTTTCAAGGCAAACATTTTTACACTTATAAGGTAATATTTAAGTTTTTGCTTTACAGCATGTGATAAAGATATTACAAGTGAGATTAATGCATGCAGCAACTTACATGCATTTCATAAACACTAAACACATTGTTTTATGTTCAATACCCATCTTAACAACATTAACACACAGGTAAAACAGACTGGCTGCCAGCAATGAATTTGTCAGTGTCTGTCTGAGGCCTAAAACCTTAGCAAGAACTAGCACCTGGTTTTCCAGCATGACACCCCTCAGCTCAGACCCTTAGAGGTCACCATAACAGAGGTTTCAGAGTAACAGCCATGTTAGTCTGTATTCGCAAAAAGAAAAGGAGTACTTGTGGCACCTTAGAGACTAACCAATTTATTTGAGCATAAGCTTTTGTGAGCTACAGCTCACTTCATCCCTTCAGCTGTAGCTCACGAAAGCTTATGCTCAAATAAATTGGTTAGTCTCTAAGGTGTCACAAGTATTACTTTTCTTTTTGCATAACAGAGGTGACACCAAAGGGGGTTGCAGCATGAAGACGTTTGGGAACCACTGTTCTACCGTAATCTGATTCAGAGAAGGACATACAATATAGTCCCATGTCACTGGAGGAGCCATGCCACGATGGATTGATAATGTACCATGCTGCTCTGCTTGCAGCTTAAACAAATGAGGCTTAGCTGACAACAGCATAGGGGGCTGCCTCAAAGTCAGCACAGAACCAAATGTCAATGCTATGGCGATGTACACCAAGAACTGTGCATGGTGCAACTTCAGTACCGATGGTTGTATCTGCTTCAATATCAACCACTAGAGGTGCACCAATCAGGTGTTTGAAACAGTACCAAGACCAAAAGCTGCAGTGGTGTCAGTCACTAAGTGAGTCAACAGTCGTGCCGAGAGTAGAGTCAGTGCCAATACAGAGAGTGAAACCAGTACCGATGCTGGTGCTGACTTCAGTACAGATAATGTCACTATTATATTCAGTGTGGTTGAATCACAGCAGTCTGTGGTACTGATAGGCATACCTCTCCAGCTGCAGCATAAGCCTCAGGTGTAGTCAGTGCCAATAATCCAGGAGCCACAGAGTTGCTGGATCATAAGTCTGTGAGAGGCCAGACAGTGCCAGACTCAACTGAGGCCTGGTGGCCAGTGCCAGAGCTGAGATGGTACTGGGGAGTGTCAGGCCAAAGACATCGCTCCAACCTTGGTATGGATTAGAGCCTGGGGAAGGTTTTTAGAGGAATGTCTGTGGTCAAAATCCTTTTTAAGACTCAAAGAGCTCTTTTTTTGGTTTAGGGTGAGTTTCAGATGTTGGTTCTTTGTGAGAAGAGCACAGAGAAGGGGAGAGCTTCCATCTTCTCATGACAGATGGATCCCACTTTCTCATGTTTTTGAGAGCTTGAATGAAGAAGGCACTTGAAGAAGGCACTTTTAGGAGTATTGGTTTGAGATCTTACTATATCAGGCAGTCCTGAATCAGAGAATGGTCTCATTGCCTGCTCTATTACTTACTTCCTCAAAATGCTAAAAATGATACTACTACCTATTTACAAAGGAAAAAAAACTTTTGAGACAAAGGAAAGAGACCAAGACAGAACAAGGGGAGCTCTAGCTTATAGTCTCAGACAGTGAGAAGGAACCAAATAGGGGCTGGAGCTGCTCCAACCTTCAAACACTCGCCAGGAGGTACAGGACACATGCTCCACAGAATTCTCTGGCTTGAGTACACTGGGTGCACACACCCCTAAAGTGGAATACACATGCACAAGCACTCAAAGAAAGAGCACCATTTGTTAATGATTCCAAGATGTATCACACTCCTAGTAAGCAAGCAAAACTTAATCCAATTCTATTATAAAATCTTGTGCAGAGGCAGAATGAACAAACATTAATACTACACTATTTTTTTTTTTACAGAGGACAAGTGATTTATAATCAATGTATTAGCCAAACACTAAAAGCACAGACAGAAATAGTTTATATTTAAGAGCACAGTGAATTAAAATAAGATTGTAATTGAAATAGGAGTATTCATGATTTGTGCCCTTCTTGTCACGAATGCACAGAAGGCAATTTTTTTCTTATCATCATAAGAATTATCCTAAGTACATCTATACCAATACAAAAAACAGATTTGATTTTCTCTTGCTTTCTTTTTCTGCCATTTTAAGTTTATGATTATTATACTTTCCTTCACTATCTATGGTAGAAGACACTGATGTGCCAATAACATGGTGGACTTCTTCATGAACAGGAATCATGGGAAGTTTCTTTCCAGTGTCACTCTTTAGCTCTAAGGATATCATCGTCTCACACTGAGCCATTTCAGGACTCTCTCTCTGTTTTCTTGAGAGTCTAGAATTGAACAAGAAAATTATTTTGTATGAATAATTTGAACATCCAATCAAATAAGAGAAAAGAATAATTGACTAGGAGAAAACATTTATGCAATGGTTCACATTTATAGCTAAGGCACAACTCCTCCTAGCATGAAGTGAAAAAGGTAATTCTCTATGAAGGGAATATGCAATTTGGAAAAAAACCATGAGGCCTGGTCTACACCTATAACTTAGGTCGATCTAGCTGCATCACTCAGGGGGGTGAAAAATTCACTCCCAAGACACACATTTAAGACAACCTAATCCCCAACATAGACACTGCTAGGTCGACAGAAGAATTCTTCTTCCATTGCTGTAGTGTCTACACTACAACAGCATCTCTACATCTGTGCCACTATAGCATTTGTAGTACAGACATACCCTTAGATCTCCTGACAAATTACTGCACCTCCTGAAAGGAGCTTCTAACCATGGTTACATCTACAGAACATTCTCATCACTATTTGTATGGGAGGAAGTTTATGATCTGGACAGACCATACTTCCCTGCAGTGGTTCTTTAGATTCAGCAATCTTGAGGGATAACTTGCCACGTAGCTGGAAAAACCGTAATGCTGTGATTTCACAGTTACATACAGGCTTGGGAATAAGCATAGTAATGCTGATGCCTTGAACAAACCACCTTGTTGGAAGGGCATATTGCAAACACTGCCCTTAAGCAGGAGAGCAAGGAATTAGTTGCTCAATGGAATGAGTACATTCAAGAAAAGATGGCAGTCGCCTCTCATTCCATAATTCACAGAAGTGAAAATGTTCCTGGTTCATCCACTGAGACAGTCAGTCAGTCAATGTGGGGCTGCAAGAGTGGAATTCTACCGCAATGTAAAGCTGCCCAAAGAGGGGACCCTGATATCAGAATAACGTGACACAAACGCAGCCACCCCAGAACAGAATATCCCCTCACCAGACCACAACAAAAGCGCTCTGGTAACAGTGAGAAAGCTTGGAGTTTAAGAATAAATATTGTATCGGAGATGGGAAAAACCAGCGCTAAGGAATATAAAAACCTTAGCCAACCCAGGTGAGAATTCTTATTGGATAAAATGCTGGCAAAGGCAAGAAAGAGGAAGTTACTCCCCTTGCACAATAAAAATGGTTCTTTGAGATGTGTCCCCCTACAGGTGCTCCAATATAAGTATATGTGCACCCCTGCACCTTTAATCAGAGATTTTTGGTAGCAGTGTCTTGAGCCCGCACATGTGCTCTCCCCTCCCTCGTGGTCTGCCTTGAGGCTATCTAGCACTGTGTGGGAGAACCCCCTCCTCCCCAAGCTCCTTCTCTACTGCAGAGCCCTATGGAGAACTCCAAAGTAGAGGGGAGGAGGGTGGGTTGTGGAGCACCCACAGGGAGACACATCTCAAAGAACCATCATTACTGCACAAGATGAGTAACATCCTCTTCTTCGAGTAGCGTCCCTATGGGGGCTTCGCTGTAGGTGACTCCGAAGAAATATCCACCACCGGAGGCTGGGACTTCGGAGTGGAGTCTGTTACTACGGAGAGTACTGTGGAGCTGAAGGTGGCGTCGGAGGCCGAATCTCCAGTGATAGCATAATGTTCTGCGAAAGTGTGGGCAGAGGCTCAAATCACTGCTCTACAGATTACTGAGATAGGAATATCTTTAAGGAATGTGACTGAAGTAGAAACTGACCTTATGGTGTTCGTATGGACTCTGGATGGAGGCCGCAGGTTGCACCCTTAATAAAAGTGATTAATGCAACCAGAGACCCATTTGAGTAGTACTTTGAGCCAATATCACAGAGCCTTTGGAAGAGCGTAGGGATTTCCTGAAGTCCTTACTCCTGTCCAAGTAGAATGCTAGTGTTCTTCTAACATCTAGCATATGGAGAATCATCTCCCTTTTGTCACAATGTGGTTTTAGGGGGGAAAAAAACAAGGAGACGGATCTGTTGATTCACATGCAAAGTGCAGAGAAAGTAGGGAGAAACTTAGGATATGGCCTTAGAGTTACTTGGTCTTTAAAAAAAGACTGTAAATGGTGAGCATGCCATCAGGGCCGCTATTTCTCCTATGTGTCTACCTGAGGTAATGGCAATTAGACATGCTGTCTTCAGGGATAGATGAAAGAGAAAGCAAGTTGCCATGGACTCAAAGGGAGGTCTAGTCAAAGTCCTGAGAACTAGGTTAAGATCCCAGGCTGGAGTGGGTGGTCTCACATGCAGGTAGAGATCCCCAATGCCCTTAAGGAATCTACGCTTCAGTGGGTGAGCAAACATTGAGTATCTGTCTACGTGTTGGTGAAAAGCTGTTTTCACCGCGAGATGTACCTAAAGGGAGCTGAGAGATTTTTGACCTCGAGGTCTAAAATGTAGTGTAAAATCAGAGGAAGGGAAGACGAGGTTGGGTCTGTGTGTTTAGAATGACAACAAACTTGGAATGGTTTCAATTTTGTAGGTAGGTCGAGTAGTCAACTTTTGGCTGTGTAGCAACACATCTTTCAGCTCATCAGAGCATTCTGCCTCTAAGCCTTGGAACTAAGAAGGAGCCAACCCTGGAGGCAGAGGACCCGCAGGTCGGGTGAACCCATTGTTTTGAGAGAGCAGGTGAGAAATGGGCCAAAAATGAATCAGAGGGCATATTGTCATCTGTCAGGTAACGGAACCAGACATGTCTTAGCCAGGAGGGGCAATCATAACTCTTTGTCTCATTGACTTTTCAACAGGACCTTGGATAGAAGAGGAAACTCTGAAAAAGCAGACAAAAGGTCCCCATCCCATGGGAGGAGGAGGGCGTCTCCAAGTGAATTTTTCCCTAGGCCAGCCCTGGGGCAGTAATGAGGACATTTCTTGTTCCGGTAAGTAGCGAAGAGATCTGTGGTCAGGGTTCCCCAAAGGACAAATATATCTCAAAGCATCTCGGAGTTCAGTTCCCAATTGTGGTCGTGAGAAAAATTCCAACTGAGACTGTCAGCTGTCACATTCTGTATCTCTAGTAAATACACTGCTGAGATGAGCACATTGTGATGGATGCACAAATTCCAAAGTTTGAGTGCTTCTGTGCAGAGGGAAGGAAATCTGGCACCACCTTGGCAATTTATGTAAAACATACAGGGCATATTAAGTCCATCATGACCTTCGTGTGGGTTTTCTCAACGAAAGGCAGAAAGTGTGCACAGGCATTCCTGACAGCCCTTAGTTCCAAAAGAGTGATATGGAGGGTCGCTTCTGTAGAAGGTCATTTGCCCTGAACCTTGTGGTTGTGTAGTGAACTCCCAAGCCTGTTAGTGAGGCATCCATTCCAGGATGGCGAGTCCGTGTAGCAGGAGGAATGTTCTTGCTTGTACTGCATCGAGGTTGGTGCTGATAAATTCTATTAACTGTACTGGGGCTAGTGCACTGTTACAATGGAGAGAACCTTGGAGAATACCCTAGGTGGAGCAGTCGGTACTACAAGAATCTCCTGTACGATGGCTGTATTGAGATATGGAAGTAGACATCTTGTAGGTGGAGGGCTGGAAATCAATCTCCTTGCTCTAGAGCTGGAATAATGCCTGCTAGCATGACTATCTTGAACATCTGCGCCTTCCTGCATTTCTTTAATGCCCTTAGAACTAGAATGGGCCTCCAACCTCCCTTCGCCTTGCAGATCAGGAAATAATGGGAGTAAAACCCCTTGCTCCTGAGTTGCACCGAAACTGGTTCTGTGGCCCCTAGGCATAACAAATTATGTATTTCTTGATGAAGTAGGTTCTCGTGAGAAGTGTCCCTGAAGGGGGACAACGAAGGAGGGTTGGAATGGGAGAGGGACATGAATTGAATGGTGTAACCCTTCGAAATAATCTCCATGACCCATCTGTCAAAGGTGATATTCTCCCAACTGCTGTGAAAAAGGGCCAGGCAATTTCTGAAGGGGCGTGACAGGCAGATGTAGATGGCAGCTGATGTTGCAAGGTATAGTTGTTCGGGCCCTTGACCAGCCTGTCAAAAGTGCTTAAGGAGGCAGTCTGAGAGATCATGGATTGGGGTGCGAACTGCTTCTGGTTTTGAGCCCTGGTCCCCTTACGCTGCAGCTCCTAACAGCGCTGAGATGGTGGGTTTTAAGGAAGTTGTGACCTGTGCTGTGGCTGAGAGGTGTATCTTCTCTTCTGTCTCGCAGTACAGATTCCTAGGGAGTGTAATGTGGCCCGGGAATCCTTCAGGATGTAGAGAGAAGAATCTGTCTTCTCCACAAGGAGTTTGGGCCCTTCAAATTGGAGCTCTTCTGCAGCTCTGTGGGAAACCCAGAAAGGTGTAGCCAAGAAGCCCACTTCAGTACCACTGTCATGGAGAGCGGGCAGGCCACTGTATCGGCTACATCTAGTGCTGTCTCTAGCACCAGTCTGGCAATTAACTGACCCTCTCCAAGAATGGCCTGAAACTGCTCTTTTTGTATCTCCAGTAAATATTCCATAAATACATTGAGTTTCCCATAATTAATAAAATCATATTTGGCCATGACAGTTTGGTAATTCGCGATTCTAAACTGTAATGTCACCGACAAATATGCCGTCCTGCCAAGCCTGATCGTATGGGATCACCTTGGCATGATGTTGCTTACTTTGGGCATTAATCACATCCACTATGATGGAGTTGGGTTGCAGATGTTGAAACAGGAAGTCTGCCTCTTCGGGAGGGATGAAGTTGTTGGTTTTTTCCCTCTCTTGCTGGTTGAAGCGATGGAGGCTGGTGTCTGCCAGACGACTTTGGTAAGATCTAGAATTGCTCATTAATTGGGAGGGTAAGGGTGGCACAGACTGGGATATTGGTGGTACACAGCCCGGTGCCAAGAGAGTTTACCAGGGCCCCAATACCAAGTGATGGGGATTGCAGTTCTTCCCCAACCATCAGGTCTCCAGGGTACCACAGCTCATGCGGTACTCTGCGCTCACTCGGTATCACGGAGCAATGTCCTTGGTACTTTGTCAGTATGAAAGGTTGAGAAGATGCAGAGCACTCCCTAGATGGGAGTTTTGTCTGTGCCGCTCTTTTATAGATGGTACAATACCAGTCTCTCTCCTTAGGGGGCAGTACCCTTACCTCAGAGCCTGACTGCCTGAACCCCTGGTATGGCAGAACTCATAGCAGAGGCTCCCTTCTGAGTACCATGCTTCAGAGCTGCTGGTGCCATCAGTACCGAGGTGGCTGCATCAGGGAACTCTCCTGGCTGGCCAACGACTCGGAGCCCATGTTATTCCAGTGCCGTCAGTACTGAGGTGACTGTACTGGGGAACCCCTCTCGCTGGCCAACGACTCGGAGCCCTTTTTACAAGCCTTTACAGGGGGAGTCTGCTGAGCTTTTTTTACAACTCTACCCCCTTTGAAGTTAAAGGCTCAGGGGACGATCCAGGGTCAGCATCAGAGTCCCCTGGAGACTGAAGTGCCTTTGCCAGAAGGAGGAGTTTTAACTGCAGCTCCCACTTCCTGAGAGACTGCAATTTTAGCTGTGGCAGGGGAAGCACTTCTGTGGGACTCTCCCAGGCACCAGACACAGTGAGAGCATCTCACCATTACAGGAATCGACTCCTTGCAGGAGAGGCACCTCTTGGAGCCAGGAATGCCCCTGGGCAGGGGGCTACAATCCTCTAGCAGTGAGGAATGCAGAAAAAAATGTTTTTTTTTTCCTCCTCCTCCTCTTTTCCTCCTTTTTTTAAATGAAAAAACTTGAGAGTCTTCGGGGGGGGGGGCACACCCACAATCTGATGGGATGACAGAACAGTTCAATAGGACTTTTGTGGTTCAGCTGGCTACCTTTGTAGAACAGCACCCAAGGGACTGAAACCTGCATATTTGGCCTGCTAAACCCAGGGTTGTGAGTTCAATCCTTGAGGGGCCATTTAGGGATCTGGGGCAAAAATTGGGGATTGGTCCTGCTTTGAGCAAGGGTTTAGACTAGATGACCTCCTGAGGTCCCTTCAAATCCTGATATTCTATGAATTGGGGCCTTTCCTGTTTGGAGGGAGGGATAGCTCAGTGGTTTGAGCACTGGTCTTCTAAACCGAGGGTTGTGAGTTCAATTCCTGAGGGGGCCATTTCGGAATCTGGGCCAAAAATTGGGGATTGGTCCTGCTTTGAGCAGGGGGTTGGACTAGATGACCTCCTGAGGTCCCTTCCAACCCTGATATTCTATGATTTGATGGCTTATAGAATAGTCAATGAGAGTACAAAATCTATCCTAGCATTCTTCATATTTGGGCATGTCAAGGTTCCTTCCCCACTCTGAACTCTAGGGTACAGATGTGGGGACCTGCATGAAAACCCTCCTAAGCTTATCTTTACCAGCTTAGGTCAAAAACTTCCCCAAGGTACAAAATATTTCCCCCGTTGTCCTTGGACTGGCCGCTACCACCACCAAACTAATACTGGTTACTGGGGAAGAGCTGTTTGGACGCGTCCTTCCCCCCAAAATACTTCCCAAAACCTTGCACCCCACTTCCTGGACAAGGTTTGGTAAAAAGCCTCACCAATTTGCCTAGGTGACTACAGACCCAGACCCTTGGATCTTAAGAACAATGAACAATCCTCCCAACACTTGCACCCCCCCCTTTCCTGGGAAATGTTGGATAAAAAGCCTCACCAATTTGCATAGGTGACCACAGACCCAAACCCTTGGATCTGAGAACAATGAAAAAAGCATTCAGTTTTTTACAAGAAGACTTTTAATAAAAATAGAAGTAAATAGAAATAAAGAAATCCCCCCTGTAAAATCAGGATGGTAGATATCTTACAGGGTAATTAGATTCAAACATAGAGAACCCCTCTAGGCAAAACCTTAAGTTACAAAAAAGATACACAGACAGAAATAGTTATTCTATTCAGCACAATTCTTTTCTCAGCCATTTAAAGAAATCCTAATCTAACACATACCTAGCTAGATTACTTACTAAAAGTTCTAAGACTCCATTCCTGATCTATCCCTGGCAAAGACCAGCATACAGACAGACACAGACCCTTTGTTTCTCTCCCTCCTCCCAGCTTTTGAAAGTATCTTGTCTCCTCATTGGTCATTTTGGTCAGGTGCCAGCGAGGTTACCTTTAGCTTCTTAACCCTTTACAGGTGAGAGGAGCTTTCCCCTGGCCAGGAGGGATTTCAAAGGGGTTTACCCTTCCCTTTATATTTATGACAGGGCATGAGCTAGGGACCAGAGCAAATCTCATGTATGGCATTCCTGAAGAGGAACAAAGAAATATGAACTTTTTGGACTATACAGAAACCCCACAATTCAAAACTGAAATAACACACACCTTTGCTAGAGAAAATTTGAGGATAGCCTCTGATAAGATGAAAAGGTTCTACATGTAAGATCATATGAGGAATTTTTAAAAAGAGAATCTGGTATACTTTTACAATCCAAGGAAAAAGAAGGGTAGGAGCCCTAACTGAATAAACCTTAAGAGGGATCAACTACAGAACTCATCTAAATAAATGAAGTGATGCATTGGATACAGTTGTTTCCCAGGACTATGCCCAAAGTTACCCACAAAGACCATTTAAGGAGGTATCGGAAGTACAGTATTTCAGTGTGGTAGCCACAAAACTGAGAATTTAGCTGTGGATGTTAAGGCTGGGAAAGTTGTGACAGTAACGATTTCCTATTAGAACAAAATGGGCAGAGTCTGTGTCAGCCAGCATATTCCACAGAAACAACAGACACTTCAAAGCACATTGTATGTGCCCTCTCCCAATTGCCTGGGGGAAGCTAGCTAAAGAAAGAAAGAAAGAAAGATAGATTTCAATGGAAGTAAAACATTTTGGGTTGGTGACATGAAAACTTCCTGACAGAAAGACGATATAAATATGTAAGTAGCTAAGACAGTATCAACTGTAATTTGATAAACTATTTCTTGTCTTTCTGTATGGGGTAAGTTGCCTAGGGTATTACCCTTTTGGGCCCCATTAGGATGATGGGCAGAGCTAAAAAACAGGAGATGATATTGTGGGGTACGTGAAACAACACAAACTGGTGAGTGTAGTAGTACCCCTTCATTTGGGATAAATGCAAGAAACAATAGGGCCTACAAATTTACCCTAATCATGAGTTTAATCGTAAGACTTGAGTGAAAGTTTGTAATATGTCACCCAAACCTATAACAACAAAATGCTGATGAGAAGAGGTATGAAATTGAATTAGTCTAAACAAAAAGGATGTGCTGATACAATTCAAGGACTATGTTAAAAATCACACTTGTTAAAAATAGATGATGCGGAGTCAGAAGTTTATGAGCCAAAATTGGTTTGTCAGATGTTAGACCTAAGTGGTAGACAAAATAATGAGGGAATGGGCTACTCCCCTCATCACTTCCTTTTTGGGTCCTTAAAGAAAGACTTTGGGGAGCAAATAAGGAAGAACACTAGAAACAACAGATGGAGACTACTGGAGTGAGCTTCAGTATCACCGTCACCTGGCTCACCTTCATCATCCTGCTCCTGAGAGATGCCTGACAAGACAGGGCCAGAGAGAGGAACCTAGAGGACAATGACACCCATACCAGCTCCAGCTGAATCCCCGGTAACTTGGGAAAACAGTTACTACCTGTTTAATACCATCTAATAGATTGTCAAACAAGGGGGCTTTTCCTTCTAAGACTGAATTTAACAACCCCAAGTTCAGCCCATCTCAACTAACAACTTCTCTTATCCCCAAAAGAACAGTTATTACCATCTTTAATCCCATTTAAGAGACTATCAAACAAGGAGGTTTTTCCTTTAAAGACTCTCTCCTGCTAAAGGGAATGAGAAGAAAGGATGTTGTTAAAATGAAACAAAAAGAAAAGGAGTACTTGTGGCACCTTAGAGACTAACCAATTTATTTGAGCATAAGCTTTCGTGAGTTACAGCTCACTTCATCGGATGCATTCAGTGGAAAATACAGTGGGAAGATTTATATAAACAGGGAACATGAAACAATGGGTGTTACCATATACACTGTAATAAGAGCGATCAGGTAAGGTGAAAAGAAAAGGAGTACTTGTGGCACCTTAGAGACTAACCAATTTATTAGTGAGTTTGTGCGTGTGTATGGGGGTGGGGGGAGGTGAGAAAACCTGGATTTGTGCTGGAAATGGCCCACCTTGATTTTCATACACATTGTAAAGAGAGTGGTCACTTTGGATGGGCTATTACCAGCAGGAGAGTGAGTTGGGGAGGGGGGCGGGCGGAGAGTGAGAAAACCTGGATTTGTGCTGGAAATGGCCCAACTTGATTATCATACACATTGTAAGGAGAGTGATCACTTTAGATAAGCTATTACCAGCAGGAGAGTGGGGTGGGAGGAGGTATTGTTTCATGGTCTCTGTGTACATAATGTCTTCTGCAGTTTCCACAGTATGCATCCGATGAAGTGAGCTGTAGCTCACGAAAGCTTATGCTCAAATAAATTGGTTAGTCTCTAAGGTGCCACAAGTACTCCTTTTCTTTTTGCGAATACAGACTAACACGGCTGTTACTCTGAAACCTGTTAAAATGAAAGACTTATTTAATACTTTCAAATTCTTTGACTGTTTTTTCTTCTTTTCTGTACCTTTAATAAAAGGTTAAAAGGATTTTTAACAGCACGTTTGCCATGGTGCTAAGTAGGCTGAGGTCTTTGTATACTAAACCTCAAACCTTGTTTAAAACTGTTTAATGTTGGAGTGACTAGGCCAAAGATGCTAACATATCCGATATATTGCATCTCAGTTAATATAACAGACCTCATCACCCAAAACAAAGGCACACATGAAGTGGCTCAGGATTTAGAACTATGTGGTCAGAGGGTTTTTGCTAGGTATTGTTTGGTGGAGATGGGGGGAGAAACACCAGAGAAACAGAGAAGACAAGGAAGCTCCAGACACAATGTGAACAAGTACTGTGATTGTGACCCTGAGAAAAAGCCTAGAGTGTGCTTCTGTGTACTCTAGGTCTGACTGAAAGCTGTGAGCAAAAAATACTGTCTGCTGTTTGATTCCTCCTGTGTTCTGGGAAACAGGACATGGTATATTCTTTGTAAACAAACCAGGTCGCATCAAAGATGTAACTGATCATCAGTTTCTCCTCCTAGTGGAAACAACCTACAGAGTCCCACACTCTGGCCAACCACTTCAGTCAAAAGCTAACAATAGGCATGTGTCCCAGCATAAATCACAACATCTTGACAGCTACTCTAAAATTACTAGCTGCCAACGAATTCAAGTTCCTGTTATAGCACCTGAAGATTTCCAAGGTTCATGGAAGCCCTGACTACAGCTCCTTTTCCCAACCCATGGCCCCTGCACTGGCCCACAAAAAGGGATGGTGTAGGACCTACTCTATGTCATCAGATCGACCTATACTTCAGATGATCCGACAAAGCCTGGCTATGTCAATTTGCACCAACGATACAGCAAAAGAAAAAAAACCCTGCCCTAATGAAGTGCAGGATCTGGGAAACTGTTTTCAAAATATACATATGTAGATCCCCAAACGCCCCAGAAACACTAGTACTAAGTAACTGTCACTACTGATATAAATATTCTTCTGCACACCAGCATAAATGTAAAACTGTTTTTAAGAGCGGTGTGAAAAATGTTTTCCTACCCTTTTCTGTGAAATTGGAAATAAGACACAGCAGTAAAGAGCAAGCTCCTTGTATCAGGAGCAAATCATTTTAACCATAGATCTAAGCAAATCATCCTATGCAAAAAACAAACATAACAAAAATAAATCTCAGCCCAGGCTTTAAATACAGTCCTCAGAATTAGGTGAGGAGGACTTCCTTCTCTTTGAAAACTCATGGCGATCGGGGGAAGTCCCGGACGACTGGAAAAAGGCTAAAGTAGTGCCCATCTTTAAGAAAGGGAAGAAGGAGGATCCTGGGAACTACAGGCCAGTCAGCCTCACCTCAGTTCCTGGAAAAATCATGGAGCAGGTCCTCAAGGAATCAATTCTGAAGCACTTAGAGGAGAGGAAAGTGATCAGGAACAGTCAGCATGGATTCACCAAGGGCAAGTCATGCCTGACTAATCTAATTGCCTTCTATGACAAGGTAACTGGTTCTGTGGATGAAGGGAAAGCAGTGGACGTGTTGTTCCTTGACTTTAGCAAAGCTTTTGACACTCTCCCACAGTATTCTTGCCAGCAAGTTAAAGAAGTATGGGCTGGATGAATGGACTATAAGGTGGATAGAAAGCTGGCTAGATTGTCAGGCTCGACGGGTAGTGATCAATGGCTCCATGTCTACTTGGCAGCCGGTATCAAGAGGAGTGCCCCAAGGGTTGGTCCTCGGACCGGTTTTGTTCAATATCTCCATAAGTGATCTGGAGGATGGTGTGGATTGCACCCTCAGCAAGTTTGCAGATGACTGGGAGGAGAGGTAGATACGCTGGAGGGTAGGAATAGGATACAGAGGGACCTAGACAAATTGGAGGATTGAGCCAAAAGAAACCTGATGAGGTTCAACAAGGACGAGTCCTGCACTTAGGATGGAAGAATCCAATGCACCGCTACAGACTAGGGACCGAATGGCTCGGCAGCAGTTCTGCAGAAAAGAACCTAGGGGTTACAGTGGACAAGAAGCTGGATATGAGTCAACAGTGTGCCCTTGTTGCCAAGAAGGCCAATGGCATTTTGGGATGTATAAGTAGGGGCATTGCCAGCAGATCGAGGGATGTGATCATTCCCCTCTATTCGACATTGGTGAGGCCTCATCTGGAGTACTGTGTCCAGTTTTGGGCCCCGCACTACAAGAAGAATGTGGAAAAATTGGAAAGAGTCCAGCGGAGGGCAACAAAAATGATTAGGGGACTGGAACACATGACTTATGAGGAAAGGCTGAGGGAACTGGGGATGTTTAGTCTATGGAAGAGAAGAATATGGGGGCATTTGATAGCTGCTTTCAACTACCTGAAAGGGGGTTCCAAAGAGGATGGATCTATACTGTTCTCAGTGGTAGCACATGACAGAGCATGGAGTAATGGTCTCAAGTTGCAGTGGGGGAGGTTTAGGTTGGATATTAGGAAAAACTTTTTCACTAGGAGGGTGGTGAAACACTGGAATGCATTACCTAGGGAGGTGGTGGAATCTCCTTGCTTGGAGGTTTTTAAGGTTAGGCTTGACAAAGCCCTGGCTGGGATGATTTAATTGGGGATCGGTCCTGCTTTGAGCAGGGGGTTGGACTGGATGACCTCCTGAGGTCCCTTCCAACCCTGATATTCTAGAATTTTCCCAAGGTATGCCTAAGAGACCTGCAATAAGAGACCTGCGGCATGGGTGTGGCTTGCCTGGGTCAGCTGACTTGGGCTTGTGGAGCTAAGAAATTGCAGTGTTAACTTTTGGACGAGGGGCGAGTCTTGAAGCCTGGGCTCCAGCCAGAGCCTGAACATCTATACTGCTAATTTGAGACTCTTGTGCCACAGGTTTTTTTGCAGCATAGACATGCCCACAGGCATTCTTCTTTCTCTGCCTCCCCAGATATTCTTTGGGCCAGATTGTGATCTTTTACACTACTGTAAATCCAGAATAACTTTGCTGACTTCAATGGTGTGTCTCTGGATTTACATCACTGTAAATTACATATTATTGGCCCTTTATAATAGAGTTGGGCCTGTGCCATGAAGCTTATATTTGGAAGTATACACTTTCCAGAATCTGAGAGAAAGGCTTTAGATTTGGTGTTCTTTTGGGGATCACCAGCATTTTAAATTAAAAAACAGGAAGTACAGAATGAAAAAAATATAAGTTTTACATACACGTATTCAAAGCCCATCTTTCCTTCCTTTACTGTTGTTTTGTGTTTCCTTTCCGTGCCTGTTCTGTAAACTGCTGTACAGGGTACAGTAGGACACTTCTCTACTGAAGATGGCTGAGGAAGAAAAGAAAGTAGGAATACATTAATTTTAATACATATTGAATTGATGGTCAAGTAATATTTCTGAAGTCAACCGAGGAAACCACTTAAGAGCTGATTTTCAAAAGTACTGATTGATGGCCTAACTCTGCTTCCATTGACAACTTTTTCTGAAGTAAGATTAAAAGATGTTTTAGTTTATGAAAACTTTTTTTAAAGAATATTCCAGTGAATGACTGAATTAAATCAAATAGATTTATACAAAACATTCAAATACTTTTAACAACACTTATGTTCCCTTATTTTCATACAGAACATAAACTTCTCTCTCCCTCCTCTTTTCCATCCTCCAAAGACAGGAATAAATGTCTTTGAACTTAGAACTGAGAACAAAATATTTTGTAAAGAAATTTGGCTAACAGGCAACCCAGTGAAATCACTAAAATCAAAGAGTTGTACGGAGAGTAAAGTCAGGACAAAATATGGCCCCATGATTCAAATATTATCATACAGTAGAACCTCACTGGCTCACACTAATGGCTGGGTGATCCATTGTGAACGACAGGCATTTATGAATTACTGTGCAAGTGAACAAAGAAGGCCAGAATAATGCAAAATAAAATGTAATTTGTTTGACAAATGCAGTTGAGTTTTCATTATTTCTCATCATTTTTCAGATTACAGCATTAAAATGTATTGTAGAATATTGTGCAAAACTGTGCTGCCAGTCCTGGTGCTCTGAGCAGCACGGTAAGGGGGGGTCAGATAAGGGGCAAGGGATCCTGGGGGGCAGAGGGCGGTTGGATAGGCGTGGATAGGAGTCCCAGGGGGCCTGTCAGGGGGCGGAAAGGGGTCGGGGCAGTCAGGGGACGGGGGGTTGGATAGGGGATGGGGTCCCGGGGGAAGTGGTTAGGGCAGGGGATCCCAGGAGTGGATGGTCAGGGGACAAGGAACGGGGGGGTTGGATGGGTCAGGGGTTCTGAGGGGGGCAGTCATAGGGCAGGAAGTGGGAGGGGGCGGATAGGGGGCTGGGGCCAGGCTGTTTGGGGAGGCACAGCCTTCCCTACCCAGCCCTCCATACAGTTTCGGAACCCTGATGTAGCCCTCAGGCCAAAAGGTTTGCCCACCCCTGATTTATATGCTGTTAGCTAACAGCTAATTCTACTTAAAATTCTCATTAAAATTAAGAGTAAATATCCTTAAGTCAGTCCTTTAATGTAATGTGATTACAGTTAATAAGATATTAACAACATAAGCATTTATCTCATTTTAAAAAGAAAAACACTGATTTCTCACCAGTGAACTTCTGTTTTCCTCAATGTTGACAGCTTGTTCACGCATAATATACCTTCCTTCAACCATATGTGGTATTTCTGTATTCTCTGGTCCCAACTGGAGACGAGATACCAGTTTTGTTTTTGGCAATGTCCTCTGCTCATCCATCTGGGTTAGGTATCTTTGGTCCTAACGATGAAAAACAGTTACCAGATATGAATCACCAAACTGTGATTATGCCTCTATTGTGGTCTCATGATGAGTTGTCCTATTAGATACAAAAGGAAAGCATGTATTATCCGAGTCCAGGGCTTAAAAATTAGAAGTCAATCACAAAGTCTTGCCTTTTTCTTTTATTTAATTAAGGAGAGGCTGTCCAGTGTCCTCAACTCCCACTAATTTCAGTGGGAGTTGTGGGTATTCATCACCTTCATAAGTTGCTCAATGTTTTGCAGCATAGGAGTCAGTACTGGCTACACAATTCACACCAGGCTAGGTTTAAATCATCATGGAATTATTCTGGATTAACACCTAGAAAACTAAAATTAGAATTTGGCCCAATATGGCTAACTCACTGCATAAACAGTCAGTTTATGGATCCTCAAGTTGCAAATTCTATCCACCATGCAGTGTCAAGACCTACATACCAAAAGGTCAGCGAAAAGCATATTTTTCTCCCTCAACCAATTCGGCATTTTTGTAAACCAGAGGAAGATACATAATCAAGGTGTATATTACATGGCCAGACAAACACACCAGTGAATTTGAGGCTGAATGGCTGAAGAAAAGGTGCTTTTCTGAACAAGCAAGAGCAGAAATGCAAGAAGAATTATTTTTACCAGGTAAAAAGAAAAGGAGTACTTGTGGCACCTTAGAGACTAACAAATTTATTTGAGCATAAGCTTTCGTGAGCTACAGCTCACTTCATTGGATTCACCAGGTAGGGACTAAAATCTAATCTGTTATGCATTTCTTAAAACTATATAGACTGTCACATATCTATAGGTCCACAGGACAGCATATATTTATATAATATAGCCCTTGTTTTGTTTTATGAAGTTTTGGACAGAATTTTAAAGGCATTGTAGCTGAAATGAAAAGGGCTCATTTATTTTTCTTGTCTCTATGTTAATAAGTAGCTAAGTGACACACGAAGGATCCTGTGCTAAAGTTTTTCGAGTTTCCTTTACATCATGATATCTAGAGTTTTATTGTCATTCTCCAATAATGTGGTGGTTATGTTCTCTAGAAAATGAATTTCCCTGGCTGGGATGATGTAGTTGGAGATTGGTCCTGCTCTGAGCAGGGGGTTGGACTAGATGACCTCCTGAGGTCCCTTCCAACCCTGATATTCTGTGATTCTGTGAATCAGAGGAAAAATGTCTCAGACTGTGTGTAGTTCCTTCATGTTCAGCATTGGTCTACACTACAAACTTATGTCAGTATAACTACGTCGTTCAGGTGTGGATTTTCCACTCCCCTGAGCGACATTTATACTGACCTAACAGCTGGTGTAGACAGCGTTATGTCAGTGGAAGGGCTTCTCCCATTGACATAGCTACTGCCTTTCAGGGTAGGCAGTGTCTTTATGGTAGCGCTACAGTAGCGCAACTATGCCACTGCAGCTTTTTAAGTGTTGGCAAATCCTCAGATGTCAGTGATTTACAGTGCCTCTTTAAAGGATTAAAATGCTGTGCATTGGTGATAGGTAAGGCTATGTATGAGTCGGTCACGGATTCAGTGATTTTATGTGATTTCTACAACTTCAGCCCTGCAGCACCGGGGTTCCAGCTTCAATAAATCTGTGATTTATTGTTAAGTTATCTATAGATGGCTCTATTACCAGTCCTATGAACCGTCCAGACCCACTTGTTTCATTTTACACATAAGAGGCATTTCCCTAATTTGGGGATTTTATACACTGCATTTTCTGTAACATAGCAAAACAACTATATTGTGCATGAAAAAATAATTACCTCTACACATTCTGTATTGGAAAGGCTAGGAGGCAGGCACATAAGAAGTGCATGGGATCCTCCTGCTAATCAACAGGAGTGAGCTACAAACAGACAGCATGGTCATTTTAGGCATAACCTTTAAGTTTAGAACCATCTCAAAAACAGTTCCCAGTTCCAACTCTTTCTGTGGGAATGTACAGAACACCAGTCACCTATAAAAATATAAAGATAGAATATATGGTCTCAATTTAGCAGAGCACTTCAGAACATGCTTAAGTCTCATAAGCATGTGTGGAAGTGCTTTGCTAAATGTTTTCTTTCAAAAAGTTCTTAAAGTCACATAGCCTCTGAGCATTTGGTAATGTGAGTATCTCCTTAAAATGAGAGTAAAATCATTCACCAGTTGGGAGCAGTTCTCAATTTGCTCTGATCCACCCTTGCAGGTGCACATTATAAACTACAGATTCTTATTTCTTAGCAGCATGACAGAGTTCCAGTAGGTAAGCAGGTCTATACTAAGTGAACAGATGAGGGTCAAGTACTCATCTGGAGAAAATGCTCCTCCAGGAAAGCAAAACTCAGTCTACCTCCTAACATTCTGAAGGGGTCAGTCTGTGAATTGTTTCCACTCAAAGAAGAAAGAAAACATTTGTGAATGCATGTTCTACACACGGACTTGCACCATTTTAGATAAATCAATGTAAATTTTATGTTGACATTCTTAGGCCCTGACCCTTCAAACTCAGACGTATATCAATTTAGTTAGAGAAGCAAGCTAAACAAACTTCAACCAACTTTAAATAGATATAGGAGTGTTCACAAATTTACAATTTCACAAAGTTCCTTTAAGTATTATTCCTTTAATTAAAACAGAGCAAAACTGCATGAAAATCAGGCCAGTGGCTAGGGTAATCTCGATGACTGGAGGCTAGAATTCTGTTTGAGCAATTACAAGGCATCTTGTAAAATAAATTTGTTAGTCTCTAAGGTGCCACAAGTACTCCTTTTCTTTTTGAGAATACAGACTAACAGGGCTGCCTACTCTGAAAAAAAGGCATCTACAGTGTTTGATGAATTGTAAAGGACCATTAATTTGTAAAAGGTGCTTTATAGCCACAATAAATAATCACAAATTTGAAAAAGGTTTGGCCACCACTGTTTTAAAGGAGCCCAGTCTCCATCTCCCCCACCCTCCCCCGTTTTACAACCGCTAAGTACACTACTGTGGACTTCCAGGTTAACTGGACAAAGCCAAGAGTTGACCCAAGTTGACTCACTGATTGTACTAGAGGAAAGTCTCCCCTACACTAACAAATTAGAACTCTAAAATTCCACAGCTTTTCTGGTGGGTTTCTGGGACCGCACAGAGCGACGCCACGTTTACCCTGCCACGGACACCTGAGGCCAGCGATCTCGCCAAGCTCACGACACGCGCGGCTACAGTCCGCGTCCCCGCGCTCTTTTGCAACGGCCGCCCTGCTGGGCTCCCACGGCCCCGCGACGGGGGGACCCGGCCAGGACAGGCAGCGCGGACTCTCTTCGGGAGCCCCAGCCGCACGCAGCGACCCGCACGGAGGCTCTCCCCGCTCTCTCCTGTCCCGAGACCTGCTGCCCGCCTGCTATTCCCGCTGCGCCCCACGCCACGAGAGAGAGGCGCTCGCCCAGCTTCCCCCACCCCCGACTACGAAACTTTCTTCCCGCGAACACCTCCCCTTAGTCCCCACCCCCAGTGGACAGGGTCTCCGTTCCCGGCGCCGGACGGGGACAGGGGTGTGGCCGCTCCCCAACTCGCCTGCGGGGCGGTTTTACCTCCCGCATATTCCCCACCTCAGGGAGGCACCACACCCCACGGGAGGATCTTTTCCCCCGAGTTGGAGAGGCTCCTCCCTGCCCCGCCCGACGGGCTCACCATGTTCCCCTCACGCTCCCTCCTGCGGGGCCGGCAGGTGGGTCCGTTATCCCAACGAATGCCCGGCCCACGCGGCGATCTCGTCAGTCAGGCGCGTGCGCTGCATGCCCGCTGTCGAGTCTCACGCCGGCCGCCAGGGGTCAGTGTGGCTGCGCCTAGGCTAACCCCAAAAGGTGCTGGGCCGGAGGCCTCCCCCCATACTGGCCTCCTCCCTCTCCGGGCCGTTTGGGCTCCGGGCGCACGGTCTGCTCAGCCTTCCATCGCCCCACCCCACGCAGGGGACCTGGTGCCACGTTTTCTGCCTATAAACCAGTTTCCAATCCATAGCAGTGCTTAGCTCTCACTCTTCGACTACCTCCTTTTCCCGGAGAGCTCCAGATTAGACGGTAAACTCCTTGTAGCAGGCAGTTTTCTCCTAAATCAGGGGCGGGCAAACTTTTTGGCCTGAGGGCCACATCTGGGAATGGAAATTGGAGGTTGGGCCATGAATGCTCATAACATTTGCGCTGGGGTGCAGGAAGGGGTGAGAGCTTTGGGGGGGGGGAGGGCTCCACAGTGGATCCAGAAATGAGGAGTTCAGGGTGCAGGAAGGGGGTGAGGCCTCTGGTTAGGGGGAGAGGGCTGGGGGGGTGGGTAGGGACACACTGGGGGGTGCTGGGGAGTTTGGGGTTTAGGAGGGGGCTCTGGGCTGCCCCGTGCGCAGGCACCGTCCATGCAGCTCCAACTGGAGCGGCCTTTGGAGCACATAGGAGCTGCAGTAGGGCTATGCCACAGCTTCTGGGAGCTGCATGGAGCAGCCCTCGACCCTGCTCCCTAGCTGCAACAGGGCCATGCTGCAGCCCCCATCCCTGCCCTAGCTGGAGGGCTGGAGTGGGGCAAGCCCCAGCCTGCTCTCCCCCGTGAGAGCTTGCAGGCCGGATCCAGCCCGTAGTTTGCCCACCCCTGTCCTAAGTGTATACAGCACCTGGCACTATGGGGCCCTCAATGCAGACTTTAGCACATCTGAAATACAAATAATAACTAAGATTTTCAAAAGTCTCATGATTTTTGGGGTGCACTCTGAGATGAGCGCTCAGGATTTTATTAAAAATCAGACCTCTTTAAGACACCTCAAATTGGGCACCAGAAAATCAATAATCACTTTTGAAAATCTTGGACAAAACTGAAGTGAGAAAGGATTTTTGTAAGTCAAAATAAATTATGTAAACCTGTATTCCTTTATCCACTATTGTACTGACAACGAAATATTCCATTAGACTAGAGAGAGGTGACTTTCCTTTACAGAAGCTGTGGTGGTTTGTCCCTATCATGTTAACATATGTGTTTTTTCATTATAATTTCTACCAGTTTCCTCCACTGAAGCTCATTGGTGTAGAATTCCAAGAATCACTTCTAGCACCTTTTTGAATAGGACAGCTACATTTAGTACCCTCTAGTTTAATAGTGGCCTTTTAAAAGGCCACCTATTTTTGTTAGCAGCGCAGCACTTTGTTCTTAAGTTTCTCTAGAACTCTTGAATGAAAACTAGTGATCGTGCTACCTTATTGTTATTTCATTTATCAGTTTGTTCCAGCACCAATTCTTCTGACATCTTAAGCTCTGACAGCACTTTATTTTCACGATCAGCTCTTCTAAAGTATGTCTCCCCCCAGCATCCTCTCTGTGTTGAAAAGAGGTGTAAAAGAGAGCATGTAGCTTTTTTGTATTGTCCTTACCATCCTTAATTGCACTCTTAACTACAGGGTAGTCTCATAGACTTTCTACTTCTGATATTCTTAAATAATTTGTTTTTATAACTTTGGATTTTTGCACTTCAAGTTCTCTCTTAAATATGTGAAATGGAAATTAAAGGGTATTATTATAGTTGTGTGTTCCTATTACATTGGACAGTTTCCCATTTTTCACAGGTATCTTTTAGTTAAATAGGAAGGTTCTAGAGATTATTTAAACTATACTATTTTCTCTTGCCTTCCTGCTTACATTGTATTTTGCAGGCACCTATACCTGCTGTATATATTGGTGCCTTAAGTAGCCTGTATACAGAGCATGATGTTCTCTCTTTCGATACAAGGGGCTTTTTGACTAACTCTCTCTTCTTTTTTCAAGAAAAAAAAAAAAAAGTAGTTAGTGACACAGTGCTGACTTTTGGTAAAAATCCCTCCCACAATGATGTTGAATTATAATAGTCATTTTTACTGAGTGGGTCAATTATAGGTACATGTTGAACCAACTTTTTGTTATTACTTTCTACCTAGTTGCCACAGGATGACATTTTAAGAGTTCTTCACAGTTTCAGAAAATGAGTCAGACTTAGAGATTGTAAGACACTATTTAATATTTCAAAAACTGACTTCCTAACCAATATGTTCAAATCAGACTCTGCTTAAAAGTTATCTTGGTCACTTCGGTATATAGTTATGTCCTCTGACTAGTTACTCAAACTGTAGACTTTTCATAATTAAAAAAACTAAAACTGTATATTTTAAGAGTATCTTATCTAAACTTCCAGACTGCTGAAAACCTGTAGGAAAATAAGTCTGCTCAGAGCTGGTTAATCCATACTTGGTTTATCCTCATGAGGGTATCCCAAAGATTTAAATAGTGACTAATCTTTGATTCGTTAATCTGAACTGCTTAAATCCAAATAAAATATGAAGTTTGCAGAGACATTCATATTAAAAACAGGTCTGACTGGATGAAAGAGAGAACAAATGTCACATTAAGGAAGTGGGATCTCATTTGATATGCCACCCAAAACCTCAGTTAATTAGAGCATAAGAATGGCTATACTGGGTCAGACCAAAGGTCCATCTAGCCTAGTATCCTGTCTTCCGACAGTGGCCAATTCCAAGTGCCCCAGAGGGAACAAACAGAACAGGTAATCATCAAGTGATCCATCCCCTGTCGCCCATTCCCAGCTTCTGGCAAACAGAGGCTAAGGACACCATCCCTGCCCATGCTGGCTAATAACCATTGATAGACCTATTCTCCATTAATTTCTAGTTCTTTTTTGAACCCTTGACTCAATCACAACATCCTCTGGCAAGGATGGCATTTGAAATCTTGACTCTCACAACATCCTCTGGCAAGGAGTTCCACAGGTTGACTGTGTTGTGTGGAAAAAAATACTTCCTTTGTTTGTTTTAAATCTGCTGCCTATTAATTTCAGTTAGTAGGAGTAAATAACACTTCCTTGTTTACTTTCTGCATACCAGTCATGATTTTATAGACCTCTATCATCTCCCCCCTTAGTCATCTCTTTTCCAAGATGAAAAGTTGCAGTCTTATGAAAATCTCTTCAGACAGCAGCCATTCATTTGTTGCCATTTTCCAAACCTTTTCCAAGTCCAGTATCTCTTTTTTGAGATGGGGTGACCATGTCTGCACACAGTATTCGAGATGTGGGCATACCATACATGAAGCAATATAATATTTTCTGTCTTATTATCTATCCCTTTCTTAATGATTCCCAATATTCTGTTCGCTTTTTTGACTGCCGCTGCACATTGAGTCAATGTTTTCAGAGAACTATCCACAAGGACACCAAGATCTCTTTGAGTGGTCACTAATAGTTTAGATGTGTATAAAATGATGGGGTCTATTTTCCCATTGGTGCACAAGACTACAATTAAAGCTACTGGGAGTTACCATCAAACAGTTGAAAGAGAATAGCCCCATTAGAATTTTTTTTAAGTTGCATGATGTCAGGGTTCCTCCCCCACTCTGAACTCTAGCGTACAGATGTGGGGACCTGCATGAAAACCTCCTAAGCTTACTTTCAGCAGCTTAGGTTAAAACTTCCCCAAGGTACAAATTAATTTTATCCCTTGTCCCTGGATCTCCACTGCCACCACCAAACTCTAACTGGGTTTACTGGGAAATGTAGTTTGGACATGTCTTTCCCCAAAAAATCCTCCCAACCCTTGCACCCCACTTCCTGGGGAAGGTTTGGTAAAAATCCTACTCACCAATTTGCATAGGTGACCACAGACCCAAACCCTTGGATCTGAGAACAATGAAAAAGCATTCAGTTTTCTTACAAGAAGACTTTTAATAGAAGTAAACAAATCACCTCTGTAAAATCAGGATGGTAGGTACCTTACAGGGTAATTAGATTCAAAACATAGAGAATCCCTCTAGGCAAAACCTTAAGTTACAAAAAAGACACACAGACCGAAGTAGTCATTCTATTCAGCACAGTTCTTTTCTAAGCCATTTAAAGAAATCATAATCTAACGCATACCTAGCTAGCTTACTTACTAAAGTTCTAAGACTCCATTCCTGGTCTATCCCAGGCAAGAGCAGCATACAGACAGACACAGACCCTTTGTTTCTCTCCCTCCTCCCAGCTTTTGAAAGTATCTTGTCTCCTCATTGGTCATTTTGGTCAGGTGCCAGCGAGGTTACCTTTAGCTTCTTAACCCTTTACAGGTGAGGATTTTTCCTCTGGCCAGGAGGGATTTTAAAGGGGTTTACCCTTCCCTGTATATTTATGACACATGGAAATAGTTATTTTTCCACTGCTAAACTGCATGCCTTTAAATTTGTATTTGGGGATGTTTTAATATTTGGTTTAAGTAAAGTTAATATGAAAGATTTGTGATGATACTCCCAGAGAGTAATGGCAGACCCTCCTGGTTGTGCTGAGATAGGGTCAGTTAGTATGTGACACAAATTATCCACCACATGACAGTCAATGTGGATTCCAACACACACACACTATTAACCCAACATAAAACTCAGTTTAAAAAATTCCTATTTATCTGGATGCAACAAAAACTTTTAATATGCAGTTTTAAGTAAAGGTTTGCAAGACCCAAAAATAAATTTTGCAAAATTTGGTTTGGTTTGTGTTTGAATTTGAAACTAAATTAATTTAAATGTAGTTTTGGATTTCATTATAAGTTTACATATTGCTAGTTAAATATTACTACAGTTATATATTATTTATGGATGTGTTTTTCTTCCATTGAAATGTTAATGGTGTGGCTTTCATACTAAGGTAAATGCAACACAGTGCAAAGCTAGTTTGAAACTGCCATGGTCTAAGTCACACAAGGCAACCAAAGTAAAGTATCTGAGGGAACATTTCTAAAATATGTCCTCTTTAAACTAGATGAAGTGAGCATGGAAGCACTCAGTAAGGTTGGGGAATCATAACACTCATGATGTGACTGTCTGCTTCATCTAATTCATGAATATTTCAAGCAACATCCATGCTTATCCACTAGAAATGAACTCCAAAACATATTGTTTATTAACTTCTAGACATTGCCATTTTCCAGGTTCCCAGCCAATGAATGCTTACAAAGGTGCATGTATATATTAGGCGTGCAGTCTGAAAGGGCTAAAATCTGAGAAGCTACGTCCCTACGTCCACACTGCATTTTAAAACCTGCAGCAACAAATCTCAGAGTCCGGGTCAGACTCAGGCTTGTGGGACTCCCACTACAGTGCTAAAAACAGCTATGTTCACTTTGTGCCTCAGTCTGGAACTCAGGCTCTGAAGCCCAGGGAAGAGGGCTGGGCTTCAGAGTCCAACATCCATAGACCTGGGCTCTGAGACTTACTGCTGCAGGTTTTAAAACACAGCATAGACATACTCAAAAAGTCCTAACAATACAATTGCAATAAAGCATTCTGCCTGATGCAATAGCACCTTCTTCTGTGACACAGGATAGATAGCCAGATTAGTACCACCAAGAACATCTTGGAGCAGGAAGTGAGGTTGGTAACTCACTGCTGCCCTACAAATTAGTACCGAACAAGTGTCACAGCATAGTATCAATGGGCCTGTGATTTTTAGACTGCTGTCTTTTTGATGAGACAAAAACCTGAAGCACTGAACACTGAGGGTGTTCAGCATCCCATGGCATTTGTGCAACATAGGATCATAGAACCAGAGGGTTAGAAGGGACCACAAGGGTCGTCTAGTCTAACCCCCTGCCAAGATGTAGGATGATTTAGACACAACAAATCCAAGACAGATGGCGATCCATCCTCTTTTTGAAAACCTCAAGTGAAAGAACTTGCATGACTTCCCTAGGCAGTTTGTTCCATTGTCCTCTGTTTTTACAGGTAGGAAGTTTTTCCGAAGATTTAATCTAAAACTGTTATGCTGTAGTTTGAACCCATTGCCTCTTGCTTTGCCCTCTGGCAAGTTTTTCAAATTTTTCTCCATCTTTTTTATGGCAGCCTTTCAAGTATTTGAAGACTGCTATCATGCCCCTCTTAATCTCCTCTTTTCCAAACTAAAGGTATCCAGTTCCTTAAGCCTTTCCCTCATATGGCTTGCATTTCACCCCTTTGATCTTGGTTGTCGCTCACCCTTGGATCTTTTCCAGTTTCTCTACATCCTTTCTATATAGCAGTGACCAAAACTGAGCATGGTACTCCAGCTGAGACCTAACCAATGCTGAGTAGAGCAATACTATCACTAGAGCCCTGCACGGATACACAAATGTGTATCCGCATCCGATCTGCAAAAATTATGTGCAGATATCCGTAGATTTTCAGGGCCCTATACCGGGGGTTGGATTGAGGCTCCAAGCCCGCCCCCCCCAGCCAATCCCACTCGGGGAGAGCCATGCTGGCAACTTTGGGGAGCCGCGGCGGACCCTCCACCTGCCCTGGGTGGGGGGCCTGAGCAGCCCCCCGCCCAGGGCAGGTGGAGGGACCCAGGTTCTCCACAGCTGCCAGTACGGCTCTCCCCGGCTCTGACTGCGGAGGGGTGGTGGCTTGGAGCTGCAGCCTGGCCATGATAAAAGCCAGGTAGGCCCTCCACCTGCCCTGGGCATGGGGCCTGAACAGCCCCTGTTAGGGGCTTATTCCTTCACTCCCTCACTTGCCTGGTCCTTCTCACATAAACAGAGAGCAACAATACCCAAAGTCTGAAGGTGCAAACAATTCAATGTTTATTGGGGTGAACTTCCAGCAAGCATGATTCCAGTTTCCTTCCTCAGTGTCCCCCTTCATAGAATCAATCATAGAATATCCGGGTTGGAAGGGACCTCAGGAGGTCATCTAGTCCAACCCCCTGCTCAAAGAAGGACCAATCCCCAATTTTTGCCCCAGATCGCAAATGGCCCCCTCAAGGATTGAACTCACAACCCTGGGTTTAGCAGGCCAATGCTCAAACCACTGAGCTATCCCTTCCCAGCTCTAACACCGCAGAGCCTTGCCTGTGTCCCTGTTCCCAATCCCCCACCTCCATTCCCTCCCTACTTCCTGATTGACTGCAAACTATATAGTAAAACTTGAGTTCTGATTAGCTATACCTTAACCAATCATTTTACTGAAATTTAACTAACCAATCCTA
Organism: Eretmochelys imbricata; assembly: GCF_965152235.1. Taxonomy (NCBI): domain Eukaryota; kingdom Metazoa; phylum Chordata; order Testudines; family Cheloniidae; genus Eretmochelys; species Eretmochelys imbricata. The sequence continues at coordinate 158,865,537 of NC_135574.1, forward strand.
ACTGTGTAACATGATTATCTAACCAATTATATCCCACCACCTTAATTGGTTTACACCCAACAAAATTAATTATACAGCAGACAGAAACAATCACAGAACCAGACAGAGATTATACAGACAAACAATAGGGAAATGGGGACAACAGTGATAGAACAACAAAGAAATTAGGATTTCATATCCTAGCTACAGATAAGTGAGTTCTTGCCAGACGGGATCCTATCAAACTAAGTTTCCTTTTACATTTTTTAGGCTCTTCCCTTTCTCTGGAGGTGATAGGCATTATCAGGACAGGATCGTATTCCTAACAGCCCAATACACCTTATTTCAATGTGACTAGTTTGGAATGTAAGGATGTGCCCATACACTTCCCTGCTTATGGCTGCCTCTGCTGCTTAGCCAGAGGCCTTAGCTTAAGAACAGGGCCTCAGTGAGAAAAAGCCTTAGAATCAAAATCACTGACTGTATTTCTTTCTTTCATACCTCTATAACTAGCTAAATGATAAACATATACCTAAATTCTTAAAGTATAGGCCTTTGCAGACAGGCCTGAATATCTATATCCTAACAGCCCCTGGCTGTCCCCCCAGGCCCTCTGCCCAGGGCAGGTGGAAAACCTGTGCTGGGGTTCCTCACAGATGCCAGCCTACTCTTACCGTATCTGCGGAAATGGTCCCTGAATATAAAGTGGGTACCCATGGATTTGCAGGGCTCTAATTATCACCTCCCATGACTTGCATTATATACTTCTGTTTATACAACCCAAAATTGCATTTGCTTTTTTTGCAACAGCATTGCATTGACTACTCATGTTGAGGTTTTGATCCACCACAACTCCCAGATCCTTCTCAGCAGTGGTGCTGCCAAGCCAGGTTTTCCCGTTCTGTATTTGTGCATATGGTTTTTCTTCCTTAAGTGTACACCTTACGTTTGTCTTTGTTGAATTTCATTTTGTTTTCTATAGCCCAGTTCTCTAGTTTATCAGCAGGCATATTACTCCCACAGTCCTGATCAAATTCCATTTTGGGTTATGAATATGTCTGTGCAAAATTTTGTATCAAAATACACAAGAAACTTGCCTTGTAAAGGGTTTCTACATGAATCACAGAGGAGACTTGGAGTGATCCAGGAACTGTCTTTCCCTATCTACCAGGGCACTATATTTTTATTTTTAAAATTGTATTTATCTAGTGTACTGGATTAATGAATAGGAATAACTAATTAAAAAACCATTAAGTCTACCTTAGGCCACTACCAATTCTTAGTAAATTGTTATTTGTTTTACAGTGATGTCTAGGGGCCGCAGTCATGGAGCAGGGCCCTATGATGCTGCATAAGCACAGAGATGCTCCCTGCCCCAAAGAGCTTAAAATCTAAATGTAAGATGAGAGAGAACAGGTGAGTAAAGCAAACAGATGGGGGCAAAAGCACAAGGTAACAAGGAGATAAAAATGGTCAGCATGAAAACCAGTGGACACAAGTAGCCTATTATCTAGTGTGTCGTAAGTATCACTGCAGAGAGACTTTTACAAAGAGATTTGAAGGAGGACAAAAAGGTGGCTTTGCAGATGTTAAATTGTTCATGAGAGCAAACATTAAGATATTTGTGTAAATATTGATAATTTTCCCATTGTAGGTTATGACAAGTAGTTTTGCTCACTAGACTGTAATTCAGTAATAAACAGGACCAGAAGAATGATTTATTATACAGTATAATCAATAAGAAACTGATACCAAATGACAGAGTGAAATTTCAGCAATTAACCTTCTGAAGCAATATTTCCTAAGCAAATAAGATTACTAGTGCAGTCAGTATGAAGACACAGTAACTGAGATTTACAAACATGTTGCCACAGTCAAGAACCTGCAAAACCCAAGGGGAAGTCAAGAATCACAAAAAATCAATAGATATGGACTCAGAAGAAATCTCCTAACTTTTGTGATCCAGCTACTGCAGGAACAGAAGTAGGAAAATGTTTAGAGTCACCCACACACAGTCCTTTGCCGTGAATATTAACAATTTTGAGTAGAAAAAAACTGAGGTATTGTCCCATTTTAAATTAAAGTGACTTGGAATAACCAAATCACACGCTTAGAAATTGCATTCACACAGGCAAAAAGTGTTGAGTCAGAGAATTTGGGTTATAGACCTATTTAAGTGGCAGACAATTTACCAGGCAATAATTCAGGCCCTCCCAAGGATAAAGAGGCCAAAGGTCAAGTATCTTATTCTGATGAAGGAATCTTATTGCTTTGCTATTAGGGAATATAGTTGGCTCATCTTGTTTAGAGCTCTGCTGAAATACCATCTTTACTTGAGTTTGGTGTAGGGTAACTACTGTAGCTCCCATCCCATGGGGTTTGGCCTAGCTCCCTGCTCCAGGGTTTGCAACCTGGTACACAGGGTTGCAGCATGGCTTAGTGGTGGCGGGGCCAAACTTAAGTTACACTGTGGGGTGACCAGGTCAAATCTGAATGAGTGGTGTTGCGACCTGGTGAATGGGGTTGCAGCATACTTAACTCAAATTTGGTCCACCCACTGCTCTGTCATCACGACAGAGGGATGGTGGGTCAATCCTGAGCTACAATGCAACCATGTGCACCAGGTCACAATGCCTGGAGAGGGCAGCCAGGCTCAGCCCCGTGGGACAGGAGCCTCTGTTGAGAGGGGAGTATGAGGTGATCTCATTCTGCGAAACCCATTCCCCCTGCACCCTCCCAGGAGAGAACACAAAAAGCCACAAAATTTCCCAAAAATACAAAAAATACAGATTTCAGAGTAGCAGTCATGTTAGTCTGTATTCGCAAAAAGAAAAGGAATACTAGTGGCACGTTAGTCTCTAAGGTGCCACTAGTACTCCTTTTCTTTTTACAAAATACAAAGAATTTCATGGGGCTCTAACTATAATTGTAGGAGATAAGAAGGTAAATAAGTTTTTCCTATTTTATTGGTTTATATGTAGTGTGGATAGTCTATTTCACTGTTTCTACAGTTTCCCCTCTTATTCATGTGTTTCCTTCCCATGGCAACAAGAGGGGGGAAAAACATTTAATTGGAAAATGTGATGGTAAAAACAGAAATTGGCAAGAGAACAAAGGGGAAGTTGTAGTATCTTTTAAAATGGACTCGACTTTCAAGTTGACTCTACTCAGTTGGTAATCTAATACATGATTCAGCAAAGGGCTTAATACATGCTTAACTTTAGCACAAGTGCCATTCCATCCCAACTCAGCAAAGCACTTCAACTGAATAGAGACTTTAAGGGGTTATTGCTAACAGACAATTAGGTTTATTAACATATAATAAAAATTGTAATAGTCCCTTTGTTTCTGAAAGTCATCTTAAAGAATAAAAGTTTATACGTGCAATAACCCAATCATCATAGCAAAGGTGTCACAGAGTCACTGGGCAATACTCTGGAACTACTCCATATGAAGCCAGTCAGGACGCTGGGGGAGCATACCTCCTCTCTTGGAGCATACTGTCACCAGGGCAAGAAGCTTACACAGCTTCAATCTTCCTGAGTCTGACCTCAGAGCATTCAGCATCCCCTTCTTCACCGTGCGCTTCCCACAGCGAGTCTGCCCGGACAGGGCTCCTGGGGAAGCCAAAGGGCCCTGCACCCCAACTCTGCAGTCAGTGACTCTCAGCCAGCTAGTAAAACAGAAGGTTTCTTAGTTGACAGGAACACAGCGTAGAACAGAACTTGTTAGCACAGAAAACAGTGACTTTCAGCCAAGTCCATCTTGGGGACTCCTGGGCCAAAGGCCCTAGACCTCCCCCTCTTCCAGTCCGCTCAAGCAGACTGCCAGCTTCCAGCAACCCAATCTCAAACACCCCTGTTGCTCCTCCTCCTTGTCTTTGGACCACTTCCCGGGCAAAGAGTCACCTGGTTGCATCCCCCTCCTGGGTCTGGGCTTATGAAGGGCACCGGCCATAGCATACATACAGGCAGCTGGAGCAGCCTCACCTGCCCCAGAGGGTCCCAGCCAAGGTCACACACCCCTATTCCCACCACTGAGGGAAAACCACAGGAAAACTGAGGCACATACAGTATTCGTGCAAAACAGTAAAACTCAGGCTCAACAGTAAAGACTTTCATACAACATAAGCAAAAAATCCCCACTTCATCACAGAAGGGTTACAGACCAAACGGGATGAACAAGCATTTCAAATAAATTAAGAGAAATCTTATAAAGAATGGCAGAAGGGATGGATCATCAAGGAAAGCTATCCTGGAGGTCAGAAAGGGTAGGGAAAAAGTGAGAACTGCCACAAGCCAAGCAGAGGACATTAAAATGGGTAGTAAAAAGGTTCTTTAGCTATATAAATTAAAAAAAAAGAATTGGGATTGCTAAACACTGAGAATGGGGTGTAGATTAAAGATAATCTAGGTATGGCTCAACAAATACTTTGCCTCAGTTTTTAGTAAGAGTAATAAGGAGTTTGGGGGCAGAGTGAGTAATGAGAATACGGAAGTAGAAATTACCAAAACCTACATGGAAGCCAAACTCAAACAGCTTAATGGGACTGTAATGGGATATACTCCCCCCACTGGCCTTGCAAGAGCTGAATTGGGCCAAGTGGGCCCAATCAGTTTGCAGCCTGGGAGAATTAGGGGAAGCAAGTCATCTGTGTGGGTACAGGCAGGGCTTATATGAAGACAGGAAACTGAAAGCAGAGGAAGATGTAGGAATAGTCTGCAGTTACTCCCTAGGAGGGTGCTAGAGAGATAACTAGCCCATGTTCATGCCTTGCAAGAAGGAAGTGGGGAGGGCCAGGAGGTAAGGAAGAGGCTCATGGAAAGGCAGCAAGGTACAGGAGGGAACCACACCTTAGATGCTGTTTAGAGCATCCCTAAGCCAGAATCTGGAGTAGAGGATGGGCCCTTGTTTCCCTGACACCTGGGGCAGTTAATTAGAGGACTGCCTGAAAATGCTGGGGAGCAGGGACTTTGATACACATCACTGGAAGGGAAAAACCACACAGTGATCTAGCTAGAGGGCTGAGTCCAGAAGAGGATGCTGCATTTACTGAAGTGAGAGAGGAGCTGCAGGCTGAGAGAGTGGCAGTGTGTAGCTGCTGGAAGAGGCTTTGGCCTGGCAAAGTTAATCCTCAGAATGGCCACAAGGCTGCTCTACTCACTGCAGGATGACACTACTAGTCACATGGAGTGTGACACTGAGCTAGGCAGAGTTAAGCAACTAGCAGGCTAAATGACCTAAATTCAACCCTTAAAGACATATTAGGAAAGTATATAAATGGTAATTAGGGTCATTCCTTATACATAGCTAACAAAGCCATGTTAGCTAGACTAGAGCTTTAAAGTCTAAACTTATATTGTTAGAGAATAAGATACTGATTGTATTTGACGGTTTACCTAATCTGGTTACATTGTTAACAGCTCACAAGATATAACTAGTAGATGATAAACTTTTCCTGAATTCTATTGATTCAGAGATCAAAAGGGAATATTAGCAATTACATGAAATGTGCTGTAATATTGTCTTTTTCTCTTTGAAATTTGTAGTTAACTTTGTATGAACTGCATGAATGGATAATGCTTGAGGAATTCCACCATGATTTCAACAATTTCCATCCCATCATCAGCCTCAGCCTGGACCAGTCCACACAAGAGATCCACTTCCTGGACACTGCAGTGCTAATAAGTGATGGTCACATAAACACCACCCTATACCAGAAACCTACTGACCACTATCCTTACCTACCTGCCTCCAGCTTTCATCCAGACTACATCACACAATCCATTGTCTACAGCCAAGTTCTACGATACAACCGCATTTGCTCCAACCCCTCAGACAGAGGCAAACACCTACAAGATCTCTATCAAGTGTTCTTACAACTACAATACACACCTGCTGAAATGAAGAAACAGATTGACAGAGCCGGAAGAGTACCCAGAAGTCACCTACTACAGGACAGGCCCAAGAAAAAAAGTAACAGAACTCCACTAGCTGTCACCTTCAGCCCCCAACTAAAACCTCTCCAGCGCATCAAGGATCTACAACTTACCTTGAAGGACGATCCCTCACTCCCATGGATCTTGGGAGACAGGCCAGTCCTCGCTTACAGACAGCCCCCCCTCCCCCAACCTGAAACAAATACTCACCAGCAACCACACAACAAAAACACTAACCCAGGAACCTATCCTTGCAACAAAGCCCATTGCAAACTATGTCCACATATCTATTCAGGGGACACCATCATAGGGCCTAATCACATCAGCCACACTATCAAAGGCTTGTTCACCTGCACATTTGCCAACGTGATATGCCATCATGTGCCAGAAATGCCCCTCTGCCATGTACACTGGTGAAACCAGACAGTCTCTATGCAAAAGAATAAGTGGACACAGATCAGATGTCAAGAATTATAACATTCAAAAACCAGTCAGAGAACACTTCAACCTCCCTGGACACTCAATTACAGACCTAAAAGTTGCAATTATTCAACAAAAAAAACTTCAGACTCCAATGAGAAACTGCAGAACTGGAATTAATTTGAAAACTGGACACCATTAAATTAGGCTTGAAAAAGACTGGGAGTTGATGAGTCATTACACAAACTAAAAACTTTTTCCCCCTACTGTTATTCACACCTTCTTGTCAACTGTTTGACATGGGCCATCCTGATTATCAATACAAAAGTTTTTTCCCCTCCTGCTGATAATAGCCCACCTTAATTGATTAGTCTTGTTAGAGTTGGTATGGCAGCCCCCATTTATTCATGTTCTCTGTATACATCTTCCTACTATATTTTCCACTGCATGCATCTGATGAAGTGGGCTTTAGCCCACAAAAGCTTAGACTAACAATTTTATTTGAGCATAAGGTGCCACAAATAGTCCTCGTTCTTTTTGCCTATACAGACTAACACAGCTACCACTCTGAATGCAACTAATTACCTGTGGATACACAGGAAAGAGGAATTTACTTCAAAGCCACAATGTATATTGCCAGTTCTTCACCCAAGGAATACCTGCTCTGTTAGCTGCTGTCAAGAGGTTTATCAGATGAGCTTCAACTATAAAGGAAGCTTTGGGCCTGATCCTTTTTTAATCTCACATCTGCTTGATCAGTACTAGGGGAGGTTGTGTGTTGGAAGACTGGGGTCTCCAGCTATGGTCTGGATTACCTTGCTATTTCTTATGGAAGAATTTATGCAGACTGAGCCATAGGAGTAAGCGGTAGACTGTCTCCCAGGATCACTATGGGCATTTCAACATCCCCCACTGGAATCTTCTGGTCTGGAAAGAAAGTCCCTTCATGAAACTTTCTATATAGGGCAGTGTTCCTGAAGATGTGTGAGTCATGTCCCTTTCCTGACCACCCCACATTGTCATTGAAATGACCCTGGTGATCCACCAGCACCTGTACTACCATATAGAGGAGTAGCCCTTTCTATTGATATACTCCATCAAAAGATGGCCTGGGGTCAAAAATTGGGATATGCATGCCATCTATCACCCCACCACAGTTAGGAACTAGTGGATGGCTTTGCAGCCATGGGATTCCCTGCACAATGCCCAGAATCACAGTCCTTCATAGCAGGAGGTGATTAATGGCCCTGTACATTTACATCACTGCAACCTCCACAGTGGACTTCCAAAGTCCAAACTGATTCATGACTGACCAGTAGCAGTCTGGAGTTGCCACCTTCCACACAGCGATCGCCACTTGCTTTTCCACCATTAAGGCAGCTCTCATCTTGGTGTCCTTGCACTGCAGGACGGGGATGAACTCTGCACATAGTTCAAGGAAGGTGGCTTTGTGCCTACAAAAGTTCCGCAGCCATGGTTCATCACCTCATACCTGCATCACAATCTGATCCCACCACTCAGTGCTTCTTTCCCAAGCCCAATAGCAACGGTCTACTGTGTGCAGCTGCTCCATGAATGCCAATATCAAAACTTGAATGGTTTCTTTCCATGGCACACAGCAGGGCAGGCACCCTGGATTCTTGTTCAGATTTGCAGCTCATGAAAAACTGCAGGTTCAGTTGTGTTGTGTTCATAGCGCTTATCACAAGACTAGCAAGTGGTGCAGGAGCTATGCTTTCAGGCAGAGATGGCAGGCACAAAGTTTATAGGGGCTGTCAAAAAACAGCACAAAAACGCACTTGGAAATCTTTAGAATTATGGGATGGAGAAAACTGCATTGCATCATGGGGTGGTGATCCCACCCCCATGATGCACTGTGATCCATTCCCAGAACTCCTAGTGGGAGAAGGTGGCAATTTGCAGTGTGAGATAGCTACCCATAGTGCACTGCTCTCTGTCAGTGCTATAGCAATAACTTTGGATATGCACGGCTGACAAGAAGTAGTGCATGAATATGCACAAGTGATATAATTATAGCAGCTTATGATCGTTGACATAATTTAAGTCAACTTAACTCTGTAGTGTAGACATGGCCTTACAATGATTTAGTTGAAATGGTAAAAAACTGAAGACCTGCCCTTATACACTATAGAAAGGTGGTAAGATTTAAAATAGACCAGACCCCCTTCCTGGGGAAGACAAGGTCAGCTTTATGGTGCTAGGACACCATAATCACAAAAGCATCAAGAAAATGTCCATTTCCACTTTTGAAAATAGAATTTTAAAAAGAACTTGAAAAAACTGAAAAGATAATGAACAAAGGTATCAAAGGTATGTCAAAGATCAGTGAAACATTTATAAGTTAAAACACCAGTGTGATGCGAAAAATCTTCAAGGCAAACCCAACCCAAATACATCATTAAAGAACTGAAGAGCCACAAAGCTAGTTAACAGCTTGATTAGAAATACACAGACAAGATGATCCAACCTCAGAATAGAGAAAGAACAGCCACTCAGTGTGATAAACAGATGTCTCAAGTGATTTAATAAAGTTTAAAAAAATAAGACATGGGATAAACTGATTCAGTTTAAATCAGTTTACTAGGATGCAGCAGATTGCTATACTGCATTCTAAAAACCCCAGAGTAGACTATTAAAATTAATAAATCATACATTTATAAGAAGGCTCAAATCTCTTCTAAAGATTAAACAACCCAGAATTCAACACGAGAGAAAAACCTGGGATGATTAATTATAATTAGCCAGTGTGTTTTATACCATTTCTATCCTAATATTTTCCACACATTTGTGCAATGCTGTACACAGAAGGGAAAAAAATCCAACTCCTATGGTGATCAGCTTTTATGCCCCTTAGGTATAAGTCTTGATCATTACTTTATTTGAATGTGTTTTGTGCTGAATAATGGCACATACTCCACATAAGAAACAGCTCAGAGTCTGGCAGCCAAAAGGAAAAAAAAATTTAGAACATAACCTTAAAAGTGCCATGTATCAGACAAGTTATGGTAATAAATATGTTCATATTTAAAATCCGATTCTTTAAAGGAAGGAACAATTATTGTACAGCACTAACTCCTTAAAACCCACCCGTTCCCTTATTTTTAGGGATTATGGATTAAAATCCATAGTTCAAACACTTGTTTGATAAAGATGAACAAAAACAGCTCTCCAAGTATTACACTTTCACTGGAACCCTAGAATACATATCACAATAAAACATTCTGAATGAGCATTTACTGAATTTTCTATTTCTTATATTAAATAAAAGGACTGCCGCATAATTTGGTGGTGTTTCTATTCAGGATTTTGGTTTGGATTTATCCCTAATCAGTTGGTTGAATTTGGGGAGAAAAAAGGTGGTGCGAGTCTTCCCAGCTCCTCCCCCACAAAATAAACTCCACCCAATAAATCAGCAAAAAGGAGCTGTGGCTCACAGTAGATTGTGCAAGTGTTCAAAATGTGAGTCTCTGAGTTCCACTAGGTTCCTTGAACTTGATTCACTCTCAATAGGACTTGAAGGTGCCCATGGGCTCTGCTAGGCAACTTGGGTTTGTCTGCTTAACTGGGGAAAAAGTAAGTGGTGGTATCCCCCAAATGCCACCCGCTGGTGGCACCAAAAAGACACAGATTACAGTGAATTGTGCAGAGTTGCGATTCTCCATCCCTACAGGAGAAATGAAGCAGTTCATGTTAACAATTACATTATCTTCACTGAACACCTCACCTAGATGAATGTAGGTCACAATTCAGCATTGTTCCATGCTTTCTGCAGACATCTCTGCAACAGTTACATTCAGTTCACAATTCTGATATTTTCTTCCCAATCATAACAGCTAGATATTTACTTTTGTTGAATGAAAGTAATATTTTGGAGAACACCATGACAATTTGAGAAGTACCAGTATGCCATGCTGCTCCATACTGGCACAATCTGAGCCCTGTCCCTAATTATTGTGGCAAATTTGTGTCCACCTAGAAGCTTCATAGATTGGTTGGGACTATGCAGCATATCACCATGTCTTGGAACTTCACGTTGGTACTGGGAACAGACCTCCTGTTTCAGAATCATAGGCACCTACCAAATGAACTGACAGAGAGTCTCTACTACCCACTAACAGTGCAGCAGATACGATCATTGAGGGTTATGTACTGTGCACCAGATAGTGTACTTCAGCAAAGCATGCAATAAACCCACAATGTAGAGAAGGCCTACGACACTTTCAGAAGTTCTCATCCTGTCCAATAGAGGAAAAGCTGGACACATGCACACTAGTGATTTCATTAAAAAATGTGGTTTGCTGTTTCATCAGTACATACCTTTATATTAAATAATAAAGGTGAAACTAACTATTTTTATTGTCCTACCTATAGCACATGTGAGGGGGCTTGTTTCCACAGTGAAAATACTGAATCAGTCAAGTACCTGGTGCAGTGTTTTTCTTAACCAAAATTTAATAGAAAGGACCATGAATTACTATAGACCCACTTTATTTTATTGAATTTCAGTCTCAGAAATAGAACTCTAAACTCTAGCAATCCTTTCTTAAATATACATTTATACCTACCTGTCAAGATCAAGGATATCAAAATGTCTTTAAAACCATCCCACAATGCAGCAGACAGGAAGCAGCCTTTACTTTGTTCAAGGTTGCAAACATTTCACTAATAAAGAAATCATGCCAAGAAAGGGGGGCAGGGGGAATTTATAAGGTCAGTATTGTGACAGATTGAGGATACATCTATGCTATATTATGGACTGCATTTTGTTTTATTTCCCCTCCCCTTTTGTATTGTACCCTTCAAGTTGGGGCTCAACCCTCATATCATATTGCAACCTCCATTGCGAGCATATGTTTTGTAATGGGGGACTGACACCTAATTGAACAACTAAGTATGAGAAACTGGCACAGACCGACCTAGGGCCATCAACTCTGCTGGTCTCTCAACTACCAGCCCTTATACAAGAACCTCTCTACACAGAAACGGATGAGGAGGTGGGAAATTGGAGCCAGGGAGTCCCCCAGTGGAAGCACATTGCTAGGCAACCTGACCAAAGGGGTCAGGAACTATATTTAAAGTGGGAATACTGTCTGTGGAGATGTGTCCACCACCTCATTTCAGAAGGGCTGGAGGAAAGGGAAAGCAGGAAGGGCTGCCTAGCCTAAGGACACTGACCAAACCCAGGACTCACAAGAGAAGTGAGATCAGACTTGGGCTGTCTTCAGGACTATGTGATATTTTCCAAATATTTGTCTCTCCAGCGTGCTTTGTACATGTTTAAGAAATTCCTTTTCTAAGCCTGGGTTGCTTGTTTCCTGCCATGTTGTCCCTGAATGGGGCTAATTAAGAAATCAGAGCTCCCATAGCCAGTTGGACTCTGAGGGAGCATTTCTAAGTAACTGGAGGTTTGGAGGAGCCACTGTATGTATAGTTATGGTGATTCCTCAAGTGTCACTAAAAGAACCGTAGGTAGGTAGTCTATAGTAATGAAGACTTCTATGGCAACACTTTTCCCTTTTCATCAATAGATGAAGTAGCAAGCTCTTCCTACTCTGGAGCTTTGAATCACAGGGCTTACAAACAGAGAGAGAGAGAGAGAGAGAGAGAGAGAGTGTGTGTGATTTCTTAGGTTTTATGAAAGCAAACCGAAAAGAAAAAAAATGCCAGCATGTTGCATCATCACAGATCAACAGTGTTAGAACTGTGTAGATCCACTGCACAGTCCTCTGCCACTTGAGCTAACTGAGTGACTGGCAACAATAGCAGTGGGCACATCAGATTTGACATCCACTCTCTACACTGGCTTCCCATAGAATTGGGACAGTTCAAGGCCTTGGCTCTTATCTTCAAAGCATTCCATGGACCTGGGTCCAGGATATCTAAAAAGACCATCTAAAGCTCCAGAACAAAGACTGAGGTCAACAGAACTCTCAACAATAAGAGTAAAGATAGTCTGTGCAGGAGACAGAACTTGCTCAGGGAGCAGTCTGAAGTCCCCCCCAAAAAGCTAAGAACCATCACAAACCTCACCACTTTCTGCTCCAAGTGCAAGGCGCATTTCTTTGAACTTACCTTTTCTAACACACACCCACACAGCAACAGGTGTATTTATTTAGAACAATACAAAACCCTACCAAAACAAGACACTCCACTGCAAGACACTTCTCCTTGTAGGGAGAGGATGAGAGAACAAACCAGAGAACACGTGTAGTCATGTTGCTTAATGAACTACTGGACGGCAGTTAGATACAGCATATGTAGTTGAGCTTCTCACCTCAAAAGTGACTTCATGTCAGGAAGTGGTGTTGGAGGGGTTCTTTCACTCTAGTGCTCCCTTTATCTGTCTTGGTTCCACAACGGTCCTCTGTTTCCATGCCCTAGCCTTCTGACCACATCACCTCTTAGTCCATTCTCTAACAGAAAAGTCTGATGGCCTCTTAACACCTCCCTTGATCTGTCTGGACATTGTGGTTCTTGGCCTCTTTTACTCTTGATGCCTGTACTTCCCCTCTTTGTCAGAGATGGGAGGGGAACCCAGACCCACCCTCTCCTCTAGCACCCTGCTGTTTTAGACAACTAAGGACTGTTCCTTCAATCCCTCTATCACTTCATAGAATCATAGACTTCAAGGTCAGAAGGCACCATTATGATCTAGCCTGACCTCCTGCACAACGCAGGCCATGGAATCTCACCACTCCTGTAACAATCCCCTAACTTATGTCTGAGCTATTGAAATCCTCAAATCGTGGTTTAAAGACTTCAAGGTGCAGAGAATCCTCCAGCAAGTGACCCATGCCTCACACTGCAGAGGAAGGTGAAAAACCCTAGGGCCTCTGCCAATCTGCCCTGGGGGAAAATTCCTTCCCAAACCCAAATATGGCGATCAGCTAAACCCTGAGCGCGTGGGAAAAACTCACCAGCCAGACACCCAGGAAAGAATTCTCTGTAGTAACTCAGATCCCACCCCATCTAACATCCCATCACAGACCATTGGACATATCTACCGCTAGTAGTCGAAGATCAATTAATTGCCAAAATTAGGCTATCCCATCATACCATCTCCTCCATAAACTTATCAAGCTTTGTCTTGAAGCCAGATATGTAGTTTGCCCCCACTGCTTCCCTTGGAAGGCAATTCCAGAACTTCACTCTGATGGTTAGAAACCTTCATCTAATTTCAAGTCTAAACTTCCTGATGGCCAGTTGATATCCATTTGTTCTTGTGTCCACATTGATACTAAGCTTAAGTAACTTCCCTGAGTTGTTCCTACTTTTGCCAGGCAGGTTTTGATCTGCACAGACTCTGCTATCCCCACCTTGGATCTATGGTTCCCCACAGTTTTAGTCAGCTACAGAAGTGCTTCCTCAAAGCCACACCCAGCTACTCTCTGCAGCAGCTGAACAGTATTGCAAGCAGTCCCTCATCTTCCTAGTCCAGATGGGAGTTTCACCCTCAGCCCTCCTTCTGGGGCCAAGGTTGTCTCTCTGCCTCTTGCTTATGGGAAAATCAGTATTTCCCTCCTTCAAACAGGAGTTCCCACTCAGCCCTCCTCTGTGGGGGTGGGGTAGTGGTTTAGAACAGCTGAAAGATGTTAGCCAGCTTTGCCTTCATCTGAGCACCCTTTCCCAACTAGCGTCCCAGCTTGAAGAGTTCAGCAGACTTTCCTGCTGATGTCTGCCCCCCTATGAGGGAGGAGGCAGCATATATACTAGTCCCTTCCCCCAGCTCATTCCCAACGGTTAGAGCAAGGCTCCGCTCTTACCCGCCTGCTGTGCAAGGCTCCTGGTCCCAGGCCCTTAAAGAAACAGTGACTGACTTCCTCCCAAACACTAAGTTTCCAGGACTGCTTCCTCTTAATCCCTAGGTCTATGTATTCACAACAAATAAAAAAAACTGCTAAATATTGACATGCCGTACCATGTGACTAGAGGTGGGCTGTCGGCTAGGCACCACTACATCACAGCATGGTACAAAAACCTATATAGAAGATTACAGAATGTGGTCTAGCACTAAAAGAGAATGGGACACTTTGCCAGTGGGTTTCACAGATATTTGCTGACAGCACAGGAATGAGGAGACTCAGAAAACTTGGGTTCCATTCCAGGCTCTGGAAGGGAATGTGCTATAGTAGGCTGTCAGGGTTCCCCCCCTCCAACCTCTGAACTCTGGGGTACAGATGGGGGGGTCTTTCATGCAGATCCCCCCAAGCTTATATTCTACTAGCTTAGGTTAAAAACTTCCCCAAGGCACAAATTCCTTTCCTTGTCCTTAGATGGTATTGCTGCCAGCACCAAGTGATTTACACAAAAATTCAAGGAAGGGTCACTTGGAATCCCTATCCCCACAAAATATCCCCCCAAGCCCCTTCACCCCCTTTCCTGGGGAGGCTTGAGAATAATATACCAACCAATTGGTTATAATGTGAGCACAGACCAGACCCTTTGTCTTCAGGACACTGAAAATCAATCAGGTTCTTAAAAGAAGAAGAACTTTATTTATAAAGAAAAAGTAAAAATCACACCTGCAAAATCAGGATGGAAGGTGACTTTACAGAGTAAATAAAAAAAATTTACACAGAGGATTCTCCTCTGGCTCAGCTTCACAGTTACAAAAACAGGAATAAAACTACCTCTGTAGCATAGGAAAATTCACAAGCTAAAAAAAAAAGATAACCTAGAATCAGACTTTAAGGTCAGAAGGGACCATTATGATAGTCTAGTCTGACCTCCTGCAGGTATATCCCAGGTATATTTTCAGGAGATCTTGTACCTGCTTGGCTTCTCTCTATCTGGAGAGGGAGCAACAAAGAGAGCACAAACAAAACCTTCCCCCCCAGATTTGAAAGTATCTTCTTTCCTTATTGGTCCTTCTGATCAGGTGCCAACTAGGTTATTTGACCTACTTAACCCCTTATAGGTATGGCGATTCAGTACAGCTGCCAAGGAGAGATTTTATGCTACCCTTCTCTATATATTTATGACATAGGCACAGACTATCCATTTCCCCTCCCTTCCCCCAAGCTTGACCACTTCTGTCCCATCCTCTCTAACCTGTCTGTCCCAGTCCTGCCTCTTCCCCCTCCTGTCCCCTCTTCCCAGTCCCACTCTCCACTCTTAAGGCTTCTCATCCCAATCAAAGTCTTCTTGCCTAGCCAATCACAGTCTTCCCCTCTGGACTCTCTGTCCCTGTCAGACACACCCCCCACCTGTTCCCAATTCCAGTCTTCTTGCCCAGCCAATACTTATGTTGAGCTTCCTCAGTTAACACTTTGCACAAAGAATTTTCCTTCTGGGGCTATCACAGCACTGTATAAACATTGTTGAATTAATCCTCATATTATTGCTATGAGGCATGCAAGAATCATCAACCTTGTTTTGCAGATAGGTCATTGAGGTTATGTGGGTTGGCCAAGGTTACCTAGAATATCTGAAGTAGAATTGGGAATAAAACTAAATCTTCTGACTCCTAGTTCTGTGCATTAGCCACATGACCATCTTTCCTTGGCACCTTCACTCCAGTTCCTAGTGGACATGGCAGAAGAACTAAAATAAAATATGGAAATAGCTTACAGCAAGATTATACATTTGCATGCGGTGAAGAAGAGGAAGGCACAATCTGGGACCGTGTATTTCTGGTGCTCAATGGCTGAGAGACTGAATGGCAACTCTGGTTTTAGATTTCCTATTGGTAGGAAGGGTAAGGGAAAGAGGGCTCATAGCCCAGCACCTGCGCCTCACAAGATGATGAAATTAAGCCAGCATATGGAGCAAGGACAAGGAGAATGCACGCTGCACCCCATGAAAGGATGGGGGAGCTCCAGCTCAGATACACAATCCTCTGGAACCCTTGAAGTTATTCTAATTGAGTCAGTTAAAATATCTCTGGGTCCTCCTTTTGCTGCATGGCCACCCTACATGTCCATTCCCCAAATACAAGCCTGGACTTAAAAGCCATGATATACCCCCAATTTGACTGTCATTCTCTGGCTTTTTTCCAAATGGTTCTTGTATCATTGTAAGTGTGGCATTGTGCCATGCATCAAGTCATTCTGAATGGCTTTTATGTTAATTGTAGTGACACTGATCATCCTGCATTAGTTTAATATCTCCATGGATCTGATGGGTTTCCACCTACCTCACAGGCATTTCACTATGCTGGTAAAATGAATGATGTCCATTCACTAATAGGCCTCTGAAGTCTTTGAGGTCTATCCATACACCCACTTCAGCAGTAAGCCAAGACGGCTCCACATTATTAGTCACACTTTTCTGATTTTCAACTTGATGGGGGTGTGTGTGTGTGTGTGTGTGTGTGTGTGTGTGTGTGTGTGTGTGTGTGTGTGTGTGTGTGTGTGTGTGTGTGTGTGTGTGTGTCTTCCTGTTAAGCATCTCTCCATTACCATTGTGTGTTCTTATCTCTGTATAGATTCCTCTTTAGATACTTGTGTACATGGAATGGGGTTGTTGAATCAGCTGTTGGAAATGATTACTCAATGTCAATTATGGAAACATATTCAAGTGTCAGGGTCAGAGTTTCGTACAGCATATGTAGTATACAATGCTGTATTATTATATGTATATTACCAATAGTGTGCTAGTATTGTACAACATACGGCAGCACCTTAGGACACTAGCTGATGCAATGTAATTCAACAAAAAACCTTTAGAGATTTTTGATTGGTCATATTTTTAAAAGAAAGAATTTAGAAAACAAATACAATTTTACAGCATGATTTTTGGGTGCAGCATTTTAGAGCTATGAATGCCATCTTCAGAAAAAGCTATGTGACCACAGTAGGTATGGGGTGGGATGACCCTAGAGCAGGGGTTCTCAAACTGGGGGTCAGGACCCCTTGGGGGGGGGTCATGAGTGGTCAGCCTCCACCCCAAACCCCGCTTTGGCTCCAGCATTTATAATGGTGTTATAAATTAAAAATACTTTAAAAAATATTATATTTAAAGGGAGGGTTTGCACTCAAAGGCACGCTGTATGAAAGGGGTCACCAGTACAAAAGTCTGAGAACCACTGCCCTAGAGCAATCAGGGCCAGGGTGACTTCCTGAAAGGTTCAAAGCCATAGAATGCTGCTCCTTAAAACTGCATAGAACCCAGCCCTGAACCCTGACTCATGCAAGTATTTCTTACTGGCAGAAGCAAGTCGATAAAGCTACTTTTGCGAATGAAGGTTTGCAGGATCAGGCCCCTAGATCATCAATTCCTCAATCTAGGAACCCTATCATCCTATGTTTGTAAAACATAATACCATTACTGCATCACAACATATACAACAACTAGAGGAAGGGATCTAGGAGGGAAACAGAGCGTACCACTGACGAATCCACCCTGGCAGATTCATGCAATCAAAGGCACTATGTATGCACTTCAGAAAGTTTTGCTGGTTTAGATAAACTTTTTTACAAAACAAAAAGAAAGAATGAAAACTGTGGGGGTTTTAATTATGTGAACTGTTTTTCCCTGGAGGGGGGAAAAATGCATTTTCACTGTAGAAAATATTTGATTTTGAACAGTACCTATAAATTGGATGGAGACTGTTCAACAGCTTTGCTGCATGTTATTTTTCCATCCCAACCACTGGGGATTCCCCCACATCCCACCTACACACAAAAGGAGGGACAGAGTGAATAAATAGAGAGCAGGTCATTTCTCAATATCCCAGATGGCATAGGGTGAAATCCATCTCTGCACAGGAGGGGCCAGGAGAAGGCCTAAATACACTTAAATCCCACATAAGCCCCTAGGGTGAATTTCACCCTAATATTCCAGAATTATCTGGGAAGGGTATTCACCTCCTTCCTAACAACTGCCAATTTAGTTGCCATGTTACCAGAGCAACATTAAATATTAAGGCTCTCTTACAATAAAGAAATCTCACATATAAAAATTCCTGCCTGCTTCGTATGAAAAAGCTCGTAATTTTAAAAAGAACAGTTAAAGAAAATAGGCTGACCTACTGAAATATCTTATGAGACATAAAACAAAGTACTAATAAAATGCGACTCGGAATTTCAGGTATCTTGATTCACCAAAACGCTTTTATATGACGGATATAAAAACTGAGCACTCAAATGAAAAATCACCACTGCATTTTTAAAACTCCACTTATTTTCAAAGAGTGAAATCTGTGACTGAACAAACATTAGTGGTTCTATTTTGCACAGCTTTCCATGGCAATGAAGTGAAATTATATTTCTTTTAATTATGCTTTAGTGATACTTCATTGATCTAAGTGTGTTCTCACAAGGGTGAAATGGATGTGTTGGCTCTTGGGCCAGTTCCCAGGTGTCCACATCACTAAAAATTACCACTAGAATAGATACTAACCATGCTAGCAGCTCAGCAGAGAGGCCATTTCCTATTGGAATTTGGAAGACAGCCTAAATGTAATACAGCCTGTACAGCAAAAAAAAAAAAAAAAAAAAAAATCACTAAATATGGCAACTGTCAGTAAAACAGCCAGGCACACTGGACCCCTATGATTTTCAATCACTTATTCCTATATGAGAAGTTTCCACCTTATCTAAGAGGACATTTTGCCCCAAGTTCCAAATGAAGGGGGGGGTGGGGGAAGAGATGTTAAAAAGACTCTGCTAAAACAAACTGACAAGGCTACTGCGGACCTTGCCATCTGCAGGAATTATTTCAGCTTTGGAGTTTCATTAGAGATTTAGCAGCAAACTGATATGCTCCAGCTTTGCAGATTTAACCAGTGCCTTCATTTCTAGATTCCTGCAGTATTAATTTGCAATGCTAAAAGGAAAAAGGAAAAGAAGCAGCAGCCCAATCAAGAAAGTCTCTCCCCCCCCCCCCCGCCCCACAAGTGCAGCTTGCACAACATTCCACTAACTTCATTAAAGTTGCTTTTGGTAGAGCTCTACAACTGTATTATACAATTCATATATTTGATAAAGAGACAAAAAACACAGTACAGGCAATCATCTTTGGTTTCACATCAGTAATCTTTTTGGAGTACAAAAGCAACCAAGGATAAACGTGTTGTACGTATATAGTAGGTTTCATCTAAGGATCTCAAACCACTTTGCTAATATGGCTTGACTACACTCCAGGATCAGTGGTGGCTTCTGTTTCCCCCTTTGCTGATTTAATAGTAAAATAGAAAACTTGTCTAAGAGACCTGAATAAAGCGTACAGCTTTCATTTCAGAATACTGCAGGAATTGGTGTTTGGATCATCAGGAAAGAACAAACCCATAAAGAAGCTGGAGGAATGTGATTGGTGAAAGAAGAATGTGTTTGGTAAAAAGGAACTTGTAATGGAATGTGACCCAATATAGAGATTGTCAATTAAAAGAAAAAAATTTTAGTAACAATGAAGTATTGCTGCTTTCCTATTAGTTATTCTATATGTTTTTGTCTATAGCCTTTGGCTCCTCTAGTCATTATCTGCCAGGAAATGCGGTCCACATCTGTCATCATTACTTAATTATAAATTACTTGTAATGCTGAGAAAGGATTCAAGCTAATGTACAGACATTCATTTCATTTTCTAGAAACATCCTATAAATGCCAATTAAAACTACACCACCCATAAAAAAACCAAACCTATATGCCGACGGTTGTTTTCCTTTTTCATTATAAGGATGATGAGCTGACAAGGCATGTGGTGTTGATTATTTATGCCTACCAGTGGTTGAATCTATTTGGGCTGGAAGACTCATACCTAAAGGGGATGATGAGGAATATTAAAAAAAGAATGCTTTGTCTTTGTAGTAGAGAGACCAGAGAGGTAAGGTAATATCTTTTATTGGACCAACTTCTGCTGGTGAAAGAGACAAACTTTCAAGCTACACAGAGTTCTTCTTCAGGTTTGGGAAATGTACTCAGAGGCTGTGTCACAGCTAAATAAAAAGGGTAGAACAGATAGTTTAGCATAAGCAGTTAACACATATTTCAAAGGACCACTCAAAGTGAAGTGGCCAGTTAACACCTCTGCAGTCATAGGACCAAAAAAAAAAAAAAGGGAAGGGGTTAGTACGTTATAGATTTTAATAATAAAAGACACTGGATTTAGAGTTTAAGTCCATGATTTTTAGTGTCTAGCAAAGTTATGACTTTAGTCTCCTAGTCCAATAGTTTCAAAATATGAGCCAGGTTTCCTTTGAGGATGAGAGGTCAGATATGGAGTGACTGTTCTGTGAAACTTGTTCACCTGTGGATGATATGGTGTTTTTGTCCTATTTTTCTGTGCTAGTTCATTCAAGAGTATTATGATAGGGCATTTAGTGCCCTGGATGAGCTACACCACATGTTGAGATAGGCAAATGTAGGACCCATGGATCTTCAAAAGGTGTGTTTGGAGAGTATTAATTGCCGTATCAATGGAAATATGTCTGCATGTTTTGCATCTGTTATGGCAGGGTCTGGTGCACTTTACGTTGGTAGGTCCTGATCTTTGGGGAAGCTTGCTTCTCATGACGAAAAACTCCCAACCTTCCCAAGCTCAAGGCCAGAAGAGGGAGTTTGGGAAAGGTTTCTTTTAAGATGTGGTCCCTAACTGAAGAGCAAATTCAAATTGAGCAAAATCTGTAGTCCCTACTTTCCACCATGGCAACAGAATTGCACAAAAAACAGTAACTGTCAAGTTTAGTGGGAACAAGCTTGGGGGGGGGGGCAGGCGTGAGGAGAGAAGAGAAAAATCAACTGACCTAGGGCTATGAGCATTGGCCTTGTCCCTAGTGTACTCCGTTTCAGAGTACTGTGCACTAGCAGCTGTATCCAATTTGTGGTCAGGCAGATGAATCAATCCATGAGAATCATCACAGGAACTTTCAAATCAACACCTCTATTGGCTTGCTGTATTAGCAAACAAACAAACATCCAGCTATCCATCAAGCTAGAGCCACAGCACAAGAATTTAAATGTGCCAAAGACTACACAGAAATTCCCATCCAGCAGGTTATGGATAACATAACTCAACACCACCTGAAATCATGAAAACCACTATGGACTGCATGTCTCTGGATCCAGCCAGGAAATGGCAAAGTGTCTGGACCTCATTTACTGTTCCAAAAAGCACTCTACTACTAACCCAACAAGCCACCCACCTGGTTTTGATCTACCAAGCAGACTTCGGATCACACTGAACAAACCATGGAAGATGCAGCTACTTGATGCACAAGTGGAAAAACCAAAGAGTAGAGAGACTTTGTGTGACTCTGGTGAGAACAGCCAAACCATTGAACACATAATACAGTGCCCCAAATACGGATTCACAGGTGAATTGGATAATATGCACAATGTCACAGAATAGGCCTTGAAATGATCTATGGACCCACAACTGCATTTACAAAATGTTGCTCTGAAGATGCTATACATACACAAAAGGGAAAGAATTGAAGAAAAGGGTCAAGTCACACCCATGGGACCCAGGGAGAAGGATATACGGGTGTGCCTGATGGGGTCTAGCAGACAAACAGATGGGAATATGATGGACCCCATCACTCTGCCAGCAGACTGAGTCATTACAGACACTAACGGTTGTTCTTGGATTCTAATTCTGGGAATGTGGGAATTTATTTTTCCTTGATGTGTTATTTTTTGTAATGATGTAACAGGGTTAAACCCAGAGGGCTCAAGTACACGTCTGCCATGGCCAGACACTCACGGTCAAGGTGGTGAACTCACAGTCTACCCATCACACATACATCCAGTAAAAAGAGAACTGATGAAAATGAACATGCAGTTTCAATAAAGTAATTTTAATTCTATATTATCAGAAACTACTTAATTACTGAGGATTTCTCAGAGATTAGCAACAGGTTAATTACATCACCTCCTTTCAGCCAGTCTTTAGTCCTCTGCCTAAATCAACAGTTCTTAAAAGAATAAGTTGTCATGAAGCCCCCTTTGCATTTCATATATACTCACTTTGTAAACATTTTGCTCCAAAAACACAGGCTTCAGCCACTTGGAGGTTAAGTAATACCTCCACTAGCTGTATAACATTGGGGCTTAAATAGCCTCTGCAACCAGCAGTAACTAGAAGGCAGTATGATCGCATGCACTGTTGAGCAGGATGGAGTCAGACTATCAGCCAGTACATTACAGCAAAGCCACCCCCTCATTTGGTTCTGCATTTTACATCTCTTAGCCTAGTAAGAGCGGTGTTTTTGTGTGTTCTAAGATGTAGATAGGCTGGAATGTTCAACACACAGTTCTAGTAAGTGAGAGGAAGTTAGGCAATGATGAAATTACATTTCATCCTTAATCAGGATTAACAGATCAATAAATAGTTGAATATATGAAAACATTCACAGAAAACTGGCAGAAATAGGCATAAAAACCCAAAGATACTTCTAAACAAAGTAATAGGTACTGTATGACAGATTCATATCTTGGTAATATTCTATTGCATGTGTCATAGTTCCTAAGTAAGCTGTACCTCTGATCCCGCTTGGTGTCTCCAAACATACACCCCTTAAGGTCTTAGACACGTGACTGCTTGAGGTCTCTTAGTATAGAACCTCACAATTCTCCCACTCGCAGGCTGGGCCCCGGATTGCAGTCTCTTAGTACTAACCATGATTTACCTCAGCAGTTTGGATTTATGCCCAGACCTTCCAATTCTGTTTCCTCCAAGAACAATGTCAGTGGTTAATACAGCAATCAAATAGCCGCCTTAAAGGAAAGTATTTAGAACAAAAAGCATTTAAGAGAAACCATCTTAAACCCAATAAAAGAATACTACACAACTGACTAGCTTTGCAGGGGTTTAACTATCTACATGGGCACTCACCCCAACTTTGCAGGAGTTAAGTCACTTTTTAAATTGTTTATAGATCTTCTGATCTCTATCCTCCTAGCCTGGCAAAACAGCTATGTCACTTCAGCCTAGAGCCATGATGCATGCCACTGTCTTTACTGGGAGATTGCCCATCTGGGACCATAGTGTGGCCTTCCTGTTTATTTGTCTCACAGCCTCCTATTAAGCTAGATCAGTGCATTCCTAGAGGCAAGTCTCATAACCCCAATATACAATTATTTCGCCTTGCTAGCCAAGTCACATAGTGTTCATAAAATTATTACATAGCACTGTACAGTAGGTCCAGATAACGTGCATCCAAGAATTTTAGAAGAGCTGTCTGAGGAGCTTGCTGAAACATTAATGTTGATTGTCAATAAATCTTGGAATATTGGGGAAGTTCCAGAACAAAACTAATCTTGTGCCAATATTTTAAAAAGGGGATGACCAGGATAATTGTAGGTCTGTCAGTCTGACATCAATCCCAGGCAAGATAATGGAGAAGCTGATCCAGTGCTTGATTAATAAAAGAACTAAAAGGAAGGTAATATTTATATCAGTATGGTTTTATGGAAAATAAATCCCATTTAACTTGATTTTTTTTGATGTAATGACAAGTTTGGTTGATAAAGGCAATAGTGATGATATAACATACATGGGCTTCTATAAAGCATTTTTGACTTGGTACTGTACACCATTGCATTAAAAAAACATGACATTAAAGGGATTAAAAGCTGGCTGACTGACAGGTCTAAATATGTAACTGTAAATGAGGAATCATCATCGAGCAGGTGTTTCTAGTGGGGTCCTGCAGGGATCAGTTCTTGGCCTGATGCTATTTAATAATTTTTTATTAGTGACCTGGAAGAGAACATAAAATCACCACCACCTACCTGAGGTACAAATATTTGATAATGGGCTGTTCAACCTAGCAGAGAAAGGTCTAACATCAGTGACAAGAAGTTGAAGCTGGAAAATTCAGACTGGAAATAAGGTGTATATTTTAAACAGTGAGTAATTACTCATTGGAACAATTTACCAAGTGTTGTGGTGGATTGTCCATCACTAACCATTTTTAAAATCAAGATTGGATGTTTTTCTAATGTTTGATGTTTCTCTGCTTTCAGAATTATTTCAGGGAAATTGTATGGCCTATGTTATACAAGAGGTGAGATTAGATGATCAATATGGTCCTTTTTTACCTTGGAATCTATTTGAATTATACATGCACTGCATGTCTGTCATAGCTTGAAGCAGTCTGATATCCTGACTAATACAGCACCAGGTGACTTGAAAATGGGACTTCAGTGCTATTTGAAAATTTTAGTTGAGATGATCAGTGTCCCTTCTTGCCTTAAAAATATATAAATAAAATCTATTCATAGCTTATCATATTCCATCACCTTAGTATCTGGACACCTGGCATTCCCAGTGTAAACCCACAGCAAGGCTTTGAATACAGCCGACACAGTATGAATCCTGCAGTTACTCTGTCAGTGAAAATATTCATCTCTCCCACTCCCCATCTTAAACAGCTGGACGGAGAGCGGTCTTACCACTAAAAGAAATGCTATGTCTTTTGCATAAATGTGCATTCTGACAAGATTTTGAAATAAGTCCTTTTCCTCTTTCTCTCTCTCATGCACACACTTGCACTCAGACACGTTTAGTCCCATCTGTCAATGAGGAAAGTGGTGCTTGATCAACCCTTCAAGCTCATATGAACTGTATCCTTCTTATTGCATAGAAACAGTCCGCTCTCTCATGTAATCTAATCCCATAAGTTGTAAGAATAGTAATATTTTAATTTTAAAGTTGTTAATTCATAAGATCTGAATTCACATTATCATCACTAGAGACTAAAATCCTCCATTTATCCAGATATAACGTTAGCAACCTTGTGGCCAAAATAGAGTCTGCTCTGCAGGCAGCTCCAACTGAGAAAAGGTATGCACAGGAAAGCAGCGGGGAAGATCTCTTCCATCCTAGGGGTACCTTGTTCCATACCCCCCAGAGTGAAAACACACTAGAATAGTACAATGAATATAGGAAATGGAAATATTTATTCAGAGGGATAAATGGAGAAAAAACAGAGGAAAGATGAGGAGAGTGGTAAAACAGGGTTACATTCAACACAAGGGCCCACAGTCCCAGTGGTATCACAGTCTGAAAGGGGAGACACCTACCAATGCATCTGCATTCAGAGTCCAGGAGTCCTGGGCAAAGTTCCAATCTGGTGGGGAGTCTTGGGTGTTCCTGGTCATCTTCAGGATCAGTCAACTTTACCCAAAAAAGAACAGATATAGCATGAGTAATGGTGACATACTAGAGCCTATGCCCACACCTTACTACTACCACCACCCACCTACTGCCTGCCAGTCTGAATCCCCTGAATCAAGATTAAAGCAAGTTCAATCTCCTTGGTCATTCCATCCTTCGTCTCTGCTGAGGATATCAATAAGAGAGCTAATAGATGCCAGTTTTGGTGCTATTTTTGTGATGAGTCAGTGTTGCCTACCGACTAGAGCACTGAACTGGGACTCAGGAGACCTGGATTCTATTCCTGACTGTGTTACTGCCCTGCTGCTTGACCTTTAGCAAGCCACTTTCCCACTCAGTCTCCCTAACTGTAAAATGGGGATAACTACTCCTTTTACAGCACTTTGAAACCTACTGATGAAAAGCTCTATATAAGAGGTGAGTATTTTAAGTAGTATCCATTGAGAAAGGAACTAAGGCTACTAATTTATTTCATGGAGGCAACCAAATATTTAATGATGGTAACAATCCTTGGTTGTTACTGACTCAGTATTGCCAATCTCAAGAGATCAAAAATCATGAGTCAGCCCATTTAAAAACAAAACAAAAAAAACAAAAAACCACCCACACTAAATTGTGGTTTTCTGTCTTGATTTTTGACCTCTCCTTGCCCAAAAGACAATTAGAGTTGTCCACTCTCCCAAATTTATTGGGAAAGGTGATTTTGACCCCCAGTCTCACCTCCACATCTATCCATCCCTTAACCAGCAATTAATTCTGACCCTTGCTGGACCACCATCTCACACTCTGATCAGAGCCTTGCTCCCATCCCCCTTCCCCCCAAACACCTCTTTTGTCCCTACAAGCCAGAAAGGCTCAGCATCACAATATGTGTCATATCTTTCATTACCTGCACTGTTTAGACACAGACCCAGGCTGACTAGGTCTGGTGGAATTAGCTGCATGCTAAACTGAACAGAGAATGCCAACTTGCTTTCTGACACTGGAGATGGAAGAGGTTGCTTTCAGGGATTGGGGATGTAGGAGCACTGGATTATATGGAAACAGATTACTAGCTCAGTATAGCCACAACCAAACTTCAGTTAACTGGGAGTTTCAGTTAAAATGAGAAAGAGCATTTTGCCCATTTGTGTCATTTAGCTCTGCTAACAGTAATTTGAAGTGGAATGTGCATGTCAGTGTGTATGGAGAAGAAACTCACAACTGTATTATAGCAACTCCTATTGGACTGTGGTATTTTTAGTGCTCATTGTTCTTCTTGAGTGCTAACTCATTTCTGCCATAGTGCAGGAAAGCACCTTGCAAGCTTTCCATCCCCACTTCTGTATGTCCACTTCAGACCTGATGTGCAACAAACACTCCCAATATTTCATAGCTAGAACTATCTTGAACTAAAGCTCCTGATTATGTGGAGAGAAAAAAAATAAGACTTGCAATTTCACTTGTGACAGACTAGAATTTGAAGTTGGCTCTACAGGATGAAAAGCTAGTGCACTCACCATTGCATCTTCTGTTAAAAGGAACTCTGGGGAGACAAAACAGGGTGCTAGAAAGATGCAGAATGACACCTGGAATTACAATCTGTTTGAGCACAATAATTATAGATGATAAAGATCAGCTATATTGTTGCCTAAATCATCTTTACCAGGAGGACATATACCCTTATGCAGGAGACAGATAGTAAATTGATATTACTATGCACTATGATCTCAGCCACCACCTGCAAACAAGTTAAAACTGATGGACCAGCAGCACTACTTCTAAAGTCAAGCACACTGCATACCATGCCTTTCTAAAAAAAAAAAATCATTGACTAGAGGATTTCGTGCACTTCTTAAATTTCTGCTGCACAAATTGTGTTTGAGAGCCAGAAAATGGCTTTGCCTCAGAAATCATTTCACTGTAGCTCACTGCCAAGCAACACATGAACACTAGCACAAGTGTACAATTCTTCAGAGCCATTACTGTGTATTGCACCAACAAGTGCCAAGCTTAAAGGCCACTTTTGTATGAGGAAACCATTGTATTCTCAGAGCAAAGTCTCTTTGAAATAAATGGAATGTGGGCACATGATCTGTTTTCCATTGACTGCAAGGGGGCCAGCTGCATGAGTATGAGGCTGCAGGATTGGGTCCAACATTAGTAAAAATCCATCTACAAAGGTTGACCTACATTTAGAGGTAGATTCCAATTCTGATGTTGATGGATACAGAGTTATTTTTCTGGTAAAAGGGCAAGGTAAATTCAGCTCAGCTGTATGGCGATCACAAGTTGATTATTCTCAATTTAT
Organism: Eretmochelys imbricata; assembly: GCF_965152235.1. NCBI lineage: Eukaryota > Metazoa > Chordata > Testudines > Cheloniidae > Eretmochelys > Eretmochelys imbricata. The sequence continues at coordinate 158,893,245 of NC_135574.1, forward strand.
GATGTCTATTTCTTTTGAAGAACCCCTTAGCAACCTTGGATGAAATCCCAGCTCCATTGAAGTCAACAGCAAAACTCCCATTGATTTCATTAGGGCCAAAATTTCATCCTATGAGTTATTGGAGCAGAGCCAAAGCTCACCCACTTCTTGGTGGTGAAAACTAACCAAGGGAGAAAACTGTCCCTCGTAACAAAGTGATTTTGGGGGAAAATTCCACTGGGGGTGTGATAGGTTGTGATCACAGGAACACCCTTTGGGACTGCCACCTGATGTGCCGAGACTACCTCTGAGCCAGTTTTCCCTGGCAGCTTGGGACTTCAGTGCCCTGCCTGGTTTGAGACAGACATGCTAGCCTGCTACAAACACAGACCCAGCTCTGAACAACATCCCACAAAAGCTGCAGGCTTAACTGAAAACAGCTTAAGAAGTGTTCCTTTCTCCAACACTCAGATGCCCAGCTCCCAATGTGGTCCAAACCCCTAATAAATCTGTTTTACCCTGTATAAAGCTTATACAGGATAAACTCAAATTGTTCACCCTCTATAACACAGAGATACGCACAGCTGTTTGCTGCCCCCCCCCCCCCAGTATGAATACATACTCCAGGTTAATTAATAAGTAAACAGTGATTTTATTAAATACAAAGATTAGGATTTAAGTGGTTCCAAGTAATAGACAGAACAAAGTGAATTACCAAGCAAAATAAAATAAAAACACGCAAGTCTAAGCCTAATACAGTAAGAAAGTGATTACAGATGAAATCTCACCCTCAGAGATGTTCCAATAAGTTTGTTTTACAGACTAGTCTCCTCCTAGTCTGGGTCCAGAGGCCACTCACACCCTTGTGGTTACTGTCCTTTGTTCCAGTTTCTTTCCGGTATCTCTTGAGCCAACTGAAGACAAAATGGAGGGGTCTGCCAGGACTTTATATAATTCCTCTCTTGTGGGTGGACACCCCTCCGTCCCCCTGTCTAGAAACCCAGCTACAAGATGGAGTTTTGGAGTCCCATGGGCAAGTCACATGTCCATGCATGATTCAGAACTTTACAGGCGGCAGCCATTGTTCACATGCTACCTTGAACCTCCCCAAGTAGACTTCTGATGTGGATTGGAGTCTCCAAGGTCCACTGTCCATTAAGTGTTTCTTGATTGGGCGCTTAACTTCCAAATTCCTTTCTTAAGAAGCTGACCAAATGCCTTACTAAGGCTAATTAAATAAGTACACAGCAAATATTCATAACTTTGAATACAAAAAGTGATACATGAATATATTCAGTACATCATAACCTTTGTAGAGATATGTTACATGGCATATGCAGCATAAAACATATTCCAGTTACCACAGAATCATAGAATATCAGGGTTGGAAGGGACCTCAGGAGGTCATCTAGTCCAACCCCCTGCTCAAAACAGGACCAATCCCCAATTTTTCCCCAGATCCCTAAATCGCCCCCTCAAGGGTTGAACTCACAACCCTGGGTTTAGCAGGCCAATGCGCAAACCATTGAGCTATCCCTCCCCCCCAATGTATGTACATTCATAAGAATATTTCCATAAAGCATTATGGGGTGTAACATCACAGGGGGTTCCTCATAGCACTCTCCTTCCTCAGAGCCCCCTCTGTAGGTATTTCCATAGAACTAGGGCAATTTCTGAAATCCTCATACATTTAAGTTTTCCATTGAAGTCACTGAGCCCTTAAAATTGAAATTAAAGCAAAGCAACGCAGCATGATCCACAAAAGCAGTACATTCTGAGTTAAGATTGTCATAACACATTTAGGCACTCGGAAGCTATGGTAATGGGGGGCATTATAACACACAATAAAGTCCACACACCAATGGCCATCAATAGATAAGAACGGCTATACTGGGTCAGACCAATGGTATATCTAGCCCAGCATCCTGTCTTCTGACAGCAATCAATGCCAGATGCTTCAAAGGAAATGAATAGAACAGGGTAACTATCAGGTAAGCCATCCCCTGTCATCCAGTCCCAGCATCTTGCAGCCAGTAGCTTAGGAACACCCAGAGCATGGGGTTGCATCCCTAACTTGGCTAATAGCCATTGATGGACCTATTCTCCATGAACTTATCTAGTTCTTTTTTTAACCCATTTATACTTTTGGCCTTCACAACAGCCCCTGGCAACAAGTACCACAGGTTGACTGTGTATTGCATGAAGTAGTACTTCCTTATGTTTGCTTTAAACCTGCTGCCTAGAATTTCATTGGGTGACCCCTGGTTCTTGTGTTATGTGAAGAAGTAAACTTCCCCATTCATTTGCTCTACACCATTCATGATTTTATAGATCTGTCATATCTCCCGAGGGCCCCCCCGGTCATCTCTTTTCCAAGCTGAATAGTTCCAGTCTTAGTATCTCCTCATATGGAAGCTGTCCCAAATCCATAATTTTTGTTGCTCTTCTCTGTACCTTTTCCATTTCTAATATCTTTATTGAGGGGCCAACCAGAACTGCATGCAGTATTTAGTGTTGTTAACTTTCTAATTGCACAAAACTGAACATGCTTGCCCCAGCCTCTTTTGAGGCCTCATCCCCCACTCACTCCAGCCCCCCTCCCACATTCACTTTAACTGGGCTAGAGCAGGGGGTTGAAGCGCAGGAAAGGGTGAGGGCTCCAGCTGGGGGTGTGGACTCCATGGTGGGGCCAGAAATGAGGGGTTCCAAATGCAGGAGTGGGCTCCAGCTGGGGGGTGCAGGCTATAGGGTGGGGCTGCGGATGAGGGTTTGGGGTGCAGGAGTGGGCTCAGGGCTAGTGGGGGATGCAGGTGAGGGAGGGGGTGCCGGCTCTAGCTGGGGCCGTGGGCTGGGGCCAAGGGGTTTGGAGTGCAGGAGGGGGCTCCGGGAGGGAGTTAGGGGGTTTGGGTATAGGAGGAACACTCTGTTTCAGGTCAGGGGTATGGGCTCTGGCCAGGCAGTGCATACCTCAGGCAGCTCCTGATCAGCAGCGTAGCAGGGCTAAGGTAGGCTCCCTGCCTGCCCTAGCACTGCACTGCTCCTGGAAGCAGCCAGCATGTCTGGCCCCTAGGTGGAGGGGCCAGGCGGCTCTGCGCCATGCCAATGGGAGCTGCAGAGCTGGCGATGGGGGCAGCACGTGGAACTTCCCTGATCGCCCCTCCGCCTAGGGGCCAGATATGCCAGCTGCTTCTGGGGAGCTGCACAAAGCCAAGGCAGGCAGGGAGCCTGCCTTAGCCCTGCTGTTCTGCCAACTGGACTTTTAATGGCCTGGTCAGCTGTGCTAACCAGAGCCACCAGGGTCCCTTTTCAACCAGGTGTTCTAGTTGAACCCCAGATACCTGGCAAACCTAGCAGTATTCGAGGTGTGGGCATACCATGGATTTACATAAGACAGTAAATATGACACTATATCCCATTTCTAGTGGTACCTAACGTTCTGTAAGCGGTCTGGACTGCTGCTGCACGCTGAGCAGATGTTTTCAGAGAACTATCCATGACGACTCCAAGATCTTTGAGTGGTAATAGCTAGTTTAGACCCCATCATTATGTGCGGATAGTTGGGATTGATGTTTTCCAATATGCATTATTTTGCATTTATCAACACTGAATTTCATCTGCCATTTTGTCGCCCAGTCACTTAGTTTTGTGAGATCCTTTTGTTACTTATTGGAGTAATTTTGTATCCTTTGGAAACTTTGCCACCTCATGGTTTGCCCCTTTTTCCAGGGCAAGTTTGTGGATAGTGCTACCTGTTCTACTACAATGTAACAGTCTGTCTCTAAAGACAATAAGCTAAAAATACTCTAATACTGCTCAACTTCTCAGATGAGATAGGGCTAACCCTGCTGCACTGCCCTAATAAAAACTGGATTGAGATAAAGGTGCAGGAGAACCAACTGGAAAACAGCCTTACTCTTATAGTTTAGCTTCTCAGCCATAATGTTATTTTAATCTGGGTTGTATATACGTGTTTAATGGAACAGTGGATGCATAATGATCTGACTTCAGTCATGACAGCAACAAAGTACTGTAGTGCTTGTAATTATTTATTCTGTGCCACAGAACAGGTCTAATTAGAAGTTGACATGAGCAGGCCCAGCAATCGGAAGTGTACCTGACATGATTATTTCACTTCCATACACTGAATAATTGCATGCTCCTCAGGCTGTATTTCTTGTTGTGTCCTAGCCTATTTAGTTAGAAATGCATTTCTGGTAACACAAGCCACCCACACACACACACACACACAGCTTAAGAAATAAAAAATTCCATTTATCATTTAAATTCCACTCCCTACTTCACTGGAGACAAGAGCAGATGACTGTTGCCTCATCCACTCCACCAATGACACCAACCTTGACCACTGATCTGTTTGCTTCTCCCACTGCTGATTTCACTTTTCCTTCCATGCCACTTCCTAGTCAGTGGAAACAGTCCTTGAACTTATTCCTAATTCCACCACCTTCAAGCCTCTCCTACCATGAAGCCCACAGAAAGTCAGTCAACAGATTGGTTCAGTTCAGTTCAGTAGAAGAGCTTTGTTTTTTTAAAAGCCTGACAGATATATACACAGTAATGTTTTCTACTAGCAGCATTCCCATTGAGATCTTTGGGAATTGTCCCTTGATCTATGTACAATCTAGAAGTGCCACCACGAGGCTTCACAATGTTCAAGCAGAGCATAGTGTTGCACTTGAAAACAAAAGCCAGCATCTTATAGGACAAGAGTAAGTAGTGCCTGTACATGTCAAGCAAGAATAGACTAGTAAGTTGTCTTAACCAGCACTGTCTACAACCCTTTTTCTGTGAAACATTTAGCTAGGATGTAGTTGTCATAATGAAATGAGGGAAAAAGTACTCCAGTAATGTGGTACATTGTTTTACAAACTTTCAAAGAAAAGTATTAGTCTAATACTTGCTTGTCATACATAAGCCAAGAGAAGTTTAAGCTGCAAACAGTGCAAAATTATATTTAAATCCATACTGATTCTGAAGCCCCAAACTGAAACCCTCTGTACTTTGGGAAAAGTTAAAATTAATCTCTAATTCTGCATCCAAAATGTGTTGCTTGAGCCCATCTCCAGACATAAAATAGCCTCTCATGCTGCTTCCTAGTGAGGCAGTGTAAGACAGCCTTGCCCTGTTCCAGGGCAGCATAGCCTTGTATTTAAGGCAATAGACTAGGTCTAAGAAAACTGGGTCCAGTTCCCAGCTCTGCCACAAGCTTCTTGTACAATCTTGAAGAAGTCACTTATCTCTCTACAGCTCAGTTCTCCAGCTAGCTCAAAGCGGTACTGTGAATATAAACTCAGCCTTTGTGAGGTGCCCAGACACTGCAGTAATAGGATCCACAGAAGTATAACAGTAGTCCCTGGAGTCAATGGATATTGACCTCTGCCATGTGACAGCAGTCTAGCCTTTTGTAACTGACCTGTCATGCAATGGACCAGGAAATAAAGATTTGTCTCTTACCAGCATTCCTGTGTGTCACACCCTTTTTACAATAAGTACCTAGGCACTGCTGACTCCAGTGGTTTCTATCTAGCCTCTAGTCAAGTGAATGAAGCTCACTTTTTCTGTACATATTGGGAAAAAATGCACAGCTGCTCTCAGAAACAGACTAAACTAAAATTAACTTTTTCCTGTTGAGCATTTCCTAATTACTCAAAAAAAACAACCCCTCACATTCTGTGAAGAAAAAAACCTCACATTTCCTTTCATTTGATTTGCAGTTTATAAAAGCTGTCAAGCTCATGCAATATTTAAATGTTTTCTTCCAGTCCTCATGCTGGAAGTTTAGTCATTCAATCTGGAATATGAAGTACTGTATCTGCATTAGTATTCACCATGTGCTTTGCCACACTTTACTATTGTCTCAAGTGGTTTTACTATCCTAGGGAGATAGAGTTTAAATTGATAGAGTGACAATGATGGAAGGAAGAGCACAGATTAAAAAATAATTAAAAACAAGTTCACATCATATTTTACCACTGACCCATATTAAAAAAAGTCTCACTGTAACAATCAATAGTTTACCATATAATAAGCAACTATTATGCAGAAAGTTTAGTGATTACTAGAGGATAAAATGTTAAAAGAAAGCCATTATAAAGGATATCATCAGATTTTTAATCTCTCTCAAATGGTATCAGTCATTTCAGAGATAGGTCTAATGGCTGGACCAGTGAGAGGACTGGGGAATCAAGAGAACTCTGCTTTATTCTGACACCAACTGCATGTTTGACACAGAACATATCACATTTAGCCACTTAAATAAATGGCCAGATTCTCACTGATTGACTTGAACTGCAGATTGTAGGTGCTCAATGGAAGTACTTGAGGCACCTTAGAGACTAACAAATTTATTTGAGCATAAGCTTTCGTGAGCTACAGCTCACCGATGAAGTGAGCTGTAGCTCACGAAAGCTTATGCTCAAATAAATTTGTTAGTCTCTAAGGTGCCTCAAGTACTCCTTTTCTTTTTGCGAATACAGACTAACATGGCTGCTTCTCTGAAACCTGACATTTATTACTATTATTCAAGTTTAAAGTGCTTTGGATTTTTTGCAACAATATACAAAATAAACACAAAGCATTATTATTAGAGATCATATAAATTATGGAAGAGGCAGTGTAACTATAGCTTGAGGAAATGGGTAGTTTCCTTAAATATTCTGAGAGCCTTCTAGCAGCCTCACTGTCTATGTTTCAGAAGCCAGCAAAATCCTGCCAGAGTAGTAGTATGTATATGTAGCTAGGCCTTGCATGTTATGTATAGTAAGTATAAACAGTTATTTGGACCTAACTGTGCCTGGGAAGCTCTTTCACAGCTGATTGATTATTTAGAGCCTCAGCTTCAAGAGAAAAGTTAATATGTAAGAATCTCAGCTTTCATTTAAAAAAAAATGAAAAAAAATAACTTTCTAACTCTTAGTTAGAGAGAAACTGTTGAAAAGGTGACCCAAGCACACCCTGAAGGCTCAAACACCACAAGTCAGATAACAAAAACTTAAGTTCTTTATTTTATGATTTTTAAGTCAGATTCATAATTTCGGGGATCTGATTTATGATTTTTGAGCATTCAGCAGTGGCTATACTGAAGAGCCCTCCAAGAGGTGAGTCTGACTTACAAAGATCAGATCTGACCCAGAACTGTAACAAAACTTCCCTAAAATCCCTCCACAGGATCCAGAGAAGGGAGAGGGAATGCTGCAGAAGCAGCTGAGCCATTACTTTTGCAAAGAAGCAGAAAAATGGAGGATCCCTCATCTACAATATATATGGAGCATTATCTGGAACAATAATATTGTGAGAGTGTTTGTAAATTTTGAAAAAATCTTATCAACACAAAAGGGTTAGTTTTGATAAATAAATAAGAATTTCCAGGCCCATTTCCAGTTTCTTCCTAGAGGCACTGGAAAAATTCCTACTTCTCCGACACACAAACACAGTAACCTCTCAGGATAATTTCATCTGAGAATACTTAACTTTTAAAACTTTTAAAAGTTAATCAGGGCCTATGTGAAATAGATTATTTTCCAGTTTGTCATTGCTGCAGACTTTTGTTCAAATCCTAAGGTCACATAGGAAAGTTGTGAGATCACCAGGCCCTTGTCTGACAAACACTGCACTAGGCAGTCTTCACTGCAAGGCCCGCAAGCCAGTGGCGGTTCCCATGGACCCTACATGCGGCTCCCTGTTGATTGCACTCTCCGGTGGCAGTGGGGCTGCAGCTAAGGCAGGCTCCCTGCCTGCCCTGGCCCCATGCCACTCCCAGAAGTGGCCAGCATGCCCCCATGGAAGCCAAGGGGGTAGCAGAGGTCTCCATGCACTGCTCCTGCCTGCAAGCACCACCCCTGCATCTCCCATTGGCTGGGAATGGGGAACTGTGGCCAATGGGAGTTGCAAGGGTGATGCCTGCAGAGAGGGGCAGCGCACAGAGCCACATGTGCCCCCAGGGGTGCGTTGGCCCCTTCCAGGAGCAGTGCGGGGCCGGAGCTGCCCAAAGAAAGTGCCGTTCCTTTTAATGGGCAGGTTCTGAATAGCTCTTCCACCACCCAACCTGCAGCCTCCCCATACTGCACCCCAAGCTCCTGCCCCACCCATGTGCCCCCTCCTAGAGCCAACACCCCAAACCCCCTCCTGGAGCTAGCACCCCATACCTCCTCCTGCACTCAAATATCTGCCCCAGCCTGGAGTCCCATCCTGCACCTAAACTCCTTCCCAGAGCTTGCACCCCTCACCCCCTCCTGGAGCCCAAGCAATATTACCAATAATGGTAATATTACTGTATCCACCAACAAAGAACTTGGAGTGGTCAACCGTCTGTGTTGGGTTGATGTGGCTCTCACATTGACGGCTTTTTGCCAAAGTGGCCCCCACTTCGAAAGTGGTGAAGAGCACTCCCCTAGTGGAGGAGTAGCCATTCTCAAAGGATCAGCCTTGAAAAAGGCTTGGAGCTTAGTTCAGTTCAGGTAAACATCTGAAATTGTGATTTTCATAGTTACCAATCAATCTGGTGTCTTTTAACAGTACCAGCTTTCTTTTTAAAAAGGGAGACAGGGGTTGGGGGGGCTGGGGGGAAAGAGAGCAGAATGCTGCATATAAATCACAAGATATCCAGTTGCAGATGTCTAAGAGCCACTCAGTGATCTATTACAGACCAAAGGCAAGTCTAGTTCACACAGGCAATAACTACATGAAAGGAATCACATCATGTACCTCCCTAAACTCTATAAAGGGTAGGCTGAAGTGACTTAGGCAAAGCATGATAAAAGGTGGAGGTAGAAACATTTCAGGGCATTTTCTGATACTTATTTTTAATAACAGTTCCCAGATACATCTTTAAGTTGAAAAGTGTTTCAATTATAACCCTGTTTTCACATACTTAACTTGAAAAATTGGATCTTTTCCTAACTTTCCATACTTGGTATCCACCCCAAGGTAAATCTTTAACCAAATTCCTCCTCAACCCAATCCATACATTTTCAAAAGAAATTTAAAAGCATGCTTTTTCATAGAACTGAAGTTTGAAACATGGGCTAGATAGTCCACAGACCTTATTGCAGTCTAGCATCTTTTGCTAAGTTTAGGGGAAAAAATCCTTAAAGTTATGACTGTTTGAGTATTACATACTACAAATTGTACACTATTATTATTTGCATTATAGTAGCATCTAGAAGCCCTGTAAACACACATCCTTACCTCTCTAGGGCATCCCCACCTACCCAGACACAGCCTTGTAATGGACTTTGCCTCACACCACATCCAGGGGGCCACTTTCTCAGCTGTAATAGGCAGTCCCAATCAGTTTCTTCTCTAGACTCTCTTACTAGGACCTCTATGACTCAGCACTCCAGCCAAGTCACACAACCATTTACTACCCTTCAGGGTAGCTAAAAGTTTAATTCATAGTCCTATACTGATAGTACTTCTGCAGCACTCAGCCTCCACTAACCTTGTTGTGGTTTTTTTTTTTTTTTATTCCCTTATCTTCAAAGGCACTAGCTCAAGGCTCCTTCACAGGCACCTAATTGCATCCCCACTTAAATAGTAGCCTTCCTGTTTCACCACCACAGCTAGTGGTCAGTCTTTCTAATTAAGCCTCATTACCCACAGCTGGGGACACTAATTAAGCCTTATGTTGTCTCAGCTCATCAGTGAGGCTGAGGGATAGTTGTTAAGCCATAGGTAACGCTAAGCCCAGCTTGCCTCTAAGGGTATGTCTATGCTGCAATTAAAACGCTGTGGCCCACAGATGTCAGCTCATTCTGGCTCTCAGGGCTCAGGCTATGGAGCTGTTTAATTGTAGTGTAGACTTCCGGGCTTGGGCTGCAGCCTGAGCTCTGGGACCCTCCCACCTCACAGGGTCTTAGAGCCCAGGGTCCAGCCCAAGCCAAGAAATCTATGCTACAATTAAACAGCCCCAAACCTGAGAGCCCAAGTCAGCTGGCACTAGGTGTCTAATTGCAATGTAGACATAACCAAAGGATCGACCAACCTATGATAGGTCCCCTTGTGCTAGATGCTGCACAAAAATATCACAAGAAAGAGTCACTTCCCCAAAGAGCTTACATTCTAAATAAACAATGGGATGCGGGGGTGGGAGAGGAACAGAGGCATGAAAATATGAAGCGACTCACTGAAGATCACACAGATGGTCAATGGTACAGATTAAATAAAACTCAGGTCTCTTGACTGCCCGCCTTATTCACTAGACCTACTGACTTGAAAAAAAAAGACAAATTTATTATCTGCAGGCTTGCACTTTGAGAGAGATGCACTGGGGATTCATTTATAACTCAGGAGATGCATACTTTAGAAACAGAGTCAGAGGCACCACTCTGACCTTATGCAAATGCTGTTTTTTAATTTGAACCTTTATTATTTTATTCAATTGAAATTTCCTGGATTTACAAACTGTACGTCCCAGAGTGTGCTGGAAACTCCCTTAAAGCACTCTTATTCAATTCTGAGGCACATTAACAGTATTCCAAAATTCTTTCCAGTGTCCCAAATACCTGATTGCTGACCCCACAAAAAAACTTCCAGGCTTCAGCCTACTCCAGAAACAATGGCTCTATGAAACCATTTTATAACATTGTATGGCAGATGTACAATGTGACTGAACACCAGCTGCAAACTATGGACTACATTGTAAATCAGTGCCTATTTCGATTGTTTACCAGTGGTATCTCAGACTTACATCAAGCCACTCCCAATGTTACCCACTGGTTCACTGATCTGGACTTGGTTATTTGAACTTTGCTAGTCACCTCTTTTGCCATACAAAGAAGAATTAGCAGATCATACCCCCAGAGTGTGACACTTGCTAGCTGCTTGAGGTTGCAAAATATTTACATACATTAAACCTTTAATTAGTATCAGACATTCCACAAGTGGCAATGTACAGAACTTCCAAACAATGCCATTGAGGGACCACAGACAAATAAAGATACATTTAGGAAGGAGGAAAATCTTGACAATTATATTGAAACTGTAGTAAGCCATACTGGCCAAACATGGCATGATTCCTCCCAACCCCACCTGCAAAATGGTCTTTGTTCTGCAGGGAACTGAGTATGTCTGATATAGAAAAATAATTAAATGAATGAGTGGATTTGTATACCTGACACACAATAATATCAATCAGAATAAATAAATAAAAAATAGGATCAAGTTGTCAAATTTATGTCTAGATTTCAAAACCACCACAAAGTTTGAGGACATTTGAACCAGAGAACCCATCTCTAAAGTATGTAAGTGAAGAGTTTTTCCTTACTCAACCCCTTTCCCCTTAAAAAGTTATTTTTTCAAGATAGAATCACTGTTACTTTGGTTGGTAGACACATGAGTTTAATAAAATCAAATAGAAAACTCAAGTAAATAATGTATAATATCACCTCCTCTCTCAGTCTCAGAGCAGTTTCACAAATCTCAGCACCTATTGCCTGATATTTCTAATGGCATTTTAATGGCTCTTTCCTCAGACTGTTTTGTTTTTGAACAATGGGAGCGTGTAAAGATTTAGACACTCCAATTCAATAATTAGGTCAGATACAATAACACTGTGCTGGAGACTCAGCATGAAATAAACTGCAGGGTGTTCCTGAGCAGCACTAAAAGCAGCAGGGAAGCCAATCTGTCCCTCTGCTACATCAGCCTAGTTATCAATTAACAAATTAGTGGAGTCAAACCAGCACTTTCCCCCCAAGATATTGCATAGAGAAAATGGAAACTGAGGAGTTATAGATGTGGTGAAGTATTTTCAAATATCGTTTTATCAAAAAATCATTCATAGTAGTAATTAAACTGTCTTCTTATGTTTTTATTTTCCTATGAAGAATATTTATAAACCTTTATATTTTCAAAGGGTTAAAAATGCACTTGGAAATGATAATACCAAACAAGAATTTAGGTAGAAACTTGTCAAATTATAATAGCCTAGAGAGTAAGTTATATCATCATTGGAAACCCAACATAATTTGATAGGAACATAAATATAAACTTGAACCGTCTTATCTGTATCACAGCTTGGACTTAGTAATAAATATTACATATTAAATTAAAGATGATTATAATATATATATAGTGCCCGATCATAATGTGGGAATGCAGAGCTGACACTTGTTAAAATATGCAGCTGTTGTTTCCATGTACTATTTATTTAGATACATAAGAAGCAGTGAACTTCAGAGCCCTGTGATAAGTTTATTTTCAAAAGGCACTCATCTTAAAACAAAGTCCTTCTAGCCAGGATTTCAAAAAAACCCTACACACGGAAGAATTTTGGCTAAATTTTACTTTTTCATTTCATCTGGGAAATTGTTGTTAATGGATCTACTTCCTGTGACACCTTCACCCCTTCCATGAATGTTCTCTAAAGCCTTGTCTACACTTAGAAATTTACCATAATAGCTGTACCAGAATAGTTATTTTGGTGTAAAAACCCCACATGGAAACTCTTGTTCCAAAATAAGAGCATCCACATGAGGAGATATTCTAGATAATTATTCCAAAATAGCTATTTCAGTACATTTCCAAGTATAGACAAGCCCTGAGAGAACATTCATGTAAAGCAAGTTTGGAACACGCAGTTCAAAATAGTAGCATTTGTACTGAACACTTGTTTATGACAACAGTCATACAATCAGAGAACAGAATGCTACATGACCTCTACGTACAAGCAAAGCTAAGCAGTGCCATTCAGATTCCAAACAGAAACTGTTTACATATAATGAACTGCTTGTGAATCATCTGCAAATCAAGAACTACTGGTTGAGTTTATTCTGTGATTAAATTTTACTAGCAACTAGAGTTGGGGGGAGAGCAAAAACGAACAAATTATTGGGTTACAAATTGTTCTCTCTTCTCTACCTGTTATCTTATTGGCAGTTTCAGCAGAGACTGAATGGGAGTGGAGATGGTCTATCCAGCTCAGGGGTGGTGTATGATGGTAAGACCCATACAAGAATGCTTAAGAGGCCACAACCTTTTCTGTGGATAGATAGAAGATTTCAGTGTCCAGGGCTGTCAATCCTCCACCTTTAATCAGCAGTGGAGTATAAAATATGTTTTAAAAATAGCCCCACATTTCACAAAAGGGAAACAATATGCCAGTTATTTGTTTCACCACCGAGATTTATTTAATTCTACATTGCAAGCTGACAGTAGCTGAAGACACCAAAGCAGATTATAAACTTGATTTTGACAGAACAACAAAGAATTACAGCATATGACACACTCCTTTGCCTCCAGTTTCATAGAGCCAAAAGTTAGTGACAGCTACTTGGAAGCAGCCAAGCACAGGAGAGATAATGTGAAATCAAAACTGCATTTGTGGTTCTTATTTATCGTGATAGCCTGGCGTTTGCTTCATGACAATGATTGCCTGAGTCTATAACTCGTACAATTTTGAAAAACTAAAACCTATGTCATGCAAGAGATCAACTGGTTCTTATTTTTGTAATGTTTGACCGGGTTATTGAAATTCCTTGTTCATGGATAGAATACAGCTTGCTTTTTTATCAGTGCCACTCAAATAAACATTTTCATATTGAGACTCACTTCTTAAGGCAGAGATTCTTTGGTAGACTTTTTCCTCACCCCCCAACCTCCCAATCCCACTACTTCATGGCAGTAATGATCATGCTTGGTTATGTGAAACAGCAATAATTTAAATGAGGACACAATATAAAAATAATCTTGATATGGTGGATATGGCTGCTTAGTTACGTCCTCCTATTTTCAATCTGTGCTATTTATTTGTGCTATACTGTCTTTGGGTGTAGAATTCATATTTTATTAATGCTAAACCTTTCCTTTTTGTCTTTTCAACCCCTGCTGCACTACAGGGAGATTTTTGAAGGCACAAATGGCAATTAGGTGTCTAACTGATATTTACGTCTTTGTAAATCCCTCCTCCCATCTCTGTGTCATTTTTCAGCTTGTTTCTGTCATCCTGTACATTTGCTAGCCCTCCAGTTTGTGTGAGTGCACAAGTTTGATTCCAGTTGAATATACACTAAGGAAACTCTTGACAAAGAAAGACATAAAGCTGCTATACACAGTGCTGAGGAGAGCCTGCATTATTTATTTTAATCATAAAAAATTGCACCTGGAAACTAAATAGTGTGAGAATGAGTAGAGCTGGCAGCTAATTATCTCTTGTAGTCTTACTGAAGCTTCATCATTGTGAGAAAAGCAGCTCCATGGTCCACCTTTAACTGGGCCATGAACAACACTTTGAGAACCATTATATCACTGACCTGAAACAGTAACTTATCCCTATGGGTTTAATTTACACCCATTGCTGTTAGCACAGCGGAATAAGGCACGAGCCTTTTATTTCTGAAGATATGTTCAGTTGGGCTTCAGGGTAGGTTACAAGTGAATGTGAATTTGATCATTTCAATGGCTGCTTGTCTAGATGAAAAACATAATTTAACATGAATGACAGCCTCACCTCAGAAAAGGCTCAGAACTGGACTATTATGGTGCGTGTATAGGCTGTTATGCAAGCTTCCCCACACAGCACCACCATCTATCAGTCTATCTCACTTTCGTGGGCACCAAGTTCACCTCATTATTACATGTTAGAAAGCACCACCCAACGCCTGTGGAACACCACATTGATTTTATGATCATACACTTTGTTTTAGAGCAACATGCATTCTGTCTGAGTAAGAGTTGTGGATTCCCTCTGTCCAGGTCCAGTTCTCTGATCTGCTTTGGCTGGGAGGGTTATCAATTAAGTGCTGTCATTTGAAGCCAAGGTGTTTGCAGTTCTGTCCTGTGACTCTTCTCATAAGCAGGAGAGACGAGATGAACTGTGTGACTGTTGTTAAAAACTGATTGAAACTCAACCTCTTTAATCTGGCTTCTACACCAAAAAGACACTGGAGGCGATTCTGGCCCTAAACACTCAAGTGGGAGACCCAAGGTCCAGTGCCTTGCTCCAAACACTCTTTCATTATTTATCCACTGTGGACCATCTTTAACAGGAAAGCCTGAGGGGCCCCACATCAGACTATTCCATAACTCGGTGGTTAGTGCACTCCTCATGAGAGGTAGGAGACCCCCATTCAAATCCTTTCTTCCCCTTTGGCAGAGAGGCGGAAAATTGAACCTAAGTCTCCCACATCCCAAGCAATTACTTTAACCACTAGGCTAGAAGTTATTAGATGAGTGTCTCTTCCACCAGCTATTTTGTGTGGAACAAGGCAGGCGCCTAACTCATTCTCACAAAAGGCACCTAAACAGTCTGATTCCAGGCAGCTGGTTCCCGCTCATAGATTGCTACGAGCGCCTAACGAGCAAAGTTAGGCACCTCCTTACAGTCTTCACTCAGGTCACTATCTCTGAGAGGGGTGGGGCTTAGAATACATCCCTCTCATGCACATCCCCCATTGGGGAGCTTAGACAGCTTCCTGCCTAGTGTGTTGGCTTTGTAGATCATATTTTAAGGTACCTATGTCTCCCCATTCCTTGCATAGGGATCTTAACCACCTAACTTGGTGTTGTGGATTGCGGTGTTGTTCCTGTGATTTTCTAGGCTCCTAGAAGTTAAGAACTGTGATGCTCAGCAATGCAACACCTAAGTTCCTTTGTGGATCCCACCCTTTGTGTCCACTGCACTGAAACAGGTTTCAACTTGGAGTATTAAAGATTAAAACTGGTATTATGCTTTTATTGCCTGCTTGTTAATGGGGCTTGATGGAGGGTTTCAAAAGACATCATTACCTTTACTCCTCCAATAGGGAAAAAAATCCAAATGTGATTATGTTGTTGCTGCTGTCAAAATACAAAGCTTGATACCCCTTTGAGGCTTAAGCTGAAATGGAGGGAGAATGGATTCCTTTAACATTGAAGAAACTTGTGTTAAGAGGAATAGTCATGGTAAAACAGTCATACTGAAAGTACTTTACAAAATGTAGCTAATTACCCTTACAACATCCCAGTAGGATAGCACATGCAATTATTATCCCTGTTAGATTGTCAGTTGAATATTCAAGTCAAGGCCTATGCATATATATATATATATGTACCTGTACTTTAACTGCACAGTCTGATCCACAACAAAATGAGAAAAATATAGTATTGCATGCTTTTAGTGAAACAAAGATATATACAACCCCACTCCTCAGTGGCAAGGGGGAATATTCAAGACAATGCAGTCTACTCCCCTCTCCACACCCAGCCAGGTCTCTGATGGAATATTGGCTCAGTCTCTTTCCTCACCACTTTGTAAACAGTTTGCGCACCCAGGATGCATGGAGGCAGCAGCCCCTCTGCTTCACCAGGTGTAGGACTACAATTAGCCTTAGCTCTTGCACAGGGTGTCCTTCCCTTTGTGTCCTTCCACCTCCACTAATGCAAAGTGCAAGGCCAATCTGGCCCTATATAAATATACTTGCAGTTTGTAGTTTGTCTCGGATGACCTGTTTGCACATCTAGTGTCTCAGAATGAGTGGTCTTTAAGATGACTGCTACAGGATCCAAAATGACCCCAACATCAGAGGTCAGATTTCAGTTCCAGTGTCAAACAATTTGATTGTAAGCTCTTTTGGGTGGACTTTCTTTTTTGTTATATAGGTTTAAGGCACCTAACATAAGGGGTTAGGGGTGAGGCTGATTCAGACCTCTAAGCATTACTGAGATACAAATAACTACAGTACTCATTCAGAGATAGGGGAAGTGAGACCAGGATGTCACGTGACTACTCCAGCCACAAAAAGACTGAGTAAGAGATTACAGTTCAGGATATTCTGGCTCCCAGTCTTGTGCTCAGATGATGCCTCTCTCCGCCACGCTCTGGGAATTCAAAATCAGGCCCATTTTCATGATGCTTTCAAGCTAAAATGGGCTTACTTTCAACAAAGTACGTTTGTTCTTGCTGACAGAACCTACAGCATTATAACTCTGAATGGCACTTTTTCAGAAAAACAAGATTGGGGAAGAGGTGTGAACAGGGATGAACATTCTTCTCAGCTATTTAATCTATAAATCTATAAAAAATGGTCTGCAGTTTTGCTCCACCCTAATTTCTAAGTTAAAGCACAATATATTAGAAAAAGGTCATCTCACCACAGAAGACAAAAGGAATTTGAGAGGCGCTGAATGCTGCAAATTATCACATTGCAGTCCCATCAAACACCCCATTTCGAAGAAATGTGCATAAAGACCCTTTTCTTGTTTCACTCTTTTGACGAATGAGGCTTCTTCCCAACGCCAAAGGAGACATCCATCTGGGTTTTGGAAACTTCCTTGGTTGTTCCAAGGAAGTCACCAGTCACCTTTCTCTTTCCACTTCTTCCACATTCCAGCTAGAGAGGCTTCCTTTCAAAGAGCACGATCCTACCAAATTCTGGTGAGAAGGGGAATATTTTGATATCCACCTACATACAATTTTTATTAAACTATAAGCTCATTGTTTCTTTCATTTCCCAAGCCTAAAAGAAAGCAGGCAAGGAGTCTGTCATCCACAGTAACATACTGTCTTTCTCTCTGTCTCTGTTATTTTTGGACCATTATCAGGCCATTATCTCCCTGGAAGTTTGAACGGTCTCATTTCATGATCTTTCCTGTGAGATAATTTTTGTACCAATGTGTCCGTATGTGCATATATTATTTGAGATAAAGATTTGACTCAAATTTCCTTAAACATTTTGCACCCTAGTTTTCTTTACTAACTTCCTGTAAACAAATATCAAGAGAAACACAAGGGTCAGGCCTATTTACCATCACAGTGCAATTCTGGCACATGCCATTTCACTCTTTCAGTGGCTTTGAATACATACTAAGGGCCTAGTGGACCCTTTGTAAAATCTGCTTGGCCTATGTTAATTTTATAGCTGCTTATTGGGATCTTCAGACTAGTTAGGTACATTCAAAATGAGTGGTGAGAAGATAGCCAATCTGCTATACCCATCCTATTCAAGTGAATTTACCTTCATATCTCCTTAATACTCGCCTCAAATTACTTTTTCCATGCACCATACTCAAATACTGCAGCAGCTACAGAAAAAAATGTGATGGGATCATGAGTTTAGGCTGTACTGTGCTATCAGATTTCAAGCAGACCTCCCCACTGAAATCAATAAAACACACTGAAATCAACAGAAAGCTTTGCTCACAATAATAACAGCATGACCCTGTGGATTAATGCATGGTCATTTTTCACAGTATAATCACTGAGTTAATACATGATTATTTCTGTCCTGTATAATACAACTTTGCCTTCCTTTGGCAATATTAGCAAACACACAAATCAACATTTTTGTTATTAGCAAATTTTTCTAGCATTTCCATTTTTTTTTTGAGTTTCTGAGACAATACTAAATAATTTTCACTTCCTAAAAATTGCCATCTTAGACAGTTCATTTCTCAAACTTCACTGTGAAAGAATTTTTTAAAAATGATTGCTTTCCCAAAACATTATTATATCTCTCCTAAGCCTTCAAAATGGATTTTTGTATCATATTAGAGTAAAATCAAAGGAAATGCCATACTGTCAGTATTAAATCTGGAGCTGAAGCTACTACAGTAGTCAGAAGAACTTAACTGTGACCATCAACAACCTTTCCTCAAAAACATCTGCCATTAGCATCTGAGAAAGCACTAATACACATTACAGCAGTCTATGACTATTACCATCACCATAGATCACACTCAGCTCTGTATGAAATGTGTAGTACAACTTAACTTTCTGCCTAATAAATTTTTCTAAGCACTTTGAACACTCCCAGAGGGTTCTCTGTAAGAGATCGGGGAGAAAAAAATTACATAAAAACAGGATCCTCTTTGATTGTACTAGTAAAGAAAAAGGACAACTGAACAGAATTTGCCTCCAATTGCAGATAATGGGCAAGTTGGCCAAAAGGAACATAAGGTGAATGGAAGCATTGGTGCCACAATGATCCAAGGTTTATAGAAATTAGAGAATTAAAAAAATTAAAAAATCAGTTACAATTAAAGAAAAACACTAAAACTATTTCCTTCAAAGTCAAATGATTTTCAATGAAGAGAGAGTTGCATCATTATTTCCATATCTCAAGGTTATATAATCAGAGTGCAAGCCATGAATATTTCACAAGTCAATTTCTATAATGTAATGCTGTTGATGTTGACAAAATGGTTAGCCTCCCTCATCCTAGAGTGCAATTCTATTCCAGCTGCAACTGAGATACACTCCCACTGCACTCCCACCTGAATATGAATGGCAAGGACTTGTACCCTGTCATTTACACTGCAGTAGGGTCCCATTATGAAAACCTTATACAAATATAATTATTTATTTAGCGTGCGTGTAGTCATCTAGCCAAGCAATGGCATCTTCAGTGGTGTGATGCAGTTTTTCCAGGCCACCGTTGAAGCTAGCCAGCAGGCATTCATCAACAATGGATCAGCATCCTCGTCGTGCCACCTGCCAGTACCTGACAGCAGTCAGGAAGCTAATGATCCAACCAGAGAGCCAAATTCCACGAGCACCAGCTCAATGAATCCCGCCGCTGTCATCGCCGACAACCCCAATGTGCAGCCCGGTGACTTCTATGTTGCTAGTCCAGCTCTATGTGTGTTACAACTTAACGTGGAGGGTTTGTCGGTTGCCAAGCGTGATTTACAAATATAATAAATGGCAGTCCCTGACCAAAGGGCTTATCATCCAAGAGGCAAGAGATAACAGTTGGATAAAGCTAACAAGTAGATGGAGAAAAGAGAACACACTAACCAAAATAATAGAACATTCTAGCACTGACTAGCTGTGTGCACAATTTTTAGTCAATCAACAGCAGTAATCACAAAACTCACCACACACCTAGCCAAAAAGTTTACCACACACCTACTAGCCCAGTGACTAAGCCCACTCACCAGGCCAAACTACACTGGTGCCACCATCCAAGACATGCCCCCTCTTGCCTGGTCTCTCATTGGGACAGGTAACCCCCTCTGCTTGGGCCTAAAGAATCTGACCTCCACGATGAGCTGCTAATTAATGTTGCCCTCCACACAACACAAACACCAAATCAATTAGGATCATGGAATCATAGACTATTAGGGTTGGAAGAGACCTCAGGAGGTCATCTATTCCAATCCCCTGCTCAAAGCAGGACCAACACCAACTAAATCATCCCAGCCAAGGCTTTGTCAAGCCGGGCCTTAAAAACCTCTAAGGATGGAGGTTAAATTAAATTAAAGCTGGATCATCCCCACTCCACCAAATGAGTGCTGGGCGGCCTCCTCTAATAAATCCATTAACACTGAGATCCTCCCACAACAAATTAATGCTGGGCAATCTGCCTTTCACCCCTCCAATACATCAATTAATGCTCCTCCTCTAACACTTCTACTTGATCCATCCCATCCCATCTCCTGATGTCCCTCATGCTCACTTATCTCCTCCCTTACTCTTCTCTTTAACCTCTCAGTCTCCTCTAAAACAACAAGGAGTCCGGTGGGACCTTAAAGGCTGACAGATTTATTTGGGCATAAGCTTTCATGAGTAAAAAACCCACTTCTTCAGATGCATTTTTTTTACCCATGAAAACTTATGCCCAAATAAATCTGTTAGTCTTTAAGGTGCCACCAGTCTCCTCGTTTTTGTGGATACAAACTAACAACTACCCCCTGATACTCACTTTCTTCTGGCTCTTTCCCCTCAAAATTCAAGAATGCTTTAGTCTTTCCCATTTTAACCCCCTGCCAAAATTTACTCCATATGCCTCTCCCAACTACTACTCCATCTCCCCTCTCCTTTCATCTCTAAGCTCATTGAACACCTTGGCTACAATCACGGTCTGAAGTTCCTCTCTTCCAATTCCATCCTTAACCCTCTTTAATCTGGTTTCCCTCCCTGGCACTCCACTGAAACTGCTCTTGCCAAAGTCTAGACCTTTTCCTAGCCAAGTCTCAGAATCAGTTCTCCATCCTCATCCTCCTTGACTTGTCAGCCACTTTGACACTGTCAACCATCCTCCTCTTAAAATCTTGTCCTCCCTTGACTTTGGTGACTCTGTCCTCTCCTGGTTCTTCTCCTACCTCTATAATCACTTTTTCCATAGAGTGTTCCTTCAAGGCTCCTCCTTATCCCCCCTCCAACTTTCTGTGGGGATTCCCAAGGGCTCTATCCTTGGTCCCCTTCTTTTCTCAATCTACATCATATCTCTGGGAAATGTCATCTGCAAACACAAATTCAACTACCATCTCTACACTGACAACTCACAAATCTCTCTCTTCTCCAGTCCTGGCTCCTTCTGTCCAAACTAAAATCTCAGCCTCTCTCTCTGACATCTCCTCATGGATGTTTATCTGTCATCTCAAGCTCAACTTAGCTAAAACAATATCCACACAATATCCAATAGTCATCGCCACTACCTCCTTTCACTATGGACAGAACCACCATCCTGCTTGTCACTCAGGTCCATAACATGTTTGTCATCTTCAGCTTAGACCTCTAAGTCCTCTAGGCTAGGTCTAAATCTTGGCAATTACTTCCGCATAGGCTGTATTTTACAGATGCTTTCTTATCCATCCACACAGCTAAAACTCTTATCGCATGTCTTGATTACCATAACATCCTTCTCTCTGGCCTTCACAAATGCAATCTTGTGCCACTCATATCCATTCACAATGTTGCTGTAAAGATAGTTTTCCTAGTCCATTACTTTTACCAAGTTACCCTTCTCTTTTCATCTCTCCACTGGTTCCACCTTCTCTATGGTATCAAACATAAGTTATCTGCCTTCTCCTTCAAGGCCCTTCACAGTACAAAAGATTTCAGGAGTGCTGGAACAATTTTTGTAGTGGGGGTGCTGAAAGCGGAAACCATGTATTTAGTTATTACTGCTTCAAGTCACGGGGTGCTACTGCACCCCCAATACTGCCAATTTCAGCACCCTTGATAGATTCCACTTCTCCACAACCCCTTGGCTGCCAGCAAAGAGTTGCTCAAATAAATTGGTTAGTCTCTAAGGTGCCACAAGTACTCCTTTTCTTTTTGCGAATACAGACTAACACGGCTGTTACTCTGAAACCTGTTATTATCTGTCACTTACTAATAAGCGGAAGGCAGGTTTGCAAAGCAGAATCCACGGAAGGAAGAGCTGGGATGCCCTTCCCTGGCTGCAGCCTTGCAAACCTGCCTGCAGACTGGGCAGCAGAGGAGAGGGGGCTGTAACCTGAATGCCAGTGCTTACTACAGCGAACTGGGATGCTAGGGACCCTGTAAGGCTACATTGTACCTCTCCCTGCACTCTCCAGGTGTCAGGGCTAGGCACATCCCAGCGCTTCCTTCCCTGTGTGCTCTCCCCTGGCATGGTGCTCACAGCCTGGAGAGTGGAGAGAGACATATGGTGCCGCTCTGACATCCGGGCTGCAGCCACTCCTTTCTGCTACTGCGCTGCCCGCTCCCCCCAGCCCCACCTGCAGCCCCTTACCTCCTATGCAGTCTATGCAGGCAGGTAGGTTTGCTGGGCTGCAGCTAGCAAAGACACGTCCCAGCACTTCCTTTCCCTGGCTGCAGCCTTCTAAACCTGCTTGTAGAGGGTGCCCCACATGTCCCACAATCAGTGGCGGATTAATGATTTTGCCGCCCCTAGGCCCTGAAATAATTGCCGTCCCCATATGAACTTGTTTTTAGTTTTTTTACAAATTCACGCCACCATTGGTGGTTTCAATACACGCTATGATTGGTAGAATTGCAGCATCCATGGATGCTGGAGCACCCACGAAGAAAAATTGGTGGGTGCACAGCACCCACCGGCAGCTCCCTACCCCAGCTCACCTCTGCTCCAACTTCACCTCCTCCCCTGAGTGCGCCGCCGGGTCCTGCTTCTCCCCACTCCCTGCCAGGGGAATGCCATGTGCTTGGGAGGAGGAGGCAGGGCCGGGGCGGGGATTTGGGGAAGGGGACCAATAGGGGCAGGGAGGGGGTGGAGTTGGGGCAGAGACTTTGGGGAAGGGGTTGGAATGGGGGCAGGAAATAGGGCAGGGAAGGGGTGGAGTTGGGGCAGGGCCAGGGGGCACGAGCACCCACCAGCGCTGGGGGAAGTTGGCGTCTCTGGCTGCTGTTGTAAATTTGTCACCCCTGCAAATTTTCCACCCTAGGCCTAGGCCTTCTCGGCCTAGGCGATAATACACCACTGCCCACAATACTTCGTTCCATGGCTGCAGCCTCACAAACCTGCCTGCAGGTGAGGCCTTCCTTAAAAAAAAAGAAAGCTGCTAATTAGCCACATGCCATTTTCAATATCCGAATTCCATTAACTCTGATGTTAATGGGGTGGGATTGGTTCCCAGAAACGTTGCCATTAACCAGAATTTGCTAATATCAGGATTGCTATTAAGCAGAATCTACTGTATATCCCAACCGTGTCTATCATCTCTTGTTCACTACTGGACATAGCATGCTGGGACCTGTTGTCACTAAGGCCCAAATCTCAATCAATGGGAGTTAGGTGTCTAAATATTTTGAAGACCTAGGCCTGAGGACTAGACTTTTGTATCAAGGATGAGGGTAGTCCTGGCCACACAATAGAATTCTATAGGTTGCATTTAGCCTGCAATCTGGCCACACATGAGCAAGCCAAGGGCAACTGGTGCCTAAAATAAAAGTTGGGACTTTAAGTAGCTGTCTTCTCCCTACATGTTGATCATATTTTCAAATGAAAAACTGGGACATTGTGGTTGTGGGAGGGCACAAGGAAGTGTTTTGCTAGGGGATAAGGGAGTTTAATGACCAAGCAGGAAGAAAAGGGATGCCTTCTACCCTGTTCAAGCTCTCTTGCCTTTCAGAATGGAAAACAAGAATGCCCTTATGTCAAGGTTCCTTCCCCACTCTGAACTCTAGGGTACAGATGTGGGGACCTGCATGAAAACCTCCTAAGCTTACTTTTACCAGCTTAGGTTTAAACTTCCCCAAAGTACAAACTATTTTACCCTTTGCCCTTGGACTTCCCATTGCCACCACCAAACGTTTGTCTGGGTTTATTTTATTAGGAAAGTGTTGTTTGGAAACGTCTTTCCCCCCCAAATCCTCCCAACCCTTGCACCCCACTTCCTGGGGAAAGTTTGATAAAAATCCTCACCAATTTGCATAGGTGACCACAGACCCAAACCCTTGGATTTTAAGAACAATTAAAAAAGCATTCAGATCTTACAAGAAGAATTTTAATAAAAGAAACAGTAAAAAAAGTAGTAACAATACAAAGAATCACCTCTGTAAAATCAGGATGGTAAATACCTTACAGGGTAATTAGATTCAAAACAGAGAATCCCTCTAGGCAAAACGTTAAGTTACAAAAAGACACACAGACAGGAATATCCATTCTATTCAGCACAGCTTAATTTCTCAGCCATTTAAAGAAATCATAATCTAACACCTATCTAACTAGATTACTTACTAAATTCTAAGACTCCATTCCTGTTCTGTCCCCGGCAAAAGCATCACACAGACAGACTCTTTGTTTTTCCCTCCCCCCAGCTTTTGAAAGTATCTTGTCTCCTCATTGGTCATTTTGGTCAGGTGCCAGGGAGGTTATCCTAGCTTCTTAACCCTTTACAGGTGAGGATTTTTCCTCTGGCCAGGAGGGATTTTAAAGGGTTTTACCCTTCTCTTTATATTTATGACACCTTACAACGAATGGTGAAGAAGGTGAAAACCATATTTCTCTGTCACCCTTCACTGTTCTCTCCTAATCCAGCCTGTCTCCTCACCTGATCTACCCTACCATCTCACCACACTGTCTTCTTCTCCCCCCTCAAAAATACTCACACACAGTTGGCTACATTCCCCACTACTCATTCACCTCCAAGCTCAGAATCTTCCCAGACCCCCTCTGTTCAATTCAACACACCCTCCACTAGCTCAGAACCCCTCCCTAGGCTGAACCCCCCCCCATTCCCTTCCTACATCTCTCCACAGCTCAGAACCACCCCCATCAGCTCTGAACTCTCTCACACTCCTCAGAACACAAGCCCAACCTCCAAAGCTCTCACTTCTAATCAACATTCTCCACCACTCTCAGTACCTTCTTCTCATAAAATATCCCCACCCGTTGCTGGTTCTGGAAAAGCAGAGGCAGCATGAAGTATTTGCATGAGACCTGAAACAGCCCTACAGACATCTGACTTTCCTGGTCTGTTTCTCCTCCCTGTGCTGCAGACAGGCTTATACTCTGCCCCTGTGGGGCTAGCCCTACCAAAGACAGTATTCTTTATTCTGCCTCTCCTCCATCTGCTGCCTGTCATCTATGTGATGCAGGGCCAGAAGCCTCTTTCCCTTCACCTGGCAGCAGCTAGATGTACAGTAGCCTCCATGGGCTAGAGCAGCTCAACCCATAAGGAGTTTCCTATTGATAGCATGTGATATTGCAGCCTCCAGTACAATAGTTGAATGACACAGTTATAACACTATTTGTGGGGCTTATCCCACGAGTCCCTAATGACCAGCCACCACTGTGTGATATACTTAGTTATGTAATTGGTTTTCCTTTATTTTCTATGTACCGCATTTTTAACTCTAAGCATTCTATGGGCTACAGAAACAGGTAGCCATTTTGTATTCACATGCAAAGCAGACTGTCAGAGTGAATGTACTATACACTGTTTTGTAAAGACTTTACTTCTGTTCTTTCTTGTCTTGTTCTCTTAATCTATAAAAAAATTCAGATGGAAAGTATCTTTGCTGTTTGTCTGTGAAGAAGCAGAAAAACAAAACATATGGTTTAAACAGAAACACCGTCAGTCAAATGGATCGCATAACCTTTTTCACGTTGCAAGGTCCTATATGTCAAGATTTTAGTGTTTAAATAAGACATATTTAAAAACCAAAAAAGTGACTCTCAATAAATGTTTTATTACTGTGGTTTCATGCTAATTTTTAATATCTGAACTTGTTTGTGGTTTTGCTTTCTACTCTTACCTCTGGGGATGGATATCTTTAATAGAATTAATATATCACTGTGTTACCAACTTGCCTGGAATATAAAATATTGCTAATGAATCCACAAATGGAAATGAATGCATTGCTGATCCACTGTTACAAATTGTTCCTGTAAGCCAGAACTGTGTTACTTTGCCTACACAAATTGCTCTATGGTACTTGAGATGTGATATAGCTTGTCAAACACTAAATTAGTTATGCAAGGTTTCATCTTCAAATAGATTCTCAACAGTATTAACTTTGTTGGCCTAAATCGGAGAATTACAGGTACACTGTCATTCTATAGACTAACTCAACTTAGCTTTTTTTTTCCTCTTCACACTGTGAATTTAAATAAAAACTAAATAATTCCGATAGCTGCCTGTCAACTCCTGCTAATTCCTGATAATTATCACCCGTCAGACCTGAACTACTCCTACACAACATGTCACAGTCCGTGAGATCCTCTAGGTCTATGAACTGCTCTGATTGCTAACAAAACACATTAGATTTCCTTCAAACAGCAGATAAGTTTAAATGAATTTGTAGGGAGTCCTTCTATGCAAATGAGAATTTACAATTCCTTAAAACCAAAGTAATTACATGATACTGTTTTAGAGGCTTATGCTGCGAAGAGGACTTTCATACTATGACATTAACCCTTCAAGAATCCCTTATTTTTAAGCTATCCAGGATTTGTGAGTTGTAATAATAATTTTCATCTGACAATTTCATAGTGCCTTACAAAAATGGGTATCTTGTTATTGTCATCCCAATTTTACAAACAGAGAAAACTGAAACACTCAGAGAGGTGAAGTGATTTGTCCAAGGTCACACAGTGAGTCAATGGGAGAGTCAGAAATAACACCCACATCTCATGTGCTTTAACTATTAGACAATGCTGCCTCCCTTTAATACAAAAGGGTTCCACTTAGTAGGTAATAATGTGTAGCACTGGATATCTTCAAATCCCCTTGCACAACACTCCTGTGAGTCATTTAAATACCATTATCTCCATTTTACTGATGTGAAAACTTAGGCAAGAGCAGTTAGGTGATTTGCCCAAGGTCATAGAGTGAGTAAGTGTCAGAAGGGGGATTAAAACACAAGAGTGCCTCTAGGGCACTCTTATCTCTCAAGTGATTGTAATGACACTGAAGGTAAATCTCAGAAGATTTGTAGGGTCAGTTCAGAAAAGCAGTTAAACACTGTTTCTTATTCAAATGATTCAGATTTCCTGGATCTAAAGAAATGGATTTGTCATCTCACAAGAACAAATTTTCTCACTCTTTCACTTCCAAGCTACACTGCCTGATCGTGGGGAGAGTTAGTGCATTGACTCTTAAGCCCAGCAGCAGCAGCAGTTCAGTGGGTGCTCAAAGCATTCGCCCACAACCCCTAGCTCTGCCTCACTCCAGGTAACCCAGTTGTGATCTCTGGCTCTAACATCTGGCCTCTGACTGCAGCTCTGACCCTAGGCTCTGGCATCTGGCCCCTGACACCTGGTCCAACCATTAGGTGTGACTCCTGCTCCAGGCACGAGGCATGACTTCCCAAGTCCAGGTCACTGACACCTCCATATAGTCTCATTTCAATGGAGAATAGCAGTGACTCCTAGGCTTGGAAGCATATTCAAAAGTAAGAGCAGGTCTACACAGCAACACTCAAGAAAGTTAAGGCAAATCAATTAGAGGTGTGAAGTCAACGTGCATAAATTAAACATTAACTTCTCATGTGGTCGCGCTCTTCCTTGGAGCAGGATTAATTTATAACAAAGGCTACTACACTCCTGAAGGGAAGAATCTATACAAGAGTTTTATGAGTGTATCACACCCCTGACCAACATAGTGATGCCATCAAAACCTGGAGAGTAGCCCTTATCACAGTTTAAAAAGCTCTCCTTTAGTTGAACAGGTGCAATTTTGTGTGCAGACCAGGCCTAGAGCTTGGTCTAAATACTAACTTGCACCAGTAGTTTTACTAAATTGACATAGTTAAACTAGTGCAGCCCCCATGTGGACACTCTTATAGATAGGGCCCTACCAAATTCCCAGCCATGAAAAACGAGTCATGGACCATGAAATCTGGCCTTTTGTATGCTTTTACCCTATACTATACACAGGGGAAATCAACATTTCTCAAATTGGGGGTTCCTGACCTAAAAGGGAGTTGCAAGGGGGTTGCAGTATTGCCACCCTTACTTCTGTGCTGCCGTCAAAGCTGGGTTGTTGGAAAGCGGAGGTTGTTGGCCAGGCGCCCGGCTCTCAAGGTGATGCCCTGCCAGCAGCAGTGCAGAAGTAAGGGTAGCAGCACCGCAACCCCTCCTCCCCCACAATAATCTTGTGACCCCTCACAACTCCTTTTTGGGTCAGGACCCCTACAATTACAACACCGTGAAATTTCAGATTTAAATAGTTGAAATCATGAAATTTACTATTTTTTACATCCTATGACCATGAAATAGACCAAAATGGACCATAAATTTGGTAGAGCCCTACCTATAGAAGAGACACTTATAAAGTTTGTGGATGGTACCAAGCTAGGAGTGGTTGCAAGTGCTTTGGAGGACAGGATTAGAATTCAAAATGATCTTGACAAACTGGAGAAAAGGTCTGAAAAAAATTGGATGAAATTCCATAAGGACAAATGCAAAGTGCTACACTTAAGCAGGAATAATCAATTGCACAAATGCAAAATGGGAAATGATTGCCTATGGAGGAGTACTGCAGAAAAGGAGCTGGGGGGGCTATAGGTGCTCACAAATTAAATATGAATCAACAATGTAATACAGCTGCAAAAAAAGCAAACATCATTGTGGGATGTATTAGCAGGAGTAATAATGCTCAAATAAATTGGTTAGTCTAAGGTGCCACTTGTCCTCCTTTTCTTTTTGCGAATACAGACTAACACGGCTGCTACTCTGAAACCTGTCATTAGCAGGAGTGTTATAAGCAAGACACGAGAAGTAATTCTTCCACTCTACCCAGCACTGAGGAGGCATCAACCAAAGTACTGTGTCCAGTTCTGGGAACCACATTTCGGGAAAGATGTGGACAAACTGAAAAAGTCCAGAGGAGAAACCAAAGTGATTAAAGGTCTAGAAAATATGACCTCTGAGGAAAGACTGAGCAAATTGGGTTTTTTTAGTCTGGAGAAGAGAAGAATGAGGACAAAGACATGATAACAGTCTTTAAATATATAAAAGATTATTATGAAGAGGTGGGTAATAAATTGTTCTCCTTATCCACTGAGGACAAGGCAAGAAGTAATGGGCTTAAATTGCAGCACAGGTAATTTAGGTCAAACATTAGGGAAAATTAGGACAGACATTAGGGTAGTTAAGCACTGGGAACAAATTACCTAGAGAGAATGTGGAATCTCCATCATTGGAGGTTTTTAAGAACAGGTTACACCAACACCTGTCAGGGATGGTCTACTACTTAGCCCTGCCTCAGTGTAGGGGAACTAGACTAGATGACCTGTTGAGGTCCCTTCCAGTCTTACATTTATATGTTTCTAATTTCAATTTATGAGTGGCTTACTTCAATTTCCATTCCAGACAGGGATCTGGGGGTCATTGCAGACAGCTAATGAAGATCTCTTCTCAATGTGCAGCTGTGATCCAAAAACAAAAATAAGATGTTAAGTTGCAATAAGAGATAGAATAGTGAATGATATGGAGAATATTAAAGCACCTTTATATAAATTAATTATGTGTCCTCATTTGTTATGTTGTGTAAAGTACCCAGCTCAAAAAAGGATTGGCAGAACTATAAGGACTTCAGAGAAGGAAGATGAGATTGATCCAGAGCATGAAAAACTCAGAGAGAGATTGTAAAGAATGGGATTGTTCACCTAAGAAAGGAGACAAATAAGAGAGGACATGAAAAAAATATATAAAACAATGAATGGTGTAGCAAAAAAAGATCAGGAACATCTGTTCTGCCTGTTTCATAATACAAGAACAGGTGGTTAGTCAGTTAAATTAAAAAGTGGAAATTCCACAGTCAGCTAGGGAATCAGGAATAGGGCTCTAACTAGTGGGTCAAGTGCCTCCGTGGAGAGGGACCTGGAAGACCACTGATCATAATCAAGGGAATTACATAGCCCCATATTATGAGAATTTTCTGAATACAGCAAAGGAATCTGAACCATACCATAGTCACTTGTCAGGCTGAAACAGGAAAAAACGGTTTTAATCCTACCATTACATATCAACAGGTTGCATCTGGTATTGCTGCAGAAGCATATTTTCCTTGTTGCTATCATCTTCCTAGACAAATATGCTTTAGCAGATGCAGCCTGCAGGTCAAGCCTTCACTGACTGAGATTTAACGGAATTGTTCATAGTTTGGACTGGTTTGACAAAAAGCTCAGTGTCCTTTAACAGGATATAAAGCATCTACAGTCATTTGCTCTTCTTACTATTACGTTGGCAGATGCCCATTGAACATCTTCTACTAATTTTTTTTGCACATCTCCAAGGCTACTAGATCGTTCAATTATGTTTCTGAACTAGATTCATGGGTAGAACATCAGACCATACATCTAGGACTGACAGAGCAGCCCATCACCTGAGCAGCTCATCACCTTTCATCATCAAGAAAGTTGCTCTTAATTGTGTCTGCTGTTAGTGGCCCCAAGGGGCTATTCCACCAGCTGGGAATCACAAGGGATGAAGGAATTTCTGGCCAGTATGGTAACATAGGAGCTCTGCCCTCCTGAGGTTTCCTTGATGCAGTCGGAATATTCCAGGAGCCAGTTATGCTGGGTTGAGAGCAGCTTTGATTCAAGGGAGTCGTACACAGCTATCTTAAAATAGCCCAAGATCTGGGCCCATGGTTGCAGAAAAATCACAAAGTCAAGTACTGAGGCTGAAGTTTAAAAAGAGATAAATAATTTTATGGACAATAAAATCTGACTATGAAAGCTATGCTAATGGTAAAGAAATCAAAGGTTCATAGCTACCAACACCACAGAGGAAAAGGGGATACAAAGTGAAGTCCCCTGACTAGGCTGTGAGACATGGACCTACAATAAAATGGGGCTTGTATGGTCTGATAATACCTTGCTGCATTTCCCAGGATTCAAAGAGGTTTCTCTGGAAATTCTGCTCAAATTTTATATGTATAATATTCAATTTACACTTAAAAGATTGGGAAGTCTAATTATGTGATGCATCAGATCACTGTGCTAAGCATAACAAGAGTAGCTCACTTCTAAGGAGGAAAAGTAAGGACCCCCTGAGAAGACATTCTGAGTTTTCTTGAGGCTGAGCTAAGTGTCAATGCGCACCAAAAGGGAGTTTGAAATGGAAAAAAATCCCTTGAAGATTAGAAAATCATTGTTATTGGCTTTCCACCATGATTGAGAAAAGGCCCATTAAAATCCTGCACCACTTAAGAATATGCTTGAAGTGGAGATTTTGTTGCTGTTTAAGCTCAGTAGGTGTTGGAAAAATCATTTTGCATTTTCAGAAACACTTTATTACCATATGAAAAGGTTACATTAAAGGGAAGTGTCCACAGTAAAGGGCTTTCAGCTTCCCTGGTAAGGCAAACACATTAAAGTAGGTACCCTGGAGCATGAAACCCCCTCACAAACCCCCAGGGTGCATTTTCAGGGATGATTTAAGGTTATTACAGTGGATGCAAGGTCTGATTGATCAAACATAGTCAGATGAAATGTTTCATTTCACTATCCTGGGTTTAGTTCTTGAAGGCCAAGCAATCAGAAAATGAGCACCCTTTAGAGCTGACCCTTCAGCTTCCCCAGCAAAAAGACTCTGAAACAGCAGCAGGTGGTAGGAGCTGGTAATAACTGAGCAGCAGCTCTATAACGACCCTCCACTGATACTTCCCAAAAGCAGATTTCAAATGAACCTTTTAGAAAAGCCACTGCTGTGCATGACCACCAGTTTTTCTTCTCCCTGACTGTAATTTCATACATAATTCTATGGCTTGGGGCTTGCTGTGCTTAAGTGGCAGCTGCATAGAGACAATAGAAGAATCGTTGACATCTATTCATTATATTAACAGGCAACAAATTTCTATAACTTCAAGGTGGCTACTAGGTATGTGTGTGTGTGTGCGCGTGTGTGCACACAGATATTCATACCAAGGAATTTTGCACTTTAAAAAACCCCCAAAGTATTTAAAAGCACAGAAATTAACAGTGAAGTGTAGCCTGATCAGTCAGGGGATATTTCATTTTATCGACCAGGCAGTGGTCTGAGAGGGTTCTGCCTCTGAATCAGCTACATTGATTCTAATGGTGGCATTGCCACTAGAATGAGGACCTTGAGGAGCACACAACACACAATCCACTTCATGTTCTCTGACTAGTTACATTATAAAGTTTGTTAGCAAAACAAACAGAATAACAAACCGTAATATAGCAAAGGTGATAGAGCCCATACAGAATGTCCAGTACTTGTATTACTCACATCATCCCTTTCAGAGAAACCTGGAGTAGGTGAGGCAATTAGTGGGTCGTCATCAGGTCAACAGGTCCCAACATATCCCACTGCCTACAGCAGTGGTCCCCAAACTGTGGAGCATGCCCCACTAGGGAGGCATGGAAGAACATTCTGGGAGGCACGATGGGCCTTGGGCCAGCCCCCACAGGGTGTGAGAAGGAAGCACCACCCAGCCGCACTCCAGCCCTGGCTCAGCTCCCGGCCTTGCCCGAGGCGCTGCTCCTGGCTTGGTCCTGGCTCTGCTCCCGGCTCCCAGCTCCGCTCCTGGCCTCCAACCCAGCTCCAGCCACAGCCACAGCTCCACTCTGGCCCCTACTATGACACGAACCAACTTTCCGTGCATTCCCTCTCCAACCCCATCCACAGTTCTGCCCGCAGCTCCACCTTCTGCCCACACTCCTCTGCTGAGCCAACTGTGCAGTGATGGAGGAGGGGCACGGACAGTTTCCATTACTGGTAAAGGGAGGGGGGTTGAACAGAAAAATGTGGGCACCACTGGCATACAGGCTGGGTAGCTCCTTTTATAAATGGGTTACACTAATGTCCTCCATACCTTATACATATCCAGTGATGGTTTCCACCTTCTTTCATTATATGTACTTCCATACCTCAATAATATCAGGGTCCGTAACTTTGACAGATCACTTAGTCATTTAAAAAGAACAGGAGTACTTGTGGCACCTTAGAGACTAACAAATTTATTTGCACATAAGCTTTCATGGGCTACAGCGCACTTCATCGGATGCACAGGATGGAACATATAGTAAGAAGATATTTATACATACAGAGAACATGAAAAAGTGGAAGTACCCATACCAACTGTAAGAGGCTAGGTTCCATACTTCATCTTTTCCCAGCACATAACACTATTGTTTACTATTATACTTATTTTGTGACTTAGGGTCTTTTTAACAGTTAGTTCCTTATTCCCAAGCTGCTCATGTCAAGCTAGGCCTTGAATATGCTAATTGTTATACAGTCCTTGCATTACAGTCTTATAATACCTATGTCTTACCTATATATAGCTTTTATACATAAGGTTGGCTACAGAAGGTAGAGATATATTCAAATCCATTCACAGTTCATAACATACAATCTCTTAAGGAAAAGGAAAATATGCATATTTCAAAAAGAAAAAACCCACCACCACCAAAAACAGCCTCCTTGGAATTTGAACCCAGAGATAATAGAAGAGAATGTCCAGGACCCAGGCTGATGTAAATGGTAGTATAAGGCAAAGTCCACACACAGAAATTCTACCTGCTTTAACAAAAATTGATTTTTAAATGATTTACTTAAACTGGTGCAAATTCCTGTGTGGACACACTTCTGTTGCTTAGCCATTGGCTTATATCTGCTTTTATTTCAATTTTAGTTAAACTGGTGCAACTTCTATACATAGACAAGGCCTCAGAGCTGGGCTATCTGAAGACTTGCTCTAACGTAACTAAATAGATCTTAATTCACAGCTTTTGTTATATCATGGCAAGTCTATCTGGTCACATTTATTTCAGAGTAAAAGTGACTTATTTTGTTTTAGCTTTTAACAATTAAAAAAAAATCAGACTAGAACACTTTTATTCCAAAATAAGAGCGTCTACACACAGACTTGCACTGAAACAACAAAAGCTGTGAATTAAAATTGATGCAGGTGTAACGATCTTGAGGTTCATTAAATAACAAACCAGTGAATGAGAAAGGAATAAAACTTTAATAAAACAAACTGGAGAGCTTCTGTAGTGAGCTGCTGCACACAGCCATGCAGTGTTCCAAACTCCTGCCTCCAGGGCACATCTCCAAACTGCCACACTCACAACACTGTCCCTTATAAGGGAGCATCTCCAAATCACAATCTTTCATAAACATCTCTACATCTGTGGTTCCCAAACTTGTTCTGCCGCTTGTGCAGGGAAAGCCCCTACCGGCCGGGCCGGTTTGTTTACCTGCCGCGTCCACAGGTTTGTCCGATTGCGGCTCCCACTGCTCCAGGCCAATGGGAGCGGCAGAACAAGTTTGGGAACCACTGCTCTACATTTTCCCTCTGAAAGAAAAACAAATTAACTCTTATAAAGAGTTAAGAAGTATCTAACAACACATACTAAATTCTCAATCCATGTAGTACATTTCCATAAACCCAATGTGTCAAGTACCTAGAGAGGAGAGACTACCAGCACATCACTCTCGAGTGAGTCTTTACCACTCACTTTCCTCAAATACCCCTTGTCCAGGCAGGTTAGCAAACCTCCATCAGTCTTTGAGGATGTTTAATCTCCAGCTCTGATCTTCTCAGTATCAGCCATTCATTAGAGTCTGAGTTATTCTCTTGTTCCTTGACAGTTTCTCCTTTGTGCGTTCACGATAAAGAATCAGTCAGATGGGAAATGCCAGAGTCCACCTCAGCTGTCAATGTGTTGAAACTTTCTGGGATTACTTGTAGATCCCTTTGACTATGTCAAAATGTGTCCCCCTGGTCTGTCTGGACTACGTCAAGACCTTGGATGCAGCTGTTCTTTAATGGTACTTCTTTGACTCCAAGTATTGGAGGTGTGATTCCTCAGGCGCACTCTATCAACTGGGTGAAGAGATGGGAAATCACAGGCCCTTTTGTCAAAATAATATTTCTGCTTCTGTTTCTGATTTTCTTTCATCTTCTGTATGGTTGCATGGTTATGAGATTTCAGCAAGCTACCAGTAATTGGTAAATTAGATCTGATCCTTCTTCCCATTAAGGACTGAGCTGGAGAAAAGCCATACTCCAGGGGTGTACTTCGGAAAACCAGTAACGCTTTGTACAAATCACTCCCACTGTCAAAAGTCTTTTTCACAGGGTTCTTTACCATCTGTATTGACCTTTCCACAAATCCATTTGACATGGGGTAATTTAGATTTAATGTTTTGTGGTGAAAATCCCAATCTAGGGCAAATTGCCGAAAATCCTCATTGGAAAATTGTGCCCATTATCACTAAAGACTTTATGTGGAATTCCATGTCTGGAGAAGATTCTCTTCATGCTGGCTGTCACTGACTTACTATTAGTACTGTGAAGTGCGAAAATTGCTGGATGCAGAGAATAATAATCTGTCACTATTAAATAATCCTTTGATTGCCAGGTAAATAAGTCAATGCTGACCTTCTCATAAGCCTTTGTGGAACTAGATGAGGTCTCAGTGACTCTGCCTGTTGGCATGGTTTGTATTTCAAGCAGAAAAGCAGTTTCCTACCATATTAGCAATGTTGTGATTGATCTGCAGCCAATGCAGCACCTCTTGTATTCATTGTTTGTGTCAAGGTTCCTTCCACACTCTGAACTCTAGGGTACAGATGTGGGGACCTGCATGAAAGACCCCTAAGCTTATTCTTACCAACTTAGATTAAAAACTTTCTCAAGGTACAAACTTTGCTTTGTCCTTGAACCCTATGCTGCCACCACCAAGCGTGTTAAACAAAGAACAGAGAAAGAGCCCACTTGGAGACATCTTCCCCCCAAAATATCCCCCCAATCCCTACACCACCTTTCCTGGGGAAGGCTTGATAAAAATCCTCACCAACTTGTACAGGTGTACACAGACCCAACCCCTTGGATCTTAAGAACAAGAAAAAACAAACAATCAGGTTCTTAAAAGAAGAATTTTAATTAAAGAAAAGGTAAAAGAATCACCTCTGTAAAATCAGGATGGTAAATACCTTACAGAGTAATCAGATTCAAAACAGAGAATCCCTCTAGGCAAAACCTTAAGTTACAAAAAGACACAAAAACAGGAATATACACTCCATTCAGCACAGCTATTTTACCAGCCATTAAACAAAGGAAATCTAATGCATTTCTAGCTAGATTACTTACTAACTTTTTACAGGAGTTCTGAGCTGCATTCCTGATCTGTTCCCAGCAAAAGCATCACAAAGACAGACAGACCCTGTTTTCCCCCCCCCCCCCCATCTTTGAAAGTATCTTGTCTCCTCATTGGTCATTTTGGTCAGGTGCCAGCAAAGTTATCTTAGCTTGTTAACCCTTTACAGGTGAAAGGGTTTTGCCTCTGGCCAAGAGGGATTTTATAGCACTGTGGATAGAAAGGTGGTTATCCTTCCCTTTATATTTATGACAGTTTGCATTTCTCAATTGCTAAATGACCCTCATAAATCTTCTGTAGCATTTCTTTTCAGAGGCTCATTGGGATTACAGCCATGGGTAGCAGGCATCATAGGCTGGGGAGGCTGTGCCTCCCCAAACAGCCAGGCGTGGCCCTGCCCATGCTCAGCCCCCAGACTCCCCCTTCCTGATTCCTGCTCAGCATGGCTGCAATCTCCCTGTGGGGTAGCCCCAGCTCAGCCTGTGCCACCTGCCCTCCCATCGCTCCGAGGCTGGGGCGGGGAGGGGGGTTGGTGGCTGCAGTGGGGGGTATGGCACAGAAGGGGGTCTCGGTTGGAAGGGGCAGGGCTGGTGGCTAGCCTCCCCCAGCCAGCAGTTCACGTGCCGCCCATGATTACAACCTTACTGCCCTTGAAAAATCACCCTATCACAGTAAGTTCATGTCCGCAGTTCCAATAGTCTCTTATACCTGGATAGCAACTGCTTATTTCTTCAGGCCACCCTTTAATTGTCACTTCTTTA
The DNA here is from genome assembly GCF_965152235.1 of Eretmochelys imbricata. Taxonomy (NCBI): domain Eukaryota; kingdom Metazoa; phylum Chordata; order Testudines; family Cheloniidae; genus Eretmochelys; species Eretmochelys imbricata. The sequence goes on from NC_135574.1 coordinate 158,930,229, forward strand.
AGGAGTCCCATGATTCTTCTTTCTCTGTTTCCTCTCTTATTTGTTGCAGTTTCCTGTTAGCTATGCGAATTGACTTTACAATCAGATCTGTATAGGCTTGTATCTCTGTCTCTAAAGTCTTTTTTGATTTCATAGGAGTCACTGCTCTGGAAAGTGCATCTGCAGTGATCATGTAGGTCACACCCAAACCATACTTTTGCATATTTATCATAATTATTTGAATCCTTAAGGTACAGTCATTCAGTATCAGGGGGTAGCTGTGTTAGTCTGCATCCACAAAAACAACAAGGAGTCCGGTAGCACCTTAAAGACTAACAGATTTATTTGGGCATAAGCTTTAGTAGTTTGCTAAATAATGCTATCAGGGGCTTGTAGTCCGTTTCAACTTCCACTGTCTGTCCATAAATATACTGATGGACTCTCTCACAGACAAACAATATTCTTAAAAGCTCCTTCTTGATCTGTGTGTATCTGGTTTCTGCCTCAGTCAGTGATTTGGATGTATATGGCACTGGTTGCCAACAATCCTCATGCTTCTGTAAAATCACTGCACCTAACCCAGACTGTGAAGCATCTGCTGAAATTTTAATAGGCCTTCCTGGCGCCCAGAACTTCAACGCTGGCTCTTGTATCGGTTGTTGTTTTAAACCTTCCCATGATTCCTCCTGTTCTGCACCCCAATATCATTCATTTTTATACTCTAGGAGTTTCTCAAAGCTGCTGCTTTGGTAGATAGATTAGATATGAATTTTCCAAGATAATTAATCATTCCCAGGAACCGTTGGACATCTTTCTTTGACTGGAGATGTGGCATTTCAATGGCTCAAATCTTCCTCTTATCACTTTTTACACCTTCATTGGAAATAATGTCCCCAACAAAAAAGTCAGTTCCGTAAACACTAAAACACATTTCTCCCTATTTAGTTTGAGGTATGCAGCTCTAGTTGCATTCAGGACTTCCTGAAATCTATGATCAGACTCCTCTTTCGTTGAGCCCCAGATGATGATATCATCCATTGAGGTGTCAACACCATTAATATGTTTATAGATCACATGTATGGTTTTGTGGTACACTTCTGGTGCTGAAGGTATGCAAAGGGTAAGCATAAAAAACTGTATCTTCCAAATGGGGTATTAAATATGCATAGCTTTGAGCTTTCTTCAGTTAATTTTAGCTGCCAAAATCTTGAGGATGCATCCAATTTACTGAAATATTGAGCATTTGCAAATTGAGCCATAATCTCTTCTCTGGTTGGTAGTTTGAAATGTTCTCTTTTTACAGCCTTGATGAGGTCTCTGAAACCTAAGCATATGCATAGCTGGCCTTTACTTTTCTCCACGATGACTAGGGAGCTCATCCATTCTGTTGGCTCCTCAATTGTTTGTATTACTTGCATTGCTTCCATCCTTGCAAGCTCAGCCTTGAGTTTATCACGGAGTACAAATAACACCTTTCTACATGGATGAATAACTGGAGAGACCTGTTTGTTTATTCAGATTGTATGTTCACCCTGCAAACAATCCAACCCTTGAAACAAGTCTTTATATTCCCAAAAGAGTGCCTCATAGCCAGGTTTAGTATGACCTTACAGTGAGAGCACCTGTTTTACCAGATTGAGTTTCTCACATGCAGCAAGGCCTAAAATTGGTGTCATTTCCTTTGGCACTACAATAAATGTGAGCCCGTACAAGGCATTTTTATGGTTGATGCTAGCAATACACCTTCCTCTCACTGGTATATTTGTTCCACAATAACCAGTTACTTTTATTTTTGTCTTATATTGTACTTATTTTGTCTTTTATATTTGTACTTATATTTTTGTCATTTATATTTGGTCTTATTTTCAGTCTCTCATAATCTTTTTCAGACAGAATATTAACCTGAGCTCCTATGCCCAGTTTCAGAGGAATAATTGTTCCATTCATTGTCATAGACAATCCCTCTCCTCAGGCTTGGTAGATCCCAGTACAACTATGAAAAACTCCTCAATCAGATTGTCTTTAACTAAATGCATTTGACTTTTCTGCATTTGGGATTATTTTTCCCACATCTATGACGGAGTTTCCCAAAGGCAACACATTGTTTGAGGCCATGCTGTGATCCACACCTTCAACATAAACAATTTGTTACAAATATCTGATGCTTCCTCCCCAACAACATGCAAAAAAAACCAGGATGATGTCACTTTATTATTTTTCTCCTCTGCCCCTATGGCTGTTAAATACAATCAAATCTCTGGCTGAACTTTTTCCAGGTCTCTGCACCATTGCCTGACAATGGCAGACGGATGGAGGTTGCAACACATCCATTTTTGGCGCACACACCCCCTTAAGCAAGTGAAGCTACTACTCTGCTCACCAAATACATGGAAAAACCTCTGTGCCTGGTGCTCCACTCCACACGCTTCTCTGGTGCCTCCCTTTGTCTCTGCTTTCAGCTGCAAACACAGGAGTTAACTTCAAAATGACAGCAGTTTACTTCTCATTCAGCACTTCTGACACCATGTCACGATCATTGGGTTCATCAAATAACAAACCAGCAAATGAGAAAGAAATAAAACAAACCGGAGCACTTCTGGAGAGAGAGCGGCTGCACACAGCCATGCTGTGTTCCCAACCTACACCTCAAAGGGCACATCTCCAAATTCCCACACTCACAATGCTGTCCCTTCTGAGGGAGCATCTTCACATCACAGTCTTTCATAAACATATCTCTACAACAGGTATTTCAGTGCAAGTTGGTGTGTAGCCCAGCCCTACATTTAATGTTGGAAGGTCTGTGTAAGTAAGTGTACTTTATATGACCAGGTGGACAAAGGGTTAAGAAAAGAGGCAAGAAAAGGGTGCAAAAAGATGTGGGATAACATAACCCCCCTCTATTTTAACTTATTCTTTGTGTTAATTGCATTTTCTGCTACAGTAGATCATCACATTCCCTCCACTCAATAGGTAAAGTACACCACCATTTCTGTCACCTTTAAATTTGCTGCTAGGGCTCTATTTAGCAGCAACCCAAAAGGTCAAAGTCTGATCTCAGTTACATTGGTGTGAATGAATCCTGACTAACTCCACTGAATTCAGATTGCTCCCTCTTATGGAAAAAATATTATTAATATTGCATAGCATTCAGCTAACTCAAATCCCAGTTTAGGCCCCATCGAGCTAAGCACTTGTCAAACACATAGTAAGCGAAAATCTCAGCCCAGAAGACTTTATAATGTAAATTGACAAGGAAAAGAAAAGTAGAAGAAAAGTATTAATGTCTCAATTCACCATCTGTGAAATGGGGTATTAAGTGACTTGACCAAGGTCAGACAGGAAGCTTGTGCACAGACAGGAACTGAACTCAGATTTCGTGAGGGCTAGTCTACTGCCTTAAGCACATGACCATGCTTCTTTGCTTTACTGAAACTTTACACAGGAAAACAGGATTTTGCCTTATTTTTATTTCATTTTTAAGTAGTTGATTCAAGTACATTTATGGTGTTAAATAAATATGTACACTAATTTCAGGGTAAAATTTCAAAAGTGACTTTCCATGAGACCTAGGCTACTAAACACACAAGTCTCTTGAAATTGGAACTTAGGCACCCTCAGTGTAAAAAATGTCACCCTCAGTGTAGAAAATGAAATAATTTTAAAAGCTACTTTGCATTTAGCAGACTTATTTTGGATTTGCAATCGTCTCAGAACAGACTCTGAATATAGCGTGACAAAGCTCTATCCTTGCCACCATGGGTCCCGCATTTCCTGGCGGATTTCGCTAGCTTCAGAGGCTCACTGTGACCCTCCACATAACCCTTCTCTCTCTAGGGAGAAGGGTCACAGTCTACTGAGCCATTTTCATCATAAGCCAGCAAGGGAGGTGAGGAGAAGTGATCCTTCCTTGCACAGTCTCTGTTGTCTCCCAGTCTCAGTGATTAATCAGCGGGCAAAGGTTGGGGGGGAGCCCGGGCCCATCCTCTACTCCGGGCTCCAGCCCAGGGACCCTAATAGTATCAGTGTGTTAGCTTACCTTTTAGAAACATGACATGTACAATTCCCTGGGCTACTTCTCCCACAGCAGCCTTCACTTCCTCAAGCTCCACTTCACCCTTACCTCCGGGCCTCCTTCCCTGTGCCTGATATGGTGTGTACTGCTCAGCCTCTCCAACAGCACAACTTCCTTCCACAGCTCCTGACATACACCCCCACCTGACTGGCTGAGAGGCTTTTAACTAGTTTCAGCCAGCCCCTGATTGGCTTCAGGTGTCCCAATCAACCTAGCATTCTCCCTGCCTTCTGGAAAGTTCTTAATTGACCCCAGGTGTCTTAATTGACCTGGAGCAGCTTCCATTTCACTTAACCTGGTCTTATTGGGATTTGTTTAGCCTGGAGCAAATATATCTATCTCCCACTACTTTTGTATAGCCATCTGGCCTTGCCCCATCACAATAGGCACTGCCATACTGGATCAGACTGATGGCCCATCTAGTTTACTAGCCTGTCTCTGACTGTGGCTGTTTCTAGATACCATAGAAAGGTGTATAAAACTTCATAATGGAATAACCTATTTATAGGGTAAATTGTCTGCTAAACTCCATCAGTTACAGTACAACATGAGGGTTTATATCTTGCATTCATTTTTATTCCCTCACATGTAACTAGATTATCTCATTATCTATATAAAAGTATTGGCTTTTGTGAACTCATACTGAACTCTTGGCCTCAACAATTTCTTGTGGCAATGAGCTCCACAGGTTAATTATATGCCTATTTCCTTATCAGTTTCATAGTTGTTGCCTTTCAATTTCATGGAATGGTCCCTGTTCTTGTATTATGAAAATGGGTAAATAAGAGCCCCCAGTTTAAATTCTCTCTTCCATTGGTTATTTTATGTAACTTCATCATCCATTTATAGCCCTCTTACTGCCTCCAAGACTGTTCAGGACTGAAATTGCAGGGAAGCTGAAGGTCAGAATTGAGGAGCATTTTCAGAGGAGTGTGTTTAGTGCTATCAGTCACTTTAATGTGTACTAAAATTCACTCTATGAAAGGCAGGGGGAGGGAGACTTCCAAACACAAGGTACTGAGGTTGATAATAAAGTTTAAGAGATAAATCTCCTTTCCAGTCCAAGAAATACAGTAAAGCTGAAACTCAAGGACAAATAGGTCAGTGAAAATTGCCCTTGGCTTAAAGTACTTTTCAGCATGATGACTATAAAGTCAAGATAATTTAACATCACTGCTGCATGTGGCTAGTACAAGTTCTAGAATATGAAGTCCCCACCCTCTGAAAGAGCAAGTGATTCAAAGTGACAAAGCGGATGTAATTTGTTCAGGAGTAAATATGGTTACATGACAAGATGTTACTTGGCAGCTTGGAAGGCACAACCATGCTTGTCTTTTCTCATATCACTGGGGCACTGTTGTTATAGATATGCGGGGGTAGGGCATCACTATGGTGGGCTCTGGCAGGCTGGGAGACCAGAAACAGCAAATGGAAAAATCACAATTAGAAAACATCTTCACATAATAATGCTCCATGGAGCTTTGTTAAAGTATCCATTCTTCCATTTGCTGGATTGTGTAATTCACAATCAAAGAATCCGTTAAGGTTTATGTGAAAATATATCAGGCGTGTGTTTTAAAGTAACTAGATGGATTTTAAATACTCATTTCAATAAATTTGAACTTCATTTTTTTAGTGAATATTTACTTTTAACTCCATATTCCCCCCCCCACACCCCATCCCCTGCAGAGTTGTCAATAACACTGCAAGAGAAACAGAAATGATATTGTACAATAGTAAACAACTACGGTCAAAATGCTCCTCTCTGATCTGCACTGCAGAGTTTTTAACCAACACTGACAGCTTGATTATCCTCTGCCTTTCACTTTGTGTAGATTTTTTACACTTGTGAAAAGTGGTGGTAAAACTTTATTTCAGGTAGGAGTGGAAAATGTCAGTTTGGTAGCATTTTACATTCATTTTGCACTGGTGTATGAATTACTCCACTGTCTCTCTATGGTATAATCTGGACACATTTTTCAAGCAGAGTTCCCAGAAACCATAATGGATTTTGTTGGAGCCATGTATTAAAGTCATGAGGTTACTCTTAAGGATCAGTGGATTAATGCTTGTAAATTTATACTTAACCAGATTAAAGCTACCACTCTACATATGGATAGTCAGTTGGTTGTTGTTCCCCCTACCATGGGGCCAGTATCCCCTCTCCTGCAGAAAACTCCATGAACTCTGGCCTTGTGCTGGATAACAGAATTTGGCCCTATCTTTCCCCCACTTTGTCTAAGTAGCTGATTGAAGAATGTATATGGTGTTACTATAAATGCTGACATTAGTGTCAATGCAGAAAAATAAAATGCCTTTAAATATTTGGGTTTTTTTAAACCAGTTGATTAGTTTTTATCTCTTATTAGTTGATCACATTTCCATGCAAAGGAAAATACACTCCAGTGCTACAGTACCCCGTGACCCCTCTGTCTCTTCCTCTGCCTTCCTAAAGCAGCTACACATGGTGGGCCTGATACTAAAAGATGCTGAGCACCCCATCTGCCTAAAGAATTCATTGGTAGTTTAGGATGCTCAGCAGCTCACAGGATCAGGCTACATATGTATAGTATTTGCATGGAGAAAAGTTAATTACTCACACACCTGCAGTTTAACTGTAAAAAAAACGACTACTTTCATTGCATGTATGTTGTAAAATATTCCTGGTGTTTAGCCTTAGTTAATCCCAGTGAAACACAGACTACAATATATAGCAGCATTTTCACAAGTAACGAGTGACTGAATAACTCACCAGAGCAGTAATATGACTCAGATCATTGATGCAACGTTCAGTCCTGCACAGATGGGACACAGTAATGGCTTTGCAGTGGGGATACTCCCACACTTCTATAGCAATCTATAGTCCAGATCCAAAGTCCATTGAAGTCAATGGAAGAACGTCCGCTAACTCCAATGGATTTTGGATTAGGCCTTCTGAGCAAAAGTCAAGGGTTGCTAGAAGTGAAGAAACCAGAGTGGTTCTGCTGCTGGAGAGTGGAAGCAGGATTTCTGGACTCCACAAGGGAAATGCACATCTCTGCATGCTGGATTCCAGACTCGCATCCCTGCACATTAAGGTGTAGGGGAGGGAGAAGGGAGCAGGAGCAATGGATTTGTTAGCGACTGTGCTGATTCATTAGCAGTCATCCCCCTCCCCAATACAATAGCCTGGGGGTTGGTGTAGTTTCTACGTGACTTTGGGGGCCTGGAGGATTCCTTCTCCAGCTACGTAGGCTTTGTACAAGGGGGTTAGGGGCCCAAGGAAATGGATGAAACAGACATAAGTAATGATAGCCTAAATGCAGTTAATTATGTGTAGTCAAAGCACTTTGCTATCAACATTAATTTGTTGTATTTGAGACCAAAACAGTCAGAACAGTGACAAGTTTATTCAACGTCATTGCAATGATTGTGACTAAAAATAGAATGGCGTAAGGCTGGAGAATAGCACTGTATGTAAGGGAGCAGTATGACTGCTCAGAGCTCCGGTACGAAACTGCAGAAAAACCTGAGTGTCTCTGGATTAAGTTTAGAAGTGTGAGCAACAAGAGTGATGTAGTGGTGGGAGTCTGCTATAGACCACCAGACCAGGGGGATGAGGTGGATGAGGCTTTCTTCCGGCAGCTCGCAGAAGCTACTAGATCGCACGCCCTGGTTCTCATGGGTGACTTTAATTTTCCTGAATTCTGCTGGGAGAGCAATACAGCGGTGCATAGACAATCCAGAAAGTTTTTGGAAAGCGTAGGGGACAATTTCCTGGTGCAAGTGCTAGAGGAGCCAACTAGGGGGAGAGCTTTTCTTGACCTGCTGCTCACAAACCGGGAAGAATTAGTGGGGGAAGCAAAAGTGGATGGGAATCTGGGAGGCAGTGACCATGAGTTGGTTGAGTTCAGGATCCTGACACAGGGAAGAAAGGTAAGCAGCAGGATACGGACCCTGGACTTCAGGAAAGCAGACTTCGACTCCCTCAGGGAACGGATGGGTAGGATCCCCTCGGGGACTAACATGAAGGGGAAAGGAGTCCAGGAGAGCTGGCTGTATTTCAAGGAATCCCTGTTGATGTTACAGGGACAAACCATCCCGATGTGTTGAAAGAATAGTAAATATGGCAGGCGACCAGCTTGGCTTAACAGTGAAATCCTAGCAGATCTTAAACATAAAAAAGAAGCTTACAAGAAGTGGAAGGTTGGACATATGACCAGGGAAGAGTATAAAAATATTGCTCGGGCATGTAGGAATGAAATCAGGAGGGCCAAATCACACCTGGAGCTGCAGCTAGCGAGAGATGTCAAGAGTAACAAGAAGGGTTTCTTCAGGTATGTTGGCAACAAGAAGAAAGCCAAGGAAAGTGTGGGCCCCTTAATGAATGAGGGAGGCAACCTAGTGACAGAGGATGTGGAAAAAGCTAATGTACTCAATGCTTTTTTTGCCTCTGTCTTCACGAACAAGGTCAGCTCCCAGACTGCTGCGCTGGGCATCACAACATGGGGAATAGATGGCCAGCCCTCTGTGGAGAAAGAGGTGGTTAGGCACTATTTAGAAAAGCTGGCTGTGCACAAGTCCATGGGGCCGGACGAGTTGCATCCGAGAGTGCTAAAGGAATTGGCGGCTGTGATTGCAGAGCCATTGGCCATTATCTTTGAAAAGTCGTGGCGAACGGGGGAAGTCCCGGATGACTGGAAAAAGGCTAATGTAGTGCCAATCTTTAAAAAAGGGAAGAAGGAGGATCCTGGGAACTACAGGCCAGTCAGCCTCACCTCAGTCCCCGGAAAAATCATGGAGCAGGTCCTCAAAGAATCAATCCTGAAGCACTTACATGAGAGGAAAGTGATCAGGAACAGTCAGCATGGATTCACCAAGGGAAGGTCATGCCTGACTAATCTAATCGCCTTCTATGATGAGATTACTGGTTCTGTGGATGAAGGGAAAGCAGTGGATGTATTGTTTCTTGACTTTAGCAAAGCTTTTGACACGGTCTCCCACAGTATTCTTGTCAGCAAGTTAAAGAAGTATGGGCTGGATGAATGTACTACAAGGTGGGTAGAAAGTTGGCTAGATTGTCGGGCTCAACAAGTAGTGATCAATGGCTCCATGTCTAGTTGGCAGCCGGTGTCAAGTGGAGTGCCCCAGGGGTCGGTCCTGGGGCCGGTTTTGTTCAATATCTTCATAAATGATCTGGAGGATGGTGTGGTTTGCACCCTCAGCAAATTTGTGGATGATACTAAACTGGGAGGAGTGGTAGATACGCTGGAGGGCAGGGATAGGATACAGAGGGACCTAGACAAATTGGAGGATTGGGCCAAAAGAAATCTGATGAGGTTCAATAAGGTTAAGTGCAGAGTCCTGCACTTAGAACGGAAGAACCCAATGCACAGCTACAGACTAGGGACCGAATGGCTAGGCAGCAGTTCTGCGGAAAAGGACCTAGGGGTGACAATGGACGAGAAGCTGGATATGAGTCAGCAATGTGCCCTTGTTGCCAAGAAGGCCAATGGCATTTTGGGATGTATAAGTAGGGGCATAGCGAGCAGATCGAGGGACATGATCGTCCCCCTCTATTCGACATTGGTGAGGCCTCATCTGGAGTACTGTGTCCAGTTTTGGGCCCCACACTACAAGAAGGATGTGGATAAATTGGAGAGAGTCCAGCGAAGGGCAACAAAAATGATTAGGGGTCTGGAACACATGACTTATGAGGAGAGGCTGAGGGAACTGGGATTGTTTAGTCTGCAGAAGAGAAGAATGAGGGGGGATTTGATAGCTGCTTTCAACTACCCGAGAGGTGGTTCCAGAGAGGATGGTTCTAGACTATTCTCAGTGGTGGAAGAGGACAGGACAAGGAGTAATGGTCTCAAGTTGCAGTGGGGGAGGTTTAGGTTGGCTTTTAGGAAAAAGTTTTTCACTAGGAGGGTGGTGAAACACTGGAATGCGTTACCTAGGGAGATGGTGGAATCTCCTTCCTTAGAAGTTTTTAAGGTCAGGCTTGACAAAGCCCTGGCTGGGATGATTTAATTGGGGATTGGTACTGCTTTGAGCACGGGGTTGGACTAGATAACCTCCTGAGGTCCCTTCCAACCCTGATATTCTATGATTCTATGATTCTAATAGAAAGCTCCTTCCCAGGGCTGCCTTTTCAGCTAAGCATGACTGCATGAAAAGGCAGCTACAAGGCCAGGGTACCGTGTGGCCAAGTCAGTAAGCCCACAATTTGGGGATCTCAACGAACCCAAACTATCTAGGTAGATTACATGTACCGGCACCTCCTTCAGGTTTGTTTTCCCCACACTTGGTTCATTTCCATCTCTTACCTCCTTCCTTTAGAAATATTCATCTCCCATAAACAAAGAACATGTTATGTATGAAAACCTTGAGCCTCTAATGCATCTTTCATCCAGAGCTCTAAGCACTGTCACAAGGTAGGTACCACTATTCCCATGTTATGGGTGAGGACACAGAGGCACTGAAAGGTTAATGGCTCAGTCATGTGTTGGGCTATACACGCATTCAGAGGAATAAGGGGGCATAAGGAACCTTTTTGTTTCCCTGATTGGGCTACTTGCATCACCGGAGTCTGTGCAATGGGAGGGAAGCTGGTGCCCAGCTGTTATTTACCTTCCCACACTGATGGGCAGAGAGGGTGAGCAGGGGCAGCAAGTTGTATGGGCCCGGGCTCCAGCAAATTCAGGGCCCTGGGGGCCCGGCTGCACCGATGTTCGGGGTCGGGTCTCTCCCTCTGCTCCGCCTGCTGACTCAGCGTGCCACTCCCGAGCATCCCTGGACCCTGCCTCACCTGTGCCCTGGGCAGCGGGAGCTGCACTCCCTGAAGCTCCGCACTGCACTCCCTCGCCGGCCGCTGCTGACTAAGGGAGCAGTGCCGGCGGCGGCAGGCTGACTGCTGCGCCTGCAGAGGGGAGGAGGGGAGGAGGCGCAGAGGCATGGCAGCTTCCCCCGCCCCCTGCAGGCGACTCCAAGACCTCCTGGCAGCATCCTGGAGTTGGGGTGTGTCATGTCCGGGGGGGCCCTCCCCCGGCCGGAGCTCCAGCCGGAGCTCGCTGCTGCCGGTGGGGAGAGGGCTGGGGGGGGGGTCCTCCTCTCTGGCCCCAGCCCCGAGGCAGCCTGCCTGCTGCACCCCAAAGTTTGAACTCCTCATCCCTGGCCCAGCCCCACTCCAGAGCCCGCACCCCCAGCCAGAGCCCTCACCCCTGACCCCAACCCTCTGCCCCAGCCCTGAGCCCCTTCCTGCACCATGTACCCCTCAACCCCTCCCCACCACGCAGCCCTCCCCCCACACCGCAACCCTCTGCCCTAGCCCTGAGCCCCTCCCATACCCCAAACCCCTCATCCCCAGCCCCACCCCAGAGCTTGCACCCCCAGCCAGTGCCCTGACCCCCCCCCGCACGCCAACCCTCTGCCCCAGCCCTGAGCCCCCTCCTGCGCTGTGAACCCCTCATCCCTGGTCCCATTCTTTGCTTTGGAGTTGGCATTTCTTTCCTTTGTTCTTTATAAGTGATTCTTAGGTGTGCATTGCTGTGGGTGCTAGACTGTCTGACTTGTAGGCCTTGTCTGCACTGGGGTTATTTTACACCAGCATAGCTGCATTTGTGTAAGCCCCTAGTGTAGACAATCCATGCCCAGTTAACCCTGACTTGTGCCGGCACAGTTTATCTCAGTATGAAACTCCAGTGTGGACAAGCCCTTAGTACGGTGACAACTCTACTTTATCTAAAAAATTAGCTTTATAAAAACAAACCCTTAAGACCCACAGAAAAATGTTCCCCTGTTATTTTTTAAAATTCCATTGAAAACACTGTTTGCTGGCTCCTGAAGAACATTGCAAAAGAAGGGGCTACATTTTGTTTTAATTTTAGAAAGTATTTGCTTTTGAGGGTTATTGATCCTAGAGTGTGCTTGACTGTTTCCGTATTCAAAAGAGTATTAATAAAGCTGATATTCTTAGTTAAATAATTTTTTCTTATGATAGTGATATTGTGCAATATAGGGAAACTGTTAAACACTTACTGTTTCCAGTCCATTTTTACATTATTTAAAAAAATACTTATCAGCTTACAAGGCAGGTGTGGCAGGGGGCAGGACTTGGACCCATTCTGGGCACCACCAAAAATTATACAAACCTGCTGCCACTGAGGGTGAATAGAGGTAAAGGTGGGCAGAGAGTGGGCAGAGTTTATGCCCTGCCCCCCACGATGCACCAACCAGCACAGCTGAGCCAGCACAGAGAGAGAAATAAGCAGCACCAGCAAAGGGCTTGCACAGAGTACTTCCCTCTTGAAGCAAAGGAGAAGCAGGACCCAGATTGTGACTTTCAGAATCACAGTCAGTTTCTGCCCAGGTTCTGGGACAATGGAGCCCTGCCACACACTCCCCTGACTCAGGTTTGATTCTAGCTAGTGTCTTGACCAAGGGCACACAGCAGGTCAACTAGAGAGTTAGGGACAGAACCCAGACCTCTTGTCTCTTGCTCCACTCATGATGCCCCTCTTAAAGTAAGGCTGGCAAAACTAGACATAGAAAAAGATAATTTCAGTCTTGCAAACGTTTTTATTCTTTGCCCTTTGTGACACACATCCCTCAGCTCCTTATACTGGTTACGATGCTAGGCCATTCAGTCACAATACAAAGGAATTCAGATTAAGTTTCTGGATTGTTTACAGTAACGAGACATTTTATCATAAAACAAAGCCATTTTACTTTAAAAACAAAACAAACAATCTGTTCTACTTACTGTACCATTTGATAAACTCTATGGAATCAAACTTGCCTTTACAAGAAAACTGCAAAGATCTGGTATATGTTTGAAGAGAATATAGCATTCAGCTATGCCTGCCACTATTTTAGCATCTCCATTTAGTAAACAGGGCTGGTTTGCTACTATGTGGTTCTTGCTTCTTTGGAGGCTGATCCTGCAAGATGCTGTGAGGGATCTTTCCTCAAATCTCTTTGACCTCACACCCTCCACCAGACACAGCTCTTATGCTTAAGGCTACAAGCAGGGTGGTGTAGGGCTGATGTAGCCAGCCCTATGCCACTCAAGGCTTCCCCTTACATTAAGGAAATCCTCAGCTAGCTACTTAGGCCAGCTTTAAATCTGCTTTGCATTTCTGGCGAAGTTCAAAGCAAATTTAGTGAAGGCCAGAATCTGGCCCCATATTCAAACAATTCACCCTTTGACTTGATTGAAAGTTTTGCCTTGAGTAGAGACAAATGGCCCATCCTGCAGTCCTACTGAGGTCAAGGAGATTACTTGTGAGAATAAGGGTTACGTGTGAGTAAAGCCAATGGGATCTGGCCAAATAATATTTATGGCAATTAATTATCTTTATAGTGACCTACTCTTCTTTGGAATTGTGTAGTTTGAATATCTCTGTATTACATTGCAGTTTTCATTTAAGAAGTATAGGGCTGGACTTCTCAATGAGATGAGAAGTTAAATTACTGTTTACATTACCTTTTGTTTTCAATACAATAGCCAGTGTGTAAAATACTTTCCAGAAGCACAGCACCCTAGTCACAGGTTTCAAACAGTTTACCTTAATATATATTTATAGCTGGATTGTGTGTGTGTACATACATATTTATTCATTCACAAGCACACACAGTCCATCATATCAACCTGTATTCTAAGATGAAATCAAAAACATTTGCATTCAATTATTTTAAAAAGGATTAACCGTCCTTCACAATACTTGTCCAATATGTGGGGAAACAAGCACTAAACAGCCCATTAATTTCAGATTAAACTGGACAACACACATGAAACAGCATGAGAAAATTACAGACTAAAATAATCTGGTCCTTTACAGGTACAATATCTTGTATACACCATTCTGGTGTGTAGAATATTCATGTTATACCATTCCATAATATTGTGATTTTTAACAATTTTTTTCCCCAATAAGAGGAAAACTATGCTACTGGATGGTTGACAGAATTAGGTCACAACTGAATGCATTTTAGACATAATTGTACCATACATAAACTGTTGCATCACAGATGGAATATAAAAATACATACCACTGGATATTCAATCACAGGAACAGTATATTTTTGGAACTCACTGCACTACCAGTGCAAGTTATTAATTTCTTTGTCATGGATGGGAAAAAAAGCATTAAAATCACTTAATTGTCAGATACAATAACTCTTTTTCCTTGGAGTCAGATGAACATCCTTGGATAACTGACATGAATCCCACCTTGATTCCGATGAGTGTTCATGCTCAGAATGCTGTGTATTTAACGTGTGTATTAGCAGCATCCTTAGCCACCATTCCCATGGATGGTGATCCTCGCCCTTCACTCTTCAATACAAAATAGTCATTGAGAAGCTTTGCTCCTTGTGAAATAGCAGTTTGTGATGAACCAATTTCACTAAGCAGCATCTCCCATCAGATGCCGATAGTTCTTTGACTTTGCTTCCACATGTAATAATTTTTTGCTTGGTTTTTTTTACCGCCACAGACTGGGATACATGGAGAAGCAGAAGATAAGCATAGTTTACTCAGCCTAGTCTCCATGGTACTCCAGAGCCACAGTTGGCCATTATTCTTACTGTATATGTCTTTCATATACTGTATTACTGCTCAGGTTCAAAGCTTTCCTCTCCTTGCTATTCTTTTTACCAAGCATCACTGTAGGCTGACTTGTCCTTGCTCTCCATCCTTTGTTGTTCCCAGTCTTTAATGATGATTTTTGAGTTAAGAGCTCACTAAAGTGTAGATCATGCTGAATGCAAAAGAGAAAGAGCCAATATGAAAGCGTCCCTTTGAAGTATGCAGAGCACTTTCATTTTTATAACCTTTACCCTCCATTCCTAATTTTTGACTCTAACGGCCTTTGCCTTCCTTTGCCATACTGGCTCACGTTCCTTCCATCTCTCTATAGCAACTGAATTACGGTGGATTCAAGATTAGTATCAGAAATCACTCAAGATGCTATGAACTCATTAGCCATTTTCCATACAAGTTGTGTATGAGCTTAATAATGGACAATGTCTGAGCCTGAAAAGTGAAGAAAATAAAACCATTCTACTATTGTGTTTGATCTTTGAAATTTCTGCCAGCCATTCCCAGAAGGGAAAGCAGGGTTTCCACTGAAATGGTGTTGTTTCATTTCTTAAAAGAAAAAATCTTCATGCAATGGAGCAAACATCAAAAATAAAGAGATCAGTTGGACAGGATACATATATCTTAAGTGTAACTCTGTATAACTATGAAATCATATTATACTACCACAGACCTGCTTCATTGTATCTCCATCTCTGATAATATAGGTAGGGGTGGCATAGGTGATTCTGTAATTTACACTAAATTGCTTAGGGCCAGATTGCAATGGTAAGTTTCTGGCCACATTTTAGGATGACAGAAATGAGCGCTTCAGAAGGGGCTGAGCCCTGCAGGGAATTCTGAAAACACTGTAACTAGCTGATATTAGTCTGCTGGCCAGTACAAAAGGGTGAAGGAAAAGGTACTATGGCTCTGCCTTCTCCAAACAGGCCAAGGAAGGGATGGGTGAAGTTAGCACTGCCAGGAGAGCTAACAAAGCATAATCCCTGTCCTTCCCGCTCAGACAGTATCTGACTCATGCCAAGGGGAGCAGATGGGTAAGAGGGAGCAGGACCCTTGTGCCTTCTCACACAGATTTGGCCAGACATAATTTTGCTCTTAGTTATTACTTTTTAATTTAACTGCCACAAATTTTAACATGCAGCATGCCACATTTAGACCTCAGGATAATGCTGTAATTGACAAGTGAGCAGATCTTACATTATCACTATTGCTAATCAGGAAGGGACATTCAGCCTCCCACAGCAGTGTATTGATTGAACAAGCCCCACTTTACAAAGCATTATGCAACATAAGGGTGCTTGGAGATGGGGTACCGGACGTGATCCCAGCTATGAGAGGAGTAGAGGGAAAACTAAAATAAAATAACTTCATTTAAAATTAAAAGCATGAATTTGTGTTGTCAAGCTGCTTTAGTGTAATTACATGGCTCCTACCAGCAAAAGTGCAAGGATCATGCAGGTGTCTCCTTAACTAGACATGATCCCTGCATATTCCTTGCATCAGCCATTTTCGTCTCTGCCCTTAGTAAATGTGACAGTGTAAGGGGGAGGGGTGGGGTGGAGCTGTCCATGGACCTGGAGTCTTTCCTTGACCTACAGTGACATTCGGATGAGGCCTTATCTATCTTTATAATGCAAGGTAGGCTGGCTCAGGATAGGCCACAGGAGAGGTACTGCCAAGCGCACCTTACTGCTGCAGACCAAAGCATGCACCTGCAGCCATGGAGCCCCCTTTCTAGTGCTCTTTTAAGTGTTAGGTAAGAATCAACTCGCAAAGCATAGGGCAGGATTTGACCCTAATATTATATCTTATTAACAGCTGATGTAACTTATTTGCTATGATATCAATATAGAGTGACATCCATCTAAACAGACTATCCAAAGGACCAAAAAAAAATTAGTTTCCTAGCAGAGATAGCTTTTTGACTGAAGGTTGAATGAAACTGTATTGGAAACCTTGAGGATGCATTGGGGCCCAATTCAGGAAAGCACGTAAGTACATGCTTCACTTTAAGTCCTATGACCTCAATGGGTCTTAAACGCATGCTTAAGTGCTGTTCTGAACAGGGATCTTGTCCTGAATCAGGGACTGAAATGGTTACTCCAGACAAAGGGAATGAGGTTGTCTGTTCTTGTTGGTCTATAGCGCAAGCTTAATTTTTACATAAAAAACAGCTCTGTACCACTTCCACATGGGAATGATCAAGCTTACCAGTAAAGATAGTAGAAGAAGGAAAGGAGATAGAAAGCTAGTTTACACCATGCTTCTTTCTGACAGTAACTCAAGGTGTCTGCATTCATGACTGCAGGTGGATCATATGCGAGCTCTGAACTATCCGCTGGGCAATGGAAATACCTGAAAGAGCAAGAGAAAACATCTGGAGCGACATTAATATTCTCAATCAAATTTTTACAGGTTGCAGGTCCTCATGGCCTGGATCACTAGCCAGAGTCAGGAAGAAATCCCATTTCCTCCCATGATATAGCAATCCACAGTAAGGTTCAGTGTGGAGGTTTTAGATCTTCCTCTGAAGCATATGGCATTGGCCATTGTTGAAATCTGATACTAATCTAAATAGATTACTCATATATCCCTGTAGCAATTAATTCTTGTGGACTTCCTATGTTCGATTAACTGTTTAGAAAAATACATTCCATCCTCCTTATAAAAAAAGAAACGGAGTACTTGTGGCACCTTAGAGACTAACCAATTTATTTGATCATAAGCTTTCGTGAGCTACAGCTTACTTCATCAGATGCATACTGTGGAAACTGCAGAAGACATTATATACACAGAGACCATGAAACAATACCTCCTTCCACCCCACTCTCCTGCTGGTGCCACAAGTACTCCTTTTCTTTTTGCGAATACAGACTAACACGGCTGTTACTCTGAAACCATCCTCCTTATGTGACTGTGACTTACTCTCTAATACTAATATGTTATGAGTGGCAGTGTTGTCTAGTGGTCAGAACAGGTAATCAAGATTCCTGAATTCTAATAGCAGCTACGTCACTGACTAACTGCATGACAACAGGTAATTCTCTCTGAACCAATAAGCACTTCAGTTTATCCATCTGTAAAAAGAATGTAATAATACTTGCATACCTCATATGTAGGACCCTACCAAATTCACAGCCATGAAAAACGCGTCATGGATCGTGAAATCTGGCCTCCCTCCATGAAATCTGGTCTTTTGCGTGTTTTTACCCAATTACTAAACAGTTTTCACAGGGGAAACCAGCATTTCTCAAATTGGGGTTCCTGACCCAAAATGCAGTTGCAGGGGGTCGCAGTATTGCCACCCTTACTCCCGCGCTGCCTTCAGAGCTGGGTGGACGGAAAGTGGCAGCTGTGAGCCGGGCACCCCGCTCTGAAGGCAGTGACCTGCCAGCAGCAGTGTAGAAGTAAGGGTGACAATACCTTGCTATGCCACCCTTACTTCTGTACTGCTGCCTTCAGAGCTGGGTGGCCGGAAAGTGGCAGCTGATGATTGAGGGCCCAACTCTGAAGGCAGCAGCGCAGAAGGAAGGGTGGCAAAACCATACCAGGCCATCCTTACTTCTATGCTGCTGCTGCTGGCAGCTGCTCTGCCTTCATTGCTGGGCTCCTGGCCAGCAGTGGCCGCTCTCCAGCTGCTCAGCTCTGAAGACAGCACCGTCGCCAGCAACAGCACAGAAGTAAGGGTAGCAGTACCCCACCCCCCTCCCCCACAATAACCTTGTGACCCCCTCACAACTCCTTTTTGGGTCAGGACCCCTTCAATTACAGCAATTTCAGATTTAAAATAGCTGATATAATGAAATTTACTATTTTTCAAATCCTATGACTGTGAAATTGACCAAAATGGAACTTGAATTTGATAGGGCCCTACTCATATGGCATGTATTATATGGCTTAGTTGCATTGTTATATGGCTGAAAAATTTGCCACCAGAATAATTTTTGAATGGAAAATTACTTTTCTGCACAAGGGAAATTTCCATATTTGTTGAAAATGTTTGGGTTTATAACAAAAGCTCAAAAAAAAAAAAGAAAAATGTTGAAGAAAATACATTGATTTTGTCTAAATTATTTTGTGGGGAAAAATAATTTCCTGATCAATTCTAGTTAAATGCTTTGAGATCCTTAGATAAAGTATTATTATTACTGTTAAAAATACAGGATAGTAACCGACTATATTTACATGTTTATTTAAAAACCCACCCATCCTTTTAAATGATGCAGAGCCAGCACATAGCCAACCTATGGAACCAGATGTTTAACTTCTCATTAATGATAACCATGTCCTCTCTCCCTCCTTCCCTTCTAGCATTTGTCACACTCACTCATCTTTATATAGACTGCAGATTCTTCAAAAGGGGCCACAGGTGAAATTCTGGCTCCACTGACTTCATTGGGGCTATGATTTCACCCCACATCTTCCTGTGTCTTTGTACAGCACTTGGCATAATGGACCCTGATCCTTACTAGAGGCATAATAATAAAAGTAATAGCATACATACCCAGAAATCTCTGCAGATAAAGATCGACTGTATTCCCCCCAAAGCATGACTATAAACACTCGCCATCCGCAAACAACATTTTTGCCTTGCACATTAAATATAATTTTCACACTTGCCAGACACCTGTTCTTGTGACACTTGAGGTGTTCCCCTCTGCGAAAACTGTGTTGGAAATACTATTAGCTTTCATGTGTTCAGCCCCACCAGAGAGAAAGCACATTCACAACTCCATCAAGCTTTTTGAGAATTAGATTGTCACTCTAAACTCAGAATAATACACGGTGCCATTCCACTTGTAATTAGTACTGAGCTTTTGTAGCAAATACTACGAGAGAGCTACCACTCTTTAGTTCGAAACCAAGATACTCCTAATTATCTTCTTCACTATAACACTGCTCTTTGCACTGCTACACAGCAGTGGGTTTCTGCTACATTCTTTAGCCCTCCTGATATAAAGAGACCCTGACAAGATAAAAATGATGTAAGTCTTTTTAAATTTTTATGGGAATGTAGTGCTCCTGAAAGGTGCTATACTGACAGCACTGGGAATTAAAGTCCCTTAGTTATCCTAAGGACAGATGGAGGGCTGATTCTTTGCTAGGTTGAACTGGGGGCTTGGCTACCAGGGGGCTGGCTGCAGTTCCCTGATCCTACATTGTCTGGCTCTAGCATAAATTAGAGCTGCTGAAGAGAAGCTTTACCTTAAGCAACTAATTCTTAATGTCCCTCAGTGATCTTAACCAGTGGAAGATCAGGCATAGAACAGCTCCACGCCATCACGTCCCACTCCTGCAATGCCCCCTCCCTCCCACTGGGGTGGGATGGGGGAGGCTGCCTCTGCCAGTTTTATACTAATGGAAAACTTGTCTGCAGACAGCTACAGCCAGAATCCAGCCACTCTGCAGAGCAGCACAAAGTGGCTGGAGAAGATCAGAGAATCTGGCCACAAGTAGGGTTGCCAACTCTCCCATTTTGGCTGGGAGTCTCCTGGAATCGGGCTTGATCTCCTGGAGGCTACTGAAGCCAATCCAGGAGATTTTAGGCCACTAAAAGTCTGGTGGTGCAGCAGGGCTAAGGCAGGCTCCCTGGCTCTGCGCTGCTCCCGGAAGTGGCCAGCATGTCCCCATGGCTCCTAGGTGGAGGTGCAGCCAGGGTGTCCCCGCGCGCTGCCCCCACCCTGAGCGCTGACTCTGCAGCTCCTATTGGCCAGGAACGGGGAATCGCGGCCAATGGAACCTGCAGGGGAGGTGCCTACAGGCAGGGGCAGCATGCAGAGCCACCTGGCACCCCCTCCTGCACCCCAACCCCCTGCCCCAGCATCATCCTGGAGCTCCCTCCCACAACCAAACTCCCTCCCAGAGCCTGCACCCCAACCCCCTGCCCCAGCCCATGAAAGTGAGTGAGGGTGGGGGAGAGTGAGCAATGGAGAGAGGGGGGCTGGAGTGAGCAGGGGAAGTGGCCTCTGAGAAGGGGCAGAGCATGGGGTGGGGCCTTGGGGAAGGGGTGGGGAAAAGGTGTTTGGGTTTGTGCAATTAGACAGTTGGCGACCCTAACCACAAGTACAGATAGTGAAAGTGGAAACATCCCTCAGACTCCCCCCATCAATGATCCACAACCCTGATGGAAGGGTTGAGAGGGTAGTTTCGTCTCCACACCCGAAATCAATCCCTCTAGATAGCAGGCTCTTTCGGGCCAGGACTGCCCTATGTCTGTACAGTGCCTAGTGCAATGGTTAGTTTCACTTTCATATTCTAATCATTTCCTGATTCTCATGCACAACTATGCTGCTGTAGTATTTGTGTTCCAACACTGTGTAGGAATAGTTAATTAACTTAATCTAAGATTTTATTTTTTTATTTTATTTTCCTTCCCCCCCCCTCCCCCCAAAAAAAGTCATTAAAATATTTCTTTTAATATTCAGGTTTGTAGAAACTTTAAAATC
This sequence comes from Eretmochelys imbricata, assembly GCF_965152235.1. Lineage (NCBI taxonomy): Eukaryota > Metazoa > Chordata > Testudines > Cheloniidae > Eretmochelys > Eretmochelys imbricata. The sequence goes on from NC_135574.1 coordinate 158,951,311, forward strand.
CATGCCATCCTCTTCACTGGAACCTGAATGCCTCATGTTTTCCTCTTTCTCCAGACTGACTGTTAAAGTTTGAGGCCCTTTCATCTTAAAAGTATGAACCCACAGCAGAACTGAGTTTCATCCACCTGTGCAACTAATGGTACAGAAAGGGAGATTGGAGAAAGAAATCCATCCTTCGTGTTACTGCCGTGTTTTCATTATCCGGTGCCATATACACGCATGTTGATTGGGCAAATGAGGGTGACAATAGTCCAGTACACAGAAGACAGCCTTACCTCCAAAAGTGATAAAAAACCAGAGGAACATTCAGCCCCAGGGTTAGCCATTCCTGAGCACACAAGAACATGATGCAGAAAAGGCTATGGATAGAATACTCAGGCAGCACGAGCTGAAGAAAAGAAAAGGCAGAAGAGAACAGGTCTATCAGAAAAGCATCTCTGTGATTTTTATAGTTTAAAACAGCTTTTCAGTAGACTAAGCATATCTGCAAGTCAGATGGGTCTACGAGAGGCAATATGGTCTAAAGAAATGAGCACAGGATTGAATGCTGAGTTCTAATCTTGACTCCACTCCAATGACTTATTGAGAGACCCTGGATCAGTCACTTATCCTCTTCTTGCTTCAGTTTCCCCTGTCTGTCAAATGGGGATTATAATATTTTCCTATCTCGCTGGGGTGTTCTGAGAATAAATGAGTGAATGGTTACAAAGAGTTATTCCAAGGCTAAGTATTATAACTGAACCATTTGAAAAGAAAAGTGGAGATCTAGTACTGAAGTTTCACTTTTGTTTGGGATTTAAAGTGCCCTTGAAAAAAAACCAGAAGATTGTTTTCAACTATTTCGATTTTCTATAACAGGATTAAATCACTGGGAGACTCATGTAGATATTAGAAAGCAGTTTGTGCCAAACTCTTGTGAGAAGGGAACCTTGAAAAGTCTCTCCCTAGTAACAACATGGCTCCAAGTGTCAGGGCTCTTTGGACCCAAGACGTGGGTCATTTCTCAGAGAGAGAAACTGGGTGGACATTAGAAACGCTCCTACCATCAACGCTGGTGGAAGTGAATAGGTAGCAACAGGGAAATAAAATTTTAAGGAAGAAAGGCTCCTGTAGACAAGACCATAGAGCCCTGTCACTATCTCTACTGCTTTTCCCCTTTCTTAGTTGGTCTTTTTCTCTCATTTTCTCAGGTGGTCTTTTTTACAACCATAAAGATTCACTTGCCGACAGCAATCATTTCTCACCAGGCAGAAACCTTTGTAGGCATCTTGGCTTCATGTCTTGCAGTGTCTTGGAGCCCCCACAGCTAAGGTCAGGCTGCCCCACAAAAGGCATTTGGAGTTTGGTTGGGACTAGTTCAGCTGCCACAGGGACCCCCCTTTGGAGCTCTATCCTGGTATTGTAATGGAGCCCAACCTTTCCCTTTTTTCGGAATCTTTTCATCTCGCAGTCACAGAACTTTTATTTATCTTTGGAACTTTTAACACATGTAGAGACATCTTATCCTGTGCCAGTAGCTTCAGTTCTAGTACCCTCAAAGCTCTATCTCCTCGGCCAGTGATCCTTAAACTTTAGTATTGGCAACCCCTTTCACACAGCAAACCTGTGGGTGTGACCCCCCCCCATAAATTAAAAACACACTTTTTTATATTTAACATTATTATAAATGCTGGAGGCAACGCAGGGTTTGGAGGTGGAGGCTGACAGTACGCGACCCGCCATATAATAACCTTGCGACCCCCTGAGGGATCACGACCCCCAGTTTGAGAACCCCTGTCCTAGGCAGATGACAAATCATGGCCCAACTATACAGTTTGATTCCAGACTCAGGTAATTTATCACTGCTGCTTTTTTCGCCTTCTTCAGAATTTGATTTATAGTATAACACTAACCTTTCTAGCAAGGGAGATTCATCACAGTCACAAATTGTAGATACAAAGTGCTTAATCGTGGACATATATCTGGCTAAGCACCCCAGCATTGAAAGTGGATTTCTTAGCAATCATAGAATCATAGAATCATAGAATCTCAGGGTTGGAAGGGACCTCAGGAGGTCATCTAGTCCAACCCCCTGCTCAAAAGCAGGACCCATCACTAATTAAATCATCCCAGCCAGGGCTTTGTCAAGCCTGACCTTAAAAACTTCTAAGGAAGGAGATTCCACCACCTCCCTAGGCAATGCATTCCAGTGTTTCACCACCCTCCTAGTGAAAAAGTTTTTCCTAATATCCAACCTAAACCTCCCCCACTGCAACTTGAGACCATTACTCCTTGTCCTGTCCTCTTCCACCACTGAGAATAGTCTAGAACCATCCTCTCTGGAACCACCTCTCAGGTAGTTGAAAGCAGCTATCAAATCCCCCCTCATTCTTCTCTTCTGCAGACTAAACAATCCCAGTTCCCTCAGCCTCTCCTCATAAGTCATGTGTTCCAGACCCCAAATCATTTTTGTTGCCCTTCGCTGGACTCTTTCCAATTTATCCACATCCTTCTTGTAGTGTGGGGCCCAAAACTGGACACAGTACTCCAGATGAGGCCTCACCAATGTTGAATAGAGGGGGACGATCACGTCCCTCGATCTGCTCGCTATGCCCCTACTTACACATCCCAAAATGCCATTGGCCTTCTTGGCAACAAGGGCACACTGCTGACTCATATCCAGCTTCTCGTCCACTGTCACCCCTAGGTCCTTTTCTGCAGAACTGCTGCCTAGCCATTCGGTCCCTAAATCCATCCCCTAATCCATTCCCATATACCTGTTCTTAATAGCCTTTTTAGGGTTTTAGTCTTTTAAGTGATCCATTATCGGTAAAATGTACAAAACTGGTAAATCTGGAGGGAAACTGACCTCACTGACTTCTATGAGGCTACGTGGACATAAGGCAAGGCAGGATTTGGCCACTGGAGACCAAAGTCCTCTGTTTATCCAGGGATCAGGATTGTCAGGGCCAGTAGCGGGGCAAGCTCCCCCCAACGCTTCTCGGAGAATGTGTCTGTGAAGAATGTGGGAGACATCTGTATTATTTGGGCCTCTCCTTTTGTCCCTCCAGGCCCATGAACATGATACAGTTCTGTGGTGACCTAGAATCCTACTTTCAACATCTCTGACTCAAGGAATATTTCCAACACACCTCTGAACAACATACTAGCCCACAGAATCCTTCCTACCAGCACTACAAAAAGAAGGATTCTGCATGGACTCCTCCTGAAGGTCGAAACAGACTGGACTTCTACATAGATTGCTTCCGTTGACGTGCAAGGGCTGAAATTGTGGAAAAGCAGCATCACTTGCCCCATAACCTCAGTCATGCAGAACACAACGCCATCAACAGCCTGAGAAACAACTCTGACATCATAATCAAAAAGGCTGACAAAGGAGGTGCTGTCGTCATCATGGATAAGTTGGAATATGAACAAGAGGCTGCTAGGCAGGTCTCTAACTCCACATTCTACAGGCCATTACTCTCTCATCACACTGAGGTTTACCAAAAGAAACTATACCATCTGCTCAAGAAACTCCCTGAAAAAGCACAGGAACAGATCTGTACAGACACATGCCTAGAACCCCGACCAGGGGTATTCTATTTGCTACCCAAGATCCATAAACCTGGAAATCCTGGATGCCCCATCATCTCAGGCATTGGCACCCTAACAGTAGATTGTCTGGCTATGTGGACTCTCTCCTCAGGCCCTACGCTACCAGCACTCCCAGCTATCTTCGAAATTTGTTAGTCTCTAAGGTGCCACAAGTACTCCTCGTTCTTTTTGCGGATACAGACTAACACAGCTGCTACTCTGAAACCAATGAATACTATGTGTACCTCTGCATATATAATTGTCGTTATGCTGTTTGCTACCCAGTTTCAAAAGGTTAACTACTGCAGGAGCTCACCCTCAGCCTGGCAGACAATGGCTGAAGATAACCCACTGACTAGTACTTAAATACAGGTGTCAATTCCTTTGAAGTTTTACCTCCACAGTGCTCTGGTCAATAGGCTGGCTGGTAACTCTGGGGAGGAGAGGGAAGAGGAAGGAACTCCAACTGGGGGAAATGAAACAAAGAATTGTGGAGGGGTTAAAAACCTCAGTCCTGAAGTTGAGAGGGACACAGAAGGAGGCGGTGAGTGCTGGGGAGCAGACTGACCTTCATTCCCTGAGGCTGAGGAGTCTTGGATAAGTTAGATGTAACCTTTAGGTAAGACAAAGGCATGTAGGCTGTGTGTTGTTTTAACCCTTTTCTCCAAATGCTGCATTCCTTTAGATGTATATCAAGAATATTTTGTTTTGAAGAAGCTGATCTGAGTCACTGGGTCCCCTACTGGTCACAGCTCCCAAAGGGGATCCATGCAGGCAGCCAAACATAGTCAGGCCTGCAGACTAATCATCTTTGGTACACAGGATGCTATAGCCTGGAGATGGCGAGTCAGGGGACTCCGCCCTGAGAGAAGTGAAAGTGCAGGACCTGTCACTTCACAGGGTGTTCAGAGAGAAACGGAGAGAGAGGTCAAAGGTACAGCTGGTCCTGAACCATAACAGTGCCCAGGGATGCTGGAACAATTTGTGGTACTGAGTACCATTGAACCAAACTGTAAACCCTGTATATGACGGAAACCACTACAAGGTGGGGGCGGGGAAGGGGGCATGGCAGGACTCCCAGATCCCTAGTTCCACCACCTATGACAATGCCTTAGCTCTAAGCTGGAGGAATCATCCTAGGGCCTGAGCCAATGCCCAATGAATTTAATGTAAACTTTCAATTGACTTCAGTGGGCACTGGATTGGGCTCCTAGAAAGGAAAAGGTTTGTTCAAAATCCAAGTCCACTCAGTCCTTGCCATCTCTTCCAAGACAGTCCATTCTGGTGGTAGTTTTTCTGATGTGGGTGACCTGTTCATTAGGAATTAGGCTGAGAGCACTAACTCATTTCATACAGACCACACAGCAGCTGTCAGAAGGTACCCACTTTAGGATACATCTGATCTGCTCTTAATTTGAACCGGTGACCTAGGAAAGGAAGCCTCCAAATTCCATTACTAATTGGTCTTGAATAATGTAGTCCCTGAGTGAATGGTGTTTCAGTGTTTCTTTCTCAAATCATGGTGACTGTTATATAGACCAGACACCACAATATGCAATTCTAGGAAAATTCAAGGTACCAAGATGATAGATTTAGCGACAGTAGCCCTGGAACATTCCAACAGCCAAATTCTGCACTCAGTCACATGTATGTAACCCCACAGGGTTGCAGATAAAATTTAGTCTCAAGTGATGACCGCTGGACACAGCTTTGGCATTTTTTGAGATAGGTGCTAGGATATGGGACTGGAGGAGAAAACTGTCAAAGTAAAGCAACTGGTAAGACACTGCTGCTGTTGGGCTGCTCTGGGCCCTGCTGCTTGATGAACAGCAGTGGTGATGTAGTAGCCCAGGAATGCTGCCTGCTGACATTCACCAGAGGGAAGACCTTGAAGGGAAATCTGAGAAGAAGATCAACAGCTTGCAGGACCAAAGTTCATGAGCAGAAACACAGGTTGGTACAATGCATAGAAGCAGAGGTAAGGAAAATGCATTATATCCTACTGTTATTTAAGTAGTTTAGGGTAAGTTTGTGTTTTGGTCTATTGAATATAATTTGTTTACTTTATGAAAAAGATGCTAATCCCTTAATCAAAACCCATCATTTGTACCAGGTGCACTTACAACAATTACAACGTACAATTTAATATAGACAGAAAAAAAAATCGCTCATCTCATCATAAATACCTAATCTCCCAGTGCACCAGACAATGAATACACACACACACACACGTACGTACGTACTCTCCTCCTCAGAATTCTAAGAGAAAATAGAACCTTGCAGCAACTCCAGGAGTTTACAGATCTGGGCTCTGCTGGACTATGGCACAGGAAGGTGACTTTCAGAGTCAGTCTCCCTTACCAGACAACACCCTCATTTTCCTCGCAACTTGAACTCCGCCACGGATCAAAATTGCAGCAGTTGAGCTACCTCACAGCTGAGGCAGTCTCTCAGGTAGTTCAATCCCAAACCATTGGGCTTCTTGTTTTCTGTATGTATGTTGTTGTTGTTCTGTTTACAAAACATCCATGGCTTTTTATATAGTTATTTGCCCTTTTGTCATTATTCTATTGCATTGGAATTGATCTTTCTTGTATGTGACCACACTTATAGCACATTACATCATTTTCATGGGAAATGAATATTCTAACTTGGTCCACTATTGAATAATGCCATGTTTGAACAGACACAGAAGACAGATTATAGTAGTTACAACTGGAAAAGTGTAGTGGTGGCGGAATAAATATTACAAAACCTTCCTTGTTATTAATGGACCTATTTGGAAAATCACCTGTCACAGCCAAGTCAGACCGTTCAACCAGTTATTGCTAAGTCACTCACTTAAGTGCTAAGAATCTGATACTACTTAGAAGCCCTTAGCTCACAGCTAATGCCCCCAAATATCCCAGAGCAACAGGAAACCCCACAATTTTTCCACTTCTCGAGGAGGACCCACTCCATCCCTGTGAAAGTCTCCCCCTCTCCACATTATTACTTGTCTTACACCTCCAATTTCAAAAGCCCTTCATACCAGGCACCATTCCTTCTTTCAGAGAATGGCCAGATGGGATTCTCTTCCAAGCCCATCCACGCCATTCTTTATCCAGCTGTTAACTGACATAAACTCTCCTGCTCCCTCTAGAGGCTGAGTCTGCATCCTGAGGAATAAAAGGAGAAAGGACATTGAACTGGAAGCTAGGTCTCCTTCATGTGACACAAAATTGTTCATTAGCCAAGTGGAAACAAGTCTGTTTACGTTAAGAATAGATCAGTCCCTTTCCATCCACATAGCAGCAACAAGCAACTGCAAATGATGCATATGCATAAAATCTGTCAAAGACCCAAATCTGGGCCTGATGTAATAGGGTGCAACTCCATCAGTGGTGCTGCATCAGTTTATACCAAGTCTGTGTTTGGCCTAGAGACTCTTTTTCCTTACACCCACTGTAACTTGAACTCTTTTTATCCTCCACACTGCAGGAACAGTCAGTGGATGGACAACATCCAGGTCATAGAATCATAGAATGTCAGGGTTGGAAGGGACCTCAGGGGGTCATCTAGTCCAACCCCCTGCTCAAAGCAGGACCAATCCCCAACTAAATCATCCCAGCCAGGGCTTTGTCAAGCCTGACCTTAAAAACCTCTAAGGAAGGAGATTCCACTACCTCCGTAGGTAACCCATTCCAGTGCTAAAGGTCCCCCGAATCCATCTCCTTTGGGAGTCTGGAGATGTCTGAAGCACCTCCCTGATGAGGTCTGTGCTGAGAAGTTTGCAATTTTTTCCACATGATCACTTACTAAAGCTGAGTGGTGGAATTTGTCTGCATTCATGCCAGTGGAAGAAGGGGGGGGGGGGAGAGCGGAATCCATGGTTTTCAGAGCAGAGAGTTAATTTAATTTCACTTTAGAGTCCATCTTAATAGAGCTCACCCAGTACGAGCAGGGTTTATTGAGAAATATCAACTGCCAGATTAAAGCCTTTGTGAGAATAATAACAAGTGATCACCCTATTTGACAGCTATTAAATTGTGCTAATTGCAAGCTATAGACCAAGCTGGAAGAATTCAGTGCAAACTAGTGGAAGAAAATGAACTGGATTATACAGAAAAATAGTGGCACTTTGGAAGTGTGTGCATTGCTCTGGAACGGGCACACATCCGGAATGCATGCACTGTAAATGTTTGCTCCCTTTATCACAGGCACCGAGATGCTTGGTGAATTGTGTATAAACACACCACATTGTATACACATATTACGTTTTAGCATTTTCAACGGTCTCAAATATTTTATTCAAGTGCAAGTTCCCCTCTTGTCACACCCACACCTGTCTGGGTGTCTCTCCAACCCACTTTAAATGACGCAAGTGTAGGGTGACCATATGTCCTGTTTTGGCCAGGACAGTCCCTTTTTTAAGCCCTGTCCCGGGCATCCCAACATTTTTGGCAAAACTAGGCGTTTGTCCCGTTTGCTCTTGTCGACTGATCATCAGTTGGCAAAAGCAAACTGACAAATGCACAGTTTTGCCAAAAAAGTGGGATGTGACCCCTCGGGGCCATGGAGGAATTTGCAGGGGAGCAAGCGGCAACACTAGCCCCATGCAGGAGAAAGGGCTCAGGTAAGCAGCTTGGGCCAGGCCAACACTGCAGGCAGCAGGGGGTCTTGGGCCAGCCCCATGTGTAGGGTTGAGAGGGCAGTCTTGGGCCAGCCCTGTGCCAGCAGGCAGTGCGGGTGGAGCCCTCAGCCTGGTCCTGCATGTGGTGGTGGTGGGGGGGGCCTCAGGTCAGCCATGTGAAGTAGGAAAATTTCCTTTGGGAAAATATGGTCACCCTACCCAAGCAACACAGCTTCCACCACTTTCTTTGGGAGGCTGCAAAACGTGGTTGGCACTAAGAACAGGTTTGACCAAGGCCCCTGGGTTGCATGCTTACAAAGTCCATACTGAGTCCGTGACAAGATTTATAGCTTCCCTCCTCCAGCAGAATCCCCAAGAGAGTGCAGGTGACATCAACACCAGCTTTGTTTTCAAGTAATTCGGCAATAGTGACAAAGGCTGGGCTGGCAGCCCTGGAGACCGAAGTCTTCTAATTATCTGCAGTATAAGTACATGCCTCGGGAACAGAGGTGCACGCTTCCTTGCACTGCCTCACCAAGGCGCCTCAGTCATAACCAGGCAGGACCTGGTTATGGGGCAAGAGGATGATTCAGTCCCCAAACCCATCCAGTCTTTGGCCATTTCCAAGATTGGCAGCAAGACTGACAATTAGTACCACATCCATTCATTAGGAACTTGGAAACCACCATCTCATTCATTTCACAGACAAGCTCATATTGATGAAAGGGCCTCAGGGATCAGTAAAATGATGTTCAGACATCTGCCTTTCAGGCCACATCCCTGGGGTCTGCCTGAGGTTGGCAGTTTCATGAACATCAAGTAACGTGCTCACAAGAAAGACACCGACAGGTCTCAAGTACAATCCATGTCCACCTGAGGAGGCAGACGCCCAATGGGAAAGTGAGCAGGAGCTGTAACACTATCCAACCTATTGAACAGGAAGAGGAGTTAACTCAGTCCCCTTTACCGATTGTATTTATTGTACCTATTTGCATAGAGCCTCTACTTTGAGGGATTAAGAGTCTGATCCTGACTCCACTTAAACTTACATTGAACTCAATGGGAAGAGAACCTAAATCTTTTGTTTGGATAATATGCAAACTTTTATTTTCTTCCCATCAAACAAATATGCCAGGTTAGAGATTCAAAGTTTGTCAGTAACTTGTACACAGCTCGTCAGAGAATCAGCTGTATAATTATGTTCCTGAGAGCTGCTTAGGAGTCTGTTCTCAGGAGGCCATTAGAAGCAGAGTGGTTGCTAACACTTATTTTTGTCACAACTTTGTTCCTATATTGCTCTATTATCACTGCAAGGAGACATATTTAAAAGAATCCATTCTGGCTTGCTGTGTGATGAGTATTGGAGAAAGCAGACACGAGCAATAGCTCAGAGGACCTACAGACATTCGCACTGGGGTGATTAACATTGTCTTGAGTTAGAACTGAAGAATATGCGCTGAACACATGAAGAGAGGACCAAGAAGTGAAGCTTTTCACAGTGCCAGATGACAATAGAGATAGCAAGTGTCCCTAAGTCTGGATGCTCATTACATGAATTGCACATCTGGGCCAGAAACCAGGAATCCCTTCTAGTCATGGCAGAGGCATGGAGTAAGGATGCAGATGACAAGGTGAGGCACTGATGGGACATGGTAGGCCAGGAGATGGAGGACATGGAATGGGTGCATTGCAGTGCTTAATTTGTGCCAGGGCTGATCCACGACACCTCTAAGCTTGCCGTGTCAGTTATGAAAGTAAAATAATTGCTTGAGCCCCAGCACCTGTTTCATCACAAATTAAGTACTAGTGTGCAGGGCACTGGGGTAGGGCGTGCATGGGTGCAGGTGGCTGGGGGCGGTATGGAGGGGAACAGGGAGAGGGATGTTAGGATATAGATATTCAGGCCTGTCTGTAAAGGCCTATACTCTAAGAATTTAGGTGTATTCTTATCACTTGGCTAGTGATAGAGGTATAAAAGAAAGAATCAAAAACACTGTCTGCCAGTGTAAGGGCCTTCTCTTACTGTGACAGTTTGTGGCCCTGTGCTTAGGCTCAGGCCTTTGGCTAAGCAGCAGAGGCAGCCATAAGCTGGGAAGCGACCGGTCACATCCTCACATTCCAAACTAGTCACATTGAAATAAGGTGCTATTGGGCTGTTAGGCACTATCAGGACAGGATTGTATTCCTATCACCTCCAGAGAAAGGGAAGTGCCTAGAAAATGTAAAAGGAAACTTAGTTTGATAGCATCCTGTCTGGCAAGAACTCACTTATCAATAGCTGGGATGTGAAATCCTCACTTCTGTATTGTTTTGTCATTATAGTTCCCACTTTACTGTTGTTTGTCTGTATAATCTCTGTCTGGTTCTGTGATTGTTCCTGTCTGCTGTATAATTAATTTTGCTGGGTGTAAACTAATTGAGGTGGTGGGATATAATTGGTTACATAATCATGTTACAATATGTTAGGATTGGTTAGTTAAATTTCAGGAAAATGATTGGTTAAGGTATAGCTAAGCAGAACTCAAGTTTTACTATATAATCTGTAGTCAATGAGGAAGTGACTGGGTGTGGGTGGGGGGTGGGCATGTGGGTGTGTGAGATGGGAACAGGGAATGGGGGTAAGAAAATTGGAATCATGTTTTGCTAAAGGGGGAAATGGGAACAGGGAATGGGAGTAAGGAAGTTGGAATCATGTTTAGCTAAGGGTAGGAATGGGAACAGGGACACAGGTGTAAGGCTCTGTGGTGTCAGAGCTGGGAAGGAGGATACTAAGGAAGGAAACTGGAATCATGCTTGCTGGAAGTTCACCCCAATAAACATCGAATTGTTTGCACCTTTGGACTTCGGGTATTGTTGCTCTCTGTTCATGCGAGAAGGACCAGGGAAGTAAGTGGGTGAAGGAATAAGCCCCCTAACAAGGGAGTGTCATTTATCCATGTTAAAATGTTGAAACACTTCAAATTTTGTGTGTGTAAAACTTAAAACACTTACAATTTTCAGCGTAGACAAAAACTCAAGTTGAGTAGGACCCTACTCCCTGTGAGTGGTCCCAGTGAAGAAAATGGGATTACTCATGGAATAAAATGCTAGTCAGTGAGTAAAGATGAAAGAATTTGGCTCTTGATAAAAAACATATTAAATCACAAGTAGGCTCCCAAACTGCATTTCTATTAAAGAAGCTTAACAAGAGACCAAACCAAAGGTGGACTGCCCAGTGTAAACAAATGGGAGTGACAGCAAATGAGGAAGGATTATATGCCAGTGTGGAAATAGCTGTATCCCTTAACTCTTTATTTTCAGACTTCCCAGATTTTTTTAATGGTGTCTAAGTTTTGTAAAAAAAATCAGAACATTGATTCTGGGTTGGTATCCGGACTCCACTGAAAAAGACTGCCAACTTTAACTGTATGAGTTCTTGTTAGCATTGTATAACATTTACTCTACTACGCCTATAAGGCATAGGTATAAAATAAGTGTTTATTAATAAAATAACTATTAACCTCAATAAATAACCATTAACCTCAATCCTTCTGATAAGGAAAGAGGGACAAACACTCTGATCTTAGTTGGTGATCTTTCCATAATGTTATCTGCCTCCCCACCCCTCTACCTGGAGATGCCTCCGACCTGGGTGGGGGTGGAATTAACGGTCTCAGACTCTCTATTAAAGGACTGTATTTTGTTTAGCACCTTAATCCTTGCAACAAATATTTTAAAAAAGGAGGATGGAGAAAAGCAATATTGAGTCATTTAAGAGAGTGATCTTTACAGTACAATGTTTAAATACTGACAGAAGTGATAAATATTATTAATAAGCAGGTTCCCTTTCCCCAAAGGATATTCTCATTGCCATGGTGGACATACTGTCATGTTAGCAATACATACCGGCCACTGGATCCATATAAGGCATGAAAGGATTTCATCTCTCACAGCTCACAGGAAGGAAGGATAGCCTTACGGTTAAGACCCAGGACCAGGAGATTTGGATTCTATTCCTGTGTCAGCAACTGGCTTCCTGTGTGATCATGAGCAAACGACTAAACCTCTCTATGTCTCAGTTTCCCATCTGCAAAATGGAGTTACTTCTCTCCTACCCCAAAATATGTTGCGAGTCTGAAATCATTTGTATCTATAAAATGCATCTTGAGTCTAGGATGGAAGGTGTTATCAAAGCACCTCACATTTTTTAATTATCTGCAACATGCACACTGCTGTTTCCACAGTGACTTTAGGCTCAGCTGTGAACTGCCTGATGTGCTGTGAAGAGGAATGAAGAAACACAAGTTGTCGTCCCCCTCCCCATGACTCCTCAATCTGCACTGATCTGTGTGCATGGTGAGAGCATCAGCTGTGGGATTGCCCCTCTCTCTCCTTCACAAGTGGGTAGGGAATGGGCAGAGCCTTGGCTTCATCTCCATCCCACCAGCACAGCTGTGCCAGCATGAAGGGGGAAGTAAGCAGGACCAGGTATATGGCTGGCACAGCTTCCTCCCTGGACAGGGCTGGCCTTACCATGAGGCGAACTGAGGCGGCCGCCTCAGGTACGAGACTGTGGTGGGGGGGCGGGGGCCATTAGGACCCAGAGTGTAGAAAATTGTGTCTGCTGCTGGTGCATATGTATTCTCTCTGCTCTAGATGCACAAAAATCGTGGAGTGCTGTGCTGGAGGAAGGAGGGCACAAGAGACATAACAGGCAGGCAGGAGAAAAGGTGAGAGGGAATAACAGAAAGCAGCAGGAGCTGCAGGGAGAGAGAGGAGGAGGAGCCTCTTATGTACCTCTCTGGCACCCCCAGGAGCTTGGACTGATTAACACCAACTTCTCAGGAAGCTTCCTGTTTCCTGCTGCTTCCCTGAACCCACTTGAGGAGAACAGGCAGTCAACTGAAGTAGGGGGAGCCAGTTAGGCCCTTAAGACGCTGATATCTTCCCTCACTCAGGCCCTGCTACCAGCCTGCATATTTGTCCCTTTCCATTGAATGGTGAGAGCCACTATAGCTGGCATAGAACAGCAGTCATGAGTGAAAGAAGAAAACGCCCCTCTGGGGCAGCATTCTGAAAAAGAAAGAAAGCAAAGAAAGCTTTTCTATCTAAGCAGGAAGGAGCTCTCCTGAGATACAAAGACACAAATGTTCATGGTGAGGATGTGAGTGGTGAGGAGATGCCTGATCTTCCAGTTAGTCAGAGTGCAGGTGACCTGGCAGCTACTGCAGCATCCATATCTCCATCTCAAATGGATGTAACCATGCACATTCCTGAAGAAAAGTGTATATCAGAGAAGAGTGTGGTGGAGGCGCAAGAAACAGCTGCTGATGAGTTTAGTTCCTTAAGTCTAGATGATCCAGGACTGTGGACCCACTTGAGCAGTAGCCTGAGGGACTTCCTTGTACTGCATGGGCCACAGCAAGTGAAAAACTTCATGTTCCCCAAAGACAATGAAAATAGAAGTTTCCATTCAACACATTACTGGCATGAAATCCCCAATGGTGACAAAGTGGAGAGGCCATGGCTTATGTACTCAAAAACCCAGAATGCTGCATACTGTTTTTGTTGCAAAGTCTTCCAGTCGAATGTTCCAGCCACGTTGGGTTCTACAGGAACAAAGGACTGGAAAAATCTGGCTAGAAATCTGGCATGCCCTGAGAAGGCAGCAAATCACCAGAGAGCATTCCATAGGTGGAAAGAGCTTGAGATGAGACTAAGGTTAAAGGCCACCATAGATGATCAGCATCAAGAGAAGATTGCATCAGAGTCTCTTTCCTGGCAAAATGTTCTGAAAAGGCTCATTGCCATTGTGAGAATGCTTGCTACCCAAAACCTAGCACTGCGTGGCACTTCAGATCAGCTATATGTGCCAAACAATGGAAACTTCCTTAAAATTGTGGAGCTGATGGCTGAGTTTGATGCTGTACTCCAGGAACATCTAAGAAGAGTCACCACCCAAGAAATGTACACACATCACTACCTTGGAAAAACAATTCAAAATGTGATCATACAGTTACTGGCAACAAAAGTCAAAGAGAAGATTGTGGCAGATCTGAAGTCAGCAATATATTACTCTGTTATTCTGGACTGCACACCTGACATCAACCATACAGAACAAATGACTTTAATGGTGCGTTTTGTAACAACAGAACTTAGTGAAAATGTCCGTGCAATGGTGACTCTCAGAGAGCATTTTCTAGAATTTATTGACATTGATGATACTGCAGGAGCTGGTATGACAAATGTGCTTCTTAAAAAGCTGGAAGATCGGGAATTGTGATAGCTGACATGAGAGGTCAGGGCTATGATAATCGTGCCAACATGAAAGGAAAGAACAGAGGAGTGCAAACATGGAACCGAGAGTTAAACTCTCAAGCCTTTTTTGACCCATGCAGTTCTCATTCATTGAACTTGGTGGTCAGTGATGCAGCATCAGCTTCCAGTGAGGCTGCTGAATTTTTTAATGTAATTCAAAGCATCAATGTATTTTTCTCTGCATCAACTCATCGATGGCAAATTTTGAAGCAACATCTGGGAACATCCTCTCTGACACAAACCACTGAGTGCCACACGATGGGAAAGTCGAGTGGAGGTGATAAAGCCTATCAAACACCAAATTGGGAAGATAGATGATGCCATAGTTGCCATTATGGAAGATAATGCTATGACAGGAACTGTTCGTGGGAGAACAGTGGCAGAGGGAAATGGAATCACCAGAAACATACATAACTTCAAATTTCTGTGTGGCTTAGGGCATGGCTACACTGGAAACTTCAAAGCACTGTTGCAGGACGCTCCTGCGACAGCGCTTTGAAGTGCGAGTGTGGTGCGCGTGAGCTCCTGATAATCCATCTCGATGAGGGGTTTAGCGCCGAGTGCTGGGAGCACAGCTCCCAGCGCTCGGAGCCTGTCTACACTAGCGCTTTAAAGCGCTCAGACTTGCTGTGCTCAGGGGTGTGATTTTTCACACCCCTGAGCCAGCAAGTTAGAGCGCTATAAAATGTAAGTCTAGACAAGCCCTTAGTGTTGTGGCATGACATACTGTTTGAAATAAATGTTGTAAGCAAGAGACTCCAAGGTGTTGACCTTGATATATCTGGAGCAATGGAACAACTGGACAAAGCAAAGTCATACCTACAGTCTTACCGGTCAGATGAGGGATTTCAAAACGTTCTGAAGACTGAATTCAAGAATACAAGAGTCACCGAATAAGACAACATTTTGATTATGAGGCACAGGATAATCCCATAAGAGACGCCAAACAACAATTCAAAGTTGAATTCTTTAACCAGGTGCTAGATTGTGCAATACAGTCAGTTGAAGAACATTTCATGCAGCTCAAGGAACACAGCAGTATATTTGGGATATTGTATGATATTCCAAAACTCCTCACAAACCTGAAGAAGACCTACACCAGCAATGCAGGGCACTAGAGACAGTGTTGACACATGATGACATGTGAGATATTGATGCGAGTGATTTAGGTAATGAACTGAAAGCCCTTCCAAGATACATTTCAGCAGGATCAACTCCAAAGGCTGTTCTAGAATATATGTGCAGAAATAAGATGACCACCCTCTTTCCAAATGCTTTTGTTGCTCTGCGCATACTTCTAACACTTCCTGTAACAGTTGCCAGTGGAGAATGCAGCTTCTCTAAGCTGAAGTTAATAAAAACACATCTACGCTCCACAGTGACACAGGAGAGGCTGGTCGGCCTTGCAACCATCTCAACAGAGCATGAGCTGGCCCAGACTGTGGACCTTCAGGAAGCAGTTCAAATCTTTGCAACCAAGAAGGCACAGAAAGCACCACTTTGATTATTCAAACAGATAAAAATGCCAGTGTTAACTTTCAGATGCCTGAACAGCAAATAGAAAAGGAGTATTTGTGGCACCTTAGAGACTAACCAATTTATCTGAGCATAAGCTTTCATGAGCTACAGCTCAATAAATTGGTTAGTCTCTAAGGTGCCACAAGTACTCCTTTTCTTTTTGCGAATACAGACTAACACGGCTGTTACTCTGAAACCTGAACAGCAAATGTAACTTTTCTTGTCTGCATAGTAAAGTGTTACTTAAAATTTTTGAACAAGGCATTTTAAGTTGTTAGTTCTCCTCTATTGGGGTAGGTAGCAGAGCAGTACCATGAGAGGAGTAGAATAGGAAGCAGGCAGAATTGAGACCTTCCGAAGTTTTGGCCCAAGCAAGGGGGCATGGAGGCGTCATTTGAGCTCCCCGCCTCAGGTGCCAAAATGTTGTGGGCCAGCCCTGTCCCTGGAGCAAGCAGAAGCAGAATTGTGACTCTGAGTCAACTATGGGCTGCTCCTTATTAAGGCTTGTGATTACCATACAACTTAGCCCTTTGTGATCTATCCCTTCCTTATTCACCTACCGCAGGCATAAGCAGGATGTAGCTTTTCATTATATTTTGTTAAGCACTCAGATACCCTGAGGTAACAATGCCTAAAAATAAAAACCATTATTTTCTAAACCTTTGGAAAATGCAGAACTCAGCAACTTGCAAAGTTTCACTGAAAATAGTTTGATTTGTGCTGGCAAGGTGCATACATAAATCAATTTCAATGATGAATGAATTGCCTCCAAACAAGGGCTGGACTTTCTCTGAATGCGATATGTTCTTTCTGCACTTTTGAACTCTACCCTGTTTGTAGGTCACTTTTCCAGATAAGTAGGGGTACATTCTATCCATTCATTTAAAGCTTAGGTGATCACTCGACTATTTTAACCTGAGTTCACAGCAGATAGTAGACCACTTATCCACATGATTTGACCTACACTATATGACAAAATACAAAACTCTGAAACTGGCCTATTTATTTCTTCATTGGTATCAGTCTGTCAATGATTTCTTTCTAATGGGGAGGAGAAATACCCCAAACATGAAAGATAATGTTTTCTTATCTATTATTTAAAAACCTTAGACTCAGGCTCAAAAGCACGTTCCTTCAAAGCTCTGATACTTCTGCTTTAAACAGACTTGTCATTTAGCTTTAGCTTTCTTTCTGTCTTACCGGGAATAAATATTACAATAAGGCAGATATTTTGTTCCCTTTCTCTTTATGAAACATGATTCAACATGCTTCAAAACAAAAATGAATTGCTTGCAGTTAACTCAGGCACACAGATACCATTTACAGGAGCCTAGAAAGAAATTCTGGGATGGTATCAATGCCCTGCAATACGTAAATTACTAGTCCTCTGATGGGGCAAGAGCTTCCTCATCAGTTGTTTAATAGGCAGCAGGTTTAAAACAAACAAAAGGAAGTATTTTTTCACACAATGCACAGTCAACCTGTGGAACTCCTTGCCAGAGGATCTTGTGAAGGCCAAGACCATAACAGGTTCAAAAAGTACTAGATAAGTTCATGGAGGCTAGGTCCATCAATGGCTATTAGCCAGGGATGGACAGGGATGGTGTCCCTAGCCTCTGTTTGCCAGAAGCTGGGAATGGGCGACAGGGGATGGATCACTTGATGATTACCTGTTCTGTTCATTCCTTCTGGGGCACCTTGGCCACTGTTGGAAGACAGGATACTGGGCTAGATGGACCTTTGGTCTGATCCAGTATGGCTGTTCTTATGTTCTTATGTTGTGCCAACCCTGAGTAAATGGGCTTCACATGGGGGGAGGGGTGTGAACAGAGGTGGGAGAGCTGAAATCCTCCTCTGACCCTGAAGTTCCAGTGCAGCTTCCCCTCCAGGTCCCTTCCAGGTTGTAGTAGCAGCTATGGACCACTAGGCTTCTGTTACGTGGTGTTTCTGGAAAATGGATGTACCTAGTTTACAGCCCCACAGCACCTGATTCTATTGTTCTCCAGAGGAAGGTGCTAAATAGCATTAGAGTTTGGTTCACAGAGGTTCTGGAATTCCCCCTACCTGGCCTCTCTGTACATTGTCACCCATGGCATATTTACTGTGTCTTGGTGTTTGTGAACCTGCAATAGAGGGGGTGTGGTTTCCTCCATCATGAACTGATGATCAGAGTAAAGTTGTGCTATGATAAATATTCTCTCTAAGATGGTTTGGATTAGGGAGACCAGATTTTCCAAGTCAAGACATATGTTGCTGGAGTGGCATGAGGTCACTCCAGTGATGTTCGGCATCAAGGAGATGTGCACAAGCGAGAGAAAAGGATTCCTACTTCTTCTCTACACCCATCTCTTTCCCACTCCTTCCCTGCCACCTTTGGGATTTGCTGGGGAGGGAGAAAGCTCCTTGGAAGATTTGGAGGGACAACCAGGGATCAACATGAGATAGACTTGAATGGAGACACTCTTGGATTGCATATGTACTCACTCAACCTGCTGTCAGTTTCACCAGCTCAGCTGGCCAGAGATTCCTTCAAAGGGAAGAGTCTTCAGAGAGTTTGAAAAAATGTGGACAAACACACTGAGTGAAATCCTGTCCCCATTTAAGCCAATGGGGAGCAGAATTTCAAATTATTTTCTCAAGGATAGGTCCTGAAAGCTTGGACATTTCTAGTTTTCAGGGACATTTGAGTGCCCTAGATTTGATTGTATCCTCGTTTTTATTCAAGAAAAATTAATTTTAAATAGAAATGTTTTACACATTATAAAACCTGATGTGGGTTTTGAAGCTGCTTAAGATGTCACCTGACAGTAGAGGCCAGAATTCCATTTAAGGGCTGGATCTTCTCAAGCTGGAGGCTGTCTCACTGGCTGACAACAGGAAGAGTGACAAGGATGAGTGTGGTACAGAAGAGTACTGGAATTTTGAATGGACATTCAAAACCCAAAGGGCTCTTGGAGTGGTGAGAACACTGGAAGGAGGTGTTTTTTATTTTTGCCTAGATCTGCAACTATTGTGCTTTGTCTATGAGTAAAGTGTATCTTTACTCATGGACAAAGTTTAGAAGTTCCTTTCCACAGTCTGCGTGTTCCCTTTTTTTAATTGTTACAAATGGATAACAGTAACCCAGAATACCCACAAGGGTGGAGCTCTGGAGAGGGTGTGCTTAAGATATTGGGGAGAATTGAAGGGGTCAGAACTAGTGTTGGGGCCTATGACAGCTAGGGTGACCAGATGCTCTGATTTTATAGGGACAGTCCCGATTTTGGGGGCTTTTTCTTATAGAGGCTCCTGTTACCCCCCACCCCCATCCTGATTTTTTACACTTGCTGTATGGTCATCGTAATGACAGCTGCAACATTGAGTCCCATATCCCCAGAGAAAAGGGATACTAGACAGGGGTCTACTCCCTGCTGGAGTCACTAGACTAAGAAACAGTGTCTGGATGCTATTCAGTAGGCGTAAAAGCACATAGTAACCAATACAGCAGCCTGGTATCTGACCACAAGGAGTAGCTCAGCCAGAGCTGAAACACTTTACTAGGGAATAGGATGAGACCTTCAGGGAGGGCAAATTATCCCACATCTGTCGACTGTGGTGTTTCTAGCACCCTCCTCTAAAACATCTGGCGCTGGCCACTGTTGGTGACAAGATATGAAGTAAATTGATCAGAGAACTGATCCAGTATGGCAATTCCTTTGTTCATCTTTGCCTCAGGTCCCAATCTGCAAAATGGGGACAAATAGTGCCTCCCTACCTCACAAGGATGTTGTGAGGGAAAATACATTAAAGACTGAACTGCAAAGATACTATGGTAATGAGACTGTATAAATACCTAAGAGAAATAGAAAGATTCTCCTTGTTCCTCATCTCCCATGTCTCCTTTTTCTCTATTTCTTTCTGCAGTGGGGATAGGTAGTGAAGACGTACCTCCCACATCCAATGGGAGGCTGGAGAGGATGCATCTCATCTCTGATTTATCACTTAGAGCTCTCCCCTTACACTCATCCCTTTCTTTTTTTATCATCTCATCCTTATGTCTTTTTCACTTCTCTTCTTCCATTCCAATCCTGTTCAGTACAAAGCAAATGCAGCACACAGTCCAAAAGTTGACAAGAGTGATTGCAATTTCAGCTCATTTTAATTTGACAGGGCTTCTTTAAATAATTTGTTTCTGAACATCAAACAATGCGGATGTCAGCTTCCATAAAGTTTATGAATTTACTCTAGTCACTAGGCGCTGCATCCTGTACAGCCTGCCTCCAGTAGTCAGTGACAGCTTTAGGCACTTTAAAGCTAAGAGACCAGTGACTTGTCTGCATGGTAAGTTATTGCTCAGCAAGCCAAAGTGTGAAGCGACAGTGCACTAGCTTGCTGTGCAGTAACTCACCGTGTGAACACTGCTACAGCGCGGTAAAGCCTCAGAGTACAGGCTTAGCGTATTGGTGCTTGAAAGCATAGTACTCTAAGCTGCATTCTGGGACTTCCACTGTGCTGTAGCTGTGGGGCAAGCTGGTGCAGTGTTGATTCACACCCTCACTTGCTGCGCAGCAACTCACCATATAGCTAAGCCTTGTGATGAGTGAAGGACATAGTTACAATCTGAAATAGAATCAAGAGGACATAAATAGGCCAGTGTCAAACTATAACTATGAGTCAAAATCAGCCTTTGTGTAAGCAAGCTCAGTTCCATTGACTTCAGTGGAGTTACAACAGCTTATATCAGTTCTAGATTTGGCCCATTAGTATGAGAAGTGGCTCTGGAGCAAGTTCTCCCATCCTTCCTGAATTTTGATGAAGCTTAATTCCAAGTGTTGCAACTGGCCCAAAGCAAAAGCCTGTATCTGAAAACCTCTCACTGTCTTTGGATCTGGGTCTGGCCATCAGACCCTGCATCAACCCTGACTTTACACTGTGGAGTATACCAGAAAGACTTGGCCAGCTATGTGGATTGCAGAGGGAGCACGATAATGGAAATGAAGTTCATGTAGGTGCATAAACCTGCAGAGTCCAAACCACTTTCAAAATATCTCATTTGCTTTTCCTATTCCCTCCCACATCCCCTGCAGGGAGATAATGCTCCCTCCAGATCTTGGAAACATCTTTCCCCAAGTTGTGCAAACTGGTGACAATCCTGCTGTTTATATAAACTGCAAATTGTTCCATTTCTTCTCTGACTAACAAGAGACTCTCTACAGAAACACTCTAAAAATAAATTATGCATAAGGCATGATTTCCATGAGCTAGCTGAAAATTTTGTACTAATGTATTTTTAACCTACTTGAAATCTTATTTTCAATGGTGTAAGACTAACAAAGTTACACCCCATTAGAAGTGTTTTAAACATGTTATTAGAACTAGGGTGACCAGATAGCAAGTGTGAAAAATCGGGACGGGGGTAGGGGGTAAAAGGTGCCTATATAAGAAAAAGCCCCAAATATCAGGACTGTCCCTATAAAATCGGGGCATCTGGTCACCCTAATTAGAACTATCTTTAAGGCCAAGAGAAACATTGGTTTTACAAAGTAAGGAAAAAGAGGCTGCATTGTCAGCCCTGGAGACAGAAGTGCAATATTGACAGAACGTGCACAGCAAGTATGGTGGAACTGCAAGCTTCTCCACATGGCCCTGCTGATCTACTGCAGAGCTGACCAACACCATGAGGGGCAAGAGGATACTACACTCCCTATGCCTATATACAGTCCTTGGAGTCTCTGCTGATAGTCTGCAAAAGGACTAATTGTGGAGATGGCGGTTTTGTGGACTCCTGCCCACTAAAACCTGGGCTGAGACCATTCTAGCAACATAGTCTCGGGGTTTTGTACAGCACACATCACCAAAGTATCTGAACACTGAAAACCACCAAGTAATTTCACACCCACGAGCCTATACTGACTATACTATAATAATTGTAAGTCAGTACAGAGCTGGGCTGGATTAGAATGGGTGTCCTAAAGATGAAAGATCCCATGCGCCATTATCAAATCCCTAAGACATCAACTCCCCAAAAAGCAGCAAACATTTTCAGTTATTATTTATAAACTAAAAGGAAATGTAGCTTTCTGCTTGCTAACACAAAGTTGATACCATAATCAGGGGGAACAGAAACTGAAAGTTCTTGCCCCAAATTCTTCCAGGATCTATTTTGGACAAATCACTAAACTGAGAGCTTAAAAAACAGCTAAGAAAATTAAAATAAAGCATATCAGAGAGATTCCAGGCTATCATTAAGAAACTTACAAAAGTAAGCAATTAAAAATCAATATAGAATTACACTGATGATCAATGAACCAGAAGAACATGATCTAATTAGCTAGTATTACAAGCAGCTCAGGATGCAGCATTCTCCAGAGACAGCCTTTTTACAACATATGCAGACAGACCTGAGACTAAACCAGGCAGCACCCAATCCTGTGAAAGGTACTGAATGCTTAATATCTATTGAAGCATCCTTGTGGGAGGCACTCAACACACTGCAGGCTCATGCTGGCTTGGAGAGGCAGTAGAGTTTAGTGGGTAGTGCAGTAAACTAGCACTCAGAAGATGTTGATTGCTATTCCCGGCTTTGCTGTGTAACCTTCGACAAGTCACTTTGGCCTGGCTCTACTTAGGTGCCCAAGTTCTGTTTTAGGCACCACTGTGATCCACAAAACTCCTGCTTGGCTGCCGTCTAACCCTATAGGCACCTAAACTCACTTTGTGCTTAATTTTTTGCAGTAAAAGTTCCCTAGGTGCCTATGTTTCTGCCCCTGAGCATGTGCACAGCTGCCTCACCGTAGGGGTCTGGATGGGTATCACCTGCCTGAACTGCAGAGCGATCCACAAAACGTTCCCCTGCCTAACTTACGTGTGAGGCCTGATCCAGTAGTTGTACTCAGAGGCTGCTTAACTCCACACAAGACAGGGTGGGAAGGAGGAAGCCCTCTCTTATAACCCTTAGCCCAGTGGTTAAGGATGTGGGAGACCCCAATTCAAGCTCCCCTCACCCCAGTGAGAAGGAATTTCAACAGGGATCTCCCACCTCTCAGATGAGTGCTCTAATCACTGGGCTATAGTGTCAGTCTCTCTCTCTCTCTCTCTCTCGCTCAATTATTTAATTCAAATGGAACAATTTCAACATGAGAGACTGAGAGGCCCCACATCAGATTATCCCATAGTCCAGTGGCTTGAACACTCACCTGACAGGTGGCTGAGCCCTGTTTAAATCCCTTCTGCCCCTCAGGGCAGAGAAGAGACTTGAACAGGAGGTCTCCCACTTCCTGGGCAAGTACCCTAACTATTAAGCTAAAGGGAACGTCTCTTCCCTGGCTCGTTTTGTTTGGAGATAGGCAACCTCTGAGCAAGCCTACCAGATCGGGCCAGCATGCATATTAGGCAGAAAAACACACATCTTTCCCTGTTCACTGATCACTAGCAGAACTCAGCACCTTCCTGTAGCTGGCCTTAGGTGCCTACCTCCATAAGAGGGGCAGGGCTTTGCACACACCACTCTCCTCAGCATCTCCCATTGGCTAGCTTAGGTGGCTCCCTACCTAGTGTGCTGGGTTTTGTGGATTGCATTCTAAAGTGCCTCTCTCTCCCCAGGCATTGCATAGGGAGCCTAGCACTTAACTTGGGCTTTGTGGGTCACAGTGCTGTTCCAGTGATTTTCTAGGTGTCTAAGTCCCTTTGTCAGCCTTCCTACCTCTGTTTCGTCTCCCACCTTTTATCTGTCTTGTTTATTTAGATAGTTCCTGCCCTGAAAAGCACACAATTTCTTACTATGTGTTTGTATAGCACCTAGCTCAAAGGAGCCTTGTTCTTTGTTAGGATCTTGATGCACTCCTGTAATACAAATAATAAGAATTAGGCTTTCATGTTAAACATGTTAAACACTTCTGCCAATGATCCATTTCAGTACCTCAGCCTGCCAAGGACTACCATAAATAATGGGAGCAAAAATGAAAGGGAAATGTAAATAATAACAATGGCAACACAGAAGTTAGAAAGAAAACGTTCTTACATATGCTATTCATCCACACCCTGACCAAAGCAGAATTGTTCCCGACAGTATATTTACCCAACATTTTTGTAGGCTGCTAGAAAGGTAAAAGTTTCTGGTTATTCCTTGAATCAAATAAGAGATAGTAACAAAGTGCTCAAGTGAGCACCTCGGTGAATAAGACCACACACACAAAACACTTGTTAATCAATTGCATTAAGATTTTTTCAGGTAATCAAATAGTTTAAGAAAGTCTTTGTGGTCCCAGTCACAGAGTAGATATTTAAGACCAATCCAAACCTGTAAAGGAATCAGGATTCCTGAAAAGGTTTAAAATAGTATAAACCCACTTCAGGGAAAATGGCTTAGCTGGTCAGTCCTTATTAGGGCCCGACCCTTGTTAAAAGTAGAGATGAGCCTGAAATCAGATCCAAACACAACCTGAACTTTGGGAAAGTTTGGGTCTGCAGCTGTATTTTATGTCTGACACCTCCCTCAAACTATGGCCTCAACTAAAACCCTAGACGGAAAGATCCCTGAACAGATCTGAGCTTCAAGTTTGTAACAAAAACTGAAACCAGGCACATTCATCGTGGTTTGGGGTTTTAATGTCAACATTTATTTCAACTCAGCACAATAAATACAGATGAGTTCAGGCTGTCAAGTTCAGAGAGGGATTCAAACTTCCCTGAAGTTTTGGGGTGTTCACAGCTGGAGTGTCAGTATGCTCCATCATTAGAGAAAGTGGTTGGGCATGGACTTTAGATCTGAACTCAAATTTCCCTACATCCGCAGCTATTCAGATCATGTTTTGTGATTCAAGGCCATCTCTAGCTAGAACCATTTTACAATTGTGCTTCAAAGTTAGAAGCAAATGGTTTAAATACCCAAGAAAATAATATATGAGATGATAAATATTTTAAAACTTTAAAATTATAACACTGATTCAAATCACTTTATGTGCAGCAGTGTCTGCTAGGGCGGAAGCTTCTATCTGTATTGTCTTATAAGGACACGTAAGCTATTAAAATGTGAACTGAATGATTGCCCAAATAGCTCCAGCACAGTTCGTACTAGCAGAGGTTATTCTTCATAACTAATTTACATTGCCCCTTGATGTGAGTTTTAGCTACCAATCACACAGCAGGAGGAGCCTCCTGCAGGGTTTCCTGCTGCCCAGCTGGTGAGTCAGACTCAGCGGTGTCATGATATTCATGAGGTATGAAAGAGAAACGCATTAGGTATGCCAGGAAATATAGAAGGCATCAAGAAGCCACTAACAAGGATGCAGTCTTTGGACTCTAACAAGAGTGGACAAAGTGCATATACTCCAGCTTTGTTACAATCTCCGTTAATGGAAGGGATTCATGTAATGCCATTTTCTGTTCTCATTATGGTCTTTGTCCTAGGAACAATTTATCAAAACTCAAAATGCATCCTACATTGTTCTGTGAAATATCACAGCAAGTTCTGCTACTGCCACAGACTTAATTTACCTGATTTTCATTGGCCAACAATTCAGTCTCCCCCTCTAATGACAAAGGCACCTAAGCGGCAAGAAGGAAATTTTTACTATTCATTAGAGCAGGAGACAGCACCAGCTGTGTTACAAACCTGGCAGTGAAGACAATGCAAGATTCTCTCTCTAAAGCAGACCTATCTTTACAGTATGGCTATACTTATTAATCCCTGTCTAAATTAGGAACTGGTTCATTTTTAATCAGTGCTGAAAATGATTTATAGTGCTACTAAAGGTAGGGGTATAGTTTCTATTCCCAGCTTTGCAACTGAGGCCTGTTCTGTACTTAAAAATTAAGTCTATCTAGCTATGTTGCTCAGGGTTGTGAAAAATTTCATGCCCTGAGTACCGTGGTTACGTCGACCAAACCCACGGTGAGACACACCTAGGTTGATGGAAGAATTCTTCTGTAGAGGTAGATACTGCCTCTCGGAGAGGTGGATTAACTACATCAATGGAAAAACCATCAACGTAGGAAGCATCTACACTATAGTGGTGTAGCTGCAGCTGTGCCAATGTACCATACACACGGCCTGATTTGTTGGGCTTGTTTACACTAGATTTTAGGCTGTGTCTACACTGGGATTTTTCAGATCCATAATTCCCAATTGGTGCAGTTCCACAAGTTGTAGCTACTTTGGTGGATTTAGTATAGACAGAGTTGAAACCCTATAGGGTGGTAAAATCATATCTGATCACCCAAGCCCTGTCTACAGTACATCTTCCACCATTGAGGCAGCTACACTGATGATAGCAATGGTGGGAACTCTATCACAGAAAAAGCTTCAGCAAGCACTGGCATATTAATCATTGTATTGCCTAAACTGGTACTGAGCAGGATGAGTTCACAAGATGGTTAAAACACCAGCAGCTTATTTACACTAGGGTTGCCACCACATCTGTTATTGGTGGAACTGAACTATGGTAGCAATTTTGGGAAATTTTAGGAGTAAAAAAAACTAGTGTAGCTTTCTCTTCTGGCTGTCATTTAACCCCATGAACTATTCTTCAGACAAGGCAAGGCAGGGAGTTAGTGCACTAATCTTTCACCTCTGGGAGTCAAGACCTCTGGATTCTAACCTCTGCTCTGCCAGTGAGTTGCTAGGTGACCTCCTTGTACCAGTTATTTAACATTTCTGTGCCTCAGTTTTGCCAACTGTAAAATGGGGCTAATGATAATTACCTACCTCACAAGGCTGTTGTGAGAAATGAATGTTTGCAAAGTGACTTGAGATCTTCCAATGGAGTGCACTGGAAGAAGTGCAATGTATCATCATTATGGGCCTCTCACCCCTAGAAGTGTTCCATCCAGGTTATGGCTCAGGGACATTGGTAGGGCAGTGTGGTGAACCTAGCACTAGTGCTTTCCGTGCTCTATCTTTTCTGTGGAAAAGCGATAGTAAATTACAAAAGAGGACTTTAGTCTCCAGGATTGTCTTATACAAATACACCAAAAATAAAAAGAAAGATACAACATCTATCTTTCAATTGTAAACCCCCTCCCCAAAACCTATTTTTTTTTTTCAATTATCTGGAACATCTCTGAGGGCAAATGTCCCTCTCAAAGTCACTTTGTGGTTACAGGTTTCAGAGTAGCAGCCGTGTTAGTCTGTATTCGCAGAAAGAAAAGGAGGACTTGTGGCACCTTAGAGACTAACCAAGTTATTTGAGCATAAGCTTAGCTCACGAAAGCTTATGTTCAAATAAAATTGGTTAGTCTCTAAGGTGCCACAAGTCCTCCTTTTCTTTTTGTGGTTACAGTTGCTTTGACCCTGGAAATTTGCAGTGTTCCCTGTTGCTCTTTCTGAATTTACAAACAATAAATAAAAGGATAAAGATCTGACTCAGCATGTCTCTAATCCTGCAGCTCCAGAGATATTATGTTTGACTTAACATAAATGCTTTCTTTACAGCTGTAGGAAAGGCGAAAGATCTGTCTCTTATAAATCTTAGTTCCCTTCCACACAGACTCCAATTCCAGTTCTGCTTCTCATATCCCTATCTTACTTGAAGTTAACTAGGTTTAAAAACAAACCCGCAGTCATTTTTCGAGTAGAGTCATTTTTATTGCTCATGAAAGGGTGGGTGTGAACAAACTGGGGTCTGGAACTTATCTGCTGAGAGAGGATATTATGGGAGATTTCCCTTCCAGACAATGTTCTGCTTTAACCTGGAAGGACTTCCCTGTTGGGGAATGAGAGGTTAACTCAGTCATTGTTCCCATGCAGTCCATAGTCACATCTGAATTGCTACCTGCTATTAAGTTGCCATTTTTAAAATTTGTCCTCTAGGGCAGTGTTGTAGTATTACAGTGTTTACGCTCCATCATGTTGCCAAGTGTGTTAATGATAGGAAAATCCTAACTGCCCTTAAAACCAGAAAAAAAAGTTTCCATCAGGCATCTGTCAATTAAATAAGTTTCTCTAGAGAATGTTGTGCAGTGCACCAATAATGTAATAATACAGTCATCATAATGAACAGTAAAATATTAAAAAATATCATGGTATTTAACCATATAAATAAGAGAAAAATTCCTATTAGATGATCTGCATGAGGAGAGTCCAGTGGACCAGGTACCAGAAGGAAATCAGAAGGACTGAGCCATATTTCCAGCTGTTCCACAGATTTGATGTGTGAATTTGGGCAATTCATTTTCCCACTGTACCTCTGTTCCCCCAGCTGTAAAATGGGAACATTAGTACTACTCACCTATGGAAAAAGTCTTGTGACTACAGATGGTATGTGCTAAGTTTTATAAACTGTTTTTTAAAAATCTCATAGCAGTTACTTTGCATAGCAAACTGCAGTGTCTCCTGCCAGTTCAATTCATCCTTCCTCTACCTTCCCAGGGGTGATGCAGGATTAAGCTCTTGACATGCCCTGGTAACATAGAAAAAGAACAGCTTGCTCCAAGTCCGACACATGCTTTACAGCACTGCTCTGCATCCAGATTGCTGAGGGGAAATACCCAGCTCTTCTACCTCTCGCTAGCACTGTGGCTTTGTCTACACTAGCCGTTTTCCCCTACAATTTCCCAGTGTTGCTAACACCAGTTCAGCACCACCCATGGTACCAACAGCAAGTGGGCCACTAGTATTTTAAGTACCATGCCTTTCTCTGCTCATAGCTGGTCTAAATGACATGATGGTTGAAAGAGAGACATGGTATGTAAGGTAGTATCTTTTATTGGACCCACTTCTGTTGGTGAGAGAGACAAGCTTTTGAGCTACACAGAGCTCTTCTCCAGAGTTGGGAAAAGTACTCTCTTTAATATCCTGTGACCAAAATGACTACAACAACACTGCAAACAATGATGGTTAAACACCACTGGCACATTGCCTAGAGTAGAGTTCTCACCAGCAGAGCTGCAAAATTGGTAACAAATTTTAGGAGGGGGAAAAGCTAGTGTAGACCCAGCCTGCACGGCTATCAGCATCACTAGCACATACTTTAAGTAAATCAGCTTATGTAATAAATCTATGGGCATGTACATACACAAAAAGTGTGTGATTTCCAGCTAAACCACATGTGACTGGAAGACCATACTACAGAGCTCCAAAAAACAGGCCTCTGAGATAAAGGAGAATTTCAGTATCTCACTGGGAACCCAGTTTTAAAACTGGCTTCAGGAAATAATATCTTTAAAGCATTTACATTGTAATCCAAGGGATCACTCAAGTCTGAACAAAGCTCATAGCCTCTTTTTCATCAAAGCTTTATTGTCTCGCAGAAAATTTGAGCAGGTCTAGGTCTATCCAGCAGAGGGCAGCGATACACATACATAAAAGCCAGAACATTACATACATGCCACCTGCTTTACATACTGCCTGAGTGAGATATTGTTTTCATGGTATGTAAACATTTTCCAAATTAATTCACATCAGATAGTGATGTTTGTGAATGTTCTGGTTGTGCTGTAGTGGGATCCCTCCTTTGTCAACCCCACCATGCTTGAAAACTCAATCAAATTATGTAACATCTTCCAGTATAATCAAACACATACACACAAGCTATTGTCAAACCCTGCAAATGAGCTCCACTACATTAAAAAAAACTAAGGATTTCCAGGATAATTCTGACAAACCATCCAGTCTCTTCATCCATTGGGGCTCACTATATGTGATTTGTATGGTGCTGTGTGCATGATCACTTGTGAGAGACCCCCCTGTAGAACCTGGGACAGTGAAATGAGGCGCATTTTTACAAACCACTCATAAATCCCTTTAAAATAGAGGTTAATAGCCAAAAATCTAGAATCAGTTCTAGTGGCATTAACAGTAAGACTGCTGGCTTTATGTTTGTAAAGTGCTTTGAAAATGTTAGCCAACCCCAACACCCTAGGAAACAGGTATGTGTTACTATTTCCCCATTTTATAGAAAGGGAAACAGGCACACAGAGGTTAGTTACCCACAGCCACACAGAGAGCAATGTTATAGTAATCAGAAGGTCTTTAGAGTTCATTACAAACTACAGATTCCCATGTCCTTAAAACACTCAGTGTTTTAATTGCTTCCCCAAAGCTCTGCCACTAGCCATGAATGCTCCAGAAGTGCTATGTACACAAAAGCGATTATTAGTAAATATTGGACTTGAAGACTGCACATCTCTGTAATTATTCCTTCTTCCTCTTCCTGTATCACATCTCCCAATTAAAACAAATGTGTCCCCAAAGAACCTGGGAGGAGATGCTTCATTAACAAACAATTTAAGTGAGTTAGAAGTCTGATCCCTGGTGTATGCAGTATCAGTAATTAGCCAGAAAGCACCATCTTTGCAATGAGGCTCAGGCTCAATAAAAATTAAACTTTCCTATGGGCAAGGACTCCCCTCGGGACTCACATGTATTAATACATTTGCCACGCACCTGTTGCTTTCTGTCAGAGAAACTGGGACACAGCTGGAAACTAGCTGACTGCTGAGTCAGCAAAATAGTTCCTGGGAAAGTACTGATTCTTTTTTACGTTTAGCTAGCATGGATTAATATTTTCTCTCCTTGTCAGATGCCCAGTGCAAGTGATTACACATGATTCTTGATAGCAGTGTGCTCACAATTGTTCCCATGATCAGTCTAAACTGGTATAAATCAAGTTATTCAACAGAAGTGTTTTATAAAGTAGGGTCCCTCCCTAGTGCAAATACAGTTGTTTAGAACATAATCAGGCCCCGGGATCAGGCTGAGCCAGTACTTAGCACTGCCAATATCACAACATTTTGAAACTGAGTTTCCAGCTGTCCTGAACATAGCCACAGGCAGTCAATAGTGTTAGCTATTTCATTGCTGATCACAGTAGCAGAAACATCCAGGATGAATACAATGCAGCAACAAATACTTTCCAGTCTGGACATTCTAATGACATCTTCTAAGGGCTAGAATGTTTTGCTAATTGTCATGATGTTGCATTAAATACTATAATACAGTGCATAGGTACACTTATTAAAACCTTTTTTGCAAGGTCAGATCTTTTTACTTGGTCTGTTCAGAGACAGAATGGTTAAAAAGACTTGATGTAAGCAGTTTGCATAATATACTGGCTAAGTGCATGTGATCATGTCTACAGCTAGTGTTTGGCCTGATTCAAGGTTAAGAGCCTTGTACTCACTCCCAGCTAATGGTGTTGCTTCTTTAGCACGTGCTGGGGCATTGTGATTTTGGTCCTGATGGTCACTGGTGCTATTCTCCCATTGATGAGCACAGCTTACATTGAAAATCCCACCCTAAGGAAACCAGACATGTTCAGTGTTGGTCTAACTTTGCATCCAGTGAAATCAATGGGACTTTAATGGAAGCAGAGTCAGGCCAACACTTGAGTGCTTTTAAAAATTCCAT
Source organism: Eretmochelys imbricata (assembly GCF_965152235.1). NCBI lineage: Eukaryota > Metazoa > Chordata > Testudines > Cheloniidae > Eretmochelys > Eretmochelys imbricata. Next base: position 158,982,639 of record NC_135574.1, read on the forward strand.
TCTTAAATTACAGTAGAATTTGTAACCCGTTACTGGATGAGTCCTGCAAAGAGCAGAACACCCTTTACTCCCAAATAAACTGAGGTTACTCAGCACCATCATAGGGTCAGCCTCTATAATCTCAACATTCTCATTCAGCCTGTAAGAAACTCAAAAGGTTGAACTCATGCAAATAAAATGCTCCATTTATCAAATAATTAGTAAATGACTGTCCAGCAAAGAATAATTATAAACCTCAGATCTTGATGGCAGCACAGGGCATGTGGCCATAACTGTCACAAGTTACACCTCCAGAAACTAATCATCACCTTCAAAAATCTGAACCTGAGAATGTTCTGAAATGTTCAGTCCTCGTCAGGAAATCCTAACTTATGGCAGCCCCTTCTCATTACCTCCACTTTGTTTTTCAAAGGTAACACTGATTCCAATTTCCGCACTGGAATCTCAGATTTCATGAGTGATGGTGGAGGATCAGTGGGATGGGCAAATGGACATACCCAGAACAGCCATCTGATGGTCTCAATTCTCATCAATGTCATAGATCCTGTTGGTTTATGCTCACCTTTCGCAGAAGAAAGCAGATGCGCTCAATGTTTCTTAGTCTCTCTCGCTGCCAAAGAAAGGTGGAAAAAAAGTGGTGGGAGGTTATATTGTGTAATTAATTGAAGAAAATATATCACAAACATAATGGGCCAAAATCATCCATGGCTTACATCCAGATATCAATGGAGTTACACCAAGGATGAATTTGGCCTAGTAATATTTATCTCTCACATATAACTTTAAAATAGATTCACTCAGTTGTCTAAACACCCTTGTGAGGAAGGTAATTATTATTCCCCATAACATGCGAGAAAACAAACCAGAGATGAAACTGAGCCATCAAGTTAGCAGGTCAACAACTTTGAAGTCAGTATTTGTGTATTCTTACACTAAGGCTGAATTGGTCCAGAGAGACTGAGGCACAAACTTTCAGATCCCCACTAACTTCAGTAGTGATTCCACACAGAGAACATTTGTTTATATAAGTACCTCTACAATTGCCAAGAGGCTCTATCAATGTGGAACTTTTATAGTTGATCAGGCTACTACAATGTATTTGTAATATGCTAAAAATAGCCTTTTAAAATAGAAGACATTTACATGAACTGAAAGATACTGTACTTGAGGATTCCAGTGTTAAGGACAATGCAGCCTCAGCTGATGCAAGGAAAGTCAAAACAAAAACTTTAACAGGCTTTCTGTTAAATGGATCATAGGTGAGAAATTCACTAGTAAAACAATGTTCTGCTCTGCTTACACATATCACTCGAGTCACCAGGCAAGATTTTGCTCTTGGTTACATCAGGGTACATCCAGAGTAACGCCATGACACTCAACGGAATTATTCTGCATTTACTGCGGTTAGCACAGAACAGACTCTGTTGCACAGTGCCCAAGAGGAGTGAGCAATTCAAAAGTAAGTGAAGTTTTACACCTCTTCTTACAATAAATTAGAGAAGTGGCTTGGCGTGTACTGTACATTCTCCTGAGGGTTGTTTAGGTTTGTCTCTAGACATTGCAAAAGCTACTATTTACAGTCACCTTTCTGAAACAAATAATGAGATGAACCAATGTGTAAAGGCAATTCTCTCTAAACTGTCTGTGTTTTTCAAACTGTTTTAAGCTGATTCCATTTTGTGAGGATTATATTTCTCCTATAAAAAAGGTTTCAGTCTGGGGAGACAGTGGAAGATACAACAGTAATAATTTGCCTTTACATGGCACCTTTTATGTCAAGAAGCTCCTCAGATTATGGTACTATCCTGCAATGGGGTCCACATGGGATGTAAGGTTGCGCAAAACACCACTGGCTTCAATGGGAGGTCCATGTGGATGTAAGGTTCTGCCAACATAGCTCCCATTGCAGGTCTGGGAATAAACATGCCTGGTCTTCTGGAAGAGGAAGTTCTTTAGACTCTACAGTGGGAATCAGGTGACCTGAGTTTGAGTCTCAGCTCTGCCATAGTCTTCCTGACTGATATCTCAGTGACTCAGCTCCCTCTCTGTAAAATGGGGATAATAATACTCCCTTACCTAGCAGGGATGCTGTGAGAATAAACTGATTAGTACAAGACATTAAAATAGTATGATCTGGAGTCCACACAATTAAATAGATGGAAATGTGGGCACCAACTGATACACAATAGGGCAAGAAGGAAAAACTTTTGGTGAATGACACCAGAGCAAATGCCTCCTCTCATAAAAATCTCTCCTAGTGTGCTAGAATAACACCCATTAACATCCACACTGAACAGGAGAAAGTATCATGAGAATACAGTTTGAGCTATTACAGAAAGTTTGCTAGGTGAGAGTCAAAATGATGCTACTGATACAGAATAACTTGCAGGATTTTATTGGACATTTTCTGTGCAATGTTTGTTCAGAGTAAATGAAAACTACTGAACATTCTGGGATTAATGAATTAATTAACTAATTAAATCACTAACGTGAATTGAACAGGGACACACAGACATTGACTTGCTTATCCTGGAAACCAATTACATTAACATTCTAAAACAAAAGCAGTTTCTCTCTCTAGGGCACTATACAAGTTTAGGAACAAAACAAATTACTGGGCCGTGATGCAGAAATAGGCACAGAAAGTGTGCCTGTATAACAAGATGAGGACAAAAACGCATGAGGAGAATTAAGAAACGTTGATAAATAGGCCTAAATATTACTTTCATAGAAAATGCTGTAATATATTTCAGTGGAGATTGTTCCCTACAATTTCCATTTTCAGTTACTATTTTAGGGGTGGATTTATTTTAGTAGATTAACAGATACAATTAATCACATAAACATACATATTAACTTTAGACTGGCTCGATGATTCTGTAGTACAAAGCTCCTTGGGAGACTCAGGTTCAAGACTATCCTTACAATGCCATATTCAAGGGTGGTATAAAAGATGGCATAAGATACGTTTTGGGAATAAACTAGTCATGAAACGGATTTAAGTGGCCAAGTATTGTAATTTGAATCTGTGTGGCCTTTGGTGGCAGTGCAAGATGTATATGACGCACCAATCTGATATTACATGGGAACCAAAATCAGCCCATAGTAGAAACAAATGCAACTCCTAATGAGGTCAATGGGGCCAAGTTCTGCCTTCTGTTCTGCTGATATTAATGTGGGGTAACTTCACTGAAGCCAATGGAATCACTCTGATTAACACTGGCTCACCTGAGAGCAGAATTTGCACCTGCTTAAACCAGGACTGAATTTGACACCAGGAATGTTGGGAATAGGTCAAGAATATGTTAAAATAAGGGAAGAGGGAAAGCTGTCTCTTACCCATTGACTGGACCTCCTGATACATGCCCTTATTTTTTAAGTTATACTTGTTTTGCAGTCACACAGCGGATGCCAAATCTTTGCCACTTACCCAATATGTAATCGATACAACTGTTTCTGTCCCCATAGAATTTGGCCCACAGACTTTCAAAGGAGATGCACCCCTTTCTTCCAGTCTATATTTAGATAAATTTGGCCCAGGCTCCTTGTAAGTGGGGTAGTCACCCCGCTCTGGCACAGCAAGGGTTAAAAGCCAGCCCTTGGAGAGGGCTGGGGTTGAGAGCCAATCAGAAAAGGCTGAGAGGCAGCCAATCAGGGCCAGGCTGGGCCCCATAAAAGGGCTGCAGGGCCGGAAGGCAGGTGGTCTCTCTCTAGCTTTGGAGAGAGATGGACCTAGCTGCCTGAAGGAGTGAAGGGTACCTTGGACAGAGCAGTGCTGGGGAAGGGGCAGGCTGAGCTGGGGAGCTCAGGCCTGGCGACCTCCCAGGCTGAGCCCTGACAGGAAGGCCTAGGGAGGATCTGGGGCTGCAGGGAAAGGCAGCAGGTCCAACCCCCTTGCCAATGAGTGGCCATTACAGACTGCAGTCTGCCCCAGAGAAAGAGGGCTAGATGATGACTGGCAGTAGCCACTGAGGCAAGGTGGGCTTAGAGGGTTGGGGGCTCCCCTGGGAGGGGAGACCCAGAGCATGGGGGTACTGTGGTCAGCAGAACCCCAAGAGAAAAGGGCACTGGGTCCAGGAAGGACACGGGGACCTGAGGCAGGAGAGACATCAGCCAGCAGGAGGTGCTACAAAAGAGCTAATTCCCAGACTGACCAGCAGGAGGCACAGTGGCAGTGAGGGCTAGATCTGCCACACTCCTACATAATTGACAGATTGCTGGAGTATAGCAGAGCTTACAGCCTCTGTGTCAAATTACCCTTTACTGTAAGCAGGTGGAACCTCATTTTCTTGAGTGGGTTATCCCCCCTTAGTGTAGGGGAGAATTTTGACCTCTGCCTCTAGGCAGAAAGGTGATGATTGCGTCCCTCATCAAAGCCCTTGAGTAGTCAGTACAGACAATGGGTCACTCTTGAAGCAGATGAGGTGAGTGAGGTAATATCTTTTATTGGACCAACTTCTGTTCCGGAGAGAGTCAACAAACTATCAAGCTCTCACCAACAGCAATTGGTCCAATAAAAGATATTACCTCACCCACAGTGTCTGTCTAATATCCTGGGACCGATACAGCTACAACAACACTGCAAACATGGAGAAAATGGTCAGTCCACTGCTTGGGTGCAGAGGAGAAAAGGGATTTTAAAGGGGGAAAGTGTGCCTCAAAATTGAGAGATGCACAAAACCCCTACAATCACATTTCAACTTCTCCTCTTTCTGAATCTCTAAGTGCTCTCAAGCCACCTCCAGCAAGAAAGGGAACTACCTAAGTAAAAATCCACCCTGAGACCATCAGATTGATGGGTTGCTAAATCAAGAGTAAATAGCAGCTGCTCTTACAGTCTACAACTACATTCATAAGGGACTCCTAAATCTATTTGCATATTTTCCATTGACAGTTCAGCACATCTTCTTCCATTCAATATCTAATGTTTGTCAAATCTCAAGCTGTACTCACTGCATGAACTGGATTGCACTGGTCTATTGGGCTCTTGAAGTCTGTCCTTAGCTCATCAAAGGCGATTATCTGCAAAATAATTTTTTCAAACATTGTAATGACAGCAATAATTTCAGTGAATCCAGGTCTTTTTCTTTATAGTAGTTACTAAGATCTATTCTTACTAACTTGGGTTGAAATTCATCCCAAATATAACAAATTAATTATGTTCTATATAATTTTACAGAACTATATACATTTCACAAATCTATCTTCAGCCACAAGATCACTGTACAAAGTAATATTGATAGGTCATGCTATAATAGGACATACATATTGACCCGCTGCCAGGTTGAATCACTCCTCCAATAAATATGTGCTTCTATAGTATTTTTCAGAGATCAGAACTCCAAAAATGAATTCATTTCTCTACAGATAAATGCAATAAACCATAGTCCTAAAATTGAGAGTTTTGGAAAAGGGTGTTGTGTTAAAATAAGGAAAAGTCAGAAGGCAACCTGATTTAATTGGAAGCGGAGGATTATTTCGCTATTTGAACATTAAGGGGGTTAAGCACAAAATCAGACAAGTTAGAAATGAAAAAGACCTGATTTGTGCCAGTTACATCATACACCCCCACATCTCACCCCCAACCAGAAAAAGTTTGATCCATAGAGCAAGGATTCTCAAATTTTCGTACAGTGTAGACGAGACCAGGTCAACATTTTTTCAGCCTTTTTCTTTGTTTTGTTTCCTTACAGATTTTCAAGTAATAGGAAAATTTTAATGAAAAATTTGCTTTTGTTCACAATTTTCCAGTTTTTTATATAGCTTTTTTTTTCATTTTGAATAAAAAAACAACTATTTTAGTTTTCAAAAATAGATTTTTTTTATTTTTATTTTACAGTTTTGTTCCTCTCCCACCTTTTTCTCCTCTCCCCTACCTTTTCTTTTCCACTGGAAAAGTGGAATGAAGGAGAAAGGCAGGAACCAAATATAAAAACTCCCCCTGAAAGCCAAAAATGTAAAGCTGTCATGGGGTGGGGGGGCTGAAAACTGAAACAAAACATTTTGCTTCACTGAAAAAAATCAGAAAATTCCATGAAAATTTTTGAAAGAAAGAAATACTTTTTGTTTCCTAATTTTTTCAGGGGAAATATGCTAAAAAAAAAAAAGACCAGTCTAGTGTAGCCCACACTTTGCTGAGAGATTGGCTCACTTCTCACCCAGTCACAAAGGGTCAGAACCAAGCGAGGGACTTGCATTGTCTCCCCACCACCACCACAGAGCCTCAAAGTCTGGAGGCACAGCGTCTTGGTGTGGATGGCCCGTTGCCTGTAGTGGCTCTTCCAAGAAGAATGACGATCTGAGAGGTGGTCCGAGGATTATGTAGGCTGAACTCCCTGCTTGTTCTGCAAGAGGACTGGGGAGGTGGAGAACAAATTCTGTCCCTTTGACAGAACTTTCTAAGGAAAACTCCTCGCTGATGACAAACCCTCAGGTTTTTCCCTCTGGGGAGGGTGATCTGGCTTTTGCTGTTTACACTCTTCAGTCATTCTGACATCCCTCTCCACCATCTCCTTAGTCACTGCTTAGCCAATCTGGATCGATTTAGCTCTTTTAATCTTTCCTAATAAATCAGTAACCTAAGTCCCTTCATTATTTTTGTTGTTCTCCTATGAACTCCACCTACTTGGTCTGTATCTTTCTGGTGTTTAAGTACCCTGAACACACCGGGTCTGAGTCTGTTCTACTTACAGTAGTGGAAATCTCCAGTAACTCCATTTAAGTGACTACAGACACATTGGTGTAAAGTTGGTTTAAATGAGGCAAAAATCGGGCCTACAATTCCCAGTGTGGTCTCCCCAGAGTCGACAACAGGTAGACACAACCAACAGATGGTGAATGCAGAAAGGTAGCGGGTACGTCTACACTGAATAAAACCCCAAACCTGTGGAGATGAATTTCAGAACCCGTTGCTTGTGGTACAGGGCTAAAAGCAGAAATGTGGACATGGCTGCTTGGACTGAAGCCTGGGCTCTGCAACCTAGTGAGGGGAGACGGTCTCAGAGCCCAAGCTCCAGTCCAAGGAGGAACATCTACACTGCTATTTTTAGCCTGTAGTGTGATTCCCACAAGCCTGATCTAGTTGACCAGGCTCTGAGACTCACTGCTGTTAGTTTTTTGTAGCGTAGATGTATCCAATGAGACAGCTGTTCTGCAACTGAAATAAACATGTGGTCACAGCATGTAAACTGCCTAGCTTTACAAACAAGTAAGCCTCAAAACAATCTTGTTAAGCAGTTATGACTGTCTCTATTTTGCAGATATGGAAACAGAAGTGCAGAAAGGTTGAGACTTGCCAGATCAGAGCCCATATAGCACTCTAGTAGCAGAAATGAGAATAAAATCAAAGACTCCAAGTCCCCTGCTCTAACAACACTGTTTCTACCAAGTTACAGAGCATTTAAAATTAAAGAATTGTGGCATTTTCAATAGCAAACTACAGGTTGCAATGTATTCAGCTGATAACTCTTCATATCACAGCATTATTATTAAATGTTTGTTATAGTCTTACTGATGTATAGGTGCTGCACAAAGAAATGAAGGACAGTCCTTGCCCAGAGGAGCATACAGTTTAAGTTACATATGACAGGTAAAGATGCCAGAGTAGATTACATCATTTTTTGTGTCAGTTCATTCGAGACTGTAGTGATTCTCATGTCACCCACGTAGTTGTTATTGGGGCATTTAGTGCACTGAATGGGGTACACTACCTGTTGTAACAGGCATGTGGCACCAGATCCTGCCATAACAGAGGCAAAACCTCAGACATATCTCCATTGCTATGATGATCAATACCCCCCACAACACACCTTTCAAGATCCATGGGTCCTACACACACCTATTACAACATATGATGCACCTCATGCAATGCATCAAATGCCCCAATAAACAACTATGTGGCATCACAACAACAATGAGGCAATCGCTGTGCTCTCAAATGAACTCACACAGAAAAATGATAAAAGACAAAAACACTATATCAGCCGTGGGCAAACCCTTTTCACAAAATGATCACTCCATATTTGACCCTCAGTCCTTGTCCTCAAAGGAAACCTGCACAACACCTTCAAAACACAAGCCTGGGAATTTAAACTCATAACTTTATTAGACACTAAAAATCATGGACTTAATAAAGAAACTGGATTTATGGATCATTACAACAATCTATAACCCATTATGCCTCCTTTGTCCTGTGACTGCACAAGTGTTACTTGCCCATTTCACCTAAAATGGTCTCTTATGATGTTAACTCCTTATGCTAAACGATTTGTTTCACCTTGTGTTTAGCTGTGACACTGAGTACCTTCCTCAGACCTAAAGAAGAGCTCTGTGTAAGCACAAAAGTTTGTCTCTTTCACCAACAGAAGTTGGTCCAGTAAAAGATATTACCTCACCCACCTTGTCTCTCTAAAAGCATAATACACAGAGCCAGTGATATCCACAGAATTATCTCCCCCACCTCATCTCAGGTCATAAGCGATTGTTTTAGTTACTGGTGGACTGGTATCCACATCACACGAAAAAACAACAACAAAAACCCCAAACCCCAACACCATCACAGTTGGCAATATTTAATATCCTTGCACTAAGATGAGATTGGATGGGCTATGGAGACTGAACTATCCTCTGACTCCTAGAAGAGATCTTCGAGGTCTGAGTTGAGGAATGTTTGTTGGGCACAGCATGGCAGGAAGCTTGTACTGCCACTGCCTATGCTGTACTTGTTCTGTGGATGGAAGAAAAAGGTAAGTATTGGAGCTACCTATGGCGTGGTTATAAAGTTACTGGTCCTCCACAGTTACTAGAGAGGACCAGAATGTGTTGTAGCAAGGAGCTTAATAAAGGTAGGAACTTCCTGGTTAGGAGGTTCTCTAGCTGCTGTGTAAAGCATGTCTCTGTGTTTATGATCTCACACTACACTATGCATCTAATAAAACAACAGAATAAAAGTTCCCTTGATTTATAAACATACTGGCCACACTCTGTGGTGACTTTCTCCCCATGCAAGGCCATTAACTCCAAGTGTAAATCAGCACAGAATTTGCCCCAATTTAGACATTCTTATGCTGCATAGTTTACAGATTCTGTGCTGGCATCACCTGTTTCAGAACAGCAACCATTATTTATAGATGTGCCTGAATTCCCCCCCACCCACATGCATGCTTCTCCAGACAATGACAGCTTTGAATACAGAAGTATTTGCATGAAATTGAGGCTGATTTTCAGTCTCCATTTATTTCTTTACACAGAGATCTAACTGAAAATTTCACCTGGCAGTGGCAGGAAGGAATCCAGATCTCTGTGTTTTAGGGAGGCCATTCTAATTTTTGACCACTGAGCCCTTACGGGCGTGTTTGGCTTGAGCGCAGGTGTTTGGTTTTTTTGTTATTAAACTGACCACGAGTAATTTCTGGGTAGGAAATCTGCTGAGAATATTCTTTAAAGTGAATTCATTGCTGGTAAAAGGTGCTGCATTGATAACTCTTGGGCTTGAAGATTATAATTTATACACATCTTAGAAACATCTAAAAATAAAATACTGAGATGAAAACATACTACAGGCCTGAGCTGGAGGGACTACATTTATCGTCCATTCATAGCCCATTCACACTGTGTCTTGCCTGCTCAGACTGCCAGCAAAGGTGCCAAATTAGTGCTGAATAATGTGGTGAATATCAGTCCATGCTGAACTAGTCTGAGAACAACAAACACAGAACAGCAGTGGTCTCAGCACACCAGCAGGTTAACTGATGTCCAGTTTTTTGTAGGCACCATTGTAAAGAAGAGTTTTAAGGAACAATTTGAAGGAGGACAATGAGATAACTTCATGGATGTTTATGGGGAGTTTCTCCCAAGCGTGAGGGGCAGGATGAGAGAAAACATAAAGGTACTCATCTGAAAACTTTGCAAGTGGGTGATGGAGACTGGTATCATTGGCCAATCAGAGGCAGGAGTCGACATCTCAATAGTGAAAGTGTCGAAGTGAAGGGCTAGGAAAATATTTGCAGCAGCACTGTGCATGGGTATGAGTGGGACAAGATTGCATTTGGCAAGGCCAGAGAAAAGGATGTTGCAGTAATTGAGATGTGAGATGATGAGAGCCTGGATGAGAGTTTTAGCTGCATGTATGGCTTTACCCCAGTTCCAGTCAAACTTCATTGTGGGACCTTGTACCAATGCAGTTGTCTCCTGGTTGCCCCCTTGTGGCCAGCAGAGGCTCTGCAGCAGCCTGCCTCTCGTTTCCATCTTTAGGGTCCTTAAGATCTCCACAGTCTTTCTCATGGCTAACACCCTTCCCACCCCGACACCCCACCTGCCATCTGGGGCTAGTTAAATAATAGAACAGTCCTTATGGTTCTCAAAATAAAGTCCATCACCACACCCCAGAAGCTCATACTCAGCTCTGGCTCTTAGTTCTACCACACAGAGAGATCTTCTTCTATCCCAATAAGCTCTTCACAAAGTTGCCTATTCCTAGCCCTCCCTAGCAGGAGCTCTACCTTTTACCTCTGATTTCCTTCTGTCAGCATCTTCCCTGTGCTGAGAAGAGAAGACAGCATATATACTGTCCTCCTTCAGAAAGCGCCTCCCAATTGGCTGAGAAATAAGGAAGCCCATTCCCCTCCTCCCCTACCCAGCTACATTACAGGCCCTTAAAGGGACAGTCTCCTGTTTTTTTTCTCCACCCTTTCAACTACTAATGCCTTGGAATGCTTCCTCTCATCTGGCCTTGGCCATTTATTGAGCCTTTAAAATGGCATAATATTGATACTGGCCTGAAATGGGAACAGCAAAAAAGTTTGAGGTAAACTCTGTCCTCCCCTGCATGCTAGCAACTTCTGATAAATCTCTAATGAGAGCTTCATGTGTACATCTGAGCATAGTTTGGCCCACTGACATTTGATAACTAATTGCAGGTGAAGGCAAGAGATGGAGTGTAGCTGAGATGTAAACTGAAAAAATGTTTTGCCCGCCAGTGCCTGAGTTTAGGGTTTACTGTTTCTTCTTCAACTGCCTGATAACATTGCTAATATCTTAAGCAATGTTGCTAAACGTTTGGTGTCGAGTGACCCTGAATTCAGGGGTTGGCTGGTAAGTATAGGAAGAACTAGTTTTCAGCTCTTGTTTCAAACTATATTTAGGGCCCTTCATTTTTGGTTTTTATTTTATTTAATTTTTCCTGGAAATGTATTGGTGTTTATTACAACAACAAAAACAGGTGAAAATTGGTGGGAAAAACTATTAATAATTTTCTGGGTAAATATCAGGGTTTATTTTGGTGGACAGAAGGACGGGGGGAAACTATTCAGTAGGCTAATGCTTTGATTAATGAAATTCAGTGTGGTTTGCTGCAGAACTAAACAGAACTCAAAACACAATGCCACCTCTGAGTTTAAGAAAACAATGTATCTATAGTCCCCAAATAAAACTTTTCATTTGAATAAACAGTTTACTGTTGTGGACTTAGAACTATTAGCCTATAAATATTTACATTTAATAATTGGGCCACACCATTTGCAGTGCATCCTTTTCTCCTGTTTTTTGGGGTTTTTTTTAAACTTTTGAATATTTCCTTGTGTTCTGAAATGTATTCTGATACAGATTTTTGTTTTCTTCCCATTTTAGTGTGTCAGATCTTTCAACCATTATCGGCTAACAGCTTGAAATGTGTATTTAGTGGGCATGAGATTCATCTGTACATTCAGATGCACACGCACTTCAGAGCTTGTGTGCATGCCTGTTTGTTTATTGTGTGTATCTTCTAGACTATTCCATAGCCTTACTTCATCAGGCAGCTTTGCATATACACACAGACCCATCTATTTTCGTAATACATATATCTCCTGCAATGTATTGTATTTTCCTAATAAAACAAGTTATTTTTAAATATTTGAATGATTCAAAAGTAGGGTGAAAATAAAAAAACAAATACTTTTTGTAAAACCTGGGATTTTTTTCTGTAAAAATTGGTTTAAACTGAAAATGGAGGGGCTTAACTACATTGTAAAAAATCCGTGGCCTTCTAGAACATCATTGTTGTCACTATGCTGCACGCTGCAGCCACTCAGAGCTTCTAGGTGATAGAACTCAGATCCTTCTACTCCAAAACACAGCCGCCCTCCCCTTCCCCATCACCTCACAAAATAGCAGCTATCCCACAAACCGCTTAGAAATTCCTTAGAAATTTAAAAGTGCAGTTTAGAGAAAACAAGATCATAAAAATTACATAACCACAACATTCATTTACTGAAGTGAAGCTAGGCCCACATGAGCTAAGAAAGGTGGGAGGGTATCAGCTGACTCTCTGCTCCAGATACCCAGAGCTGGACAGATCTGCAGAGGAGACTATCTCCTCAGAATCAATTCTCAAATCATCAGGTTTCTCCGGGGCATGGGCCAAAGTCAGCTGCTGCTGTTTAGGAGACATTTAAAAAAAAGAAAGAAAAACAGTATCCTAAAAACAAAGAGTAATACTGGAGAGGGTCACAAAATATACTGACTGAGGCCCAAACAACAAAGTTTCGTTCTAAGTCTAGATCTAAACGTTTGCCCATCTCTGAAAATCATCAGACAAGTTAAATTTGGCAGTTGTCACTCCATAAAGAGGAAATTGTTCCATTATCTTATCTGTACACTAGGAGGGCATTCATGGTTGTAGTCACTCCCATTCCTATCACTTATTATTGGGATCTAGCTTTGGATCTGGAACTGATAAGGTTTAAGGATTGTTTTGTTACAGGCTACAGAGCAATTCCATTTTCAGCCTCACAAATCTAATTCTGTGACCCACTGGAATAGCAGAAAACCATTTACAAAGGTTACAATCCTAAGTACAAAAAACTTAGAATCAAGCTTTCCAATGCACTGGAAGTCTGGTATTAGAGGATGTTGATTTTACCTACCTATGCTACTGCACTTTATAAATTAAAGTGCTTTACAGATATTAGTTAATCCTCACAGCAGCTCTGTGAGATAACCACTTTACAGGTGGGGAGACTGAGGCAGGGAAATTCAGTGACTTGCCCACAGTACACAAGAAATCTATGCCAGAGCCAGGATTAGAACACAGGTGCACCTGACTTCTAGCCTGGTGCTTAAGCCCCTGGGTTATGGTGCATTCCAGGATAACCGAATAACATTTTGGGGCTATTTTTACCCAGATTTTCTATCTTCCTGGGCACTAGACTAGTACACACTGTAGTAAACTGACGGTTTTAAATCTGCACAATGTGTGCCAAATTCTGCATGCAGTTGCACCTCAGTAGGGATCCCAAAGTGCTTTACCGTATGGATCAGTGATAGTCACAATCTTTGGGGTAGAACACAGCAGCTGTTTAGCAGTAAATAGAAACACTGTATAAACAGTTTACAGCAGGAAGTGAAGAATAGCCTATCCAATTGAAACTGCAGGGAGTGAAGGATTTAGGTTGGCAGAATGTAAAATTACCAGAGTTTCAATTTGACCAAAACACAGGATCAACGCCCATACATCCCAAGAGACCTTTTAATGACCTCAAGTGGTCTGGCCTTTAGTTTTATAACTCATACAAAACGACAACAGCATCCAACAGCAGTGCCCCCGAACACCAAGTTGCCGCCTTTGGCAACATTCCCTTAGCTAGCACTAGCAGTAGGTTCTTCATTCTCTCTGTGAGCCAGGCACAAGACATCGACATTCAGACACGCACAAAGCCAGTGCATTAAAATCTCTGCACAAGAATCAGGATTAATAATAGGCCCACACAGTGCTTGCAATAATCTCCACTTCAAACTTTATTTTATAAATGAATTAACTCCCGGGTTTCTGGGTAGGTTCCATGGGACCTCTCTTCTGAAACCTACTGTCACGCTGCCTGAAATGGCGTGTGACTAAGGCTAAGATTTAGTCACAGGAATTTTTAGTAAATGTCACAGACAGGTCATGGACAATAAACAGAAATTCATGGCCCCTGACCTGTCCATGACTTTTACTATAAATACCCCTGACTAAATCTTAGCTGCTCCTAGAGTGCTGCTGCTCTGGGGAGTCCGGGACGCTGCTGTTCTGGGAGGTCCTGGGGGCCGACGGCTGGCCCCTGCTCTGGTGGTGGGGACTGGCTACCTCTGGCTGCCCCCAGAGCCACTGCTCAGACCGCCTCTGGGGCAGCCCCCAGGACCGCTGCTACTCCAGCAGTCCCCAAGGCTGCCTCCCTCTTTCTTTCCCCCTCCCTCGGCTTCTCGGGCAGCCCTAGAGTCAGCCGCACTCATGACCATGGGTGCCAAGCTCAGGGCAGACTGCCAAGAAACAGAGCATGAACCCCAAAGTGGTTGGGTGCAAATTTTGTATCCACGCAGGGCTCTAAAGAGAAAACTTGTAGTCAATTCTCTAACTAACTAGCTAACTAAAGATTTATTAACTAGGAAAAAGAAATGAGAGTTATTGACAAGTTTGGAGAAGGTAAACATAAACACCCAAATGAGAAACAGTCTTAAGTTCTGAAAGATGATAGTTGCAAGCTCTATATGTCCTTCAGGGCTAACCCAAGCTAAACAGCTGGAGACTCATCACTTATGCTTAGAAATCTTTGCCCTTCAGAGTTCAAGCAGCATAGGGATAACAATTTCTCCTTAACAGGAATTTTTATTCCCTTCCCCCAACATTCAAGATGTGATGGGTAGGGCCCTATGAAATTCACAGCCATGAAAAACGTATCAAAGACTGTGAAATCTGGTCTCCCTCAATGAAATCTGGTCTTTTGCATGCTTTTACCCTATACTATATAGATTTCACAGGGGGAAACCAGCGTTTCTCAAATTGTGGGTCTTGACCCAAAATGGAGTTGCAGGGGGTCGCAGTATTGCCACCCTTACTCCTGCGCTACCTTCAGAGCTGGGTGGTCAGAGAGTGGTGGCTGTTGGCTGAGCGCTCAGCTCTGAAGGCAGTGACCTGCCAGCAGCAGTGTAGAAGTAAGGGTGGCAATACCATGCTATGCCACCCTTACTTCTGCATTGCTGCCTTTGGAGCTGGGTGGCCAGAAAGTGGCAGCTGCTGACTGAGGGCTCAGCTCTGCAGGCAGCAGTGCAGAAGGAAGGGTGGTAATACCATACCAGGCCATCCTTGCTTCTGTGCTGCTGCTGGTGGCGGCTCTGCTTTCAGAGCTGGGCTCCTAGCCAGCAGCCGCCGCTCTCCAGCTGCCGAGCTCTGAAGGCAGCAACTCTGTCAGTAGCAGCGCAGAAGTAAGGGTAGCAGTACCGCAAGCCCCTCTACAATAACCCTGTGACCCCCTCACAACTCCTTTTTGGAGCTTTTGTTATAACACCATGAAATTTCAGATTTAAATAGTTGAAATCATGAAATTTACTATTTTTAAAATGCTATGACCATGAAATTGACCAAAATGGACCAAGAATTTGGTAGGGCCCTAGTGATGGGACAAGAGCATGTGCACATATCCTCTTCAGGAGTGTGCAGAAAGCAATCAACAAAGTCTTTTGTCCATAGTGGCTTGTCTGATGTCTGTAGACCTTTTGCTGGGGAGGAGAAAACACCTTGAGGTAAATTAGCATTTCGCACTTGATAATGCTTCTCTCCTGACTGTGGGTGATTTACAGTCTTAGAAAACGTTTTTATAGTTACAAAGCAAACATTTAAACATTATCTTATGACATGGGATACAGATACTATCAGCAGGATTAACACATGCAGTATCCTACAAGCATTCCAAAATGTCTAAACATTATACACATTTTTATAACTCTAATATCTATTTTAACGATCCTAACACACAGGTGAACCAGACTGGTTTCCAGATATGCATTTGTCAGTGGTTAGTGAGGCTTGGGGCCAGGGCGTGAGCTGGCACCATGTCTGCCAGCATCACACCTACCAATAAAAAACAAAAGCAACCAGCCTCATTTAAAAAACCAAAACCAACCAAACCTTAAACTCCCCACTTGCCTATCAAATTCTGCTGCACTAATCCAACGCACTGTCACAGCATTATTAATCCTACCCTGCCAGGATTTGGGGACAGAGAAGAAGGCCCTCATGATAGGACCAAGGACACTACTGCTGTGGTACCATGGTAATCAATGTTACTTAAGTAAAAAGAGGGGAAAATCAGATAAATATTTCATAGATTCTAAGACCAGAAAGGACCACGGTGATCATCTCATCTGATCTCCAGCAAAACACAGGCCATAGGACTTCCCAAAATAATTGATTTTTAAACTAGAGCATATCTTTTAGAAAACCATCCAAACTCGATTTACAAATTGTCAGTGACGGAGAATCCACCATGACCCTTGGTAGATTATTCCAATGGTTAATTACTCTCATAGTTAAAAAATTACACTTTATTTCCAGTCTTAATATGTCTAGCATCAACTTCCAGCGAATCTTCTCATACCTTTGTCCGCTAGATAGCAGAGGGCATTATCAAATATTTGTTCCCCATGGAGGTAATTATAGCCTGTGATCAAATCATCCCTTACCCTTCTCTTTGTTAAAACTAAATAGAATGAACACCTTGAGTGTCCCACTAATAAGTCATCTTTTCTAATCCTCTAATCATTCTTGTGGCTCTTCTCTGAAGCCTCTCCAATTTATTAACATCCTTCTTGAGTTGTGGACACTAGAACCGGATGCGATATTCCAGTAGTGGTCGCAGCTGTGCCAAATACAGAGATAATATAATCTCCCTTCTCCTATTCAAGATTTCCCTGTTAATGCATCCAAGGATCACATTAGTCCTTTTGACCACATAGTTGCATTGGTCGCTCAAGTTCAGCAGATCATCCAGGATGACCCCTACGCCTCTCAGAGTCACTGCTTCCCAGGATAGAAAAGTACGGCCTACATACTTTGGATTCTCTTGGAAATCCAGTAGACTCAGCTCCCTTCATATGGGGGTGGAAGGGACACATAGTGCTGATGATGACTTACTCAGTGACTGGCTCCAAAAGGAGTTTGCTTAATTCTACATTTGCTGCTAAGTCCTGAAAAATAACAAGGGTCCCTGGCAAGGAAATGAAGCAGGAATTTCATCTTCAAACTCTTCAGAAGGCAGGGAAATCAGTTGCGTGAACCATGCTGGAGCCAGAGAGATAAAGAAAGCTGCTCGTAAGATACCAACTTCGCTGAATCCCGAAGGCTCCAGTTTGATTAGAGGCTGTTTGAGCTGGGAGATTTGACATAGCTTTAATCTCTTCTCTCACATCAAAGTCATGCTGCTGGAATTTACAAATGGCAGGTGTGAGGCTTAATTTTCTGAATGGCTGTTGTGTCGTCATAAGTATTTTTTGGAGTGACTATTCACTTCCCAAATTCAATTTACCACATAGAGATGGCATAAAGCTTTGCATTCATGGAAAATTATACAGAAACAACTGCATGGGGTTTGGTTCCTACAATTTCTTTTCTCTAGTTAAACAAAAACTGAAATCTAGTTTTAAGAACAAAGTTCAGATTCAAAGGAATGGTAGTACAAAAGCTAAGAGACCAAATCCAGGCCCTATGTGGTATTTGTGCAGGCATGGGTATAATCATGTATCGGATTTGTTTGTGTGTCAGATAGGGGGCTGATTACTAGCACCCCAAGACTATCACTTCCTTTGGTAAAGTAGTAGAGACCTAGCATTCTACTCTCAGCTACCCAGGGGTGTGTGTGATTCATGTATTAACTGTGTCTCTCTATAGCACATGCTATAAAATTCATGCCTAGTGTAACTCTATTGGATGAAGTTGCAGGGATAAAGTTAGACCATTCACTTTAAAGCTTGCCAAAAATTATTTGATTTTGCTGTGTATTTTGTTCCGGTGATATAAGTATCCAACTCCAGTTGCATTATATTATCAGACCATCAAAGAATCAACTCTTTATCTTTCAGGTTTCTTCAACAATATTCCCTATTTTGGTTCTTTTTAACTGCTAATCTTTAAAACCCAGAAGGTACCTTTATTTTTGTAACAGCATTTCCCCTTTTGCCAGATGGGTATATTGACCAATTTCTCAGTATAATCTCAAGTGGTTTAGTTCCTTTCTTTTCTACTTAGTATCTCAGCTACAACTTGCCTAATGCTTGAAGTTACTGTAGCAGGGCATATTTGCATCTCAATAATATTTAAGTGAGTCTTAGACCTCTTTGGAAATTGGACTTGCATGATCACTGAAGCAAGTATAGGACATAAAGCAAAATAATTTGGGGTAATCTTTGCAGTGTCAAGTATAATTTCACTGGAAATAAACCCTCTTGACTTCCTGTTATTATGAAGAGCTTTTCTCTCCTCCATTAGGAAATGACAGACAGCTGTTTCCTGGAGTGATCATTCAAAATCTTCAGGAGCCTGCCTCACATGCCACAGAGCCTCATGCTTAAATATTTCTTTATCTTTATTCCTTTCCAAAATCCTTTTAGTAAAACATTTAAAGTTTTTAAAAAAAGAAAAACAAGAAAAATCTTGGATTTCAGCAATATCCTCTTGTGTAACTCCTAGGGTCCCCAAGCAAGCAAGTCTGGAATGCTTGCTTTGATGAATAACCCACTACAGCCAACTGAAATGTGGGAAGGCAAAAGGAGATCAAAGATATTCCTTTTGCTCCACTACTTAAATACTTTCCTGAGCAGTATATTTTAAATAATTAATTCGTGGTTGGGTTAATGATAATAGTAATAATAAATCTTCTTTTGCATGGCAAGAGGGGTGATCCACGACGTTCAAATAACCAAGTCCAGATTAGTGAGTCACTGAATAGCTTTGGAATTGACTGGGTGTAAGGCTGAGATGCCACTGGCAAATGATTGAAGGGGGCTCTGATTTTTATTTTTCTTGGCATGGGAGGGTTAAAAGGAAAAGCCAGTGTGCACAGAGTTCAAGATGCTAATCGAAACTAGAGCAGATTTCATTTTTATTTTCCAGTTAGGCAGCAGGTATGCAGTGACAGCTGCCTGTCATGTTGACCAGTTATGTTTGTTGTATCCACCTGTTGTCTCTCATCTTATACTTAAGATTGTACGTTGTTTGGGGCAGGGGCCCTCTCTATTACATTTTGTACAGTGCCTAGCACAAGGGGGTCATGATTCAAAACTAGGCACTAATGTAATATAATTAGCAATACAAATATTTCAATTTAACATTTTTATTTGATAAAGGTTGATGATGAGTTCTAGAGATTGTCAAAAAGCTGGAGGGGAAAAAAATCACTAAAATTTCAAAATGCCTTTGTTTTTGAAACTCAAACAAAGCCAGCTAGCTCTAATCAGAACTGTACTTAGGCCAAGGAGGTGGTGTTCAGGTCCAGCTCAGAATCAAGCATAAACTGTAGTTCAGGGTTCGGATTCAGGGTTTATCTTCACTGCCAAAAAAGTTGCATTTCTGTGGAATAGCTAATGCGCATTAAAACCCTAATGGAAACACGGCACTATAGTTTTACCACAAGATAAACTAGGTAAGGTCAAGCATGAGTGCAGGGTGGAGTGGAGTGCTGACCTCACGTACCTTCCTCCCAGTAAAAACTACAAATGCCTGCTTTCATTGGGATTTTACAGTGGGATAGCTAACATGGGTTAGTTATCCCACAGTAAAAACACACCTTTTTTGGCAGTGAAAACAAAGCCCTGGTCTACACTAGGAGTTTAGGTCAAATTTAGCAGCGTTAAATCGATGTAAACCTGCACCCGTCCACATGATGAAGCCCTTTTTTCTGACTTAAAGGGCTCTTAAAATCGATTTCCTTAATTCACCTCTGACAAGTGGATTAGCGCTTAAATCAGCCTTGCCGGGTCAAATTCGGGGTACTGTGGACGCAATTAGACGGTATTGGCCTCCGGGAGCTATCCCAGAGTGCTCTATTGTGACCGCTCTGGACAGCACTCTCAACTCAGATGCACTGGCCAGGTAGACAGGAAAAGTCCCACGAATTTTTGAATTTCAATTTCCTGTTTCCATGGTCACCTGCAGCTTACCACGCTGGCCAGAGCTCATCAGCAGAGGTGACCATGCAGAGCTCATCAGCAGAGGTGACCATGATGGAGTCCCAGAATCGCAGAAGAGCTCCAGCATGGACCGAATGGGAAGTACGGGATCTGATCGCTGTGTGGGGAGAGGAATCCGTGCTATCAGAACTCTGTTCCAGTTTTCAAAATGCCAAAACATTTGTCAAAATCTCCCAGGGCATGAAGGACAGAGGCCATAACAGGGACCCAAAGCAATGCCGCGTGAAACTTAAAGAGCTGAGGCAAGCCTACCAGAAAACCAGAGAGGCAAACGGCCGCTCTGGGTCAGAGCCCCAAACATGCTGCTTCTATGATGAGCTGCATGTCATTTTAGGGGGTTCACCCACAACTACCCCAGCCATGTTGTTTGACTCCTTCAATGAAGATGGAGGCAACACAGAAGCAGGTTTTGGGGACGAGGAAGATGATGATGAAGTTGTAGATAGCTCACAGCAAGCAAGCGGAGAAACCGGTTTTCCTGACAGCCAGGAACTGTTTCTCACCCTGGACCTGGAGCCAGCACCCCCTGGACCCACCCAAGGCTGCCTCCCGGACCCGCCAGGTGGAGAAGGGACCTCTGGTGAGTGTACCTTTTAAAATACTATACATGGTTTAAAAGCAAGCATGTTTCATGATTAATTTTCCCTGGCATTTGTGGCTCTCCTGGATGTACTCCCAAAGCCTTTGCAAAAGGTTTCTGGGGAGGGCAGCCTTATTCCACCCACCATGGTAGGACACTTTACCACACCAGGCCAGTAGCACGTACTCGGGAATCATTGTAGAACAAAGCATTGCAGTGTATGTTTGCTGGCATTCAAACAACATCCGTTCTTTATCTCTCTGTGTTATCCTCAGGAGAGTGATATCATTCATGGTCACCTGGTTGAAATAGGGTGCTTTTCTTAAGGGAACATGCAGAGGTGCCCATTCCTGCTGGGCTGTTTGCCTGTGGCTGAACAGAAATGTTCCCCGCTGTTAGCCGGGGGGGTGGGGGGTGGGGGGTGAGGGGCTAGCCACGTGGTGTGGGGAGGCAAAATGCGACCTTGGAACAAAAGCACATGTGCTGTGTCTGTAATGTTAACAGCAAGGTTTACCGTGAAAGAGTGTAGCCATTGTTATAGAAAATGTGTCTTTTTAAATACCACTGCCTCTTTTTTTTTCTCCACCAGCTGCATGTGTTTCAGTGATCACAGGATCTTCTCCTTACCAGAGGCTAGTGAAGATTAGAATGTGAAAAAAACGCACTCGTGATGAAATGTTCTCTGAGCTCATGGTGTCCTCCCACACTGACAGAGCACAAACGACTGTGTGGAGGCAGACAATGTCAGAGTGCAGGAAAGCACAATATGACTGAGAGGAGAGGTGGCAGGCTGAAGAGAGTAAATGGTGGGCTGAAGAGAGTAAGTGGCGGGCTGAAGAGAGGGCTGAAGCTCAAATGTGGCGGCAGCATGATGAGAGGAGGCAGGATTCAATGCTGAGGCTGCTGGAGGATCAAACCAATATGCTCCAGTGTATGGTTGAGCTGCAGGAAAGGAAGCAGAAGCACAGACCGCCGCTACAGCCCCTGTGTAACCAACCGCCCTCCTCCCCAAGTTCCATAGCCTTCTCACCCAGATGCCCAAGAACACGGTGGGGGGGCCTCCGGCCACCCGGCCACCTGGCCACTCCACCCCAGAGGATTGCCCAAGCAACAGAAGGCTGGCATTCAATAAATTTTAAAGTTTTAAACTTTTAAAGTGCTGTGTGGCCTTGTCCTTCCCTCCTCTACCACCCCTCCTGGTGCTTCTCTCCTCCACCACCCCTCCTGGGCTACCTTGGTAGTTATCCCCCTATTTGTGTGATGAATGAATAAAGAATGCATGAATGTGAAGCAACAATGACTTTATTGCCCCTGCAAGTGGTGATCGAAGGGAGGAGGGGAGGGTGGTTAGCTTACAGGGAAGTAGAGTGAACCAAGGGGCAGTGGGTTTCATCATGGAGAAACAAACAGAACTTTCACACCGTAGCCTGTCCAGTCATGAAACTGGTTTTCAAAGCTTCTCTGATGCGCACCGCGCCCTCCTGTGAGACATATGGTGACAGTTTGCTGAGCGGGCTCCATGCTTGCCGTGGTATGGCATCTGCACAGGTAACTCAAGAAAAAAGGAACAAAATGATTGTCTGCCCTTGCTTTCACGGAGGGAGGGAGGGAACGGGGGCCTGATGATATGTACCCAGAACCACCCACGACAATGTTTTAGCCCCATCAGGCACTGGGATTTCTACCCAGAATTCAGATGGGCGGCGGAGACTGCGGGAACTGTGGGATAGCCACCCACAGTGCAATGCTCTGGAAGTCGACGGTTGCCTCGGTACTGTGGACACACTCCGCCGACTACATGCACTTAGAGCACTTGTGTGGGGACACACACAATCGACTGTATAAAAACGCTTTCTACAAAACCGACTTCTATAAATTCGACCTAATTTCGTAGTGTAGACATACACAAAGAGTTAGATGTGGGTAGTGCTGGCACTGAAATCTCACAAACTTTTCTCACAAGATCCACTGATCCTGTGGAATTTCTGTGATCTTGAGTTGAAGTTTTGTCAGAACACTTCGAGATTCTGTCTTTGTCCCCACCAAACACAACAGAGGTTTTCTTCCAGCTTTGACTAAAGGCCAATATTTTACAGAAGCTTCAGATCCAAGGATTTGAATCTGAACCTACACATCTAGAAAATCAAAGGAGTAGAGATTGACAGTTCCAATTTTGGCCCAACTCTAGACTGAACCACTTAAAAGCTGAAGCTGTGTACATTTTATGTGTTTGCGGGGTGCACGTCTAACTTCGTTAATGCATTCAGTGTTGAGTAGAAGTGACCCATAGAATAATAATGGGAGGGGGAGAGAAAGCTGTAACCTATTAGATTACTGTGGGGGGCAGGGGAAACAAGAGAATGAGCCTGGGAGTATGTAGAAAATCAGGAATGTTAGAAGAATAAGAATGTCTATGCCTAAACAGATTAGTGCCTGCAGAATACTGCATTACAGAAGAGGCTAATAGTAATGGACTAATGTGAAATGTAATAAACGCAACCCCCGTAACTAACACATGTTGTTAGTTGTCTGCTTTAGGCAATGCCTTTGGGGCTAAGATTGAAAATAGCAATTTCTCACCCTTGGGTGGTTTAAAACTGTTTTTGTCAGATTTCACATCAATAACTGTACGGCACTTTCTTGCTCCATCTGATTTGAACTTCCTAATGCATCTGCCATGACTTAAAAACATATTTCTGAACTGAAAGCCAAATTCAGCCCTGGTGTAAGCAGGCACAATTTCTGTTGGTTCCAATCTGAATTGCACCAATTCACACCCAGCCACTTGGTCTTAATCTTTTCCTTGATATTAAATTCTAGGTTTGTTGTTTGGTTGTGCTAAGGAAAGAAGAGTATCAGGTTTAGTCCAACTACCAAACATGATTTTTAGCCTTTTAGGCACTAACTAGTATTTTAGCTAACTCAAAAGGCGTGCAAATCTCATTTTACTTTCTCAGTGATTTAAGCTAACCTACTATGTCTTTTACATGGCATTACAGTATGTCAAATTAAAGACACATACTCACAATACAGGCTCAGTCTTGACCCTGCAAATATGATTTTAACAGCTTTGTCTACTCAAGAAAATTTGATGGCATAATTATACACATTCCTGTATTCTGGAATAAGAGTGTCCACACAGAAAGTTATACCGGTATGTCTACAGTGGTATTGGTATGGTGGAAAATTTCCCCATGTAGACATGACTGTATGGACATACAAGCGTGGCAAGCAGCCTCAGCTACCGCAAAGTCAGATTTCCAAGCAAGTGGACAAGTGCAGTGCAAACTCCTAAGGATAATTATGTGGCAGTCAGTTAAAAGAATCCATCTGTTATTCTGAGAATGAAGAATTCTGTCATGAAAACCCAAGTCTTGGAAGTGTATAAGGATGTTTATTTTAAGGAATGCAATAGTATCCTTCAAAATAGCAATTTTTATCTTGAAGGACCCTGTTTCCATGTAAGTTATTAAATATTATTATTGTAACACTGCAGGCAATACCTGGGAAAAGCAAAAAAAAATTTGGAAGTGAAAGGAATCCATATTCACTTGTCGTTATTGGTTGTGTCCAAGCCACTGGGAGTTTTCCAGCATCATAAGACGGTTGAGAACATGATGTTCCCAGATGGCTGACTTGACAAGCAACAATTGACAGATTTTTGCAACTGCTGTGAAAAGGCCTTTTAAAAACTATCTTATCCAATGGTAATTGAAAGAGGAGGTTTCTCTGGCAGATATGGGATGACATTCCACCTCCTCGGCCCCAGCCACTGAAATATGTTCCTTGTTTACCCAGATGGCTGTCAAAATTGAAGGATTTCAACCTTCTCTGCGAGAGAGTGGGAGAAAGAGGATCCAGCTATTCACCAAATCCATCCAGAGAAATTCAGAAATTCTCTATACCTCCACCATAGTTTTAAACTCACCCATGGACTTTCACGCAACACCAAGTGAATTCAGCTGGGGAAATCAGCTGTGCACTGATAAACTGGTGTTCATTATGGAGATGAAAACAAGCAAGCTATGTGGAAGAGACATTGCAAATATAGTTGTACGGAGCCTGTTCCTAAACAGGCTGATGATTTTACTTACTATATCTGCAGTCAGAATACATTTCAAACAAATTTCAAGTTGAGGAGGAATTTCTGAAGCCCAGACTGTCAGGTTTTTCTTTATTGGAGGGACTTCATCATATTGTTGTCACAGTTCTTCTATTATTAATTAATTATTATTATTTAGAAGCCTCCTATTACTACATTCAGTACAGGGAAGCCAACACTTTGTTGTAGAAAGTCGCATTACACAATGGGTGAAAAACCTCTCTGGTGTAACTTAACTTTTTTTTAAAGAGTTCACAGGCAGCTATTAACTACACTCAGAAAACCCAAGGCAATACTTTATTGACTGGGCAGGTGACAACACATTGACATCACACATCAGGAAAGCCATGACTTATTGTTTATGAACTAGTTTACTCTGATGTTTGAATGCCACAAAATACCGTGGAATGAATTCCCAGGGACTGTCTCATGCTAGGTGAGCAGGGAACTCATTCTTGTGTTATTCAACAATGCGTCCTCCAACCAGTTTCTCTTCTCTCCTCCTGCCTGGAAAGCCCATAATAAAGATGGGTCTGAACCAAATACCCATACCCAAAAACACTGGAATTATGGGAAGTTCAAATCCACATCCAAACTTTGCAACTGGCCCTAATTTCTATAATGGCACATACCAGAAACCCAGATCCCAATAACCCCAAATTCTGGGAAAATTTGGATTTTAACTTTGCAGCACAAGCAGCTAATAGAAGCCACTGGCATCAAAGAACACTGACCCCTGTGATGTGGCAGCAGTATTAACCATTCTGACAGTCATCCATACAGTGGGTCCATTAGCTTGAGCCAGGAGGGGGAGCTGTCCCCACCCCAGCTAAGGAGTACAGGGAGCTGCAGGGAACTGCTGTTAATCCAAGACAACAAGACAGGCAGAAAAGGGAGGGCTCCCCTTAGCTTTATTATAAAAAGGGGAGCTGCATATCCCCCTGTTACTCCTTGTTTTATACCCCAGGCCCAGATCAGGAAGCTGCAGCCAGGAAATAAACAACTGAAATGTATTACCTACATATCTGTGCATCACAGGTTTATTACTAGAGGAAAGGAAATGTTCTTCTGCCCTTGTTTTCTCTCCCCATTCAAGATCATTTGCAGCTTATTTGTGCAATATGCTCCCGTGTAATACCACCACTTTCCTTTGTTTCTTTTTTTTTAAATCACACATAGAGTATATATCAATTATTCCCCATGAACATCAAGGGAGAAAACAAATGCATAAAATCTACACTGTCTTTTCTTCCTGAGTTACATTCTTAGAAGGAAATGGAGTATTTTCTATATAAGGGTTCAAAAGCTAAGGGACATAATAACCCAAAGCTAAGAGTAAATGGGAAGCTTCTGCAGAATCACTTCAAGCAAAGGGTAATAAACAGATGGAATAAGTTACTGGCCTATGTGCAACCAGAGAAAATATTTGCAGGTGAAGACGGGAGAGAGAAGAGAGACCAGGAGAAGGAATTTTGTTCAGCGTAAGAAAGACAAAAATCATGGGAAAGAGGCAGGACAGCTAGTCAGTGCTGACCCTTAGCAAGTTTCCAGTCTCGCCCTAACAGCCCATTTAATCCCATCCATTTTCTTTTTTAAAAACTTCCAATATTTTGTTACTAATTATATTGTCTTAGCATTTATATTTTCTATTAAGTGAACACTTTAAACGTGACTTTGTCTCCCTTACATTCATCTTTTCTCTTCCTTCACTTTGTTAGTTCCCTTATTATCTTCTCTGTCTTTCCAGTCTATTATCTCCTCAATATTATTTCTATATTGTGAACATTGTTCCTTCTCCTCCCACACATCCCTTCCTCTTGTTTTCTTGTGCTGAGTTCTCTTCCTCCATTCACCAATGGTTTCATCTCTCTCCCAGGGCTGTCCTTTCAGGTGGGCGATGTGGGCAACCACCCAAGGCATTGTGGTCGGAGGGAGCTGTGGTCAAGAGGCAAGGAGCAGGGTGGGCCTGGGGTGTGATGCTGTGGAAGGGAGCTCAGGCCAATTGGGGGAGAGGAATGGGGGAGAGGCAGGGGAACCAGGGTTGATGGGGGGATGGATGGGGAGGCAACGGAGGCCAGTGGCATGAAAATACAAGTTCACCCAGGGTGCCATTTTCCCTGAGGCTGACCCTGCTCTTTCCCCACTCTTTTCCTCTGTCTTGTGCTCCCATTCCCACTTTCTCACATATGCACTACTACCTTCCCCCAAATTCCAGCAAAATACACAAACATCTGAAGGTCCCCCAGACTCCACTCACACCTTTGGGGGCTGCCTCCCCCACACATCCATTCACACATACATGTAGGCTCCTGCACCCTAACCACACAGGACTCATTACACAGGCTCCCCCAAGAGAGTCCACATACACATATATTCAGCTTCACCTTACAGACTCATGCAGCCTCCTCTTCTCCACCTTTCTCCTCTTCCATTCCTATCCCCAGCACCAAGAATTTTTATGCTTATTATCCCCTCCTTCTTTCCTTGTCACTCACTCACGCTCATACATGTTCTCTCTTCTCCTTGTGACTGAGTGCTGGGACTGACACCCTGGTCACTTAAACACCAATTAATTCCCCTGCAGGGTGGACATGATGGGGCCTAATAAGTGGATTAGAATGGGCTGGGGAAGGAGTAATGATCAAATTGGCCCATTAACATAGTAAGCATAAGAAGCACAGGAGGGAAGTGCAGGGCAGAGAGAGAGGGGCAGGCTAGCAGAACCAGAACTGAGAAGGACTGCTGAATAGAGAGATCTTTTCCCTTTCCTCTCCTTGGCAGAGAACTGAGGAGAAACTCAAAGTTGTAAATAATTATGGGGTATGGCTCAGTAAGGTGGTGGGAAGAGCAAATGAAAATACAACTGTGCTAGGGTGCTTGACAAATGAAGGTCTCCAAGTCTGTATAGACAGAGCAGAAGAAAGATGTCACCCTGTCACACTCCTCACCTCCTTCTTCTCCCCTCCACGTGCTCTCTATCCCCAGATTCCTTCCTGCCCAGGTGCTCTCTTCCCCATGCCCTACTCAACCTTCTGGTGCTTTGTAGTCCTTCCACGGTGGAGGAAAGGAGCCTGTTGTGGGGCCCCAAAAGGAAGTGCTGAAGCATCTGTGCTTCTTCCTCCTCCAGCATCAAAGGAGCAGTTCCAGACAGAGCAGGAAGTGGATGAGAGACTCAAGGGAGCTTGGACGGCGGCATGGAGCGACTCACCACCTCTCAACTCTTTTAACAGGTCAAGAAGACTCTTTCTGGTGCGCACAAGGAGGACTGGCACCCTCAGAGACAGTTGGTAATTCCAACTAAGTATAGGGAAAAGCTCTTAAGCTTAGCCCATGATCACTCTCGTGGCCATGCTGGGGTGAACAGGACCAAGGACTGTTTGGGCAAGTTATTCCACTGGGAGGGTATGGGCAAGGACATTTCTACCTGTGTCCGGTCTTGTGAGGCGTGCCAGAGAGTGGGAAAGCCCCAAGATCAGGTTGTGGTCCCTCTCCAGCCACTCCCCATCATTGAGGTTCCATTTCAGCATGGATATTGGATATTCTGGGTCCTTTCCCTAAGAAGACACCCAGAGGAAAGCTGTACATACTGACTTTCATGGATTTTGCCAACCGATGGCCAGAAGCAGTAGCTCTAAGCAACACCAGGGCTAAAACCATGAGCCAGGCATTGACAGACATTTTTGCCAAGGTAGGTTGGCCCTCTGATATCCTTACAGATCCGGAACTAACTTCCTGGCAGGGACCATGAAAAGTCTTTGGGAAGCTCATGGGGTAAACCACTTGGTTGCCACCCCTTACCACCATCAAACAAATGGCCTAGTGGAAAAGTTTAATGGGACTTTGGGGGCCATGATACGTAAATTTGTGAATGAGCCCTCCAATAATTGGGACCTAGTGTTGCAGCAGTTGCTCTTTGCCTATAGGGCTGTACCACATCCCAGTTTGGGATTTTCCCCCTTTGAACTCATTTATGGCCACAAAGTTAAGGGGCCATTACAGTGGGTGAAACAGCAATGGGGCGGGGGGGTTTACATCTTCTCCAGGAACTAACATTTTGGACTTTGTAACCAACCTGGAAAACACCCTCAAAGACTCTCTAGCTCTTGCTTGAGAAAGCCTACAGGATGCTCAGCAAGAGCAAAAGGTTTGGTATGATAAACATGCCAGAGAGTGTTCCTTCAAAGTAGGTGACCAAGTAATGGTCCTGAAAGTGCTCCAGGCCAGTAAGACGGAAGCTTCGTGGGAAGGGCCATTTATGGCCCAAGAGCGCCTGGGAGCTGTTAATTATTTCACAGCATTCCCAGACCCTACCCAAAAACCTAAAGTATACCATGTTAATTCTCTAAAGCTCTTTTATTCCTGAGAAATCAAGGTTCTCCAGTTTACAGCTCAGGAGAGAGATGACGCTGTGTGACCTGAAGGAGTCTACTATGAAGGAACAAACAATGATGGAGTGGAAGAAGCGAGCCTTTCTATGGCCCTTGGGCGTAAGCAGCGACAGCAAATCCAGGAGCTGTGCACCAACTTTGTGCCAATGTTTTCAGCCACTCCAGGACAGACAGACTAGGTGTACCACTCCATTGACACAGGTGATGCTCGCCCAATTAGAGCCCAACCCTACCGGATGGCTTTTCAAGACAAAACTGCAATAGAAAGGGAGATCAAGGACATGTTACAGATGGGTGTAATCTGCCCCTCTGAGACTGCATGGGCCTCTCTAGTGGTTCTGGCTCCCAAACCAGATGGGGAAATCTGCTTTTGTGTGGACTACTGTAAACTAAATGCTGTAACTCGCCCAGAAAACTATCCAATGCCATGCACAGATGAGCTATTGGAGAAACTGGGACGTGCCCAGTTCATCTCCATTTTAGACTTAATTAAAGGATACTGGAAAGTGTTGCTAGGTGACCCAACCAAGGAAAGGTCAGCCTTCATCACCCACGTAGGGCTGTATGAATTTAATGTGCTCCCTTTTGGACTGCGAAATGCACCCGCCACTTTCCAGAGACTGGAAGATAACCTTCTGGCTGGATTTGGGGAATTTGCAGTCCCTACCTCAACAATGTGGCTATATTCTCAGATTCATGGGCAGAATACCTGGAACACCTCCAAGCTGTCTTCCAGCGCATAAGGGAGGCAGGATTAACCGTTACGGCCAAAAGTGTCAAATAGGCCTAAACAGGGTAACTTACCTTGGACACCAGGTGGGTCAAGGTACTAGTAACCCCCTACTGGCTAAGGTAAATGCTATCCAAAATTGGCCTGTCCCTAAGTCAAAGAAGCAGGTCCAAACCTTCTTGGGCTTGGCTGGGTGTTACTGATGATTTGTACCACACTACAGCCAAATTGCCACCGCACTGATAGACCTGACCAGGAAAAAAATGCCAAATGCAGTTCAGTGGACTGAAAAGTGTCAGAAAGCTTTTAACCAGCTTAAGGCGGCCCTTATGTCTGACCCTGTACTGAGGGACCCGGACTTTAACTAACCATTCGTTGTACCACAGATGCGTCCGAGTGTGGTGTAGGACCAGTTTTAATGCAGGAAGGACCAGATCAACAATTCTATCCTGTCATTTTCCTCAGCAAAAACTTTCTGAGAGGGAAAGCCACTGGTCAGTCTCAGAAAAAGAATGCTATGCCATTGTGTATGCGCTGGAGAAGCTACGCCCATACATCTGAGGATGGTGGTTCCACCTACAGACTGACCATGCTGCACTGAAGTGGCTTCACAAAAGAGACTAATAAAAAACTTCTTCGGTGGAGTTTAGCTCTTCAAGACTTTGATTTTGAAATACAACACATTTCAGGAGGCTCTAATAAAGTGGCTGATGCACTCTCTCGGGAAGGTTTCCCAGAATCAGCCAAGTAAAAATGTCCCCGCATTCTAAGTCATTGTAGTCCTTGAAATGTAAAAACAACTGTTTAGTTCATCATGTAATTATTAGTAAAATTAGAGGTGCATGTATCTTATTATTTCTGTTTTCCTAAAGCTCCAGGAAGAAATCCCAGCCGGTGTGGACCGGACCTGAACCAGTCTGGCCAGCACCGTCTATGATGGCGGGGAGGGTGATCAATAAACCGGGGGATAACTCCCTTTGATGGATACCCAGCCAGCCAGTTAGCTAAAAAATTCCTCTTGGTAGCTGTTCTTTACTTGCTTTACCTGTAAAAGAATTAAAAGTCCCCCAGGTAAAGAAAAAAAGTGGGCATCTGACCAAAAGAGCCAATGGGAAGGCTAGAATTTTTTAAAATGGGAAAAGAAACTTTCCCTTTGTTTGTTGTTCTCTGGGCTGCAGGGATGGAACAGCAATGCTGCAAACAGAAATGCTGTTCAAGGTTTGAAACAGGTATGAAAAAATATTTTCCATACCTAAAATAATTTGGATAGGGAATGTTTAGTTAGACACTATCAGGTTGATTTCTTATTTTGGCTTGTGGATCTCTTCTGTGTTAACCTCTGATGCTTTTGTTTGCTTGTAACCTTTAAGCTGAACCCCCAAGAAAGCTAGTTTGGGTGCTTAATTTTTGGAATTACTCTTTTAAAATCTAGCAAATGCCTAAACTCCAGATGTATTTTCTTTCTTTTCTTTTCTTTCTTGGCGTGACAGAGAGGGGATTCAGCCTTGACTGGGGCCTTTCAGGGAAAGGTTTCAAGATCTTTCCATTTTTTCCTCTCCATCCACAGGGCATGCAGAGTTGGGTGTGGACATCACCAAGGGAAGGAAAATACATGTTTGCTCGAGCAGTGGTTGCACCTGGGTTATGGGAGGAGGGCAATCAAAGATGAGCATAGACATAAATAAGAAGAAAGGGATTAGGTGGGTAAAGCAGGAAGGTGAGGTTAAGATAATCACAGAAGTGGCAAGTATGCTGGTCTTAAAACATCTTCCTGTTCTATCCCTCCAGTCGCGTATGTTCTCATGAAACACATTCGTGTAATTAAAGGGATATGGTCTAGTTCAGGAATGAGGTTAGCCTTGAACTTGTATCCAAACAGAAATGGCATCTCTGAGGATATGTTGTAATCGCTGAGTTAGTAATAATAATGGCAGGTGACGGTTGAAGTGCATGTAACCAAATGATCTTGGTAGAATTTTCACCATTTCTGTCTATCTCTACACATCCTGTGAATGTATAAAAGAGCTTTAGTCTTCTGGGCTGTCAATATGTGAGCAAGGAGTTCTCTTTAAAATTTTATTAAGGGGAGGAAAAAATCATGCATGGAGATGTTAGCTATGAATCTACACTACTTAGCCAGCACTCTTAACTTGAAAACATAATAACAAGACGGAACATTGACTTTAAACATTCAAACACTTAAAGAGTGACTCACAGCATGAAGATGGTTGGCATTTAAATTTTTAGGAAATTGAACTTTACTGCATCTAAACAGCTGGCCCATATAACAACACTTGACATTTACATAGTATCTATCATCAAAGAATCACAAAGGACTGTACAAACAGTGTTGCCAATTGTCTCCATTTCTTCCAGAGTTGTCACAATATTTGGTGTTTTTCTTAAAGCTCCAGTTCCTGGATTCAAGTGATTAGGTGAGAGTCTCAGTTTGCTTTCTTTTTTCTTTTTATAAAGTAAGTTTCTAGCCCTTCTAGTTGCATAATAAAACTTGAAAATGTGACCAGAGAGCAATCTAAAATCTCAAAAATCAGAAGGCAAATAACTCTAACTTTATTTTTTTTAAATCATTTTTTTTTTAAATCCAGTTATGATTTTGGTGGCCTGAGACATTATATTTGAATGCTTGGGACTGGCAATGCTGCAAATTATTCAGAAAGCATCACATCCCCGTGTGAGGCAGGTAAGTATGATATTCATTATTCAAAAAGGGAAAATTGAGGCACATAGAGATTAGGTGACTCACCCAGGTGACAAAGTAGAATCAGTGGGGGAGATGGAACAGAATCCAGGAATCCCGGCTCCCAGTCTAACCACTAGATAACACTGCCGCCTAGCTGTCCACCATTTTCCTATTCAGTAAAAATCATTAAATTCTCAACAATTATGTTTTTAGCAGGGGTGTCATGCAACTCTTTTCAGTGGGATGATTACTGTATTCTGTATTTGCTGCTTCTAGTAATTAACCCTTAAAGAATGCCCAATTGCCACATCAAAAGAAGTTAATACAAAATTACCAGGGATTAAAGCAAAAGGAGATGCTGATCTCCTGGGCTGTATGCTGCTCTACCAGAACAAAGGAGCCTCCTTGTTGCCCATTGTTTCAGTATGTGTATAGAATAGGGTGACCAGATGTCCCGATTTTATAGGGACAGTCCTGATATTTGTGGCTTTGTCTTATATAGGTGCCTGTTACCCCTCACCTCCCCATCCCGATTTTTCACCCTTGCTGTCTGGTCACCCTAGTATAGAAAATCCAAATGTGAAACAGCAAAGCATAATGCAGAGGAGAGTTTATAATGTTCTTCACTTCTAATAGTATAAAATCATTTTAACTGCACTATATGAAGCAGAACTTTACTGTAGGGATATAATTGATAACGGTTCTATTAAAGGGCACTGTACATCATACAATATTAGAATGGAACTAGCCTGTCTGGGTAACAATATTGTAAAAGTGCTGAATTAGGAACTGCCTTTGTGGTAATATAAATACATGAGACAGGACACAAGGAAGCCAGAGAGAAAGCTCATACATTTTTAGTATCACTGTGACTATGTGTGGCACGTAATTGCTGAAGTATCAACTGGCAGGGCTGGAGGAGGTTATTGTTTGATGGCTCCATTCCTTCCTGTGTTGTGTCAAAGGTTGGTGTTGACAGCTCCTCACTCACCCCAAAGATTTTCTCATACAAAGTCCCTAAGGTTGGATTCTGTCACCCTTCCTGTGCAATATGTAGGCCACCAGAAAAGACCAAAAGATATTTGGGAATACTATGTTGTCAGTAATTTTTAAGATTTCAAACATTTGCCCCATTCCTCACTGGGATGAAATTTTTCTCAAGAAGCGAGACAGAGAGAGACTCTATAGCCTGGTAGAATTCCTCTGGAATGTGGCAGACCCAAGCTCAAGTCCTTGCCCTGTCTGATTCAAAACAGGGACTTGAAGCTGACTCTCCCACGCCCCAGGTGTAGGCGATAACCACCGGGCTCTAGAATCAATCTCTTTGGGCCACTGAATATTTAATTATTAATACAAAGTAGAATAGCTCCTACAGGAGAGCTTGAGAAAGAGCCACCCAGAATAAGCTGGTGGTTAGGGAAATCATCTGGGATGTGAGAGACTCAGTTTCAGGTCCCTGCTCCAAATCAGGTGAATCACGGGTGGCTTCCTTTCTTTCCCTCTCGCCTTTTAGTCAAAAAAAATTCCAGACCAGCTCTAACCCTGATGATGTACAACTTATATCCCCTTTCTCGCAAACCTGGACAGCACAGCTTCCTTGCTTTCCTAGAAACTGGCCAAGATAGAGACTTCAGTGAGAATGACCTGGCTGAAGGACAGTCTGGAAAAGATGGCGACCCTGCTGCTTGTCAGTGGCAATATTGCTCATAAGTGAGCTGTGCTGTCAAAGAAGCTGGGGAAGGAAGAGAAGTCAAGGAGTTGACAATCCTTGTGGATGCCCCAATATCTAGAGGGCTAGGATCAAGATTCTCCACTGACTCTCACGCTCCTTCGGGGGTAAGTATTCTTAATCCATTGAACAGGCACAACAATGGCAGTGCAGACGTCCCCATTTACTGGAAAGATGTTTGATAAAAAGATCTTTTGTATTTAGAAGAAAAATCAACTGTAAAACACGGGATCCATTTTATAATTGAATTAAGACATTCTAGGGGTGAATTAACATACACCTCGTATGGTTGAAGATGCAAATCTGTACAACAGGTGCCTATAACTTCACTCCTCCCAACCTATCTGAGAGGTGTGTTAATGGCCCAATAAAACGTGGCACTGGTGTTGCCCTGCTTATTAGGAAACACTGTAATAATAAACATATTGCTTGTGCTTTTAAAAAATATTAAACCAACTAAGAGGAAAAATCCCAGCAATAAGCAGATTTTCCTTCTAAATCCAACATAAATTCAAATACAGTGTTGGCCAGTGTTCAAATTATAACAGTTCTATGTGACTCCAATAAAAATGCACATAAGTCTCCACAGAATAATTCATGGCTCATTGATGATGAAGTGGCTGTGACTTGGGAAGCATCTGGCGCTACTTGTAAGCTCAAGATGGTTACCCGCTCACAATTTAGAATCTCTCCCCAGAATAATCTCGATGTGCACAGTTCAAACATACACACTGGCTTTTTTTTTCTGGCCCCATTAAATCATTTTACTATTTTTAATTTTGCGACAAATCATAAATCCTTCAGCTGATTTATTTATTTAAATGAGACAAAGTAAACAAATTGAAATCTATTTCTTTTTTCAAGATACAAAATTTATTTGTCTATTATATTGATGCTGTTAGGGCTGCTAAGTCAGCATTAATATGAGAAACTTTTGCAAAGGTGGTTATTAGCTGACTATTAAAATGTATTATGGTCAGCCCAGCCTGGAGGTGCTCTGCCTCTTCAGAGCCTTGAGAGAAGGTGGCATTCCGTTTTCAATCTGTCTCATTCCTTAAATGGGAGAGGTTAAGAAATCTGCAGGGATCAATGGGCTCAGCCACTGAGGGGGAAGAGAAGGGAAGAAAAATCCTCAACAAACAGGTACAAAACAGGCAGTGGCAGTGTAACTATTCTGTCCATGTGCCTCAACCTTGACCCACCCTTGCCTTAACTCCAAAGAATCGTAAAGTGTACTCAGATAAATTAATCAATCATTAAGGGATGGTATTAACCATATATAATTGGAAGTAAATTCCAGGCTAACCTCAAGCCCTTAAGGAAATAACTTTCATTCCAACACATACTCTAATGCATTGCAAATAATTTGAACCAAGATGACTGGCAACTTCTACATAGGAGAGGCCCAGGGTTAAGCTAGTTCACAGATCACTGTAACCGTTTCCAGGTAAGACATCTACCCTCCATGCCATGGCTAAAGAAATAGGTGAGGCATAATATGTGAAAAATACTGACCTGCTCTTATATGGCTGGTTACTAAAGTACACCGATTACCTGCAATGAACTATTGACTTCCCTAACAGCACAGAACTTTAAGACATCCCCTTCTGCTCTTTTCATCCACCTCCAAAGTTAAGCTTATGCAGGTTGACAAAAATTAAAGAAAGCCAGAGCTTAAGGGAGTTCGCTGTCTAACAGCCATTGAATTCAAGGAGTTGAGTACCTAACTCTCTCAGATGCCTTTGAAAATCCAAGCATAAACTACTAAAAATTGAATTTCAATAAAATTAAATCTATACCAGCAAGAAAATACAGAATGATTAATAACAAAATTATATATATACACAAAGCACCTTCCACTGGAAGATCTCAAAGCATTTTGAAGATATAAATTGACCAAGACCACACGCAGCATCCCTGAGAATTTAGTTCTACTATCCACATTTAACAGATAGGAAACTGAGGCATAGAAAGATATAAATGGCTTGCCCAGTAATCACATAGTGAGTCAGCGGCAGAGCTAGGCACAGAACAGAGGATTCCTGAATCATACCTCCTTGCTGTTATCACTCCTTATCTTCAATTAAAACTGAAATGCCAGCTTTAATCCATATCACTGTGCAAAGGTATGTAGGATTAATAACTGCCCCCATAATGTCTAGGCACAACATGGGGAGGGGGAAATGCATCATAAATAATCAGTGCTGGAATTAGGGGTGCTGCCACACCCAATGGCTTGAAGGCGATTCCATCATATACAGGGTTTACAGTTTGGTTCACTGGCTCTCAGCACCCCCACGATAAAAGTTGTTCCAGCACCACTGTCACAAATATAACTGCAAATGTATATTTGTGGTTTTAAGTCAGGCTCAGAACTATAGGAATGTTATTTTTAAGGATTAATGTTTTTCCCCTCTCCCTCCTCTCTCTTAAAAAAATATGACATTAAATATAAGGGAAAGGAATGTGGATTGTCCTGCTTTGGGGTCTTATTCTCCTGCCCCAGGATACAAGTAACTCCCATTGATTTGAAAGATTGTTACTTTTGCCATCCCAGAGAACTAGGCCAATGGAGTCCTCTGTTTGGACCTAAGGTTGTTTGGACCTAAGATTGTAGCAAAATACCCCGTATGCTTAGGTGATGTTATGTTATTCTTTATGCAAGCATTGAATAACCCTACTAGCTCTCTACATATATATTCCATATTGTGAAATGAGTTTTATCCATTAAAATTGTATTCTTAATATAGTCTTACATAGTACTGAGTGCTAAATACTGTCATGCATTCACAGGACACACTCCATTAATGCCAAAGAAACATGGTGGTGTGATCTCAAAATTGTATATAATTAATTACTGTTAATAGTACAGTACTTTGTATTTACGAATTGTTACTAAGTTGTACTATTAAAAAAAGACATTTTGAAAAAAGCCATGCTCTGCATTGATAACATAGCCTTTAATGTGACAAACCTGAAAGCAGAAGCATCTTTCATCTTAAAACATTTGAAAGAGGATGGCCCCACTTATGGATGTTCAAATACAGTAATCTGAAGTGAGTATCAAAGTTGTAGGACTTTGTATGAGGGAGTCGCATTTCAAGTAGCTGGGAATAAACATCAATTTAGACATCTTGGGGCACATTCAATCCAAGTGTAACTTCACTGAAATCAATGGAGTTATACCAGGGATGAGTGTGGCACCTTATGTCCTGTTGGGAACTCAAAAAGACTTAACATAGCTTAGATAAATGTTAACCTGCCAGCGGAATCCTAGCTGAGGGTAGTAGTATAAGGACAAAGAGTAATCCTGATTTGGATAGTTGGAAAGTTGCTTAAAAGGAGCAGCAATGAGAGCTGAGATTTAGGAGGAGATAGAGTTAGCTTTGATCTTTAGTGAAGAGGATGACCTTGTTCTACTGGGTTAATAACTAAATCAGAAAAATCTACAGAACTATACAGCAAATGGACCAAATTCAGCTATCAGTTATACTATGCAACTCTACTGAAGTCAGCTGAGTTGCAAGAGTGCAGCTGAGAGCAGAATTTGGCCAAATATATACATACAGAGGCTATTTCAGCTAGTAATTCAAAATAGAGGGATATATTCTAGTTTGTTACATTTCTGCAATGTTTTACAATCACATAGAGTATATCTTGATGGGCAAAGGTGAGTTTTTCAGTTGAGTTATCTCAATCAAATTAGGTTAACATGACTAAAAAGCCCCATTAAAATGCAGGCTAACACATTTGAAGCCACGCTCCCACCAGACAACAACACAGCCAACTAACAAGGCTTCATACATGATAGCCTGCATCTTAATAGGATTTTTCAATCATGTTAACACAATTGAGCTAACTGGACATACCCATACAGAGTCCATGTAGACATCCCAGCTTGTCATATTTTAACATTTAGAATTATTTTTGTAATATTTGTTACATCGGACATTTATTATCTATGGGCCAAATTGCCCTACCCTTCCTTACACTGAGTAGTACCTTACTCCACGTGAAGTCCCACTGAATTCAAAGTAACTATTCAAGGAGTAAGGTACAACAAAACATAAGCAAGTGTTTCACAATCTGGCCCTATAAGAGATCTTGAACAAGCTCTGGGAAATATTTTAGGACCTGGGTACGTTAACCTTATGAAAAAGACATATAGAATTTGAAAAGGACTCTAAGCCACTAGGGGTCTGCAAAAATTACTCTAAACATCAACAGAATTTCACAGAAAATGCTAAATACTAACCTTTCCATAGACTATTTTTAACCATCATATAGCAGGAATATAATTTTCTATTAAATTCTATAAAATGATTAAAATAAACTTATAGAGAAGTCATCTTCTCTTCCACCTTCTCTAGTACTTTTACACAAGAGCAGGACAGAGTGTCCATAATACAGAATGACTTTAGAACTATGTTATTCCAAATAAAAATAATCTGAGAGGTGTGATGATTGCCATGCCACGGAGACCTGAATTTAAGTCTTAGTATTATGAAGTGCATTGACAGTGTGAATTTTCAGTACTTTTTCATCACTAATTTGGCATCTGTGAAATTTCAATAGTGATAACAACAGTATCACTAGTGTAAACCATGCACAGGATTTGTTTGAATCAATGGGTCATCTAACTAGAGAGTTCTTTCCATGCAAGCAGACATTGGGAGTATTGCAGGGACAGTGCACTCAGCCCTTAGGTAGGAAAGATAGTATTGACCCTTCAGATAATTAACAGAGTTTCTGAAGTCTACATTGCATCTAGATTTTATTTTCACACACTTCAAATAATTTACGTTAAATACTATATACCTTTATTAGCTCTCCCTCACTAGGATGCTGCAAGTATCAATGTTTCTAAAGAACTTTTAGCATCTCAGATAAAAAGCACTATGGAAGTAAAAAATAAATAAAAAATAACACAATAGCCTTTGTTAGTCTTTGCTTTTATTTTAGTTTCACAGTTCCTAGGCACTACAGTAACACTAATAATAATTATACAAACCATTAGTACAGTTTGACGTGTTTAGCATGAGGTACAGGATGAAAATGAGAACTTTAATTTTATTCTGAACCACTATGGATTCATTCTAAAAACTTCCCGAAGACTCAAATTTTAGATCTGTCTCTGAACGCCACCACAAAGTCTGAATATAGGATTTTGTTCTGGTTCTTTAAAATAATTCCAAAATTAAGATTCAGGTTCAGCTTTTGAATCTCCCAACCTCTTTTAAACATTAGTGAGTGTTTGGGTGTTGGGTCAATCTTCAGTTTAGTCATAGTAGCCAAACTGCCTAAAGAGACTTACAATCAAGCCATCTTAATGGTTAAAAAGATCCTTTGTTGTGAATTTGAGAATCCATTTGGAATACATCAACTCTCCATTATAAATATATAAGAACCAAAGTCAGATTCTGGGGAAAAGACGGGAAGGTTTCTGCACTGACATATTTAGAATAAAAGACTAAATATATTGCATCATATACCCTCATCTTCCAGTGAAATTTCATAAGAAATTGGAGTATTACTGTTCTCATTATGGGAATAATTAAAGCTCTGTCAGGTTTTTTATATATATACAGAAGGCACATTTAAAAATTGGTGGGGGTTTAATCTTCTGTTATTCTATGACTTTCATAAACCGCTTATTTAAGTAATATTATTTGTTATCATTCTACAAGAAGAGACTAGGCTAATTTCAGTTCTATTACACTGGAGAAAACTGAGTAGTTCTACTGATTTACACCAGTTCATCAGAACAGTTTGGCCCAGTAGCTGCAGGTGCTCTATGTTTTTATAGAGGTAGTGCCTGTCACAAAACTTTTACAGTTGCATTAACGCATAGACCCCTCCTTACTGCACCTGTATTATGTTAGAATGATCAGGTTTCAAAAATTGTTTGGACTACATAGACATGTTTATCTTTTCACTTAATATTCCTGAAATGCTTAAACAGACCTAAATTAGCAGCTCTATCCTTCCCATGTTTCATTAATAATAAATCCTAAATCCCTCTATCCTGCTCCATCAGACATCTGTTCCATAAGCTCTATATGGTGCTTTCTCCCTTTTCCAGGTTATTTTGCTTTATCCTATCTGGTCCCAGTGTAGTTCTTTTATGTCATTACGGAAATTATTGTTATTAATATAGCACATCTTCATCCCAAAGGATTCCAAAACATGTAATAATTTTAAATTGATTGACAAATTATATATAGGGTTAACTATAACCCATTACTGAAACGCACCCTCCCTTCCATCTCCCCCTCCTCCACCCCTACCTGTTTAACACCACACAGCTACACAGTTAGAACAGGACATGAAGAACCCCATATCCATAATTGCAGGAGAATTAAAAGAAGGTGGAGAAAGGGGGCAATCTCATGTTAAATAAAATCACATTTTAACACAAATTTCCTCATCTATGTAGCTAGTGACACATTAGATTATTAAAATGGAAAAAAATGGAAACAATCTAATTTACTTTTCTTTATGTTCCCCCCATTCCTCCTTTCCTGGACAATGAAAATGACTAGCACTTTACTTCCCAGTTCTCATGGATTAACATGATCAATGGGCCCAAGCCAGACACGGAGCCACTGAGCGCCCTTGATTTCCATAAAAGCCAATGGGCGTGGAGAGTGCTCAGCACTTTACAGGATCAGGCCCAGTATTCAGGGAACATGCCTTTCAAAGATCTCCTACTGTCATTTTTAAAAAATCCTGAGGCTCTTTTCACTGGTCTTTGGCTTCCTAAAAGCTTGTTTTATACAAACCCAACTCTAGGGGCACCTTTATCCTGAGGTTGCCTCTTCAGCCGAGTTGGAATTTGGATAGGAAACAAAGGTTCGCACACCTCCTCCAGCAAAAAGTCCCAGGGGGTCTTTAACAAGGGGTCAGGCCCTGGGCTTTACTGCTCAGCCAACAAAGGGCTGGCTCTGCCTCCGCTCATCTCCTGGCTGTGTAGCATCCCGGACAGGGCGCTGTAAATTACCCTTATCTTCAGCCAAAGGGTCCCACTTCTCCCTGCACACTGCGCAGACCTTCACTCTCAGCAGTGCCGCGGCTGGAGCGCTGTGAGCGTGGACAAGCCCCCGATTTAACTTTCCTACTCTGCAAAGTACCCGCCGCTCTCCCCCACCCTGCTCCTTTTCTCCTGCCTCCGTAACTCCGACCGCTTCCGACGGCTCCGTCACGCCACGTGCGCTGAGCCCGGGGCCTCGGGACCTCCCCCAGCGCCCAGGCCAACAAAGCCACGTCCCGGAGGCACGAAGGAAAACTGAGGGGGGGGGGGGTGCTGTAAAATCCCGATTTCTTCAGCCCAAGGGTCCCACTTATCCCTCTGCCTTGGTCACCCGCTTCCTCTCCCTCCCCCCCCCCCCACCCGCGCTCATCGGTTGTTTCCTTCCCTTTGTCGGGAATCGTTTCTAAACGCACCCACCACCGAGGCTGGCATTACCAGCGTCTCCTAGTTATCGCTCCTTGACCCGTCGCAGCCCCGGGGGGCGACTGGGGCTGGGGATCTGAGCTGCCTCCTGAGCTCCCAGGAGCTGAGCCGGGCCGGGATCTTGGCGGCGTCTGACCTCCCTGCCCGGCAGCCAGGGGGAGATGGCGGCCCGGGGCGGGGGCTGCTCCTGTCCCGGGCTTTGGCGGGCTGGGCGCTGTTGGAGGGAGGGGAGGGCGTGTCGGATACTCACATGCCAGATGGCGAAGAAGATGAGGGCGGCGCACAGCACCAGGGACAGCATGTAGCAAAAGGCAGCGAACGTGAAGGCCATGGTGAGGGGAGAACCCCCCCGCCGCACCCCCAATCAGGCAGAGAGGACCCCGGCGCCGCAGAGGAGAGACAACGCCAGAAATTCAAGGAGGGGGTGCCTTTCCCTGCCTCCGGGGGGAGACCCCCGCTCACTGCCGGGGCGCCCCCAAGCGCAGGAGACCCCGCTACCCCCAAAATAGAGATGGGAAAGGGTCTCACCCCCGCAAGGAAACAACAGAGAGGGGAGACTCTCCGCCCTGCTACACCCAGGGGGAGCCCGGCTTGGGAGAGCAGGGATCGGACCTCGGGAAAGGAGACGGGGAGCCAGGACAGGCAGGGAGCGGAGATTTCCCCCTCCCCGCCCCTCCAATGTCCCGGGGCCTTCCCAACGCGAGCCGGCGCTCAGCGACCCCACGGAACTAAGGGGACGGGACCCCCAGAGCGGCCGGGGGGCGCCCCAAGGCAGAGGGCGAACCCGGAGCTGAGGGGGTCCCAGCGCACAGAAGAAGCCGCCGATCCGGGTGGGGGCTCTGGGGTGGGTCTCTCTGCTCCTCCCGGATCCGGACTGCGAGCGGTGCCCCCGCCGCTGCCCTCTCCTCCCGCTCCGCAGCTTTTCTCTGTTCCCTTCGGTCCCGCTCCGGCTCCGCTCCCCCGACGCTCAATCGCGCCCCCACTGGCCTCTCCTGTTACAATCCCAGACTGGGGGCGCAGGGGAACCCCCCGCTCAGTCCGCAGCAGCAGCTTTGAAGGAAATTCTCCACCTGCTGCTGGGTGAGGAGAAGGAGATGCGAGAGTCCTGGGATCTCCTCCCCTTCTCTCCTCCTTCCCCCCGCAGCCCTGCTCCTCGCACCCCAGAGCAGCGGGGACCTGGGCCCTCAGCACAGCCAGCAGCATCCCCCCCTCCACCGCGTGCAGATCTCTGGAGTTTTCATAAATCCCCAGGAAACCACGTGCGTCCTGCAGGCTGCTGATTTTTCCACGATTCGTTGCTTCTCCTCTCTCCCCCTTCTCTCCCCACCACCCCTGTGTGTCTCTTCACTTCCAGGCTAGCTCAGGCTGTGGCGATCT
Organism: Eretmochelys imbricata; assembly: GCF_965152235.1. Taxonomy (NCBI): domain Eukaryota; kingdom Metazoa; phylum Chordata; order Testudines; family Cheloniidae; genus Eretmochelys; species Eretmochelys imbricata. The sequence continues at coordinate 159,025,673 of NC_135574.1, forward strand.
TCAGGAGGAATGTTAATAAAACCAGCCCATAAGTGAGGTTTTAAATGTCTCACTAAAACATACACAGCAAAATCCACCACTCTCAGCGGGAGGTATTTTAAATAATGCTTTTAAATGATTCCCCTGAGGGCCCCTCCCTCCCGGATAAGAGGGAACTTTGCAAAGACGATCCTGAAATAAGGAAGAATAAGGAATCCAATGATGATCATTAGAGCATGGGGCATTTTACATGATGGAAGGCTGGGGATTCATCTGCCTAACAAAGCAATATTTTCTGTCACCGCTGCATCCTGTACTGCTGATGTGAATAGTTTATGATGCAAATAGAATAAGAACATTCCTATTAATAGGCAGCAGGTTTAAAACAAACAAAAGGAAGTATTTTTTCACACAATTCACAGTCAACCTGTAGAACTCCTTGCCAGAGAATGTTGTGAAGGCCAAGACTATAACAGCATTCGAAAAAGAACTAGAAAAGTTCATGGAGGATAGGTCCATCAATTGCTACTAGCCAGGATGGGCAGGGATGGTGTCCTTAGCCTCTGTTTGCCAGAAGCTGGAGATGGGCAACAGGGGATGGATCACTTGATGATTAGCGGTTCTGTTCACTCCCTCTGGGGCACCTGGCATTGGCCAGTGTTGGAAGACAGAATACTAGGCTAGATGGACCTTTGGTCTGACCCAGTGTGGCTGTTCTTATGTTGATCACAGTAAAGGTCCCCATCCTGCATAAATGCACATGCTTATGAGCACCTGCATAAGTGTTGGCAGGGTTGGGGTCTAAGTTTTGTTCTAAGACCAGGTGTACCGCTTGTGTAGATGGGTTCCCCTTCTCCCCCATGCCCTTAATGCTACACTTCAAACACTTTCCAGTGTTTCAAAATCTGAACCAGGATGTGAGCCTGAATTAGCCAGTAGGCTAACTCAAAGTAGACTTCTTTATAGGGATGGAACAAAGCAGGGGTCTGGGACCTAGCCCCATATAATGAGTAAGGGTAATAAACAAGAAGGGTGATGGAGTGAGGTGACATTAAGAAGATCACAGAATTACTCACTTTTGAAAAACAGGTTTTTGACAGAGAGAGGGGAAGAGAAATAACATACTTCTTGAAGGCAAGATAACAGAAGTTGTTTTGGGGAGCTATATAAATGTGGAGAGGGTGGTAGCTAGGCATACAGCTATTGGGAAGGAGTTCCATCTCTAGCTACATTCTATAGCTGAAAAGGATATTTAACAAATTATTAATGTAAGAAGCAAAATTCGTAATTGCCACCATCTGGCTGGGTACTTATCTACTAACTGCCTAGCCACCTTTGGGGGTCAGGGAAATACAGGAGAACCTCACAGTTACGAACACCTCAGGACTGGAGGTGTTGGTAACTCTGAAATGTTCATAACTCTGAACAAAACATTATGGTTGTTCTTTCAAAAGTTTAGAACTTAATAGTGACTTAATACAGCTTTGAAACTTTACTATGTAGAAGAAAAAATGCTTCTTTCCCTTTATTTTTTCAATACTTTACCTTTAACACAGTACTGTACTCCTCCCCCACCCCCACCCCCGCTACCTGATTGCGTACTTCTGGTTCCAAATGAGGTGTGTGGTTGACTGGTCGGTTCGTAACTTTGGTGTTCCTAACTCTGAGGTTCTAATGTATCCATCTGGTCCAATCCTTGCTTCTCTGAACCTTATGAAAATTTAAGACCATGTTCAAGAAGAAGGAGAGGTATTTGCCTTTGATGGCATTTATCCCCTCTTTGGGTACTACTAAGCCATCCCTGCCATGGTTATTTCTTATCTGTCAAAGGTGCTTCAAGAGCATTCCCCCTTTCCCCGCCACTTTGGAATGCACCCATTTATACAAAATGGCAGGTATTTTCAAAACCGTTTCTGGAGAAGATCCTCTGGATCCTCTGAGAAGGGGTTGTTTTAACAGTACTTTGAAATCCATGGTTGGAAGATGCTATATAAATCCAAAGCACTTTACAAGACATGAAAGAACTACTGCTCCTAACACTGCATCCATCCATTTCTAGAAAAGGAAACTGAGTGATAGAGCTGTTTACTAATTTGCCCAGGGTCACTTAGCAGAAGCCAAATTCATCCCTGATGCACAGAGGGCATAACTACATTAAAGCCAAGCCAAATATAGACTCTTCTTCTTCATCAAGTGTTTACAGATATATAATTTCCTTTCTTCTTCAAAATGAAGAGGTTTTATTTTTAACTAATGTACACTTTTGACTCATGGAAACAGAACTGACTTGAATCCAGTGCCAACGCCAGTAATTAAAAAACAGGCCTAGGATGGCTAGCTAGAAGCAATGTTTTATAATACAGAGTCTCAGTAAAGTACTTGTGATTTGATGATTTCATTAAGGAGGGCAAGTTGCTGCAAATGATAATGGGCTTTACAGTTATGCTGGGCTGCAGTAAAATTTTACATTGCAATCCTTTGACCTTTTTATCCTTTTGTATCTAAAGGCCATTTCCCCCTGAAATGTAGCACTGTCTTTAGAAATTAAAGGGTTTATTAATAACAGCACATTTTGAAGAGAGGCTGTAAATAGATTGCTGAACAATAGGTCTTTGTTTAAAAAAAACCCTCATACTTTGTATTGTGTCACGGTTCTTCCAACACCTGAATATTTATCATCCACTTTAGCACTGATTAAAGAACAGCTGATGCCTCATAGCAAGCCTAGGGAAAACATTTTGTTCTGAAGCAATTCTGCAAATACATACATTACTGTGATAAAGAACCATACAAGACATTAGATCTCATTCAGGCTTTCTCCCTGTTACTGCAGGATTGTTCCCCACAGTATATGGTATAGTATATTGTCAAATGTATTATTATTGCCACCATCATCATTTGTGTGCCAGCCACGCACTCAGGGCACATGACCAAAGAAATAGGGTTTCCACTACTTCTCTTTGGAGACTGCTCCACAGTCAAATACCTCCTGTGATAACAAAGTTTTTCCTGGTTTCAGAGTAGCAGCTGTGTTAGTCTGTATCCACAAAAAGAAAAGGAGTACTTGTGACACCTTAGAGACTAACAAATTTATTTGAGCATAAGCTTTCGTGAGGTACAGCTCACTTCATCGGATGCATGTAGTGGATAATACAGTGGGGAGATTTTATATACACAGAGAACATGAAACAATGGGTGTTACAATACACACTGTAATGAGAGCGATCAGGTAAGGTGAGCTATTACCAGCAGGAGAGAAGAAAAAAAAGCAAAAACAAAAAAAACCTTTTGTAGTGATAATCAAGGTGGGCCATTTCCATATTCTTATATGTGAGGAACAGTGGGGGGGGTGTGTGGGGGAAATAAACATGGGGGCATAATTTTACTTTGTGTAATGACCCATCCACTCCCAGTCTCTATTCAAGCCTAATTTAATGGTGTCCAGTTTGCAAATTAATTCCAATTCAGCAGTCTCTCGTTGGAGTCTGGTTTCGATGTTTTTTTGTTGAAGAATTGCCATTTTTAGATCTGTAATCGAGTGACCAGAGAGACTGAAGTGTTCTCCGACTGGTTTCTGAATGTTATAATTCTTGACATCTGATTTGTGTCTGTTTATTCTTTTACACAGAGACTGCCCGGTTTGGCGTACATGGCAGAGGGGCATTGCTGGCACATGATTTTTCCTGATAGTCATCTCAAATATATATTGCACATTAGTTGGCCATGTGGCAAAAAGGGGCAGGAGAGGCTGAATGGTGTAGCAGTATGGTCTCCGCTAGAAGTCAGTGGCCAGGGTAACTGCCTTGCTCAACTGCCCCTAGAACCAGCCCTGAGTCATTGGCTAACCACAAGGGGTTCTGACAGGCCAGGCCAAAATTATTCTGGTCAGCCAGGAGAAAAACAAACACAGTTTCCCACCTTTCACTGAAGGCATACAGCCACCATTCATCAAAGTGTTAAGATTTGGAGGCCAGTTCATCCAAGTTCAGCAATAAGTCAAAGAGGAGAATCAATTATTAAAAATGTCTTCCTTAGCGCCATCTCCCTAGGACATTCCACACCTTCCTCACAGATTGGGACCTGGCAACAGGGAGCCATTCATTTGTTACCTCCAAACTGCACTACTATAATTCACTATATCTGAAGTTGAATGTGAAAACAATGTAAAGGCTTCAGATGGTACAAAATGTGGCTTTCCACCTCCTGCATGGTTTAGGCCACTGTGAACCCATCAAGCCTGTACTCTGGTCCCTCCAATGGCTCCCAGTGTGGTTCTAAAAAAATTAAATGGTAGCTTAGGTACAAGTGATCATGACTTGATCACATTTATCAGGTGTAAGCAGAATAAAGTCCAGACCAGTAATATATATACTTGGCTTTAATATGCTGACAAGTTATATCAGTTTAGCTATGTCTCTCAAAGGTGTGAAAAATCCACACCCCTGAGAGACATACAGAAGCTAACCTAATGCCCGGTGCTAGGTCGATGGAAGAATTCTGTCAAGCTACTGCTCTTGGGGAGGTGGATTACCTATGCCGAAGAGCGAATGGGTTCTTCTGTCAGCATATGTAGCGTCTACACTGAAGTGCTGTAGTGTTTCAAGTGTAGACAAGCCCAGAATGCTACTGGATTCAGTTTGGAAAAATGTAAGTGGTGGTACGCTCCGAAATTCTGTCCACAAACCAAACTCAGACCACTCGTGATTCCAAAGTGAAATGCCGCACACATTAGATTGAGCAGATCTTCATAATAGGATTGTCCCCTCTTTCTTATGAATATTGATAACACTGAAATAGTTACAGTTGATATTTAAATTGCCACCATCATTGGGCATTAGTGTTAAAACTCATACAAACGAATGGAAACATTTCATACCTCAGAGTTATTGTTTTAGATTGTGTGCGGACTCAAGCAGAAATCTCTGCATCAGTTTATGTTCAATTTACTTATGGAAGATTATCTTTGCAACCAAAAAGCCGAGAGACTTTTTATTTTAAATGAAAGCTTAGATTCTGGAGCACAAGGTGCCAGCCCTGAAAAAAGTGGCAGCTCATGAAGCCAATGTCAATGATATAATTTGATCTCTGCTTCCAGCTGCAAAAATGCCCTATTCCACTGACCGTTGACAAGGATACTCGGCCCATCCTCAGTCATTTGGACTAACCACAGCCATTTACAATTTCATGACCTCTAAGCTCGATTGCTGCCATGCACTGTACTTTGGAGCAAAAGAACTCTAATCTTGGGGAAAGATCCACATATTGTAGAATGCAGCAGCCTGCCCATGTAGCAATACAGGAATCTTCAGAGAATTTAGATGTCAAACTCTAACAAATCTCTGTCGAGCACGTGTGAATTAAGATTTTCCAAAGACTTACAACTTGGGCAATTTGGAGTAGTTTTTCATGGGAACAGCAAAGGCACAAGGCAGCCCCTCTGCCTTAAAGACCCGCTCTAAAGCTCGGAGGCACTAGAGCACCTCAACAAAACAGCTGCAGGAATTTTTTTATTTGGGCAAAACACCACATATTTCTTAATGTTGTTTTAGGAAATAGTGGAACGATCCTTTCCTGAAACTTTCCAAAACATTCAACCAAAGGCAGAAACTCAGCATGGAAAATTTCAGTCCAAACAGTTAAAGTTTGGCAAAATTATAAGGAACTGAAAACAGGGTCTTATAAGGGGAAATGTTGGGCAACGTTAACTATAGTTGGAACTAAGTTCTATGCCTATGACCAATGCATGGGAATTTTACATACATAACTCTCACTAATCTCTATTAAGTCCTGTTAACATTAAATGGAATTTTTAAGTGCAAATCTTTGCATAGCAACATAAGCATTTATCTTATGAGTGGTTGAATTCCATAAAGAAGCTAAGATTAAAACAATTAACCTTCTGTGGGGACTGTCTATAAGTAACACAAAAGAAATCTTTCCCTGGACAGTCATTAAAGATCCTGCTGTGCCATCCACACTGATAAGGTAACTTGCTTAAGATACTCATTTGTCTAAGCTTTGAAATGAAGGCTCTGGGCCAAGTTCAGCATAGAAGAAATTCAGCAGATTTTAATGGTGTTGTGTTGTCTTTTTTTCCCCCTCTAAGTTGTCTTCCAACTCTAAAAGCTCTGAGGACCACTTCCCCCTTGAAAGCCTGTGTCCTAAACCATGACTCATGACACCACCATTCCAGCCAGATGACTGAACAAAGCAGATTATGATGTCCCTCAGCAGTTCTCCTAATCAGATGGAGAAGAGGCTATTTGAATGAATAGCACTTCCTCTCTTTCACTAGATGGAGAGTGTTATCACAGCTGCACTCCTAGTTCCTGGCTGGCCAATGAACAGCAAATTGGTGCAGTAAATCAAACCTGATCATTGGTGCTATAGTATAAAGCAATAGAAGTGACTACCAGGCTGGTCTGGGTATTCTAAAAGAATTAATGATTTGTTAGAAGTGTTTAGCATGCATGAATGAGCAAACTAACATGTATATATAAATATTTTAAATTATGAAAATGTTTATTCAGAAAATGTGTTTTGCAGTTTGATGCACACAGTGTTGCTAATCTTTGTTTTAAGATGGAATGGTCATCTGCCAAAAACAGGATCTTTATAAGCTTGCGACTCTGCATTTAATTCAAGATTGTCCAAATTAACACAAACAAACTAATGAAATGGACTATTCTCCTTGTACCAGTAAGCGACAAAATCTCAAATTGGAACACCTTTGAATTTTAGGGTGTTTGGCTCTGTAGATTAGAAACCAATCCCACACCTATAGTTTTGGCCCTAAATCAATGCAGCCAAAATCCCTTGTAAAAACCATAATAGGAAGTGGCAATATCTGCAATATTGATATCATGTAAGATGCAGCATTTTGGGCTATTACTGCTTATTTAAAAATACAGTCTTATGAGAATGGCCATGCTCATACATAACTCATATTTTAAATGTAGATCTTGGACACACTAGCCCCTCTCTTTATAATACTATAGAAAATATTTCTGAGCTGGGTGCAGCCCTGCGGTCTGTAATGATTTCTGTGATTTTACTCTGTACTTATGCAGCACCTAGTACAATGCGGTCACAGTCACATTCCCTGCTGGATTTTCTAGGCACTGCTGTAATATAAATAAAGAAATTCTTTTTTCTTTCTTTGTGCTTCTTCTTTTTCTGTCTGTTGCCTCAAAAGACTCTCCCCACAAAAGATAAATATGAGCCTGAACCACAATACCAAATCTAAACCATCACCATGGAAACATTGGAGAAGTTTGGATCTGGATCTTTATAAATATTCAGCTACTCAGAAAAAACAAAATATAACACTGTGACGACATTGTCAGGACACCCAAAACTGTGAGCCACTGCATTACCACTCTGCCTAAGCAGCTTTGCTACTGCTAAGTTGTGTGTCTGCTCCCTGACACTCCAGCCTGTCTGCCTTGCCAGCAAACTCTTCGAGACTGTCAGTCTAAACCTTGCTTTGCAGGTAACAGTGAACCCCATTTCCCAAAGACATTTCTCTGTAGTGTCCAGTCTCTCTCACTGGACACTCACAGAAATTAAGAAAAAAGAAAAGGAGTACTTGTGGCACCTTAGAGACTAACCAATTTATTTGAGCATAAGCTTTCGTGAGCTACAGCTCACTTCATCGGACGCATACTGTGGAAAATACAGAAGATGTTTTTATACACACAAACCATGAAAAAATGGGTGTTTATAATGATTCAACCATTCCCAGTCTCTATTCAAGCCTATTTCCCCTTGTTTATTCCTTCCTCCCTCCCCCGCTCCGCCCCACTGTTCCTCAGACGTTCTTGTTAAACCCTGGATTTGTGCTGGAAATGGCCCACCTTGATTATCATACACATTGTAAGGAGAGTGATCACTTTAGATAAGCTATTACCAGCAGGAGAGTAGGGTAGGGGGAGAGAAAACCTTTTGTAGTGACAAACACCCATTTTTGCATGGTTTGTGTGTATAAAAACATCTTCTGTATTTTCCACAGTATGCGTCCGATGAAGTGAGCTGTAGCTCACGAAAGCTTATGCTCAAATACATTGGTTAGTCTCTAAGGTGCCACAAGTACTCCTTTTCTTTTTGCGAATACAGACTAACACGGCTGTTACTCTGAAACCTGTCACAGAAATTAAGGTTGCTGCTTCCAGACAGAGCACACATCAGCATGAAGTGAAGAGTAAATCTTCACCTAGTATACAGCACTGAGATGATTTTGTAATAAAACAAGTTTATTAATAAAGAAGAGAAATTTAAGTGATACTAAGCAAGATGAAAAGAAACAGGTATGGTTACAAATAAAACAAAACATGGTATCTAGTCACTAAAACTTAATTTTAGCAAGTTAAAAACTTTGCCTAAGCAATTTTCTACTTACATCAGGTTACCAGGATCCCTAGCCCTTCAGATTAGGGCAGTGGCTCTCAACCTATCCAGACTACTGTACCCCTTTCAGGAGCCTGATTTGTCTTGTGTAACTCCAAGTTTCACCTCACTTAAAAACTACTCGCTTACAAAATCAGACATAAAGATACAAAGCGTGTCACAGCACACTATTACTGAAACATTGCTTACTTTCTCATTTTTAACCTTATAATTATAAAATAAATCAGTTGGAATATAAATATTGTATTTACATTTCAGTGTATAGTATATAGAGCAATATAAATAAGTTATTGTCTGTATGAAATTTTTGTTTGCACTGACTTCGCTAGTGCTTTTTATGTAGCCTACTGTAAAACTAGGCAAATGTATAGCCGAGTTGATGTACCCCTGGAAGACCTCTGCATGCCCGCAGAGGTACACGTACCCCTTGTTGAGAACCATGGGATTAGGGGATTCAGCTTTCACAGGCTCACAGGATGCTGTTCCCTATGTCCCCTAAGTGGCGGATCACTAAAGGGTCTCTTTACTCTCCTTATATTACTCAGAGTCCATTGTCTCTGTCGCAAGAGAAGGCAGGCTTTCTGGGAGGCAGATTCTGTTCCCAGGAGTGATTGTTAAATGGTCTTCTACCCTGCTTGTTTAACTTGATGGCTTTGTTTACCTTATATGTAAAGGTTTCAGAGTAGCAGCCGTGTTAGTCTGTATCTGCAAAAAGAAAAGGAGTACTTGTGGCACCTTAGAGACTAACAAATTTATTTGAGCATAAGCTTTCGTGAGCTACAGCGCACTGCATCAGATGAAGTGAGCTGTAGCTCACGAAAGCTTATGCTCAGATAAATTTGTTAGTCTCTAAGGTGCCACAAGTACTTCTTTTCTTTTTGCTTATATGTAAAAGTACTTTCATTGTCCTCTGGCTTACGAAGCTTGACCCAGACAGATGAATCCCCATTCCTTTGTCTAAGCCAAACTCATTTATCAAGTCAGTCCCCCAAAACGAACATATTTCCAACACACATACATAACTCTTTACATACTATCTGTAAATACACCATATTGGTCACAATATTCATGACCACTATGCTACCAGTTTACATTGGATACATTACATGACACCTTTGAGGGATATAGTCAGACAACAACGTGTTGGGCAATGAGTATGTCAGGCCTGGGTGTGAGTTACAGTTTTGAGTGACCTCTGCCAGCTGGCACTGAGGAGCACCTGGGATCACACCTCTCCTCTTACAATACTGCAAGAGGTTCAGCCACTGGCTGAACTGTAGGCAGCAGGTCAAAACCCTCTTCCCTGACTGGGAGTGTAGTGGTCCCTCCTGGCCAGGCTCAGAGGGAGGCCACTCTGCCTCTCTGTGTCAGGCAGCCAAACCATCATTGATTAGTAGTCTATAGGCCCTGGCTCTCTGTGTGGGGCTGAGTAACTAGAAATCTTTAGCCTAGTCTCCTGGCTCTGGCAGACAACAAACACAGTCAAGGCCCACTGCCTCGTGTCTGGGGCAAGCCACAAACAAGGCTCAGCTCTTCCAGCCTAGGGTGAGTTGGCCACTACCCCAAGGTTGGGATTGGCAGCGGGGGACCTTGGCCCACCCTACTTCACCAGCTTTTAGATCAGGGCCTTAACAGTGGCGGGTGGTCTCACCACCGGTTCAGCAAGAATCCCACAAAAAATCCTGACTCACTTCCCGGCAGCACAACCGGACTAATGTCTGTTCCTCTGGACTACCTCCTACCACCGTCCATTGGCATGGCTCCATAGTCTGCGAGTCTTCAGTCTCTTCCAGGTAAACATCAGAGAGCAGTGCCAGCAGCTCTCTCCACACTCGGTCTTCTCCATGGGCAGGGCACTATACTGCTTGGCAGCAAGCCCAGAATCCTGCAGCAGGCTAGAGACATCTGGCTCCCACTTCACTGAGCTGAAGAGCCCGCCTCTTATACTTCTCGTCCCACCCCTCTGCTTCCAGCACAGGGGATGAAGCCAGCATGGCTCCTACCACCAAAAGGAGTACAGTGGTCCCTCCCGGTCAGGCTCAGAAGGAGAAAACTTGTTTCTCCCTTTGTTTGATCACAAACTTTAAAGCATACTATTAGTAGGTATCCATAACTCCTTATATAGTGTTAATACATACATTGCACAATGGTATTAATCACCAGTGTGTCATTAGTTTCATAAAAGATCTTACTTGACACACTTTTATACTACAAAATATTATATAGAGTCAGTTGATTCAATTGCTTATTCTTTGGGGTTCAGCCCCTTGGTTCTCCCTCTCAGGAGTCTGGATGCTAACTGTCACAAACACAAAGAAAGGCTAATAGAAACAGTGACTGGGATGTATCAAAACAAAAAAAATTTGCCCTTCATAATGCTTTTTATTAAGGAAATACAAAGTATTTCATACATGTTCTGTTGCTTTCTTTCCTTGTTCCGTATTGTTTTCATCTCATTCTTTTGTCATTCCTATTTCATCCCTATTAACCCTGGTATTCATCAGTAACGGCAAAGGCAAGGTTTATCTGCTTTTTTAGACTGGTTCCCACTTTCATTTGTGAGACACAAGAAGCTTAGCAATAATAAGTGTCAGCTGTTTCATCCTGTTCTCGCTGTTTCATCCTCTTCTCTCCCAATGTACTCATCTTACTTCGTTTCCTGGAGACATGCTACTTGTCACTTAGATCTCTGAAGCAATTGTTGACTGGGAGATCAATGAAATATAATGTGAAGAGATTACTGGAGAAATGGAAGAGCTAAATGTGATCTTAACTAATCATATCATGGGATGAGAATAATGACATGTGTCAAATTGAGATAGCTGAACAGTCAATAACAAAATACCATGACTCACAAGAACGTCAAATATATTTTTTCCACTGAGAACTGCACAAAAACACTATTTTGCAATACAATATTATTTAGTTCTTTTAAAGGGAAACATTGAGCCAGATTGTTATCTAATTTATACCAGTTTTGCATTGATATAATGCTGATGACATCAATGGAGTTATTTGATTTAGACAGATGTAAGTAAGATCAGAATCCATCCCAATATATATATTATGGGCCTGGTCCTATGAATTATTGGGCTACAAAGTAGCTATGAAATAGTATGAAGGAGCATGTGATTGGAGTGGGTTTTTACTTATTTCCCATACCATATATTAGCGGAGACTGCTCTCAATTGCATTTTAAATCAATCCTCAAAACAATATCAGCTCAGAGCTACATATACTTTCATAGGGTCATTCTGTCCTTGTAAGCTTTACGTGCTGCAATAGTATCTCAATGACTAGCCAGATTTTTTTTTCCAGAATTAATTTCAGTGGCAACTTGTAATGCCATGCTCTTGAGTCATTGGCAGTGTGGGGGTTGAACCTTGGACTTCTCAATTTAAATGCACAAACCTCTACTGTCTGAGCAAAAAGATTCAGCTGTGCTAGCCAAGGCTGCAGCAGGGCTCATCAAACTCTAGCTGTGGCCCAGGCACCAGCAGAGTGAGACACCATACCTTTGCTCCCTTTTCCTATCTATTTACTGCAGACAGTCTATGTTATAAATATAAAGGGAAGGGTAAACCCCTTTAAAATCCCTCCTGGCCAGAGGAAAAATCCTCTCACCTGTAAAGGGTTAAGAAGCTAAAGGTAACCTCGCTGGCACCTGACCAAAATGACCAATGAGGAGACAAGATACTTTCAAAAGCTGGGAGGAGGCAGAGAAACAAAGGGTCTGTGTCTGTCTGTATGCTGCTTTTGCCAGGGACAGAACAGGAATAGAGTCTTAGAACTTTTAGTAAGTAATCTAGCTACGTATGTGTTAGATTATGATTTCTTTAAATGGCTGAGAAAAGAACTGTGCTGAATAGAATGACTATCCCTGTCTGTGTATCTTTTTTGTAACTTAAGGTTTTGCCTAGAGGGATTCTCTATGTTTTTAATCTAATTACCCTGTAAGGTATCTACCATCTGGATTTTATAGAGGTGATTCCTTTACTTCTATTAAAAGTCTTCTGGTAAGAAAACTGAATGCTTTTTCATTGCCCTAAGATTCAAGGGTTTGGGTCTGTGGTCACCTATGCAAATTGGTGAGGATTTTTACCAAACCTTCCCCAGGAAGTGGGGTGCAAGGTTTGGGAGGATTTTGGGGGGAAAGATGTGTCTAAACTACGTTTCCCAGTAAACCCAGTTAGAGTTTGGTGGTGGCAGTGGAAATTCCAAGGGCAAAGGGTAAAATTAATTTGTACCTTGGGGAAGTTTTAACCTAAGCTGGTGAAAGTAAGCTTAGGAGGTTTTCATGCAGGTCCCCACATCTGTACCCTAGAGTTCAGAGTGGGGGAGGAACCTTGACAGTCTAGCATACCAGTTTACTGACAGGAACATTCACGCATACTACAAATATCAAGCAAATATTTCAGGATATTTGAAGAAAGCAAATTTCAACTTCATTATCACAAGCGCTGGCATAGGGTGTCTATCCTAGACAGATGACCAAAGATTAATGGCAGTCAGAGCCTACCTGCTTGCCCCTGGAGGGTAGACCAGGCCTAATTAATGATGAAATCCAAATAGGGAAGTGCTGGGTGGTATTATAAACAGAAGAAGTTTGGAGCAGAAGTGGGGGCTGTAAAGAGAAACTCTGCATTCATTCTCCTGATAGTAAAAACAACAACAAGGAGTCCTTGTGGCACCTTAGAAACTAACAAATTTATTTGGGCATAAGCTTTTGTGGGCTAAAACCCTGATAGTAAGAGCGAAGGCTACATAGGGAGGCCAGAAAGAGGCTGTGGGAAAGACCTTCTGACAGGCTGAGGTGGGAAGAAGTGTATGGAGGTAGCAGGAGGCAGATCTGAATATAGACACCCCTTGTCTGCTCATTACAGGGAGCCCAGATTTTTAAAGGTATTTAAGCATTGCTGCTTGGAGTTTTGCAACACCTAATAGATTTAAGAGCCTACTTCATTTTCTAAAAGGATGTAGGCACTTAAGAACCTAAATCCCATTGACAAATGCTGAGTGTAGCAACACCTAGCTACCTTTTTAAATTCTGGGCCTGTGTCCTAGGACTGAAACCCAGAGGAAAGGAAGGGGCTGGTTTCCCCTAACTGCCACTGGGGATGGTGGTGTGAAAAACCTGACCCCGCCCCTGAGATAAGAGGGATAAGGACTTTTGAAAGCCCTGGGATGAGAGGATGTAAGGAATATGGGGCCCACGATCAGGGGTGGAAAACCTGATGTAAGCATATCATCCAACACAACAAAAGTCCATCCCATTACCCAGGAAGGAGTGAAAACAAAACGTGACCTGGCTGGAGGACTGAGTCACGGAAAGAGGTAGACAACTGAGGGACCAAAGCAATCATTGCCAGGGGGCACTAGAGGAGAAAAGCCTGCTATGCCACACCCAGCCATGAGCCATCTGCCTGTGGTGAGTCTCCTCTTCTATACAAGCCTGCATTGTCCACCCATGTAAATCACTCTATGATTGAGAAATATGGTATCAGTCCATCAGATGTGAATTTACTCATTTGAATAGTCCCCTTAGCTCCAGTGGAACTATATCATAGAATAACAGAACTATAGAAATGTAGGGCTGAAAGGGACACCGAGACCATCTAGTGCAATGGCAAGGCAGGACCAATTATACCTAGACTATCCCTGAGAGGTGGTTTGATGGGGATTCCACAACCTGCATTAGAAGCCTATTCCAGAGCTTAACTACCCTTATAGTTAAAAGTTTTTCCCAATCTCTAATCTAAATCTCCCTTGCTGCACATTAAACCCATCACTTCTTGTCCTCCCTTCAGTGGCCATGGAGAACAATTGATCACTGGCCTCTTTGTAACAGCCCCTAACATATTTGAAGACTTATCAGGTGGGCCCCCCCTCAGTTTTCTTTTCTCAAGACTAAACATGCCCAGTTTTTTTAACCTTCCCCCTTAGGTCAGGGTTTCTAAACCTTTTATCCTGTAAGGGACCCTCAGAGCTGCCTGCCCCCTATTACTACAAGCAACCCCATCCAACAATCCCACTCATATTTCTCAAGCTCTACCTTAACACTAAGTAGGTTATTGGCCTCCCTAACTCCTACTGGGAAACAGGTTTCAGAGTAACAGCCGTGTTAGTCTGTATTCGCAAAAAGAGAAGGAGTACTTGTGGCACCTGAGAGACTAACCAATTTATTTGAGCATGAGCTTACTGTGCCCACATATCTATTCAGGGGACACCATCACAGGGCCTAATAACATCAGCCACACTATCAGAGGCTCGTTCACCTGCACATCCACCAATGTGATTTATGCCATCATATGCCAGCAATGCCCCTCGGCCATGTACATTGGTCAAACTGGACAGTCTCTACGTAAAAGAATAAATGGACACAAATCAGATGTCAAGAATTATAACATTCATAAACCAGTCGGAGAACACTTCAATCTCTCTGGTCATGCAATCACAAGACATGAAGGTCGCTATCTTAAAACAAAAAAACTTCAAATCTAGACTCCAGCGAGAAACTGCTGAATTGGAATTCATTTGCAAATTGGATACTATTAATTTAGGCTTAAATAGAGACTGGGAGTGGCTAAGTCATTATGCAAGGTAGCCTATTTCCCCTTGTTTTTTCCTACCCCCCCCCCCCCCAGACGTTCTGGTTAAACTTGGATTTAAACTTGGAGAGTGGTCAGTTTGGATGAGCTATTGCCAGCAGGAGAGTGAGCTTGTGTGTGTGTGTCCCCAGGAAAAAAAAAAGGGGGGGGGGGTGAGAGAGCCTGGATTTGTGCTGGACATGGCCCACCTTGATTACCATGCACATTGTAGGGAGAGTGGTCACTTTGGATGAGCTATTACCAGCAGGAGAGTGAGTTTGTGTGTGTGGTTTTTGGAGGGGGGTGAGGGGGTGAGAGAACCTGGATTTGTGCAGGAAATGGCCCACCTTGATTATCATGCACATTGTGAAGAGAGTTGTCACTTTGGATGGGCTATTACCAGCAGGAGAGTGAGTTTGTGTGTGGAGGGGGTGGAGGGTGAGAAAACCTGGATTTGTGCTGGAAATGGCCCAACTTGATGATCACTTTAGATAAGCTATTACCAGCAGGACAGTGGGGTGGGAGGAGGTATTGTTTCATGATCTCTGTGTGTATATAATGTCTGCTGCAGTTTCCACGGTATGCATCCGATGAAGTGAGCTGTAGCTCACGAAAGCTCATGCTCAAATAAATTGGTTAGTCTCTAAGATGCCACAAGTACTCCTTTTCTTCTTACTGAGAAACAGTTTCAGATGAAGAGTCCTCTGATGAAAACTTGGAAATTGTTTAAGCCACCTTGCTCAGATTGCTAATTTTGACAGTACATCCGTGTGGTAGGGTTGATGAACCTCACACAAGACTTCGCAAGGAAAGGGTTAAACTCCCCTTTCCCAGCCATAACCCCATCCACTCCAGAAATGTGTAGGAGGTGGGGAGAGAAGGAGAAATCAGCAGATGAGAACTTGGAGTTTATGACTCCCTAGGCTTTTCTGTTTTGGGACTATTAAGTTGTGCTCTGCTGGTGTGTGCCCTACAAAATTCACTGCGCTTGTTCCTTACCTAATGGGAATAGCAGCTCCATTGGCTAACTCCTCTCATTTAGGCTAAATTATAGGTATGGGAAACCTTCAGCACAAGGAATGGGTGGTGAATGGATAAAGCTGCTACCCTTCAGGATTTTGAGGGAAAGCCTTTTAAATAGAAACCTTTCTAGCAGTGAGTCTGAGAGACACCCCTGGTCTTTGGATCCGGCTCTGCACTATGGTTCAGGCTCATCCGTACTTTTCCCTTTTTGGGATTGTTTGGGGTTATGAATTACTCAAACTACATTATTGTTAACCATCATCTCATTAAAAAGTCAAATACAAAAGGCCCTAATTTACTCCATATCTAGTCAATGACTGAACAGCTTCATGAAAATTTGCTTCAGATGCAGCACAATCAAATGCAATTTACAAATCATTCTGAAGATGAGAATTCTGTGCATAATAATAGAAGTGGTCCCAAACAAGAACAATTTCTCAGCAACCTTCTCCCCTGAACTCTCAGAGATCAGATAAAATGGGGCCTGGACCTAAAGCATCCTTGCAAAAACACCTAATCACCACTGTTGCTCCTTTTTATTGAGCATTCCTATGAAATCTTTGGTTCAGCTTTGTAGTAGATTTTACTAAATCAGCATTTCTGTGGTCACACACCTCTGTGTTAAGGTACCACTCAATCACTAGTTATGTACATGACAGGAAAATGTGTTTCCCTCTCAAGCATGGCCTACAAGGGTCTGTGAGGGCCAGGGCCGGCTCCAGCTTTTTTGCCGCCCCAAGTGGCGAAGAAAAAGAAAAACCTGACTGAACTGCCGCTGAATTGCCACGGAAGAGGAAGAGAGGGAATGAAGGACCTACAGCTGAATTGCCGCCAAAGACCCAGACGTGCCGCCCCAATAACTCACGGAGTGCCGCCCCTTTCTGTTGGCTGCCCCAGGCACCTGCTTCCTTCGCTGGTGCCTGGAGCCGGCCCTGGTGAGGGCATTTATCAGGCATACTCTGCCCTGGGAGGTATGGGCACCTTAACATCCTCTTCTCAAGGAAAACACAGTCAGACTGGGCTACCTTCAAGACAGTCCTCCAGATGCTAGAAGGGCCAGGAGCAAACACTGACCAATCAGGAGCCAGCAAGACATTAAAAAAAAAGACATAAACAAGACAAATAAATTGAAACACAAAGATAGGTCAGTTATGAAGCAAAATTATGTATTGCTAGTTTTAAGTTACCATTTAAAAAGGCTGAATAACATCCTAGTAGGACTAAAACAGAATCATAATATTAAATAGAAGTGGCCCCAAACAAGAGCAAGCCCGTTAAGAAGGCTTGCCTACTACTGCTCAGTAGCAGAGCTGGGTGAGTGGCACTGGATCAGTGCCACTGGAACAATTTGTATAGTGGGGGTACAGAAAGCCATTGAACCAAACTTTAAACCCTGTATATAATGGAAACCACTTCAAGCCAGGGGGTGAGGCAGCATCCTCAGCACCCCTAGTTCCAGCACCTATGGCTAGCATGACCAAGTGTCCGGTTTTTGACCGGAATACCCACTCAAAAAGGGATCCTGGAGGCTCCAGTCAGCACCGCTGACCGGGCCATTGACTGTCCGGTTGGCAGCACTGCACTGTGGGGCTAGCAGGCTCCCTGCTAACCTCTGTGCCATGCAGCTCCCGGGAAGCAGCTGGCATGTCCCCTCTCCAGCTCCTACACATAGGGGCAGCCAGGAGACTCTGCATTCTGCCCCCGCCCCAAGTGCCCCCACCCCCGCAGCTCCTATTGGCTGGGAACCAGGCCCCAACTCCCTACCCCTGCCCCAGACCTGATCCCTCTCCCACCCTCCAAACCCCTCGATCCCAGCCCAGAGCACCCTCTTGCACCCCAAACCCATCCCCACCCCAGAGCACACACCCCAGCAGGAGACCGCACCCCCTCCAACCGCCTGCCCCAGCCCTGATTTCCCTCTCACCCTCCAAACCCTGCAGTCCCAGCCTGAAGCACCCTCCTACACCCCAAACCCCTCATCCCCAGCCCCACCACAGAGTCTGCAGCCCCAGCCAGAGCCCTTATACCCCCCTGCGCCCCAACCCCCTGTCCCAGCTTGGAGCCCCCTTCTGTTCTCTGAACCCCTCAGTCCCAGCCTGGAGCACCCTCCTACACTCCAAACCCCTCATCCCTGGCCTCACCCCAGAGTCCGCACTCCCAGCCGGAGCCCTCATCCGCTCCCGCACTCCAGTACCCTGAGCCAGCCTAGTGAAAATGAGGCGAGTGAGTGAGTGAGTCTGGGGAGAGCGAGTGAGTGGGGGTGGGGCCTCGGAAAAGGGGTGGGGCAAGGGTGTTCGGTTTTATGCAAGTAGAAAGTTGGCAACCCTACCGATGGCTGGGATTGAGGAGGAAGTCCTTGTGCCAGCCCAAACCCTAGGGCCTGGCCTTCAAGTACTGCAACTAAGTGCTTGCCTTTGAATTTTGTTTCTTTATTTAAAGACGCAGACAGCCAAATTCTGAGTTTTGTTACTTAACTGTTTAGAAAATGTTGCTGAATTTAGGTCACAGGCCACCCTGTGCCAAGCAAGCAGCCAAATGTCTAGATTAAGGCAGGGGAGGCCTTCAGTACCACACTTTGCCCTACAGGGGGTACCATGGAGCAGCCTCTGCCAAAGGGTTTCATTTCTAAAGGTTTTTTTTTTTCTGTCACGCATACTTGATTTACAAATACTCCCAGTTTGTTATCAAAGTGACAGTCACCTAGGTTATGTGTGTCAGTACTTTAGTAGATTGCAAATTAAGAATGCAATTTAGCAACCACTCTGCACTAAACTGACTCAGAAATGGAGGATGTAGTGGGGGTGAATATATACAGCATCTTGAAAGACTTACGATCCACTACTTTCTACTCACCTAACTCCAACAAATAATAATGGCGTGGAAACACCTACAGTGTGCTTATCTCTGTTCAAAGTACTAAAGAAGATGTAGTTCTTGCCCCCAGGAGGTTTACTAAATAGCTGAAGAATCTAATTCACAATTTAGATCTAAATGCATTTACCAGGAAATTATTCAGAAGTAGGAATGTACCATATAGATAGTAGATATGTAGTGAAACAAATATTATAGCAGTTATACAGTCAGACCTGTCCCCCTAAGTGGGGGGGAGGCAGGAAGAGGTTGGAAAGTGATAGAATCCAAGCATATTACTTCAAACTCCCACTCTAACCAAATTGATCGTTGGTTAAGTATATGTTTCTGTATTTTTGTTTTATTTGAAGTGGGAGAAGGAGGAAATGGGAAGGTATGAAGTAATGTGACATAAAACCAAAGGACTTGATAAGACACAGAGTAGACTGATAGAGAAGGGAAGATCTGTGAAGGACAAAAAACTTGAATATGTGGAAAAGGAGAAGCTAGTGGAGGGTTTCACCATAAGAATGGGCAGGGAAGATGCCATTGCATGAGGCAGTGTTTTGGATGGCTGAAGAAGTTGAGAGGGAGACCACCGAAAAGTAGATTGAAAGATGGTCGGGATGGGAGATGAGGAGGGCCTGGATGAGAGTTTTAGCTCTATGGACAACCCACAGGGTCCCAGAACCTGGGCTCTAGCCCAAACCCAGAAGTCTACACAGCAATGAAACAGCCCCACAGCCCGAGACCCAATTGGCTGGCACGGGCCAGCTGCACATTTTTCTTCACTGTGTAGACATACTCTCAGGAGCCAGAGGAGAGCAGGAAACAGGATGGGGAAGCTCAGGAAACTGCAGCATGAAAAAGGCTCATGCAGAGAAGACCCTGCCACCAGGGCAGTTTGGGTCTACAGAGAGTAAAGAAAGTGCAACCCAGGTCCAGGAAGAAGAGGTGGGGATGCCCTACCCATGGGGAAAGGGAGACATTGAACTGGGACCAATGTGTGTCATGACTCCAGAAGGTATTTTAATTACCTTTGGATTGCAATGTGGAGTCCAAGAAGGAAAACTGAGGCAGGGTGCTGCAGTGCAGACTGACTTCTGGGTAAAAGGGGGCACTCAGATGGCAGTCAGCCTGTTAAATTAACACCAAAACCTCTGAGAATTGCTAGTCTACATGGATTCCTAGGAGTCACAACAATAACAGAACTTTTGTTACTACTTTTAAATTCTTACTCAAGGGCGGGGAGGGTGGAAGGGGTTGTAATGATTAGTGTAAACAGCAGCTCCGCCAAAGGTGGTGCTGTATCTTTATCATAATGCTAAATTATTGTCTTGTCTTGATATTATGTTGTATTTGACAGAGGGAGGTGGTTGTAGGAAGCTTTAGTCCAGCCTGTGTATGCTGGAGTTGTTACTTGCAGTGTCATAATAAATCCTTTGATTCCTATAAGCGAGTATTACAATACCCCTCATATAAACAGACAAAATTGCTTATAAGCTGCATTTTGCATCAGTGGTGCTCACCCCTGCATAAAAGAAGGGTGGCTGCACCAGAGCAAATTGCTGCTTTGCCTGTCTACTCTTGGGGATTGCACCAATGCAGCTACATCAGCGGCTGGCCACTGATAGCTGTAATTTAGGCCATTTGGCTACTCTGTTTCTCTTCAGACTAGACAAGGCCTAAGGCACTCAAGTGTTAAACAGCTGTAAGGAGGGCACCTAAGTGAACCTCTAGCTGGCAAGCTGAAATGGTGGGTTGGGAAGGAAATAACCATTTCAAAATATTTAAAAGGGCTGCATTGTACACAAGGGAAACTTTAGCATACACCAGCAGGGTCTGCATGGGCCAATTAATGCTCAACATGGTAGTGTACTTTAGAAATCATGCCCCCATGATGTGCATTATCCCACCACGTAGACAAGCCCTTAATTTGTGCTCATGCGCTACCAAAGTTAGGACCCAGTCCTGCAGCACTTCCTTACACAAATAGCTCTTCTTCACACCAGTGTTCCCAGAGATGTTATATGAGTACAGGCTACTCATGTGAAGAAGGATTCCAGATTAAGACCCATATTTATGTCTCTAAATCTCACACAGATACAAGTAGGTGAAACTTTTTGAGGGGGGGCAGGAGGGGAAGCTATTCAAAACAAAAACTTGGGGGGGGTTTTGCAGGTAGTTTTGTTCAAAAATAGATAACACCCACAATCTTCAATCTGTACAAAAGAACAGAGCCTAAGTAAAAGCGTCACAATATGCTAGCCCATGACAGTTCATATATACCTTATGATGGCAAAGTGCTCAGTGAAATCTGAGTTTGATTTAATTAGAGTCTTGCCTGTATCTTTCAGTCTGCATCTACTTATTCCTCATTTGCCACCCTGGTATCTGCACACTTAAGGGCTGCAGGATCAGACCATTAATGAACCCAATACCACCTGCACAAGTGCCTGTTGGATTGTACCTGGGAAAGACCATCTTCCCCAGTTTGGTTTCTGGAACCTACCTCTTCCTCTACAAAAAGGAGAAAGACTGAAATGCAAGAAGTTTTGTGGAGAATAGCCACTCACTCCAGCCATGGTACCTGCTGGGAAATAAAGTTTATTTTTATAGAAAAAGCAGCTTTTGGAAGAAATTCCAGGAGCCAAACTGAGTGTGAAAACTTATACTATATACACAAGAGCGGTAATTTTATGAATGGGACCCTAAATTCTTTTCAGATCTCATCTTAGTAGAATTATGCAGATTTGGTGCCCCCTGCTGTCCCTTCTTTTGCCATCTGAGCTGTCAACTGAAAGTATGTATAAGCACTGCAGATGTGAAAGTGTGTAAAACACCTCAATAAGACAGATTGGGCAGCCTGTACAAAAGGACACATTTAAACCAGAATTTTACTCCACAGCAGGTCTATGGAAGGGGCAGAGCCCTGGAGAGGCAGATAAAAATATAAAAAGCTATATCATGATAGAATAAGAACCAAAGAAAAATAATGTAAGTGTCCATTGCCAAGGGACGCTGCATAGCGGCCTGAGCCTCTGGTTTGCAAAAATCTAGAAATCTAAAAATCTCTCTGGAACTACAGTTTCAAATCTCAGCAGGATCACCTCAGGCCTGCATTCTTCTGAGGTAGCATAACGCGCAAGCTCTGCATGCTACACTGGCTCTTCATTCAATACTGGATCCAGCTTAAGGTCCTGGCCCTCATCTTCAAAACCAAGCAAGGTCCAAATACCTTCTTATTTGTATGATGGTAGAACCTAAAGGCCCCAAGAGATTGCAAGCAAAGTATTTTTGATGAAAGGTGTCCATCTACAAAATTTCCTGTTGCTAGAGAGCAGGATGATTCCATGTCTTTTATTCTTTGAAAGAGGCAAGACATGGCATTTCTTGCATGGGCCTTTGTTTAACACAAGAAGCAATAAACTAATCAGTTAGTTTTCTTTCTCCCTTTGGTATCTTTGTCTACAGATTACCAAAAGAATAAAATCTCCATTGAACAGACGACACTGACGCATTTAAAATCTTGTATCTGGTGCCTACACGCCATGGTGATTGGCATCCTGGAACTATGTAGATCAATTTAGGAAGACCTTTTCTTGACTCATAGATGGCTAAAAAAATCCAATTCTTGATTTACAGGCTTTCCCACAAGTCAGTCCAGGAAACGTACTTGTGTTTTCTAGCTGAAACCTCCTGTGCTCTCCAATTGCAAATTAACCACTCCTCTTGTTGACTAACATACCTCAGTTCAGAAATCCCTGCACTGGGTGTAATTCTGATTCAAATTGGTTTGTTAGCAGCTATAGCTTTGCATGTGCTAATATTCATATCCCAGTGAGCAAGACTCTTTCAGGACACGTTTGTATCTCCTTGTAGAAGGAGCTAGAGTGAAAACGGTCATTTTGGTGCTATTAAAATATTGTAGTGAACTTGTCAATAGATGGTTTTGTTGGGACAAAATCCTTCAAGTATCCAAATTCAAGTCTGAAAGAGGACTGGTAGGGCTCAACTTCACAACACATCACTGGTTGTTCTGGGGTGGTTTGATGGTGCCTGACTGATGAACATGAGGAGTTCAATGTTCATTATTTCTGGGATCTGGGAAGGGTTTTGCCACTTTCAAAAAAAGAGCCAGATCCATGACCTTATCAGGCTGATCAAAAGGAACAGCGTGGTCTCTATTACAGGCAGCTTTAGACTGGCCATGGTTTCTGGTGCTTGTTAAATACTAAGGTTTCAAGAACCATTTTCAAGGTGCAGGCTTGGAAGCCCAGTGTCCTATGGAGTTGGTATGATTTATATTTAAATTACTGGCACAGCATTAAAGAAGATACAGCAACAATAGCGGTTCTCCCCCATCCTCTCCAGGAGAGGTATTTTGTATCTCCAGGTGCATAGTTTTATTCCTCAACACTCAAGATATCATGCAGAATGAATCTGGCCTGTTCTCTCTCAATGCTGCATATAGGTAATAAATCAACTTGGTTTTTGTTTCTGTTATATATGTTAGTTTACTTGATGCAACAGCAGCCTTGGCTCTGGAGGCTGGTTTGGATTTTCCTTTCTATCTCCTCTAACAGCTGTGTACATCAACAGTCTGCCTCCTGTTGCCTCTTCTTGTGGGAAGATCTTTTCTAAACAGTTTCACATACAGCCATGCCAAGGGTTGTGTGAGAAGATTAAAAGGGTGGAGCCATCTGTTCTGGTCTCTCTGCAGGGCAATGTAGCTCACCCTGTTGCTATGCTCTGGAGGCGGCTGCTGGCAGTCTCTCCTTGCTTCTTGTATTTGCTCCCCTTTTTCACCTTTATTTTCCCCCTGAATGACTTCACAGCCAATGAGTGCCTTGAGTGTCCAGTAATTGCAGGAGCAGTCCCTGACGGTCAGAAGGGTGATGTTCTAGTGGGTGGGATAACAGTAATTTTGGAAGTGAAGAGACTCTTTAATCCACTATTGAAATTAACATGAGCACAGGTGGCCCAGTTTATGTCTTTGAAGGGAGAGGGGTCCAGGAGGAAATGAAAAGGACTAGTAATCACCAGATCTTAGGGCACAAGCTAATCAACAGTAATACAGTATCGCAGAAATATATGCACTATGTGAGATCTTTATCGGAAGCATCTGGCACTGACCACTGTCAGAAAGGTTGCACGGATCATTGGTCTCTCCAGTATGGCAATGACAAGCAGATTCGTTTTCAGTAATTGCACACCAGGCACTACCGCCCAAGATACTTTGCAGGAGACAGTACAGTATACATGCGGGTACCGACACCTCACACTATCTTCCTCCAAAATGTAGATTTCCTTCGCTCTCCTAAGAAGAAAAGGAGTACTTGTGGCACCTTAGAGACTAACAAATTGATTTGAGCTGTAGCTCACGAAAGCTCATGCTCAAATAAATTGGTTAGTCTCTAAGGTGCCACAAGTACTCCTTTTCTTTTTGCGAATACAGACTAACACGGCTGCTACTCTAAAACCTTCACTCTCCTATACACTCTTCCCCAGGTAGATATTGACACACACATCCCTTGAACTCACACACACTCCTTCCCCTTCCCCAGCACATTCTCACCCATATTAAATCAATCAGTCAGACACGCTCCCTCTAGAACACATCCACCTATCCTCACCGGTATACATGTACCAACAAAGGCAACAAACACACACTCATACAAATGTTCACACATTCTGAGAGTCTTTTAAAAGAACTTTTCTTCAAAAATTTAGCTTTTGTACTGGAGCGCTGGGAACACACTCCTAGAATAGAGAGCAGGAAGTGGAGCAGCACAAGTAAAACAAACACCATGAAATTTATTGTAGCAATCCTCCCAAGCTGGGACTGGGATCTTCCTGTCACCTAAGGCCTTCTTCATGCTGGCTAACGAATGAGTTGTAAACACATTGGCAGACAAATCGGTTTCTGACATGAGTTGTCCAGCCTGTGTTGGACCAAAGATAAACTTTGTTAAACTCATGTTTTAAAAAAAAACCACAAACGTGTGAGTCTAGATTTAATAGAGCTATTTTAAACATTAAAAAAAAAAAAGAGAGAAACAATTATGACCATAAGCCAGAACTATATTGTACTAGAACATTCAGTCTTTCATTTACATACAAAATAGGTAACACAGGACTGCTAAGCAGAAAGTAATATTTCTACACCAAATACCCATGTTTCTACTGCACCATCTAATTCTGGGCCCATCAGTATAGAATAAGATTGTACCATGTACCTATGAACAACAATACAGTACTACGTACTATATATATCTTTGTAGAACAATGTTGTACCAAAGTGTCTGTATTCTTACCCACCCCAAAAACAACAACAAAAACTGTCTAACAAAGGAGTTAAGTGTGCTAAGTGATAATGTACTTCCTTCTTACAACATTTACAAAATCCAAGCATTTAATAGCAACAAAATGAACAGTTAATAACAGCAAAATCCCTATGCTGCCTACACAATAAGCAAACACATTCTTATCAAGTGTAAAGAAATGCATATTCCATCACCACAGCTTTAAGTCTAACCCATGGGAAGTTATTTTATTACCTTGATTTTAATATCTAAATATCTTAATTGTAGCAGCTAATTTTTTAAGTGATGTTAAATGTTAAACCATCCGTTATTTATCAACTAACAGTAGAACTTTGGGGGGAAATACTTGAAATTGAGAATAATGCTGTATATATGATTCAACCAAAAAAATGCAAAACATTATTGGTTTATGGTAACATACATATATCTGAGTGTATATTTGAGGCTGATCAATATGGATCATTAACGTCTAAATTTTCAATGGTCATGTTACCTTTTCAAAAGGATTGTGTGTTTCAAAAGGATTGTTTATATTTTGAAGTTACTCATGTAATACAGTTTACAGTTAACTGGATCACAGTTAAGGTTGTGGCATTACATTAAGGAATTTGAGGAGAATACAGTAATGTATTTATTATGTTGGCAGTGTAAGAGTTATAATGTCTTTAACTATTAATTTCCTTGCTAATAAGGGAATGGATTTTGTAAGTGATTAAATATGTTACTCTTGTCATTCAGCAACCTCCCCCGGCCCCCTTTTTTAAGCAAAGTTTGTTTTTTGAATTGTCTGGGGTTATTTTATTAAATATGTTTCCTCTCCTGACCTCCCCGCACACCATTTGTTTAGGTAAAAGAAGATACTGGGGTGAAATCCTAACCCCATTAAAGCCAATGGGATTTTTGCCATGGACTTCAATGGGACCAGGATTTCAACATTAGTTTTTAAATAAACGGGATGGATGGGTCAACCAGATTATATAAAGGAGTGAGCAGTGGTGGTCAACTGAATAATGGATCCTGCACGGCCCTGTCTTGCTCCATACACACATGCCAAAATGCACACATTCACTAGCACAGTTTACCTTCCTCCTGAACATTAGTAACACGTTCTTAAAAAAACCCACCCATTGAACATCGAGACCCAGGGAGTGTGTTTCTTGAGGATTGCTATGCTCCTTGGTTATTGGCAGAAATTCAAAACCCAAGTGAGTTTAACTCTACTGAGAAATTCAATATATAACCTCAAAGTGCCCTGTTGGGAATACCTTGTTGCTCTCATGAAACTGAATTCACTAGTCCGGAAGAAGACATGGGCTGCCTTCTACTCCCTCTCCCTGGGGCTGATCCTGCACCACTGGGATTTTTAGTATAGACTTCAATGACATCAGACTCATGTCTGCGGTGTGTGTCTATGCTCCACTACTTTCTTCATCTCATTTGCTGTTTTCCATCTGCATGCTTTTTCTGAATCACCCCTTACACTGAGCACAGCCTTCCAATTAATGTTCACCTCCCTATCTTTCTCTTTTTAAGAAACTCCAGAAAACCAGCATCCGTCATGAAGATTCCCAATATAATACCCACGTGCCATTTGGTTCACTGCTATTACATTTAAAGCATATCTGGCAAGGATTCTTCTCTTTGTTTAACACAGTTCACCTATAGTAAAGCATTGTACACAAACCTATGTGGTTATATATGAATAATAAGCTTAGATTTCTGTATTCACTGGGTACTATCAACATGCATATGATGCTACTGACAAACTTCTGTCCAGTGCTCTAAAGCCACATAGTAATCAGACACGGTATATACTTTATACTATCATAATTTATAAAGTAAGTATGATATATATTAACACAGTATATAAGGCAGTCATTCTTGATGTTTGCATGGTTGGATGTGAATGCTTCCTGGGCTACTAATAATCACACTGTGCACTTTTGTAGAACATCCCATCTGAATTTCTCAGAGGAACTTGACAAACATTAACTAATTCTCAACATCCCTGTGAGGTAATTGTCATCCCCCAACATATAGAAATTGAGGCAGGAGATGGTGAAGGGACTTGCCCAAAGTCACACAGTGAGTGGCAGTGCCAGGAACAGAACCCAAGCCTCCTAGTCTTACAGGCTTCTGAGCTAATCTCTAACCATTAGGAATGAAAGGACCTGCCACATGTCTTAGTGGCAAGGTAATTTTCAGTATTTTTCCAATTATTTCTTTGAGTTGGCTTGTGACATACAAGTACGTACAAGCAGACACATAGGATTTTTTGAATATTTGTTAAGTGTTAATATTTTACAGGGGTGAACTAAATTAACAACATTCCTAGCAACAAAGTTTATTTACACTGAATAGAATCATTCCTCATACAGGGAGTCCTACTCTCAAAAATATAATTTAAAATAGTTAAAACTCAGTATTTTAAATAAGGTTCTTTAAGGCTGTACTACCTTATGGTTCTGCAAATGACCACTAGGTGTCAGAGTTATCAACAGTATACTCTGCACTTGCAAGATTTTCCCAGCTCCCATCAGTTTATATTTCATTTTAGAGCCAGACATAAACATTAGAGATGGAAAAAATCATATAAGATCATAAATACCTTAACTCTGCAAGGGTAGGATTAGTAAAGGAGATATCAGTTACCGTTGAAGTAGCATGTGGACTGTGGTCCTCCAATGCTCAACAGAAAAAGTGTTAAAAATTTTGCATACAAGTAAGAGTTTCTTAAACTGTGTCTCGGAAAGCCATTTTCATTGCTGGTATGGAATAAGGTGATTCTAAGCTTCATGGATTCAGAGACTAATTCCCACAGGCCTCCTTTTTTTAAGCATTCTTTGAAAGGAGGGTCTTTAAATTTCTTTAAATTTTTGAAGAAAACAGTTTAATTAGAAGAGAATGTAAAAGTTTGGGGAAGGGGAGATGGGCCAGATTAAGACATAGGCACTATAAACCCAGGACTACAGCCCCTGTTCCTGAAGTCATGTGATTGTCAGAGTCTGAGATTTCATTCAAATTGTTGCTTTAAAAGTAAATTTCTAGTTCACATGGTAGCAAAGAAAATATTGAAAATGTGACGAGCGTTCCCAGTGCAGCAATGGCTGCCCAAGTCTGCAGACAGTCTGAAACAGTATCTCTAAGAGATCTGAACTGTCCCAGGCATCACAACGGGGTATTAGCTCCCAGGCTTACTGCTGTGGTGCAAGCTGCCATCATCATCCCAGCAGAGGACTCTGTACCAGGAGGAGAATGCAGTGGGCCTGGCCCACCCACACAAGGATATGCAATCCAGTTGCCGCTGTAAACACTTTGCTGTTGTACACACACTAGCTGCCAAGTTGTGTGCAACTCCATGTGTGACAATGTATGCCAATTATTTGCAGCAATATAAAATAGCTTATTAAATCATTTGCAAGTAATCACAGACTGCAACTTAGGATCTATACACCCTTCAACAAGTACTTGTGGGGATAGGACACAGAGCTGCACAAACCTGGCAGCTGAGGCTCAGGCAGGTAGGGGGTGGGTATCCTGCTGTGATATGATAGGTGGGGTCAGTCTGGTAGGTGGCTGGGTGCTGCCTAGGGTTGGGGTGCTGTTGGTGAGTTTGGGGATGGGCGCTAGGGGTTGGGAATCTGGATGAGGGTCTCTGACAGGTAGCAGAAGCTCTAAGGGTTTGGCTGGGAGGCAGGCATCTGAGGGCTGGCTAGAGGAACCTGTAGTAGGTGACTTCTGGGAACTCTTCTGGCTCTATCAATCTGTTTCTTCACTTCCACAGGTGGGTACTGTGGTTGTAAGAATGCTTGATAGAGATCTTGTAGGTGTTTGTCTCTGTCCCAGAAGTCACCTACTACAGGACAGGCCTAATAAAGAAAATAACAGAACACCACTAACCGTCACCTTCAGCCCCCAACTAAAACCCCTCCAACACATTATTAAGAATCTACAACCTATCCTGAAGGATGACCCAACACTCTCACAAATCTTGGGAGACAGGCCAGTCCTTTGCCTACAGACAGCCCCCGAACCTGAAGCAAATACTCACCAGCAACCACATACCACACAACAGAACCACTAACCCAGGAACCTACCCTTGCAACAAAGCCCGTTGCCAACTGTGCCCACATATCTATTCAGGGGACACCATCACAGGGCCTAATAACATCAGCCACACTATCAGAGGCTCGTTCACCTGCACATCCACCAATGTGATATATGCCATCATGTGCCAGCAATGCCCCGCTGCCATGTACATTGGTCAAACTGGACAGTCTCTACGTAAAAGAATAAATGGACACAAATCAG
This sequence comes from Eretmochelys imbricata, assembly GCF_965152235.1. Taxonomy (NCBI): domain Eukaryota; kingdom Metazoa; phylum Chordata; order Testudines; family Cheloniidae; genus Eretmochelys; species Eretmochelys imbricata. The sequence goes on from NC_135574.1 coordinate 159,055,155, forward strand.
ATGTCAAGAATTATAACATTCATAAACCAGTCGGAGAACACTTCAATCTCTCTGGTCATGCGATTACAGACATGAAAGTTGCTATATTACAACAAAAAAACTTCAAATTCAGACTCCACTGAGAAACTGTTTAATTGGAATTCATTTGCAAATTGGATACAATTAACTTAGGCTTAAATAGAGACTGGGAGTGGCTAAGTCATTATGCAAGGTAACCTATTTCCCCTTGTTTTTCCCTAACCGCCCCCCCCCCCCCAAGACGTTCTTGTTAAATCCTGGATTTGTGCTGGAAATGGCCCACCTTGATTATCATACACATTGTAAGGAGAATGATCACTTTACATAAGCTATTACCAGCAGGAGAGTGGGGTGGGAGGAGGTATTTTTTCATGCTTTGTGTGTATATAAAAAGATCTTCTACACTTTCCACAGTATGCATCCGATTAAGTGAGCTGTAGCTCACGAAAGCTTATGCTCAAATAAATTGGTTAGTCTCTAAGGTGCCACAAGTACTCCTGTTCTTTTTGTGAATACAGACTAACACGGCTGTTACTCTGAAACCTCTCCATCCCTGGCAATTTTTAAATCAAGATTGGATGTTTTCCTAAAAAACATGCTCCTGTTCAAACAGGAATTAATTCAAGGAAGTTCTGTGGCCTGTATTGTACAGGAGGTCAGACTAGATGATCACAACAATCTCTTCTGGCATTATAATTTCCAAGTCTCCTATGCTGAAAATCTTATTAGCAAAAATAGCGGGGATTACCAGAATGTAGCTTGCAATTTGAAAGCTGTACTTTCATTCACTATGTTGCTGGTCCCCCTTGCCCTCCCCTCTATACAGTGCCTCCATAATTTTCTAGAGTAGACCGCTTATAATACAAACTATGGTCATTAACACCGTAGTGAGAATCAGGAGTGATTCCTCTGAAATCAATAGGTAGAACATCAACAGCCAGTGAGACAGGATTTGCGTATGAAACAACCGCTCTGAGACCCCATGTGAAGGGGTTCACTCACTGCAGGAGCGCCTCCTTGTGGCCAGGCATGGCATACTGTCTCTCTCCCTGTATAGCACCCTCTGACTATGACTGCTCTGTCACTACAGTGGTCTCTCTTCCCGAAACTCAGCCCTCTGGGCAGATTTAGCCTTCCCCTTCCAGAGTAATCGAAAGTCCAACATAAAAGAATCCAATGTCCCCACAAGACTGTCTTTGGACCTAACTCTGCACCCCTGGTCCTCACACCCTTCCCTCAGGGCTTTCCAATGTCCTTGTCCCTTTATCCAGACTCATGCCACCTTGCCAGGAGCGGAAACGGGACCCCAGGTCCCCCCGTACACTGGGTTCCAGCCCAGGGACGGTATAACCAGCCGCTAGGGTCTGCACAGTGCCACTCCTTGCTGCTGTTTCTAATTGACCCTTTTAGTGCTAAAGCCAATTGCCTGAAGCCCCCTTTAGTCACTGACTAAGCAACATCCCAGATGGAAATAGAACTTTTGGAAGATGACAGATTGAAATCTGTTCAGAAGACAGAGGGACCCTTAATTTCCGGAAAACTGGACCAAATACCCCAACATCGGAGGTGCAGCCCTAAAATAAATCTCGATTTTACCTCAACCTATCTTTGTAAATCTGTTCTCTTGACACTCAAACATGGGGAATCCAATCAGTGATAGATTTTGACAGACAGCCACTTAAGAGAACTGCTGCGTGTGAGCACAACTGAACACAAACCAAACTTCATGGGAATTGTTGAAAGCTAAGATTGTCAGAAGTCCCACTAAGTAAAAGGTTAAGACAAGTTGTCATTATTGTCGTTAACTATTTGGGCTGTCAAGCAATTAAAAAAATTAATCGTGATTAATCGCACTGTTAAACAATAATAGAATACATTTATTTAAATATTTTGGATGTTTTTTTACATTTTCAAATACATTGATTTAAATTACAACACAGAATAAAAAGTCTACAATGTTCACTTAATATTATTTTTATTTTAAATATTTGCACTGTAAAAAATAAAATAGTATTTTTCAATTCACCAGTAGAAGTACTGTAGTGCAATGTCTTTATCATGAAAGTTAATTCTACATTTGTAAGTTTATGTACCAAAAATAACTGCATTCAAAAATAAAACAATGTAAAACTTTAGAACCTATAAGTCCTGTCAGTCCTACTTCAGCCAATCGCTCAGACAAAACAAGTTTGGTTACAATTTGCAGGAGATAATGCTGCCTGCTTCTTGTTTACCATGTCACCTGAAAGGGAGAACAGCATTCGTATGGCACTGTTGTAGCCGGCGTCGCAAGATATTTGTGTGCCAGATGCGCTCATATGTCCCTTCATGCTTCAATCACCATTCCAGAGGTCATACGTCCATGCTCATGATGGGTTCTGCTCAATGATCCAAAGCAGAGCGGACTGACATGTTCATTTTCATCGTCTGAGTCAGATGCCACCAGCAGAAGGTTGATTTCCTTTTTTGATGGTTCGGGTTCTGTAGTTTCCGCATTGGAATGTTGCTCTTTTAAGACTTCTGAAAGCATGCGCCACACCTCGTCCCTCTCAGATTTTGGACCACACTTCAGATTCTTAAACCTTGGGTTGAGTACTGTAGCTAGTTTTAGAAATCTCACATTGGTACCTTCTTTGCGTTTTGTCAAATCTGCAGTGAAAGTGTTCTTAAAACAAACGTGCTGGGTCATCATTTGAGACTGCTATAAGATGAAATATATGGCAGAATGCAGGTAAAACAGAGCAGGGGACATACAATTCTCCCCCAAGAAGTTCAGTCACAAATTTAATTATTTTTTTAACAAGCATTAACTGCATGTCCTCTGGAATGGTGGCCGAAGGATGAAGGGGCATACAAATGTTTCACATATCTGGCATGTAAATACCTTGCAAAGCTGTCTACAAAAGTGCTATGCGAACACCTGTTCTCACTTTCTCACATTATAAATAAGCAGCAGGCAGCATTATCTCCCGTAAATGTAAACAAACTTGTTTGTCTTAGCAATTGGCTGAACAAGTAGGACCAAGTGGACTTTTAGTCTCTCAAGTTTTCCATTGTTTTGTTTTTGAGTGCAGTTACATACAAAACTCTACGTTTGTAAGTTACACTTTCACAATAAAGAGATTGTACTACAGTACTTGTATGAGGCGAACTGAAAAATACTATTTCTTTTATCATTTTTTACAGTGCAAATATTTGTAATAAATATAAAGTGAGCACTGTACACTTTGTATTCTGTGTTGTAATAGAAATCAATGTATTTGAAAATGTAGAAAAAAATCCAAATATTTAATAAATTTCAATTAGTATTCTATTGTTTAACAGTGCGATTAATCGTAATTTTTTTAATCCCAGCGATGAATTTTTTTGAGTTAATCACGTGAGTTAACTGTGATTAATCCACAGCCCTATTAACTATACATTATAAATGCATAATATATATATATTATCAAATTATATAATATATATACACACACACACACAAAATCATTACTGTGGCTCTTTGGCAATGTACATTGGTAACTTCTGGCTCCTTCTCAGGCTCAGGTTGTCCACCCCTGCCTTAGAGGCTACAGGTTCCTACTTTTGGGTTGGGTCAGTCATAGGAGCTCGCTCCAATCCTGTGTCTTCCAGGTATCTCCACATTCTAGTGCCCAGACAGTGACTGCAGACTCTCTCCCTGCAGCCCCCTTTGTCTTGGTCTCTCTTTGTTGATTGGTGCAGCAGCCTCAACATACAAAGCTGTGACCATCACTTTCTTCATTCATTTTTAGCCACTTTATAACTCCTTTCACTCAGGCTAGTATCCTTAAGAAATACAGCAAGGCTTCTTTTGCACTGTTGCATTTTCATGACATTCTCACGAGTTCCTTTAGGGAGAAATCCTTTGATTCCAAGCAAACTTACTTTTTTATAAAGAAACTTTCTTTCCATAGAATTTTGCCCACAATGCCGTAGTATGTGATCAACAGTTTCTTTGGTTTTGCACACATTACACAGTCCATCTTTATTTCTTTTTAATAAGTTTAACCTATTTATAGCATGACTACAATGCTTTTTCTATCATAACTGCAGAGCGTAGTATTATCTTTGATTTTTGAGCATACATCATGAAACTTTTGTCCTTTTGTTTCATTAGTCCATAGTTCTTCCTTCACAAGCTCCTTCTTGACCACAATTTTAAATTCTTTCCTGTTTAAGGGTATCTTAATATCTGCCTCTCATTTTTTAGAACTTGTTTTACTGCTTTGTCAACCATCTCATTTCCAGGTATTCCGATATGTGCCAGAATCCATGCTATTGTTACACAGGCACTAGGTTGCATTATTTCCATAGTTAGGAATATTATTTCACTTATTGTGTCATGTCTGCATTCTGTAATCCTGTTCTGATTGTCATAATGCCTGACAAGGAATAAGATAAAATTACAGCTGCAGCTGGTTGCCCATCTTTTACTTGGCTAGTGCCAACATTATCCCTATTAGTTCATCTGTCAGAATGGTTACATAATTCTATAGCCTTTTAGATTTCTGGATTCCATGACTAGGAACACAGAAGGCTGTTCCCACTCAATCCATGCTGTCATCTCTTGATCCGTCTGTATAGACTTGGCAAAGCTGGCCCCATTTTCCATAAGTAAATTCAGAACTTTCATTGGTCATATTCTCATTTTTTCATACAATTCCAAATCCACAAATGGGGGAATAACTGTCCAGCTGTAATTTGACTTCCCATGACTAAACATTTTTATTTCTCCCAATTTTTCTTTTTTACATATCCCCTTTACCTATTTTGACCCAATAGCATGAGGAAGTCTGTGGCAATCCATATCATTTTGTCTACTAAGCTCCCCATGTCCTCATAAATCTGTTGTGCACTTCTATTTTCATTATTCCCTTTTACCTTTGGCCGAAAGGTTAGCTCCAATAGTTTCTTCCTCAGATGTATCGGTGCTTCTGCAGCAGCTATTTGCAGCACACATACTGGTGTTATCATTGCACCACATGCCAGTAGCAGAACTTGCAGCCCCCCTCTGCTACAAACATCCTCTGTGTATATGAAGCAGCCTGTTCCTGCCCAGCTGGGTTTCATGAACAGTTAAGCCTGGCTCTCCCTCCAGGTGCAGCCAGATAACCTAACTTGCTTCTCAGGCTCACATTAGCCTTTTCAGGGCCTGTATGGGGGTACACACATCATACACCCCCTATCTAGGACATTAGGTCTCATGCAATCCCCTCCTAGGCCTAGCCACATGAGCTGGGAGTGAAACTCCAAATGAATTCAGCCCTTTGGAACAATGAGATTCCCCTCCTCCAGGAACCAAGGGACATGTTGCCACTTCCGGGGAGACACCTGAGGTAAGCACCGCCTGGAGCTCACACCCCCACTGCCTCCTAACCCCCTGCCTCAGCCCTGAACTCCCTCTCAGAGCCCAGAGCCTGCACCCCAATCCCTTGCCCCAGCCCTGGGCCCCCCTCCTGCACCCAAACTCTCTCCTGGAGCCTGCACCCGAAACTTCCTCCCACACCCCAACCCCCTGCCCCAGCTCGGACCTCCCATCCACACTCTGAACTCCTTGGCCCCAGCCCAGAGCCCCCTCCTGTATCCCAAACCCCTCATCGCCAGCCCCAGTCCAGAACCCACATCCCCAGCTGGAGCTGTCACTCCTGCCCCCATACCGCAACCCTCTCCTGCCCCCCAAACCCCTCATCCCTGGACCCACCCCAGAGCCTGCAACCCCAGCCAGAGCCCTCACCCCATCCCGCACCCCAACCCCCTGCCCCAGCCCAATGAAAATGAGCAAGTGAGTGAGGGTCAGGGAGAGCGAGCAACAGAGGGAAGGGTGATGCAGTGAGCAGGGCCTCAGAGAAGGGGTGGGGCAGGGGCAGGGGCAGGGCAAGGGCCTTTAGGTGCTACTGGAATACAAATAACAGAACAGTATTAACCCAGTATAAGATCAGAAGCCACCCCATGGTGTGTCAGTGAGGGAATGAAGAAGGAACCAAACTCCCACAAGTCTTCATGAAAAATTATGTACCTGGGAAATTAAAAAATGAACAAAAATATAGTGTATGTGACCCCAAACATGGCCTGCGCTATCTACATCCATACATGTCAGACAATATTGATGTGCAGCATTTGTGTAACATATTCTCTTTGAATACAACTTGGTTAATCAAGCTGATTTATTGCTCCTGTAAACCTATTATATTTAAGCCTCTATGCCAAGTGTAAGGTATCTCTTCTTCTCACAAATCCATGGAGTAATTTGATCCTTATATTATCTATAAAATTTAAGCAAGTGGTGAAACACCTGCTTCTCTAACATAGGATCCCAATCAAGCTAGATCAGTGGGCCAGATTCTCCTCTTATTTACATTGGTGTAAATCCCTTACTGTCAGTAGAGTTACAGAATCAAGCCCAATACAGTGACAATTCTCTAGTAGCAAGCACACTTTTCCATATGTCTTTTTACTACATTGCCCCTTAACTCCTGCCTTCAGGTAGATGTTCAGTTGTTTCAATGGACCTGGTTCTGATCTCACACCAGTGGGATTCAGGAGTAACTACACTGAATTCAGTGGAGTTACACAGATATAAAATCAGTGTGAGATCAGAATCAGGAGTTCAACCAATGTCAAGTCAGTATAGGTAAGAGGATAATCATGCCCAATATATGGTATACCTAAAGCTACTACAATGGCTAACGCTAAAAAAAGGATCATTTGGGGCAATCACTGTGGACCATATTCCAGAGAACCCTATTCTGTTTTTACTCAGTTTTTCACAGGCAAAATTCCCATAAAGATTTCAGGATTAGGCCCTATGATTCCATGGACTTTCCAACTCAGACACATGTATGAAAATAAAGCAAGTTCAGGACAGGTTATACTTGGCTCTAATTAACACTCCTACAAGTTTCAGCGCTATTTATCTGCACGCAAGTGTCACTCAAAATGATGAGTCATTCTTTCCTGCCTCTGAAAAGGTCTAAGAAAATCAGTGAAATATTTCTAATCTGATCTTTCTAAGTGAAAGTCCACCTCACTGGTCAATAAGAGTAAGGACTGAATATCCCAACTCTGATCAGAGCCAAGTATGGAAAGAAAGATTTGATTCATCTGTTATACTCAATGATCAAGAAAGCAAAGATCAATAAAAACTGAATTCCACTGACTAGTGGTTTGTGGGCCTTACACCGACTTCAGTATGTTTGTACTGACTGGACCCTGGATATCCTCCTTTTTGGATCACTGGGTAGTGCTGTTGCTTAAGGACTGCAGAGGCCTAAAAGTACCATTCAGCAGGTCTGATTGCAGATGGGAGGTTCCATTACCAGATTAAGTCTTTCCTTTGTGCTGACAGACAGAGCTATATCCATCTATGGAATGTGGGGATAGTGCCTGGTTGTGGGTTTAGAGATAACTTGTTTCAAAACTAGGGCAAGAGAGCAGTTCTGCTGGGAATCAGGACTCACCTGAATGTATTACATTCATGGTGACTGCACCCCATAAATTCAGATTCAGTAGTCAGAGGGTGATTGGCACCTTACAAAGAATGTTATGATGGGTGTATTTCATTTCCAATATTTGTCTGGTTTTAATGATTCACAGTGATTTCCTATTTTTTCAGACGCTTGTGTTTTTAGAACAAGGATTTTTCATCTGACAATGTTGATACAGGGCCTGATCCTCCACTTCATTACAGCAGATTTATGCCCCTGTGACACTACTGTAGTCAAGCAGTATCAAATTGCCTAGCATGTATGTGTACCATTACCCCTTGCAAAATGGAATCAGAACTGTTCAACTGTATCATAGGCCCCATACTTCTAACAGCTAATGGAGATTCTCTTAGCTCAAGTGACAGGGGGCTGTGCTTTTAGAAAAGATTTGTGTTTCTTCCAGATACTACTGAAAAGTTTTGAGTAGCTATGGTCAGCATAGCAACAGCCATGATATTCCAGGTGACAGACTTGTTGCAATACATATTTATAATTTTAGGTTCCCAATCCTGCATTTAGTCAATGGTATTTTTCAGGAGCAAAATTATACATGTGCTTAAGTATTTGTAAGATCAAGGCCTTAATTCCAATTTAACAAAGCTGGTATTTTTCCTTGGAATATTTCCTACTCATGAGGGTCTGCCTCCAATTCCATGCCCTAACCACTAGCCCACAGTTCTTTTTCACAGAAACAGCATTTCTATTTGTTAAAACTCTAAGGTAAAGTGTTAATATTTAAAGAAAACTGTAGCCAAATTTAGGTATTTCTAGAGAAACAATACTTGGAACATAGTGATTTCTATTGTCATCTGCACATATATAGTGCTAACATATATTGATAGGTAACAAGAGGACTGGCAATATATTGTCTCTCTCTCTCTGTGACTGATTACTCACATTATGCATGAGTAATATGGCCATCCCAAATTCAATAAAGCCTTCATACCATACCATGGTGTCATGTATCCTCCCTGTGTTCTTTTTTCAGAGACAATAGTATAAAGGTTTCATTAGCATATATTTGAGATGACTACATTACTCATGCAAGGCAAAGACTCAAATGAGTTATGCAACTCATCCCAAACAAGTGCTAATAACACCTCCATGTCATACCACTCCTTGTGTGTATGCCACAGGCTTTACAGAACTTTTAAAAACACATTTAAAAATTCTAATATTTCTAAGTCTTCTCTTGGTAAAAATCAGGTTGGTCTTAGTACCAAGAGTCCAACTGTATGCGTGGAAGAAGAAAAAGGGAGTTATTTAAGAGTAGGAACCTGTGGAAAGGCTCTAAATTAGCTTTTCTGTACGTCGGAAGGTTATGATAAAAAGGTCCAATTTCTCATGGCCTCCCAGGCTACAGAGGGAACTGTATTCTACTGGAAAGGATGATCCCAGATTCCCAGCAGCATAAGTGCCATTTCCCTGACAGCTTGAGTGATCAGACCTTAAAATTATTGCACCATGACTCCATATTTCCCATCCTGTGCCTTAGACCAGAGTAAATTTGGAGAGGGCTTCGATTTGGGGATGGGGGAAGAAATATTTTTACGACAGGTAGTTTTAAAATTTTTTTTAAAAACAGCAATTCCAAAGCTGCTGAGAGGTAGAAGTAGTTCCAGGATTGATGGATAAGAGGGCGGACCGCGGATGAGATGGTCAAAGGGGCAAGGTATCACCTCCATATTATATATAAATATGCGACAAATTTCTTTCTAGTTTTCAATAATGTATATTACTTTGTTCATAAGTACTAGAACTCTTAGCTCTTTGTTTGCTTTCAAATGTTAGCACACAGACACTTCCTTTACCATCCTGATATTTCAAATAGAGAGAAGAGGCCAGGAAACATGGCGGGGGGGAGGGGGGGGAATATATCACAGGAAATGGAGCAGAGACTAACAAAAGTAGAGACAGAACAAAGTGAGAGTCAGAGAAATGGTGTCAAGTGGATGGGAACAGAAAAAGAGGGACCATGGGTGAGACAGAAGAGAGGAGAAAGGGAGAATTACAAAAAGATGCTGTTAAAGGGGATAAAGAAGGTGGGCAGACAAATGTGTAAGACAGAAGCATCTCTCTCAATCTGCCAAGGCCTCAGTGTGGGGCACAATGGGTGAAGACTAAGGAAGGACACAAAAATTACACATGTAAGAAACTTAAAATGCTGTGGGATTCCTTTCTTTAGTGTAGCTAGCTCTTGTTATGACCTCATGATTTTTTATTTTTGATGTAAATAATTTTCAGCAATGAAAGCTGGAGAGACATCAAATTTGTGTGGAATGTAGGTAAATTTTGAACTAAAATGAAGGACCTTTAGGTTCTATGCATTGAGGTACTGTTAAGAAACTTCTGGTCCCAGAAAAGGATGATGATCTTGTGGCTAATATACTGAATTGGCACAGAAGAGACCAGAGTGCAATTCCTAGTTCTGCCACAGCCTGGGTGACCTCGGGCAGATCACACAAAACTTAATTCAGGAAAGCACTTTAGCATTTGAGTAATCGCTGAATTCAAATGGGACTACTCATGTACTTTAAGAAATAATCGCCACATCATCAAATAACTAATCTCAGGGTCTCAGTTCCTCAAAATGGGGATAATAGCTTCCTTTCTGTGCAGTTCTGTTTATATTGTAAAATGTTTGTCTCTTACTATGTGTCTGTACAGGGCCTAATACAATAGGATCTGGATCTTAATTGGAGCCTCCAAGTGCTTCTGTAATATAAATTGTGGTCAGGGTTATAAACGGTTATAGCCCTGTTACAGGGCAGGGATCAGTATCCATACTGGCATGATATAGGCCCATAACAGAGCCTTGTTGTGTTGTTGATAATTTTTCACCCTGCACTAGCAGATCAACAGTTACGTCCACACCATCCCCTTATAGTTCTGTGACAAGATGCTTTGGTACACCTCAGTCCCTTAAGGCATTCTGAAAGGAAAGTCACTTAGATATGTTTACCAAAAGAGAAGACCAATATGCTGAGTTTTGCACTTTCGCTATCAGCTTGGATCTGTCAGAAACCTTGACTTACATCCAAAACTAAAAGTAATCTTGCCTATTGAAATCCAGACAGCACTACTTCAACTGATCTCATGAGACACTCTTTTGTTTGATGGCCTTAACCAATTTTTTTGGACCTATACAAGTTCTTAACTAGTTTGGGGTTTACTGTGACTATACTGTTAACCCAGTACATTGATGTCTGAATTCATACAACATCTAATTTTACCATCCTGTCTAAGTCATCTTTTAATGTATTACTCAATGCTAATGAGACTATGTGGTGCATGTACTTTGCTGGCACAGTAGAGCTATACTAATGTGATGTATTATACTCTTAATGCAGTCCATTGTGTTAAACAGCTCAGATTATTTAAGAATATATTTTGTTCAGTATACCAGGTATATACCCATTTGATTATCTGCCTTTGAGGACTACTTAATTTTAGCATGAATAGGATTTTTTGCTCTACTATTTCAAACTTGCCTGCCCTTATTCCAACATGCCAGTATGTGATCATAGCTTCATATTGTGTATGCCAATTAAAAATAGTTGTTACATTTTTAAAATTGGGCAATCACTAATCTTTTTGAATACTGTTGGTGTGGTTGTGTTGCACTCATCATCAGTATCTATTGTGAAATTTAGATTCTGTTCATTTATCCCCACTACCAACCAAATCTGTTGTAAGCCCTTGCTCTTTAACCTTTCTAATGTATAGGTCTACACACAGTTTTTGTATGGCTATAGTTAAAGCAGTAAAACACTCTCATGTGGGTGCAGTTGTACTGGCAGAATTTATCCCCATATATGTATGGGAATAAGGTAAATTGATGTAAGCATCTTCACATGACCACATCAGTACCAATTTATCTATTTTGGTATCAAATCACCTGCTAACTGAAATTTAAAATTGTACAAAAACTATTTAGACCAGGTCCAAGAGACCCACTGAAAAACTCAGTTTCTGTAGCAGAGCTTCATCCTTTAGCTATGAATTACTGAATGAAGTTTGCTTTTGTATTCCTTTTCAATTTCTTCGAAGGATGCACAATAGTTGCATGAATGACACTGCATCCTTGTGCTGGACACCTTTGCCGCATGCTCTGATTGCCTCCACCTTGACTACAAATAAGTCCAAACTTTACCATTTGTTTGCCAGTGTAGTTTGTTTTAATGCTGGCTTAAGCATTTTTAATTATATGTACTTGATTGCTTTCATTTCTTGCTAAACACTTTAGTTAGGAATCGCAGTTTTCACTAGTTCTGCAAATACCCATTGTTTGCAAAGTCTAGTGCATTTTTCACAATAATGTTACTCTGAGTATTAGTTATCTCAGATAATTTGGTATCTACTTAGTCCAGCTGCTAGCTGTTCACATTCTCACAATTTAGCTTTATTATGCAGATCTATAAAATAATGGTCAATGGTTTGTCGTGGCAGCTGGCTTCTTGTAGGCCATTGGGCCTTTTACAAGTGACATTCTTGAGAGATTTAAAACTATTCTTGAATGACTATTTAATACTTCATAGTCCCCTTTGGATTCCTGCTGAACTGCACAGTAATACTCTGATCGCTCACATGCATCCACGTGTAGCAGTGTGGAGGATAACTTTTCCAATATCGCTTGCTTCCAGGGAAGTTTGAAAGCACTGCAGCCACCTTCAATAGTTGTCTGCTGGGTGCCTTTCCAGATTAAGGCAGCTTCATTTGTTCCATTTTTGCAGAGATATTAATTAACTTCTGACACTATGTAATAAGGTGACACACAAGCACCTGACCTTTTCTCCCCCGCCATGAATAGTGTTTGCAGGACCAAACCCTAATAAATTAATTACAATATACAGATCTAGGTTTTCATAAGGTCACTTCTCTCCAGTCCCTACCCTGCCAGTTCATAGCTGGATAACCTTTAAGGCCCTCCAGTTCCCGTTTTTATTTTGTTTAAAATTTCAGTGTTTAGTACAAAATTTAAAAATGGGTGAAAAAAAATCAGTCTACAAAATTAACTTCAGTTTTCCAAGTAACTATTGGGGTATAGGAATACGGGGGGGGGAGGAGAGAAAAGTAAAAGTAGTGAAAATAAAAGCAGTTTAATGCTGGGTGTGTGTGTCTGTGTGTGTTTAAAACACACACACACAGTTCATGGTTGTGATGCTTTGATATAAGGGGCTTCAGTCTAAATTTCTAAGTCCTGGGTAGTGTAGGCTTACAGCAGTTGTTTTGCTAGTGTCTTTTCCTAGGCTTTTTCTCCTGCCATCTTGGATGTAGCTGAATTTAGAAAATATTCCTTCCAAAGCAGCTCAGCCAAGAGGGACATTGAGGATGTGGGAAGTAGTGTGGCTCATAAACACATCTACCTACTGTAATGTGTTTAGGGTGGCCACTCATGAATTCTTGAAATACCTGACATTCTGGTACTTCCAAGAACAGTGTGGGCCTGCCCCTGCCTGCATGAGCTGCAGGTGCAGAGTGGTGTGCTCTTCAAAATGGCATCCCCCAGGCAATACTGGACAAAAACCATGTCCAGTTTTGTCTCAGGACTAGAGGAGACAAACCATAGAAAACAGGACTGTTCATTTTAAAACCAGATGAATGGCCTAACTATATTCGGTTTTCTTAACATAATCAGTATTTTCGTCTACTTGCGTGGTCCAAAATTTGGGCGAAAATTGGTAAAACAGCTATTTACAAAACCATTCCTTGGTTTTACAAAGTCACTGAAACAAAGGGTCTTGGTAATCCTAGATCAGGGGTAGGCAACCTATAGCACACGAGCTGATTTTCAGTGGCACTCACACTGCCTGGGTCCTGGCCACCGGTCCCTGGGGCTCCGCTGCTGGCCTGGGGTTCTGGCTGCTGCTAGCCTGGGATGCTCTGCTGCTGGCCCCAGCTGTGGCAGCAAGGTGTGAAGACAGGGGTAGTGAGGGGGTGCAGCTCAGCACTCCCACCTTAAAAATTGTTCCAGCACCACTGTACTGGGATATTTTTAAGTCCTGATTTGCTGCTTACATCACTATCACACCACGTGGAACAGCGCACTGTGTTTGATGTTGAGATTAGAATGTACATGCAAGAATGGGAATCCGAATTTTCTGACAGATTTCAAGCGATTTGGCCCAATGTTTTCTTTTCTAATTAAACCTGAAAAGTTCAACAAAAGTGACTTGGATTTGTCTGTATTCCAGTGGATGGGTGTTGAAGATTACGAAATACAGCTCATTCAGTTAAAAAGCTCAGAATTGTGGGCAAACTTTGGAGATCTGCAGAGTGCTACCAAGAAAGATCATGGGGCCTCTATTCTGACCTGCTGGACGTCCCTGCCAGTGAAATTTAACTGTTTGAAGAAAATTGCTTTTGCAATGCTTTCAGCATTTGGATCCACATACCTGCGTGAACAGGTATTTTCACACATGAAATCTGTCCCTCTTGGAGCCGGTTAACAACTGATCACTCAGAAGCCTGTGTGCAGCTTAAAGTATCCAAATACATGCCAGACATTGGAAAACTCAGCAAGGAAAAGCAAGGGCAAGGATCACACTAAACTGATAAGATCTGCATTTTAATTAAATTTTAAATGAAGCTTCTTAAACATTTTAAAAACCTTATTTACTTTACATACAATAGTTTAGTTATATATTATAGACTTATAGAAAGAGACCTTCTAAAAACATTAAAATGTATTACTGGCACACGAAACCTTAAATTGAAGTGAATAAATGAAGACTTGGCACACCAGTTCTGAAAGGTTGCTGATCCCTGGTCTAGAATAACTGGAGATAAAGAAGTTCATGTCATTGTTGGAGGGGCAGGGACTCAATTCAACATCTGGGCAACAGAGGGCCCAGAGTCACCCCAAGTGACCAGGAAAAAAAAAAAAAGTGATAATCAAGCTCAAGGAGAGACATAAGAGGCTGGTAGCTGTGAGCAGCAGCCTGAGAGATGGCTGCTAAGGAAAGGCCAGGTTTACTGCCTACAAGTAGTAAATGTGAGGCATTTGCTGCAGCTGGATAATAAAAGGACAAAGCTGACCATTCCCCCTGCCCCCAACTAGGAATGAACAGTTACCTTTGTACCCCTCTATTGGGCTCCCCCCCAGCTACGAAGAACTGTTTGTCTTTAACCACCCAATCCTTTGTACTGAGGATATTTGCATCTTCTCCTTTCTGACAGCATTTTACTTAGTGTGAGAGGGTGCTGGGAACCCACCAGGGGCTCAACAGTATGCTGTCCTACCATTTGGAACACCTACCTTGCTTGCCTCTACACTTGTAATACACCTAGCATTCTAATATATCTTAACTAGGAGCAGTATACCATAGCACTCAATGACATCCTACACTCTCAAGTAGAATCATCTGCAGGATGAAATCCGATGGCTTTTTATCACCACAGGGCAGCATTACACAAGGCTAATGGCAGGAAGTGGAGGAGAATACTGTATCCCATTGAAATTACAGAGGTTATTTAGATAGAGTGTAGATGGAATGTAATTACCCAAAATTAATTTTTATAGTGTCCTGGCCAAGTTCAAACACCCCTGTTTTTGTAAGAAGCATCATAGGATCTTTACTGAAAAGTGGTCAAGACCACAATTTGATGTCTCATCCAAAAGGTGAGATGCCCCCTTTGACTCCTTTGAAGCATTACATCAATGACAGATGCAGGCATGGCATGTATTGAGAGTCTAAAGTACTGTTAGCTTGTGACAAGGGCTGGGAATCACACAAACACAGTCTGCTTGAAAGCTGCTTTTTGGAAGACGACAAACCTCTTAAAAGTGGTGTTTGCTCTCAGTCCATGTTTCATCTTTTGGAGACTACAAATATATCTTTGCCAAGTAAATGAATGCTTAGAATCTGGAAAATGCCATCATTCTGATACTCCTTTCTTTTCAATCACCTTGGTTTTTGTTTGCTTCTTATGAGCTATGGGTGGCAAAGAAAAGCAAGCATGTACACACACAAACTTAATTTATCATGCATGTTTGACCACTTCACTTGCACTCTGCTCACTAATCCATCTCACTAGGACTTATTCTAACATTCCAAACCCCTGAGCAGCTTGTCAGTCAGTCACCATTTACAAAAAAAAACCAAAAAAAACAAAACAAACCACACACACACACACACACCACAACACCCCTCAAATGTAGAATCCCACAACAAAAAACAAACACGCAAAAGGATTACAGGCCCAGACAGGCAATATTCAGCCCTGCACAGGTGACAAGAAGTATGGATATTTTTTGGCCTTCCAGGTCTACAAGTGAGAGCTGTACACTTTTGGGAAGAAAAAAGGGGGGGGGGGCCGGGATTCAGTTTTCCAGCTGGACAAGGGACATTACAGGGCTAGCTACAAGTGCTCAAGATAGCGCTTTTAAACATGAAAATGTCAAAACTCTAAAGTATTCTATTTTAGGTGTTTTTTTACTGCTGTCTTAGGTGTATTGTTTTACTTTTCCGCTCCTCAGTCTGAAAAGCCTTAATGCTCTTCACTTACCATTAACAGTGGAGGAGCATAGAAATTAGTTTCATCTTGCATTTCTAAAATATCTGTCTATGAACTATGTGACTATATAGAATAGTCGACTGGCTGAGATGCCACCAGTGCTGATAAAAATATTTATTCCACACCATCATGTATTCTGTTTGTACATCTATCATAGCTAGAGCTGTTGTGATAGCTGTTAATGTTACCCAGCACTCTTCCTCGGAACTCCATTTTCAGCTGTTTATAACTTTGTCAATTATCTTTTGGACAGAAGTCTGGTGCATTTGTTCTTCAAAATATTACTTCTGGTTTGCGAAGTCTGAGCGTATGCGTCTATATTACAGCAGAGTCCCAGCTCCGCTATAGTTAAAGTTGAGCAGTGCTTTCTGTTTAGAGGTCTACTCTCCTAAGTGTTCAAAAAACAAAAAAAAAAGCCTACGTACTCACTGGAATTGTCTTGAAATTTGCTATGTCTCTTTGGGGGTGCAGGATAGTGTTAGTTGTCCAAATTTGGGATCACTTGATCAAGCCCCTAAAACAAAAACAACCCCCTCCCCTCACACACCTGGTTCTTGTCATCCCAGTTACTGAGAAAACTGCACTTTTGGGTCCTCCCCTTGATGGCACCACACAATGCTTAGGGATCTGGCCATCACCTCTCTTTGGGTGGGAACCTGTGTTCCGCTCTCTCCCCACAGACTGGGGATTTAGGCTGTGATTCCTCCTGCAATTCACTGTGATCACCTTAACAAGCCTAAGTTGCTTAAGCAGTTGTACATAGGATGTCCTGCAGTTTGATTATGGAGCCAGCCAGCCTGTCCTTTCCACACTGCCTCTAGGTGGGCCACACCATCCCTGCTTAGGCACACCTCCTCAGGTATGCCCTGGACACATTCACTGGATTTCCCTCCACCCTGGCCCACTCCCCACTACTGTACCCAGCCCTACTCCACTGCAAGCATTTCCCTGAAGTCCTCACTCCCTGCTATACAAACATTTCTATTGCTGATACTTCCCCACCCCCCCCCCTCATTCCTATAACCCAACTCACATGCAGACACTGGAGCAAAGGCCTCCTAGGAGTACGTCTACTGTGCATTGTAAAACCCAGGTGCAGACTCAGGTTTGAGCCCAAATCCCCACACCATCCACATACACCTTTCTGATTTGTCAGCTAACCCTCGGGGCCCACCTGGGGGAGTGGGCCTGAGCCCAAGACATTCAGGGTCTCAGGTCCAAGCCCTGTCATTTTGCAGTGTGGACGCAGCTCAAGCTTGGAGTCCCAGACTTGTCAGGGGATTCCACCAGTGCTACTCCTACAATCCTGTTTCTCATCCCTTTTAAACTAAAACTTAATTCTCAGGAACTGGAAGCAACTCCCACCTGGTTCTAGTATAGTTGCTCTACCACTCAATGCTGACCACTCATCTGGAAACTCATTTAACAGTCTCCTTTGTTAGCTATGGCCACTGACGGGAAGAAGCCCTGAAACAAGTGCACTGCTTGCTGGCCGGAGGAACAGAGTCAAATTCTGGTAAGTCTCTGGTGAAAAGCAACCAAGAGCTTCAACTTCAGTAGGAGTGCAAGAGATCATGTGTACAAAGGAATCTTGAAGTTTGTAGCACTAGGGATCCACCAGACTGCCATCAGTGAGGAGCGAGTGAAGTGGCTTAAAACTGACTAGTGCAATGTGAGGAACAGTAACTGCACATCTGAAAATGCATCTTCTGCCTCCCTCGTGTACAAGCAGTTTGACCAGATTCAGGGAGATTCAGCAGCCACATTACAAATACTATTTAATATGACAGTCTGCTAAGCAGGCATGGCACCCTAATAACACTGAGTTACCAGAGCCACCAGAGAGCCAGCAGCCATCGGCTGAAACCTGGGACGTGAGCCTAGTTTTCATGCCACCAGAGCAGCTACAGCACATCCTGGGACCATACCTGGAGGAGCTATTTGGGTTGCCTCCCCAAGAGCAACCAGCAGCAGAAGCACAGGAGGCAAAAGTAGCATCAGAGGCAGGTATGTTTTGCCTCCATATTGGTTCTTAATATACAAATGGGAGAAATTTCTGGTTTATGACCAATGAAATTGTTATTATAACCCAGGGATTGTAGCACATTTCTGTTACTGGTGAAACTCATTCCCTTCTGTCTCCAACCTAAAGCATTATTTTGTTCATTGACTTATGGATTATAACCCATTCTTGGCTGGTTATGGTTGTGTACTTCTCACAGGACAGGGCATACTTATTAGGATCACCTCTGTAGCTCACAAGCCCTCACCATTCAGAAGCATGCTGGTCAGTCACCAAATGCCTAGAAAGCTCTTTAGCATAGATGAATGGCCAGCCTCTGCTAACTGGGAGCAGAAGGTCACGCTACCAGTCAAGAATCTCCAGAACTCTAGTGTTCTCCAGTTGTTGCCCTGGCTAAGGACAGTAAAACCACAAGTAGTAAAGCATAGTGAACCTCATACCCTTATGCCCCATGCAACTCCAGGATAAAATGGTGGAGATTTATAAATAATTTAAATTCAGTTTGTAAAGTGCATCTTCCAATGATGTCTGGAGTCTTGCTGCTGATTGAAGCTCACAGGACTGTCTGAGCAAAGAAAATTTTTTTGTTGGGTTCTATGCGTGTTCTACACAAAAGTAGCATATTTTGCCCATGAGTTGCTGTAGCCCCTCCCTGTGCAGTAGATGCTATGTAATACTGTGTTTTCACTTGCCTTGGCTGGCTCTTCAACTTCTGCATGACGCATATAAGCAGCCAGGAGCCTTTGGATGCCAGCTTTGGTGCAGTGGGGCATGGAGGAAATAGGTCCAAAATGAAGTAACAGCTAAGATCCTGTGGAAGGCCAACCCTCAGCTGGAATTCCAGAGAAAGAAAGAAAAGAGTTTGGCAGCACAGGTTTTGGAGCAAGAATGCAGGCTGAGGGAAGAAGACAGAATGCAGCAGAAAAAGACTTTGAAAGAATGCCCGTGCTTATGGCAGCAAGATTGCAGCCACCAGCTGCAACTCATGCTCATGCCCTGAATCCCCTCAATGCTAGCATGTCCTATAGCTCATGCACACTTGTGACACAGACCACCCAGCCAAAGTAGTTGGACTCACCAAATGTACCTCCTGCAGTGGCCCACATTCCAACACACACACTAGAATGGCCAAAGAACAGAGAGACAGTGGACTCCCAGATATAATTAGTTATTGAGTGACACTGAATAGAGCATGAGTGTTTTGCACTGTTGTGCATTGCATTTCCTCACAACTAATATTCACTGGGTTTTGCACTTTTTGTTCTATTGTTAGTTTTGCTGGCAGCTGGTCTGCCCTATCAGGTTTTTAACATGGAGAGTGTCTATTACATGACTGTTTACAAATGAAGTGTTCCATAGGGAAGATGTCATTATCATGGTGTATTACATGTATTTCAGAGGAACTTCCTCACAGTAATCTATAAACTGGGCTTTGACGTGCATGTTTAAACATGCATAAACCACCCCTTTAATTTCAAAGCATCACACAATTAAGATGTGTGTCTAAAGAATGTGGCCAGTTTTTATGATGTGGCTAACATTTTTCATACATACCCTCATAGTAAATCAAACTGTGTGATGAGGAACATGATGGGATTATACATAATGCATCATGTAAGTTCATAAGACCCTCCTCTGGATCTGGCCTACACCTACAGGCTGACTGTAGCACACATTACAAATACTGTTTAATTTCCTATTATATCATTCCCCTCACCCATTGGAGGAGGCAAGCCCATTAAGTGGGTGCACAAAGCATCCCCGATTTTTGTTGCACATGTGGATCCTGTCCCTGTAATGACCAGTACACACAGCCAGAAAGTGCACCTGTCTAGAAGTCTAGCAGTGCATTGAGCCCATTTCTGGGGCAAGAGCTCACTTGTGCTCTGCACAACATCTGGGAGGACAAAGCAGGCAACAATAGTGCAGACTGCCATTGCTTACAGAACTGTTTGGATGCCATTGACACCAGGACTTCAATCTGCCAAATGCACATTCAACCATCACCCTACAGGTACCAAGTGTGTAGTTGAACCTTCTTTTGTCATGTTCTGTAAGGAATTCATAGAGTCTATGTCTTGCAATAGACTTAGTATAGCTTACCCCTCATTAGTCGTTTCCCACTAGAGGCTACTCAGACCAACCATAAGAACTCAGGGAGTGCCAGTCTGTGTCTGCTCAATGCACTGGCTGCCTGGCTCTTCGCCCACTAGGTGCTGTGCTGCTGTTGCAGCTGAACCAGAGTCTGTTTGAGTATTTTGTTCCATGACAGGTCCTCTGAGATCAGGAGAAGGTTTCATAAGCCATGGCAAGAGGGGGTAAGCAGGGTCCCCCAGAATAATAGTGGGGCAGTGACTACATTTATAACAATGTCTCTGGGTGAAAATAATACCACAGCTTGTCCATGAGGGTAAAGTTCCAATCTCCAGAACACCCTGGCATCATGCACCTTGCCACTACGTCCCACATTAGTGTCTATGAACCTACCTCTCATGGTAGATGGGACTGCATAATGAGGGTCAACTAGGGCCTGCATAAACCAAAAAGGATACTACTCCTTATGTACTCACACGCTCCTTGTGGTGGACAAATTGAGGGCACAGGAGTCCACCAATGGCCCCACCACAGTTTGGAAAGCCTATTTTTGCTAAGCCAGATATTATTTCAGGACATTGTTTATGCTCACTGCCTTTGGGTACATCAGTCCTGATTGCCTCACAAACTTCCACCATCACGATCCCAACAGTGGACTTGCCAACACCAAACTGCATCTCTATGGACCTGTGACGGTCTGGCATAAGCCAGCTTCCAGATAGCTCTAGCAGCCTGCTTCATTAGCAGCCTGGCCTCCCTCATGTGTATATCCTGATGCTAGAGGGTTGAGGCAAGCTGCTCACAAGTCTCCAGGAACATCTGCTTCTTCTTGTGAAAGTTCTGGAGCCACTGCTGCTCATCCCATGTCTGCATGACGACTTGATCCTACCAGTCTGTGCTTATGGCCCACCACCAGGAATAAGGCCCAGATAATTTCTCCCCAAGTGAATCATCACAATGTCCAGTAGATCACAAACTCTTGAGTCACTCATTAAACATTGCAGAGTGGGCAAAACATGATGCCAAGGCAGGTCATCTCTCCACCCAAATGAGCCTATAGTCAGCAATCCCCATGTCATGGTGTATTCCTTGCTCTCCTGCAAACTTCTACAACCTAGTAATCCAGCAATCTCCCAAAATCCACACACGTGCACTCCAGGGTTGCCAATGTCTTTTCCTTCAGTGGAAAGGGGTCCCTGTGCAGTCAGTTACAAGCCTCTACAATACAAGTCTTAGAAACCACCACATTAATCTGCTCGGAGATCAGGAAATAACCACTTGCCACCTTCTGTTCCCCAGGGTCTAGCAAAATACACAGATTTCCTCCTCAAACAGGAAATCTAAGTCTTGCCTACCACCTACCCTTATTTCTTGCCCCCTCCACAGCTGCAATCCCTATCTGACCCTCTTACTTGTCCCCCTCCCTCCCACCCACCAACCACACAAAGTCCTCTGGCTCCAGCTCCTTCCCACCTAATAGAATAAAAAATTTTGTTTAGACCAGCTGCTGACTGTTCTGTGTTCACAGTGAACCTCTGAATAAAAAACAAAACACATTAACATAAGAGGCAACTTGTAGTAAGCAACATGAGTTATTCAATTTTTATTGCACAGGTGTACAGAGGTTTGAACTAGTGGCAGGGTGTTCACCGGGGGCAATGGCATCAGCACATTCCCTCGAACTACCCCAGCATGCATAAAGTGGCTGCACAGGAACCCTTTCAGATTTATTCTTTATTGGCAATGTGCACTGTAATCCATCCAGACTGCACGTCTATTCAAGTGAAGAAGTGAACATTTTCTTAATTACCCATTCACAATTTGGGTCCCCCAAGATTAAGAGAATGGCACGTACTACCTTGGTAAAAATTGACTGAGTCCATTTTCACCTGCATCACAGCAATACTTTGATCTCTATCTCAGTTTTTTAAAAAAAAGTCTCAAATGACCCAAAATTTGGGTCACTATCCCCACCATGCTCCCTCCTTTGAAATTTGATGTGCCTCAGGAATCTGACTAAGCATGTCAATTTTAGTAGACTTACAAAAGTCAAATCTTTAAATGAAGTTGTGATGCAACCATGTCATTATAATCCTGATTCTCTACTGTCTTGTGTGATTTTCACCCGTGTAATGTGGATTTAAAATGCTGACTGGTGTAAGCAAGTGGAGAATTCTGATCAGTGAATTATACTCCGCACAAGTGATACGAGGCAGTGGAGAACAGAGAGAGATACACTGATCTGATTTCAGGTTTGGAGCCTCTGGGTGTAACTCAATCTTGCATACATGCAGAGCCCTACTGAAAGTCAATACAGCTCTGCATGGATGCAAGGTTTCTTGCCATACAGCTTTTATTCAGACTATGGCCAACTCCTGTAATATCTGTGTAGTAAAGATATATGTGTGCATGCATACACAATTTATATACAATATATAGTCTATATTTAATATGTATTTGGTATTTATATACACTACTTATATACCAATGCACAGAAACACACATTACAGGTAGGATTGGTTGCACAGCCTATGAAGATTGCCCAATACTTGCCATTATAAGACCCTGTTTTCAATTGCTTATCATTTTACCAAAGCTGAACTGCTTAAGCTGAAATTTACCATGACAGGGTTTTGCCTCATGCTGACATTTTTGTCATTTCTGAGAACAAGGCTAGTAAAAAAATACATTGGTTTGCCAGTTTAACACACACACTAGCAACCTTTTCTCTGAGATGGTATAGTGCCCCTATGTTTTGGAGCAGAACTTAAGTTTAGCAGGGTGGTGATGGCCTGTGTGTCAAGGATATGTCTCTTGTATTTCTGTGAAAATCCACCCAAGTGTGGCCAAGTTATAAACCTTTGAAAAACTATTGCATTTCTAGCAAGTCTCTAGACATCCCTGTGGCCTGCACAGCTTCCCGCGGCTCCCATTGGCCGGGAACGGCAAACTGCGACCACTGGGAGCTGCAGGCGGCCGTGCCTGTGGACGGTCAATGTAAACAAGCTGTCTCGCAGCCCACTAGCGGATTACCCTGACAGGCTACGTGTGGCCCACGGGCCACAGGTTGTCCATCACTGACAGAGGATAACAACCTACCACTGCTATCAGTTGTCCATTAGCTGAAGTGGCAGATGTCTGCAGTAGATTTAGAAGTCCCAACCCCACGGATGACCCATAATGGATTTTTTAAAAGTTTTCTTTTTTGAAAGTTACAGTCAAAATAACCATGTTAAGAACATTGCAATCTTAATAAAGTCAAGCACTCAAAAGTTAAGAAATGGAGGACTTAAGGTTGTCCATGCAACATTAATTCAGTCCTTTGGTGCATATGCACTAAGATACAGTTTTAATTACATGATCACATTCTGTCTTTTCTACAGAACACCTGGTTCATTCAGTGAACAGGCTGGAACTGCTTTGGGAATGAATCAGCACTGTGTAGTAAAGAGAAAAGGAGTACTTGTGGCACCTTAGAGACTAACCAATTTATTTGAGCATGAGCTTTCGTGAGCTACAGCTCACTTCATCGGATGCATACCGTGGAAACTGCAGCAGACTTTATATACACACAGAGAATATGAAACAATACCTCCTCCCACCCCACTGTCCTGCTGGTAATAGCTTATCTAAAGTGATCATCAAGTTGGGCCATTTCCAGCACAAATCCAGGTTTTCTCACCCTCCACCCCCCCACACAAATTCACTCTCCTGCTGGTGATAGCCCATCCAAAGTGACAACTCTCTACACAATGTGCATGATAATCAAGTTGGGCCATTTCCTGCACAAATCCAGGTTCTCTCACCCCCCACCCCCATACACACACAAACTCACTCTCCTGCTGGTAATAGCTCATCCAAACTGACCACTCTCCAAGTTTAAATCCAAGTTAAACCAGAACATCGGGGGGGGGGGGTAGACTAACACGGCTGTTACTCTGAAACCTGTGTAGTAAAGGAGACCATCACCTGTAGCCATCATTTGTTCCAGAAGTAGGAAGATGTCAAAGGGCACACCTATCTTGCAGTGTCCATGGCTCTGCTGAAAACTGCCTCTTTCCATCCACCCCACCCAGGACCCTTAAAAAGGCCACATTCTAGACATTCAAAACTTTCCCCTTCTGGGATCCAATTTATTAAGCCCTGGAAAAGATTTTTAAAATAAAAAACTCAAACTTTCAAACTCTTCATCCAAATTTCAGCTGGGCCCAGTCCTTCCTCACTAAAGGTCTGTCCTCTTCACATTCATTACTTTTACATAGTCTCAAGTTGGGCAGAGACCCTCCTCCCTGAGGGTCTGTCTTCCTGCTCTCCCAACACTTCTTGCCTGAAGTTCAGCCTTCTCTGCTAACTTACAGCCTTGCAGAAGCCTTCTTATTCCCCACAGCACCTGTCAACAACCAAATGCAGCTGTCTCCCCCTTTATAAGGCCCAGGTACCTTTCCTTAAGCCCAAGTGGGCAGCAGGCAATCAGTTCGGATGTATTGGACTGTAATAGGGTGCACTCACTTCTTGTGCACACCCTCTCAGATTGTCCCTACTCTGGGATAGAGCAGTGCCCCCAGGCTCCCTCCCTGGAGACAGTGTCTTCACTCTCTTGGGGCTTCCTGGCTATAGCTCTCCAGCTGTGCCACTGGAGTTCAGTTCCCCCTTTGGGGAGCCTCAATACCCAGGCCACTTCCCCCCAGTGACTAATGGGGGGTAGGGGTGGCCCAGGCCAGCCCACTACTCCAGGTCCCAGCCCAGGGACCCTGTAGATCACAGCCATCTGCTATGTACCTTTAACTATATCACATGGCTTCTCAAATTCCCAGGGCCACTTCTCCATGGCCCCAAACCATCTTCACCCTTACCTCAGGGCCTTGTCCTAGTAGAGTCCCAGCAACCAGCTCAGGGGTCTTTCTCACTCTCCCTGGTTTCTGGCAGCACTGCTCTATCAGACACCCACACTCCTACAGCTGCAGCAAGGCACTGAACACCCTGCTCTGGCCCTGCAGCTTTTGTTATACTAGGCTGCTGGGCCTGATTGGCTGTGTCCCACACAGCCACTGTAGGCAGTTTGGAGGACCCTCTCCACTGCCCTTTTTGGGGGCAGGGTGTGGCAGGGTCACAAGATCTCCAGCAGGGGGCCTCAGAGGGTCTGGTATACCATGTCACATGGACTCAGTGCCCTCTTAAACCTATTGAAAGTACTGAGATGAGTGGGTCTCATCAGGAGGTTCTGGAGTACCTGAAAGAGGGGCAGCAGCTTACACTTTCTATGTAGATGTGTGTCACATCTTGCCACATAAAGGACAGGTGTCAGGGGACTCTGTAAACTTTGCCAAACATATGCCCATGTTCATGTGTCCGTGAAGGAGCTGCCAACTGAGATCCCCAGTGGATCGTGGGTCCCGATGGTGTACTGGGGCTCTCCACCCTCCGCAAGTGACAGCAGGTCCCACCACTTTTGTGTTGGGGTAGGACATGAGGGCAAGGAAGTGGATGGTATGAAGCACATGCATGTAGAGATGTTCTTGGGGCATGGTTTGGAGAAGGGCCTGCTGGATGGTGCTCAGCCAGCTTAGGTGGTGCACTAGAGGTATCCGGGGTGGCGGAGAGAGGAAATCACAGGGCAGAGGCCTGATGATGAGAACTGGAGGGCTGAGGTTGAGGAGTTGGCAGGAAGTGCCCTCCAGCAGGATGTAACGATGCTGCCTCTGGTGGGACACAACTGAGAGTATCAATTCAGGACAAATTGCTTAGAGCAGGGCAGTCAGACCCAAACTGGTGGTTTTCCACCTCTCAGGCACACCACACCAGCCAAACAGAGAGGACTTTGGTTTCACCCCACTGGCTAACCATAAGTCATACAAGCAATTCCCTTAGACACTCCAGTTTCCCAGTATTACCACCAGTGCCACTTGTTATAGGGACGAATGGTTATGAAAACCAATTCCCCAGTAAAAGAAAAAAGAGATTCTCCTGATCCCAAAGGACCAAGCCCCAGACCCAGGTCAATATACAAGTCAGATCTTACCCACAAATCACACTGTTGCCAATCCTTTAGAATCTAAAATCTAAAGGTTTATTCATAAAAAGAAAGAAACACAGATGAGAGCTAAAACTGGTTAAATGGAATCAATTACATACAATAATGGTAAAGTTCTTGATTTAGGCTTGTAGTAGTGATGGGATAAACTGCAGGTTCAAATCAAGTTTCTGGAGTACATCCACAGCTGGGATGGGTCATTCAGTCCTTTGTTCAGAGCTTCAGTTTGCAGCAAGGTTCCTCCAGAAGTAAGAAGCAGGACTGAAGATAAAATGGATGGGTTTCCAGGGTCTTTTATATTCTCTGCCAGGTGGAAGGATACCCCTTTGTTCTTACTGTGGAATTCACAGCAGCAAGATGGAGTTTGGAGTCATGGGCAAGTCACATGTCCATGCATGACTCAGGCCGACACCACTGTTTACATGTTAGTTTGAATGTTCCCAGGAAAGCTCAGATGTGGATTGGCATCCCCCAAAGTCCATTGTCAGTTAAGTGTTTCTTGATTGGGCACTTACTGAGAATAGTCCTTTCTCAAGAAGCTGACCAACTGCTTAAATGAGGCTACTTGGAATCAAACACACTGAGATACAAGTACATAGCCAATATTTATAACTTCAACTACAAAATTGATACATGAATACAGATATCATAATCACAACCAGCAAATCATAACCTTTTTATAGACACCTCACATGACAACCTTTGTACAATATTTGCTGCAAATATATAACAGTGGCTGCAATGATGATCTATACAGTCACAGTTTATGTGAATACTGTCACACAGGACCACTCAAGATAGGTGACAAAAGCTCTCCTCTCCTGGAGCACAAAATGGTGGATGCACAGGGTAGTCAAGCTCAGGCACTGGCCAAGCACCACGGGGTCCACTGGCCAAGCACCACGGGGTCCACCCAATCCCTCTAATTGTAGTCCAGGGGTCTCTGATTCTGGTGGTACTACCCAGGACTATCTTCAAGCACACCAAGGGGTACTCCACCACCTACATATGAAGATGTGCCTCTGACAGATGTATTAGCACTGGGACAGGCAGATCTAGGCCTGTCCAAAAGTTAAGGCCCACCCCCTCAACTAAGTGGGAGGAACCACTAAGCCCGAGTCACAGTTGAGTACTTGCGACAATGAAAGAGAAAACAGAAACAGGTTAAGGGTTAAAGTTATTAAGTCAAAGGTTAAAAATAAGGCAGCCAGAGGGGGACACAGAGCAGAGAACCCCGGACAGTGCCCACCACTCCTCAAAGGTGTCTAAGGAATTTGTAGACACCACCTGGGTAGGAACTCTACCCAGATATGATTGAAAAAGGGAATGGAAATAGACTCCACAGTCACAGAGTACCCCCCATCCAACTTCCTTCTTCTGGTGTGATGGATGGCCATCTTTGCCAAAGCCAGGAGAAGATGGACGAGGAGGGGTGCACAGATCAGAAAAAGCAGGGGAAAATGCAGCTATAACCTTAGTAAGAGGTTCTGGAGGAGCCAGAAGAAGGGCTGCCACCTGATATACCCTACATAGATGTGTACTAGTGTCTCCCTCTCATCACAGGAAGGATATGTATCAGAGGAGTGCATGAACCACGTCAGGTACACGCCTGTGCTCATGGCTCAGAGGAGCCACCAGCTAATATCCCTGGTGGGAAGTGAAACCAGAGTGGAGCACAGACTGGCCCACCAGGGTTCCTTGCCCTCTTCCAGTGGCAGCAGGTCCCGCCACCTGGTGTCGGTGTGGAACACGGGGGTGAGGAAGTGAATAGTATGAAGGGTGAGTGCATACAGATCTTTTCCAGGCATGGTTCAGAGGTGGATCAGTTGGATGTTGTGCAGCCAGCTCAGGTGGCATGTCAGGGACAGCAGGGAGACTCACAAGGCAGGATGACAAGATCCAGAGGGCCAGCGTGAGGAATAGTCAGGGAGCACCCTCCTGCAGCACCTGCTCAAGGAAAGTGGGAGAAGCAGGAGACAAGGCTGCCCTCACCTCCTGGAGCACACAACAGGAGACATGCAGGGTGGACAGCCTCATGTGCTGATCAAGTGCCGCAGGTCTACCCAGTCCCTTTGATCGTAGTCCAGGAGATCTCTAAGTCTGCTGGTACCAGCCGGGACATCCTCTGCCACACCAAGGGGATTCCACCACCTGCACATGAAAATGTGCTTGTGATAGATATGGAGTGGATGAGACAGATGATTGCAGAAAGGACAGTATTGTGGTTATGGCAGCTGAATGCACCCTGGAGAATTGGAGTCCATCCCTGCCTCTGCAATGAATTCCTATGTGTTGCTAGACAAGTCACTTGAAACTAATTTTTTCAGATGTGGTCACTACTCTTATACTCCTCATTTCCTGGGACCAGATTTGCAAAACTGCTGAGCAATCACAGCTACAATTGAAGTTAATGGAACTGTGCTTTGAACACATAAAGTGCTATGTAAGGATATGTACTCTGCCAAATTATATCCTAGGTATCTGTTTGGCATCCAAACTTACTGGGAACTTTTTACTTTTATCTCTGTGTCTCGGGAGTGTCTTTTTACTTTTATCTCTGTGTCTCCCCATCTGTAAAATGGGGATAATAATATCCTCTCACCTCACAGGGATGTTGTGAAAATAAATTCATAGAGGTTTGTGAACACTATGATAAAGTTCATGAAAAATTAATAATTCTGCATTGAGAGCAGGGTTTGACTAGTATGTTATTAAACAATGAGGAGAAAACAAAATATTGATTAGTTGCTCATTAAGTGAGAACTGTCTATACTATGCACTGACTGCAGTAGGCTTCTGTGGAAAAAATACTATGGGATCATGTAATTAAAGATGATCTCCTAATGCATAGGCACAAGGGGGCCAAATTAGGGTTTCACTTTAACTCTGGCATTTAACTTTTCAGTGATCACTTGGCAACCTTAATAATGTTCTTTTAGCACATTTGATGTTGGGGTGTGTGTGTGCCATCTATCCATCTATCTTTGTGTGTGTGTATGTGTGTGTGTATCATCTATATATCTAAGTATGTGTGTATATATACACGTGTGTGTGTATTTACACACTCGCCTACAGAGGTGCATACACCTAGATATAGTCTGTCCATATGTATTACAGATCAGGACACATGTACTCAGTGTGTATACAGAGACATGCTAGGTAGGCACACCGGGCTGGGTGGGAGGCAGCTAGACAGGTGTGTGGCAGAGCCCCCTCTGGGTCTGCGCCCTCCCCCCATCCCCTGCCGCTGCACAAGCAGGGTGAAGCCCCGCTCTTCTCGGCCCCCTACCCCATAGGCTCCACACCGGCTCCGGGCGGCGGAAGTGGGTGTAGGGGGCAGTATAGGAATTTCCTGTGACGTCCCGGCCCGGACTCCATTAGGCTGCAGCTGGGCAGAGAAGTGACAAACCCAGCGGCGCGGAGCAGGCCGGGCGCCTGGGGCGGCCGGGCGGGGGCTCCAGGCAGCGGCGGCGGCAGCAATAACAAGAGGGAGCCCAGAGCGGGCGGCGGCGCTGCCTCCGGGACCCCGGGGGGGACAGGGCCCCGCTCCTCCTTCCCTCACCTCCCTTCCTCGCCCCCCCCGCCCCCCGGCTTCCCACCACGGCCGCTCTCGGCGAGGAAACTCTGGCCTCCGCTTCCTCCTCCTCCGACTCGGACACCGGCGGAGCCTCCCCGCCCCCGCGGAAGAAAGCCCGGGCCTCCCCGGCGGCGGCGGAGGGAGCAGGCGAGCCCGGGGCTTCCGCGGGCAGAGCAGGCCTCACCTCGTCCCAGTCCCCCTCGCTCTCCGCCGGGCTCGCCCCCCCTGCCGCCCCGCTCAGAGGCAGCGGCAGCAGCGCCATGCAGGCCAACGGGGCAGGAGGAGGCCAGCAGCCGCCGCCGCCGCAGGGGCCGGCGGGCCCGGAGCTGGGCTGCTTGGGCGCCCAGAACGGCGAGGCCTCGTCGGGCTCGGCCGCCGGGGAGCAGCTGGCTCACGCCAACGGGCTGCTGCCCTCCGCGGCCAATAGCAGCGGCGGCAGCAGCATCAGCCCCGGCGGCCTGAGCGTCAACAACGGGGTCCCGGCCGCCGGGGGCCCCGGCTCGGCCGCCGCGGAGCTGGGGGGAGGCGGCGGCAGCGCCCTGAAGAAGAAGAAGCGGCTCTCGCAGTCCGACGAGGACGTGATCCGGCTCATAGGGCAGCACCTCCACGGGCTGGGCCTCAAGTAAGTGCCCGCGCCTCTCAGAAGGGAGACCGGTCCCTTTCTCCCTCATACGGCGGGGGGCTAGTGGGGGTAAGGGAGCCCCACACGGCGAGGCCCCGTTTTCCTCCCCTTCCCCTCTAGCGGTGCTATGTGGACCCCCCCCCCCGCTTCCTCCTCCACAGGGACCAGGAGGGAGGCTGGGTGGGAATCGGGCTCCGGGCCCCTCCCCTGCTGTAGGTCCGCGCTGATGTAGCTGAATTGCACATCGATAAGGAGAGAGGAGTCAAAAGTGGGGGAGGGGGCTGGCTTGGTGCAGGAGTGGGCCGGGGGAAAAGAATGGTGCTGGGAGACTTGTTCTGTTTTAGGGCACCATTTGTGCCCATGGGAGACAGACCAACAAATCTGTTTATGACCCACATACGTAAGATTTGGACGGTGGAGGGGAGGAAAGGGGCCGCCTTCTCCCACATACTACCTTGTCACAGCTTGATATCCCATTGTATAGAGAGATCAGTAAGTGTATATGAAGGGGAACTGTGGGGCAGACCTGATGTGTTGAAAATAATGACGTGAGGGGCCTGTCTTCAAGGCTCTTCCATTCAAGCTTTGTACATTCGAGACAGACTGTCTGAACCGTGGTGGGGAACAGGTAGAGCTTCCTCTGCCAGAGATGACAGTATGAAAGCCCAATCACATACCACTAAACTCAGATCAATACAAATGTGGTAGTGGGGGCGAAGTGATCTGGTGAACATAATGGAGCCTGGACACTTGGAGGTTTTTGTTTTGTTTAAGTCTTAAGAGCTCAGTGGTTAATTGTAAACAAACCAACCAAAGAATTAAACCAGTATTTAGGATTCTGACTGCAGAGCCTGTGTTCGTGTAATTGGATGAAAGCTTTTGTAGGTTTGGTTTGGCCATATGTCTAATAGCTTTTTCAAAAGCTATCTATAGAGTGAAAAAATTAAAATGACAAATAGGTTGGCTCTTCCGTGGCTTAGAGCACTGCAGTATTTTTGGGTGAGTATGCAGTGGAGGGAGGCGAAATAAAAATACAGAGAGATGAACCATCTGAATTTTATAAACACCCCTCTCCCCCTTTTCTAAATAAAACATAATAGCAACTAGGTGGATACTGAGATTTTCGGAGGGCTCCTATAGATGATGCCCCAGAAAATAAAGCTACAAGGGAAGTACCAAAGGAGAGATGGCAAACTGTTGTGGGGCTGGATTGATTCTAATGAACTTAGTACATAAAATAAAATGCACCACTGACATAGGAGGCAGATTCTCCACAGCAGGAGACAGCTTGTGACTGTTTATAGGCTACACCACAGTAAATATGCTATTTTTAGCACAAAAGGGGGAGGGTTACAAGTTAGTGGGTTTGCTTATTTTTTATTTTAAGGAACGAACCTTTTAAAGTCCTGACATGAACAAAGGCTAGGACTATCTCTGCAGACATCTTAATACAGAGCAGTAGCAGCCCTTTATACCCATTCTCTATTGAGGGTTATAGAGGCACATCTAGTGTTTATAACCTATATTTTCCTCTGTGTAGACAACTTGCTGCTAAAAACTGGTTTATTTCTATCTAGACATGCTTGTCCGAGATAATTAGTTAGTCAAAGACGACCATCTTGGCACTTCATGCAAGTTTTCAAACCAATCAACCACTCTTGTGGATAGAGAGCTGTCTATTGAAGTGAATTGAGTGATTGGAATACTTATCTGTTCACATGTTTCTGAATCTGGTTATAACTCTTTTGCTTCATAAAAAGTCAGTTTTTATCTATTGCAGGCTTATTGCAGTGGGTGGTGCATTTTAAGGGTAAAATTGGTCAGTTTTTTTTTACACTGTATCTCTCCTGCAGCCAGACTGTTGATCTTCTCATGCAAGAGTCAGGATGTCGTTTAGAACATCCTTCTGCTACCAAATTCCGCAATCATGTAATGGAAGGAGAATGGGATAAGGTAATGTATGTGGGGCATATAGGACTGCACAACTACTGTTAAATGTATAGTATGTGAAATGCATTTCATGGTTCTTCAAGCTTATGTTTCTTTTTTATACCAATTTTTGCAGGCTGAGAACGACTTGAATGAACTTAAGCCATTGGTGCATTCTCCTCACGCAATTGTGGTAAGAAACACATCTTGAATTGTTTCAGATATAGTTTGGAATAATTGTAGTAATACACTTTTTTTGTACCTAGTTGAGAGTTAATGTATTTATTTTAGTAAGCAGCTTGAAGTCTCAAGCACAATACTAATTTGGTCTCCTGTCATTTTGTAGTATGTGAGAGAGAGAGCCTAAAAATATTAAGACCAATACTCAATGTATTTAATGTGTGAATTTATTAAAGTCTTTCTTCATGGATCAGAATTCAGATTGTGTACTCTGTATATCTAATTTAAAATCCATACATTGGATAACTTCAGTTGAAACTGTTTATTTAATTCAGTTACTTTAGAGAAATTTGAAAAGTGCTTCTGAGTTTGAAATAGCTAATTTTTATATGTTTTCTTAAAGAACCAAGCTTAGATACAATGTAGAATACCTAGGTACTGTGGGAGTTTGCATACTGCAATAGAATGTTATGGGAATATAGTCGCTGTTATAGAAAATGAACAATACTGTTGCTTTTCTAGATAGCATTTAAAGAACAAATATGTGTGTGTCACTCTTTGGAATTTTTGTAGAGCTTTGTCCTCTTTTAAATTATTTTTAAAGCAGACCAGTCTGGTAATGTGTGTTCACGCTATGGTTTCGATTCTGTGACTTGACAGAGTTACAGCTTATGTGGTTTCAATAACTTCGTGGACTCTGACATACAAAGAGTTTCTGGTTTTATTTCTATGACCCAGGATCAGAATGGTTACATACAGCCCTAGTCTTTCTTCAAACATCTTTTTTACTATGTTAAATTTAGTTTTGTAGTATTTGAGGAGCAAAAAGTAACACTGCTTTTTGAAGTGCCTGTGGCTGTACACAGTGAGGAATCAGCTGATGGCTGCTTAGCTTTTTACTTCTAGCTGATTCATTTTGTTGTCAGGAGGAGAGTTTCCTGCCTGGTGGGGGAGGGGAAGAGAGAGAACAGGAAGTGAAGTAGGAAAAACAGATGTTTAACAAAACATCAGTGGCTGCCTGAAAGAAGTTACATCTTGTTCTGTAATTGTGTGAAAGTTTAACCCCTCCAAAGTCTTTTCTATTAAGCTATAGTTCTAGTACCTGTTTTTTGCTTTGCAGGCTAATATTGAAAGGCAAGCTTTTTAAAAGACAGCAGGAAAAAAAACCTGGGTCAAGACAGACTATACAAACAGAATATACCAAAATAGTGTGTACATTTTCAGTGTCTCCTGAGGAGTGAGAATTCAGAAGCCTGTTACATTCCCAAGAGTGTAGCATCTATTGAATTTAGAACTGTGATAACATTTACATTTTGGGGATATGCGTTTTCGCGATTCCGTTCAAAATGGTGCTGTCCATTCTAGTTCATGAAAAAATTGTCAAACTATGAGGATTTTTGTACAATAGGTAATCTTGACGAAAGAGGAAAACAAGGACAATTTGCTTTTAGAGAATCCAAAGTATGAAGAACAGGAGTACTTGTGGCACCTTAGAGACTAATAAATTTATTGGAGCATAAGCTTTCGTGGGCTACAGCCCACTTCATTGGATGCATAGAATCCAACATATAGTAAGTTGGAAGTTGCCATACAAACTGTGAGAGGCTAATTAGTTGAGATGAGCTATTATCAGCAGCCCTAACCTTGGGGAAAATGTACTCCAACTGAGTAAAACTTATAGAAATGTGAATTTTGTTTTCAGACTCTACCTTCTCTAAACTAGATTGATGCTGTAAAGTGTATTTTGTTCATCTAAACTGAGTCTGATGAATAAAAAAAGTAACAAATACTGACTTTAATTTATTTTCTTACTACTGTACATGTGGCAGACTTCTTTTTAAAAAAAAGATGTAAGGTATGGGGATAGGACTTTATCTGTTTTATCATCCATATCTTTAGAGTCAGACGTTTTAGTATTTGAATTTTTTTTAAAAGCTATTAATAAACTTTTATAGGGGTGACCTATCAAGTTTTTTTTAACGCTGATTGGAAGATATTTGTCTGGATTATGTTATGGTTATTGCAAGATTTCAGTCCAATTTAGAGCAATAAGTAGCAACTGTAAAAGGAAAGCTCACTTGATTTTTTTAATTTTTTTACAAAAAAAAAAGTCTAAGCTGTGACAATCTATAGAACATAATCAGATCTAATAAAAGATGATTAAATCTCTGGGTTTTGCACTTTCAGTGATGTTGTAGGTACTTCTATTTATTTTAAGGGGTGGGGTTATCTTTCTCCCACTCATGGCCCTAGTGGTGGGGGGAGTTAAATAATTCAGGTTTTTGGTTTTTTTGTTTTTTAAATCACTAGTAATCTTACTAGTGCCTGGACTTCATCTATTTCCACCCTATCATGAAAAAAGTAAAACAACTCAATTCAATGTGAACGCACTTTGGCAACTTTATATTGACGATCTTCTGGTTTCTGTTTTTAAGTCAAACTTTATCATAATTTTAGATTTTAAAAAATGTGTTCATTCAGCTGATGTTGAACAGCACTTAGTAGAATAAGTGCAGTAAATCGCCATATCCTTTAGGGAAAGAAATGCTGTTTGTGTTTTATGAACCAAGATCATATGGGTTTGGGTTTCTGAATCTCAACCTGGCAGTTTGACCACATGTATCTGAAGTTGAGTGGGCGGTGGTGTGTGTATGTAAAAAGTCAATCTTACTGACATTTTGCTGTAAGCTTTAATAGGCTAGGGAATCTTACTTTTATTGTGACTTGGTCAAGGGTGATCTGGATGTCAAAGTTTTCACAACTTCTGATCAAAAATGAGCTATGTGAACATAGAGTTGTACTGCATGTATTTTATAAATTGTCTGTGAACATGGGCATAAAGTGCCCATAAAGTGCTTTGAGATCACAGATGGAAGTGCTATAAATGCTGCATATTAAGGTACAAACTACTGATCTAAGTTTAAACTTGTGGGTTCATTAAACAGCTGCTGCATCTGGCCTGAGCTAAAAATGAAAAGTAGCCTCCCCTCTTAGTTAATATGTAAACACCACTGAAAGGCAATTGTGCCCTGTACTACCGTTGAGTAATATGGCTAGTCATGTCTGTACTTCGTGTAACATAGTATGGGGGATGCAGTTGGGTGAGGAGCCAGAAGAAAGCCTTATCCAGAGTAGTGGACCAAACATGAAAATCAAAACTTTCTTCTGGTGTTAGGTCAGAGGTGGGCAAACTACGACCCATGGGACCACAGGCTCCAACTTTTGTTGGCGCTGGAGGGTGCTCGTGCCCCTCTGCCCCCTCCCTGCTCCTGTTGGACCTCTCCCCTGAGCATGCTGCATTCCTCCTTCTCCTCCTTCCCCCCCCCCCCCCCCAGTGCTTGCTGCGCGAAACAGCTGTTTCACGGCACAAGTGCTGGGAGGGAGGGGGGAGAAGCAGGACACGGCAGCGCGCTCAAGCGGGAGGCAGAGGTGAACCGGGTCAGGGAGCTGTCAGTGCGTGCAGAGCACCCACCAATTTTTCTCTGTGGGTGCTCCAGCCCCGGAGCACCCACGGAGTCGGTGCCTATGCACAGGATCCTTCTGCCCGGCCGCTGAGCTCCTGGCCTGGGAGGCTAGCCCCCAGCCACTCCCCCACTGTTTTCCCTCCCCTGCAGCTCCTGGGGCAGTACAGCAGATCTGGTGCTCTGTGCTGTGCAGTGGCGTGGCTGACTCCAGCCAGGTGGCGCAGCTGTAGCTCCGTCAACCGCTGGTCCTCCAGGCAGCGTGATAAGGGGGCGGGGAGGTGGATAGAGGACAGGGGAGTTTGGGGGGAGTACTTAGGGAGTGTGGATGGGGGTGGGGTGGGGAACGGGGGGTTGAATGGGGGCAGGGGTTCCAGGGGGGGCAGTCAGGAATGGGAGGAGGGGTTGGATGGGGCGGCGGGGGGCAGTCAGGGGTCGGGGTTCTGGGGGGGCCATCAGGGAAGGGGGGGCCCATCAGGGGGCAAGAAGCAGGACGGGGGGCCGGGCCACGTCTGGCTGTTTAGGGAGGCACAACCTCCCTTAACTGGCCCTCCATACAATATTTGAAACCTGATGTGGCCCTCAGGCCAAGAAGTTTGCCCACCCCTGTGTTAGGTGGTATTTTCAAAAAATGTAAGGATATCCACTTTGGTTTTTGGCCCAGGCCAGCATTTCAGTCAGTGCACTTGTAATTTCCAAGTGAAATTTCACTTGTCTACACTTGATTTGGGGTTATTCTGTCAGATAATGGTATTCATCCTAGCTAGGTGAATTTGAGCATCACACTTTTAAGAGAAATAGCACTTCTACCTGCAGTTATGTTCAATGATCATTTGAATTCCAACTGGGGGCTCTCAGGTTTCCTAACTCTATGGTATCAGATAAAGGCTTGTCTACACATGAAAATTAATCTGGAATAAACTAGGGTGTGAATTAAGAGCAGATTAACTATTCCTTATTAACTCCATGTGGAATTAGTGTGTCCACACATGGAGGTTAATCAGGAGTAATTTGCTGTGTAGAGAAGCCCTAAAAGATGTAATGATTCCTTATTGGAAGGGGATACACTCCAGGATCCTCTCGTGTTTTCCTTTTGCTTTCACTCAGAGGCCTTGTACCTGGTTACCTAAAAGAGAGTTGCTAGATGCAGCTTCCTCTAGTTTCAGTCAATGGCTTTGCTGGATTGCCTAGAGGAGGCTACTCAACAACAGCATAAGAGTTTCTGTCCCAGGAATGGCATGCACAGCCTCCCTGTGGACAGGAGAGCAGAGATCCAGACCAGTTTAGAATAACTTATTTTGCTGACATCAATCAAGTGACTTTTTTTTTTTGTTTTGGGGGGGGGTATTTAAATTGGGTTGAGGTTTTGTTAAACTTGCTTGAAAAAATTGTGCTATTGTTAAGTGCCACTATTAGTAGAGTATCTTATTTGATTTTTACAAACCTGCCATAGGTGGAAAAACAGAATATTGAAAGTTAAGGCCCTGATTCTTCAAACCAGACACATAACTTTACTCACATAAATATTCTCATTGACTTCAACAGGACTATTTATGCTAAGCATGTACATAAATGTTGCAGCATTAGGAGGCTAAAATTATATTTTTATTAAACTTCTCTCTTAGTGGTGATGATTGTCACTTCAAAACAAAATTGCTTTGATGTTAACAATGAAAAATTATTTAGATTTTCAATATACTAATAAAATTGTTATGAATTTTTTATATATGCAAGTCAGTTTTTCAAAAATAAAAGCCTAAAGTAAGGTTCCTAAATGATATACGAACACACATTCCATTGACTTCAAACCACAAACACAGATCAAAACACTTCAATTTTCTTGATTTCAATTTGAGGACATTCAGAATATCAAAAGATGGTGTTGCTTGTAGTTCTAGAATGGGCTATTTGCTTATCTGGTTTGCAGGGTTTTCACAGTAAGGATGTTGATGGGGCCCTGACTTTGCTTTTTCAGCTTGGATGAGTATTTTAAGAGAAACCACTAAGAAGTTCATAT
Organism: Eretmochelys imbricata; assembly: GCF_965152235.1. Classification (NCBI taxonomy): domain Eukaryota; kingdom Metazoa; phylum Chordata; order Testudines; family Cheloniidae; genus Eretmochelys; species Eretmochelys imbricata. Next base: position 159,093,129 of record NC_135574.1, read on the forward strand.
TTTATATAGAATCTTTATATAACTAGGAAACTAAGGAAAAGTACAAAACATCCAGTTTCGTCCCGTTTTATAGTTTAAGCACTGACAATATATATACTTAAACCATGTAACATTTTTCAATCCTGATTTTGCTCAACCCTGTTCAAAGCTTAGACCCTAGCAATTCTCTATGTATGGTCACTTTAACATTGAACCAATTTTAGTGTTAATTATGTCATAGAAACAGCAGAATGCAACACTTCTTCCTCAATTCATCTTTAATGCTGTACATCAGGTTTAAAAGGAAAGGTTTAAAGGACTTTTTAAAAGGAAAATATGCTCTGAACCAACTGTGAGAATGTACATATTCAGCTGTCTTGGCAACAGTACTCTGCCTTGGTTGCTATACACAATATAAAGGCTGAACGTTGGTCAATTTTGACATGCTTCTTGTACTAGTATGGATAAAATGAGTCATGGAGGCAGTGCCTCTGCCTTGCTTTTACAGGGATTTCCATGAAATTGCTGATATTGGCACAACAACAAAAAAAACATTTATTATTTTCTCTTCTCTTTTCTTCTTCCACAGAAATGGCTTTCATTACCTGGCATAATGGTCCTAAAAAGGGGTAGAGGTAGTGATTGGATGAAGTAGTTATCTCCATGCAGATAAGGGAAACCAAGAAAAAGTGAATGGATGGATACATAGGAAACAAAATATTGTCTGAGATAATGCTGGGAGAATTGGAGAATATTCAACACGAAGTTCTGGATAAGAACTGAGAAAACAAAGTTTTAAAAAACCCCCCACCAAACTTCAGTGTATGTGGTGATCACCTACCATGAGGAACCAACCCCTCCACTTTCCTAATAAGTGGATAGGAAGTACTAAAAGGGGAAGGCTGACTTCTAATGACTCATCACCCCAAAATCTGCAACATTATACCTGTAAAAAATTGTACAGATACTCTGTTTTCTAATGGGCCTCCTCTTCATGCCGTATGCAAACAAACTGAATATCTGTGCACTGACAGAGAATAATATAAAGGGGGTTCTCACCTATCTGGTACAGGACATCAGAGTACTGGAAAACTAAGATGCTATAGTATGAAATTAGCTACAAATATCTGTCCGATGATGCATATCTAGCTAACTTCATACAATTCTGAAAGCTATACAATAAGTCAGCAGTTTTCTTTCATGTACATGAAAACTTGATACATGTGGTTTGTTCTCAAGAGTTACAGAAGGTCTGTTGCACTCAATGTTTTAATGAAGTGTAGTAGTCATAGGCTGTATTCATAATCAATCTGGAATGCATTCCAGTTGAAGAAAAACAAATATTTTACCTAAATGTTTTAAGTTCCCTCAAAAAGCATCAGAAAAAACCACTACTAGATAAAATATTTAAGATCTATATCTCTCACCTAGTCAAATGCATAGCAGGAATGAGATTTTTATGAGACTCATTGTAGTAGTGTATCTTTCTCCATGCCATTGTGATGACTGTACTATATATCTTAAACAACATGAATGAGAGATAACTAATGTTCTTTTAAAATATTGCTTGCATAGTCAGTCAAATGTTAAATTGAGTAAAACTCAAATCAAGAGACACTCAAGTAATTTAGCCTTTAGTCTTAAAACTTAGGATTTTTTTTAATTTACAAAAATTATTCTATATATCTTTCAATTAAGTTCTAGTTATTTAAATATTCTATTGTTAGCAGCTCAGAACATTTCAGCATTGAGCTATTGTATGGAAAAACAGAATTAAATGAAACTGATCAAATAGAACAGTGTAGCTACTCTATCCAAGGTGAAGTGCAAAAATGAACAACATGCAGTAAATCATGTAAAGTTAAGGTATAACAAATGTTTTATATTTCTTAAGTGTCTTGATTTGAAGAGGCTAGCACCTTGCTCAATTATATAATGCACTAATATGAGTAAATACAGTGTTGAAAAGCTGATGGTCTTTGGGGTCTGCTGGACTCACATGGGGAAAGGCGATGATCAAATATTGAAGTGTACTTATGATCTGTCTTGCACTTCATTCAGTTTCTATAGAGATGGGGAAAGCATAGCAAGTCACTATTTATTTTATTTATTTATTAATTAAAAATTTAATTTTGTTTCACTCTAGATATTCTCAGGTTTTCCTCTTACCCCATTACTTGTTGAAGGCCTGGGGTTTGTCTTTTCTCATGGCGATAGCCACTAGCAGCAGTGGAGACAGGCAAAAGATGCATACATCAAGTGGCTGTGCTTATATAAAGTAGAAGCAACTAAACGGTCTCACTTTCATCTTAAGGATCAGCATGTTAAGAAATTTTGGGGGCTCCAGATTTTAAATGTGTAACTGAATGCGTTCCTTCATTTTGTGTCCATGAACATGTTAACATAATGACTATTGATGAGAAATGTGAGAAAATGTGTGAAGGTCACATTGGAATTCTGATAGGAGTGAATATAGGCTAAGTGAGCCCTAAATGTGGGAAGCTATATCGTTCCGCTTTCAGTAAAAAGAAGATGGCAGTGTTAATACTTATGGAAAACAAGTTTAATTTGCACGGTGCCTTGTTTTGCCTAGTTGCAGAGTTAATATGTTGCTACAGCATGTTATACAACTATAAAGAGAATCCCTTGGTGAGCTCCTACATAATCTGTGTAAAACCAGTTAGGGGGTTGACTTGCTGACCTACTGGTCATGCTTTGTACAAGCATGCAGCATACTTTTTTTAAAGATTGGGCATGAGATTGAGGGAATCCCATGTAATCCTAGTTTGAAGGATAGTGACTGAAAGGGATATGGGTTCAAAATAGGGAGAAGAAGATATTCAGAGCTCCAGTAGGCAGGTGGAAAAAATTTTTTTGGGTCACTTCTAACGTAATTACCACAATTATATTGAAAGACCAGGCAGAAGTAATGATACATTACATGTAGCTGTATTTCTGAAGGGTATAGTAGAATGGCTTCTATTGTTCTGTTTAGGCTCAAACATTTTCTGAAACTTCATTCAACCTTTTTCCCCTGACTGCTGCTTTCTGTCATGTCAGAGGATGAAGTTCTTGCTGCTACAGCAGAAGTACCTGGAATATCTGGAGGATGGCAAGGTCCTGGAGGCACTTCAAGTTCTACGCTGTGAACTGACACCACTGAAATACAATACAGAGCGCATTCATGTCCTCAGTGGGTAAGGGTGTTTAAGCTTGGACAATTAGTTCTACAGAATATCCTGAGGGATTGTGTAATTCTGTGGAAACAAGTGCTGGTCAATATTTCCTGAGCCCTCTCTTCATAACATTAAAAGTGCACATGAATCATGTGGAATAAGTAAAATTAATGTCTTGGTAAAACTGAAGCACTCTTCTCCCTTTTGGGCCCACTCCTGTTGAAGTCAGTGGGGAAAACTCCATTGCAGAAGTAGGGTCTCTTATCTCTTCCCCTCCTTCTTCAATCTTTAGTACTAACTTGTTTTAAAAATCTGAATTATTTATGCTGTTGGTGATCACTACTATTTAAAATGGCAAGGGGAAGAAATTTATTATACTGACAGTATTGTTGTATCATGATTCATATCATATCCTTATTCATCCAAAATAACTGTTTATATATACTGCCTTTATGGTATCAGAACCTAAACTGATAAGGACTGGAATTGTGTCCTTTGAAGGAAGCATGTTCAGTCTCTTTTTTCCTATAGCTGAATAATTCTCAAGTTGGTAGATGTAGGGGTTGGGTTGTTTGTTGTGTGTGGTTGTGTTGTTTTGTTTTGGAGTGGGGGGAGGGGGTGCAACATGTGCACAGTCTTTCTTTTTTTCATCTCTCCTGAAGACCAGTCTAAACAAGATCTGTTTTGTCTCTTATCCATTACCTTGCATTGGTACCTTCTCTCCTTAAAGCTTTCTAGTTAGTGACAAAGCAAAAGAGAACTAGAGCAAATGGCTATTGTCCATCACCCGGACTCCAACAATAAATCTTACTAATGCATTGTATCATCACCATCCCAAGGACGAATTGCAGAGCCTGGTAGTGTTGGCGGCGTTGACAATGCTATTATGCTAGAAATTCAGAAGTTTAGTATGATGCAGCTTGAAACACATCTGTATACCTCAAACACACTGGGATCAGTTAGCATAGTAAATTTTGTTTACATCTAGGTATATTTTGTGCCATCATTGACTAGTCAAACTTCTGAGTCCACTGAGTTGGGATTTTTGTATTGAAATTCATAAGCTTTTGGGTTAATCTGCATGGGGGGGAAAACAAAATATATTGCTTACAAAATAAAGCATCATTGTTCCCTTTAATTTGCCCCAGTCTAGTCTTTGACTCCTCATACATTTGTCCAAGCTTTCACTTGAGTGCAGGTTGGTCAGGAGTGACTGTTTTGTGTGTCCTAAAGATCAGTACATTCTGGCTGTAATAAGTTGATGTGAGAGGGAGGTCCCAAACAGAGGTCTCTCTTCTTAGAACCCCCTCTACCCCACCTCACTTAAATATGAATTGTAAACAGGAACATCTCCATATACACCATCCTTACAATTGAAAAAAAATTTTAAAAGGTTTAGACCATAATAGGACTTTTCATTCACTTTGTTTTAACAGGTATCTGATGTGTAGTCATGCAGAAGACTTGCGTGCAAAAGCAGAATGGGAAGGAAAAGGAACAGCTTCCAGATCTAAACTCTTGGACAAACTCCAGAGTAAGATGTTTAATGTTCAGCATTTAAATAGATTTTTCTAAATACACCCCAAATATTTTTCTAGTACATTCCATTTAATAGGATAACTTTCGAGGAAAGTTTATTTTAATTACACTTACTATCAATGACTGGTGCTTTATGGGGAAGGTAATTCTGGTTAATGGGAATGACTGAGTGATTTTTTTTGTGGGTCTTAGGTCTTGTGCCTCTCAATCTTATGCTGCTTCTAGCTGTTTGTAATAACAGCTTTCAGTTCTCAGTGTCTCTGCTATATGTAGAAAGTATATGAATTGTTTTCACTGCTATCTGCTCTGTCAGGTTGCTTCTTCCATGTCACTTACTTGTGATAGGCCAACATGTTGGATGTATTGCAGCTGCCCTTGATATTGACTCGGAGACTGTCTGATCCTAGAGCATTGGTATCTCATTTCAATTCTATGGGTCTATCGTATAAAACAGTAGTTTTCAACCTGTGGTCCGCTGACCTTTGGGGTGGGGTGGTCGAAGATTTCCGAAGGGGTCTGCACTCCCATTTGAAATGTTTGAGGAGTCTGCAAATGAAAAGAGGTTGGAAAGCACTGCTGTAATGTGGTGGACTCTACTGCTCCATTAATAGCAGTACTAACAGTGTGTTATCTTTTAATTGGGAATTCCTCATAGTGAGTACAAAAGGTGGTCTAGTGGAGACTCACAGTTGAGGATGTTACTGGTAAAATCAGCGTGCAGCAGTCTACTTTGTATAAATGAAACTTTTGCTGATCAAAAGCAACAGAGAGCTGAAAAAGTGTAGTTCTGTTTGAAAACGTCAGTGAATCTGAGTTCATCTTTGGGTCCTCAGTTACACAGTTGTAAACCAAGTTGAGCAGTTGGATTTTTTTAATTTAGTGCTTTTTATTGGTTTTTATTCAGTAAAGATCTCAAAGATAAAATGTGCATTTGTAACTTTTGTGGGTATTTTTTCTTTGTTTTTGTTTGTTTGTTTGTTTTTTAAGCATACCTACCACCGTCGGTGATGCTTCCCCCAAGGCGTTTACAGAATCTGCTACGTCAAGCTGTGGAGCTACAACGAGACCGGTGCCTATATCATAATACCAAACTAGATAACAATCTAGATTCTGTGTCACTGCTTATAGACCATGTTTGTAGTAGGTAAGAATTTCTTTTTCTACTTTTAAAATTGATGGTATTTTTTTAAAATATATAATACAATCCACTTACATAATATTGTTCCTTTGAACTGTAGGTACATTTGTTTCAAATTGGAACATGCTGGAGTACACTGGGAAAAGCCAGGCCCATTTAGCTGACTAACTTTAACTGTTTGTGCAGACAAACTCCGGAACATGTATGAAGATGCTTCTTAATGTCTGGCTACTTCTCCTTAAGGGAATGAAATTTACTGTTTAATGTGATGGGTGTATGTATTGAGGATTTAGCCTTAATCTAGGTGCACAAACTCGCAACTTATTGGCTGCAAGTTTGATTATTCTGTCAGTGTCTAATAGCTATCAAATTGTTACTACCCATTCTTTGTCTTCAAACTTCTTGGATGCGTAAGGTAAATCTATGTTTACTGTTCAAGGTCATATTCCAGATTTAGCCTTTAATTAATGAATGCTATTACATTTTAGAAGTTGAAATTAAATAAGAACACGCAATTCATTCCACTCTCTAATTCTTGGTCATAGCTAAAAATGTGTAATGCAAACTGAGTAAGACAGAACACACACATACATGTTTTTAAATTTGGCAACGTTTGTTTCATAAGAAAACACACACATTTCTTAACTCTTACATATGAGTGCAAGTTTCACATGTACACAAACTCATTGATTGTTTAGATAATAAAGGAATTTTTTAAAACTAAAGTAACATTGGTGTTGCTTAGAAATTTAAAATGTTGTGAAACTTGTGCAGGCACCAGGGAGGAAGTAACTCAATGGTGGTATATCATGCACACAGAGAAACAGTTGCTGTGTTTTGAGTATTTTTCTTCAGACAATTAAAGCTCCTCAGGGATCTAGCAGAAGTGACATGAATGCAAGGACAAAGCTTGTAGATATTTCAAAGGTATAATTAGGGGGTAAGGCCACAAGTTGCCGGACACTGAAGTAGCACAAGAAAAGGGGATGGTGTTTTATATTTTTGGTGGTTGGAGTAGCAGTTCAATTCTTTGGCTCATAATTAAGATTTTCTTCATATTAAATACTTACTACAGAGAGCTGCTACTAACTTCTCAGTACTCCCCTGTAATTCTGTTTGTCTCTAAAAGTTGCCAGTATCTCCAACCACATGGGATTTTTAGCTTTAGACTATTTGGTATCTATTTTTTAAACTGAAGATTTCCATTTCAATAGTCTTTTCAATACTTTTATTTAGAATCTAAATGACCATCTTAATATAACTATATGTTCAAGTAATTGTTTTGGCTTTAGACTTTTGTGCTTTTAACTGCCACAATGTCTTAAATTCCTTTCTTCAATGGACTTTTGGCCGTCTCACTTCATTTCAATTCTGGGGAATAACTAGTGGTTTGAAGGCTTTCTTTAATGTATGTAGGAATTGGGGTCCTTGTGCTTCAGAAAGGATTCTTAACGTTAGGGCAGTAATAAATTGTGTACCGTATTGATTTTTAATACTTACTGCCAGTCTAGAAGTGTGTTTAATGCTGTGTTTTGTATCCAGCTAACAAGAGAGTGATATCAATACAATCGAGACAACCTCCTTTAAGATGTAGTGATATAAAATAATACAATAATATTTGATAAGGGCCAAATGTAACGAGACTGGGCTTGTCTAAACCCCACCCAAAGGAAATATATGCCCACATAGGTCAAACTTTTATCTTTTTCTAATTTTGTATCCTCCACACCCAGATGTGCATACTGGGTGTGTATGTATATGTATATATATATATATCAATTAAACCATAGTCTCATGTACCCCCTTTCTTCCCCTCCCCCCTTCCCCCCCAAAAGAAGACACTTCAAAACAAAGGCTTCCACTCTGTCCTCAACTCAACCTATTGTACCTACCTATTGCAGGGGTCTGAGATCAGTATGTGGTGCGCCGTACATGCTGCAATGCTTGGGCATAATGAGGTGAGTTAAAGACAGTGGAAGCCAGATTCTGGATTTTGTGTTTAGGCCTTTTTAAGTATGTGTAAACAAATTGATAGAATTAAAGTAACAGTAATCTAATAGTTTAAAAAGACAATGAAACTTGGATAATGTTAAAATTGATAGGATAGTCTACTGGTAACTTCCACTTTCATATTTATTATTATTATTATTTATTTTTTAATGGCGTTAATCTGTATGGATTTCTGACAATATTGGAATTGGGCATGCTTATATCACATTAACAGATACAATACTGAGATAAACAGACAGGATTGCTGCTTCTCAGGAGGTGGAATGATGGAGAGGGCTCAGGGTGGTGGGTGAAGCTTTTTCACATTACTGGCCTTGTGATAATGGAGAATTTAATGGTGGGCAGGTGGGGGACCCTTTCCTGCATCATTTTATTTTATAATCAACCCAATTTTAACTCCCCCAACCCTTTTTGAGAACTAGAAAGTGGAGTCTGCATACTTACCTGGTTCTCCTCTCCTACCACTTCAGTTCGTAGTTGTAGGATTATGCATAGGAAGATGACTTTTATTTAAAAAACACTGAAGGTTTTGGGAGCAAAGTGAACATTTCCTCTTGCCGATATTGGATTAGCAACACTGTCAGTTTTGATGGTGTCTGTTTGATTAATCAATGTTTTCATTGTAAACGCTGGAAATAAATTCACTTTCACGTTTTTGTTAAATTATTATTCCGGTAATTTTAATTTAGTTCTTTTGGTCTGTTTTTAAAGGATTAAATTTAGAATTCTAAACCTGTGAAAACACAGTAACTGGTGAACCATGGTGTTGACATGGTGGAATAAAGCATAAGGAAACACTAAGGCAGGGGTAGTCAGTAGGTAGACTGGTGATCTGGATTTGGCCCACGGATGCTATTGAATGGACCCTGAAATTTTTTTATTATTTAAAAAAAAAAAAAATCCAACATTTTTTTTTTTTTTTTTTCCTCTGGAGTCTGGACCTTGATTATACCTTGACCGAGAAATTTGGATCTTGACAAAAAAATAGAGTACCCCTGCATTAAGGGCTTGTGTACACTTGAAACACTACAGTGGCACAGATAATCCACCTCCCCGAGAGGCAGTAGCTAGGTCGACAGAAGAGCTCTTTTTTTTTTTTTTTTTTCATGGCACGTTAGGTAGGCTTAACTTCATCACTCGGGTGTGGATTTTTCATGCCCCCTAATCAATGTAGCTGGATCGACCTAAGTTTTTAGTATGGACAAGACCTAAAGTTTAAGTGCGCTATACTGAGCAGATGAGTAATAAAGGACTTTTGTGAAAGCAGAAATGTAGAGAATCATAGAATATCAGGGTTTGAAGGGACCTCAGGAGGTCATCTAGTCCAACCCCCTGCTCAAAGCAGGACGAATCCCCAATTAAATCATCCCAGCCAGGGCTTTGTCAAGCCTGACCTTAAAAACTTCTAAGGAAGGAGATTCTACCACCTCCCTAGGTAATAACAGTATGAGAAGTATGATTGAGCATGAGTACTCAGTTAACTAAACAAAACCTGTTCAAACTACTATCCCTCTTAACCAACATCTTGTCTTGTGGAACAGAACTTGATATTCTTGGGTGGTTACATCTTCTGAAAACAGTGATTGAGTACCTGTTTAATACATACATCACTATCTGTGAGGTGCAACTTCTGAGCAACTTGCTTCGTTAGTTGAGTGAGAAAAACGTCTCTTTTCTCTCCTTGTTTCCTTGCATTAGCGTAAGTTACTTGCATGGACTCCTTGAATCTGTCAGTGACGGTCAGGTCTGCTGCTATAAATGATGCTTGTGTACCATGACTTTCATTCATTAAGTTGATATTTATATGTTCTTGCACAAAACCATTTAGTGTATTTTTTTTAACCATGTCCCATTTTTTAAAAAAGGGATAGCAGCTTTAGAAATACAGTATTAGAACTGGCAGAGCAGTAGTAAACATTAATAACAAATTATGCTTTAAAACAAGTCTTCCTATAACCACCGTGTCTCAAATTCAGTTTACACAGTCCTAAGATCACAAACTTCTCGATTGTCTAGAAACAGTTACGGTACTGGGAAATGCCATTTGAAAATACCGTGTAACCCCTCAGAACATATTGAATTAGGCTAATTTTCTATTTAACCATTCTTAAAAACCACAAAGCCATGACTATGGAGGCATGCCTCCAACTCTTTTCAGTTCTAACTAATTGTAAGGGGGGAGGTGGGGTGGTGTTTTCCTGCCTTATGTTTTTCTGATTTTTGGGAGGATATTGCTTGCTGCTCTGAGTAGTGTAATACCAAGAGTGTTTTGCTACTTAAAGAATGCACAGAGAGTATCTTGAAAGGAATCCACATCTTTGGCATACTAAACAAATTTGTAGTACTTTTTTGCAGCATTGGCTTAATTACTTCACTGACTCTTACCAATAAAAATTATTGAATAAAGAGAGAGAACTTATTTTAGGACAGTCACTTGTGTCATGAATTTGTCAGTATTGAGTGTAAGGTAAGATTTTGTAACAATGTTTTATGACTAGTTTTACCTAAATTGTATTAATTTATTGCAGTAACTCCCTAGTCATGGATCAGGACTGCTTTGTGCCAAGAACTGTACAAATACATAAAAAATGGCTCCTGCTCCTGTTAACTTGTAAGCTGTATGGGGCAGAGAGTGTCTTGTGTTTGCACAATGTCTTGCACATTGGCATCTCTAGAAGTTATAGTGACATAAATAACACACACAATCAGCCAGGTGATTTCAAACACTGTATAACTACTTGTAGTTAGTGCCAGTTGGTGAGCTGCAAACATAACCGAACTTCTCTCCATTTTTCTGCATGAATTTAACTTTTTGATGGTAGGATCTTCCTTGACACATAATTGGGGGGAGGGGGATTAGCTGCTATTGAAATAGCTTACTGCTCTGTTTTTGTTTGCTCAGAAGTGGGGTAGTGTTTGTATGTAGTTTGCAGAGTAACAAAATACCTCAGTGATAAACACTATATTAAAAATCTTGTGAGTTTCATTTCTTGAAAATGATCTTGTAAAAGTTAGTATTTCCATTACTCCTTTTTAGCACATAATTAATCACTTCTGTGGAGTTGCCAGAAATAACTAAAGTGAAAAGTTTGTAAATTGTTAATTTATTAACCTTAACTTTTATTACACTAGTGTCTAGAGGCCCAATCAGATTGGTGCATTGACTGTTGTATGTCCTAAAAAACTTTAGGAAGATCCAGTTAGTGTCCTGAAGATCTTATTTTAATTTGAGACACAGTGAGTGTAACAAACAATAGGAAGGAATGGAGAGGGAAGTCTGAGGATAACAGTAAGATCTTGTGACTTAGTAGATTGGCTATATTCACATCTTAATGTTTTTGGGTCATTTAGGGGGGTTTCTTTAATGAATATGACTTTTTTTTTTTAAATCACCAATATCTAGTGGCCCTCAAACTAGACTGATACTGGCTAGTTAATCTTCATAATGAGCTTTGAAGACGATCCTGTCTTTTTTTTGAACATACATGTTAACTGCAGAAATCTTTACTTTTATAATTAGTTTTTACCAATTGTTTATCGGATTGTGTTTAACAAACCCTATGGTTTTGTTTTTGCTTTGTTTCAGGAAACAGTTCCCATGTTACACACAGCAAATACTTACAGAGCACTGTAATGAAGTATGGTTCTGTAAATTCTCCAATGATGGAACTAAACTAGCAACGGGATCAAAGGACACAACTGTTATTATATGGCAGGTTGATCCAGTAAGTGCTCAGACTTTAACGTGTGTGTTTAAAGATAAAAAAGACCTAAACTATCTGCATTTCTTCTGAATCATGCAGTGTTTCTTAAATTTTCATTGTGCTTTTGCCTAAGGCTTTCCTAAAGTTTTTGGTATTATTTCAGTGAAGACCTTTATTTTAAATCCTCTTTACTATTAATTATTTGAATTATTTTAAATAGAAGTCCTGTTCACCATTTAAACATGCCACCCCATCTTTGAATGATAAAATGTTCACAGACCATATAGAAGTTTCATCAACTATCTACTAGTTGCCATTGTACATACAACTTGAGGAACTTTTCTTGATTCGTGTTCTGTGAAAACCTGGCAAAACTCATCAAGAAAGGATGTACAGTTTTTTTGATTTTTTCCTTCAAGACTAAGTTCTCCTGACGTTTTAAATTGTTACTATATATTGCTTATTTTCTTCTGCTACAAGAAACCAGCCAAATCTCCTTACCCTAGCTATTGGATATCAGTATCTTTCCTGTCTGTATTGTATTTTCTTGTAAATAAAATGCTTGAGCTGTCACTCTGAGATTATTCAGGTCCTAGTGATATGTTGGTGTTTCAACCGCATTATGAATTGGATGAAATTATGTTCAGTTACTAATTGAAAACATATTAGGAAATGTGCCACAAATACATATACATAATGTACTATATGATATATGTATATACATATCAATGTGCATGTGCACACACAATATTCTGGTTTCTTAGAGTTGTAACTCAAACCTTTTGAGAAGACTTTAAAAATTATACTGGGTTGTTATAAATTTGCAAGCTGCTCCTGCGTCCTGCAGCAGGATCTGAGTTGAAGGAAAGTCTCCTCTTCTTAACCCCTCCCCCCCCCTCCCCCCAAAAAAAAAAAAATTAGGAGGGAATATACCAGTTGAACTCTTTACTTTTGGGGGAACGGTGGGGGATCTTGAAAATAGTTAACAGACGAGTTGTGTGTGTACATACAGCTTGGAAAAACTTACTGCTAAGGATTCTCAAGGCTTGGTGCTAGAGATGATTTTTAATTGGAGCCAGACCACTCTATAGTTTATAAATGTCAGGAGGCTGTTAGAAAAGAGTTCTCTTTTTTTTTTTTTTTTTTTTTTGTAACATGGATTGAAAGTTCTAGCTTATTTAAGGAAAGCGATTTTAAGGGCAGATCTGTGGTACAAAATGGCACCTCCAGTAGTAGCAAGTAGTTTCATAGTGAATCATTAATTATATACTATTTAATCATACCAAAATAAATGCACTTTAGGTGTTTGAAATTGTGCCAAAATGTTAAGCAAGCAAGGGTCACTAGAAGAACAAACTAGTGAAACACAGCTTTTCTAATGGTGGTTATTTGGAGAAATTCCAAGAAACTGTATTAACTCTGTTAACAATCAGTAGATTTGAAATGCATTCCTGAGTAAAGCTGAAGGGAACACTTTTGTTACAGGCCATATTGAAGATGGATTTAAATTGCATTAGGCCGTACCAGTCATTTGGTTTCATAGTTACCAGGGCATATGGAGTTCATTTATTTCTCTTCCCATTGTTTCAAGTAATTGTTGAACGTAAACAAAATAACTGGTTCGAGAGATTGTCAAACTTTATCCCAAACTTATTCTATTCCCTATCTATGTGCTGATAGGGAAACATTCTTCAGATTTTCAGTCTATTTGAATCCTTTTGGGTTCTATCAATAGTTCAGCAAAGAGTATTCAGACCCTCATATTTGCCCTGAAAATAAACTTATCCCCATCCCCGAAAGTCCAGTGTAATGAAAATGCTGCTGCTGAAATTCTTTCTTTCCTGTCACTCTGACTATCCCACGCACATTGAATTCAATCTGGTCTCTTGCATCAGCTTCAGCCTCCTCACCCAGAGGCTCTACAAACTTATCTGCCCCTATATTTTTGCTCTCACTTTCTCCTGCCCTTCTTCCACTACTTTCAGTCCTACTAGACTGCTCACTTATTCTGATTCTGTCACGCCAGTTAGTATCTTGACTTAAATGGGACCACTTATGGGGAAAGATACTCTACTCTACCTTTGGTCTTTCTGTTTTGCCTACTTGCTATATCTAGAAGAACTACCATGTGTCCTCTCCTCAAAATCCATCCTTAAAGACACGCAGAATGAAAAAGTTTCCTGCCATGGTCGCCTTTTCCTGAACTATTGTTCCATGTCTTTTTTTGTCTTGTCTTGTCTGTCTTAGAATGTGAGTTCTTATAGTAGGAAATGTTGTAACTGTTTGTTTTGTAAGGGGATATCAGCTTAGTGTTGTGAAAAACAATATAATTATGTTGACCCTGTTCAACACTTTTTGTGGCGTTTTTGGCTTTGAAATTGAAGTAAATCCATACTAGTTTTGTAGCTGTGCTGCCACAGCTGATCACCAGGCACAAAGAAAGAGACTTAAAAATATTTACCAGAAGCCAATGCAGAAGCTTGGGGAATGGAGCTGCAGGGGCAGGGCCTTGAGGTGTGTGTTAAACTTACATTTGTTGTTATACCTCCCCTATAATTTCCTTGTTGGAAGGAAGATTAGATCTTTCCCTTTCCTCAGCGCCTCCTTGCAGTTGGAGTGGGGTGAGATCTGTCTCATGGAAGAAAGGTTGCCTGCTATTCTTCAATAAGACAAGGGCCATTGATCGATCCTCCGTTGGACTTTCAGCATTTTGGTAGAAACAGACCTTTCAATCTCTGGGAGTAACATGGGCTCCGCCTCCTAACTAGTTCACCAGTTTCTGACTCCACAACTACAGGCAGGTGAAAAACAGACCTCTCCTTGCAAAGTTTAGATTAATAACCGAATTCTGCTGGTCTGTTGCAAACTTCTAAAATCTGGAGCAACTGGATTTCAGAGCAAAAAGACCTAAGATTTTGGAGGGCATGGGGAGCACATAACTGGCTATAGGGGGGAATCTTTCCTGCCTGAGGTACTGCAGCAGCACATTTTCCCCTTGCAGCAGCAGAACAGCAAGTGGTTTGGCAGTGAAACATGAAGAAAGGAGAACTTTGCTTTTCTTGCTCTTACCCCCATCATCGAATGCGTGGACAGATTTGTCTTTTGTGTGACAAAGAGAAGGATTTGGTGGTTGCAGCCTCTCTAGCAAAGGGATTGCCTAGGCGTCCCTCTCCCGGTGGACACAGAAGGAGGTGCAAGAGAAATGGCAGGTGACTGACGTGCCCTCCCCTAGCTGGTGAGGGCAGACAGTTTCTGACAGTATCTTAGAGCCTTCAGCCTATGTCCTCAGTGACTGAGGACCAGTGTGGCCACAGAGAGATCGTGGTGTTTGTTTGCAGATGAAGAACAGCAAGGTGAAACCAGTGAGGGGGGACTTTAGGACCTGCCCTCAGCCATTCATCTAGCCCTCTTCTGTGTGCTTTGAGGGGTTTTTCTGTTTGGGCATATCTCCACTCAAGAATCCAGCTCACCTGTCTATCCGGTCTTATCGCAGATTCTCCAAGGTTGGGGACTGCTCACTTCCAGGGTACGGCTTGAGTCAATTCAATTTTATTAAATCACATATGCAAATACAAAAAGAGAAACTCCGTTTAAAACAGCAACATCCATATAATGCATTAAAATGTCAATCGGAACTTCTTCAACGTAAGGTGTGAAGGGCAAAAACTGCCACTGATTTAATTACTGGTGATTGAGAAAATACTAAAAACATTATCTCTTTTGTATAAAGTATTTATTACCATCTCAAAAGGCAAAATCTAACATGCACTCAAAAGCTGGGAAATTCTACAATCCATAAGAGGACGTGGATCTTCCAACACTCTCTATTTATATGGGCAAAAACAAAGATGGGAAGGAACCTTTCCATAGCAGCCTTTAAGGACAGCAATTTCCATGGTTTGAAATCTTAACTGAGTATTGCCTTACATAAATGAGGATTTGATAACTCATTCAAATATGGTTCAAAAACATGGGCAGTCTTCAAAATCCTGAACCATAGCTGCATCTTTGTTTGGTAGTATCTGTCACTCTGAGTAGTTGACTTAAGTTGATGTAAAAGATATTGATAATAAGTAAATAATAGAAAAACCTAACTTAGCTATAATAAATTGAAGAGTTTTCTACCATGGACATAAGGAATACCCGGGTTGTTCTCCATCTCCTGAAGGTAAGGACAGGACAATCTAAACCTTGGAAGTACCTCTCAGGCTCTCTGACCAGTGGAATCTTGGTTCTCATGGAACCTTCCTACCTGTGCCACCCAAGCACCCCTCCGCTTCCTTCACTGGAGGTACTGCCTCTCTCTGTCAGGGGGGAGTGGAATTCTCTCCAAGATCCCAAGTGAAAGAGCTGCCTTGAATAAGGCTAAAATTAAAACAGAGGGAGGGATTGTTGGAGAACTCACTAGGTCCCAGAATGCATTCCAGAGTTCCTATATATATATCCCAAGGAGTCCAAAGAGCCCCAAGCAAAAGGGGAGATATTGCCTGTCCCCTGAACAAGAGGATGTGCAAAAAATGGATGCAACAAGGTGTACTCCATTTCCTCTCCTCCCCATCATAGAAAAAAGCCAGAGGAGTTGAAGGTAAGATTCAAGGCCCTGATGGCTAAAAGGAAAAGTGCCTAGACACATGTGACTCACCCCTGCAATCCTAGGTGTAAGTTTTCTGAGACATTGCAAAGGGTGTGGCAGGGTGTTTGTTTTGATATTGGTGAAGTTGTTGAAGTCCATCTGGTTATAGCAGGAAAACCTCAAAAGAGGTCTTGAAGAGTAAAATGAAGTTGGTTAGACTTTATCCATTATTAGTCTAATCTTTAGTGAAAGCTTGTTCCGTTTGAGCTGGATCCCCTCAGCTTTAACGTTAGATAGTGGTACTCGGCTACTTTGTTATCTACATTGTCGCAGAGGAGTGCAGATCTCTTGGCAGTTTGTAGATGGAGATGTGGTTTTTAATGCAGCTGGGACCTGATTCTTGGCAATTCATTTTCAGCCCATCAGAGAGAAGCAAATATCTTGTTCTTATGGGGCAATAGCCTACTTTGCCAGTCCCTTCTATATTAGGATTTTTCATAGACAAGAGGAAGCTGAGACCTGACTTCAGGAATGGGACCTTCTCCCCTGCCTTTTAGTGTGTGACAACTTTTTGGACTACCAACCATGAGCTTCTTCACGTCCAGGAGGCACAGCAAAGTCATTCTTGTCCAGGAGAAGATACTTGAAGGTTGCTGCCATGGAGACACTGTCCAGCTGAAAACCCGCATGTAGCTCTAACCATTCCTACTGTTCTCACTGTAGTCGGGTCCATCTGGAAGTGAAAAATGAGAGGCCCCATTATTACTGCGTAAGGGGACTTATTTTACAATAACAGCACGATAGAAGAGACCTGTCCCCTTTCTACACTGCAAAAGGACTGTATTGTAGCAGTGCTTCACCATGGGTTGCCTGGCATTTAAAAGGAATTAATTGGGGAGAGTTTTTTTGGTTGTGAGTTGTTCTGACAATCATGGTTACTCTGAGGATATCTTTCCCTGAATGTCCGCTTCAAATTCCTTCCAATTTGGCAAAGAGACTGGAACAGAGACTGATACTACGATTCCACAAGTAGTAGAAATCCTCCAAGAAGGCATAGCTTTGGGAATGATAAAGTTTCTGCATTATTTTGCATCCTTTGGTTAAGAAACTGGCCGAACAACAAAAACACCTCAGTGCACCTGGACATCCAGCAATTTCTAGAACAGCCTTGTTGACCAGGCATTTTTGTGGTTATATAAAATATAACCTTATTTTAATGCCCTTACGCAAAAAGCCATTCAGGTGACCATATGGCTGTTAACCAATGCATTGACTAAATTCTGCAAAATAGTTCTTAAACTTCAGTGGGTACAGTCTTAGGAGGGAGTGCTGCACGTTTCACTGCAGACAAGTTTTTTGTAAGAGAGAATCTGTTTATTTCAGTATCTTTGTTCCCTTTCTTAAAGCTCTTACACTGCTCAAAATTCTGTTATAGGATTTGTGGACCTTGCTTCACCAAAGAATAGGAAAACTCCTCTGTCTGAACGGGGGTGTGTGTGTGAAGTAGCAAGGTCTGTACACCTAGCCCATCTGAGGCAAACGAAGGGGTATGTGAAGGTGTTCATGTACTTAAATTTAAAAAACTGTGAACTCGTTTCCTGAAGTAGGCATATGTTTTAAATTAAATCTAAAAATCTTAACCTAAACTGGAGAGCAACTTCAGAGGAAGGAGTTTAGGCTGCTGCCAGTGTCTGAGGTCTGTCTGCTTCAGGCAGTAAGCATTGGGCCTTCTGCATTAAGGATCTATGGACCTTGCTATTTAAGAAAGGAAATTTTCAGGTAAGCACAAATAAATAATCCTAATCTATCTCCTTTTCTAGCCTGTTTTCAGGTTCCATAAATACCTCCAGTGCCTGTCTTTGTGCTTGTCCTTGTTTTCCCAAGGGGTTGGTAATTAATGAGTCTAGTCAGTTTCACTGCTGCAGTTTGGACCCTTATGGGCAGCAGGGGAAATGGCAAGAATAGTCCTTGCTTTCATTCTGAGTGCTTGGGAAAATGTGAAAATGGCAAGAACGGTCTCTTCTGCCCATAAGGTTCTGATCTGGAGCAGTGAAAATGACTAAACTAATCCCATTTCCTCAGCTTTGGCTAGCAGCAATGAACAGTGACAAAGGAACTGGATCTGTGTGCAGACTCAGTACTGCACTGGTTCAGAAGGTTAACTCTGCACTCTTTACGTGCTGGGGTGATTTAGTGGGGTTGGGTGTTTTTTTTTTGTTTTTGTTTTCCAAATCCATGAAGAGACTTTTCAGTATGGGAAAAGACAAACGCCACAAAGGATAGTGGGCAAATAGAAAATGTTTTCAAATAATGGAGAGTAAAAATACCTAATAAATACTCCCCTGATTGACCAGTTATAAGCTGTGATCACTATATGCTGCATCTTTAATGAGACTTGGGACAGACTCATGAGACTTGACACTAGTGTGACTACAGTGTCATGGGCCAATACTCAGCTGGAACATTTCAGGGTTTGGATCAAGCCAGCAACTGACAAGGTGTTGAATACCATAAACACCTTAATATGTCAAATAGTTGATAAATATCTTAAGACTTCACTCTAATGAGCTGTCCTACCATTTTTATCGCTCAGCACTATCTTGCATTTTACACTCTACTACCATTTTAAAGTGATTCAGTAGGCAAAAGGAATGCCTCCTGCATTAACTAAACCGTCAGTATTAATGACTAAATAGAATTAAAACAAAGGCACTTCTTCATAATTGGCTGTCAGTCCTGAAACATATCACTTTAATAACGGAGGCTCTTACATTCCTAAAACTACAAAGAACTGGAGGAAAATATTCTTATTATGGTCCATTGAATATTTTATTTTCAAACTAGCAGTTGGAAGTGTCGTAGCTGACTATGGCACTAGGATCCAGGAACTCTGAAATTCTAATCCTAATTCTGTCACGTTCACTGCCTGACCCAAGGCATCTCACCTAACTTCTGTCTTATTTAAGCATCTTGTAAAACTTGGTTAACAATACTTGCCTACTTCACAAGGGTGTAAAGACTGGTTCCACTGCATAAAGTTCCTACAGTGCTTTGAAAATTAAATATTGCATAATTGCTAGGTATTGTGCATAATCTAAGGTATGGGCCATATTGTAGTATTTTGCACAGAACTCTGTCAATGAGTTCCACAACAAAATAAAGGAAGAACGTAACATTCTCAGAATACTTACTAGTACTTCTCTTTGTATGCTAGGGATCTTGGAAAGGCTTTTTTGTGTGTATATGGATCTACTCTATAGGGTAATAACTGCTCACTTACAAATAGAGATTTATTCTCGAAAGGGAATGTTTTGCTTTTAAAAGATAATGGCCAAATCATACAGGCCTGAATTGGGTAGAAATGCTGTCGAAACTCAGGACTAAACAATTTGAGCTGCTGTCAAGACAACCTCAGCCAAATTCTAATGTCAAATATTGACTAGTCTTTTTAATATATATGTATTTGTTTTACTTAGGATACACACCAGCTAAAATTGCTTAAAACATTAGAAGGCCATGCATATGGTGTTTCTTACATTGCTTGGAGTCCAGATGACAACTACCTTGTTGCCTGTGGCCCAGATGACTGCTCTGAGCTTTGGCTCTGGAATGTACAAGTAAGCAATCCAATATTAATATAAAATTTCATGTTTAACTCTAGCAGTTGGCTTTGTTATGCACTGGAACTGTTCAGTAAGGATGAAATCACTTCAGTAAGCTTGTTTCCATATAGGTGAACATGGAAACATTGCAGTTTTTCATTTTATTAAAAATGTTGCTAATAGACCCAGATTTTTCCAAAATCTAGGTAGAATATAAAATGTCTATACTAAATGTTAACAGAACTGAAACTAATTTGTCAGTGAGTCTACTCTTCATGGATCTTCTGTCCTTTCAATTCTGGAATACCAAGGGGTGACTGTAATGTTTCCATTCCAAGTGATCATCCACACTAGAGAGAAGTTACTGTGTGGTGTTTTTGAAGTCTGGATGATACACTTCAAGAGGATTTATAAGGAGTGAATTCCTTTAGTGCCATGGTTTTTACAAAGATGAGTTGTAATGTTTCTAATGTTCAAGTGACATTTACAGGGCTTATCTCCGAGGTGAGGAAGTAGCCAGGAATCCAAGTTTTGTGGTTTCTTTAATTTTGTGATCCAAGTGGCCAGTGTGGTAGTCTGACCCATTCACATAGTGCTGAAATGCTTGTAGGTGTGATCCAAGAGCATTTGGTCCTGTCTCTTTGTTCAGTGTGTGCGACAGTTGAGAGAGTAATTTACTTTTTGGCTTTAGAAGAAGTGTGTGGCCCATACAGACTGTGTCTGGCCTAAAGGACAAGTTCAGATTGTGAAGAATCTAAGGTGTCATTTAAAATAAAAAGGTTTCTAGCACCTGTGGCTGCAGAGATCACATTTGAAATAAAGTTAACAGTGTAAACCAATAATCATTATGTTTGCAGACAGCCTGAAACCGTGACTGAGAGGTAAACTCTGTTCCTTATTAATCTCTGTTGGAATGTTGACTCTTAAAAGACCTTTCAGTATCAAGGTTACATATTCCATTGCTGATCATTTTAGGGGATGGGTGTGTAGCCCTTGAGAGAACAGGGAGTTGTTTCAGGGAAGGAAGTATATAGGGGAGAAAAGAAAAGAGAGAAACAAAAGGCAGAAGTAGTGGCCTAAAGGGCAGCAGAGTCACTTCATAAAATTTCACTCTGGTCAAACCTCCCAGTGATACCAGTGGGAGATCAATGAGGATTGAGGGGAGTATGAAGTTCAGAATTTATATCCCAGTAGATTTATATCTCAGACCACCGTGAAACATGGCATTTGGCCCTTTCAGATGAGTGTGACACTCCTACTTTACAATCCATGGACAAAAGTCCATCCTAGCATGGAGAGTTTAAGATGCAATATCCAGAGAATGGTTAACTGTAAGCTACTGTAAGGAAGACAACCCATTGCAGAGAAGCTAAATGAACTCTTTGCATTGGTTTTCACTGCAGAAGATGTGAGAGAGAATCCCACCCCCTACCCATTTATTTTTAGGTGACAAATCTGAGGAACTGTCACAGATTAAGGAGTCAATAGAGGAGATTTTGGAACAAATTGATAAATTAAGAGTCAGCAGGGGCAGATGGTATTCAGCCAAGAGTTTTGAAGGAACGAACTCATATGTGAAATTGCAGAACTATTAATTGATATGTAACTTGTACCTTAAATCAGCCTCTGTACCAAATGACTGGAGGATAGCTAAGGTAACGCCGGTTTTTAAGAGGTGATCCTGGCAACTGCAGGCCAGTAAGCCTAACTTCAGTACCAGGTAGGGTGCTCTTAAATTATGGTAAAGAACAGAATTATCAGAAACGGCAATAAACATGATGTGTTGGGCAGGAGTAAACACGGCTTTTGTAAAGAGAAATCATACCTCTCAAATCTTTAAAAAGTCTTTGAGGTGGTCAACAAACATAGGGACAAGGGTGATCTAGTGGATATAGAGTACTTTCAGAAAGCCTTTGACAAGATCCTGCACCAAAGACTGTTAAGCAAAGTAAGCAGTCATGGGAAAAGAGAGAAGGTCCTCTCATGGATCAGTAGCTAGTTGAGATAGGAATAAAGGATCAGTTTTCACAATGGAGAGAGGTAAATAAGGAGCATCCCCCATGGATCTGTCCTGGGACCTGTGCTGTTCAACATGTTCATAAATTATCTGGAAAAGGGGGTGAACAGTGAGGTTGCAAAATTTTCAGATGATACAAAATTTAAGCAGCTTTGGACTATTTGAGAAGAGTTACAAAGGGATCTTGCTAAACTGGGTGGCTGGGCAACAAAGTGGCAGATGAAATTCAGTGTTAAGTGCAAAGTAATGCATGTTGGAAAAAATAATCGCAACTATACCTATAAAATGATAGGGTCGAAATTAGCTGTTACCACTCAAGAAAAAGATCTTTAAGTCACTGTGGCTTCACAGTTTCACAGTTCTCTGAAAACATCCGCTCAATGTGCAGTGGCAGTCAACCTAATAGAATGTTCGGAACCATTAGGAAAGCAATAAATAAGAACACAGTAAATAATATATAAACACACGCCAATATATAAATTCATGGTACACTTACACCTTGAATACTGGGTGCAGTTCTGGTGTCCCGTCCCCCACCCCCCCCGGCCAAAAGCGTAACTGGGCTAAAAAAATGAGATAAGTTAATGCAGGATAGGTCCATTAATGGCTATTAGCCAAAGTGGTCAGGGATGCAACCCCCTTGTTCTGGGAGTCCCTTAACCATCTGACTGCCAGAAGCTGGGAGTGGACAATGAGATGGATCACTTAATTGCCCTGTTCTGTTCATTCCCTCTGAAGCCTCTGGCCCTGGTTGCTGTTGGAAGACAGGATACTGGGCTAGATAAACCACTGGTTTGACCCACTATCACCATTCTTACATTCTTAAGATTTTTGGTACTCTGCTTTCTAGTAAAAAATAATGGACTGTCTCTGCATTCTTTTGGTTTCCTCTTTTTTTCACTCTTTCTGTGCCTTTCATTTATCTTTTCCCTTCCTTCATTGATCTTTCACTTTCTCCTTCCTTGACATCTCTTCTTTCCTTTCTTCTTCCCTCAAAATCCATTAAATACACTCACTGCCTGTCCTGGCTTCAGATCTGAAGTGGAAGCAAAATGAGGCGGAGCTCATTGCAGCAGCTGGAGTCAGAACATGGCTGACAGTTTCCCATGCTGAAAGAAAATTAGAATGACCCCAGCTCCACCTCCTCGTTGCTCCCTAGAAGACTTTCATAGTGTGCAACCTTTTTTAAAATTTTTTTTAACCTTTTTATTCAATTATGCAGTGAAATGTCCATAATTAGAAACACTAGGTTAAGTTTTCATGCACATCTGTTAATTATATGTCTGTAGGGGTGGGCAAAACTGGACTTTGTAGTGGTTGATTTTCTTTGTTTCCTCTCCAGACTGGGGAGCTGAGGACAAAGATGAGTCAATCTCATGAAGACAGTTTAACCAGCGTGGCTTGGAATCCAGATGGGAAACGCTTTGTAACAGGAGGGCAACGTGGACAGTTCTATCAGTGTGTAAGTTCTACCTGTGTGTTCATGTCCTCTCCGAACACTTGCTTCATTGCAGCTGAAAACAGCAGATTGTACTTAGGAGTAAAAACTAGGGCTGTCAATTAATCGCAGTTAATGCCTGCGATTACCTGAAAACAAAATTAGTACTTAACTTTTTTTTTTAAATTGCATATCTCTGGGCGGGGAGGTAGCCTCTTGCGGAGTGGAGTGGGGGCTGAAGCCCTGAGCCTATATTTAATATATGGAAAATATTTTAAAATATTTAAATAAATGGTATTCTATTATTGTTTAATAGTGCACTTAAAACTGTGATCAATCACGATTAATTTTTTTAATCGCTTGACCACTCTAGTAAAAACAGGTGTAACATGGTTAATGGGTCTGTTTTCTCTATCTGTTGAGGTAGTCACTAGAGAACATGTAATGAAAAATAATTTAACTTGTTATAAATTTAGTTACCCATGGAATCTTTTGGCCCTCCTACGTTTGGAGGTAGAGTAGCATGTATACTAACGCCCTGACAGACTTTTTCATTCTTTGGTACCAAAGCAGGTGTATTACTGAAACAAACATCAATATGCTGGGTCAGTTTAGTTGATTTGAACAACTTCTTTAGCATTCTCTGACTTTGGTTCACAGGAATCATTGACTAGTGAACACTTTAGGCCAAGGAAGCTAGCTTTCTATAGAATTCATATTGACTATTTAAATTTCTAGCATGCGAAGCTATCATTTTTTAACTATTTACATTTAAAAAGGGAGGGAGGAATCAGTCCTATGGATATGCTATGGAGTTCCATCCATTTGGGGGTCCGGTTTCTTGCTGTCTGGGGGTATAGCAATGGCGTTGAAAGAGTTGAGGTCGAATAACTGGCTGACTTGAGCCAGGAGTTTAGATTTCGACCCTGTCAAACCTCAAAGGAAATGGGACAGGGGATTCTCCTGTCTCTGTGTTGGTTTGAGGGTGGAGATGGAAGGCGATTCCAAACAGTATACTAATTCTCATGATCACCAACACTTTATCCGATACGGGACAAGAGAACTCTTCTCTCGTGCATCATTCTTTTAGTTACTCCTACTAAAACCTCTCATCAAAATTCCTAAGGGTATGTCTACACTGCGAAATTAGGTCGATATTATAGAAGTTGATTTCTAAAAATCAACTCTATACAGTCAATTGTGTATGTCCACACTAAGCGCATTAAGTCATCAGAGTGCGTTCTCACTACCGTGGCTAGCATAGACTTACGGAGCGGTGCACTGTGGGATAGCTATCCCACAGTTGATAGGGGGGAGCGTTGAAACATTTGCAGCTGTGGGAGGAAAAAAAGGGAGAGTAGTATTTAAAAAGACACAGTTTAGAGAACAATGGGTAGACTTTCACCTTGAACCAAGCTGTTAACATTACATAGCACATGTGCCTTCGGTACAAGGTCGCATTTTGCCTCTTGTATTGAGGGCCTGCCGTTTTGCTGTGAGAGATCACACATGCAGGGCCAGGCAACAGAATTCGGCTTGCAGGCAGCCATGGTAAGCCACAGTCTTTCGGCTTCTTCAATCTTCATACCTTGTGGGAATGGTTTCAAACAGCAGCACCCTCCTTTCCCATACCAAGCACCCGTTGGGTTGGCCATTTAAAAGGAGGGGCTGCGGTTTTCAGGTTAACAGGTAACACAAACCCAACTAACATCCCCCTCCCCCGAATTCTCTGGGATGATGGCTTCACCCCTCCTCCCACTACGTGACTAGTATCAGGGAAGATCCTTGCTGGCCAAACGCAAACAGCTCAGTGTGAAAAATGTCGTCGTCCGTCCATCGTCGTCGTTCCCCCCCCCGGCGTGGCTAAAAGTAGAGATGATTTCAGCCACAGGCAAACAGCCCAGCAGGAACGGCCACCTCTGAATGTCCCCTTAGTAATGTCCCTGGAGGATTTGCACTCCATCCCCAGACACATTAACGGACTTTTCTAGTAGCTGTATTGGCTGCGAATGCATCCCAAGTCTTCAGGGCAAATTAATCATTTAAACACACTTGCTTTTAAACCATGTATTATATTTACCAAGGTACACTCGCCAGAGGTGCCTTCTCTGGCTTCATGGTCCGGGAGCCCGGTTGGGAGTGTATTGGCTCCAGGGTGATAAACAGTTCCTGGCTGACAGGGAGAACAGTTTCTCTGCTTGCCTGTTGTGCACTATCCTCCTCCTCCTCCTCCTCCTTGTCCCCAAAATCCTCATCCCAGTTGCGTGAGACTCCCCCCTTGCAGGTGTCCACAGATGGGTGGGGTAGTGGTAGGGGCACCCCCTAGAATTGCATGCAGCTCATCACAGAAGCGGCATGTCTGGGGCTCTGACCCGGAGCGGCCGTCTGCCTCTTTGGTTTTTTGGTAGGCTTGTCTGAGCTCCTTAATTTTCACACAGCACTGCTGCAGGTCCCTGTTATAGCTCTGTGCATCATGCCCTTGGAGATTTTTTTTTTTTTTTTTTTTCCAAATATTTTGGCATTTCGTCTTTTGGAACAGAGTTCTGATAGCAAGGATTCATCCATACAGCGAGCAGATCCAGTACCTCTCATTCAGTCCATGCTGGAGTTCTTTGCAGTTCTGGGACTGCATGGTCCTCTGTGCTGATGAGCTCGCCATGCTGGCCAAACAGGAAATGAAATTCAAAAGTTCCCAGTGCTTTTCCTGTGTACCTGGCTAGTGCATCTGAGTTGAAAGCACTGTCCAGAGCGGTCACAATGGAGCACTCCGGGATAGCTCCCGGAGGCCAATACTGTCGAATTGTGTCCACACTACCCCAGATTCAAGCCGGCGATGTCAATTTCAGTGCTAATCCCCTTGTCGGGGAGGAGTACAGAAATTGATTTCAAGAGCCCTTTAAGTCGACAAAAATGGCTTCATCGTGTGGATGGGTGCAGGGTTAAATCGATCTAACACTGCTAAATTCGACCTAAACTCATACTGTACACCAGGGCTTAGAAATCTAACTTAAAAGAACACCTTGGTTATATTTCCTTCCTAAACAGGATCTAGATGGTAATCTCCTTGACTCCTGGGAAGGGGTGAGAGTGCAATGCCTCTGGTGTTTGAGCGACGGGAAGACTGTTCTGGCATCGGACACGCACCAGCGAATTCGGGGTTATAACTTTGAGGACCTTACAGACAGGAACATGTAACTACCTTTTTTCTTACAAATTCTTAACTCTCATAAATCTAGTCCGATTCCCCTGTTGAGAAAACTGTTAGTCTGTGTAATGTATCAGAATATCTATCTACATTGTATACTTTCTCTGTGGACCCAGCAAATACTGAAATAGAACTAGATGACTTAAACTCAGTTCTGGTTGTAATCCCCTTTCAAATATAATACTAATGGCCCACTTAGTTATAAGTATAAATGGAAGTATTGCAACTGAAAACTTTTGTGCTTTCTTGGTGTTACTTTTTTTTTTTTTTTAAATGTCCAAATAGTAGTGCTCCTAACATTATGGTGTCTGTCCTGTGATTTCAGAGTACAAGAAGATCATCCTATTATGTCATTTACTATTTCAAAAAATGGCAGATTAGCTTTGTTAAATGTAGCAACTCAGGTAAGTTGATAGATTTAAAAATACAAATAAGACTTTTTCTTACCACTGCTAATTTTATTTTTTTTAGAAAATCTGAGGGAATTTTGGATCTGTAATGATATTAAACAATAGACAAAGCAGTATTCCATACACAACATATGAAGTTCACAGTATGTACATATATACAAATAAACAAATGTAGGATTCTCCAAAAGGGAAGATCTCTCTTTTTTTTTTTTTTTTAGGCTTAACAAAACATAGTATGAAGAGAAATATTTTGACTGTAAATTACAAAATATCTGCTGCTAGATTTAAACACTTCATTTTACTATGTTTGGCTTCCCAACGTTGCAGCAATATTCTAGAGTTATCATCCGTGGAATATTGGTGTTCCACATAACTTTTCTTCATGGACTTCCGAATTTAAGTATTTTGGAAACCCCAAACTAGAGAATTGGGTGCTAGAATAAGAGACAGGACAAGCATTTAAGCCATTGTTCTAGTGCATGAGATCCATTCAGTTTCACATTATAGTTTGTTTTATTGCCTAAGCTTGTTGACATGCCAAAAATGAACAAATGATAAAAGTGGAATACTTCAAAGGTAGGTGCTGGATATTGTCTTACAATAAAAATAACCTTCGGCATGCTCTTTGCCCCCCACAGGGAGTTCACTTATGGGACTTGCAAGACAGAGTTTTAGTGAGAAAGTATCAAGGTGTTACGCAAGGGTTTTACACAATTCACTCGTGTTTTGGAGGCCATAACGAAGACTTCATCGCTAGTGGCAGTGAAGGTAACATCGGCTTTAAAGACTTCAGATGTCAGTTGATGTACATTTCAAGCACACACTGGGTATAAAAGGGGATGATGCAATGAATTTTTAATTAATGTTAATGCTGTTACCGGCAACGATCATCTGTAAAAGAAAGTTATTGTCCACAGGAGTGAACGAAAGTGTGTCTCAGTGCTGCTGAAGTTAGATACAGTAAGGAACAGTCCTGCTCTAGCAGAAAGGATAGCCTGTATGCTCTGCCTCTTCCGTCTCTCTCCTATAATGGGTTTATAGCACTGAGTAAGCTTTAACTATGTGCGGGTATGTTGGGTTTTTTGAGAGGCATGACATTAGCAGTTGTGCTTTTGGCCAAAGTAGTTCTGTAGTGAGTAACTTAAGTTCATTTGATTGGTAGTTTTTCAAAGGCAGGTGTGGTCAGATAATTTTAATTCCAGGAGAGCAGTCATCTCAACTCAAGTGGAATTAATTATAATGGGAGGAAAAACAAAGTCACAAATCCAGCAGTTGATGACATGGCAACTCTAGCAAAGGTTGTTCTTTTGTGACTAAGATTTGTGTTTTTCGTACTTGAAAATAGTCTATGGTGAGTATAGAATTTAGTTTACCGTCCCAAACTGCTTTCGAGTGAACTAGTTCAGGCTTGTGAGGGGCTTAGCTCCTTCAACTCCCATTTGAGATCAATGGGACTTGAGGGGGCTGACCCCTGCTCAGGCCCAGTATTTGTAGTGCACAAAGGTAAACTGAGTAGCCACTGTTTGTACTTAATAGCTCAAAGTGGAGCCTCTTCAGAAAGAGGAGGTGTTGACTATGACACACTTTCTTACATATTTTATTTTAGTGGAAACTACAGAAAGATCTTTACATTTTAAACCAAGTTTCTCCTCTGTCATTACCTAGTGGAAGATACCAGCTGAAAGATAGCACCTCTAATGCAGTGTCATCCTCCTCATCTTTGAGCTAGTCTAGTGTGGGGTTTAGTACTTGTGTGCCTGGCCATACTGATGCTTTGTGTGGGGGAGTGTACATGCTACAGTACACCAGTCTTTTTTTTTTTTTTTTTAATTGACACTTCACTTATGACCTATGTGTGTGACATTAATGTGGTAATGAATTTTTCCAGGTCATCTTAAGAACAGCTTTTTTTATTTTTTTTTATTTTCAGTGTCTAAAAACTACCCAGCTGTAGTTGAAGCTGATGGCACCTTATTTAGATTCGGACTGCCAGAGGCTGTTGCCTCTTTGCACTGAATTGTTGCAAATGTGGCTGCTGTGAAAGTCTCTCTGTACAAAAAAAGTAACAGATTAGAATGCCATAACCTCTTAAATGTAAAGGTATGTTGTCAGCTAGATAGGCTTTTTGCTACCACCTGCACTTATAGGAAGAAAATAAGAAATCTCTTTTGAAAGTAAAATTGACTTCTGCCTTAATCTACCTGGTGTGTCCTTTTTCCTTTTACACACACATCCACTGTCAAGCACCAAAATACTGGCTTGTGTTTACACTTTGATTCTCCACACAGCAGATGCTGGGCTTATGGCCCAGAATAGAGAGAGCACTGGTTTTGTTTTATTTGATAACAGAATGGATATTTATCTCTATCCTCTGAAATCAGGGGATAGAAAAATGTAAACACAAGGTGTGTATTTCATGCAAATACCATAATGAGCTGATTAAGCAGAAAGCAATTTCTTTACCAAATGATTCCCAGATCCTATTCTAGCAGGTAGGTCAGAGAGTTGAGCCGGTTTTGTAAGGGCCCAGGGTAAGGTGTGTTTTTATTTTTGTTTTTAACCTTCAGAATCACATTGGATTGTGTAAAGTGTTGTCTTAGTCTGTTCCTTAAAGCTTTAATTCTGAAAAGGTAGTCTAGTAGTGTACGTACATGTGAGTAGATAGTTTGTTGTAGCTCAGTTTACGTAGCTCCATTTGAGAGAACCTGATGCAGCCTTTAGTAACAAGTCAATCTACAGGTTTGTCAGAAGCTGTTAATCTACATTAGGAGAAAATATCTCATTTTAACTAGTTGGTCTTAAATAAAATGCAGTTCATTATAAAGCAGTGTGGGTTTTTTTTTTATTTGAGAGATTTGCAATGGATTATTTGACCAGTTACTATTTTTTTTAATAGGAGTTGCTACTGTTCACAAAAGTAGGTTCTTTAGAATCCTATTTGAAATCTATGTAGTATGTAGGTCTTTACAACTTCAAAATGCCATACAAACATTTAATTAATCCTTACCTTGTGAGGTTGGTCAGTAATTGTTTCTACTTTACACATAGGGAAACAGAGGCACAGCAAAATTTTAAAGGTGCATGACCCCATTAGGTCATTTACCAAGTTGGTTAGAATTTTTGGAGGCCTCAGTACCAAGACTTGTGCTTTAACTATTCTAAATGCAGCCTTATTTATTACTCATAAATATTGCATCTTAACACAAGGTCCATGTAATAATACACATGGATTGTCCTCTAAATATTGTGTTTCTATATATGTTTTATATATAGATATATAGATATATATATATATATACATGTAAATCTGTGTGTATATAATATAAAAAATTATATAAAATCTCTAAGTTTTTATATAATTTTTTATATCTATCAAGACATTGTTCATTGATCACCAGTATTTTGCTTGAATCCACTTGCAACAGCATAGCCTTAACTTAGGAGGAGGTTGATTTTGTGTTTCTGGCCATGCGTTGGCTGACCATTATAAGATTCAGTGCCATCTTAAATGCTTTCCCTCAGATAATGAGCTCACTAGCGTTGTAAGTCTTAATAAGACATGTCTGCGTTGTGCCCACACTCTTGATTAGATCCTCTCTTTAGACTTTGATTTAGACTTCAGTGAAACCAAAAGCTTGTTGTGTTGTTGCACATTAGCGGGGTTCAATTTTAGAATTTGCAACACTTAATTTTTTTTTGCATACTATGTTTTTAGGTCTCTGGAGAGTGCAATTTTAATATGAAAAAAATTAGGAGATTTATGTGCTTAGAACATTTTAATTCAATATTTCTCATGCTTCTGCTTCAAATCGATGTTTTATTTAGATCACAAAGTGTATATTTGGCACAAACGTAGTGAACTGCCAATTGCGGAGCTGACAGGGCACACGCGTACAGTTAACTGTGTGAGCTGGAACCCGCAGATTCCATCCATGATGGCCAGCGCCTCCGATGATGGCACTGTTAGAATATGGGGACCAGCACCTTTCATAGACAACCAGGATATTGAAGGTAAAGCAACTTCCATGTATATTTTAAAAAGAAACTGTAATAGAAAGCTTCTGTAATTGAAATAATCCATCCAGTTGCTTTGGATTTCTTGACAATAATTAAAACATACAATAAGAATATAAATAATATAGTAAACAACCCTCAAACAAAATTGAGTTTCCTGAAAAAGGCCTCAATAATCAGACCACAAAATAATCTGTCTACATATTCCCCCAAACATATGCAGCTGGAAAGTGATGCTATCAGAGGCATCCAGGAACCATTTAAACCCCCAGCATGGAGCTAGAGTGGATTATAATGTCCCTAGATACCTCAAGATGGCTTAACATTGCCTGTGTTCACTGCATGTAGAATAACAAACTGTTATGCAAATATTAAATAACAAATACTAACCTCACTCTGGAAACAGAATGAGGTTATTTAGCCTTAAGTGAATTTAATGCCCCTGAAAGATAGCCCTGGTGACTAGTCACTTCCCCAGAGAACTGGTACAGCACGGGCAGTAGAATTGCAAGTTTTCCCACCCACTGTTGTCTCAGTTCTATTGAGGAAATTCCCTGTATTACAATGAGGGTATTTCAGTTTCCATGTCTATTCAGTCCCTAGCCCTTCTACTGAGATTGCTAACAAGGTGGCTGCTGATGGTAGCTCTTGTATGAATACTTGCCACTGAATAGCTGTCTGGTGGTAATGACTTAAACTAAATCAGCCCTGTACTTTGTATTCTATTACCAGTCCCAACAAACCCAAAATGCTTTCCAGCTCATGTTCTCCTCATTTCTTTCCCTTCACATTTCTACCACCTGTATGCTAATCTAAAATTTAAGATCTGCCTCCCACAGGAAAGCAAATGCTTGTATAACATGAGTAACAGGAAAAGTGGGGCAGGGGGGTAAACTTTAAGTAAAAACAATGTGGATTTATTTTATATAGTGCTCTGTGTATAACCTAGGTGGAATAGTTAGATTAGTGTTCTGATACTTCAGGAATCTGAAAATAAGCAAACAGTTTTTGTAATTGTTTTCACTTAATGTTCTCTGGGAACTTTTGAAGTCCAACAGGGCTGTCTCCGTAGTGACCCTTTCCCAGTATAGATCTATATCTAAAAATTGTCAGAGTAAGTAAGAGATTCCAGTAGGAAAAAAATCATGTCCGTTCTAAATCAGTGTCCACTCCATTGCTTATTTTTAGTGTGTCACTAATTTTTGTTTGTTTTTTGTTTCAAGTAGTGTGTGTTGAGTAACAAAAAAACCCTACCCAAATACTGTGTATTAATCTCCTGAAAGAGAGGAGAGGATATTTGGAAGTCAGAGCGCGCTACTTTTTGTTAAAGCGAAAAGATTATTGGTTACATATATTAATAGAATGCAAAAGAGTAGCTCCCCTTCAGTGAGGAGGATAAAATCCATAGCACATGATTACTCTGAAGCGTGTTAAATTTGTGTGTATGTTACATGTATATAAGTAAGTTATAATTATATATCTTGTAGTGGAGGTTGTTACACCTTGAAAAAATTTCTTATCCAAGTTTAATCTTTTTTACCTTTCATCTTGTCTTTGCTCAGAGGAATGCAGTAGCATGGATAGTTGATGGCGAATTTGGAGCAGACGACTTCTCTTTAACTTAAAATTAGTCGTATTTTAAATGGCTTGGGATTTGGTGCAAACAACATGATTGATAGCTGGACAGACATGCTCGTCATGAAAAAAGAACCATTTCTGAAGCCCGATCGGGGCCAAACATTTACCACCTTGCTTCATAGTAACCAGTTGAGATGAAGCACGTCGTCAGAACGATGTTGGACGCCGTGTCGAATTACCCCCCCCATCGGTTGTGAAGAACTGTGCTACATTCAGGCTAACCATTGAACTCAGTATATATATTTTTTCCCTCCTGCCTTTTTGTCTGGCGGGCTACCGTTCTTGTTGCTCTTCTGTGTAATGAAGTTTAAATGCTTGTTTGGAAAACTTTATTTAACAGTTTAGAAGGCTTGATAGAAAGAGTGCTTTAGTCTGAAGAGTATACATTGGATAGGAAAGTATTTCCTTCTCTTGTTTCTCTAAATCTCTCTCCGCCTTATTTAGCTTGAGATCTTTGCAGCTTGGTTCATGGACTCTAGCCTTGCCCGTTGCGCAGTATATATCAATCCAGACGATAAACCAGTGAACTATGTCAAAAGCACTCTCAATATCACACTTGACAAAAAGTTTTGTACTTTTCACATAGCTCGTTGCCCTGTAAAGGGGTTAACAGCACAATTTTTTTAAAAAAAAATAAATTATTTATAGGATTAAAGTGACTTCATTTGTATACATTTGGAATTTAAACCAGCTTAAAAAACAGTGTCATGAAATGCAGTATAACTGATGCTCTTTTAGAGTATCATGCAAGACATGGTCAAAAGCAGTGGCTGGAAGGAGTTTTACACAGGCTACGTAAAGTATTCTTTTAAAAGAAACCTCATTTCCCATCTTAATGAAGAAACAGAATTATTTAGAAGTGAGAGCTATCAAAATGCACCATGAGACTAGTAGTTTAATAAACAGGACAAAGGTCAGTTTTTAGATTACATAAATACATGCAACAAGTTTTGTCTTAACTTGTGCAACAATTCTGATAAAAGCTTAGGAAGGACCTGAAACAAGGATAATGTTGTTTTGCTTTGTAATTTTAAAAGTACCTTTATCATCCAAATTACAATCCATATTGACAATTTGTATAATTTTTCCCCTAACTTAAATACAACTGCAGAATTGTCCTTAGTATTTGACTAACAAAGATGCATAGATTTTTGGTTTTTGAGGTATTTTGAAGTTTACAGGTTTAAATGTGTCTGCTGGACCTTGTTCTGTGCTGGTGCTGTGAATAGCCTGACATTTTTAGGAATGGTTCCTTAATTTCTTATTAAAAAGACAGTTTGAGTACTGTATGCTTCTCAAAATAAACAGGTGGCCTGGTATCTCTAGTGTGCTTCTGCACTACTCGGCAATTGATTATGGAATGGTGTTAAATTCCCTCTTCTCAACTGGATGGTGAAGGTAGTATCAGGGCTGCCATGAAGTAAAGAGGGAGCAGGGAAGAAGGCAGGCCATCATGAAAGATGTGAACAAAAGGGTGGCTAAGTCTCCTACTGGGACTAAGTAAGTACTCTAGTGTCCTCCTTGGTTGGTTGAAGGGATAACTCTGGGAGAAGGGATAACTGTCTATGGGAAGAACAAACAGACTTGTGGTTGGGTAATGGGAATGGAGGAAATAACACAGTCATAAGACCCTTTTTTTTTTTTTTTAAAGGGTGGGGCCAGGACCCAAATGGATGCTCCCAAGGCATATAATACAAGAGAGATTCTAACAGACTATGGCCATTAGGTTCTTTGACTCTCGCATGTAATCTTAAACACTTAAAAAATTATACACTTTTTGCTGAGACCAATCCTTAATTTGACCTCATCCTATATTTTGATATTTTCCCATCTGAAATATGAACTGAATTTCAGTACCTTCAATCTCGTTCATTTGTCTTCAGCTTCCTAAAATGACTTTAAAATTCATCAGAAATGCTTTTTAAACAAATATAAAATACTGTTTAATATTAGAATTCAATATCTGTGTAGACTTGGATTACAAACAAACTTTAAACCAAAAAATGGAAAATTAGTTCTCTTCTCTTGACCTGCTAATTCTGGAGATCAACATTCTGTTTCTCCTGCCACCATTGATGGCATGTCACAGCATTAAGATGATCGTCTTGGTTCTGTGGTGTCAGTGATACTCGTACAGGTTTCAGGAGAAGCAAAGAACACTGAGCTCAGTCTTGGCAAGCTAACCATTTTGGTTTAAATAAAAGTCAAATATCTGAATATTTTACAGTGCTTTACATCTTCAAAGTAGCGTACAATTGATAACAGCAACTGTGCTGCTATTTATACTTTTCAGGCTTCACATATATTCTATTAATTTGGCATTTTAAGCATTTTTAGAGCATTACTGTCTCCTTTAAACCTAAAAAAAAATCTCTTCTCCACCAAGAGCATGTAATGCAGTCACTGAAGGGTGGTTTTTTTTTAACCCTTTATACTTTTAGATGACGTGGAGCCCATTCTGTCGTTCTTTGTTCACCCAAAAACTAACACTGACTTCACTGGGAATTTTGTGTGTGTGTGTGTAAGGAATGTGGGATCAAGCCCCTAATATAAATCCAGAAGATTGATTTGTGCTTAGTCACTTCACAGGATTTTCAGCATAGCGCCTATAGCTAAAACTATTAGCAGGGACTCCATATCTAGTGTAAGCTACAGTACAGCACACTTGAGTCAGTACCTTCTTTTTCATTGAGAATTGTGACAAAGAATATTAAACTTTAATTCTCTTGCCAAAATACTTTTCTTCTCTTCCTCCTCCCCCCCCCCCCCCCCCCCCGGCAAGCTTCTGGACTTTAGAGTCTACTCCTAATGTATACATGGTGAACACTTTGGAATGGGGTTAGTGAGAAGCACATTTTGAGATTGCCATTTAAATTTAGTTACGTAACTCAACTATGCAATATAGATGGGAAGGCTTCTGTACCAGCTAGATGGTGTGGTTCATTTCTAGAAGTCTGTCTTACCAAGTTTGCTATATACATTGTGCCTGCGTCTTACACGTGATATGCAGATACTGATAGAAAGGTGAGACTGTGGCTTTATGGTACTTAGTCTGACAGCAAGATTACCTGTAGGCCTATAGGCTGTGAATGATGACTGGCTACTGTTCTAG
Organism: Eretmochelys imbricata; assembly: GCF_965152235.1. Lineage (NCBI taxonomy): Eukaryota > Metazoa > Chordata > Testudines > Cheloniidae > Eretmochelys > Eretmochelys imbricata. The sequence goes on from NC_135574.1 coordinate 159,128,684, forward strand.
ACTCTAGACTAAAAAGAGCAGCCTAAACTATTTTTAACATGCTACCACATAATCATAATGTGTGGTTTGAAAAGTACCAATACTTTTTGCCCATAGACCAAAAATAAGACTTTGGCTATGGAAAAAGCAAATGCAGTAGACTCATCTGCAATGTGTTCATTTCCATGTGCTTAAAAATGTTCCTAGGCTGGGATCTAAGGGTTGGAGCAAATAAGAGTCCTATTTCTCCCCAACAATCAGTTATATCTAGTAACTGATGCTATACTTCTGGGGGAACATACTGTAAGCTTGGTTTTTTGCATTTTTTTTTGTAGCTGTTGATTAAAATATTCACAATAGCTACTCATTATCAGCAATGTAAATCTTTCCTGAATTATGCTTAACCATTTATCTGAATGTGCCTGTGCTGTTCAGGTAAGTAGTTTTTTGAGAGAGATGATGGAACGCAAAGGGGGAAATAAGCTGCTGTTACAAATCTCTGTTCTGAAAAACTTTTATGTCCAATTCCCTCAATCTTTTAGTACAGGTTCTTCAAATGTAAAAGAAGTAACCCTAATAATTTTAAAACTAGTGCAAAGATGCAAGCTGGAAAACTATCCAACTCTTGCCAATAACTTGTCATCCTGGTTTCAAGCAATTAACGTCTAATGCAATCAATTCACTATTGGCAGTATTTGTGTCTAGTGGCATCTCGCTGCACCAATAAATAATGCTCCCAATTCAAACAAAAGTTTGAAGGTTTCTTTATTAGGATATTGCTTCCTGGAAAGTAGAACTGACACAATCAGTCTATGTTGAGTATATTATATACATAAAGGTGGGGGAAATCAACATACAGGTCTAGTTTACAGCCAAATTTGTTGGCTGATGTGAGGGACAACCAGAGAGGAGAGAAGACCGACTTTCAGTAGACTCTTTTTCAAATCCATATCCCTAAAACAATAAGTTGTCTCAATTTAATTTATTTGAAACTCCTAGAACGAGGAGCACCAATCCTATATATGGCTTTAAAAAAATACACATTGGTTCGTGTCCATTTTCAGCTACCATACTTGATTTAGGAAGAACTGCTAATTTTAAAGACAATTAGCAAAACTTCATTAACTCTTGTACACTTTTTTCTTTTTAAAACAGGGTGGACTTCATTGAATTGTGCAGTGTTGAATTGCTGCAGTAGCTGCCTCTTGTTGCTGAAACACAAACTATAAACCCATTTCCTGTCTGCTAAACCAGATTACCTGGGTTCAGTAAAACAGCTAAGTGTGAACGTTTTCCTATTTGGTATATATGAGAGAGAGAGAGTGTGAGTGTGTGTATTACATAGACATGGAACCAAGTGTTCTAGGTACTGGTCATGTTTTACTGCATACTTTAAGTCATGTTGTGTGTATGTGAAATGTCCTCTGACTACAGGCATCAGTTAATATCGGTATATTTTTATAAATTTGAAATTCAGTGTGCCCCATCTTTCACTTAAACATTTTTCCTTGTTAGGGAAATGTGCTAGATTTGAATCTTAACATTTTTAGGCACAGATGGAAAAAAGTTATTGGCTCCTTGAAAATGTATGGGACAAAATGGATCATCAAAGCATGTATGTACTTACAAACCAAGCTGTAGAGATCAAGAAAAGAACTTTACTGTTGATCTCAAGATTTCTAAATTGTCAAGATTTATATGGAGTTGTGGTGGAACTAGTTAACACTTAGAGCTTTTGGTATGTAATGACTATTTGCTATGGACTGATATTAAATGTTTCAAAGGATTGCGTTCTTAAACTTTCTGGATTTTTTGTTACTGTCCTCTTGGATTATATTTAGTAGTTTAAATTTCTTTGCTATATTATTACATTAAAATATAAGAATGTTGGGTCTCATATTTATTTTTCACTTGTTTTACTAATTATTTACAGAACACCCTTTGTTAACTTTTTTATTTTATAAATGTGTAGTATTTTAAACATCTTTAAAAAGAAAATTGTTCAATTGGAACTACATAACTTCTGATTTGTTTTTATTAGGGTTTTTTAAAAAAAAAACACTTTTTCCATGTCAGTGCACAGCACTTAACAGAAATGTTTGTATTCCCTTTCTTCAGTTCAATAAACAGAATGAATAACTGGACTGAATAGTTCTTAACACTCCTAACCTTCAGTTACATGGCTGTCAATTGGCTGTCCATTACACCTCAGATTTGACAATTAAAATAGAACTTTCAATATTTTAGCATTTTTAGTGAATATTTTCCCAAATATGTTTTTGAATCTAACTTAAATGAAGCTGACCCTTTCTAACTTGGCTCAAAATATCTATGTGTAGACTCCTAGGCTTTGCTTGTTCAGGTTTAACCTACACTAGCTGTTTTGTAATACTTGACACTTACAGCACTTTACTTTTTAGCATCTTAGTCTGTGCTTATCTACATCCTATTAATGTGTGCACTTTCAAAACACAGTACAAGCACTGACTGACTAATCCTTCCCATTCATATGAGAGGGCAATAATCTAGATAGTAAATGCTATAGGGTAGGGATTGTCTTATTTTTTTATACAGCACCTAGTACGGTAGGGTGCTGCTACATTGGACCTCCCAGGTAATGCTGTGCAGCAGTATTAAACTACTTTTTTTGGGGTAGGTATTTCCCAACCACCTTAAGTCAGGTCCTGCTTGAGGCTAGCATTGAAACTACAGTGTTGACCTAAAGGAGATTCCTCCTACTAGCTTCCCCTTTTATTGCATAAACCACATGCGTTCACTTCCCCTGCTCTCTGTTCTCTTACCTGATACCGTGATGTTGATGCCAGTCTCCACCATCTAAACGTTAAATTTTCAAATAAGCACCTTCTTGCTTTCTGCTGTGGGGCTCCTTACAAATTTAGAGGAGAGGCTTTGTAATCCTCTGCAAAGCCACATCCTTGACCTTTCAGTTCGTTCTTAAATCTCTTCTTGGCCATAACCCCTACAACAATCTTGACAACAGAGGCAGCTGCTGCCCTGAATTCACTGGCTATCAGACTGACTGTCACAATGTTTCCTTGTGCTCTTCCTGGCTGTCTCTATGTGTTGCCTCTTGTTATATACTTAAATTGTAAACTTTTTAGGATGCTGGGACCATTTTTTAAAGTGTTGGCACAGTCTCTGGTGCAATAGCTCCTAGGTCCTACTATAATATAAACAATTAGTATAAAACTGTACCAGTGTTGAAAAGACATGAAAAAGTTAAAGCCCAAGGCTGACATACTATTAGCAAGCTTTTAAGGGCTTTCTGTAAAGGACTAAGGCCCTCTCTTGTAAAGTGATGCTAAAAACACTTTTGTTCACAAAGGAGTACGCTCCCTCCTATTGATCATCTAGAATACATCTTTCTCCCACCCGTAAATTCTAGTGATAGTCAGATTCTAAACACTAAAATCTGAATCATTCTACTGACTTCTGTAGTAAGGTAGAATGAAATCCAGACTAACTTAATTGCTAACTGGAAGTATGAAGACTCTACTATGCATTCCTCTCAGGCTATTTGTGCTCAGTGTCTTCTGATAACTATATATTTTCCTCTAAGTCCTCAGACTGTGCAATGGTTCTGTAGGATGTTGGCACTCATGTCCAGCTAATGAATTGTATTGTTAGCACTTCTTACAGCTACCACAGATATGTGATAAGCTCATGACTAAGAGGGGAAGTGACCTATGCTATGTGGGGAAGGTCCTACAACACAATCCATATTATTCAGATTCTGAAAGTTTGAGAAACTGCTGCTGTAGTGAAAGCCTGCACCTTGGTTAGTGTTAGCCCAGCATGTGCCCATTTCAACCGTTGAGCCAATGTATGTAATATAGAGACAGATTATTAGCTCTAGCCTGTTTGTTTTTGAAAGTAAAGTTATGTTCATATCTGAGTAGTTTGATACTGTAATTAGAAAATTGCTTTAGTCACTCAAGTATAGTTCCTTAAAGTGCTTGTTTAGCCATACAGCTGCTTATCAGGGGAGAGATTGGAGTCAGTCATATTAAGATACTTGTGTGGGGCAGGGAGGGTAGAAGAACAGATGGCTTTTGAGTGGTTTTTCCATTCCACAGTAGATGTTACCAACAAAGATATATCTCTACAGACATCAGGAAGGGAATCTTCTTAGTTTAACAGCACCAGCATCCAAGCTTAGGCTGCACTGGGTCTACCCTGCCCACTCTTCAAAGTGAATTCTGACCATCACCACCCTAAAAGTCAATAGAAACCATTCAAATAGTCTATGTATGTATTAATATAGGTTCTCATTATTTCTCTTCTTTCAAGGTGGTAGCACTAGCTGAAATTTTCTTAGCTTCTGCAGTGTAATTATACATTGAGGCTAGTGTCATTTCTATTATGAAATGCCATTTAATAACTTAGTAGCTATCATGTGACAGAAGGCAAGACTTCCCTTTCTTTCTGCCCTCTCCCCTCTTAGTCACCCTAAGCCTACTGAAAGTCATGGCATTAAACCAACCATTAGTTTTACAGCAAGGTCTGAAATCTGTATTGCCAAAGAGCAAGTACAAAACCCCTAAATTTTAAGCCATCTATAAAGATGAAGTGTTCATGTCTGCTCTTCACCATTTACTTGCCCCATATATTCAAATCAGTCTGAAGCAACAGTCACTGCCCTGAGCAGTGAGTCTGTGACAAGAGGGAGAAATGCAGCAGCTATCTGGAAAACCATTCCTTAGTAGTTGTCTTTTCAAGATGGCCTTTTTTAGGACTGAATCAGCACCCTACTGAAATCATTAAGGGTATGTTTCTACTCTACCACCACCCCACCCCCAGGTCTTCACCCCTTGTTACAGACTCATGCTAACAGATATCAACCTAGTGCACTAAAAATAGCATGGATGTTGCAGCTCAGACTCTCAAACCCCCAGTAATGGAGAGTGCTTGTTTCCCTGACAATAGCAGAATGTGCCACAAGGATGCCCTATTAAAGTTACTACAGTCCTGAATACGATCTGCTGTGGGTACTTTCAGCCTGCAGCTTGAAAGCCCAAGCCACAGTCTCTGTGCTGCTACTTGTAGTGCATTAGCTCAAGCCACACAAGCTTACGTCCAATAACCTTGCCCAGGGGACATTAGGCTTCCTTTTCAAGATACGGTTTTCTGTAAGTGGTGATATGTACATAATGATGAGATTTGGAAAGATTTATTTTTAGAAGGAGGCAGCTTTAGTCTTCTAGTAGCACTTTTTTCAGATGGCAAGGTGGTTAGGGTTCTCACCCTTGGTACTCACCTTGGTTGTTCCTTGCCTCCTGCCTGGAATTATGTTAAATGACTTCACAATGGGCACTTAACTGGTGTACATACATATACATTGAGCCACATGTCCAGCTACAGCAACCTTTCCTTTGTAAGCACCACACATTTTCCCCCTGTAGCCCTCAAGTACAATGGTTTATTTACCACTCACACAGGCCTTGCCTTGTCTCTACTGGCAATTTCAAGCAACTCTCCTGTGTGTCAGTGGTCAGAGTGTTGCTATAGGTGAGCTGTCAGCATTTTCTACCACCCTTTGGACCATCCACCATATTGAAGTTATTTTAAGAGCTGTAACAATGTCTTTAGACTGTTGACCTTCATATTGAGAAAACACCTTAGATACGGTAGCAGTTAAAGGGACTGGAGAAGAGGTGAATTGCTGAAGTCTTCCCACATCATTGTTTCAGGGAAACATGGTAAGAAGTGTAGGATAATACAGTAGGGAGCATCCATTCAGCACAGAAATAGGCTATGAATTTCAAATGTTACACTTGTTACTGCCTGGGTACTGAAGTTATCTCAACATGTGTTATTTTGTGACATCCCAAACACCAAAAGGTGCAATGCAAAACTTGTATGAATAGATACTACTTGGTTCCCTGAAGCTAGTGGAATGCACCAAGAGGATTTCCGAGAGAAGAGGTGATAAAGTTATTTCTATCCTGAATGCAAGCCTGAGTGAGCACTTTGGCCCCCCCAAAAAATCTGTGTATCCACGAGACAGAGGGAGCCTGTAGTTAAGAGCATGGAGTCAGAAACCCAAGTTGTAATCAACTCTCACTTTTATCCTCTCTGCACCTCCCATTTCCCATCTGTAAAATGGGGATAGTACTTATACCACTTAGTAAAGCACTTTTGAGACCTATGGACAAAAAGCATTAGATATTAGTATTAACACTACCATGTTCACTTTGCTTTGTATACTCATCTTCCTCTACTTATCCAATCTTTTAAGACAGGTTTTCAGTTGAACTGCAGAAAATTTCAAAACACTTGTTCTTTTCTGCATAGCTCTTGGGGGCAGGGAAGAGCATACCTTAAAAGATGCCATTTCCATTGTTTCTGCTCCCGAACTACTGTTTGGCTCCTGATTTAGTTACCTAGATTGAAGTATGAATGTTAGTATGTATACTCACTGGTCTAGCCATGGAGGGAGCCTTCCATCTCCAGCACATTCCTAGGAGCAAGGCTGTGTCCTAATACACTCAAACAACACAGAACCCTACTGTATCATCTATGCTCATAATCCTTTCTAGCTATAAGACAAATAGAAAATTTGACCCTGCCTCCTAACAAAAAGCTACACTGGACAGGAGGCTGCTTTTACTATGCCATTTTACAGAGAGATGCTTTTTTTCCAACCTCTATTCCACTGAGCAACTATTTTAGTCTTCCTGCCTTAAACGACACTACTACTGGATCTTTAATGTGAAAGAGCAGAGGTCACCAGTGCTGCTCCTCTATGAGACTTCTAAAGTTAGTGAGCAGTAATGAACCTTGTGTAAGGAGAACTACAAAAGGTAGTTCAACTAGGAACTAATGGCATACTAACACCAAGAGTACATTTCCAACAGAATAAGACATCCATCAAATGACTGTACTGATTAACAGTGGGGAAGGTGGTGTACAGTTACAGGGGAGTGTGTTAGCTGGCCTTTTGTCTGCCAGTTAGAAGCCATGGCTTTTCAGGCAGGTACTCACAAGGCACAAGTGCTGGGAGAGGTTAGAACTATTTGTACTAATTCAGGAGTTGGTAGCAGCGTTAAGCTTTCTGCATCCTATTTTTCTATAGCTATTGACAACCCACCCTTTCCTTAGTTAGGTGCATATTTGCATGATAGCAGATGGCATTGCAGACTGGATCTGACAATGCATAGAGCATGATGGGCATCCTACTTAGCTTCTTCACTGCTAGTGTAGATTATGGAAGCATTCTTAAGGAACATTCAATTGTAGCATCTCCAAGTGAGTGTACAAAGTACATGGAGCTGCAGCACAGGTCCAGTTTGCCTTTGCACATATGGTAAGCTAGGCAGCAGTAGAGAGATAGTATTCTTACTGTTGCCCTACTACCTATTCCTTCCAGGATTAACATGAGGACTCATTAAAAAACAAAACCTTACTCTCCCCCGTTTTCTGGGCTTCCTAGCACATCCTCTCTATGCAGGATCTATTATTTAAGCTCTTTAAGGCTGGTACCATCTCTATTTTGGATCTTGTGCAGAGCTGAGCATACTGTTGGCACTTAAGTAAACATGGTAACAATGCAAACTATTTTGTCTGCTAAACATAATTGGTTTTGATTTTGGAACAACTGGTGTCCAAACATGGCACGTTTAATGTCCTCAAATCTAAGGCCAAGGCTACCCCAGCAAGAAAGCTAAAGGCAAGATACTGAAGCTTGATTTCTCCAACTCTAAAAGGTCTTTAGTGCTGGCCTCAAAGAATAAGAATCTGCAGCAATTATTTTAGCATCAGTTTAATTTCAACTATAATTTTTCATATCAAATTGAAGGGATACAATTGCTCTTTTGGATAGCATCTCTCATCCCTTCCTGTCTGAGTCTTGCTAAGACTTTGTATTTTAAAAACATGGACTGATTGATCTAGAAAAAGTGGCTTGCATCATCAAAAAGAGTAAACACACTGACCGGAAAATAAAAATCCCTAAAAATGAGTTTAGGCTCAGCTATGTGATGTGAATGTGGCATGGGGAGAGCAGTCGAAGAGAACGTTAGAGTTGACCATCATGGAGGTATCTGACAAAAGTATGTTGATACAGAACACTATTCTTTGATAAGTGTTTTTTTGATTCACCCATCTTGAAATGGGAACAGTAAGTTATTGGATAACTAGAGTGAGAGGTCGTTTAGCTTTACTGTAGCTTCTGCCAGTCTTCCTGTCCTTTGCTGCAATGTGTTGATTACTCCCGAGTGAGACTCCATATGTAGGTCAATGTATTATGTAGCAAGAGTGTAAGGGAAAAGAATCATTCATGTTTCTCTTAGGTTGAGACAGATAAGTTTACACTAGAGCATAGAGCAGGATCGCTTTTGCTATTGGGGCCTTACCCCATACAGAAAATAAGATAATGGAAGTGTCTTTTTTTTTTTTTTTTTTTTTTTAAAAAAGGCTACTTTCATCATAATGCTGTTTCATGGAATAGCTCTAAGCAGATAAAAGATCCATGTGGGTACAAGCTGCTCTGGAGCTCCAGCCTGTAGCGTGCACTGTCCACTACAGGGCTCCAAAATAGATCTTCAGACAACTCGACAGTCAGAGGCACTTACAAAAGGCCTTTATGAATGAGCAGATGTATTAAACCTGCACTTGAATTTGGATGTGGCCCTTCCACTGGTATAGGCCTGAGCAGAGACCTGCTAAGCCAGGCTGTCTTTTCTTTAGAGGGCAAGGTGCTGTGCTACAAGATCAGTTCCATATAAAAATTGAATCTAACAAGATCTAATAACTGTTTGTTCCTTTCATACCACACAATCAAACTGCTACAAAAACTGTCAGTTTTTAAAATATTTTATGTTAAAAATACAGCAAAAATATTCCTTATTCAAAGACGAAAAAATATACTGCATGACGACACCAGTCCAGGTATGTTCGAAAGTGTCTCTGGCTCCACAACTGTTCACTGGAGTGAGTCGGATGGTTCAGAATTTGGCAACTAACCAGTTCCTTTGCAACTTCAGTCATTTATCAAAGCCAAGATCATACTGTGGCAAGACAAAAGAGGAAATCAGTGTATTACTGAAGCATATGCAAATCTCTGAGCACCTCATGGTTGGATGCATCTCATTTGCTTAAGCAGAACAGAGATCACATCTTCACCTTTATTATGAAGGCAAGATTTGCAGAGATTGTAAATCCCAGCATGCAATGATCCATCTTGAAATGAGCAGGTGGCTATGTCACAGAACTCATCGAGTTGTAGCTTGGCCAACCCTATGGTAAGGTTTGCATGAGACATGTCTATTAAAACAAATTTAGTCCCCAAGTAGCTCCCTTACTGGATAGATATTAACTATCACTTTTTTTATTCTCCGTGTTAAATCCACTTAACACCTGCATGCTGCTTCCAAAAGATTTTACACTAAGATACTTTGCCCAGATTTCCAAGATATGTAAGGGTTAAAAAATATACATTTACATATGTACATGGAACAAAGCTTAAAAAAAAAAAAAAAAGACATGCCCTGTAGTTACTCACAATCCTTCTCACTGTGCACAGGACAGCATAATTTAAAAAGGATGCTCGAGGAGTTTAGGCCTCAGATTTATGTTTTGAAAAGTTTTATAGAAAATTTGAGATTAAATGAAATGTTTCAATGAGAGGAAAAATAGGCTTCATTATAACCAGATATGAGAGAGAAACCGTTAGACAGATATGAAACTACCCAGTGCAGTTGCAGCCAAGATAAAGTGATAAGCCCAGAGTAGACATGCTAGATATGACTAAAATTAAGTCAGATTTTTAAATTGTTTTAAAAAAAAAAAAATCTAAAGTTCTATCAATAACAGGTAAGTGAAACACCGTCCCATTGGCCCTCATTCTGCCATTTACTTTCCTTTAAATTTGAACTACAAATCAAATTAATTTGTACCCTTTGCTGCTCACTTATGATGGATTAAGTCAGCTACAGAGTTTGTGCGCATGTTTTCAAAAGAGCTTTCCCACCCCCTACATTAGAAGTAGGGAGTCTTGAATCCCTTCTTCCCCGCATAATCTAGAATGTGACATCACAGTTAGAAGCTGGTGCATGAAGGACCGATTCCCTCAAACTAAATCATCCTAGTTTAGAAGTTAGTCAGGCCCACTCATAAATTTCTGAACAAGGAAACAAATCAAACTGATTAAGATAAATATTTTGAGAGTGCATGTTCAACCTGGAACTGACTGCCACAAGGTATTACTTGGGCAAAGAGCTTAAATAGGCTGCAGAAGGAGGATAGATATGCAGTTACACCGGCAGAATAAAGAGGATATGAAATAGGGATATGACAATTCCTTTGTTCCTATGCTGCACAAAATTTAAGACTAACCTGTAAAGGTACATGAAGAAACAAAGCAGGTGAAAGCCTAGCTTAATCATGGCTTCCTTCATGTGCGATTTCAATTGTCCCCGATTATGGATCTCTGTGGGGTCAAACACCCCCATGTTCCCACTTGGCACCATAATGAACCTGAAAGGTTTAAAAACAAAATAATTTTAGTCTCAGTATTTAAACAAGTCTTAGTGAAACATCTGAAGAAGGAAAACAAAGACTGCTCCCCATTTTAAGAGTCATTTTCTAATTCAGTACAAAGCAGCTGTTCTCATAAATTTCAGGATATTGGATATCACCTAATCTTTGCATCCACAAATGAGTTGGACAATAGGTGGCCATGGGAAAGCTATAAATATACCTACATTCACATATTAAAGTTTCAGTGGTAATAACTGATTCCATATGAGTTCTCTTACTGCTTGTAGTTACCAAGATTTATGGAGAAAGTGCCCAACGAAAGTGAGGAGGTGTGTTAATGTGAAGAGGCTTAAACCTAAACACACTAGTGGTTTTGCTAGGATTCTGGGCAGAATTAGCATCTTCCCCTGCCAGATACAACTAGTCAGAGGAAATGTGTTCTCCTGATTAAGGCACTATTAATGGGCTGTACAAAATCTGGGTTCTAGTCCCACATCTCTCACAAACATCCTGTGTGACCATGGGCAATACACAGTCTCTCCATACTTCAGTTCCCCATCTGTAAAATGAGGATGATACATCCCTTCGTCTCAGAGGTGTGTGATGAACACGTTTACTAATATATGGAGGGCTCTGATTCTGTAGTGCCATAGAAATGAAGAGAACACCTTTTGTAACAGACCAAATCAGAGAGCAGGCAGGAATGAGAAGAAGTGCTCATTTTTATTATGAGATGAGAAATTCTAAGTTTTGTATTCCTTTGTTACATAACCTAAAACTCAGATAATCATAATTTAATCCATTCTCTCTGAGGAAAAGGGTAGCAGTATTCCAGAGGTGAAGCAAGTGAGAACAATGCTGGAGCAAGGACCGTTACACTCCTACTTGATTCTGACAAGGTGCCATTTGATATTTTGGACCAAATTTTCCCCTTGGATGTTTTTCGGTGCAAGTGAGTAATAAGCATTTGAGGCCAGAATTTGGTGCTTTGCTGTATATAATGATAAAGTCCCACCTATTGCAAAGTGCAACATGTAATGGATGACATCTGACCAGCTATGCCAGAATGTTCAAAGACAAAGTCACCTATATTTGTCCAAAATGGTTGAAGGGGAATATACTAATCAAAGCACTGATTTTATTTTATATTTCTGCAATTCTCCTGCAGAAGCTGGGTTCATGCTACCACTCAGAACTTGAGACAGAAGTCCTGGCCTCCCACTTCCTAGGCAGGCAGAATCTGAAGCATCTGTGTGTTTGCTGGAGCAGCTATTCCATTTGTTTAAAAGTGGTAAAGCCATTAAAAAGGTTATTCAGTGTCTAGTAAAAACTAGAAATTCCCCAAGGTTGATTTAAACAGCTAGGCTGGGGAACAGGAAAGTCAGTTGATAAGAAATAGACAAATTCAAATATTTTTAGTTTGGGGTCTGAGACAGACATTGAGTGGCCCCAGGATAAAGAACAAACAAAATCAGAGACTCAGCATAGTTACCAAAAAGCAAAAAAATTCAACCCTGAATAAAGCCACTAAAATAAATTTCAGCATCATATGAATATCAAACAAGTATTTTCACCTGACATTACATTTTACTTGACTGTGTTTCCATTACAAGACCAGTCTGAATATGTCCAAGACTGCAGCCCTTACCTCAAATGACCCAGATTAATATCCAGTTTGGATAGCCCCTCAGCCCTACTTTCCTAGAAGTAACAGAAAGACTAGTTGGGCATATCCTTATTAAGCTCCTGCTCTGAGCCCTCTTTTCCTGATCTCAGAAGTGTAAATCCAAAACAACCTTCGTTTGCCTCTGCATACAAGAGAAACTTGGCTTCCCTATCATGGTACCGAGAAGCTTTCCCCCTTTACCTTACCAAACATAGGGGAAAAGATATTGCCAGCAAAGAGAGAGACTATTCATAGCATTAATAAGCCATGCAACTCCAGAGTAAATTCAACCAGAATACAGCCAGGACAAAAGAAAGAAATCCACTCCATATTATTTCTCTGATTCACTTCATCTGTGATCAAAGTGCCATAAGGCAGATTAGGACACAGAAAATGCAGGTCTCATTAGAAACAATTGGAAATGAAAGAATTTCAGTGTTTGAATGCAAGTTTATTCTTGTTTAAATTTTTAAAAAAATAAATGTTGGCTAATTGTTTCTTTATTTTTACAAGTAATCCCTAACATTAAAGTAAGTGAAAAGCTGGAGACGAAAGTTACTTTCCAGTTTACTTTGTGGTGCCTCAATTAAATAAAGCAAAGAACATGAACTTTGTGCTCGTATGAAACATATCCTGGTAGTGCCTCTTCCATGGGGAACATATTGCATCATTTTCTTAAACTGCTTAGCAGATGAATGCCACACTTCTTTACCTGCTTTGCCTTTGAGGTAAATGTGTGAACTGCTGCCCTCACTGGAGGGTTTGGGACACACAAAACAGGAAGAGATGCAATTTTAAATTAAAGCTGGTAGAATTTTGAGTTATTTATTGTTATTTGGAGTCAGTTTCTAAAAAAAAAAAAAAATTGCAGTAATTAGGTGACATATTAAGAGCACTAAATAAATAAAATAAATAAATAAATAAATATAGCAAAGAAGTTGCCAATACTGTTCCTAGAAATACATGTCAGTGCTTCACAACCTCCACTCGTGACATGGAGCTGCCATCTTAGGGGCACAGGCTTGTATTAGATTTTCCTACAGGGCATAAAACCTTGAGGCAAAGGAGGGCTGAGAGGCTTCAGATCCTATTAGAATTCACTAGAAATGAAAGCATTTCAGTGCTGCATTAAAGTAAGTTTCTTAATTCTTGTTTAAGTTTTAAAGGGTTGCCTACTAAAAACAAAAATCACAATTTTTTTAAACCTATTGTTACAAGCAACATCTAAGATGCCTATAACTGAATAGGTTTCAGAGTAACAGCCGTGTTAGTCTGTATTCGCAAAAAGAAAAGGAGTACTTGTGGCACCTTAGAGACTAACCAATTTATTTGAGCATGAGCTTTCGTGAGCTACAGCTCACTTCATCAGATGCATACCGTGGAAACTGCAGCAGACTTTATATATACACAGAGAATATGAAACAATACCTCCTCCCACCCCACTGTCCTGCTGGTAATAGCTTATCTAAAGTAATCGTCAGGTTAGGCCATTTCCAGCACAAATCCAGGTTTTCTCACCCTGAAACTTCAATCCATCGGTGATCTTCCTGATAACACCATCCTGGCCACTATGGATGTAGAAGCCCTCTACACCAACATTCCACACAAAGATGGACTACAAGCCGTCAGGAACACTATCCCCGATAATGTCACGGCTAACCTGGTGGCTGAACTTTGTGACTTTGTCCTTACCCATAACTATTTCACATTTGGGGACAATGTATACCTTCAGACCAGCGGCACTGCTATGGGTACCCGCATGGCCCCACAGTATGCCAACATTTTTATGGCTGATTTAGAACAACGCTTCCTCAGCTCTCGTCCCCTAAAGCCCCTACTCTACTTGCGCTATATTGATGACATCTTCATCATCTGGACCCATGGAAAAGAAGCCCTTGAGGAATTCCACCATGATTTCAACAATTTCCATCCCACCATCAACCTCAGCCTGGTCCAGTCCACACAAGAGATCCACTTCCTGGACACTACAGTGCTAATAAACAATGGTCATATAAACACCACCCTATACCGGAAACCTACTGACCGCTATTCCTACCTGCATGCCTCCAGCTTTCACCCCGACCACACCACACGATCCATCGTCTACAGCCAAGCTCTGCGATACAACCGCATTTGCTCCAACCCCTCAGACAGAGACAAACACCTACAAGATCTCTGTCAAGCTTTCTTACAACTACAATACCCACCTGCGGAAGTAAAGAAACAGATTGATAGAGCCAGAAGAGTTCCCAGAAGTTACCTACTACAGGACAGGCCTAACAAAGAAAATAACAGAACGCCACTAGCCGTCACCTTCAGCCCCCAACTAAAACCCCTCCAACGCATTATTAAGGATCTACAACCTATCCTAAAGGATGACCCAACACTCTCAGAAATCTTGGGAGACAGGCCAGTCCTTGCCTACAGACAGCCCCGCAACCTGAAGCAAATACTCACCAACAACCACATACCACACAACAGAACCACTAACCCAGGAACTTATCCTTGCAACAAAGCCCGTTGCCAATTGTGCCCACATATCTATTCAGGGGACACCATCACAGGGCCTAATAACATCAGCCACACTATCAGAGGCTCGTTCACCTGCACATCCACCAATGTGATTTATGCCATCATATGCCAGCAATGCCCCTCGGCCATGGACATTGGTCAAACTGGACAGTCTCTACGTAAAAGAATAAATGGACACAAATCAGATGTCAAGAATTCTAACATTCATAAACCAGTCGGAGAACACTTCAATCTCTCTGGTCACGCAATCACAGACATGAAGGTCGCTATCTTAAAACAAAGAAACTTCAAATCCAGACTCCAGCGAGAAACTGCTGAATTGGAATTCATTTGCAAATTGGATACTATTAATTTAGGCTTAAATAGAGACTGGGAGTGGCTAAGTCATTATGCAAGGTAGCCTATTTCCTCTTGTTTTTTCCTACCCCCCCCCCCGATGTTCTGGTTTAACTTGGATTTAAACTTGGAGAGTGGTCAGTTTGGACGAGCTATTACCAGCAGGAGAGTGAGTCTGTGTGTGTATGGGGGTGGGTTTTTGGAGGGGGGTGAGGGAGTGAGAGAACCTGGATTTGTGCAGGAAATGGCCTAACTTCATTATCATGCACATTGTGTAAAGAGTTGTCACTTTGGATGGGCTATCACCAGCAGGAGAGTGAATTTGTGGGGGGGGGGGTGAGAAAACCTGGATTTGTGCTGGAAATGGCCTAACCTGACGATTACTTTAGATAAGCTATTACCAGCAGGACAGTGGGGTGGGAGGAGGTATTGTTTCATATTCTCTGTGTATATATAAAGTCTGCTGCAGTTTCCACGGTATGCATCTGATGAAGTGAGCTGTAGCTCACGAAAGCTCATGCTCAAATAAATTGGTTAGTCTCTAAGGTGCCACAAGTACTCCTTTTCTTATAACTGAATAAGTATTTTCACCATTTTTCAATTGCTTTACTTTAACTCTGAAGGACCTTTGCATATAGACGTGCTCCGAGTTTCCTAGCTTGTTTGTGTGGGGTCTTTCACACATCACCAGAGAAGAAAAACATGCTACTACCACCACCACCACGATTGGTAGGGTTACTTGGGCAGCTGTGGCGCTTACTACTACTTATATTTCACTTTTTTTGAAAGTGGTTAGATTTCAAGTTAACTGTGTCCATTTAAGTTGAAAAACTGGGTACTGAAAGCAGAGTGTTACTACAGAAGCCCCAAATGGTGCCTCATTTGAGACTGCTGTAAAAAGTATCACCGCTATCCTGCAAAAAGTAGAGGAACTGAAAGTTAAGTGACCATATCTTACATATCCCAGACCCTGAACAAGGAGATCAGGTAGGATTTCTAAATAGCTGACCACCTGGAATCTTGGGAATCTCCCCCCTTTGTTGCCTCAAGCAACTCTGTTCCTGTAAAGCTGTCTCACATTCAGCCTCATTAAGCAGTATAGGCCTGCATCTGACCCCACTGGGGCACACTGGAATAACCCTATTCATGTCAGATCATCTCTGACTCTATGAAACTTTCACTGAAATTAATGGGACTACTTGTGGAGTGAGATGCTACTCAATATAAATATCAGAATTTGGCTCACTGAACTCCGTGACAAACTTCCATGCTATTTGTGTGGTAATCCTAACATACAGGATTTCAAGGGGAATTAAAAAAACAAAAAGACAACATGACCCTAACTTTGTCCACACGAACATTCACCCTGGCGACCAGCCTCTTAACAGAGCACAGTTTTGCTAAGATCATAAGGAAGCTAAGAAGACATCTTCAGTTGTTTGTTTTGTACTCTACGCAGCTCTGGGTGAAACGGATAGTCTGGCACCACTCAGAACTCCTGCAGGTGCAGTAATTTTGTTGTAGGTCAGAACTTGGTTTCTGAAATGTCATTAGCTCAGAAAGAAGATTCTAAGTAATCTTTCTGACGATAGCAGTTTAGAGTTCATGCTCATAAATGGATTGATTTAATATTTAATCCTAGTTTCACAAATGGAAACTCCCACAACTCTTCCTAAATGTATTCTGACAGACCCGTGCATTTTTTGTTGTTCATCTCAATACAATATTTCCTGTACAGACAGATAGTGGCGGGGACCATATTTGGATTCTATCCCTACCCATACCACACACTTTCCGTGTGACATCAGCCAAGTCATTTACTTCTCTGCACCTCCATTTGCTAACCTGTAAAATGGTTCAGTTACATACTGACAGCGTTGTTGGGTATATTTATTAGTGTTTGTAAAGGATGCCAAGATTCTCAGACGGAAGGTGATATTAAAAACGCAGTTTGTAATTCTGACCTGCAGGGGAAGGAGAAGTGCAGAACCGAATTGTTACATTAAATTTGTCATACCAGCTGTAAATTAAAATTGAAAAAAATAAACCTGGATATTTGTGTTCAGAAGGTCTATTACTTCTGGGTGACTGACATCTAATAATTAAACTTAATCGGACTATTCAAAATGGCCTTTGAGAATTGTTTCTTTTATTAAAGATGGGGAGGGCAGGCATTGTGTTGCTCTCTATAGCCTCCACTTGCCAACAAGGAGCGACATTGACAGGCTACTTTAAATTTTCTTCCAGAGACTGGGACACTACAATACCTTTGAGTTATTCAAAGGGGAAATAAGTAGGAGGGATTTTCAAAACCCCGAGGAACGCCCCCAGAAAGTCTTGCAAGAAAAAGTACAGCCTTGCTGCAGAAAGAGTCTAACCCAAATTAGTCAGTTACCAAGGTAAACAGTCTTTTTGAGCAATATCACTTAGTTTATGTAGCATCTTTCATGCATTTATACCACAAGACACTTCACAGCCAAATGCAGTCTACGTACACAGATACAAGGGAGGTACTGTATACAAGTTAGAGACTCATGCTACTCAAATGCTATGGGCTGACTGGCACTTTTCTATGAGCCAAGGGCAATAACAAATTTGTATGTCTTGTCTAAAAACAACTCAAGCATAATTATTCTGACTTATCTTTCATGACAATATGGAATTGCTTCTCTGAGTTAAACATTATACAACTAAATGATAAGCATTTGGTCTTCTGGCCACATGCACTTCATCTTACAGGTAGCTTCTGGAGGAAGGTTAATGGTGGTTTGCAAGGATCTTGCTCATGTTCTTCATTAATATGGTGACATTAGTGTACACTTTCTCTGTACAGCAACCGAACAAGTGAGAGAAACAGGTCCCTGTCCTAAAGAGTTTCCAGTTCAAAAATGCAGCAATACTAGTACACACCACACAAAATGGAGAGAGGGCTTTATGCTATAGGTGTGGGGTGTTTTTTTTTTTTTTTTTTTTTAAACACACACATTTAAGACAGGTAGATGGAGCTTGATACACAAAATGGCAGGCTGTTCAAGGCACAATGGACAGCACAGATGGCACAAAATCGAGAGTGGACAATGGAGGTGAAAGAAGCAATGAACAGGAAGTTTGGACAGAGGTAGAGAGAAGGGAAGAGTCATAGCCAAGTGTAGCACCTAGGGCCTCATCTATACAATCTTTGAATTGTTATAAACAATATTGGTGCAGAAATTAATAGTTAAAGCAATACAACCTCCTTGCATGGACACTGATATACCCTAACGGTGCCAATATCAGTGTTGCTTATTCCTGTAAATTTTATACCAGTACAACAACATCCACGACAGAGGTTGTATCACTATACCCACATAGTTGCAACAGTACAAGAACTGTCTTTACACCATCTCTTGGTGAGATTTTAAAGTGAGGGGTGAAACCTGAAAGAGGGGAATCTAACAAGCACATGGGCATGGGACACAGGACCAGAGCAATGAGAGGAAACATCTTGGCACCAGAGCTTTCAGTATTTCACTCCATTAACATGCTACTATTTTCAAAGGCTCAAGCCATTATATCCTTGAAAACCTGAGGCTGACTCACAGTAGCAAGGTACTTTGTCATTATAAATTTTACAACAAAACAACAGACTGAAGAATCTAAAATTCTCAAACTTTGTTACATTTTCACCTAAAAGCGCTAGAGAGGCCAATTTTCTAAACTTTTGGGCTAAATGGGAAATTTTAAAAAGGTCAGATTTGTGAACAGTTTCAAAAGCGCCTACAGTGAATTAAACAACTCAAGGATATAAATGAAATATCCAGTCACGATGTACTGGGACAACATACAGTTTATCTTCAAACTCGAGTCTGAAAGTAGTGAAATTTCAAGAGAACACGAAAATAAAATCCTGTGCACTTACCTATATATATTCCAGGTTGCTACCGGTAAATTAAGGAGGAAGATGAACCAGTGCAATGAAATAAGCATTAATACAGTGACAATAGTATGGCCAATCAATTCTGGGAGCACCCACTGCAAAAAAGGAAATATGACAGAAGTTTAAACATTTACACAGAGTGCGCCCCCTAAAGGAACCAACCCTTAGTGTAATTATGTCAAAACCTCGATGTGTACACATAGTGGATAAAAACTGATAAAAAAAATTTAAAATCAGATTTCTTTTTTAGAATTAAAGGGGGTTTTAAAATTAAATTTGCAATGATGACAAACTATGTAAAGGCTTAAATTTACTATTTTTTTTTATTTAGCATATGGTTTTAATTGATTATATTAGGCAGTCAATGTTTGCTGCCAAAGTTTTAAAGAAAATCAAAGTACTGAACTGGTGGAAGTCCCTGGTTAAGCACCTGGAAGCAAAGTTTGTTGGAAGTGCTACACCAGCTTCTTCTGCAGTTGCAGAGAATGTTTTCTTCATTTCAGTTTACTCAACTAGTGACTACTTCATTCAAAGTTGAGAAACCACTTGGAAGTGAAAAAGCAGGAAAGCTTATTTTCCTCTTCCAATATATGAATAAAAAATAGGTGCAAGATGAGATCTACTAGTTCTAAAATCTTGAGGCACATGGTGACCAGAAACAATCACTTCAATTCACTAACTACAGATAACATTTCCTTTGGTAAGTAAATCAGTTAGTTTAAGATGCAAAACGTGTTCTGATAAACTTTTTTCTTATGTTTCCAGCACATGTAAGATAACTTTATTAGTTTTATTTAACTAAAATGCTGTTTTTGAGCATTTTTAGTTAAATTCCAATTTCCATCCATATAAATCACACACACAAAATCTAGTGAATAAGAAACGCATCATTTCCCATTTTCTATTATGAAAAGTAAAAATTAAGAATCTGATAATATACATATGTTAAACTGTATAATTGTTTAAACATATGTATATAGACAATAGTGTAGCCTCCTGGTTAGCAAAAAGAAGTTCCAATTTAGGGTAAAAAGGATATACTTAGTTGGAAATCAACATGTTTGAGTGGTTACTAATCAATGAGAATCAACCTTACTTTAGGAAAGAAAAACTTACAAATGCAAAACATAATTAAAATCTTGATTTTAAATAATTGATTTCCTGCAGGCAGATTTAAATCATGATTAAAATATTTAACTTGAAGTAATTTAAATCAAAATCTACCCTGTTTGTCTAAAGAAAGAGTTCTGGAAACATTTCCCCACTGTATTAGAGATCTATGTATATACCGCCTTTTATCCAGATACCATGGTGATAAGCCAGAGAAAGAACCTACATAGCACTCAACTATATGAATCGCTTCAGCTCCACTGAAATGCATCACATTCTGGGGTGAAACACAATAGCTGTTTGCACACAGCTACACTACACAACAATTTAAGGCAGAAAAAGAAGAATATTAAATTCTAGATCAACTGCAAGGAGCATGGGATTTAGGTAGGTAGAATGTAATGAAATCTGGACAGGACATGAGTCACAAACCCACTTTTTTGGGAAAAGTGCCACAGGAGGTTGAACAGTCAGGTTCTTCATTTTATCAGTTTCATTAGAAGTATTTACTCAGCAAAATGATTCCCTACACTTGAGGATTTGCTTATTTGTCCATACAAGTCAATTCACCAAAAGTGTAACCTTCACCTATTTAACTCTTGGGGGGGGGGGGAAGGGGGAGTAATTGAGACACATTCAACTGATCTGAAATAGGTTTATCTAAATCGGTAACTGTGTTTGATTTTTTCCCATCATTTGATATTTGAAAAATGTTTTACTATGAAATAACTTTTTAAAGTTCTCAGATTCTCTACTCAGAGTCCAGTAAACAAACAAACAAAAAACAAACAAACCAAAAACCACACACATGAATGCACAAACAGTGACACATATTTAATATCAATCACTAGTTATCACTTTGGATAATGGACATCTGAACAAGTAAAATGTACACAATGTGAACAAAATGTAGCGTGTGTCCACAGAGGTGGGGACCATCTCAAAACCCAGAAAACTGACAAATCAATCCTTTTATTTATTTTTTTCCTTCATGCTGCCCTGGTTACAGTGCAATTAGCCCACTCCTTGGTGTTTGTTCAATTTGATACAGTCTCTGACAAAATATCTTGATTTGCGGAGAACAACAGTACCCCCAGGGCTCAGAAAATAGGCAGCAAATCTATCAACAATGTAAAACCACCCAAAGCAAGAAAAGTGACCCACCTCAACAAGTGTAGATCAGTGTCTCAGACCTGAGCTACATGGAAAAATGGTACCAATGGCTTAGAACTTGATTTAGTTAAGTTGGAGCAACCCTCTCCAGTGGACACACTTGTGTGTAAAAGGGCCTTATACAGATTTATCTCAAGTTGGGAATCTTCATCAGGAGGATTTAATTTAAATCTTTTGTGATCTGTAAATGTTGATTTCACTTAACATACAGAAATGGGGGGGGGTGGAGGGGGAATCCATTGACAGAAATAAGTACATGCAGCCTTTACCACACCTAGCAACCACAGGGATTTGGTATCTGGGTTTTGCTATATGACCAGGCAGAGGCCCCCTATAGTCACCAACCAGAAGAGCAGGAGGCCATCTCTAGGCAGGAGCCATTCAGCAGCAGGGTGGCCTCCCGTACAGTCAAGTAC
Source organism: Eretmochelys imbricata (assembly GCF_965152235.1). Taxonomy (NCBI): domain Eukaryota; kingdom Metazoa; phylum Chordata; order Testudines; family Cheloniidae; genus Eretmochelys; species Eretmochelys imbricata. The sequence goes on from NC_135574.1 coordinate 159,150,312, forward strand.
TCATCCACCTCACTGTGGTCCCTCCAAGGGGTCTCTGCTCCGTACAGCAAACGCAGCTTCCCCTGCCCTAGAACCCACAGGGATCTGGCATTCTGGGCTGCACACCTGTGCAGGGAGCCCCCTGCAGCTCTGCTGTCATCAGCCCCGTGGCTGTGTAGAGAGTATGCTGGAGCCTCACTGTGAAACTGAAAATTTAAAAATGATAAAAACTGATAAAGGCTAAAAATAATCAATATTATCTGTTGAAATTCAAAAATTCCTGAATTCTGCCAAACCTAATCTTATGCCACTCAAACCAAAATAAGTATGTCCACACAAGAGGAACATACCAATTTAACTACGTCAGTTTCTAAGCAGATTTAGTTAAAATGGTACAATTTCTCAGGTAGACAAGGCCTGAGAACTGCTCTGGTCAAAAAAGGCCAAGAATTATAGCCAGATTTCTAATAAAGTAACTAAAAAGCATTAGAAAGATCACAAAACCATGTCACAATTGGTCTGCCTCATCCCCAGAGATAGAGGCAGAGAATCTAGAGATTCTAAGCAAAGTGCTGCCTAAGCTGCACGTATACGGCCAATTTATTGGTCTGCCTCAAAAGCACCAGGGACAGGGGGAATGCCTCACAGTTCACACTGTTGGACATAGGAGAAAGGTTCATTCTAGGAGTTGAGGTGAGAGAAAGGCATGGGAAAAGAAAAAGCAACACCCATCACCATTCTGAGATTCACAGCACCCCCTATTGTTTCCAATGGTAGGACACAGGATCTACTGAGTTTTATCAAATTAAATGCAACATAAGATTTCTTACTTTATTTAGTTTTGAACAGCAAGATCTTGCATTAATATAGTCACATTCCAAATCTGATAGTGTTATTATCTGAAGTCCAAGATAAGGAACATCTTTTGTCATACAGTAATTCAAAGCTATATTTTAACTCTCACAGTAATTAGGTACATCGTTACTATAGGACAGAGGAGTTAAGGCTTTAACTGGGACACTCTTTTCTGTTACAGCAAAACTGTCACAGTTACATTTGAGGTAAATTACATTTATTGTCCTATTTTATTCTCTTTACTATATCACGTGTGTGAGGAAAAGATGTGGAACACAGTGGAGTCAGCACACAAGTGATCTCACAATGCTTTTTACTAATGACTGTCGGCCAAGTGCTTCAACACACTGAACACAAATTAGGGAACTCCAGAGCTTGCTTATTTCTCAACGCAGTTTCCATTCCTGGGCCTTGTCCTACGACACTTATTTATACAAATGGTCCCTCTGACATCAATTGAATTTAGCCCCTTACTAGCCCCGGCCTCTCCCTGCCCCATTGGGCCCCTCCCGAAATCCCTGCCCCGGCCCTGCCTCTTCCCCGAGTGCGCCGCATTCCTCCTCTTCCCCCCTCCCTGCCAGTGCTTGCTGCGCGAAACAGCTGTTTTGCAGCACAAGCGCTGGGAGGGACAGGGGAGAAGCAGGATGCGGCAGTGCACTCAGGGGAAGAGGCGGAGGCGAGCTGGGGTGGGGAGCTACTGGTGGGTGCAGAACACCCACCAATTTTTCTCCGTGGGTGCTCCAGCCCCAAGCACCCACAGAGTTGGCACCTATGCTTATAACTGAAAACAAATACAGTATTTCTTAACTCACTGAGAATACTACCATCAGACAGGGGTATCGAGAGTTATAATTAGTTCACATTTGTGAGTGCTTTGAGATCCCCAATGCAAAGTGCTAGAAAAATGCAAACTAATGTTTATTTTATAAATAGTGCCCAGATGCTCTGGTGATGGATACTTTGACGTGTATAATCATGACATTACTCCACAAGAAAAACAAGAGGTGCTTTTAATATCAGAACTATTATTTAAAGATAATCTGTGAAGGAAGAAAAATGTGCACTTTTTTGTTCTTTTACATACAAAGTCACCTGAAAGGTTTAAAAACATTAGTTCTGCTATTTTAAAAAAAAATTAGCAGCAATGTCAGGTTTCTCTATGTTCGGCTGGAGAACAAGTGGGATGCTATCAAAAGAAACTGATTCCAGAAGAGAGAAGGGATTTTTAGTCAGAAAAATTCTCTTTGAAAAAAACCCCCACTTCTCCCCAAATGAGGTATGAAAGTTCATACTCAAGCTCTCCAGCAAAAACAAGACACTTGATATTCCTGATGTTTTTAAAGGCTTTCCGGTTTTGATTTACCTTAGAAACAAAACCCTTCAGGCCATCGTTTGTGTGTCATGATGAAACAAGAAGAGAGATTTTAATGAAGACCCAGTGCCCTTTGCATCCTAACAATGCCATAAAACAATAAACAAGAGCGATTAGAGAAACCTTGTGTAAGGAGAATTACAAAGGTAGTTCAACCAGGAACTAGTGGCATACTAACACAAAGAACACATTTCCAACAGAATAAGACATCCACAGAATCCAGAGAACATTGGATTACAAAGGTTTCTCAAACTTTTAGAGGTTTTTGAGATTTAAAACAACACTTTAGCGCACCTCTCCTCCCCCAAATCCAATTATCAGGATAACATGAACTATATGGAATCAGCACAGTGTGCTTTTCCTTATGTGGACTATGAGTGTAAGCAGCATATTGCAATTAATTGAAATTCTGTATTTAGAGGATTGGATACTGCATGCTTTCATTACTGAACCATGTTTTTGCACATTCTTCTGTGTTATAGAAATGTTTTCACGTAACAGCTTATTCCTCTACTGCCTTTTTGAGTCCTAGCAACATTCTCCAACTTCCTTTTTACCCGAGCAGTTTCAGAAGAAACTAATGGCTGACAAAAATTCACAAGTATTTTGAATGCTCATGTATCTAGGGAGATAATTCTGTGGAGAGCAGAGTTCAGTTCAACACCCAGGTAAGTGATTTGTACATTTAGTCATAGCAACAATCAGAATCTTCTGCACCTTCATGGATTATTGTTAGATAGCTATGCCAGATGTGCTGTATCATGATGAAATTGCAACAGAACCCAAATCTGTGTATGACAGAGGAACATCCATGTTTATTGTACAAATTATTTTTTAAAATCCTTAACTAATTGTTCTTCATCCTCCAATTAAAGTAGAGAGCCAACAGTGAGAGACAAATGTGCGATTTAAAAGATCCTATGTAAATTACTAGCAAATCATTCCCAAAAACACAGAGAAATTCACAAGGATGACTATCACATTATTCATCCAAACAACAGAATAACTATATCAGAGAAACAACTTCGGCCCCAAATGAGATTTTGCAAAAACAGGATTTGACAAACCCCAACATCTACAGATGTTGCTTTCCTGACTGTTAAAACAACATTTCAATGAAATCAGGCCTTTAGGCTTAAACATGTCCCCGCAGAATTAGGAGCTACTCACCTTCCAACCCCCATCCCCCGGGTATCATGCCACCCCGGGAGTGTCCCAACCCGGGATACCCCAGCCCTCCTCCTCCTCCTCCTCCCCCCCCCACCCCGGGGGAGGGGTAGCACCCCTTATCCCTCACCAAGCCCCCCCTTCCTGGAGTTACCGCCCCGGTGCCGCCCCACGCCGCGAGCACCCCCGGCTCTGCTCGACACGCCGCCCCCTCCCCAGCCCCTTCGCCCAGAGGATACGAAATACACGGAGAGGAAGATCAGAGCGCAGCAATCAATAAGCGAGAAGACGAATACGACGGACTCCATGCCGCTGCCGCCGCCCTGCCTCCGGGCCACCGTATACTGCCGTTTCCGGCTCCCCTCCTCCTACCCCGCCCACCGTCTGCAGCTATAGTGTCCGCCCCCTCGGGAGCTCACCCCGCGGCATGCTGGGAAGTGTAGTCTTCACTTCCCTCCTTCGGCCTGCAAAGGCTGCCCAGGGCGGTGAGGTGGTGGCCCGCTGGGAACGGAGGCTTGGACCCATCCTTTGGGAAGAGGCTGGGAAAATCCCGCACCTGACATATACTAAAAACAAGGAGGCGTCCTTGTGGCACCTTAGAGACTAACAAATTTATTTGGGCATAAGCTTTCATGGGCTATAACCCACTTCATCAGATGCATGGACTGAATCTATACAGTACGCAAGTATAAATATACAGCACATGGAAAGATGGGAGTTGCCTTACCAAGTGGGAGGTCAGTGCTAATGAGACCAATTCAATCAGGGTGGTTGTGGCCCATTCCCAACAGTTGATAAGAAGGGGTGACTATCAACAGAGAGAAAATTACTTTTTGTAGTGACCCAGCCACTGCCAGTCTTTATTCAAGCCTAATTTGATGGTGTCAAGTTTGCAAATTAATTCCAGTTCTGCAGTTTCTCACTGAAGTCTGTTTTTGAAGCTTTTTTTTGTTGAAGAATAGTCACTTTTAAGTCTGTTATTGAGTGTCCCAGGAGATTGAAGTGTTCTCCGACTGGTTTTTGAATGTTACAATTCTTGATGTCTGATTTGTGTCTATTTATTCTTTTGCGTAGAGACTGTACAGTTTGGCCAATGTACATGACAGAGGGGCATTGTTGGCACATGATGGCATATATCACATTGGTAGATGTGCCGGTGAACGAGCCCCTGATAGTGTGGCTGATGTGGTTAGGTCCTGTGATGGCGTCCCTTGAATAGACATGCGGACAGAGTTCACACCAGGATTTGTTGCAGGGTTTCATTCTGTGTTAGTGTTTCTGTTGTGTGGTGTGTAGTTGCTGGTGTGTATTTGCTTCAGGTTGAGGGGCTGTCTGTAAGCGAGGACTGGCCTGTCTCCCAAGGTCTGTGAGAGTGTCACGCACTATAGGGTATTGCTGGAAGGGGCTGGGATACTGTGCTGATGAGGATGGGATAGGAACCTTGGGGTGGGAGGAGGTATTGTTTCATATTCTCTGTGTATATATAAAGTCTGCTGCAGTTTCCACGGTATGCATCTGATGAAGTGAGCTGTAGCTCACGAAAGCTCATGCTCAAATAAATTGGTTAGTCTCTAAGGTGCCACAAGGACTCCTTTTCTTTTTGCGAATACAGACTAACACGGCTGTTACTCTGAAACCTGTCATTACACAGAATAGAATCCCAGTAGCACATCTCCCCCAGACTCCCACCCAGGAATCCTGGACCCCAGTCCAAACCCACCCACTTCCTTCTCCCAGGAGAAAGCACAGAATCCTAATAGCTGCCACAGCTGGGAAAATGGGGTGGAGGGAGGTTAGCATAGGATTTAAAATAATAACTTTTACATTTAATGCTCGTGACATTAATAAAACAAAACCCATGAAAGTTAGGGCATTCCTAAAGTTAAGGTTCTTATTGCATTACTAACTGGGCTATGTGTGCACATTTTGTTATTTCAATAACATACTTAACAAGAGAAACAGAAATGTATAATACTACCTGCAGTATGTGCAAGGCGGACAAGACAACATTGTGTCAAAGTTCCAGGAGGAGGGGGGAAAGGATTGGAAACATCCAACTTGCATGCTAGACTTGTAAAACTTAGTGTTGTGTTGATGCCTAAACTTTGCATTTAATTTACTTGGCTTAATCATAAGGCTCCTAGGCACTGTGATAACACCAATAATAAATAATAACCTGCCATTGACAGACTGATTCTGGCATGGCTTTAACTGAAACGCTGTTCTTTGTTGGGTCCTCAGTGTAAGCACAATACAACCAACTTGTTGTGCCTGACTTTAAAAAGACATAGCTGATGTCCACGGCTGAATGGGATCTACAAAACAAGGCAAGTTTTATGCCTGCAGCTTCAGTAATGGTGAAGTGAGCGGCCAATGGCTGGACAGGGCTTTCCTACGCTGAAGCGAAACGATATAAATGCAAAATGCCTGAAGGAATTTGGCTTGGCTCACACCACAGGCAGGAATCTTCAGCCCCAAAGGCAGAATGGTGAGAAAGCCCCAGGCAGCCGAGGGTCTCGGGACGGGGGCGCCTGCTATGCAGGAAACGCACCGTAGGGGATCCCTAGCGCAGAACAGGTCTTGTTTGTAATACCAGGAGTGCCAATAAAGTTGCGGTATTTTGACTGGGGCCTTCTGTTGGTGGTTTAGGTGGCTAGACGGGTGCCTGCATAGAATTCGAGAGTGGCTCTCTGGGTTGATCTCGTTCTGGGGGCGCGTCCGCAGGGTTTAGGCGGCGCCCGGCGCGGGCAGCCTCGGTTCGCTTGGCGAGAGCTGTCGGAGGCGCTGGGCCATGCGGGGCCGCGCGGGGAGTTTTACGGACCCTCGCCTGAAGCAGCGAATCAAGCAGGTGCAGATTCCCTCCCCCCGCTTGGTCCTGCCGGTCCCCAGCCCCGGGAAGCCAAGTCACGCGCCCCCCCCCCCCTCCCCGCGGTTCCCTCGCGCGCTCCTCCAGGGCGGTTGAGGGGTTGCCTTGAACGCAAAGCAGGGGCAGCCCGCCGCCGCCGCTCCGCGCGACAGACCCGGCTCTCCGCGGGCCCTAGGTCTGGGGGCGGGGAGCGGCTGTGTCATTTGTCGGGGCCAATCCCAGCGCCACGCGCCGTGTGTGTGTGTCTGTAAAACACGCTGGGCGCGGTCCTTGGGCTCCATGCAACCATGCAAGTTGTCACCTTGTTCCTGGGGCTACACCAGCTGGGCACCCCCCCCCCCGTCAGAGAGAGCTGCAATCGCACAGTAATGGGTGCCTTTAGAAAACCCGAGAGAGCTAGGCAGCTATTGATTTGAGGGAGGGGAAGCAGTGGTTTCTCTCAAGTCCTTTGGAGTTGGTGGTGGTGATCCATGTGAGGGTGTGATTATTGTGAAAATAGGTCAGACTAAAAGTCGCGAATAAAAGCTGGTGTAATGCTATAGCATTTGAGTCACATACTTTCTATGGCACCCCCCCAAGCGCCTTGCAAAGATGAATTTATCTTCACAACACCCCTATTAGGTGTTAAATTATAATCTGCAACTTACAGACTGGGAACTGAGACACACAGAAATGAGGTTGCACAGAAAGTTTAGTAGAGGCAGAAATAGAACCCATGATTTCCATTTCCAAGTTCAGTGCCTTGGCTGCAGGACCATCTTTCCTTTATTGCAGTTGCAGTGATACTCAGACCTAGCTTCAGCAGCCAAATTAGCTATCATTACTGAAAAGAGCCACAGAAGTGTGAATGTATTGTTTCATTTACTATAGTACTAATCATATTTAAACAATATGAGGGGGGACATATTTAGTTTTTAGTTTCACAGGAAGTAAGTTAATAACTTAGTGCAAGTTTATAACTTAATTGGTTTGTAAGATAGTAAAAGCATCCTGATTGCTTAATGACTTAAACTGTGCTTCCTAATGTGTGTCCTGCAGCTCTTTGCAGCACATATGTGTGATTTAATTATTAACCAATCTGAGTATCACTGTTCTGTTGGTTGAAGTCTATGGAGTTGCCCCAATTAATGACAACAGTTAGTTTGGCCTCCAAATATAATGTACTACTTTTCCCAGTAAATGTGGCCGGTTGGCTGTGTAAATAGTTAATAACAGGTTTTAGAGTAGCAGCCGTGTTAGTCTGTATCTGCAAAAAGAACAGGAGTACTTGTTGCACCTTAGAGACTAACAAATTTATTAGAACATAAGATTTCGTGGGCTACAGCCCACTTCATCGGATGCATAGAATCCACAAAAGCTTATGCTCTAATAAATTTGTTAGTTTCTAAGGTGCCACAAGTACTCCTGTTTTTTTAAAATAGTTAATAGTTTCCTGTCAAATTATTTAGCAATCTGATAACTTTGTGCAAAACAAATTCAAACTGTTTAGATTTTTCAGTTTAAATTTTCTCTTTTATGATAACTTGTGAAGGTCAATAACTTCAGCAAAAAGATTTTTTTCATTTCTATAAACTCTGCATTTCAGTACCTAAGCAGTAATAAATGTGGCCGATACGTGGACATTGGAATTTTAGCAGCTGATTTACAGAAAACTTACAGGTGAGCAAAAAACTTAATCCTTGCATTCTGTTTTGTTTTTTTAAATAAACAATAGAAATAGTAATATGTATTTGCATATCTGTTTGTAAAAATGTAAATGTATTTCTCATGACAGTTCTGAATTACCCTTATTATAAACTGGGATTGAAAGTTGCTTAGTACATCACTGATCAAGGAAGAAGTACAATCAAAATAAATTGTTTTCACTGCAAGATTCTGTTTGGCTGACATATCTAGTAACTTACTTATATTGCAGTAGCACAGAGAATTATAGAAATGTAGGGCACAAGAGACCTTGAGTGGTCCTCTAGTCCATCTTGTACTGAGGCAGGTCCAAGTATACCTAGATCATCCCTGACAGTTGCTTGTCTAACCTGTTCTTAAAATATTCCATTGACAGGATTCCATAACATCCCTTGGTAACCTATTCCAGTACTTAACTATCCTTATAGTTAGAAATATCTTTCTTATATCTACTCTAAATCTCCCTTGCTGCAGATTAAACAGATTGTCTTGTCCTGATACCTTCAGTGGCCATGGAGAACAATTTATCACCATCTTCTTTAAAACAGCCCTTAATATATTTGAAGGATGAGGGAGTACCTGATAAGTTGTCTTTTGTTGAACGTATATGTTCCCATTTTTTTAACCTTTCCTCATAGGTTATGTTTTCTAGACCTATCATCACTTTTATTGCTTTCCTCTGGACTCTCTTCAATCTTTATGAAAGAATGGTGCCCATAACCGAACACAGTATTCAACTTGAGGCCTCACCAGTGCCTAGTAGAGCAGAACAATTACTTCCAGTGGCTTATGTACAACTAGGGTGACCAGACGTCCCGATATTATCAGGACAATCCTGATATTAGGGGCTTTGTCTTATGTGGGACCCTATTATCCCCCACCTCTCCATCCCGATTATTCACACTTGCTATTTTGTACCTGTGTACAACACTCCTGTTAATACACTCCAAAAGGATATTTGCCTTTTTTGCAATTGCACCATATTGTTGGCACGTATCAGCCACAGACTACGAGCCATTGTGCTAGGTGCTGTACGAACACATAACAGATAGTTCTTGCACTAAAAAGCTGACCATTGAAGATTGACAAGAGACAACAAGTCGAGATAGACAGGGAGCACAATGAGACGGTACTGATATTAATCTATCATTTGCCTAACTTTTCTAAGTTTTTCTTTTTTTTTTATGCATCACAGCAAAAAGAATTTTAAGGCAGAATTTGAAGGAGGGCAAGGAGGATGCTTTGTCCGTGTTTGTAGCCTCTTTATTGGGAGGATGTTTAATTTATGGTCTGTTAGTGGAAGGGAACTCAGCCATTTGATCATGAAGTTGGGAGAGCACATTCATTGCTAATGATGAAAGGGGCTGAATTTTTCATTATCATGCCTAAAAGGAAAAATAATACTATGGCTGAACGACCCATCCTTGTCCAGTCCCTAGCTCTGTATGTGTGATTTAAAACAAACAAGCCTATTATGAATGAAAATCCTCTTGGCTGTCTCTTCTTTTATATTGCCACTCACTGCTCTACATATCCAGCTGATGATGCTGGTCATAATATCCACTAAATGTCCTTCTGAAGGCTACTAGCTAGAGACCACTGTGATTCACTTTGTACCTTTTATACCAGAAATCGAGTTTAGTATGATGCCATTTGAGTTACACCTAATCTTTTTTTAAAAGCCTGGAATAGCTCGAACCAAAGTCACTCTTCCACATAACTGGTTCCAGGGTATACTTGTGTAAAAGATGATGGATTGTGTCACTTTAGAAACTTGTATCTACATTGAGAATGACAATACATGAAAGAAGGCCTCAGTGAGATCCTAACCTATACAATTGTTTTTCAGTGCAGAATATGGACGAAGAAAAAGAAATGCCTTTCGAATTCAGGTTGAGAAAGGTAAGTCTGTTAATATCATGACTGAAATACGAAGAAGCTGTAAGAAGCTCTCTGAATTACTGACTACGCTGTTGTTGAGCACTTGCTGCCATCTACATTGTTCTGGGTTTTTTTCAGTGTTTGGTATAATCAGTAATGAGAGAGAATTTGAAGATTTAACAGCTTTAGAGAATGAACATGTGGCAAAAAGAGCAAGACACAGACGAGAAGAGAATGAGTAAGTGGAAAAACTTGTTGCCTTAAGACTACTGTAACAACAATGTCAGTATTTAACATTTTCACGGTGCTTTGTATCTTTAAAAAACTTTATATTACTATGAAGGCCCTGATCCTGCAAGCAGTTCCACACAGGCGGGCCCTTGTACCCTCCTAAGCCTGGTCTTTGCTGGGAAAAAAGGATAAAAAGGGCCGGGGGGAGTTCTTAACTCAAGGTACATTCTAATGAACTAGGCCCATAGACTTGAACTCAACCTGCTAACTCACATAAAAACTAAAACTACCTTTTCACCCGGATTAACTCAAGTTAATTAATTTAAGAACACTTTGTGTGTGTGCGGGGGAGAGGGGGGTGAAGACAAGGCTACAGACCCCCAAATCAAAGGGATCCTCGTGGGTAGAAGGATTCACCTTCCTCCTGGATAGGGCAGTTTATAGGATTGGGGTCTGTCTGTTAAATCCTTACTAGTCCTCTTTGTCACACAGGTGTTATCACTATTTTAGACATTGGAAAACTGAGATGGAGAGTTTCAGTGAATTTTCCAAGGGCACACAACCAGTTAGTGTTAGAGGTGAGATTAGAATTTGGATTTCCTGGCTCCCAATCCTGTGCACAGTCCACTAGAACATTTTGCCTCCTTAAATGTGGTAGAGACTACTTTGCATTAAGTACTGGAAAATATGCCTCCCTTTTTATTAGTGCTAAAATATTTTCTCTCTCTCAGTTAGAGTGACAGTAATAGCCATTTGTATCAGTGTTTTTAAGACAGGGTATGTTGAATTCAGTACAAAATACCCAGATCTTCTGAATTTCAGTAATCAAACCACTTTTAAAACAAGAGTCTGTTGGCTTTTTATTAAACCTACTAAATATTAACGTTTTCCTGTGCAAGCAGATATCTGTAATGACAGTCCAGAGGACAAGCATTGGCAGGGAGAGATACAATGACTGCTGTTCTGCCATTTTAATTTCTAGGATTAACAGCACAGGGATAATCTGGGTTCATTCAGGTCTGGACTCATCAAGGGGAGGCAGCCTAGAGTATAGCTTTTGGACAAATTCAATCAAGTGTTTGCGTATGGCTAAAGAAGTCAGAGAAACTTTTTAATTTTATAGTAATTTTTAATTTTATAGTAACCATATAATCTGTATGTGTATTGCTGTTCTTGAATGAATGGATTGACGCTGGCATTAGCTGTTCTGAGTGTGATCATGTACCTTCTAGAGGCTACAGCCTGCTTAAGCCTTATTACTGCCACACAAACATGAATATTTCATGTCTTCTCTCAGTTGCTATAAATATGTACTGAGGTGTGTTACTGAAGTTTTAAAGTATTTTTTTAATGAAGACAAATTCAGCAGTTAATTTGTTACCTATTAGTCAAAAGAAGGCTAATAATAGAGAATCTATTTTTATTTGTTAAAATTACAAAAACCCCTCTCCTCCTTGTCCCCTTGAGGTATTCTGCTCATGATTCCAACCTTTTTATCTTTGGTTTGAATTCTAGCCCCAGAATTTTACAATAAATACAGCTTTAGTTCCTCAAAGACCTCCAGCCACACGAACTGAGTGAGCTGTTGCAGCAGGCTTTGAAGTCTGATTTCAGGACTACCAGGATCGCTGCATCTACTATAGAGAGCCCAGCTGGTGGTGGAAGCACTGAGGAGGGAAGGTTTTCCCCCTTCCACAACCAGACTTAGATGGGGGAGAGGGCCATCAGAAGAGTTTTTCTATCTCTATCCTCTGTCCCACACACAGTAGTATTCTAGTCCTAGCACGGAGAACCTAGCATCTTCCTAGGGGAAAAATATTTCTGCTATTAGTTGTGCAGATGTCTCATTGTGCTGTTATGGTATGTTGAACACATAATTTCTGCCTCCTTACTTTTGTGCTAAAGGGATGTGGAAAGCTACACAGATGACTCAGATGATGATGATTACTCAGAACATCTAGTAAGTCCATATTTCACTCTGTATGGTATAATGCAATTGAAATGAACACAGCAGTGCACATATGAAATATATCTGTGCTCTTTACTTAAAATATACAAGAGTTTTAAAACAGAGCTGTGTGTATACCATCTGGTAAAGGCCCAAACTTTGGTTTAGAATTCATATAATTCTTTATGGTGAGACTTGTTTTTAAAAAATATAGGTTCCAGTGCTAGTGGTGTTTTTAAAAGTCAGCATCCTAGAAGTTGTACCAGCCACAGTATCTCTGACCAGCTATGCCCCCTCCATTCTGGCTGGCCATGCTGCTCCTTGGTTGCCAAACTGCTAATGGCTTGGCTGATGCCCTCATTCTGACAAATCTCAGGTGGCTTGTCAGAATGAGCACGTCAACCAGCAGTCCCCAACTGGAGACCTTGTAGAGTCAAAAAGATTATTTCCTGAGGAAGAATGAGGCAGGACTGTGGCTAGGGGCTGTTTTTGAACAAGGGGAACATAGCAAAGGCGGGGGGAGAGGGCAGAGTAGAGACTCTAGAATCGCACTACGGCTGTTTGCTTCCTAAGGGAGATATCTGCAAGCAATTGTTTTTGTTTTTAATTTTCTTTTAAATACATAAACTTTGCAGTCCACAAATCACTTGAACAGCTCTCTGCTGACCTTATACCGGAAAGGAGATCCTGATTCTCTTCTGGCAACTTCGAAGAATGAGCCAACAGAAACCAGTACCCCTGCACAAGTGACAGTACCCAGAACAAGTGCTCTTCCATCTGGCACCCCACTTGATACTAGGATCTCTGAAGGTGGATGGTTTATTGATAAAACCCCAGGTAGAAAAGAAGACAACTTCTCAATTGACCTGTGTGAGGAAGAAGAGGAAAGGAAACAGATTTCTGAGGTAGCTTCTCTTTTAAATATGATACCACTTAATGAGGCATATACACTGGGGCTTAGTACATTTCTTACCTTATGCGACAATACTTTGAACTACAGTATGAAGAACAGACTTGTTCTTCCTCATGCCCCCAAGATGCACATTGTATACAAAAACAAGTTTGAGCCTTTAATGGGCAATGCAAACCTGTCTTTTTAAATACACCTACAGTGTTTCAACAGAGAGGTTGCTGCATTGGTGGATGAAGCAGTGTGTGGATTTTAACTTTTGTGAAGTGTTCTGTAAATGTAAGATGTTATGATGGAAGACTGGCTTAGTTGCTTGGTGCCATCTTTTTTCAATAAGTATTGTAGCTGCCAAAAACGTTCTGGTGCAAACAACACTAGATTATATGTTCTTATGCAAGACAAATTTGTACTGTATCAAACTTTTTTTTTTTTTTTTAAAGACGCCTTCTTTATGTTTGAGATACTCAAGATTAAAAGACTGGGGGAAAAAATTAGTCAAAAATAGTTTCAGGAACCACACATGACCAAGTTACCCTGCCCATTTTTGTGGTTTTACAATCACATTTTCTTAATTTTTTTTTTAATGGCTTCTCCTGTTGCTGTGTGAAAGTCCCACACAAACAGGGGAAACTGACAGACAGGGGAAACAGTGCAAAATGCTGTCCAGAACCATAAGCCACTGGGTGTTTCCCTTGCTGAGGCAGAGAGGTAAGTTTTGCTGGAGCTTAACCTGTGCAACAGCTCCTTGCCACACCCTTCTGTCCACCTCACCAGCAAACTCCTTGAGGTTGAGGTTCTGCCAGGTAGGTAGCATTCAGTGAACCCCAGTTCCTGAGTTCCCCAGAGACATCTCTTTGTAGTATCCAGCCCCTATCACTGGACAGTCACAGAAATTACCAAGTTCGCTGCCTCCAAAGAGACAGGGAACACGCCAGCCTGTTAGTCTAGCTGACTTTAATACACAGCACTGATATGGGTTATAGTAAAACTAAGCATAAGTTTATTGATAAGGAACATAGATTTAAGTGATACTAAGAGAGAGAAAAAGACAGGTCTGGTTACAAATAAAAAACCCCAACCTTCTTTTTAGTGACCAAACTTAACTTTAGCAAACTGCAGTCATTGCTTAAACAGCTTTCTCACTTACATCAAGCTATCAGTGTCTCCAGCCCCTCAGGTAGGTGGATCCACTATTCACAGATTCAGAGGATGCTGATCCTTTTTCCCTATTCTTCCCTTTTATAGTACAGAATACTTTTTAAATGAATCCCTTGAAAAGTAAACCCAGACAAAGCTCCTCTCCCCTGCTGCTAATTCTTTGGGGTACAGGCACTAAGTCCCTTCATCCTCTGATCAATTTGTTTTCTCAGTTGGCTCGATCACTTTGTTTAACTCAGATGCAAATGTACTTTAATTGTCCTTTGTTTGTAATCAACTGTTTTTCTATCAGCCTGTTAGCTTGAACCATGCAGACAGGGAAATCTACATTCCTTTGTTGAAATCCACATGCCTCCAAAACTTATTTGAAGAGCATATTTCTAGCACATATGCATAACTCTTTATATACAGTCCTTCCATACATCTCTCAATATTCACGACAGCGTTACTAGATATTATATAATACCTGACAAGCCACTGTTTGGCTAAATATTATGACACGTGTGTTGAGTAGGCCCTTTGTCAGTTGACATAAAGAGGCCCTTAGGTCCACAATGTACAAAGTAAACAAGCTGAAAAGAAATAAATTTCTTTGATGTCTTTCTTTCAGTTATAGTAATTTTAGGTGTTCTTTAACAAAAGTCAGCAAAATGCTTTCAGGCAGAAATGTGATTACATTGACCCTTTAAGGCAATGTGTTCTCAGTATATCTAAAAATATCCTTATGGTGACACTGCGACCCCAGAACCAGTTTTTAAGAATGGAAAGTGTTCAAAAATAGAACCAGGGGATTTTCTTCTTGGGAATATACAGGAGTTTTGGGATTAAGAGACACCCAGGACCTCTTTGTCAGTGGATAAAAGGCATGTTGTGGAGTTGATGTTTTTCTTCTCTAGTGGACAAGGCATATCGTCCTATTCACTCACCACTGTGCTGGCTGATTTACATAACGCTGATGGTGGATGTGGAAGGTTGTCATTTTAGCCCTAGTAGCAGTGTTTACCCCTACAAGGGGAGATGGCGTAGCAGGGGGATCATTGTGGAATAAAATGTCCACCAAATTGTGTTGAAAACAAAACACATAGTTAACAAGACGCTCAATCTCATCTGTCCATTCTCTCATTTGTATTTTTTTTGCATATACAGCGATATTTGCACAATATTCACTATAATATTGGTGGTGATTAGTATGTGTATTACCACAGCACCTAGAAGCCCTACTTATGAACCAGGATCCCACTGTGCAAAGTGCTGTACAAACATAGTGTGTTACTGGTAATTAACATTGTTTCTAATGGAGGTGGTTTATTTTTATATATATGTATATAAACACCACACACACACAGCTATATTAAGAGACAGTGGTTGTTACTTTACAGTAATTATGCAATTCAGGGCTTGTCTGCATGAGAAAACTGTCCAGAATAGCTACTGCAGAATAAACTATACTGGAATATCTATTTCAGAATAGTAACCCACATGGATGCCCTTATTCAAGAAGAAGGGTGTCCACACAGAGAGTTATATTGGAATCACTATTGTGCTTTAAATTTGCAGCCTACCTTATTCCGGAATAAAGTTCCTGTGTAGATGAGTCCTAATTTAAATCAGATTTTTATTCTTAGATCTTTTCCTAGCTTATGTATACACATTTTTTCTGGAACTTTCGTGCCAAAAAAAGAAAAGACAGATCACTGTAAACAATCCTTAGTAAAAACCAAGTCATAAAATGATTTAGATACGGAAAGGATTGATCATACCTTGTGTCTTACCAGTCTCATAATATCTATGCATAAAACACCATATGTGTCTTCAGATTTTGTTTGTTCTGCTCTTTCAAGTGTCTGTAGAAAAGATCAGTCACTTATGTACTAAATATTTGAAGACTCAGTCATATCATTCTGTGTTTTTATGCTCTAGAAATCAAAAGACCTTTCTTTTTTGGAGAGTGAAGGAAAGAAGACAAAGAGCAAGAGACGAAAAAGAAGGAAAGAGGAATCTCAAGATGTAGATGAAGAAATAGAATCTGTTTTGCGTAAGCAGAAAGGTGAAAGCTACTATTTCTGAAGTGACTTTTCGGGTATGTTGGTTGTTGGCAGCTGTAGCATTTGGAATCAGAGATATGCTGCACTTCTGAAATGTTGACTTTTCGGCTGGAGCCTTTCAGGAAGACGTTCATCTTTCACGTTGTGCTAGAAAATAGTCCAGTCGTGTGACTGTTGCATAAGAAATAATTTGTTCTATATAATCTTTTATCCAAGTGTTCAGATCGGTGTCTGTCTTGTTGGGGTTTGCAGCCACTGGCTTCTGCTGTGTCCAAATTCTAATGACTTCATTTATTCCCTTCCTTTTTCTTCCTGCAGTTAAAACTAAAGGACTAGAGCTGCAGTTCCCTTTAGTGAAATTTGACGATGTGGGAGGCAGTGATGAAACTCTGAAGGTTAGTTTTAATTAAACCGTTGCTAGGTTACTTACGGGGTAAAGAACCTAGTGAATAAAACTACATATATACAAAATGAGGGAACCGGAGCCGAAGCAGGACTGATTTGCATAGCAACTCAGCAAATCATTGGCAATGATTGATGAGGGCAGTAAGACTAGCTATAGATCTTAACCCAAACTTAGCTCCCTAATATCAGTCACTGAAGTAAGTGAGACAGAAGTTATCCTTCTATGCATTTTAGTGTTTACATTATTTTCTTCTATCTACTCTATTTTTATCTTCTTTCTAACAGGAGGTGTGCAAGATGCTGATACACGTGCGTCACCCTGAAGTATACAATCACTTAGGTGTGGTCCCACCTCGAGGATTTCTTTTACATGGACCACCAGGGTGTGGAAAGACATTACTAGCACAGGCAATTGCTGGGGTGAGACTGCCCTAATATGTGCTTTCCCTTCCTCCTGTCTGCTCTTTTAATCAGACTTAAGATAGAGAGAGGGCAGATGGACTAGAACGTTCTCCTCTTTGCTTTTATCTCTCTTGCCTCTTCCCATCTTGTCTCAAAATAAACATCCATTAGAATTTAAATAACAGAAATGCAATCTGAATCAGGATTATTCCTTGATAGATCCTCATGCAGGGGAAAATATTTTATTAAAAGCTCAGTTTCTTCTTGAAAGCACTCAAAGGAATGGACTTTCAACAAGCCATATATTACATTACAGTTTGATCTGTTTACAGTAGAAAAGTATTCAGCCTGGATATTTTAAAAAAGGAGGTGAAATCTGTTTTGGGATGTGACATGGCTGACTCCATGGGGAGGTAATCCTATGACATTAAACTTGGAAGTTACCATACAACAACTGTTGGGCCTTTGTCAGATAAGGTGATGGTCTGTCCTCATCAAACAGCCACCTCTACAAGTGGCATCCTTATAGCTCAGGGGTGGGCAAACTTTTTGGTCTATCTGGGTATGGAAATTGTATAGCGGGCCATGAATGCTCATGAAATTGGGAGTTAGGGTGGGGATGAGGGCTCTGGCTGGGGGTGCGGGCTCTGGGCTGGGTCCAGAAATGAGGAGTTCAGGGTGCGGGAGGGAGCTCTGGGCTGGGGCAGGAGGCTGAGGTATGGGGGGGATGGGGGGACTCCAGCTGGGGGGGGCAGGCTCTGGGCTGGGGATGAGGGGTTTCAGGTGCAGGAGGGTGCTCCGGGCTGAGACCGAGGGGTTCGGAGGGTGGGAGGGAGGATCAGGCCTGGGGCAGGGGGTTGGGGCTTGGGAGGATGTCAGGTGCAGGCTCCCAGCGGCGCTTACCTCAAGCAGCTCCCGGAAGCAGCGGCATGTCCCCCCTCAGGCACCTGCGCATAGGTGTGGTCAGGCAGCTCGGCGTGCTGCCCTGTCTGCAGGCGCTGCCCCTGCAGCTCCCATTGGCCGCAGTTCCCAGCCAATGGGAGCTGCGCTTGGGGCAGGGGCAGTGTGCGGAGCCCCCTGGCTGCCTCTATGGGTAGGAGCTGGAGGGAGGACATGCCACTGTTTCTGGGAGCCGTGCGGAGCCACAGCATGCACGGAGCAGAGCAAGCTGCCAACCCCACTCCCTGGCGGGAGCTCAAGGGCCAGATTAAAAGATCTGATGGGCTGGACACGGCCCGCGGGCAGTACTTTTCCCACCCCTGTTATAGTTGGTGTCATCAGAGAGGTCAGGGATTGTTACTGCATTTTATTACTGAGAATAAACTACTTTCTACTTGTAGAGGGTACCTGCAATTCAGGGTAGAGATAGCTTATGGCATTATGGAGCAGTTGCACTATCACTGTCTTTGTGCGTGTTCTGGGGGTAAATGGAGGACTTTTATTGCCAGGCTTGTCAATACAGTATCTCTTTTTTGGTTTTTATTGCTGTATTCACTTAAATGGCCATAGGTTATATAGTTTGGAAATTATACGTAAATTATGAGCTATTGGAGCACAGCTTTTTTCAAAATGAAAACTTGCAGGCTTTTATTGTGTAAAGTTGATGGACTCTTTTGGAATTAAATCTTGGGTATTTTTAGCCTACACAAACATGTACTTCACTGCAGGCTGGACTGTAAATCTACCACATGCTTGTCTGCCGTGCACTAAGTGTTGGTGTGGACCCTGCAGATGCACGCTATCTGTTGTTTGTTTGTGTGCTTTGATGTACTCCCATTTCAAAGCACACTAAGGAACTGTTAGGGTGCACATGGACATTTAGTGCTCAGCAAGCTAGTGTAGGGTAGATTACTCTCAAGTTTGCCATGAACTAAATGTTCATGTTGACAAGCCCTCTGTTAGTTTGTCACTGAAATTCCTCATAGTCTATACACTGATGTCTGATCTAAGTGTTTTGTAATCGGTGGCAATGCTATTAAGCTGTTAAAGTGGGAGCAGGAGACGTGGATTCTGTTCCCAGCTCTGTTCATTTGGTTAAGTGCCTCCGATCATTTAGATATAGGGGTGTTGCATGGGGTTTCTAAAGCACTTTAAAAACTTCTCTTGAAAGGCTCCTTAAAAGTGTAAGGTATTATGATAACATAAATTGTATAAATACTGGTTCTAGGGGACCTAGTCAAAGAAAATCCTGCTAAGAGTAAATATTTTTTAAGTTTAGAGATTTCATAACCATGTTCTTTACATTTATTTTAGGAACTTGGACTGCCGATGCTCAAAGTAGCCGCTACTGAAATTGTATCAGGAGTCTCTGGGGAGTCTGAACAGAAGCTGAGAGAGTTGTTTGAACAAGCTGTGGTGAGGCCAGGGAGCTGAGCAAATAAATTGCTTGATCCTTTCTCTTCATAAAACCTTTTAATGGTCCTTTTCTGCTGCTGCAATTTGAAATGAAGATTGAATTATTTGTATTACTGTAGAACCTAGGATCCTCAGTCATGGATTGGGACACCATTGTACTAAGTGCTGTACAAACCCAGAACAAAAAGACAGTTCCTGCCCCAAAGAGCCTTCAATGCAAATATAAATTATAATACAATTATTAATGTATAGTCACTGTGTCAGGCAATTCACTACATAAAATACTTGGCTTTTGTATATACTGGAGTAATTACTACTCTGTGTTACTTAAGAAGTTGACCTCTTCATTAGATCTGTGAATTTGGATACATTAGTGATATTAGTATGAAATAGGGAATTGCAGGCAAAGATCTAGGAATCTAAGAAAAATGTTAGGATTAAATCTTCCCATATCTGCACAGTCTTAAATAAACAAGAGCACTGCTGGATTACTGGCTGAAATCCAGCCCAGGTTGGTGATGACCAAACACTGATGTGAGAGTGTCTTGCTTTATGTCTCGTTCTCCATGAGAAGCAAAGAAAAGCAGAAGGGGTTGGGGATACGCTACTTATTAAAAATCACTTTTAAGTAAATCTCTGTATAATTCCCTAGAGAGTCCTCCATATCTGCCTTTTGAGAATACTTGCTTTTCCATTTCCATTCCCCACCATCCCCACTATTTTGAGGCCTCAAAACATATTTACCAATCTTCTTCATGGGATTCAGAGGAAGCAAGGATAGTGGAGTCATGATAGTTTGTCCCAATATGAACCCGAGCTGTTGTTTTGAATTTAAAAAAGCCATTATTACAAACAATAAGGAAACAAGAACCAAAATCATGGTATGAAATGGATAATGTGGAGTGGCTTTTTTTTAATTAAAATATTCTTTGCTTTTAAAATGGTCTGGCCCTTAGCTATCAAAATTAACTTTTTCAGTTGAATTTATTGTATGAAGCATGTTTCAACTTAAAAAAAAAAATTGGTTGTTTTTTTAGCTTAGCCATTTACATTTATTATCTTAAATTGCTTTTTCAGTGACTCTTGGGTCTCATGAACAAAATACTTTTTTATTCTAGCATGTGCCATATGCCTGGTACTATAATCCCTGTATAGCAAAATTATGCTCTTTCTGTACCAAAAGTGCTGATAAACTCAGAGAAATAATGCTCGAGCAGCTAGGTGGCGCACATGCTACACTGGCTTGACAGCTTTGGGGTGTGCTTTTAAACTGCCTTTCTAGATGGGAGGTAATGGCAGACCTGAATGGAGAAGCCTCTCTGTGATTGCCTGTAGCATACTTTTTTTAGGATTAGTTACTGTTTAAATACACTGGTGAATCAAAGTACCAAGTAAGTGCTACTTTTTATTAGCTTTGTCCTTTTATGAACATGGAGTTCATTAAATGAAATGGTATGGAAATCTATAATGATTTTATGTGCTCCCTGCTTTCGCTCCTAAAACATGATCCTATTCTTCTAGTAATCTGAGTTGGCAAATAGTTTCCATTATTGCCCATGCCTGCCCCTTGTCCGTTGCATGGTATTAGCGCTCCAGGTTCTACAGCATGAGTGACTTCTTGCCAAACAAAAATTTAAATGCCTCAGCTTCTGTCTTGGGCTTGAATATTTTCAAATCAACAAACAATCACAACAATGCGGTGTCTGTAGAAGACATAAAGCAACATAAAATATATTTTTTAGAAATCTCATGCTTTAGTTTCCTGAAGATCTCAGCCCTATGCACAGTTCCATAATGTATTTGGCTTCTCTAAGAGAATGAAGAGAGCAGTGTTTGGGAGCAGGGGTGCTGGGGTTTGAGAATGGGTAGTTGTTCAGAATACATAACAGCACTTGCAGTAATATCTTTTAAGCTTTGAAATGGGAGAAGCACTTTTCTTAAATTATTACTTCTTATATGCTATGTGTATCGAGAGTGATTACCCTGGTGTTCTTGTTCCTAGTCCAATGCTCCATGCATCCTTTTCATAGACGAGATTGATGCAATCACCCCAAAAAGAGAAGTCGCCTCAAAAGACATGGAGCGGAGAATTGTCGCCCAGCTTCTAACCTGTATGGATGGTCAGTTTCAGCAATGAAATTAACATACTTTATTTTTTAAATTAACCTCCTCCCTATTTTGAAGTCCAATTTTGATTTTCTTTTAATTTGTTTAAAATTAGAGTTAAATTGAGCTCTGAACAGTTGTGGTAGTTGAAGATCCCAAAGTATTTTTGCAGAAGTGGGGGATATTAAGACCAATTCCCTGGTTAAAATCCTTTCCATATAACTTATTTCTGCCTTATTAGATTTCCCCTCGTGATCCAGTGTGGCACTCTTCGCTTTTTCTGGATATCGTGGTATTAACTTCCTGTCCTGTGTTGCAGTGTCATTATGTGCCATTAACAGTTGCCGCATTTCATCCTAAATGCGGCTTCTTTTGAGTGTGAAGAGAAGATATTCCTGAAGGTTGTTATTTACAGATCCATTTATACAGCACTCTGGAAACCCTTTCAGCGCTATGTAAACATATGTGTTGGAAAAGTGATATATAAATGTTTCAAATGCCTGAGGTTGTATAGAGCACAAACTATGTTGCTAGTGGAAATAAAGATAAATGCCTAGAAATTTTCATGG
This sequence comes from Eretmochelys imbricata, assembly GCF_965152235.1. Taxonomy (NCBI): domain Eukaryota; kingdom Metazoa; phylum Chordata; order Testudines; family Cheloniidae; genus Eretmochelys; species Eretmochelys imbricata. The sequence continues at coordinate 159,172,244 of NC_135574.1, forward strand.
TTAAAAGAGAAGCAGCTTCAGGATGTTTAGCATAACAGTAAATGGTTTCCCAACTATGATCAAGAGTAAATATGTTCTTGCAGCATGTGTTTAAGAAGAGTAGCATTAACAGTGATGTTCCAATAGGAAGATATAGCTCTTTTCTGAGTACTTGTTTATTGCCTTCCATCCTCAGACCTGAATAATCTGGCTGCCACTGCTCAGGTCCTAGTCATTGGAGCTACTAACAGACCAGACTCGTTAGACCCAGCATTGAGGCGCGCTGGAAGATTTGATCGAGAAATTTGTCTAGGGATTCCTGATGAAGCAGCTAGAGAGAGGTATATCTTAGTAGGCCAAGGCTTCTGATTAGTAAAACTGTTGCAAATTAGTGGGCAGTTAAGGACAAATATATAGCACGCATAACCACATGCACCCAATCAGCCTGCATGGGTAAGTGGAGAAGGGGTAACAGTGTGTATATCTCTATGCTACCTGTCCAATCCAGGGCTGTTCCGTGTGGATGCATGTATAAATCTCCTCTTAACATTGCATTAACAAGTGTTCTGGGCAACTTTAAGAAGAGAATAGACCCTGGAGTTGGCAATATGTATTTTGCTGTTGAGTATTCTGTCATTGAATCTCCTTATTCACCTGTCATGGCTACAGGGCACAACTGCACCTTAGATTCTTTTTAGTACCTCTAGAGTAGACTCCAGAGGTGACAGGCTTGACTTCTTGCACCGAACTCTGAGTGGAACCATGTGGCTCAACTATACTTAGAGTGGATCTCTAGGCTGCAGCTGCCCTGTTTCCTAATCATGTTACTGCAATAGGCCCAACTGCATTTGGCACCTATAAACCCTTTCATTCTGGGGACTTGTGACCAGTGGGTTGATTAAAACAGTTCAGAAACAGTGTCTTCAAAACCAAGATTATTTATTAATTCCCCAAGGATACAAAGTCTGTAGAGGAAAGAGTAAAAACAATGAAAAGCCTGCCCTTGTGTCTTGCTTACAAATGTTGGTAAGGAAAGAGTAAACTGAGCTAATCCTCGTCTCTTGTTAGGAAAAACAAACTGGTCCGCTTGCAGTGTGCTCTTTCTGTGTCCCCTTGCCAGCCTGTCAGCTTTTGCTGACCCTCTGCACAGTCTCTGGCCACTCAACCAACACTTTTCTACATGTGAGGTCCTGTAATAGTTTGTTCGTTTTGATCTCTTTTCTCAGCTGTGGCAAAACAGCTATGTTACCAGGGTTGAGGCAGAGGAGTTGCATCTTCGCTGCTATAAATCTGGCTATTGTGTTTAGGTATTTGGGATGCTCCTCATCTAGGCCATTTATTTTATCTTTCCTTTTACAATCCCTTTTGACTCGATGGTAAATAACCCGTCCTAACTAAACACACAGAGGTATGAACCATGTTCTTTTTAAAAAAAAAAAAAAAAAAAAGGTAGATATTATGTAGTTTGTCTTATCAGCATTTTGATATTTCACAACTTGTGCCATTTCAAGGAGCAGGAATGGTGAATGTGAGTAGAATCTTCAGTAATCTTCCTCCCATGTGAGAGAGATTGTTTAGACAAGAAAATCTTGATCATTGTTTTGAACAGTTGAAGTTGGGAGTCTAACAGCATTCCTCCATATTGTTGTTGTTTTCTGCAGTTCCTGCAGATGTGGGCCCACAGGAACTACCAATATTGCTGCATTTTTTTAAAGAATGGAAAAAAAATCAATCTTCTTTATAGGAGCATGACAACAGTGTAACAGAATAAAGGAAAAAGTTACAGGCATTGTTAGTGTTTCATTTAACATACAGTGAATCCATAAGATAGAGGGAATGTTTCCGACTGGTACTGAGTGGCTAGTGCTGTTTGTTTAATCTCAGTTATTTGAAGATGTGCACAACTTCTTGAAGTTGTGCATGAAGGTTTTGTTTGCTCATACACATCTTTGTGCAAATATGAACTCGATTTGCATGCACATATTAGGCAGCTTTCATGCCCGCTTCTAATCATACACTTATAAAAAATGTAACCTTTACTGTCAAGGAATATGCTTTTATTATCTTAAATGAAGGAATGATAGTGCTTAGATCACAGTCTGAGCCAGTCACTGTTACCTCTATACCTTGAGTCACTTCCTCCCCTTGAACTGTTGTCAAACGAGCCAAAAAATTGGAAGAAAATAAGTCGATGCCACTAAAAATAAATCAAAACTAAAGATACTTAGTTTTGTCTGTTAGGTGGGTAAAGAAAAACATATTGAACTTTTTAAGGTAATAGTCATTTAATAAATTGTTCCATTCAAAGTTTTAGCACAGTGCTAGCAGCTTGGATCAGTGACGTCCAGTCAAATGGCAGGTTTTTTTAAATTTAAAAGGACACATAAGTGGTGGATTTCATTTCTCTGGTTTGTGATGCCTTTTAATATTTCCCTACTGAAATAAAACTTTGCTGTTTGTAAAAACTAGGTTAGCTCCTCTCTCCCAGATTTCTGTATTGCTGGAAGATAATATGGCTCTGTAAAGTTTGCATCTTTATTTGTCTTATCAGCATTCTTTGCAGTCATCAGGTGGAACGATTGTTGGGCCTTGGGGAGGAAATCCTTTAAGCTCTGACATGGAGAATGCTCTAGAAGAGAGGAAAAGTATCCCTGTTCTAATAAAAAATATTTTAATGTAAAGGGAAGAACATAATTGATGACATGATTTAAGTGGAATCATCTTGGATTAGAGAGTAAATTGTATTGCTTGGTAGAATTTACAAGCATCAGCCAGAGCAACATTCTAGAAATTCCTTACTATTGCTCTATGCCTCTATCTGCTGTATCTTTTCTCTTGAACACTTTTATTCTCATTAGCTATATAGAAGTGCTTCAACCTGCTCCATACTTAGATTGTGCCTTTTTAAGGCTGGACCTTAAACTAGATCTGCCTCATTATGTTCTGCAAACAAAAACGGGGTTCTTGTAAAGAATGCAGCAGGTACAATGTAAACAGATGTTGTCATATGCAGGAATGTGAACTAAGTAAACACTTGAGTGGGTGGTAACCCATTTGAGTTTTGGTGGAACCCAGTTGGGATGTCATGTGACAGTTTAAATTCAATGTTGGTTTGTTATGTTTTTTTTTATTAACTCTAACAAAACCTGTAGCTGATTATAATATATGTTCAGCAAAACTCCTAACCTTTAAATGAGCATCACCTGGCTGATACTGTAGGTTTCTTTTAGTGTGAGTGTCAGGAGAAAACATATAGCTTTAATTTTGTGTCTCTCAGCATTAAGCGACTCTCCAGTTAAGTGTGAATTATTTGGCTCTTGCACCATTAGGATCTGCACAAGTGAACTGAGATGACTTAAATCTCTGAGCAGTGAGCAGTGATGTTTGCTTTCATATCGGAGGGAAAATAGTTGCAACTTCTATTTTTTTTCTCTTACACAGAATTCTACAGACTTTGTGTCGAAAACTTAGGCTCCCTGAATCTTTTGATTTTCATTATTTAGCCCATATGACTCCAGGCTATGTAGGTGCTGATTTGATGGCACTTTGTCGTGAAGCAGCTATGTGTACAGTAAACAGGGTCCTGATAAAGTTGGAGGAGCAGAAATGGAAAGGTGTACGGGCTGGAGAAGCAATGACTGAGCAAAGCTTGGAGACTGGAACAGAAGCACTGGTGGAAAAGGATACTAAACATCCAGAGCTTCCTGCTAAGGTATTAATCCATTGTTACACTCATTTCACAATGCCTTAAAGGCTAACCAGATTGTTTGTGAGCTTTCCATTCAGTCTCACTAAACATTTCTGATCACAGCAATATTCAGTTCTAAATTAATGGAATTTTTTATGGTTATGTAGCATTCTTCATCCATCTGGTTTATAATGTACTTTTCCTAAATGATAGTACAAACTGTATGGGTATTATGACACCAAAACATTTTATAACTTTTTTGCTGCACCTTGGTGCTAAAACTATGGTTCTGGTTCTCCTAAGCTGATATCACTCATTGGTGTTCAATCTCCTCTACTGTATGGCACCATTGCCTATTTTGGGGAAGCAACATTTTAAAAAGGGTAAAAGTTGGATCTACAATACGGCTTAATGCAGAAAAAGTCATTTGTGCATGTGTAGCAGGACTGGGGCTCTGTTTCAAGCCAGAGTGTTTGCAGGCAGCGTGATATCAGAATATTTGGATGTCTCAAGATGAAACAGTGTGGCCATTGAATGTGAGCAGCACCCATCTGCTGTAAATTTAAGTACTGCCCTTGGAAGCTTCCTGAAAATGTGTTGTGCACATTAGTTGTTCTCTGCCTGCATTCTGCAAGAACTGCTTCTGGTTTAAGAGCTGATATTTCAGGGTACTCTAAACTCTACATGCATACTTGGATTCTGCTTATATAAATATTGTCCAGGAAAGTAGTTTTAATTTAAGTAGAGGGAAGATGCAAGACTCTAATAAGCAGCTGCATTAGGGTAATGTAATCATGACTCATGCTCCTCACCTGTTTCTAGAACACTAGGAGTGAGTGATTTTGTTGTTGTTGTTTGTTGTTAAGGCAAATAGCTGCAACTCTCATGTCAGCATGATCAAAGAGGTTCCTGATTATTGGGGAAACACTCAGGGATCTGTATACTAAGGACTGGTAAGATCAATTTTGATGACAGTATCCTAGGACCACATTAGACAGTCAACAGTAACATATGCTTATTATAAAAATAAACACAAAAAAAATCTTTTTCTACAGCAATTCATCCAATCTACAAAAACCAAGCATTCACACCTGTTGAGTTTCACCCCTCAAAGTGATGTAGTTGGGATTTTTTGGGGGGGCGGCAGGTGGGAAAGGGTCTGAAGGAAATGTTGGACACTAGAAAAATGTTAGTCACATGGCCATTTTTGAAACAGTCAAGCAAACCTCACCCGACATTTCCCCTCCACGAACTGCTGTGGGAAAATCAAGCAACCAAAAGACAGAATTTTGTAGACCTTTTGAACCTCTACTGAAATGGAAATCCTGGAGCTACCATCCCACCTTAATATTACCATACCATGTTAGGACCAGAGGAAGAGTTAATGGTGCAAGGTGGAGTTATTTGGTCAAGGAATTCTCTGATAAAAGCCTCTCAGTAAGGAGCTGATTTTAATAATCAATGCTTTAAACTCCAAATGCTAGGGAGATTGTTCCCGCCGAAGACCTGCATAGTATTCACCCTCTCCCTTCAGAGTCTGTCTGGACCACAGTTTGCCAGATGGGGCAGTGTTAAGCAATGCAAGGTGCGCTCTGTCATTCACTGCCACCGTACCCAGAGCCTGAAGATCAAACACCGATCTGGTCAGCTTCGGGGAACAAGAGAGGGTGACTGGAAATTGCATATAGCAATTGCACAGCATTAACCACAGAACCTAAAAATAGATGCAGTGATGCAGAGAAATGTGCTGAAAGCTTGTTATAAATGAGCATCGACTTTTAAGGGCTACATACAACTGAATGTAAATGCATGGCTGAAATTCCCAGTGCTGCTACGCAGAACCAGTAATTTGTTCTCTGTTATGAGCAATGACCTTTTTAAATAGAATTAATGAATTTTGACAGATTTGTTGGCAGTCCCAACAGAAGAGGTCAAGAACTGCATGTGCAGCGTGGAGAGAACTCTCTCCAAAGCAGTGTGGGAGAAAGTTTGTGTTACCACTGCCCATGTTAGACTTGTGTGTGTGTGTGTATATATATACACACACACACACACCTCTACCCTGATATAACGCGGTCCTCGGGAGCCAAAAAATCTTACCGCATTATAGGTGAAACCGCATCATATCGAACTTGCTTTGACCTTGAGCATTTCCATTATTAATAGTCAGCAAATCATTTTTGTTAGAACTAACACGGTGTATGCAGTATCCCCCCCGCTCCTTGTCCCCTCCTTGTCCGCTGAGTACTCCCTCCTAAGACCCCACCCCATCTAAGCACCCCCTGCTCCTTGTCCCCTGACCGCCCCCTCCAGAGACGCCCAACCCCTCAGCCCCCATCCCAGCACCTTTAACACGCCACTCAGAGCAGCGTGTCAGAGCCAGACACGCTGACTCGCGGATCCCCAGAGCAAGCAGCCCCACCCCCCAGAGCGCTGCTTTACTGCATTATATCCGAATTCGTGTTTATATCGGGTTGTGTTATATTGGGGTAGAGGGGGGTGTGTGTGTGTGTATATACATACATACATATATATATATGTATATACACACACAAACATACATATAAAATGATTTAAACTCCAGGGTAGTCCGCCTGTTACCTTTCTCCAGTGTTAAATTCACACGCACTGTGTCTTGAATGTTACCACATTGGACTCTTGACAGGCTTTGGCTGTAGGGAAGACCCTGAGAAAAATGGTATTTTTTCTTAAAATCTTGTCCTTTGTTTCTTCTTCCCACCGCCCTCTCCCTCAGGATGAATTGCAGAGGCTGCTAGAGTTGCTAAAGGAGCAAAATCCCCTGCTTGAGGAGCAGCTGCAGAAGCTCTGCATCGAAATGAATGATTTCATTGTTGCACTGTCTTCGGTGCAGCCCTCTGCCAAGAGAGAAGGCTTTGTCACCGTCCCTGATGTGACATGGGCGGATGTTGGAGCCCTGGAGGACATTCGGGAGGAGCTCACTATGGCAATACTGGTAGGCATGAATGCTGTTTAAAGTCCTGTTAGGGAGTGCCAGGTTAAGATATCTAGCTGGAGTCAAACTTACATAATGTTTTCTTTGGGCGTATACACAGGGTCTTATGTGTACCACAGCAAACTGGTCCTAAATTTTATGACAAGGTCCCAGGATTCTGCAGCACGCTGGTGCAGCAAACTGGAAATTGTGCTGCACTTTCATTTAAAATTATAGCATTCAGAGAGATGTCTAACTAATATAAAAATGAATCATCATAACAATCAAACAGGCTCTGTTTTTTTTCTGAGATTTAATTTATTTTACACTGTCCCCACACTTGTTGAGTTTTTGGTGTGTTGTGAATTTTTGAAGTGATGGATAACTGCATGTGAAGTATCATGGAAGTTTTGGCAGCTGTGTTGGGGTAACTGGGGATTTGGTACCTAGAGGAATGAGAGGCCGTTTAGTGTTTTGGGATAAGCATATCAGTTGGATGCTTCTGTTATGAAAGTACCAGCCATGAAATAGTCATCTTAGCATATGTGCAACTTGCCTCAGGAGGCACGTGACCAGGATTCATGACCGAATTTGGTCTGCTGGTTTCTGACAGGGAGTGCGACGTGAACGCTGATCCATGTCCCCCAGTGAAATAGTTGATGATGATGATATTTAACTATGAAACAAAAAGGTGGCAACACCTGATTGAGGTGAATATAGGAGATTGCACTTCTCTAAGCTATCATTTTAAAATATCTGTAAACTCAAGAGGATACTTGCATTGATTTACACACACACTTTACATTTTCAAATTTTATCTTCACAAAATGGGCTAGGAAAATATTTTACTTTTAAAGGAAAGCCTACATTCTAGAGCATAGTTCTGTGGCAAGGGATAGATTCTACTGCCAATTCCATAGCCACGGTACATGGTGCCCTCTACATGTACCTAGAATGTATTAGTGCATAATTTTGTCCATGGTTCTGTATGTCTTTATTAAGATCCTGATAGCCAATTTTGTAAGGCCTTGTTTCTAGTGTTGTATCTGATGTTTACTGCTGGTAAAATATTCACAATTTTATGAATGAACATATACAACTAACTTTCTCTGGTTGATCTAATTGGTCTTGGTTAATGATGAAACATTTATGGGGACATTTATTTTATGGTTTTGAACTGTTAGAGTGAATTTAGGTCTAAGCCTTTTCTGACAATTTGCTAAACTTCATTTTCTAACTTGTAAAATAATTGTGCATGCATTTCTCACTGCAATTTCCTCTTCCTCAACAGGCCTTTACATAAACTGGGTATTCATGGTGGGCTTAAGTAATAGGTTTTTAATAAAACTGTTTAGAGTCAATGTCTGCACCTAAATTATGCACAACATAGTCATTTGCTTCCAGAAGCCAGTACCTACTCACCTATTTTTCAGCTCCAAATATGCCCATATTTTTGCTTGTTCAGTTTCGGTGCAGAGTTATGCACCTTTTGCTTTGGCTTTAGTTTGCAGTTAGATGAAAATTGAGTAATTTCTGTCACTGATAACTGTTTGGGTTTTTTTTATAGGCACCTGTACGGAATCCAGAGCAATTCAAAGCTCTTGGCCTGACAACTCCAGCTGGTGTTCTACTTGCAGGGCCTCCTGGGTGTGGCAAAACACTTCTGGCAAAGGTAGGAGTTTAGTAATTCACACCCTGCATATGACTACTGGAAGGTGGGAGAGAACCACAATTGGACCAGAGAGTCCTAGAAAAGAAGTAGATCTTTTTGTAAGAATGACCAGTTGGCTTCTAACAGAAAATGACTGGGTCCAGGCCATTGTCAAGGTTCCTTCCCCACTCTGAACTCTAGGGTACAGATGTGGGGACCTGCATGAAAATCCCCTAAGCTTATTTTTTACCAGCTTAGGTTAAAACTTCTCCAAGGTACAAACTGTTTTACCTTTTGCCCATAGACGCTTGGTGGTGGCAGCAATAAAGTCCAACAAACTTATAACCGGGAAAGAGCCCGCTTGGAAACATCTTTCCCCCCCAAAAATCCTCCCCAAACCCTACACCCCCTTTCCTGGGGAAGGCTTGATAAAAACCCTCACCAATTTGCATTGATGAACACAGACCCAAACCCTTGGATCTTAAGAACAATGAAAAAGCAATCAGGTTCTTAAAAGAAGAATTTTAATTGAAGAAAAAGTAAAAGAATCACCTCTGTAAAATCAGGATGGTAAATACCTTACAGGGTAATCAGATTCAAAACATAGAGAATCCCTCTAGGCAAAACCTAAAGTTACAAAAAGACATAAAAACAGGAATATACATTCCATTCAGCACAACTTATTTTATCAGCCATTTAAACAAAACAGAATCTAACGTATATATAGCTAGATTACTTACTAAGTTCTAAGACTCCATTCCTGTTCTGTCCCTGGCAAAAGCATCACACAGACAGAGAGAACCTTTGTTTCTCTCCTCCCCCCCCCCCCCCCCAGCTTTGAAAGTATCTTGTCTCCTCATTGGTCATTTTGGTCAGGTGCCAGCGAGATTATCCTAGCTTCTTAACCCTTTACAGGTGAAAGGGTTTTTCCTCTGGCCTGGAGGGATTTTAAAGGTGTTTACCCTTCCCTTTATATTTATGATGGCCATATAATAGGAGTTGAGCTCCTGCACTTACCCCATCAGGAGTTGGAGTACAAGATTTTCTTTGGAAGTTATTCAGTTTCTTAGTAAAATAATTACGGTTTAACTTGAATGGGGCAAAAACAAGGCAAAGAATTAAATTATAAAAATAAAATAGTAAATAGAGGAAAGAAAATGGTTCATTTATAAGGTGCTCATCACTGTGGAATTTTCCACTGTGGGGGGTGTGATCAGACCTGGTTGGCTGTGCTCTTTTTTTTCTTTACCTTATTCCTTCTATTGCAAATGCTCTTGCGTTCCTGTTGGAGCATTACATTTCTTATGGCCTTCCTCCCTCTCCAGCACCCAAAATTTTCTGACCAGTTGTTGTCTTTGAACATCGAGCACTGTTTATGGACTGAAATTTTTGTGTAGCTCTCATCAGTCAATGAGAACTGTGCAGGCAATGTCTTAAAAATAGAGCTGGGCACAATTTTTCTGACAAAGGTTTTTTGCCAAAAAAAACCTCCATTGGAGTTGGCTGAAATATTTTGTGAACTTGTAATGAATTTCCTAAAGTGTTTCAGCCCCACCAAAAGATCTGAAAAGGTTGAAATAACTTTCTTTTTGAATTTTACTTTAGTTTTATGCTTAAAAAAGGCTAAAAACCTCAGAAACAAAATGTTTTATTTGACCCAAAAATGATTATTTTTCTTTTTCATTTCTCCCAAAAAAAAAAAAAATAAAAACCCTTTTGTTTTGGATGAACCCAAAACTTTGTGTTTGTTTTTAGGGAGTGGGTAAAGGGATAATATATCTCCTAATGAGCTTTGTATATTTTGACAAAGTCTTGACAGGTGATCTCCTTTTCCTTGATGGTCTTCGTAGTTCAGTGGACAGGATAAAAAATAATATCCCAGCTCAGTGTCAGCATCTGGAATCTTGCCAAACCAGTCAAGGAGAGAAAATAAATCGCATTTTTATTTTTACTATGATGATTCCCCAGAGACTTCAGAAAGTCTACTGAGGATAAAGAGTGGGAGCTGAATTATATCTGTCTTGATCTTTTTGTTAGGCTGTAGCAAATGAGTCTGGACTGAACTTCATCTCTGTGAAAGGTCCTGAACTGTTAAATATGGTAAGTTTTTTGCTCATGGCACCTTGGCCTCTGCTGTTCATTGAATTATTAGCTAAAGCCTGGGACAAGTGAGAATCCTAACCGTTACATAGATGATAGTTTGCACAACAAAAATTGCATTGTATAACCTCTTCCTCGTTCTTCTAGCCCTTATGGCAGGCAGGTTGCTCTCTAGAGCAGTGGTCTCCAACTGTTTTACGCACAAGATCGCTTTTTGAATTTAAGTGCAATCCAGGACCTACCCCGCCCTGCTCACTCCATCTCCTCTCCCTTTGTCACTCGCTCTCCCCCACCCTCACTCACTTTCACTGGGAGGGGGTGCGGGCTCCGGGCTGGGGTGAAGGGGTTCAGAGTGTGGGAAGGGGCTCCGGGATGAGCCTGGGGCAGGGGGTTGGGGTGCAGGAGAGGGTGCCAGTTGCAAGCTCTGGGAGGAAATTTGAGTGCAGGAGGGGGCTCCGGACTGGGGCAGAGTGTTTGGGTACAGGAGGGGGTATAGAGTGCTGGCTTTGGGAGGGGGCTCAGGGATGGGGCAAGGGCTCGGGGTGCTGGCTCAGGCCTGGGGGTTGGGATGTGGGAGAAGTGCGGGCTCCTTCCGGGCGGCACTTACCTCGGGTGGCTCCCTGTCAGTGATGCAGCGAGACTAAGACATGCTGTCTGCCTGCCCCGGCCCCACGCTGCTCCTGGAAGCAGCTAGCCCTCCCCTGGGCGCGGGGGGGAAAAGGGAGGCATATGGCTCCAAGCACTGCCCCTCCCTACGGGCATCATCCCCGCAGTTCCCATTGGCCATAGTTCCCTGTTCCCAGCCAATGGGAGCTGCAGGGGTGGTGCTTGCAGGCAGGAGCAGCATGTGGAGACCCCTGCCCCTCCACCCCAGGAGCCCTGCCTTAACCCCACTGCGCCGCTGGACTTTTAGTGGCTGGAGATCACAATCAACTTGTCAGAGGCTCCAGGATCGATCAGTCGATCGCAATCTACTGGTTGGTGACCACTGCTTTAGAAAGAGGAAAGAAGAATTTTAGGTGGCTTAGATCTGTCCCAGTTCAAACAACCTCTCATGGTAAAGAAAATGAGGCCATGGGGGGCCTGGTGAAGTAGCCAGTTACTTGCATCTTTGCCAGTATGTAAGAAAGACTAAGGACAAATTTTCATTCTTAATGGGAGCTGTAGGTCCTCAGCATATCTACAAATCAGGCCACCTACCTAAGCAAACTAACTACTAAACTAACTTGAGGCAATCAAGCTTGAAAATGTTATCAAAACTCATTCCCAATCTACTTTTAATAGAGGTTTAAACATCAGAAAAGATGTCAATGTTCAAGATATGTTGCTTAAATGTCACTGCTTTTTATGATCAACGATTAACACTAGTTTGAAGCTTCAGTCTCTCATATTTCTGAGCACTGGGCTTAGAAACACTTACAGTAATTAAATTTTAATATGTGCTACAGTTGATTCAAAGTGAGAAGCGTGTTGAGCACAATGGCTTCAGCCTTAGTTTTTCAAAGCAGAGTTGGAGGAGTGTAACACTTAACTGCTTATCGGTAGTGGGTGAAGTAAAACTAGAAACAGTGGATTTGATTGATTGTCCTGGGCTTCCTAAAGTCTGCTGAAAGAGATCCCCTTAGGCAGGAAAAGAGAAATCCGCCATAGTGGGGATCCCTGTCTCCTTAAGTGCAAAGAGAAACTGTTTGACTCCTGAACTCTGAGAGTTTTGAAGATAAATGAGTGCCAAGTGTAACAATGGTAAATGAACATGTTTGGAAAAATGAAACATTCCTATTCAGAATTTGAACAAATTTTTTTACAAGTAATGACTGACTGTTTTTGAGTGAACCTCTCACTTCTATTTCAATTGTTCCTTTCTATATTCATACATACAATATGAACTTCAGATGATGCAAATCTGTGGATGACTGTAATAACTAAAATGATGTGACCGGCTGAAGATCCATGAAGGTTCTAGTGAAGAATTTAACTATTAATTCTTAGTCAAAACACCACAGATATAATTTTTTTTTAAAAAAGGGGGGATTCTTGCCTGTTTGGCACTGAAGCTGTGTTGCATGTAACATTTTATCAAATGTGAGCATGTGTAACTGAGAGACATCACAAAGATAAACAGTTCAGATGTAAATTTGTCCCCAATTAAAAAAAAAGATGTGGCAGACTTCAATGGAGTGAACTGGCAACCCTCAAATTATGGGTTAAATTGGGGTTGTCAGGCAACATGTAGATGTCTCACATAGTTTCATTGAGCTTTGTCTTGCTTATTTCAGTATGTTGGCGAAAGTGAGCGTGCTGTACGTCAGGTATTCCAGCGGGCCAGAAATTCAGCCCCTTGTGTTATATTCTTTGATGAAGTTGACGCTTTGTGCCCTCGGAGATCAGACCGTGAGGTGAGTCTGAAAACACCTCCACAAGTAACTTCACTCGGTTTTGGGTTTCAGAGTAGGGAGTGTGTTGTGTAAACTTTCAAATACTGTCTCATTGGCCCCTTCCTCAGAGACCATTCAGTAGAGATGCCACATAAATCTGCTGTCTCCCAGAAACAATAATTCAATTTCAGGGTTGCCCCATAGATTTAAGACAAAGATAAAAACGCAAGCACCAAATATGGAATTGGGTATGATACCTACTCCTGCTGATCTCTGTGCTCATAGGTATATGCAAATCACTCTTGAATTATGGAAAATTCCTCCAATTGAGATATGTTAGTTTGGAAGTCACAATATCTCTTGACAGGTTTCAGAGTAACAGCCGTGTTAGTCTGTATTCGCAAAAAGAAAAGGAGTACTTGTGGCACCTTAGAGATTAACCAATTTATTTGAGCGTGAGCTTTCGTGAGCTACAGCTCACTTCATCGGATGCATACCGTGGAAACTGCAGCAGACTTTATATACACACAGAGAATATGAAACAATACCTCCTCCCACCCCACTGTCCTGCTGGTAATAGCTTATCAAAAGTGATCATCAAGTTGGGCCATTTGCTGCACAAATCCAGGTTCTCTCACCCCCTCACCCCCCTCCAAAAAACACACACACAAACTCACTCTCCTGCTGGTAATAGCTCATCCAAAGTGACCACTCTCCCTACAATGTGCAATGGTAATCAAGGTGGGCCATGTCCAGCACAAATCCAGGCTCTCTCACCCCCCCCCCTTTTTTTTTTCCAGGGACAGACGCACACAGACACACTCTCTCTCTCCCCCCCCCCCCCCCCGCTGGCAATAGCTCATCCAAACTCTCCAAGTTAAACCAGAACGTCTGGGGGAGGGTAGGAAAAAACAAGGGGAAGTAGGCTACCTTGCATAATGAGTTAGCCACTCCCAGTCTCTATTTAAGCCTAAATTAATAGTATTCAATTTGCAAATGAATTCCAATTCAGCAGTTTCTCGCTGGAGTCTGGATTTGAAGTTTTTTTGTTTTAAGATAGCGACCTTCATGTCTGTGATTGCGTGACCAGGGAGATTGAAGTGTTCTCTGACTGGTTTATGAATGTTATAATTCTTGACATCTGATTCGTGTCCATTTATTCTTTTACGTAGAGACTGTCCACTTTGACCAATGTAAATGGCAGAGGGGCATTGCTGGCACATGATGGCATATATCACATTGGTGGATGTGCAGGTGAACGAGCCTCTGATAGTGTGGCTGATGTTATTAGGCCCTGTGATGGTGTCCCCTGAATAGATATGTAGGCACAGTTGGCAACGGGCTTTGTTGCAAGGATAAGTTCCTGGGTTAGTGGTTCTGTTGTGTGGTATGTGGTTGTTGGTGAGTATTTGCTTCAGGTTGCGGGGCTGTCTGTAGGCAAGGACTGGCCTGTCTCCCAAGATTTGTGAGAGTGTTGGGTCATCCTTCAGGATAGGTTGTAGATCCTTAATAATGCGTTGGAGGGGTTTTAGTTGGGGGCTGAAGGTGACGGTTCCTCAGCTCTCGTCCCCTAAAGCCCCTACTCTATTTGCGCTATATTGATGACATCTTCATCATCTGGACCCATGGAAAAGAAGCCCTTGAGGAATTCCACCATGATTTCAACAATTTCCATCTCACCATCAACCTCAGCCTGGTCCAGTCCACACAAGAGATCCACTTCCTGGACACTACAGTGCTAATAAACAATGGTCACATAAACACTACCCTATACCGGAAACCTGCTGACCGCTATTCCTACCTACATGCCTCCAGCTTTCACCCTGACCACACCACACGATCCATCGTCTACAGCCAAGCTCTGTGATACAACCGCATTTGCTCCAACCCCTCAGACAGAGACAAACACCTACAAGATCTCTGTCAAGCTTTCTTACAACTACAATACCCACCTGCGGAAGTAAAGAAACAGATTGATAGAGCCAGAAGAGTTCCCAGAAGTCACCTACTACAGGACAGGCCTAACAAAGAAAATAACAGAACGCCACTAGCCGTCACCTTCAGCCCCCAACTAAAACCCCTCCAACGCATTATTAAGGATCTACAACCTATCCTAAAGGATGACCCAACACTCTCACAAATCTTGGGAGACAGGCCAGTCCTTGCCTACAGACAGCCCCGCAACCTGAAGCAAATACTCACCAACAACCACATACCACACAACAGAACCACTAACCCAGGAACTTATCCTTGCAACAAAGCCCGTTGCCAACTGTGCCCACATATCTATTCAGGGGACACCATCACAGGGCCTAATGACATCAGCCACACTATCAGAGGCTCGTTCACCTGCACATCCACCAATGTGATATATGCCATCATGTGCCAGCAATGCCCCGCTGCCATTTACATTGGTCAAACTGGACAGTCTCTACGTAAAAGAATAAATGGACACAAATCAGATGTCAAGAATTATAACATTCATAAACCAGTCGGAGAACACTTCAATCTCCCTGGTCACGCAATCACAGACATGAAGGTCGCTATCTTACAACAAAAAAACTTCAAATCCAGACTCCAGCGAGAAACTGCTGAATTGGAATTCATTTGCAAATTGGATACTATTAATTTAGACTTAAATAGAGACTGGGAGTGGCTATTTCCCCTTGTTTTTTCCTCCCCCCCCCTACCCCCCAGACGTTCTGGTTTAACTTGGATTTAAACTTGGAGAGTTTGGATGAGCTATTGCCAGCAGGAGAGTGAGTGTGTGTGTCCCTGGGAAAAAAAAAAAGAGCGGGGGGGGTGAGAGAGCCTGGATTTGTGCTGGACATGGCCCACCTTGATTACCATTGCACATTGTAGGGAGAGTGGTCACTTTGGATGAGCTATTACCAGCAGGATAGTGAGTTTGTGTGTGTGTTTTTTTGGAGGGGGGTGAGGGGGTGAGAGAACCTGGATTTGTGCAGGAAATGGCCCAACTTGATTATCATGCACATTGTGTAGAGAGTTGTCACTTTGGATGGGCTATTACCAGCAGGAGAGTGAATTTGTGTGTGGGGGAGTGGAGGGTGAGAAAACCTGGATTTGTGCTGGAAATGGCCCAACTTGATGATCACTTTAGATAAGCTATTACCAGCAGGAGAGTGGGGTGGGAGGAGGTATTGTTTCATATTCTCTGTGTGTATATAAAGTCTGCTGCAGTTTCCACGGTATGCATCCGATGAAGTGAGCTGTAGCTCACGAAAGCTCATGCTCAAATAAATTGGTTAGTCTCTAAGGTGCCACAAGTACTCCTTTTCTTTTTACAATATCTCTTGTCACTGGAAAGCCATAATGGAAAATAGTTTGCAGTTTAGTGTCGTAACTGCAAAATCGGGCCAAATCCTGAACCCTGTTTGCAGTAATGATGGGAACAGAAGCTCCTTTTTGTCATGTATGCTGAGTCTGTGCTGGCCCAACCAATAAAGGAATTGTTTTATGGCAGGAGCAGAGTGGTGTATATATGGCCTTCATAGCTGCTTCACCAGAGGAACCCATCTATCTTGATTGCCTTGTGGAAGAGAAACTTGAGCATTGTCCACATGTGGAATTAGCTCCTATTCAAGTCATCAGTGTAGCTGCACCAGCACAAATTCCCATGCGTACAAGGAAAGCAGCAATTTGCATTGGTGGAGTTGATGCCTGCTTGAAATCAGAGTTCCACCAGTGCAAATCGCAGCTTTCCTCATATAAGCTAGGGATTTGGGCTACAGCAGCTACACCAATGGCTGAAATTAGGCTAATTTTAAGTGTAGAGCACAACTTTGTTTGGATGAGTACAGACATGTTGCTATATAGATGTTCAAAGATGTAGCCCATTTGAAGTTTTCTACAGCTACCTGGAGCTTTCATGCCCTCTGTGTAGCCATGGAGTCACTGTGTCTGTGCATTGTCATCGGTGGGTTGGGCAGAGTGCAACTCCTTCCTATGGGTAGGAAGGAGGGAGTTAGAGCAGCTTGCCTCTAAGTACCCTGTTCCTACCCCATCTTCAGAAAGTGCAGAGATTTATATTGTTGCAAAGCACAGCTAGGCTGACGAGTCCCTGCCAGGCCTGCGCTGTGAACTCTATAGGACTTGGATTTGGGGCCCAAATCAATATAAACGCTATGGGCTGGTTCATTTTGTTACTCCAGTTTTTACATTGGTGTAGCTTCAGTGAAATTACATCAGCATAAAACTGGAGTAATGCAGTAGTGAATCAGACCCTAGTTATGTATAGTTCCTCAACATAATTTTAAGAACTCCCTGTCCTACGGTTATCGAGCTCAAGGAAACTGGTGCTGTTTTGCCTACTATGCTCCAGTATCAGAGCTATAATTCTTGTGGTGCGTAGTTGGGATTCCTATCATCTTAGGTGTTTCCATTTGCTTTTTATAATAATGTGTGTGTTTCTACCATTGATTGGATTATCTGTCAAATCTAGACAGGTTGATGGTTTTGTATATTTAATTTCTGAATAAAATTATAAATCTTAAAACAACCAACTAGACATCTGCAGAATCACCAAACAACCTCCTCTTGTAATTGAGCCCTTGTTCCCTACCCCCCATACCTCTCCACCTATTCTTCCTTGTCATGTCTACTTACATTTGTGTGCTAATAGAGGCATATTTCTAGCCATTGCTCTTAGCCTAACTTTCATGAAAAGCAAAGTTCAATAGGATTCCACTTTTTTAAGAGAGGCTTATAAGTCTACATCTGCTAATAGAATCCCTGTCCAAGATCTTGTAATTTTAAAGCATGTGTTGAGTAGTATACAATAGAGTTTAGAACAGTAGTAGCTATAATGGGGATGTTAGTACAGTAGGACCTCAGAGTTATGAACACCTCGGGAATGGAGGTTGTTGATAACTGTGAACAAAACGTTATGGTGATTCTCTCAAAAGTTTACTACTGAACATTGACTTAATACAGCTTTGAAAGTTTACTATACAGAAGAAAAATGCTGCTTTCTTATTTTTTTAGTAGTTTGTTTAACACAGTACTGTACTATGTTTGCTGCCTTTTTTGGGAGGGTGTCACTGCTGCTGTCCGATTGTGTATGTGTCATTCCAAATGAGATGTGTGGTTGACTAGTCAGTTTGTAACTCAGGTGTTCCTAACTCTGAGGTTCTACTGTATTTAATTATGAGTTGAGTTGAGCTGGTCAAAATGTATTTGGTTTAGAAGTTTAATTGGGCAGGGCTTTCAAAGCCTATGTATATGTGGTTTTTATTGTCTATACTTAAGCAAGACAAACAGAATGGCGGGTGGTTCAAGTGGCGAGTGCTTCACAGGATAGCATAGTCCTAATTTTTTTTTATTTAATGAGGAAGAGGCGGCTTGTCACCTCTTACATAGGAGATGTGTGCCAGGTGCAAAGGTGGCGTGACACATGAAATTGGGTTGGTGGTGAGCAAAGGAGATGAGGGAAGTGGTCAGGAATGAATCTTGATCAAAGTGCTGCGAGAGAAGCATAATCTTGGAGTGGTATTTTGGAAGACTAATAAGTACTTTTTTCTGTATTTAAATGATTCACTTGCTTGCTTTCTCAATTTTGCTGGAACCACATTATTGTTTTCAGGCAGGTGCCAGTGTCCGTGTGGTAAACCAGTTGCTAACAGAGATGGATGGTCTGGAAAATCGTCAGCAGGTTTTCATTATGGCTGCTACCAACAGGCCAGGTGAGAAACAAAAAACAAACAAACATGCTTGCTTTTTTTTTTCCACAAAGGGACTCTCGGGTTTAAAAGAATATATTTTAAAAACAAGTACTTTTTATTTGTGTTTCTAACACCACCTTAACTTACTGCAACTGAAACTACTTTCACTATTTAACTCTTCACCATTTATGTTTACTACTTATGTTTCTCTCTGCTTGAACGATGAAGAGTCATTTTCTGGTTCTCATTTACTAACAAAATGATGCAAGGTTTGGGTTGCAAACACTGCAGGAGATGTGAACTCAAACACTATTTCATAGAGAAGTCAAGAAAACATTTCTACATGAAGGTTGTTTTAAAACCTTAATTTATATAATCTTCTTTAAGGCTTAATTGACTGTGACACTTAAAGCAGGTGTGTTGTCTTGCTTGTATTTTTTGTTTGCATTCTTTAATATTCAGATGAGGTCAGGTGACTTTCAACTAACCTTTTTGTGTACATAAAAGCACAGTGGTTGTTCAGAGTAAGACCCTGGCATAGATCAAGTTTCATGCAGATAGAGGTCTATTCCAAGTTGTCACAAATAACAGGATGTGAAATGAAGTTAACTTGTTCAGATATAAAGCTGTCTCAGTTGGTTCCTGAATCAGAGCTTATTGAGGTCAATGGAAAAATTGCCATTGACTTCAGTGGGCTTTGAATTAGGTCCTTGGAATTTAGAAAATAAGATTAGAAATAGTGCACACAGTGCATGCTCCTTTCTGCTTATATTGTTTACAACTCATCTGTGTAGTTTAGGTTTATGGCTTTGTATATATTATACCAGATTTTCCATATATCATCTCCTCGCTCCACTCCAGAACCTTCCTTCTCTCCCCTCTTCACCCCTCCCCTCCGCCCGAAAAAAAAATTATTCTCAAGAACCCTAGCATGCTCTATTTTTTCAGTTGCCTTCCTCTCATCCTGGACATGTTTCTGTTTCTGACCACTCTGTCCCCATTGTTTGTTGACTCCTGAAATCTTGGGGTATGTCTACATGGCAAGCAGAAACCTATGGTAGCAAGTCTTAGAGCTCAGGTCTACAGATTTGGGCTCGTGCTGCAGTGTTTAAAAATAGCTGTGTAGACGTTTGGGTTGAACCCTCAGGCTCTGAAGCCTAGTGCCCTAGGCTCAGCTCAAGCCCAAACATTGACACAGCTATTTTTAGTACCACAGTGCAAGCTCGAATCTGTAGACGCGAGCTCTGAGACTTGCTGCCATGGGTTTCTTCTTGCTGTGTAGATGTACCCTGGGTGATTGTCATATATGCTAGCAACAGCTTCTCCACTTAATACACACAAAACTGTCTTTTTTTTTTTTTTTTGTTTCAACATGACACTTCTTAAAACTCACTCATTACATTATTTGTATAATAGAATCGCTTATCGACCAAACTGAGGCCAGGGTCTCATTCTGCTAGGGATTGTACAATCAGAGTAAGAGGCATTCCTTGTCCTGAAGAATTTTCAGTCTCAATGGACAAGGCAAAGAGTG
This sequence comes from Eretmochelys imbricata, assembly GCF_965152235.1. Lineage (NCBI taxonomy): Eukaryota > Metazoa > Chordata > Testudines > Cheloniidae > Eretmochelys > Eretmochelys imbricata. The sequence goes on from NC_135574.1 coordinate 159,192,205, forward strand.
GGTACAAAGAGAGAGAACTTAGAATGAACAATATGAAGGTCTGCAAATGCTGTGTGTGTTCTGCAGTTCTTTCGGTGTTTGTGGTTTTTAATTTGAGTGGGGTTTTGTTACGAAGGAATTAGATAAATAGAGACAAAGGAAGGGAGAGGGAACATTGAAGAGATGGGGATAAGGTACCTGGGGAGAAGGCGACCAGGCAAGGCATAATGAGTAAAGCTGAAGTAAAGAGACAGGGAGGGTGGGAAATGGAGTGAAATCCAGTCAAGGTAGGCAAAAGAATGTCCAGAATAAAACCTGAAAAAAGCAGTCTGGTCTCATCGGTGCCCTAGGATCCCTTCTGCAACTGCTTGTCTCTGCTCCTTCCAGCTGAGTTTCTGGTATCTCTTCTCTGAACTCATGGCTGGGTGGAGGGATGGGGCAGCACAGGCCCTGGTGTATCCCCAAAGGGAGGCTCTCCCATGCATGATTCTGGGTCTGAGAGTGCTTGAAGGAGGGGTAATTCCAGAGGGGTCTCACAGCCATACAAAAAGGGGTCGGGGCAGCTATCTCTTGAAACTACATGTCTGCTCCAGTTACAGTTGTAATCCCCACTTGGCACTATGTTTTATTATGCTGTTGAAAACTTTTGAGCAAGTACTTCTTATTAGACAATGGGGGCATTCCACCACACCATCACACCTTATATCTATCAATTGAACTTCCTGTAACTGTCAAAGCACACTTTAAATTTTCGGTTTTTTGTTTGGTAAATTGTCAAATGTCCAGACTTAAAGAACAGGCATATCATCTGCCTGTGCCCCTACAATGTTAATCCCGCCAAACAGAGAACCTCTTACTTGGTATAGGTTCAGCTCAGTACCACATACCTTTAGCACTAGATAAACAATATTGGAAATCTGTTGTTTGAAATGAAATATGCAATCTGGATCCAAAAGGGCTTTCTCACTCACTATGAACAGTCTCCCTCCGAATGTGAATTGTGGGGTGAAGGTATTTTGGCAGTGTACATGCTGCTGTTCTGAAGAGCACAGGTTTGCATTTCTTCCTGCTGAAGAGTACAAATACTTCTACAGTTCTGCTTTAATGGCTTCTTTCAGGTCATATTCATGTTCCCCATAGGGTTGGCTGCCTTCACTACTCCTTTGTCTAACTGAAGTGATTTATCAGCTGTTACCTGCATGCAGTGCATCCACTGGGCACCAAGGCAGGTTCCGTACTTGGAATCTGCTCCTGGAAACAATCAGTACTTCCTGAGTATAGCTAATGAACTCCAAGCAAAGGCTATTAGAAAAGTGCACTCTATGACTGGTACATTATTTGCAGTTACAAAAGGGAACTTATGACTTGGGGGCACATAGTAACTTTTTTTCCCTAGCACCATCTCTCTAGGAGACTGTTTAAATTACATAGAGGCTGTTACCTCATTGTGCCCATTGACGACAATGGGAGATCTTGAGCACTGGATCAGGCCTTTAATTCCCTTACAATGCATACATAGAGCACTGAATAAAGAATGCTGCAGGATGTAATTTCACAGTGTAAAATACTCAGTTTATGTATGATCACTTAAAGATAATGACCAGCTAATATTTTGGATGCAGAAAGAAACACATGCATGAAGATGTTAGACTTCTTGGATGTGTTACAGCTGGGAAAAAAATAGGATTAATAGATGAAGACATCTTGGCAGAATTTACAAATCTATTATTGTATGTACAGAACCTTGAAATGAGCTTTCTGTGCCCAAAGCAAGTATTTAATAATGAGTTTTTAGGAAAATTGAGACCTCTAGCTCATCAGGCTTCATGATGAATGTATTACATGGCATAAAACCCATTTATTTAAAGTGTATTTGGTGAAAAGATCTGGAATTCATGTGAGAAATGAACCAAACAAAGAAAATGAGCTATCATAGTTACTTAGGATGTGATCCTTAAACTGATGCAGTTCAAAATGTTTAATAGATTATTCTGACTCTTGTGGAATTGAGAGAAGCTCTGTTGGAATTGCTCAGAGAAAAACAGACAACTGTGAATACACAATTTGAAGTTGTTCAAGAATCCAAAAATTCTAGCTTACTATCCTAATGGTAGAAAGATCACACAATTTTTTTTCTGGTCTCTTCAGTTCTATGTATCATGGCAGACTATCACGCCTCCAGTATAGTTATGGACAAATGGTTGCTACTTAGGCCTTGTGCACATACAGTTTGTTCTGCTTTAACTATTCTGGTATAGTTAAAACAGTGCAACACCTTCTCCCCTCGTGTGGATGCAGTTTGCTGGTATAAAGGTTCTTTATCTTGGTATAGTTCCTCCCATATGCAAAAGGGAATAAGCTATGCAGATACAGATTACCTTTATACTCGTATAAATGCAACCACACTAGGGATTGTACCAGTATAACTATTGTTTGGGGGGAAAATGACACCCCTAACTGAAATAGTTATACTGGTACAAAATCTGTGTGTAGAGCAGGCCTTAGTTTAATAGTATCAGTATTGCCCAGACATAAAAGTAAGACTGTAACTTCCTTTAATACTGTAGAGCTGTTGGTAATGGAGACACATACTGAACTTTTGTAAAAACTTTTAAAATATAAAGCCCTTAGGAACTATCTGATTCCTACTTTACGTAGACAGAAGGATTTATTCTTCACCAGTCCTGTGAAATCTGTAATGATGATGGCGTCACATGCTAAGGGTTCTGAAACAGGACTTCCAACTTCCCCTTAAATACAGGATGTTTCTGAAGTTCTTGTTGCACATACCAAATGACCTTGATGAACTCTCTTAATCTTTCTCATTACTGCCATAATAGCAGAGATTTGATACCCTAAACTTAATTGTATCTCTTTCCTTTTGTATGTGGAACCAAAGTCAAACTGTCTAGTTAACCTAAAGAGAATTAAGCCTTAGCGCTCCCAGAATTTCAAGAAATTCAGAGAATGCAAAAGAGGCAGAGTGCTATCTCAGGTAAAGGTCTTTAAAGCTCAGATGGGGTCAAATAAGTGTACTGTGTTTTCACTCCACTACCTTCCCAGAATCTGGGATCAAAGACGTCGGTCATGTCTGTACTACAAAGTTTGGTTGACAAAAGGTACAGCCCCTGAAGTTTGTGTATTGCTCTGGCGCATGTACACTTGGCTGCTTGTGTCAGCACGGCACATACTCACTAAGAGTGCTTGCGTTTAATGTAAAGTGTGGCACGCCTTGGGTAGGTTCCTCACTGTGCCCAGCACTACCATCCAGTGCGATCCCTTTTGGGACATTTTTGCAATGCTTTGTGGCACAGTAGCAAGTGGCCCAGGGATTTGTGGGAGATAAGGTCAAGTTCCCACCATGCCACTTTCTACATCCCATCATACTTTTCACATCCCCGAATTTTTGCTCCATTTTTAAAAAAAACTTTCTCATAGTCCACACGGCACTTGTCGGTATCCACCATCTCTCTGACAGAAGCATGGAGCCTGCAGACCTCAGCACAATTCTCTTGTCTGTTGCTAATACAGGATGCACAATTCTCTAGTATTTGTGCAGCTTGAGGGTGTATTGCTGCAGTTGGGGTTGTGGTGAGCATGATGCAGAGGTGTTTGAGCACAACTGGATGCTGATGGACACTAAACAAAATGCTAGGTTGCTGATGGCGTTCACAAAGCAGCTCCACGTGGCAAAGTGCCATTTCTGGACCCAATAAATGAGCACTGATTGGTGGTTTGGATAATAATGCAGGTTTGGAACAGCAAGCAGTGGCTGCAGAACATTCGGATGCAAAAGGCCACATTTCTGGGGCTGGGTGCCAAGTTGCCTCAGCCCTCTGGTGCAGGGACACCAAAATGAGCAGCGTTGAAAGTGGAGAAGCAATTGGCAATCACGCTCTGGAAATTTGCAACACTAAATTGCTGTCAGTCACTGGGCAATCATTTTGGAGTTGGGAAATCTACAGTGGGGCCATTGTGACCCAAGTGTGTAAGGCTGTAAAATGTCTCCTGCTACACAGGACTGTGATTCTCAGTCATTACTGTTACTCTTCTTGGAGGTACCCAGGGTTATGAGGCACTTCGCGACCACCTGCCCTTAGCATGAGGAAGCCTTGTGCTTGTCATGCGTTAGCCCCCTGACTCCACCGGCCTCGGGCAACACAAGCATCCCCCCCGCCCCCCCCGCCTCCACTGTTCCTCTGCATGTTAGCAATTGGATGCTCCAATCTCTGAGCATAGCCCTAGAGTATCCTTCTCCTATTCCACTGGACACTTAGATTTGAGAAGTAGCAAGTCAGAATATTGGAAACAAATGGTAACATGTAAAATAAAATCATAACACTCATTCTAAAGCCTAGATCATTACCAAGATACTCTCCTGTTTACTGAAGTTTAGCTCACCCAAAATCTTTGCAGCATTTTCCAGACAAAACATGCTGACAGTTTTGTCTCTTCGGTAAAAGATCTCAGGCATCTCTTGGTACCCTTAGATACATCAGGAGAGTTCTTTGTTCTTTTTCATAAATAGGACACCCTTGTTTTTGTTTTGTTTTTGTTCTTCCCCATGGTCTCCCTCTCTTGTTGACCTTGCAATCTTTTAATTAGCATCTTGCGCCATATGCAGATAGTCTTATGTTTTGTGACCAGACAGGGAGATAAGTGTGTGCAACTTCCTGCTTGAAAGGAACTTGCTTAATACATCGCTGCTTGGTTACCTGCCTTAAGTTCAAGACTTTGAGAACATAGTTTCCAGAATAGGTACATAACTCCTTACATATTATTCATATACACATTTTGAAATGATTGACTTATCAGTGGGCTACTGGCTTTTGGTAGAGACTTTACATGTCACCCTTTGGTAAACTATTGTACATATGCTTGATCCAGGGGACTCTGTAAAACTCTGTGCATCTCCTGTGCCCTCTTCCATTTGGTCACATGCTGTCTACTAAACTTTGTGGTGTAGCCCAGGCCTTAGTTTACAAGAACGTCAAGAATCATTGCTATAAGTAGGGTTTGAATTGTTCCAAAATTCTGTAGAAACCATTGTGGATTTTGGTCTGCAATAATTAGTAACCTGTCTCATTCTATTGAGTATATTAAATTTATCCACAAACCTTGTTGACTCTTGTCCTAGCTCTTTAGGTAGCTCTGTCACGTAGTTATGTTCTCTGTTGTGTAAGTGCATTTTGTAATTTGCGTGGCGTGAGATACTTATGGAAAAGGGTTGGATGTTATCCAAAATGATTAAACAAATGCTGAGCACCACCTTAGGGGGTGTGTTTGAACACTGAGTAAATTTTTCTTTCCCCATTACAGAAGTGTAATCATTCAGGTTCTCAGGATCATTGAAGGGCCAGTGACTGAAAAAAGGGGTAAGAGGAAGTATAGACTAGTAGTTAAAGCAAGTGGGTGGGCATTAGAGCAGAGTGTTTTACTAGACTTTGTCACTAACTTATTGTGTATCCTTGGACAAGTCACTTAACCTCCTGTTTTGTAAAATGGGAATCATACTTACCATATAGGGGACTTGTGAGGCTTAATTTAATATTTGTAAAGCACTTTGAGATCTTCAGATGGAAAGTAGAATAAAAGTGCATAATGTGGACTGTTTGATACCATTGCACTGAAAGCAATTCTTAGCTATTGGAACGACTTCTTGTCATCTGTTCTTAATTTGGCATAACTTTCCCCATAACACATACACGTAGCAGCTGGAAAGTGTATTTGTGCCAGAAGAGGCTAATGTTGACAGCACTGTGCTTAGAAGAATAACGGGAAAAAATGCAGGACTGGGCACCAATCTTGGCTAACCCTTCTCTTGCCTGATGAAGAGTCTACAGTACATCACTCTTCAGTCTGTGTCCTTCCACCATTATACCTGCAGTAGCTAACACCACTGGAGGTGTGTCTGTGTGCCATGGCTATGGATGTACTTCCTGTCCTTTTTCCTGACTGTGATAGCTAGCTACAGTAATACCTGACTATGATGTCATCCAATAAATTTCCTTAGTCTGTGATTTTAAAGAAACCAGGGTTCTTCAGCAATAGGGATAAATTGCCTGTGCCGCCTTACCCACCACATCTACATCTAGCAGCAGATTTCTCCAACTCCTCAGTTCACAAGAGGTGAATTTATGGCCATTAACCACTTGGGGACATCTGAATGCACAGTCTGTGTATTAAAATGGATGCTTGACTGCTGTATCTTGGAGAAACGCTGGTTTGTTGATGGTATTGCTAGAAGAAAAAGGTGGTCAGCACATCTTTGACCTGTTTATTTCCTTTTATATCACAGTTTTCTCTCAGAGGTGAAGGGTATTTAAGACACCGAATGTAACTGTAACCTTTGCACAAAACAGAGTACAGTTCTAAATCCAGGATTATTAGTAGTAATAGTAAATTATGGTAGCATGCAAATGCCTCAGTCTCCTTTGGGGCTCCACTGTGATAAGCACTGTACAAACACAGAAAAGAGAGTCTACCCCCTGAAGAGCTTATATCCTGCTGGATTCCCTTCTTTTTTGCATCTCTTTAGGCTGGTATGAACCTGTCTTGCACCTCTCATAATTTTTCACACCTCTGAATTTTTGTTAGTGCATATATGAACTATAAGGGTATTAGGATCTTTGTCTGGATTAATTGATCGTTTCCAGGCTTTTTAATATTAGGTTTTCTTAATTGTAACATTAGTATGTAGTTTGTAATAGCTGTGTTTCCTTGCATCCTTTCTCAACCTTCCTACCTGCCTGCAAAGAAATTTATATTTTTAATAAATACCTTTAGACTTTAATAATCTTGTATCGCAAAGTGGCCCCCATTACTTGGGTGTTTGAGCACCTAACAGTCTGTATTGTATTTATCCTCAAACACTTCTGTTAGGTATGGCAGTGCTATTATCCTCATTGTACAGCTGGGAAATGAAGGCAAAGAGAGAGGCTAAGTGACTTGGCCGTGGTCACACAGGAAGTGTGTGGTGGAGCTGAGTCTATCCCAAACCTGAGACTAGAGTCCTAACTATTGGACCATCTTTCCACTCTTACTACAATAGGATTTTAGTATTTATGGACTCCTGCTGTGATTGAAGACTACATATATGCCGGTGGTGCTTAAAAGCTCCCATAGATTCCAGCAGTACTTAAAAACAGTGAATGGGCTCTTGCGAACATTTGACTTCATGAAGGATTCCAGTTTCTCTCATCTCAGTGTTCATTTCTCTCCCAAGACCAAACAAAATCTGGAGTCCCTGGTCTGCACTGCCTCTCAGGAGACCAAGGTCATGTGCTGCTTTGTGGCTCCATCTCATATTTTGATATGTTCAAAGAACATATCCTCTCCTCTATTACCTTCCAGAAAAGTAAGATCCTATAGCAATGCAAATGAACAATAAAAAGGAGGATTGTTTATAAGTGTTTTCACCTGCATAAAGAAAAGGAGTACTTGTGGCACCTTAGAGACTAACCAATTTATTTGAGCATGAGCTTTCGTGAGCTACAGCTCACTTCATCAGATGCATACCGTGGAAACTGCAGCAGACTTTATATATACACAGAGAATATGAAACAATACCTCCTCCCACCCCACTGTCCTGCTGGTAATAGCTTATCTAAAGTAATCTTCAGGTTAGGCCATTTCCAGCACAAATCCAGGTTTTCTCACCCTCCACCCCAGAAAACCTGGATTTGTGCTGGAAATGGCCTAACCTGAAGATTACTTTAGATAAGCTATTACCAGCAGGACAGTGGGGTGGGAGGAGGTATTGTTTCATATTCTCTGTGTATATATAAAGTCTGCTGCAGTTTCCACGGTATGCATCTGATGAAGTGAGCTGTAGCTCACGAAAGCTCATGCTCAAATAAATTGGTTAGTCTCTAAGGTGCCACAAGTACTCCTTTTCTTTTTGCGAATACAGACTAACACGGCTGTTACTCTGAAACCGTTCACCTGCATAGCTATACTTTGCCAAGATGAACATTGATTTTTAATTTACCTTTTTATATTACTTTAAACATTTTTGGCTATAGTTGATTTGGTGAGAATTTTTGCCTTATCCCCAAGAGAACAAGCTGAAAATATTTTTTCCTTTTGTGAATTCATGTGGAACTCCTTGTTCAGCTATGTCAGCACCCTCCAACCATTCAGTCTTTCTTTTTTTTTTTTTTAACCTGATTGGTATTAGGTACCACTGAAATGGTATCTTAAAGACACACTTCTCGTATTGCATCTAATTTCAGGATTATATTTTGTCTTCCCCTCCGCAGACATAATTGACCCAGCTATCCTACGCCCTGGCAGACTGGATAAAACACTCTATGTGGGTTTGCCACTACCTGTGGATCGACTTGCTATTTTAAAGACCATTACCAAAGTGAGTATTTGGAAAGAGATCTATACTATGAGAGGTCATTCTTCTTCAAGTGACTGGTTGTGTGTACTGCACAGTAGGTGTGCATGCTCGCCACATACACTGGTGCCGGAAGATTTTCCCCTAGCAGTACCCGAATGGGGAGCACGACTGCGCCCCCTGGAGTGGCTCCTCCATGGCACAGTATAAGGGGAGCCGCATGCTCCCCCCACTTTCAGTTTCTTCTTGCCGCCAGCGAAGGTGCGTCGGAACTGCTGTGCTCCAGCTTAGCTGTAGCTCGTCCCCAGAACTTTTCCGTTCGCTTAGTGCTAGTACCTCTTGTTAGTAGGTTCTTTCAGTCAGTTCAGTTAGCTAGAGTACCTGGGCATGGGGTATGCCCCAGGCCCTGGGCTTCAAGTCGTGTGACACTTGCAGGCGTTCTATGCCAAGAAGTGACCCGCACACGGATTGCCTGTGCTGTTTGGGTGAGACTCACATCAGCGACCGCTGTAAGATTTGTAGATCTTTTAAACCCTGAACAAAAAGGGAAAGAGACATTAGACTCCGGGCCATTCTCATGGAGTCAGCGCTAACCCCAGCTCCGGCGCGCTGTGCCTATTCGGCTCCGGGCACAGCAACTTCGGTACATGGTGACCCTTCGGTGCCTTCCACTAGCTGGCACCGCTCCCGATCTATGGGAAACAAGAAGCCGAGGAAAGGCCCATCGTCGCAGTGGCATCGAGACAAAGTAGGGGTAGAGGCTAGACCCATGTCGGGCAGCCCTCGTTCCCCTCCAGCCCCTAGGCCTCCGACTCATGTTGAGTGGAGTAACCCGGCCGCGTCAGGTCAGGCCTCTCCGGATGTCTGGATGCCTTTGATGCTGGAGGCCTTGCAAGCGGCTCGAGACATCATGATCATGCCGGTTCCAGGAGTGCCACCAGTGTCAGGCCCTCGCTCCAGAGCCAAACCGCTGCTGGGCTCCCTGCAATTGCCCTAGCTTGGCACAGGTCTCGGTCAGGAGACCGCTCCCAACCCTGCTCGCTGCCCAGCAATCGTTCGGGACACAGTCCTCGTGCATCGCCGTTGACGCCAACTAGACTGTCTGTCTGGTTGGGTGCCATCCGAACAGGGCTTCCGGCACCGCTTCACACCATGGAGCGATTACCGACGTGACCGAGAAAGGCGTTGCAGACAGTCACTGAGTCGTCGGGGCTACCGCAGTCAGTCATAGCACGGGTGCCGACGCCACTCCCGGTCAGACTCCTGCTCTTGCTCCCCACCGAGACACTGCCACTGCAGCTAAAGGCGTAGATCGCCAGCACCGTGGCCGTCAAAGGTCTGAGTGTCAGAGCAGATCGCGGAGCAGCAGCTCTGAGCGGTACCACGCCTCTGCGTCAGGGTCGCAGTCCTGTGGACGCTGTCACTCCAGGCACCGCCGTTCCTCCTGCGATAGCACCGGGTCACTTGTCAGCCCGACTTCCGCTCGCAGCCGCCCCTCCTTGGGTCAGCCTAGTCAAGCCAGCCAGCTGGTGCCACCAGTGCCGCAGCAAGTCAGTGGCACGGGACTCCGTGGCAAGGGCAGTCGTACCAGTGGGCACCGTGACCTTCGATGCAGCCCCAGGTGGGGGCTCGCTCAGTAACTGGAGCTTCAGAGGTGCCATCGGCCTTGCTCTCTAGGGCCCTGGGAGCTAAATCGGTGGGACATATGTCCTCGGCGCCACGCCCGGAGTCCGACCAAGGGGTGAACCCTCCAGTGCCGGCAGACACTCAGAGCTCCATGCCAACCTCCTCCCCAGCTCTGGATGACACAGTTGCAGCCCCTCTGCCCCGCAGGAGGACTTCAGAGCACACCAGGAGCTCCTGAGAAAGGGTAGCATCGAGCCTTAACCTCCAAGCAGAGGAGATGGAGGGGCCCTCAGACTCCCATTTTAATGTCCTGTCCTCCCCGGTGCAGGGCAGGGTGGCTCTGCCCTTCCAGGAGGTAGTGGCATACATTTCGAATGCCTTGTGGCAAACGCCAGCTTCCCTGGCTCCCATTTCAAAGAAGGCAGAGCGCAAATATTTTGTACCTGCCAAAGAGCATGAATACCTTTACACCCACCCGGCGCCCAACTCCCTGGTGATCAAATCTGTCAACCACAGAGAGAGACAGAGCCAACCAGCTTCCACGCCCAAAAATAAAGATTCAAAGAGACTGGACTCTTTTGTTAGGAAGCTGTATTCATCTTCAAGCTTCCTGCTGCGGATGGCTAACCATCAAGCTCTCCTGAGCAGTTACGAATTTAACTTGTGGGGCTCACTGCCAAAATTCGAGGTCTCCCTCCCAGAGCAAGACAAGAAAGAGTTCAAGGCGCTGCTGGAGGAGGGTGTGGCTGCCGCCAAAGCCGTCCTACAGGCAGAGTCGGATGCGGCGGACATGGCTGCTCGATCCATGGCCTCGACGGTATCCATGAGGAGGGCATCATGGCTCCTGCTGTCCGGGCTATCCACGGAGTCCCAGTCAATTATGCAAGATCTCCCGTTTGACGGCAAGACCCTGTTCTCAGAACAAATGGACTCCAGGCTGCATGGCATGAAAGATTCCCGCACGATCTTGCAGACCCTGGGCCTTTATGTACTGCTGGCCAAAGCCAAGTTCAAGCCACAGCAGGCCGCTGCCCGGGCTTCTCAGCCTAGATATGAGCCCGCCTATAACAGGTCTAAGGACCGGAAGGGGCACCCTCAACGGTGGTCGCATCCTACCCCACAACCTGGGCGCCGGGGGTACCCAGGCAACTCCCGAGGGGACTCCCCATTCAATAAAGCTTCCCTTCCGCAATCGCTTATGTACTTTCCTCTCCTCTCTGAATGGTTGCGACTAACCTCAGACCAATGGGTCTTCAACACCATCTCTCGGGGCTACACGCTGCATCTTGTCTCGCCCCCTCCCAACCACCCCCCATTCCTCACTGGTCTGGGGACCCATCACATGTGGACCTGTTAGAGCAAGAGGTGGGCCGGCTCCTCAGTCTGGGAGCTGTGGAAATGGTGCCCGGGGAGTTCAAGGGCAAGGGGTTTTACTCCCATTATTTGCTTATCCCCAAGGCAAAAGGGGATCTCAGGCCTATCCTGGATCTGTGGGACCTGAACCAGTTCATGGTCGAACTCAAGTTCCGCATGGTCTCCCTGGCCTCTATCATACCCTCCCTGGGCCCCGGCGATTGGTACGTGGCCCTGGGCCTGCAGGACACATATTTCCATATTCATATATTCGAGGGGCACTGATGCTTCCTCCGGTTCCTAGTGGGGCAGAACCACTATCAGTTCATGGTCCTTCCGTTTGGCCTATCCACTGCCCCGAGGGTGTTCACGAAGTGTATGTCGGTGATGGCGGCCTACCTCAGGCTCTGGGGGGTCCAGATCTTCCCCTACCTGGACGACTGGCTGGTCAAGAGCAGCTCCTGGTCACAGGTGCGGGACTACGTGGCGCTCCTTCTGTCCACTTTTGCCAACCTGGGTCTGTTGGTAAACAAGGCCAAGTCAACATTAGTTCCAGTCCAGCGCATAGAGTTCATTGGGGCGCTCCTGGACGCCTCTACTGCCACGGCCTCCCTCCTGCCGGGCAGGTTCGAGACCCTGAAAGGGCTAATCGCCTCGGTCTCGAAATTCCCCATGACAGCGGCCAGGGTGTGTGTACAGCTCCTGGGTCACATGTTGGCGTGCGCGTATGTAGTACACCATGCCAGACTCCGAATGAGGCCCCTCCAACTTTGGTTGGCCTCACAGTTCTCCCAGGCCCAGGACAGTATGGACAAAGTGCTCACCATGCCCGACCCGGTGATCACCTCCCTACGGTGGTGGTCCTCCCCGAGCAACAGGCTCCAAGGGGTCCCCTTTCAGAACTTGGCCCCGTCACTGGAGCTAGTGTCCGATGCATCAGACCTGGGTTGCGGGGCCCATATGGAGACAGTTCAAACCCAAGGACTGTGGTCGACCACGGAGTTGTCCATCCACATAAACGTCAGGGAGCTCAGGGTGGTACGCCTGGCATGTGTGGCTTTCCGCTCACACTTACAGGGCAAGATAATCAGGGTCCTCACGGACAACATGGCCTCCGTGTTTTACATCAACAGGCAAGGTGGGACCCGGTCCTTGGCCCTCTGCCAAGAAGCCCTTAGGCTGTGGGACTTCTGTATAGCCCACAACATCTCCTGAGGGCCTTCCACCTGCCGGGAGCCCGCAACACATGGGCCGATCATTGAGCAGGGATTTCTCCTCCCAGCACGAGTGGTCTCTCCACTCAGAGGTGGCTCACCAGACCTTCCGAGTGTGGGGAATTCCCCAGGTGGACCTGTTCGTGATGAGGCAGAACAATCGTTGCACCCGGTTCTGCTCCAGAGGGGGTTTGGGACGGGGTGCTATCTCAGATGCCTTCCTCCTGCCGTGGTCAGGCCAGCTTCTCTGTGCCTTCCCCCTGTTTCCCCTCTTCAGCAAGGTCCTAGAGAAATTGAAGTTAGACAAGTCATGGGTCATTTTAATCACCCCAGCAGCATTGGTACGGGACCCTCATGAGCCTAGTGGTGGCCCTGCTGCAGCCATTGCCTCTTCGCCCGGATTTGCTCTCCCAGAACAGAGGCCCTCTCTTCCACCCAAACTTAGAGGTTGTCCACCTCACAGCATGCCTGCTCAATGGCTAGGCGGGGAGGAGCAGACGTGTTTGGAAGGGGTCCAATGCATCCTCCTGGAAAGTCGGCGGCCGTCCACAAGCTGAGCCTACTTGGTAAAGTGGTCCAGGTTCTCCAGGTGGGCTGCTGAGCAGGGTGTTTCCCTGACGACCGCCCCGATTCAGCTTATCCTGGATTACCTCCTCCACCTTAGGACCCAGGGCCTGGCACGCTGCTTGGTCAGGGTGCACCTGGCGGCCATATTGGACTTCCATCCACCGGTGCAAGGTCATCCGGTGTTCTCCTGTGCTTTGACCAGATGGTTCCTCAAGGGATTGGACCGTCTTTTCCCATATGCTAGGTTCCCTGTCCCACAGTGGGATCTGAACTTGGTGTTGTCCCATCTCACGGGACCCCCCTTCGAGCCTCTGGCCACGTGCTCCTGGTCTCATCTTTCATGGAAAGTGGCCTTCCTGGTTGCCATCACGTCTGTCAGGCGGGTATCAGAGGTCAGAGCCCTGAGCTCTGGACCCCGTACACGGTTTTTCACAAGGATAATGTCTCTGCCTTTCACATGGGCCAGGGCATCTTCCTGCCTGTCCTCTGCCCCAAGCCTCACACATCTAATGAGGAACACCTCCTCCACACGTTCGATGTGCGTAGGGCGCTGGCTTTCTACCTGGAATGGACTAAGCCGTACAGGAAGTGTTCACAACTGTTTATTGCTTCGGCTGAGCACATGAAGGGGCGGTTGATCTCCACCCAGCACCTCTCTCGCTGGATTACCTCGTGCATCCGCACCTGTTGTGATCTGGCAGGAGTTCCCCCGCCACTGATTGTGAAGGCACACTTGACGCAAGCACAGGCCTCATCAGCTGCCTTCATGGCCCACGTCCCAATTCAGGACATCTGTAGGGCCACTGCCTGGTCCTCTGTTCACACGTTCACCTTGCACTATGCGATTGTCTCCCAAACCAGGGACGATGCCGGGTTCGGTAGGGCTGGGAATCTGTGAACTCCTACCCATCTCCAACAGATATAGCTTGGAATCGTCTACTGTGGAATACACATGAGCAATCACTCGAAGAAGAAGAGAGAGTTACCTTTTTCCGTAACTGGTGTTCTTCGAGATGTGTTGCTCATGTCTATTCCACATCCCGCCTTCCTTCCCCTCTGTCGGAGTTGTCTGGCAAGAAGGAACCGAGGGTGGGGAGAGCACACAGCTCCCCTTATACCGCGCCATGGAGGTGCCACTCCAGGGGGCGCAGCGGTGCTCCCCCTTCGGGTACTGGTAGGGGAAAAACTTCCGGCACCGGTGCGCGTGGCAAGCACACACACCTACTGTGGAATAGACATGAGCAACACATCTCGAAGAACACCAGTTACGGAAAAAGGTAACTGTCTTTTTTTTAAGTTGTGTGGAATAATACTATACAAACTACAATCACAGAAGAATTGCAGGGCCCAGTTTGACAAAACATTAAAATAACTGGTAATAAAGAGTAATTAGAAGAAGCACCCAACTTTTTTTTTTTTAACATCGTGATTAAGGTTGATATGGACCAACAATAATAGGTGATCTAAAATTGCCTTACTTGAGAATTAAACTGAAAATGCTAGTTCCCATGTTATGTTCACAATTAGGACAAATTAATGGGATTCATTCCTTCATAAGAATGTGCATACAATGCTTTTGTATATCTGTTGGGTCTGCTCTCTTTGTCATACCAAGGTGTTTGATGGTGGATTTATAAAACTTTAGACACAAATTCCAGCTATAGACCTTATTCAGCAGTAGTTATTTATGTGATTCCCATTGGGATCAATAGGAGACTTGGGTGTGCTAGGGCTGCAGGAAGAGGTAGATGTAAAAAAAAGATTTTTTTAAATTGTGGATTCTATCTGTGGGTAGTGGCTTACTCTGCCCAGCATGAGCTCTGGATTCTGTTCCTGCTGCAGTGTTTCTCTCTCTTAGGTAAAGAGTACAGCATAACAATACTGTCTCAGTAATAAGATATGAAGAGTGTTTTGAATTATTCAGAAGCACCTCTTCCTTTTACTAAGGGACTAGTGTGTTGGTGGCTCTGAAAGAGTCCCGTCAAATTTCCTTGAATTGAAAAATTGGCTGAGGCTTGTATCTAAAAAAGGGATGGGACTTTAAAGACTCCACGAATGATGTGGAGGAAACCGTGAAAGAGGATTTAAAAAAAAAACACAAAAACTCCCTTGAAATTGTAGGCAGTGTTATGGTTGAATGTATGTGGGCTATTAATAAATCTCATAATGGAAGGCAAAATGTGGAGAGAGATTGGAACATGTCTGCTTCTGTCATGACTCATGCAAGAGTCTGACTCCCACTAGGACTCTGACTTGCTTCAAATATTTCTCACACGTTGTTCTTGTATAATAGCATTGTGGAAATAAGCCTCTCTCCATTTACTCAGCCTACCTGAAACAACCTAGTTACCTTGTCAGTTATTGGCTCTGAAGCCATAGAGGGGACTGTTCTTTGGGGTGGTTTTTTTTGTTTTTTTAACGAGTCAGTTTTGAGGACACATTATGGGGGATGGGGTTGTAATTTTAACAATTTCTTTTTAAAGGTGACCTGTTAAGTATCTCCTAAAAATTGGGCTTGTGCCATTTTTTGTTCTTTTGTGGTATACAAAGAAGACCCCAAAAGCTTTTTGGAGGAAGAAAATGTTTTATTGTGGTTGGGCTTTACCTCCTCCCTTCTTGCCCTCCCCACCCAATTCAGCTGGAGAATTTATGGGGATCTTGGAGAAGTCTTGAGCTACTCTAATTCTTTAAATGATGGAAGAAAGGAATATTTTTTAAAGATTCAACACTCCCAAGTGTGTGTTAGGCATTGGAATTCAATATGTTTCAGTAGATACAAGTTTTAAACAGTCTAACTAAAAAGTTCCTTCCCTGAGAGCCCCAGCCCTGCCGTGTGGGGCTGAATTATAATTTTCAGGAAGTCATGGAGGTGTTGTAAAATCACAGCATCCGTGACTGACTCGTAGCCTAAATCATTGCACTAGTTTTCCAGTCACCATAAAGTCTTTAAAACTAGATAAAGACCTGTATTTCTAACGTAAAGAAACAACAACACACCTCTCCAGGTAAAGGTGATAGTATGTAGGAAGGTTATGGGAGACATACCCTTTCAGGCCTTTTTTTTGCATCTTAAACAAAGAAGGACACAAGCCTTTTGCAGATTATATTTAAAGTACCTGCGTGATCAAACTACTTTTTTATATGCATGTGTTCAAACTTGTTATACCCGAATATAAGACACATTCAGGATAGAGGTATGTGTCTTTGAGTGGGTGGCTCTCACCCATCCCTTTTCTGGGGTGGGGGGTGGGGTTGCGTTTCACTACTAGAGCTCTAAGAAGCCCCTTGCTGTCTTCTCCCACACACAGTACACACCTTCCATCTAAACACTTTTACCCACCAGCTGAAGAGTTTGCCTGAAGCAATTGGGAGGAGGAGTTCTGAAGTGATGCAAAATGTTCCAGCCCTTATGCCATTTGGAGGACTGAATGCAACATCTTGTTATCAAGCGCAACTCCTGCCAATCCAGGAAGCGGGAAGCTAGGATACAGCTGTGGGGTTCTAATGCAAAGTTGATGCTTATTGGAATTGGAGATTGGAGACTGCTTGGAAATTTCTACTAATTCTCCATACCAAAACCTATTGAAAATGAGAAGATGATTTTGAAAAGCTAATCCTCAAGTTCAACCATAGGTTCAGACCTCACCATGGTCAACTCTGCCCTTCAGTCTTCCAAAGTAACTAACTTGAGGGCCATGCAGTTCACTGTAAAGATCCCATAGTACTTGTCATGTGAATGGAAGCTTGTCCCCAGGGTCTCTGTTCAAAACTTCTCCTATCCTGTACTATTCTGCATGTAGAATAGGTCAGTAGCTCTCAATCTTTCCAGTCTACTGTACCCCTTTCAGGAGTCTGATTTGTGTTGCGTACCCGCAAGTTTCACCTCACTTAAAAAGTACTTGCTTATAAAATCAGACATAAAAATACAAAAGTGTCACAGCACGCTATTACTGAACCATTGCTTACTTCCTTATTTTTACCATATAATTATAAAATAAATCAATTGGAATATAAATATTGTACTTACATTTCAGTGTATAGTATATAGAGCAGTATAAACAAGTCATTGTCCGTATGAAATTTTAGTTTTTAGTGACTTCGCTAGTGCTTTTTAAGTAGCCTGTTGTAAAACTAGGCAAATATCTAGATGAGTTGATGTCACCCCCGGAAGACCTCTGTGCACCCCCAGGGGTACATGTACCCCTGGTTGAGAACCACTGGCATAGGTAGCTGCATTTCAGTGGTGATACTGGATGTAGATGGGATTCTTCAGATGAAAGGTTAAGTATAAATGTAACCACTTCTGCAAATTGAATTGTCCAAAATTTACCTGCTGAGAAAAACATCATAATATGAAAAAGTAAGGCTGTTCCAATTATGACTCTCCTGTACTGTAAGACCACTGGGGTTTTTCTTCTTTAAATGTTCAGCTGCTGGTTATATTGCATAAAGATGGACCTTCTGAGAGAGAGACTTCACAGAAAACAATTGGTTTACAAGCCAATATAAAATATCTATTGAGTAATCTCACTCCTAGGTTGTAGTGTTCCAGGCTGAATTATGTAGCCATGGAGAGTGGAAAATATTACATGTTAAAATAGGGGATAAGATGTTTTTTCAGCACATTGCAAAGAATTCAGCCATACATTCTGGATACATAAACCTGAAAAGTGTGGATACATGGACCCTTGTTTGAGCACTGACATTGTGCTCAACACTGTATAAAACCTAAGACAGGTGTCATCACTATTGAATTTACAATCTAGTTTAGATGCACATGGCACAATGGGTAATAGTACAAATTCAAGCTGGTACAGAAATCTTGCCATAAATCCATTGTCTCTGTTCAGTCTGTGATTTTTAGCATCTAGCAGAGTTACGAACTTAAGCTCCGAGGCTCATCTTTTGAAAGCGTTATGCAGGTGTTCAGAACAGAGACACTGGACTTATTGGTTGTTACAACAATCTGAAACCCACTAACTGCCTCTTCTTGTCCTAGGACTGCAGAGCTGTTAACAGGCTACTCTACCTTGAATGGTTCCTTAGAATATGTGCTACTTATGCTAAACAATCTGTTCCACCTTTCGTTTAGCTATGACACTGGAAATACCTTTCCCAGGCCTGAAGAACCTAGGGGTGACAGTGGACAAGAAGCTGGATATGAGTCAACAGTGTGCCCTTGTTGCCAAGAAGGCCAATGGCATTTTGGGAGTATAAGTAGGGGCATAGCCAGCAGATTGAGGGACGTGATCGTTCCCCTCTATTCGACATTGGTGAGGCCTCATCTGGAGTACTGTGTCCAGTTTTGGGCCCCACACTACAAGAAGGATGTGGAAAAATTGGAGAGAGTCCAGTGAAGGGCAACAAGAATGATTAGGGGTCTGGAACACATGACTTATGAGGAGAGGCTGAGGGAACTGGGATTGTTTAGTCTGCAGAAGAGAAGAATGAGGGGGGATTTGATAGCTGCTTTCAACTACCTGAGAGGTGGTTCCAAAGAGGATGGATCTAGACTATTCTCAGTGATAGCAGATGACAGAACAAGGAGTAATGGTCTCAAGTTGCAGTGGGGTAGGTTTAGGTTAGATATTAGGAAAAACTTTTTCACCAGGAGGGTGGTGAAACACTGGAATGCGTTACCTAGGGAGGTGGTAGAATCTCCTTCCTTAAAGGTTTTTAAGGTCAGGCTTGACAAAGCCCTGGCTGGGATGATTTAATTGGGGATTGGTCCTGCTTTGAGCAGGGGGTTGGACTAGATGACCTCCTGAGGTCCCTTCCAACCCTGATATTCTATGATAAGAAGAGCTCTGTGTGGCTCAAAAGCTTGTCTCTCTCACCAACAGAAAATGGTCCAATAAAAGATATTACCTCACCGACCTTGTCTCTCTAATATCCTGGGACCAACATGGCTACAACTATGCTGCATATGTTTCTCCATTATTTGATTTCAGTCTACTTCTTCCCCAGAAAAATTTCTCTTAAATAAAGCTGGAAAACATTTGGCTAACCAACATTGTTGACCTTACACCGTGCTTTAAGAATATCTGTATAAAGGAGAAGAGGAAGTAGAGACATAGTTCTGTAACACTTTATATCTGGGTGGGCAAACTTTTTGGCCTGAGGGCCACATCTGGGTATGGAAATTGTATGGCGGGCCATGCATGCTCACAAAATTGGGGGTTGGAGTGGGGGGGCGGGATCAGGGTTCTGGCTGGGGGTGCGGGCTCTGGGGTGGGGCTGGGGATGAGGTGTTTGGGGTGTGGGAGGGGGCTCTGGGCTGGGGCAGGTGGTTGGGAGGGATGAGGGCTCTGAGATGGGGCCAGAAATGAGTTCAGGGTATGGGAGGGGGCTCCGCTGGGGCAGGGGGTTGGGGCCCATGCTATGGGGTGGAGCTGGGTATGAGGAGTTTGGGGTGCAGGAGGGTGCTCCTGGCTGGGATTTAGTGGTTCGGAAGATGGGAGGGGGATCAGGGCTGGGGCTGGAGGTTGGGGCGCAGGAAGAGGTCGAGTGCAGGCTTTGGGTGACGCTTACCTCAAGCAGCTCCTGGTAGCAGCAGCTTGTCCTCCCTCCAGTTCCTAAGTGGAGGCACGGCCAGGTGGCTCTGCACACTGCCCCGTCCACAGGCGCTGCCCCTGCAGCTCCCATTGGCTGTGGGGGTGCCGCTTGGGGCAGGGGCAGTGTGTGGAGCCCCCTGGCTGCCCCTACGCATAGGTGCTGGAGGAGGCACATGCTGCTGCTTCTGGGAGCTACGCAGAGCCACAGCATGCATGGAGTGGGGCAAGCCCCTGACTCCACTCCCTGGTGGGAGCTCGAGGGCTGGATTAAAATGTCTGACCTGCCAGACGCAGCCTGTGGGCTGTAGTTTGCTCACCCCTGCTTTACATTAATCCAAGACCAAAGGGAAGAACTCTGATTATCTCTGACTTCCTGCTTAATTTCCTTGAATTCCTGTTTGAAATACAGCACATATGGGGGGGGGTGCGCAGGGAATCTTTATTTAAGTATTTCCAATGATGATGAATCCAGTACAACCCTTGGTAAATTGTTTCAGTGATTAATTACCCTTACTATTAAAAATTTGCAGCTTATTTTCAGTCTGAATTTGTCTAGCTTCAACTTTCAGCCAGTGTATATTGTTATATACTTTTGTTTGCTAGATTGAAGAGCACTCCAATTATCAAATTTCTGTGGCCCACGTTCTTGTAGACTGTGATCAAGTTACCCCTTAACCTTCTCTGTGATCAGATAAATAGATTGAGCTCCTTGAGTTTTTCCCTATAAATCATGTTTTCCCATCCTGTATTCCTGTAGCTTTTCTCTGAATCCTCTCCAATTTTTCAACATTCTTCTTGAATTGTGAACAGCATAATTGGACTCCTCCTCTCTGTAAGGGTAATGCTGAACTTGACTCATCTAGCATCAGCACTGGAATTCAGCATCGTTTTCTGAATCAATTCAGTGTCAAATGGTTCTGCAGACCTGGTCTTCATTCTTGTCCATTTCTGAGGTGTACTAATCCCCCGCTAATCAGGAAATTGTGCAGCCTGACCACATGATCTTTGTGTGATAGTCACTTTGGAGGTTTCTTATTTCTAAAAAAATACCATTTCTTTTCTTCTCCCATCACCCCCGACTCCTTAGGATGGTACCCGACCCCCTTTGGATGTTGATGTAAACCTTGAAGAAATTGCTTATGATCAGCGTTGTGATTGCTATACGTGAGTGTCTTCTATTTTTAATTCTAATGCATGCAGTGAGAAATGTTTTACTCATGTTAATGTGTTTTACATTATTATTAACAGGAAGTTGGACTTGCTGACTCTCAGGGTTCAAACGCCTTTCCCTCTGTTTCCGTCACTTACACTTGAGGTTTTTCCAGGGATTTACTAAGACGTTGTAGATGGTACAGGTTTCCTCTTCCTACACAATAGTCTGGTGGTGCCTGACACTACTGTAGCTTAGGAATGGCCACTGTGTCCTTTTTTCTTTGCCTTGTCTCTCTTTCTGTGATGTTTACACTTAACCTCAGATACGAAATGTGAAACCTGTCTCTAAACTGGATCCACAGTTAAAGGTGGTAAAAGTGGGTAGGCAAAACTGGTACACATAGCTTGTTCTCTGAGTTAGTTCACAGAAATGGGTAAAGTTTGTATTGTATGTGACACAGAGTATTGGAGACATATTTTATCTCGAGGAGCCTTCATGTAGTACAAATGTCCAAAGGAATGATTTGATGCAAATTTAATAACCACTTTTATCAGTCATTTGCAAACCCATAGCACTGCACAACTCATCAAAGCTTCAAACTGATAGACACGATTGATTAGTTAATCTTAAGTATTCTTTGAGGTAATAATTGCTCCCCTAAAGACTTTGCACTCTTAATTTCTGTACTGTGCAATAAAAATTAATTTTCAGTGTAAAAAATTAAGGTGGTTGATGTTATGGTTAGAGTAATTATTACTGTAGTGCCTAGGAGCCCTAGTCATTGGGGAGGATCCCATGGTGCTAGGCACTATACACAGAACAAAAACATTGTCCCTACCCCAAAAAATTTACAATCTAAATATAAGACAAGAGACCACAGGTGGAGACAGACAGATGGGAAAGTACAAGGAAACCATGAGACAGTATTGCCCTATATAATAGGTAGTGATATCAGTGTATTGGTGGCCTAACTATTGCCAGGGTGTGGTGGTTGTTTTTTGTAGACATCATGGGAAAGGAGAGTTTTAAGGAGAGTGTTGAAGGATAATGAGGTGGCTTTGCAGATATTTATGGAAGCTCCATTGAAGCATGAGGGGCAACATTGGAGAGCACACAACGGTGCTTATTTGAAAATTTAACAGTTGGGCAAAGAAAGCTGGCATCACAGTCTCAAGTGAATGAGAGATGATAGGTAGAGCGGGGATAGTTTGTTAAAGGCCTTGAAAGTGAAGACAAGCAGTTTATGTTGGATGCAATAGAGAAGGGGGAGTCAATGGAAGGATGTGTGGAGAGGGGTGATGTGGTCAAAGTGACAAAAGATAGAAAAGTCATCTCTGCAGCAGCATTGTGAATGGATATCCGAGTGGCAAGACTGCATTTGTCAAAGCCAGAGGAAAAGGATATTGCAGTATTCAAGATGTGAGATGAGATCCTGGATGAAAGTTCAGGGCTGAGAAACTTATCAGATCCTTTCTAGCAGTGAAGCTAACTCTATGAGATGGATGTGTATTTATAAATAAAAGATGAGGGTGCTGGGTGCTCCTGTTACAACTTGGCCCAGTCTCCCCCTCTGGATGTGCTGCTGTAAATCAATTCCAATCCCCGGCCCATGTACTTCTAAGCCCCCTTGTTCTGGGTCCTGACTGATCACTGTTCTTAGCTCTGGGTCTCTCAGGCACACTCCCTAGTGCAGACTTCGTCTGACACCTTTCTTGCACAGTGGAACCCAGCAATCCAGGTGCCTGAGCCCGCAGAACTGGTGCCACAGCCTTCTGAGCCCACGTTGCTTAGACATGTTCTCCACTAGAGCCCACCTGGCTGTGGGAGCTCGGGAATCTAATGAAACCCTTCTGGGACACTATGGCATTAAAGCAAGGAACACAGGCTCAGCAAGGGAGTTGTTTAATTATTTAAGTAAGTCCAGCTGCAGATGAATGGTTTGAGTTTTTAAAGGGAGGTGGTTGTTATGGAAAAATTGATGTACCAATTTCCTACCCAACAAAAGAGTTTCTTTACCACAGATACTTTTACTCTTGAAAGCACTTGAGAGTTACGGATCTTTGGAAAATAACAAAGCCCTCCTGCTCTGATCTCACCCTCTCCTCCCCCTATTAGTCTGAGGGCTGGTTAGTGGCCCTAGGCCAGGCAGCCCGTCCTAGCTTCCATCTTCTTAGTCTGGTCCACTTGCATGTAGTGGTGTCCCCCACCATAGCATGAGTGTCCAGGACAGACTGACCTTGTCAGGATTAGAATGGTTTTCAACCCTATGTGGGTGTCTTAATCCAATCTGGAAGTTGCATTGCCAAGTGAAAGTCACAATGATTATTATGATCACAAAATGGAGGTCACAAAACAACACGTGTTCCCCAGTTAGACCCAGACATAACCCCAGTCTATAATAGCCCCCACAAGCAAGGTTCTTTGACAATACTTTAAATGAGCACAGGCTCCCACTTTTCCCGGTCCCAGCTGTTGGTAAGGAGGTGGGGGCGTGATCAGAAAAAAGTGCTTGGTAATTCCAGTGAGGTTAAAAGATATAACACAAGGCAGCTGGTGGCCTGCCAGGCTCAGCTGGTGGAAAATGAAATAGAGAAGAGGAGGTGAAGCCTGGGGAGAGAGCAAAGTGAAGAGTACAAGCCCATGTCAAGGCTGATTCCCCACTCTGGCACTTCGAGTTCAGAAGGTGGGGGCCCGCAAGGATTTTTAAAATTAATACTGGCTACTCCAGGCTGGTAGTAAACTCCCAAGGTCACAGCTTCTCTCTGACCTTGGATGGGTAGATGCTGCCACCACCCCAGTGCAAAAAGAAAACCCCCCTTTTGAGAACCCAGGAAGGAAAACATGGGAATTTCTTCCTGTGGTGTACCCTCAAGCCCTTTCACCCCTCTTCCTGGGAAGAACTGAGGAAAAAAAACAAAGGAAATCAGCTGTTGCCACCAGCCAATTAAATAACGTATGCACAAACCTCTTAGGGACACAAAAATCCAATCCTGTTCTTAAAAAAGGTAAATTTTATTAAACCCCAAAAGAAGGGAAACACATCTGGAACTTAGGCTTTTTGCTAGATCTTAAAAGAAACAATTACAAAAATTAAGCATCAAGATAGCTCTCTTGAGGTTCAGCATAAAGGTTACAAGCAAAACAAAAGCAATCTGGGGTTAGCACAGAGGAGTTCACAAGCCTTACAAAATAAAATAAATAAACCTAATAGCGTCTTCCTAAACATTTCTGATCTACTTACATATCTGGGTTTCCAAAGCAATTTCCAGGTATACTTCTGATGATTTTCATACCTGGCCTTCAGCTTCTCACAGCATAACTGCTGCCCTGTTCCCCTCTTTCCTGGAGAACAACAACAGTTGCATGGGGATAGGGAATGTCCAGGTGCCAATCCATTGTGAGATGCAACTCTGACTAAAAAAAAGCTAGGAACGGCTGCTGTACTTGGTTCTTGTCTACAAAATAAATTCAGAGCCATAGTTAATGTCTGAAATACCTACTCTGGATGCATTAGGTGGTTCTCAAGAGTGCACATTTCAGTGAAGAATCAATAAGCCAGCTGTTCCCTCCTCTTGTCTCTGTGTCAGGTTTATTCAGGATCAAATGCACTGTAGTTTATAATCTTCCAAGTGATATAGGATCCTCTGAGTGAATCTAACTCAACTATTGTTTTTTGTGAAGCATATATAACCTTTGTACCAAATTCTCTATTTTCTGCATTCCCAATCCCAAGGTGTGTAAATTACTGAGAGAAGTAGATCTTTAAACTCACCTTGATCACCACTTGATTTCAGATGCTTTTTATAACCAGCAATTTTTTTTTAAACAAATACACTTTTTATACTTTCTCTGCATCTTTTGCATTCTCCTGGCTGTATGTATGTCATCACAAATAGAGATGATGGATAGAAATGTATCCTAAAATGATCCATTCTATTTGTATCTGTCTCTAGGGGGGCAGATCTTTCTGCTCTAGTGCGTGAAGCTTCAGTTTGTGCCTTGAGACAGGAAATGGCCCTACAGAATGGGAAGAGCAAGAAAGGTAAGACAAGCATATAAAGTCTAAATGGAACAGTGGGAAGATGATTAAGTGGTGAAAGTAGTTAAACTAGTTAAAAGTCATAAACATAATCTGCTTGAACTCTTGGAGGATACTGGGCCAACCAAA
Source organism: Eretmochelys imbricata (assembly GCF_965152235.1). Taxonomy (NCBI): domain Eukaryota; kingdom Metazoa; phylum Chordata; order Testudines; family Cheloniidae; genus Eretmochelys; species Eretmochelys imbricata. The sequence goes on from NC_135574.1 coordinate 159,217,163, forward strand.
CCTAGGTGGGAAGGTTTCTGTTGAGAAAAGATATAAACATAACCCTTAGGAGGCATTGCTTTTAAGAGATTGTGATGAATACAATAGGTGTACGAGTATGGATTTCCAGTAAAGATGCTGAAGTTAAATTTATTAGAAACTGGGCTTTTGCTTAAAAAATTTAGTAGTATTAGACATTCAAATTTGGGCATGGAGTTGCAGGCCTAATTTTCAAATATTTATTGTAATCAATCTGACTAAGGTACTTTGTGAAATTGTCTGGTCCCTTGCATAAAGGATTATCCATTTTGATAGAGCAGATGTGGTGCTTGCACATGTAAATTGCACACATGTAATTGTGAATACTTGGGCCAGAAATTGTTTGGTCTTGGGAGAAGATGAGTGTCTTTTTTGGGCTTGGGAAAATATTTTTGATTACTATGCTTTTCCCAGGGAATGGATATGCGTTTTAACCTTCCTCTGTGCAAAACCCAATTCTGACATGCTGTGTGCTCTCAAATAAAACTGGCATGAGGAGCAGAACACCTTTCATCTCTCATTGGTTCTGGCCAAATAAAAGTTTTTAAATTTTTCAGAATACTAATAGAAGAGCTGTCACTAAAGGGACACCATCAATTGGAATACTGGTCTTTTTCAACAGTGAGTTAAGTTGTTCCAAGTACTGCATCTGCCCATAAGTCCCTCTACCAATTTTTGTAGTTTTAAAATCACATTTTCCTGTTTTTAAAAAAATGTTGTTTTTTTTTCCTCCCCTCTTGCTGTGCAATCCCCCACAAACAGGGAAAACTAATTGGACTGAACAGGGAAACTGAAATTCATTCTATATAAAGTGCTGTGAAATGCACAACGTAAAAATGGAGGGTTTTTCCTCTAATTTCTTTGTTATAGTTACCTTGGGTATTACTTGTAATAGCAATAGGGTCATAAAAATTCAAGTGGAATTCTGGTGCCTCAGAGCCTTTGGCTTGCTTCCTGCACTATGCAAGTCTAGTTGTTTAGTATATAGTCTGGGATTGTGTGAAATGCATTTTTAAGCCTTTTTAGAAGATCTTAATCCAAAGACCTAAAATAATTTGTAATTTCTGGTGTTCTTAGGGGCAGGTAGAATACATTTTAGAGGATAACTTCACATTTGGAATGAAAAAATCCCTGTGCGGTCACTATCTGACAACCATTCTGTGGTTTCAGTGGCTATGAATTGTGACATTTTTCTAATCTAATTTCTGTCTAGCCCCACTCACCTTCTGTCATACTAAGTTAATAGAACTGCATGTTAGTATTTCTCTTAAAGATTGTGCTCGAAGGGGATTTTATATATGAGAATACTGAGGTTTTACACTGTTAACACATGGTTAATTGTATGTTAACATACTGTATTGTAGGAAGCACTTCTGCGTTATGAATTACATGGCGGCTTTTAAAAAATGTATGGCCTGCCAAAGAGTTTTAGTGGATTTTTTGGGCCTTTGCTACCTTAAATTTGCCCATCCCTGCCTCGGTCTTATATAGAACTCTTCATCAGTAGATCTCAAAGTACTTTAAAAAGGGAGGTGTAAAGTACTTCCACACACATCCCCTTTGAGCCCCCTGCACAGGAGTCTAATAGAGATCCAGTCTTTGCACCAGGGAGTATGACTGCTTGAGGCTAGCTCCCGTTGCCCTCTTCAGAAGGAAAGCGGAATAATGGCCCACATACCTTCTGCACTGGTCAGCAAAGCAGGCCTCCCCTGAGAAGGAGCGCATGCTATGTCCTGTAAAAGGGTGTAGCAGCAGCTGTGGTTCCAGATGTATTGGGGCTGCAAAGGTTGTGCACCCATGCTGGAATGCTGAGCCTTAAAGGCAAATCCAGCCTTTATTTGATTTCATTTCAAGATCTAATTGAAAATGCATTTGTCCTGTCTACCTGTTTTGGGTGGGGGGAAATCGTTTGGTGTGGGGGGCAGGGGGAGCGAGATCTGTCCCCAGGGTGTTCTCTGTCCTTCATCAACCTGTATGCTGTGAAAGAGAATAAGGTAACACTTATTCTTTAGCATTTCTTAAATATTTCTCTTGCTCTGTAAAATAAATAAATAAATAAAAATAAAATAATCACCTATGTGGCTAGCGATAAGCAATGGAGAAGAAATTTCTCTCCTGCTGGCATATCATCTTGACATTTCTTAATGTATCACTGGAGACAGAAAGTAACTTCAACAATAAAATAAATCTATATACATAATTATTCAGTTTAAATGGGCTTTTGTCTGATTGCATCATGATAATCTCAGTGACAATAAATCAGGTCTCTTTGCTCCCCTGTCTTTCAAAGTGAAATCTTGGCAAGGACAATAATTCTCCAGTGTCTATCAGATCAAGGATGGTATATTTCCCATGGAGTTTGCATGCAAGATTAGATAATTGTTTGAATGTGGGTCAGATACCATAGTGATGAGTAGTATAAAAATGTAGTAGGGTCTATTGGGACCTTCAACTGCTTAATGATGATGGTGGGAAAACAGATACTTTTTTTAAAAGTTAAAAACAAAATTAAACTGTCCTGGTTTACCTTTTTTGTTCTTGAGTTCTAAAGACAATCTCGGATTAGTCATTACTAAACTCCTTAAGCCCCTCCCCAAGTGACTTAAGATAAACCCAAAAAGGGCCTCGTTAGGGGGCTTATTCCTTCACCCACTTACTTCCTTGGTCCTTCTCGCATGAACAGAGAGCAACAATACCCGAAGTCCAAGGTGCAAACAATTTGATGTTTATTGGGGTGAGCTTCCAGCAAGCATGATTCCAGTTTCCTTCCTTAGTATCCTCCTTCCCAGCTCTGACACCACAGAGCCTTACACCTGTGTCCCTGTTCCCATTCCTACCCTTAGCCAAACATGATTCCAACTTCCTTACTCCCATTCCCTGTTCCCATTTCCCCCTTTAGCAAAACATGATTCCAATTTTCTTACCCCCATTCCCTGCTCCGATTTCCCTCACCCTCACCCTCCCACCCACACCCACCCACTTCCTCATTGACTACAGATTATATAGTAAAACTTGAGTTCTGCTTAGCTATACCTTAACCAATCATTTTCCTGAAATTTAACTAACCAATCCTAACATATTGTAACATGATTATGTAACCAATTATATCCCACCACCTTAATTAGTTTACACCCAGCAAAATTAATTATACAGCAGACAGGAACAATCACAGAACCAGAGAGATTATACAGACAAACAATAGCAAAGTGGGAAGTATAATGACAAAACAATACAGAAGTGAGGATTTCACATCCCAGCCATTGATAAGTGAGTTCTTGCCAGACAGGATGCTATCAAACTAAGTTTCCTTTTACATTTTCTAGGCACTTCCCTTTTTCTGGAGGAGATAGGAATACAATCCTGTCCTGATAGTGCCTAACAGCCCAATAGCACCTTCTTTCGATGTGACTAGTTTGGAATGTGAGGATGTGACTGTTCGCTTCCCAGCTTATGGCTGCCTCTGCTGCTTAGCCAAAGGCCTTAGCCTAAGAACAGGGCCTCAGACTGTCACAGTAAGAGAAGGCCCTTACACCAGCAGACAGTGATTTTGATTTTCTTTTATACCTCTATAATTAGCCAAGTGATAAGATTACACCTAAATTCTTAGAGTATAGGCCTTTATAGACAGGCCTGAATATCTATATCCTAACAGGCCTCTTATACTGAAATAAGAATGTCTGCATGGGAGGGCTTGTACCAGTATAACTATATCAGTTTAAATTCATGCCTTTGCATATAGCATGGGTTGGCAACCTGTGGCACGTATGCCAAAGGCGGCACATGAGCTGATTTTTAGTGGCTCAGCCTGCTGCCAGTCTGGGGTCCCGGCTGCCAGCCCCACTCAGGCCACTGCTGGCCTGGATGGATGGAACCCCGGCCCGGCAGCTGGCTGAGCGGGGTCGGTGACTGGGACCCCGGCTGGCAGGGGCCAGCGGCCGGAACCCCACACTGGCAGTGGGCTGAGCCCATTACTGGTCTGGGGTTCCGTCTGGGGTTCCAGCCGCCGGCGCCTGTAAATGTAAAATGTATTACTGGCATGCAAAACCTTAAATTACAGTAAATAAATGAAGACTTGGCACACCACTTCTCAAAGGTTGCTGACCCCTGGCTTAGATCATTGTAACTTTCCTTAGATTCTAAAATCATCAGGGTGAAGAAAGTCTTTTACTATGTTTTTGTACAGCACAGTTGGGCCACTGTCCTAACTGGTGTGTCTAGCTAGTATTGTACTCTATTACCATTTTTATTATTTGCATTAAAGTATTCTCTCTTGTTTTCCCAGGTTTGGATTTAGGCCTCTCTTTATGTCTGACTGTAGACAAGGGCATGTATCAAACAGTGCATCTGCCATCTGTCTGCTAGATGTAGGTAGTCATTTTTGCTGGACCTCAGGTTTACTCAAGTGTTTCTCTGATCCAGGAATTGTACAGGAGGCCAGGCTGTTGTTATAGGTTCAGTGCCTCTTCCAAGCTTTACTAGTTAGAGAAAGCATTCAGATCAAACTTGGAGCTCTGGCAGACTATTGAGCACATACAGATAACTGAGCTGTTATCTAATGTGTGGCCTACCATCTCCAGGTCACAGGTATGACTCCATTCTGGGTCAATTAGGGACCAAAAGTCATTGCTGTCCAAGTGCTATTTTGGTGGCTTTTATTAAATGAATCTGATTTTTATTGCCCTTCTTAGCAGACAAGTGTCCACATTGTGGAGGGACCACCATGATGATTGGCCCCTTTGGGAGTCTCTGCATAAAGACCATGAATTAAATGGGCCATGGAAACAGGAATACTCTCCTCTCCCTCAGATGCTTTGTCTACATTAGGGGATTTTAAAAATCCCACTATTGCTATAATGTGGTGCAGTTAGTAAGTGAAAAATTTTGTTGGTTTTTTTAATTAATGTAGATGAGGCCCTAGAGGTGATTTCTCCTGTTCAAAGTAAAAATACTAGTTTCTAGTGTTGTAAAACCTTAGTTGACCACCTTTTAAGATATTAATCTGATGATCTGTATTTCTAGCATTTTACTTATTTTTTAAAGCTATGATAGGTGCCTATCAAATGCTCCTGCTGCTGTCATTAAGATAGATACTGAAACCCATTGAAAGGGAATTCTGGTCTATTGAACTGTTGAAAACGCTGAAGTAAACATTTGGGTCACAACAGCACAGTAAATTGGAGATGTTTATACTATTGCTTGTTGGACTTGTGGACCTGACATGGCTTAGAATTAATTTAGCGTGAAATGCTTACAGATCTCTCGATAATTCAGTGTGTTCCCCATGACACACTCTGAGTCAGTCACAGGGAGTTTCCAGATGTTTGTCTGTGTGGTATAAAAGAGGGGATGAGGTGGAGGAATGCTGAGCTAGATTTTACTTTACCTTTCTGGAAGAGAAATCATCGTTACCTGAGCCCCATCTGTGTGGAATCTTGCTCTAGTGGTGGCTATAGTTTTAACCAACATTTTTACTGACTTACATTAAATAAACCCACAGTGGTTAACTATGTTCATGAGAAGTCCTGGATTGACAGGACTAGATGTTCAGGTCCTCTGTTTTACCAAAAAAAAAAAAGTACAGCATGAAAAGTGGTGGTGCAGGATAGTGAAGCTGAAAGTGTCTTAATGAAATACATATAAAGCAATCACCAAAGTTTTTTTAAAAACACACATTCTGCTACATTCAGCACGTCTGATGTGAAGCTTACCTATGTGCATGATAAATAGTTGTTGTACTAAATCTATGTACTGATTTGATCCTGTTGTCTATTAAATCCACATACATTATGTTTCCTAGTGAGAGCTGAACAATGCACACTTCTTTTCCATTCGTTTGGAATGAAATTCAGTTTCCCAATAGACCTGTTATCTCAAAGGCTGTGTTCAAGACTCATTAAGTCTAATTATTTATTCATGTAATTTCTGGATGGAAGTGCTGGAAAAAGAAACAGCCTGATATGCATACAGATTATGCAAGTTTGGGTGGGTGATGACATGGGTAAGCGGTTGCCTGGGTGCTGGAGAGTGCCAAACAATGTCAATATGGTGCTGGGATGAGCTGAACTGCCTGGGGGTTGTGTAGAATACTTGGAATGTTGTTGAAAGTTTTTTTTCCTAAATGTAAAAAAAAAAAAACCCCAATGTGTGTATAATATGTAATCTGATGAGAGCGTAGGACTGAAAATGAGGAGCCCTTACTTCTGAAGCTAGCCCTGTCATAGATTTTCTATTTGATCTTTAGCAAGTCGGGGCATGTCCACACTATGGAGGCTATAGTGGCACAGCTAAGGCACTGCAGCAGTGCTCCTATAGCATAGACGCTTGCTACAGCAATGGAAGGGTTTTGTCCCTCAGTGCAGTTAATCCATCCCCTCAAAAGGCTGTAGCTCAGTTGAAGAAAGAATTCTTCCAGCAACCTAGTGGTGTATATACTGGGACTTAGATCAGCTTAACTATGTGTCTCAAGGGTATGAAGTTTTCACACCTAGGAGTCAAGTAGCTAGGATGACTTAAGTTTTAGCTGGTTTCAGAGTAACAGCCGTGTTAGTCTGTCTTTGCAAAAAGAAAAGGAGTACTTGTGGCACCTTAGAGACTAACCAATTTATTTGAGCATGAGCTTTCGTGAGCTACAGCTCGCTTCATCGGATGTAGACCAGAGCTTGCTTGCTTGTTTGTTTTCGGAAGTGTTGAGCACCTTGAATTCTAGCTAAATTTGATGGGAGCTACAGTTACTTTGAAAATCAAGCCCTTAATCTGTAGTTGTGAACAGTGATACCTAAAACAACCCTGTGAGGTAAGTAAGTATTATCTCCATTTTGCAGATGGTGTAACTGATGGAAGGGAGTTGCTCAAGATCACAGAGTCTGTATTAGACATGATATTGAAATTCAGAAGTTCATAAAGCCTGTGGCTCAGACCTCAGTCAGTTACGCAGAATAGACAAAGCAGTTAGTCAAATGCAAAGACTTGAGATATTGTCACTAATGGCAGTCTGGAAGTTATTTGGAAAGCAGTATGTGGGTGTGTGTTTTATATACTGAATTGGGGGTAAATCATAGTCATTAAGTCCATTGTATGGTGTTCTTTTTAAGGAGAAATCAAGATTAGCCGAAAATACTTTGAAGAAGCATTTAAGAAAGTGAAATCATCTATATCAAGAAAGGTAAGAGAAGCTATAAAATTGTGGGTCAGTGAATATTGTTTAACATCACATAAAGCCAGCTGAGGATAGGAAGTGAAGAATTCTATAGTCACTAGAAACTGGTGAGAAGAACTGAAGTCAGAATATATTTACTGTGTTTGAATCTGTTCAGGACATCTGGGTTAACACTCTAAAAGATCCCATGGCAGTTTTCATAAATGAACTCAAGCATTTTAAGTTCTCTGTTTTAAGTCTCATCCAGAAAGATTACTGCTCTTCCAGCACCACAGTGATGAGAGAGTTCAGTACTGGCTTAGGGAAGTATACCTCCTTAACATCATTTTCTGCAGCATCCTGGATTTTTCAAGGAAGTTTCCAATCCAAGAACTGACTCTAAAGATACTGTTAAGCTTGTGAGATCTGATGAGATCACAGACCACAGTCTTGTGGTTGCATTATGTTTTGCTTCCACCATGCATGCACCTACTGAATGGAGAGAAAAAAAAAAAAAGCTCAGTACAGCGTAATATGTAAAGATAACATCTTTGTCTTGAGATAAGACGCTGTAATAAGAAAAAGCAATTGCTTTTTTTCTTCTTCCTGATTATCAGCCTTTTCATGCTTTTATAAGTCAACATCTAATTTGATCATATGTTTGGAAGGTCAAATCATGAACCATTCTCTTTTTGACGCATGGCAGGTAAATTTGTTGAGTATTTACTATTGTTACTTCTCAACATTCATTTCATGCAGTGTGACCAGAGGATAATTATTTGGAATTTAGATAGCGCCTTTATTGCTTTAGGGCCCCTCTCATGGAAAGGTTCCACATGTCTGCTGGCTTGGAAAGATTCCATGTGTTTGCTGGCTTTATGGACTTAAGTCATGAAGCATTGAAATCACTTTCACTACAGTATGATTGTGAGCTAAAAATAAATTAGCCCGTTCTTCTACTGTCTTCAAACTCAAAATGTGCTAGGTGTAAAATGATTAGATAAATGTTCTTAATACCTCATGGTCACTAATATCCCTTTACTGGTGGATATTATCTCAGAGAAAAAATGTCATTATTTTCAGCTATGAATTTCAGTAGTCAGTATATGTATTAACCTGTGAAACTCCTTGATGCAGGATAATATGGAAGTAAATGGCTTGAGTAAGACTTTAAAAGATTGGTACTTGTAAGAATAAGACCAGTAACTGCAGTTACCCTGCCTAGGCTAAAATTACATGTGTTCTGAATCCTTATGCTTTTGAGGCAGGGGAGTTGCATGGCAGGCTTGTGCAGGGTAGATTTACAACCCAGCTTGCTACAAACTAAGTGTTCATGTAGACCACCCTTATTTCATTAGAGCTGGTTAGGAATTTTTTGACTAAACATTTTTTGTGCTGGAAAATACTGAGTCATCAAAACCAAGACATTTCACAAGAATGAATCAGCTTTGATGAAACTTTCATCCTGGACCTAAGAAACCTTCCCATAAAGTTTCTGGTTCCAGAGAGACACCTGCCCCAGAATAGCCAATAGCCTATTGGTTAGGGCACTCACTTGGAATGTGGGAGACCCAGGTTCCAAGTCCCTTCTCAGATTCTCTCTGTCTCTCCTATTGGTGCTGTTTTACTTTGTGTAAATAATTAAATATTCATTAAGCTGGGACTTGGATCTCTCACATCCCAGGTAAGTTCCCTAATCAACTGGCTGTTGGCTATTCTGGGGAGAGGGACTGGAATCAATCTGTCGCTCTGTTGCGCACGCTCATTTTTTGTGAAAAAAAATTTGAAAGGGTCCTAGGTTTCGTCCTAATGCAGAATGGGAACATCTCTCTAAACAGTGTTCAGCGAGTAGCAGAACTGACTTTGTGCTTAGCCTCTGGATGCACCTGGCATATCTGTACTGATTTAAAGTCATTATTTTAGACTGCAAATAGTACTTTCACTGGAGATTTAACAGATTATTAACCCTTGTACACAGTACTCTTTATCCCAGGGTTTTTAAATGTGGGAGCGAAGTTTACTCTTCTCCATTCCCTCTACTTTTGCCTCACTTCCTGCTCCAGCACTCTTTCCTTCCTCAGCTCAGTAAACGAGGCTGCTCTCCTCAGCCCAGCTTCAAGCTGCTCTCTCTGCCAGTTCCTGCCCAGCCTGTTTTACTATGTTTCTGGCCAAAGAGGATTCAGGACCAGTCTGGATCTGTGAGCAGAAGGCAGTGGAGGAGATGGGATCAGTTTGGTCTCACTCACTATACTTGCCCCTCCTTCCAGCAAGGTGGATTAAAAAAAAAAATCCCTTTTTTAAAAATAAATCGATTTTTTTTAGCTGAATAGATTTTACCTTTTACAAAAACGTATTTAAAATTAAATTTGAAATTATGATAACCTATGTTAAGACCTAACTTTACTATAGTGCATTAAAATCATTTAAATTAAATAAAAAATAATATTCAAACAATAACTATTTGTTGCTGAATTTTAAAGAAAGTCAGACCACTGTACTGATGGAAGTCACTGGCTAAGTACCTGGAACTAGAATTTGTTGAAAGGCTAAACCAACTTTTGATAGTGGTAGATTCTTCTACATGTGCAGAAGAGAGTATTTTCTTCATTTCAGTTTATCCCACTAATTCAGTTCAATGACTACCTCATTCAAAGTTAAGAAACTGATTGAGAGTAGAAAAAACAGGGAAAGCTTGTTTTCCACTTTAAATCTATTAGGTGGGAGAGGATGGGGTCTAAAATTGTGAAGACAATGGTGACCAGAAATAATCACTTCAGTTCACTAACTACACATAATTATTATTTATTTATATTACCATAACACCTAGGAGGCCTAGTCATTGCTTCCTTTTTATAATAATCAATTCACATTAAATCCAAAACATGTTTTGATAGACGTGCTTTTTGTTTGTATTCAGCGCAGTTAAAGTAGTTCCATTTAACTAATAAAACCACAATTTTACAGTTCTATTTGAATTTTTAATTGAATTCCAATTTTTATCCAAGTAGGATTTGACAAAAATCAGGGTAAAAAAAATTAATCAAGTAAATCAGAAATGCATAATTCACCACTTTCTAACAATAAAAATGTGAAAATTAAGAATCTGAATAAATGTGTGTTAAGCTATATAATTGCTCGAATGAATGTATGCAAATATAGTGTATCCTGGTTACCAAAAAATTACCAACTCTAGTATAAAGTCTATTTTTTAGTTTCAAATGAACATATTTTAATGGTTACCAACCAGGGAGAATCAACCTTTTTTAGAAAATAACTCAACTGAGAAGTACAAATTTAAAACCAGATTAAAATTTATTATTTAAATCAAGGTTTCCTGCTTGTTGATTTAAATCTCTTTGATTAAAATCACCGTACCCTGCCTTCCAGTAGAACATTCCCAAGAAAGCCAACTTTTACCCCCCCAAAATGCATTATGACTTTCTACGTTCCGTTTGGAAAGCTTTGCCAGATCTGAGCTGTTTCTCCTGCTCCTAATGGAACAATAGTGACACTAACCACTGCTTAATTATGGTTTAGACTTCCACCTTTAAATCATACTAGTTGAAAATAAAATATTTTCTATATATACTAAGGGGATAAACTTCAAATAGCTGAATTAGGCTGAAGGTCACTTTGTAAATCAGAAAACCCTCTTTAACATGGCACGATGGTAGTAGGAGTCCCATTCTTGCAGCAGAAAATTGGGAAATTTATTGGAAATGGTAATGCTAATTAAAAAAAAAAAAAGTTCTCTGTTTCTAGCCTGGGTGTGTAGAATTCTTATCTTATAGCTTTGTTCCTTCCTGAAGTTCACTTGGGCTGTTAGCTAATAAATCCTCTGAACAGAGTATCGGTGTGAATGCTCCCTTTCCTTTTAGTGTGAGGGATGGGCCAGCACAAGAGATTCAGGCAAGAAGAAATTCTCTGCTGTGCTTTCTGTTGCCTTTATCTAAACACTTTCTATGCTGCACAAGCTCTGAGAAGTGCTCTCCAAAGGCAAGAATTCAAGTGGTTGGAGAAGTACATATTTGACGAAGCAGCATGTAGGACAATTGCCTATTTGTTACACTGGTAAAGACTGGAATGGGATTGTTTTGGCTAGTTGCTGTGCAACCACAGATAATGTGAGGTGATGCTGTAGTAGAGTTACATAATGCAATAAAACAACTGCTGAATTGTTCACATTTTAGGGCACCTGTTCTCTGGTGGTGAGGGTGTTTTGGAGTGCAAAAGTGCATTTTGAACCTTATTCTTTACCCCATTCCAACTGCTGCTCCCACTCAGCCAGATAAGTTTGATCTGGCAAATAATATAGACATTAGCTGCATCACCCCATCCTGCACCATTTTGTGGAAGAAGATCAGGAATAGGAGCAGTCTATATGAGAGAGTATAACAGTTTAGCTAATTAAACTGTAATTTAAATCAGATTTCGTTAAACCAGGGCAAAACCCTGTCTGTGTGCATGGTCTCTGTCATTTCCGTTTAGGATTGGGAATAGGCATAAACTAAACCAAAATAAATTGCTCTTAAACCAGAATAAGACCCTATCTGCACAGGGCTTTGCATGTTTAAATAAATTGGTTCAAAATCACACCTTAAATTTAAACCAGTGCAGTTCTGTGCATAGACAAGGTGTCAGACAAGCATGGCAGTGTCTTATACAAGAACCCTGCTAACAGAGTCTTCTGTTAATAATTACAGATTGTTGGTGACTTGTCTTAAGTGAATCCCATAAAAGAGATCCTCTTTAGCCTCCAATTGGATTTTCTTTTCTAAATATTTTAGCCAAATATTAGCCACCAGGCACGGAGATAATTTCTGTTTAGTTTTCCTAGTGGAAAATGTGTGTAAAGTCACCTTTAAACATTGCATGCATTCTTGCTGTGCTGAAGTATCTTTTCTTTTTCCCCACCTAACTTGGCATTGTTAGGATCAAGCAATGTATGAAGAGCTGCGTCAGTCGCTGAGCAAATGATAAAATTGGCCAACTCCTGAAAGAGACCGTCATTCTGCTTTGTTGAAGAGGCTCATAATGGTAGCATCTGATCTCTTAGAATTGTATCTCCTCAAACACAGCTGGAACAGAAGTTTGACCATGGTTTCATTTGACTTTTTACTAAGTGCTGCATCTGCAGATATCTGCCATGTTTTAATTACCACTCTGACAATGGTTAAGTTGGGATTGTTAAACAGAGTAAAATGTAAGATGGAGACTTTCTAGTTCTGCTTCTCACCAACCCTCTGATTGTAAAACTACACTTTTAGGCATAGAAGAACAATTTCTAAAATTCAGTGCTCTGTTAACCCATGAACTATTTAACAGGCAGAGAAGCTATAATGAACATCCCTTCAAAACGTTAGACTTTTCAAACAATTCATTTTCAGTTGTACATGAAAAGTGCACCTTCTCAGAAGATGAGCTCTGTTATTCAGAGCATTGCATTCTGTGAGGAGAGAACTAGGTAAGTGGGCTGAGAAGATGTTGAGCCATATGCTATTGCATCATTTTTAAGCCCCCCCCCTTCCCAAATTTGGGTCTGATCTGTTTTGATGGGTGTGTGCCATCATAACTGAGAACCCTTGAGAACCTCCCTTTCATCTTATTAAAAGGAACTCCTCGGACTGAAAGATGGTTAATTTTAAAGGTTCATGCAAAGGATTAAGAAATGGAAGTCTGCAGCCCCCTGCTATAGTGTGTGGGAGGAGGGCTCCACCTTAAAAGAGCAATAATTTTACTGTCTCAAATGCTCTAACAAGCTGGGTTCATGTACCTCTTAACAAGGAGAGGAGAAATTGTGACATAAGTAATAGAAGCAAAAAGTGGAAGATACTATGCCTTATCGTTACTATCTCTGTTAATGATTTTGAATCACTCTTAATTTAGCATATTCTGACAAATCTTCTGAAGTAGAATTTTCTCATTGTTACAATATGGGCCAAGCAAGATGTCTCAGCTGAAATTATCTGAATAGTTTTCTCAAAAATATGTATCGTTTAAAGAACTTTCCCATATGTGTTTACAGTATGTTTCTAAGAGGATCTTAGCTTATTAAAGCAAATTTTTTAGAAAGCCAACTTATCAAACTGCTCTTTGGTCTTTTCATATTCCTTAGCTTGCACATTACATCAGCATAGTCAGTTTCATTTTTCCTTATAATCAGGTTGGGTTCTTGGTGCTGCAATGTTTGGTTTTTAAACACTCCAGGGAGATAAGAGTTGTGTTTTATAAGCCTTTCTTTTCCAGGCTGAGCTAAACTATTTGCTGTGCTCCTGCAGTGAAGCTGTAATCCAGAAAGCTGACTGCTTTCTGTGGAAACAGTGGCTCATAACTTCCCTTCCTATAGGATCAAGCTGAAACAAGTATAAGAGGGAGCATTAATTTGAGTAGCTAATATGATGGGGCTTGTCTTCACAGAGACGCTCAGGAAAGTTAAGATGAATTAACTAAAAGTGCGAAGCTAATACAGATGTGGGCTTGTCTACACAACATGTTGCTGTGCAGCAAGCCAGGATGTCGAATGCCAGGGCCATACTCCAGGACTTTCACTGCGGTGTAGCAGTGTCCACATGGGCTGTTACAAGTAGTGCAGCAAGTGGTGCACTGTAGAGTTGCAGTCCAGTTTGCTGCACAGTAACTTGCCATGTACGCATGGGCTAAATTAAGGGAGGATTAAGCTACAACCAGCTACGCCCACTTTACTTCTGAAGGAGTGTGTCCACTCAGGTTTAATGCACTTTAATTTCCGCTCATTAACATTGTTTGCAGTGTTGTAGCCAAGTTGGTCCCAGGATATTAGAGAGACAAGATGGGTGAGGTAATATCTTTTATGGGACCAACTTCTGTTGGTGAAAGAGACAAACTTTCGAGCTACACAGTGTTCCTCCTCAGGTCTGATTAAAAAAATATATATATATTACCTCACCCATCTTGTGTGTCTAATATCCTTGTCTCGCTCATTAACTTCTCAGCTTTAGTTGATTCATCAGAACTTTCCTGGGTGTCCTCTTGTAGACAAGCCCCTACATTCTAAGGGATTACCGAAAACTAAAAGGATATTGATTTTTACATAACTAAAGGATATAAATTTACACCGTGTAGAGGTTAAGCACAGGAGTTGAAGTACAGTGCTGACGGAGTGTTACCTTGCTTATTAGGCTTAGAGACACTGTTAGTTAATTGATTACAATGGAATATATGGATTTTCCATGGGCGGGGGAAAGTGACGGGGTAGGCAGTTCCACAACCCCGGATAGGTCTAGCAGCAAGACATGATAGCACAGTAGCCAATGGTCAAAGGTTACATAGTGTCTCCGCCCATGGTCTTAAGTTAATAAATTAACATTTAATTAGTACTTTAATAAATGTATTAGTATAAAATACATTTGTTGAATTTTGTTTTGGGGTTTATAGGAATGAAGTAGCTCCTTTGATTGTTTAAAAATACATATCTAGGGGTAAAAGCAAAGAAACAGTGAAAGAATATGGCAATAAAGATTTTGTCCTTACCCATAACTGTTTCACATTTGGGGACAATGTATACCTTCAGATCAGCGGCACTGCTGTGGGTACCCGCATGGCCCCACAGTATGCCAACATTTTTATGGCTGATTTAGAACAACGCTTCCTCAGCTCTCGTCCCCTAAAGCCCCTACTCTACTTGCGCTATATTGATGACATCTTCATCATCTGGACCCATGGAAAAGAAGCCCTTGAGGAATTCCACCATGATTTCAACAATTTCCATCCCACCACCAACCTCAGCCTGGTCCAGTCCACACAAGAGATCCACTTCCTGGACACTACAGTGCTAATAAACAATGGTCACATAAACACCACCCTATACCGGAAACCTACTGACCGCTATTCCTACCTGCATGCCTCCAGCTTTCACCCTGACCACACCACACGATCCATCGTCTACAGCCAAGCTCTGCGATACAACCACATTTGCTCCAACCCATCAGACAGAGACAAACACCTACAAGATCTCTGTCAAGCTTTCTTACAACTACAATACCCACCTGCGGAAGTGAAGAAACAGATTGATAGAGCCAGAAGAGTCCCAGAAGTCACCTACTACAGGAAAGGCCTAACAAAGAAAATAACAGAACGCCACTAGCCGTCACCTTCAGCCCCCAACTAAAACCCCTCCAACGCATTATTAAGGATCTACAACCTATCCTAAAGGATGACCCAACACTCTCACAATCTTGGGAGACAGGCCAGTCCTTGCCTACAGACAGCCCCGCAACCTGAAGCAAATACTCACCAGCAACCACATACCACACAACAGAACCACTAACCCAGGAACTTATCCTTGCAACAAAGCCCGTTGCCAACTGTGCCCACATATCTATTCAGGGGACACCATCACAGGGCCTAATAACATCAGCCACACTATCAGAGGCTCGTTCACCTGCACATCCACCAATGAGATTGATGCCATCATGTGCCAGCAATGCCCCTCTGCCATGTACATTGGTCAAACTGGACAGTCTCTACGTAAAAGAATAAATGGACACAAATCAGATGTCAAGAATTATAACATTCATAAACCAGTCGGAGAACACTTCAATCTCTCTGGTCACGCAATCACAGACATGAAGGTCGCTATCTTACAACAAAAAAACTTCAAATCCAGACTCCAGCGAGAAACTGCTGAATTGGAATTCATTTGCAAATTGGATACTATTAATTTAGGCTTAAATAGAGACTGGGAGTGGCTAAGTCATTATGCAAGGTAGCCTATTTCCTCTTGTTTTTTCCTACCCCCCCCCCCCCAGATGTTCTGGTTTAACTTGGATTTAAACTTGGAGAGTGGTCAGTTTGGATGAGCTATTACCAGCAGGAGAGTGAGTTTGTGTGTGTATGGGGGTGGGTTTTTGGAGGGGGGTGAGGGAGTGAGAGAACCTGGATTTGTGCAGGAAATGGCCTAACTTGATTATCATGCACATTGTGTAAAGAGTTGTCACTTTGGATGGGCTATCACTAGCAGGAGAGTGAATTTGTGTGGGGGGGTGGAGGGTGAGAAAACCTGGATTTGTGCTGGAAATGGCCTAACCTGATGATCACTTTAGATAAGCTATTACCAGCAGGACAGTGGGGTGGGAGGAGGTATTGTTTCATATTCTCTGTGTATATATAAAGTCTGCTGCAGTTTCCACGGTATGCATCTGATGAAGTGAGCTGTAGCTCACGAAAGCTCATGCTCAAATAAATTGGTTCGTCTCTAAGGTGCCACAAGTACTCCTTTTCTTTTTGCGAATACAGACTAACACGGCTGTTACTCTGAAACCTGGCAATAAAGATTGTTTTTTAAGTTCATTTGTGTTTTAAGGCAGGTACTGGTCCCTGGGAAAGGGAGGTGGGAGGAGGCCATATTTTAGCAAAAGCAAGGTTCTCTTTGGTTATTTTGATTTCTTTTAGCTATTGCTAGGCTTTTGACCTTTTGACCAAACTCTGGACTTTGGGCCTGTACACAAATCCATATACCAGGTTATTACATCAGCAATGGATTTTAACCCTTCAATAACAAAATTGCTCTCTTCTATTTTCTGAAAAATCCCCTTTTTAAAAGGGAGACATTTTGCTCAGAAGGAGAAATATTTAAAGCAAACATCTTTCCAATTGTTGTCCTTGAGCAATGTCACTCTTTAAAAATGCTCTCCTCCTCCCTTTGCCTAAGCAGTTATTGCTTCTAAATCAGATGCATGGTAAGGGAAATACGTGACTGGCTCACATAGTAAATATAAATGCTTTTCTGATCATTAATTACTTGCCAAAACACTGAAACCTAGAACAGTAAATATTTCCAGACGAGAAGCTGTAAAACTGTTGATTAATAGACCTGTCATAAGCTTTTCCCCTACACAATTGATAGCACATTATGGGTGCTCTGTTTCCCCAACCACCTCAGGAAGAGCAGAAGGAGAGGGGGGGTTAGCTATAAGGAAACAGTGACTCTGAATTTGGCAGATGTGTTCCTTTCTGATTGAAAGTCAGAATGCCCATTAGCTCCAAGTTATCTGTGCAGGAAGCAGTATTCGTTCTATGTCAGTGTAACCTTGCAGGAAACAGGAGCAAAACAGGCAGCTCTGAAGCATCTGGTTACAGTATTATGAGAAAGAGTTGATTGCTTGAGACCAGCAGTTGCTGAGTATTGCTTGCAAAGAAAGTGCATGCCAGTGTTGGCTGTGAAAGTATTAATGCCACTACCCACTTCACTTTGAGAGAATGCAAAACAACTGTGCCAGTGACTTTACTTTCCTTCATTTCTGCAATAAACAATGAATGAATCATACTATATAAATCAATTAAAAGTAACCAAACCATTTTTTTTAAATTGTCCGTCTGTCACTCCCAATTTCCTATTTATTGCTGGAGCAAAGGCTTAAAGATAAAAATGCAATTGTCACGCTATCACTGAGTTGAATTTATTATTCTAAACGTAGTGTTTATAGTCCTGCTTTCCAGGGCTTACTGTATATGGATATTTTATCCTACACATTGGGAACTAATCTCCAAAATGAAGAACTAACATACATTCAACTAGTAATACCGTTTTTGTGGCATAAGTGAACCACCAGATGTTTATATCTACTCTAAATTGTCGCTTCCTAAATGTGAACTAACCCACCAGACTTGGTTTGTTTATAGGTGTGAAATTATAATTTTAGATATTCTGACTTGAAAAGTCATGACTCTACTTTAATCAATGATAGTTATGTTTCTGGAGCTACATGTTGCTGTATCCCTCTCTTGTGAAATCTACACTGACATACACATTCTACCTAGGCTGTGGCCAACATAAGTGGCAAATCACAACATGCGTTGATCTCAGGACTGGGAAAGCCAGTTATATAAGCTAGATCAGTCACTCAACTCCCATGTGCTTGGCAGGGGTAAAATAAATCATGCACACTCCCGCTTGGATCTAGAGTAATTTTAATTTTACTAGGGCTTGAAATGTTTACATGGCACTCGTTACCATGGAGTCCAGATCTTCTCGCTGAAGCAAAAATTAGCTAAGCCATCTACCTCATATGTCCTTACCTCTTTTTGCCATTTAAAATACTCAGATGAACAGCTTTGTCTTTTCCACTTGAAATAACTTTTGGAATATTTTCTTCTTGGGCATGGTGCACTGCGAAGGGAAAACCTACTGCCAAATTTGAATCCAACTCATATTAGACTTTAGAGCAGTGGTTACCAACCGGTCCATCACGATCGACTGGTTGATCCTAGAAGATCTCCCGGTCGATCGCAATCTCTGGCGGCACAGTGTGGCTGCTGCTAAGGCACACTCCCTACTCCGGCCCCGCTCCACTCCCGGAAGCAGCCAGCGTGGCCCTGGGGGTGGGGCGGCAGGGGTCTCCCTCTGTGCGCTCCTCCTGCCTGCAAGCACTGCCCCGCAGCTCCCATGGGCCAGGAGAGCTCTGGGGGTGGTGCTTGAAGAGAAGGGTAGCGTGTGGAGCCACATGCCCACTGCCCCTCCCCCAGGGGCCACAAGGGCGCATTGGCCCCTTCCAGGAGCAGTGTGGGGCCAGGGTAGACAGAGGCCTGCCTTTACCTCGCTGCACCTGCCGCTGACTGGGAGCCAACGAAGGTAAATGCTGCCCAGTAGGAAGCTGCACCTCAAACTCCCTCCTGCACCCCAAGCCCCAGCCCAGACCCCCTCTCTGAGCCAGCACCCCATATCCCCTCCTGCACCCAAACACACTGTCCCAGCCCAGAGCCAGCACCCTGTACCCTCTCCTGCACCCAGTGCCAGGTTTACAATGGCTCCACGGAGCCGGGCCCATGCTCAGAAGGGACCCCAGCCTGCTCTGTCTGCGCTGTGTCCCGAGACCATGCTGGCTCCTCCCCGCCCACCACTTGCTCCGAGGGCTCCTCTCTGCCCCCTGGCCGCACTGGCAGTCTCTACTTCCCACCACCTGTGGGGCCCTGCCTGTCTTCCCGGAGCTGAGCTGCCTGGGACTGGTGCAGAAGCCTGGCCAGTCTCAGCCAGGTACGGGGGGAAGACAGTGTGGAGGGCTTGGCTGGGCCCCTCCAGGCAAGTACGTCTTGAGGGACCCCGGTCGGGACAGGTCCTGGCTGGCTGATTGTGCCACTCCTGAAGGGCTGGCGCGATTGCTGGTCCTGGGACCAGCCCTGGCTGTGCTGCTGGCTCAGCCCAGCAGACAGTCACCTCCCAGCAGGGCCGGTGAGTGCGGATGGGAGGCAGGGCTTGGGGGAGTGGGTCTGTGGGGAGCCGGGGCGAGGGGGGTGTGCTGGGCTAAGAAAGGGCGGAGAGGATCTGTGTGTGTTGGGGCACTAGCGAGTGGGGGTTCTGTGGGGGGTGCTGGGCAGTTGTGGTGGGGCTGTGGGCAGGGTGGTGTGAAGGGCGCTGTGCATTTGTGGGTGGGTCTGTGGCGGTGCTGGGAATAGTGGGTCTGGGAGGCCTCTGGCCATAGGGAGTCAGAGGGGTGTTGGGGGGGGGCCTGTGTGGAGTGGCATGGGCCCACCCCCAAAGGGAAGGGGTATGCTGGCAGCACAGGGCCGGGCAGGCCACTGTGCGTCTGGCAACTGCTGGTGTGTAAATAGTGCCCTTGCATCGGGTGGAGCAGGGCCACCCCTGCCATGCCATGCCATGCCCCATTGCCTCTGGCTGGCCCCTTGATCCGGGGCCTGACCTCCCCACACGATGCTCCATTGCTTCCACGGAGCCCACAAAAGGTTAATCTGGCCCTTCCTGCACCCCAACACTCTGCCCCAACCCGAGGGAACAGGGGTCTCTCTCTGTATGCTGCTCCTGCCTGCAAGCACCGTCCCTGCAGCTCCCATTGGCCAGGAGAGCTACGGGGGTGGTGCTCGCAGAGGGGGCAGTGCGCAGAGCCATGTGCCCCCCCCAGGGGCCACTGAAGCGCGTTGGCCCCTTCCATGGGCGGTGTGGGGCCGGGGTAGGCAGGGAGCGTGCCTTAGCTTCACTGCGCCCACCACTGACCGGGAGCTGCCAGAGGTAAGTGATGTCTGGCGGTAGGCTGCACCCCAGCCCTGAGCCCCCTCCCAGAGCCAGCACCACATACCCCCTCCTGCACACCAACCCCCTTCCCCAGCAGGGGAATCTCACCCCCCTCCTGCACCCCAAGACTCTGCCCCATCCTGGAACACCCTCCTGCACCCCAAGCCCCACCCTGAGCCCCCTCCCAGAGCCAGCAACCCAACCCCCCTCCTGAACCCCAAGCCCCAGCCCTGAGCCCCCTCCCAGAGCCAGCACCCTGTACCCCTCCTGCACCCCTGCCCCAGCCCTGATCCCCCCTCCTGCAACCCAACACTCTGCCCCAGCCCGGCGCCCCCTCCTGGAGCCTGCACCCTGACCCCCCCCCCCCCCGCACCCCAACACTGCCCCAGCCTGGAGCCCCCTCCCAGAGCCAGCACCCCATACCCTCTTCTGCACCCTAAATTGCCTCCTGCACCCCTGCCCCAGCCCTGACCCCCCTCCTGCACCCCAACACTCTGCCCCAGCCCAGAGCCCCCTCCCACACTGCGAATCCCTTGGCCCCAGCCCAGAGCCTGTACCCCATCCTGAAACCCAACCCCCTACCCCAGTGAAAGTGAGTGCCTTTTTCAGGTCCCCCAGAAATGTAAGCTGAAGCTAAAAGTATCAAGAGTAACAATAATTTGATTAGGTTGATACCAAAAGGCCATACAGCAGTACCATAGACTCCATACCACAGGCAGCTTAAAACTGACTCTTGGGTGGTATTGAAGTACAGTATGGGTATTTTGTTCTCTGGGAGTATCAGAGGACCTACGACAGGCCTTGAGCCACTTTTATTTAAAGTGGAAAGAGGAGATTTGTTCCTTTCTTTTACTGGGGCCCTGGAACGGTGACCCACGTCTTTTGCTCCTTAGAGGAGCAGTGCTGCATCGTACCCCTTTCAGCTGCAGAGGAAGACTCTGCAGCAGGAGCAGTTCTAGCTGTTTTGCTGACTAGCATGGAAAACTTTTTTGGAGCTCCCACTCCAGCAACTGCAGAGCAAAAACAACCAGTATGCATCAGACCACCCTGCTCACCCACTCCTAGAACTGGCCCTGCTTAACAGGAGCAGCCAAGAAATGTTTTGATGAGGATTCATAGAACTAGAAGGGATCTCAAGAGATCATCTAGTCCAGTCCCCTGCACTCAAAGCAGGACTAAGTATTATATAGACCATCCCTGACAGGTGTTTGTCTAACCTGCTCTTAAAAATCTCCAGTGATGGAGATTCCACAACCTCCCTAGGCAATTAATTCCAGTGCTTAACCACTCTGACCGTTAGGAAGTTTTTCCTAATGTCCAACCTAAACCTCCCTTGCTGCAATTTAAGCCCATTGTTTCTTTCCTATCCTCAGAGGTTAAGAAGAATAATTCCCCCCCCCCTTCTTCTTGTAACAACCTTTTACATATTTGAAAACTATTATCATGTCCCCTCAGTTCTCTCTTCTCCAGACTAAACAAACACAATTTTTTTCAATCTTCCCTCATAGGTTGTGTTTTCTAGACCTTTAATCATTTTTGTTGCTCTTCTCTGGACTTTCTCCGATTTGTCCACATCTTTCCAGAAATGTGGCACTCAGAACTGAAGACAATACTCCAGTTGAGGGCTAATCAGCACAAAGTACAGCGGAAGAATTACTTCTCATGTCTTGCTTACAACACTCCTGCTAAAACATCCCATAATGATGTTTGCTTTTTTTTCAACAGCATTACACTGTTGACTCATATTTAGCTTGTGATCCACTATGACCCCAGATCCCTTTCCGCGGTGCTCCTTCCTACGCAGTCATTTCCCATTCTGTATGCGTGCAATTGATTATTCCTTACTAAGTGGAGTACTTTGCATTTGTCCTTTCTGAATTTCATCCTATTTACTTCAGATCATTTCTCCAGTTTCTCCAGATCGTTTTGAATTTTACAAAATTCACTTGCAACCCCTCCCAGCTTGGTATTGTCATACCATATTGCTATTCCCAGAAGACTGTGGCGGGCGCCAGACACCCCGCCGCCGAACTGCTGCCACCGAAAAGCAGCAGCAGCAAGAAGTGTCGCTGCCGAAATGCCGCCGAGAAACGGCAACGCTTCTCAGTAGCATTTTGGCAGCGGGGTGTCGTGCGGGCGCACAAAAATGCTCCAGCGGATGCCATGGCGCCCGTGGGCACCGCATTGGGGACCCCTGCTGTATGCCATTATCTAAATCATTGATGAAGTTATTGAACAGAACCAGACCCAGAACCGATACCTCTGGGAACCCACTCGTTATGCCCTTCCAGCTTGACTGTGAACCACTGATAACTACTCTCTGGGAACAATTTTCCAACCAGTTATGCATCCACCTTATAGTAGCTCCATCTAGGTTGTATTTCCCTAGTTTATGAGGTCATGCGAGAGAGTATCAAAAGCCTTACTAAAGTCAAGATATACCAATCTACCACTTCCCCCCTATCCACAAGGCTTGTTACTCTATCAAAGAAAGCTATCAGGTTGGTTTGACACAATTTGTTCTTGACAAATCCATGCTGACTGTTGTTTATCACCTTATTATCTTCTAGGTGTTTGCAAATTGATTGCTTAATTATTTGCTCCATTATCTTTCAGGGTACAGAAGTTAAGCTGACTGGTCTGTAATTTCCTGGGTTGTCCTTATTTCCCTTTTTATAGATGGGCACTATATTTGCCCTTTTCCAGTCTTCTGGAATGTCTCCCGTCTTCCATGACTTTTCAAAGATAATGGCTAATGGTTCAGATATCTCCTCAGTCAGCTCCTTGAGTATTCTAGGATGCATTTCATCAGGCCCTGGTAATCTGAAGACATCTAACTTGTCTAAGTAATTTTTGACTTGTTCTTTTCCTATTTTAGCCTCTGATCCTACCTCATTTTCACTGGCATTCACTATGTTAGACGTCCTGTCGCAACCAACCTTCTTGGTGAAAACCAAAAAAAAGAAGAAAAGGAGTACTTGTGGCACCTTAGAGACTAACCAATTTATTTGAGCATGAGCTTTCGTGAGCTACAGCTCACTTCATCATATGCATACCGTGGAAACTGCAGAAGACATTATATACACACAGAGACCATGAAACAATACCTCCTCCCACCCCACTGTCCTGCTGGTAATAGCTTATCTAAAGTGATCATCAAGTTGGGCCATTTCCAGCACAAATCCAGGTTTTCTCACCCTCCGCCCCCCCACAAACAAACTCACTCTCCTGCTGGTAATAGCCCATCCAAAGTGACCACTCTCTTCACAATGTGTATGATAATCAAGGTGGGCCATTTCCTGCACAAATCCAGGTTCTCTCACCCCCTCAAACCCTCCAAAAACCACACACACAAACTCACTCTCCTGCTGGTAATAGCTTATCCAAAGTGACCACTCTCCCTACAATGTGCATAGTAATCAAGGTGGGCCATTTCCAGCACAAATCCAGGCTTTCTCACCCCCCTCCCCCCCGGGAAAACACACACACACACACACACACACACACACACAAACTCACTCTCCTGCTGGCAATAGCTCATCCAAACTGACCACTCTCCAAGTTTAAATCCAAGTTTAACCAGAACATCTGGGGGGGGGGGGGGTAGGAAAAAACAAGGGGACATAGGCTACCTTGCATAATGACTTAGCCACTCCCAGTCTCTATTTAAGCTTAAATTAATAGTATCCAATTTGCAAATGAATTCCAATTCAGCAGTTTCTCGCTGGAGTCTGGATTTGAAGTTTTTTTGTTGTAAGATAGCGACCTTCATGTCTGTGATTGCGTGACCAGAGAGATTGAAGTGTTCTCCGACTGGTTTATGAATGTTATAATTCTTGACATCTGATTTGTGTCCATTTATTCTTTTACGTAGAGACTGTCCAGTTTGACCAATGTAAATGGCAGCAGGGCATTGCTGGCACATGATGGCATATATCACATTGGTGGATGTGCAGGTGAACGAGCCTCTGATAGTGTGGCTGATGTGATTAGGCCCTGTGATGGTGTCCCCTGAATAGATATGTGAGCACAGTTGGCAATGGGCTTTGTTGCAAGGATAGGTTCCTGGGTTAGTGGTTCTGTTGTGTGGTATGTGGTTGTTGGTGAGTATTTGCTTCAGGTTGCGGGGCTGTCTGTAGGCAAGGACTGGCCTGTCTCCCAAGATTTGTGAGAGTGTTGGGTCATCCTTCAGGATAGGTTGTAGATCCTTAATAATGCGTTGGAGGGGTTTTAGTTGGGGGCTGAAGGTGACGGCTAGTGGCGTTCTGTTATTTTCTTTGTTAGGCCTGTCCTGTAGTAGGTGACTTCTGGGACTCTTCTGGCTCTATCAATCTGTTTCTTTACTTCCGCAGGTGGGTATTGTAGTTGTAAGAAAGCTTGACAGAGATCTTGTAGGTGTTTGTCTCTGTCTGAGGGGTTGGAGCAAATGCGGTTGTATCGCAGAGCTTGGCTGTAGACGATGGATCGTGTGGTGTGGTCAGGGTGAAAGCTGGAGGCATGTAGGTAGGAATAGCAGTCAGTAGGTTTCCGGTATAGGGTGGTGTTTATGTGACCATTGTTTATTAGCACTGTAGTGTCCAGGAAGTGGATCTCTTGTGTGGACTGGACCAGGCTGAGGTTGATGGTGGGATGGAAATTGTTGAAATCATGGTGGAATTCCTCAAGGGCTTCTTTTCCATGGGTCCAGATGATGAAGATGTCATCAATATAGCGCAAGTAGAGTAGGGGCTTTAGGGGACGAGAGCTGAGGAAGTGTTGTTCTAAATCAGCCATAAAAATGTTGGCATACTGTGGGGCCATGCGGGTACCCATAGCAGTGCCGCTGATCTGAAGGTATACATTGTCCCCAAATGTAAAATAGTTATGGGTAAGGACAAAGTCACAAAGTTCAGCCACCAGGTTAGCCGTGACATTATTGGGGATAGTGTTCTTGACGGCTTGTAGTCCATCTTTGTGTGGAATGTTGGTGTAGAGGGCTTCTACATCCATAGTGGCCAGGAAGGTGTTATCAGGAAGATCACCGATGGATTGATGTTTCCTCAGGAAGTCAGTGGTGTCTCGAAGGTAGCTGGGAGTGCTGGTAGCGTAGGGCCTGAGGAGGGAGTCTACATAGCCAGACAATCCTGCTGTCAGGGTGCCAATGCCTGAGATGATGGGGCGCCCAAGGTTTCCAGGTTTATGGATCTTGACTTCAAATCCAGACTCCAGCGAGAAACTGCTGAATTGGAATTCATTTGCAAATTGGATACTATTAATTTAGGCTTAAATAGAGACAGGGAGTGGCTAAGTCATTATGCAAGGTAGCCTATTTCCCCTTGTTTTTTCCTACCCCCCCCCCCAGACGTTCTGGTTTAACTTGGATTTAAACTTGGAGAGTTTGGATGAGCTATTGCCAGCAGGAGAGTGAGTTTGTTTGTGTGTGTGTGTGTGTGTGTGTGTTCCCGGGGCGGGGGGGGTGGGAGAAAGCCTGGATCTGTGCTGGAAATGGCCCACCTTGATTACCATGCACATTGTAGGGAGAGTGGTCACTTTGGATGGGCTATTACCAGCAGGAGAGTGAGTTTGTGTGTGTATGGGGGTGGGGGGGTGAGAAGGCCCACCTTGATTATCATGCACATTGTAGGGAGAGTGGTCACTTTGGATGAGCTATTACCAGCAGGAGAGTGAGTTTGTGGGGGGGGGGGGGCGGAGGGTGAGAAAACCTGGATTTGTGCTGGAAATGGCCCAACTTGATGATCACTTTAGATAAGCTATTACGAGCAGTACAGTGGGGTGGGAGGAGGTATTGTTTCATGGTCTCTGTGTGTATATAATGTCTTCTGCTGTTTCCACGGTATGCATCCGATGAAGTGAGCTGTAGCTCACGAAAGCTCATGCTCAAATAAATTGGTTAGTCTCTAAGGTGCCACAAGTACTCCTTTTCTTTTTGCGAATACAGACTAACACGGCTGGTACTCTGAAACCTGTCAAAAAAAAGAAGTCATTAAGCACCTCTGCCATTTCCACGTTTTCTGTTATTGTCTTTCCCTCCCTCATTGAGTAATGGGCCTGCTCTGTCCTTGGTCTTCCTCTTGCTTCTAATTTATTTGTAGAATGTTTTCTTGTTTCCTTTTATGTTCCTAGCTAGTTTGATCTCATTTTGTGCCTTGGCTTTTCTAATTTTCTCCAGACATACTTGTGTTGTTTGTTTATATTCATCCTTTGTAATTTGACCAAGTTTCCACTTTTTGTAGGACTCTTTTTTGAGTTTTAGATCATTGAAGATCTCCTGGTTTAGCCAGGGTGGTCTCTTGCCATACTTCCTATATTTCCTGTGCAGTGGGATAGTTTGCTCTTGTGCCCTGAAGTTTATCAAAGAACCAGTACTTGCTGGGCCATTTTTAGAGGACTGCTTGAAGCCAGAAAGGTCTTGTTTGCCCAGGTCTGAGTAAGGTCTCACTGATTTATCATAAAGAAAAAGTTTTAAGAGCTTTCCTCACTAAAGTTTGTTTAGAAAACAAACAATATTGCTCAGTGACATGCCTTTTATCAACACACAACAAACATTTTGAATACCCATTACTGAGGGGGTTAAACTACCTTAATATGATGAACAATTGTTACATTTGGGTGATTTTTGGTCACCCAGAAAGCTCAACACCTGCTAATCAAATAACTGGAAAAGAGTTCGCCTGAACTGAAACTAACTAAGAGGATGGATATATATATAAGGACCACAGGTTCTGAACACAGGGTTACTTCTCTTTGTTCCATTTCTTAGCCATGGGTGGGGAAAAATAGAACTGAGTTGGTTGGCCTTGCTCTACCCTTCATGCCCTCAGTAGGAGGTGAACACGGGCACTCAAGGCAAAGGTATGGTCCCACTGGATAGTGCTGGCCAAAAGATTCTGATCTTGAGTGCATGAGGTATATGCACATGCAGAGTGGAAGACATGTAGATAAGCACTTGGAGAAGGAAAAAGTAGTAGATGCAAGGCAGTATTTTGCATTTGCAGAGGGCCCCATCTTGCTAGAGCTTTTTACCTTTATTTTAGCAGTGATATAATTTGTAATTGGGGGCTGGAAGCTGACAGCCAAACATCAGATAGTTTCTACATAAAAGTAGGGCATCTGGGTTGAGAGCAACGGTCAAAGTGCTCTGACATTTTAAAAGTCTATGCAGAGAAATTCAAGTCCTCAATTGTTTTGGCCTTACATGTATATAGGAACCTGCATGAGGCTAGTCAGTGCATGTGGGCTAACTCCCCTCAGTACCTTCTCTACTACAGAGTCATTGACAAGAATTCTGACGTAGTGGGGAGGAGGGGGATTATGGAGAACCCATAGGGGAGACATCTCGAAGAACAATTGTTACTGCACAAGGTGAGTAACGTCTTCTTCGAGTAGTGTCCTATGGGTGCTCCACTGTAGGTGACTCCTGAGCAGTACCCCCTCTGGAGGGCCGGGACTTCTGGGTCAGGTCAGTTACAGATGACTGTGCCATGGGGCCGAAGATGGCATCGGAGGCGGAGTCTGTAGTGATTGCACCGTGTTTTGTGAAAGCGTGGACTGATGCACAGCACGCCACTCTACGATAGGGATATTCTTAAAGAAGGTGACTGATAAGATTGACCTTGTGGAGTGCGTATGAATAGCATGTGGAGGGGTCACACTGCGAACTTGGTAGCAATGTTTGATACAGTTCGAGATCCACTTGGACAGTCTTTGGGCTGATATTGTTGAGCCCTTGGAGCTTTACGCCATGGAGAGGAAAAGCCTAGGGGACTTCCTAAAGGCCTTTGTCCTGTCCAGGTAGAAGGCCAGGGTTCTCCTGACATCTTAAGTATGTAGTATAGCATCCCTATCGTTTGGGTGAGGCTGGGGGTAGAAGATTGGAAGGTGAATCGACTTGACTAGTGTGAAACGGAGAGCTTATCTAAGGGCACATCTTCACTAGCAACATTAAAGTGCTACACGTGGCTGTGTAGTCATGGCACCAGCGCTGGGAGACAGCTCTCCCAGTGGTATAAAAAAACCCACCAGGTTAGCAAACAGGTAGCCATGGGTTCAAAGGGGTGGGCCTCGTCAGTCCTTTCAGTACAAGGATCAGGTCCCATGTGGGGGTAGGAAGTTGAGATTGATGGAAGAGGTTTACTATACCCTTGAGGAACCTTTTTGTAGTTGGGTGCAACAGCACTGAGTAACCCTCTTCAGGTTGGTGAAAGGCTGTAATAGCCACTAGGTAGATCCTCAGAGAGCTTAGAGGAAGTCTGAACCATTTTAGGTTAGAGCATAGTCTAGGACAGTGGTCCCCAAACTGTGAGGTGCACCCCCTCCCCACGGGAGGAATGCCTGGAGGGGCACAGTAGGGCCTGGGCCAGCAACACCCCCTCTCCCAGACCTACTCTGCCCCTAGTCCCGCCCTAGCTATGGCCCTGACCCAGCTGCCGGCCCCTTCTCCAGTGGGTGCAGACATATTCCATTACTGGTAAGGGGGTGCATGAGTAAAAGTTTGGGCATGACTGGTCTAGGATGTGTGGAAGAGTCATGGATGCTGGGGAGATTTGTTGGGATGTGCACCAATTCTGAAATCTTAGACCATTTCTGCAGGTATGTATGTTGTGTCAAGGACTTTCTACTGTGTGATAGATCCTCTTGTACCTTTCTTGAACAGGAGCTTTCTAGGTCTTGGAACCAAGCAGGAGCTATGCCTCGAGGCAGAAAATCCCCAGGTGAGATGTAGGGTACGTCCTTCGTTCTGCTGAGCTGTCACTGATGGTACCGACACAGGCTTGCATACCCGGAGCAGCTTTTTAGAGGAGTGCTTACTCCTGTCTGTTAGTGCTGAGTCAGTGCCTATGCCCATCGGGTCCATGGGCCTGCCAGCAATACCTGTTGCTGGTGGTCTCTGGGAGCCATGGGTGCCAGACTGAGATGGCCTTGGTGTCAGTGATATTGAGCAAGATGGTGATAACTTATGACTATCTCGGTGCTCCCTATGGCAGCTTCCTGCTTAGATCATTTGTGAAAAGGGTTTGTAGTCTGCTTTTTTGACCCACAGCCCTTAAAATGCAGAAGGTTGTAGGGAGGACTCGCATCGACCAGCCAACTAGGGTCAGAGAGCTGCCTTGATGAAGATAATCTTCTGGCAGAGCTCTGTCTTTGCAGGATCCTGGCCCGAGTTGTTGGCAAAGACCACACTTTTGTTGTATGTGACTGTCCCCGAGGCAACAAGTGGACTGAGTGTACTTATCTGTGATGAGAATAGCCTCTTTACAGGCATACTGTCTTGGGGAAAAGGTGGGAAGAAAAATGAAGTCATTCCTTTTTTTAAAGGATAAAATAAAAAAATGGGGGGGGAACCCCTAGAACTATAACTAGGAGACTAACTATAGGTATGTAGATTAAAACAATAGTCTTAATGAACTGCTAATGGCTCCATCTCTAGCCAAGGGCGGTTGAGAAGGAACTGATGCATTAGCCCACATGTGCGGACTAGCCTCGTGGTGCAGCATGCGGAGAGACAGCATATTTGTGGTCCCAACAGATACTGCTCCTAAAGTCCTCTGATGAGCAGCACAGGGATGCAAGCACACCTACAGTGGAGTGAGTAGGCATAGGGACACTACTCAAAGCAGCAGAGGATAGGTTTTATCAAGTAGTAGGAAGGTTTTAATGAAGATGGTCCATCCCCCATTCAGGCACTGGAGAGCCTTCTCAGCACAGAAGAGTTTAGATAATGTCCCTCACAAACACACCCTGAAAACTTGCTAAAAAAGTAACAGCAACCAGGAAGACATTGAACAATACATTAGCTAATAATTTTACTTAAAAAAAATCATTTTAACATTTTATCTGACAATTTCACTGCCCAAACACACAAATGTTAGTCTTCCAGATGCCCATCTGCTTCCAAAAGTTAATTAAAAGCAAGCTGATCCTTTACTTTTCAAGCTGCTTCATATTTCTGCCCTTTATAAAAGTTTTTGGGGAGGTTAAGCTAGATTTAAGGTTTAGATATAAAACATTACATTTGAATCCAATGAAAGTTAGTTTACTAGCAAGGCATCCAGCACAAAAGCCACTTTTCCAGTGTTATCCAAAAGCATTTATTTATAGGTTTACCTTTAAGTACTGAACTTAGCTGACTATACTGCTGTAAAGAAAGCATAGTTAGGAAAAAAAAGTGATTGCAGTTACATGGTACACTAAGCCAGCTATTTTGTCATAGGCCCCAAATAAGTTAATTTGTTGTAAGTACCTAAACTTTTGTAGGGAGGCTGTAAATTTAAGCCACTAATATTTATGAATTAACCAAATTCAGACAGGCCTAAATTTTTAAAAGTGACTCAAGTTGGGCACCCATAATCACAAGGTCACTATTCAAAAAATAAGCATCTACTCCTATAGCAATCAGACCCTTTTAAAGTGGCTTGAGAAGGGCAAAAGAATGGAAACACAGGCCAAAATGGTTTTTCAGCCTCTGTTGTAAAGACCACCACTTAATGGAGGCAATTGATGACATACATGCAAGTTTGGGACTGCTGTTTTGGGTCAGATTTTTAAAGGTGCAACTAGGCACTTTTGAAAAAGCCCTCTTGGTGCCTTTAGAAATCTGGCCCTATAAACAATCACTCTAAAATGGCAGAAGGGGCATCAGCATAATTTTCTGTTTTTATATCAATTATTCTTCACAGAACATATCTAAGGTATCTGCATTTTTTTTTAAAAGAGAGAAGGCAGTGAAAAGGAGAGAGGCAGGATTAGAAGATGCAGAAATTTACAGAGCCCACTTCCTGTTCTCCAGACATATTTTTAAGTAGATACTAACCTACAATATATGGGAAAGGTTTTTGTATTAATGCAGTTTAGTTTTTAATTCTTTATTTTAACTACATCATTAAACGTGCACAAATGAGGGATAGCTCAGTGGTTTGTGCATTGACCTGCTAAACCCAGGGTTGTGAGTTCAATCCTTGAGGGGGTCATGTAGGGATCAGGGCAAAAATTGAGGATTGGTCCTGCTTTGAGCAGGGGGTTGGACTAGATGACCTCCTGAGGTCCCTTACAACCTTGATATTCTATGAAAAACTGGTTACAATAGCTATATTTCCCTGTTCAGGAGGCACCTAGTCATCTGTATACCTCAGGTGATATTTTTCCTAATTATCTGAAGTAATTACATTTTCTAGATGGAATAAGTATTAGTCATAAAATCTGTCACTTATAAGGGCAGCCCTAAGGGTGGGATCCATGAAGAGACTCAGGCATTGCAATGCAGAGCATCACAGCAGCTAATGTCAGATGCCTGAACAATCTCAGGAACACCAATTGCCAAAGCTGAGTTAGGCCCGCAGGCTGCCTACCCAATGAATGGGGAAGAGAGGCATCTTAGAATACAATCCACAGAAACAAGTACACTAGGCAGGGAGCACCTACACTAACCAATGGGAAATGCTAATGACATAAGGATCCCTCTTTGGAAGGGGTAGGGTTAAGTCTAGGCTACCTGATTTTAGCAATCCACAACTGGGTCCCAGCTAGCTAGAGGCAGCTTGGGAATTTAATTTTTTTTTTTATGGTAAGTGGGGGCAGCACCATCATTGGCAGTGTCTCTACTTGTGAGGTAACTCCCTTTTCTTCATGTGTCAGTATAATGACTGCATCTGTAATTTTCACTCCACACATTTGATGAAGTGGGTTCTAGCCCACAAAAGCTTCTGCCCAAACAAATCTGTTAGTCTTTAAGATGCCACGGGCCTCCCTGTTGTTTTTGTGGATACAGACTAACACAGCTACGCCCTGGTACTCAGCCTCATGAATTAGTTTTCAATACTAGTGGTAGTACAGTTGTCATTACTGATAAAACCTGGATCTGCCACTGCTTTAGTTCAGCAGTGAATGAGCCAACAAGGCAGATTCACTCACTGACTAACTGCGGTTTAGATGGTTATTTTCTCCCCTACTGCCCACCCCCAAGAAGTTGAGACAGAAGTAAGTTGAAATCACATTTAATGAAACAAGACTTAAGTTAATGTTAGCTTAGAATTAAGCTTATCAAGTATGAACTTTAATACCATAATTGACTAAGTTACGAGCATGGAATGGGCAGCATAGGACAAGCCAGAAGTGTAAATATTTTGAAATATCTTTTATAGGTCTAGACAAGCCAGAAACAGGTGTTTGAGTACAAGATTTGTTAGCAGCTGTGAAATACATATTCTAAAACAAACAAATACTATTTTACACAGATTGAGCATATTAAATCATGTGTTTTGTATATTAGTTACACTAATGACTGTTAGAATGTTTAGGCTAATGTCTAATTAGAATGGTAGTCTAATTGGTCTGAAGAGGTCTGTTTTAGGATACACTAATGCATTCTTGTAGATGTCTGAAATTTAATAATTCAGGATACAAATAAGCTTCTTTAGCAAGAATTCCTTGTACCAGCTACTTGAAAAATATCCCAGATCTTGCTTTGCAGAGTCTTTTGGTTGGCAGAAGTTTAATCCTGTTTCACATCACCCTTTAATTTCCTTTTCATGCGTGAGTAAGGGCTGATTGAGTCATCCATCACAAAGTCATAAAGCACTTTTATCCAGGAGTTATATTGTGGAAGATGATCATAGTATTCAGCTGCTATTTTCTTCACCTAAGAGGAAAAAATTAAGGTTTATTCATATTTAAGCTCAAGACTTCTTCCTTCCCCTCCAGTGTTTCTGCCAGTATTTCTAGAAGCAGAAGAGAAAGTCTTCCAACAACTGGGAATGCTAAGAAATTTACTTTTAGCAGCATTAGCTGATTATAAATTTAGACCTTATAGGTTATCAGTTTCAAATTTAAAATGAAATGGATTTTTAATAAACCTGGGGGTTTTTTTTTTAGTAAATTGTATTCACCCAATGTAGAGCTATCAAAGTTTTAACACGCATTGTTGGGAGAAGGCAAAGCTGTTTTAATGCCCAAGCCAGCTGCTTGCTTAATATCTGATTACAGGCAAGGCCTTTTTAGGTACTCCTAAACTAACAGAGGTGGGATCTACATGGGATATTCAGCCCATCATGGTTCTTTCTTTGTCCAGAGTGTGTTACACTCTTCCCCCGCCCCCCAAAGAAGTGCCGCTGGTCTGCTTTTGTTTATCTGAATGAGGCTACGGCTACACTACAGAGCTTACAGTGGCGCAGCTGCACCACTGCTAGTACAGACAGTAAGCAGATGGGAGAGAGAGGTCTCCCATCAACTTCATCACTCCAGCTCCCACGAGCAGCAGTAGCATCAGCAGGAGACAGTCTCCTGCTAACAGTGCTGTCCACACTGGTGTTAGGTTGGTGTAACTTAAGTCATTCAGGAAGGTGGTAGCATGTACATAGCCTCAGACTGAACTAGAACCGAGTGGTGTAACACTTGGTACATAAAAAACAAACGTTCACCCAACAGTGGTCCAAGGAGTTTATACACAGAAGGGGCTTAGAAGCAAGGGGACCAAAGTATTGAAGCCGACTGGGTTCTGAATTGGAAACAATCAAGCAGTTGGCACAGAGCTGAAATGGGGATGTGGGTAGGGAAGAGAGGAGAGAAAAAGCTTGAAAATTTGGGTCTGAGATTGAGACAACTGGTCTGGCATAAGCATTTGAAGCCCCGATTATAATCAGTCAGGGCAGATATATTGGTGCAGTAACAGCTGATGAACTACTCTGAAATGGAAGACTAATAGTCAGGGCAACCTGTGACAAGTATTGACCAAGTACCTTTTCCCGGTACCTATCAATACAGTACAGCAAGCAGCCTAGGAACTTCAGATTCATCTGAGACTATCAGTGCTTTCTGGGCACTGAATTTAGAACGTTGAGATATCGATCTTCTAACTGGTCTTCTCAGAGTAGAAATCCATTAAGATGCCATCATTAATGATTCCACAGGGAGAGGCAGAATAAATATTCCCAGTTCAAAACCTGCAGAAAGGCCAGTTGTTCCCCCACAGTGTGGTTTGCATTAAGTATTCCAAAGGGCATTTGTTAATATGTTATGCAACTTTACTACTTGCTATTTTTTGAACTGCAACAACCTTTAGGAATGTTAAATTCTAAAGAAATTATGTGACGTGATTGAAGACACACTTATGTATAATGGTTACTTGAAGGATTTCTCAGATTCCATTGTAGGACATAGGAATTAAGTCTTAAAATTGCTAAACAGCTGCATCTCCACATGTGGAGGTAGTAATGTTGACAAAAAACAAACCAATACTGTCTCCATTGCAGCTTCAGAGGAAACTATACCAGTTGGGAACTAGTGAAAAAACTCAGTTGAGATGTGGCCAGAGTACTGCATTTGTGGCAGTACAGGTGCAGTTAAATTAGCATGCAGATATAAAAAAGCTTTACTTAATGTTTGTGGTAGGATGATCCATCAAGAATTTCAAAACTCCCCCAATGTTAGTCTGAGGTAAACATTTAGTTTTTGCTTGTTAACATGAAGCTGTTAATCAGTTTGCTAAAAATAGTCAAGAGAAGCATCCCTATGTAAGCAGAAGGGATCAGACTAGCTATGCAAGCTTTTATTTAAGAGAAATGCTCAAACTAAAATGCAGTCTTTTTTTAAAGAATGTAGTTTCACTGTTCTTGTTTCCTCCCATTTTTGTTTTATAGTGAGTGTTTTTCTACTGCTGTGTGGGAAAGAGAAACCAAAAGGTGAGAAACTGAATTACAAAAAACCAAGTATGCAAGGTGCTATCAAGTACTACCCAGTAAATAGAAAAACAGATTGCAAGGCTGGATGGGGGGGAAGGACAATCAGAAGTAACACTTAAGATTGCTAACAGAATTATTTCACATAATGTAGTTTTAAGTCTCTAGTGGATACTTAAGGTACTGCTACTTTAAGTGTCCTACTTCAACCAAAAATGTAACTAAAACAGGGGCAGGCAAACTACAGCCCAGATCAGGCCCGCTAGCTGTTTTAATCCAGCCCTCAAGCTCCCACTGGGGAGCGGGGTCTCAGGCTTGCCCCCCTCCAGCCAGGGAGCAGGGTCGGGGGCTGCTTTGTGCAGCTCCTGGAAGCAGTGGCATGGCCCCCCCTCTGGCTCCTATTCATAAGGGTAGCCAGGGGGCTCTGCTCTGCACACTGCCCTACCCCTGCAGCTCCCATTGTCTGGGAACTGTGGCCAATGGGAGCTGCAGGGGCAGTGCCTGCAGACAGGGCAAGGCACAAAGCTCTGACTCCTAGGTGGAGATGTGGCCAGGCAAAAGGGAAATGTGCCCCAACCCCCTGCCCTAATCCCCCCTCCTGCTCTCTGAACCCCTCAGTCCCAGCCCAGAGCCCCTTCCTGCACCCCCAGCTGGAGCCCTCACCGCCCCCTTCCCCAGCCCAGAGCCCCCTCCTGCACCCTGAACTCCTCATTTCTGGCCCGAGCCCAGAGCCAGCAATCCCCACCCCTCAACCGCAATTTTGTGAGCATTCATGGCCTGCCAGACAATTTCTATACCCAGATGTGGCCCTCGGGCCAAAAAGTATGCCAACCCCTAAACTAAAACAAGCACTGAAGTAAGCTTCAGTTTACCATTAGCTTTATATATTCTTGAAAGTGTACTTACCAATGGAAGGTTCTTGCCAGGAATATTGGGAAAGTCATGGTGTTCATTGTGGTAGCCAACATTAAAAGTGAGCAAATTAAGTGGCCCATAATAGGAGTAAGTCTCATGTCCCTTTAAGAACATATAATGTTCAGCTATGAAGTGTCCTGAAATTGGGTGCAATCCCAGTCCAAGTATTGATCCTGCAAGCATGTAGAAGGCTGATTTAATTCCCAAGTAGTAGTATATTACAACATCAAAAGAGAGCTGAGCCAACAAGTTGATGATTTCCAATCGAGAAATTGGTTTGGGATTAATGCAGAGAGGTCGAATAGCATAGAAAAAGGGCTGAAGAACAATCCATATGAACTTCCTAAAACGAGTACAGAAAAACCAGCCTTCAAAGTCAGTAGGAATGTCCACATCAATTCCATCACCTCCTAGATAGCGATGATGATCCATGTGGTATCTCTTGAAAGATATAGAGTATGGGAGGCCAAGAGGGAGATTGGCAAATATTCCAAACCACCGATTCCACATAGCTCTGCAGTTGCCAAAGGCACTATTGTGAGAGATCTCATGAATAGCCAGAGTCATTGAGTGACTGATGCAGCTGCCAAAAACGTACGCCCAGAACATAACCCATTTCCAGTCCAAGTCTTTAACTAGATAAAATGCAATCAACTGCCCAAGAACCATCAGTACAACCACCCAGATCAAGTTGTAGTCTGGCTTCATTAAAGCTTTTATTTCTGGATGTTTAGCTGTTATGGGGAGAAGATAAACAGTTACATGCAAAGAAAAATGTCAGAAGTACTCTTTAGTAGAGCCAAAGTTCTCTCAGCCACACAAACAGCTTATTAGTATACCTCTCTTCCCCCCCCAAAATGGATTCCATTCATTAAGGAATAAGTCCTCTCAACTCAAATCTTCCTACATTTTTGGCAATTCAATTACATTAGTAGTTTGCATGTACATGTTGGGAATTGTTTGAATGCTGTTGGCATGTGTATCCCTGAAATATTGAGCAAGATCAAAGAGTGCTGCTGTAGTTTAGTGGTACTTGGTGTTATTTTCATCTAGAAACCCAAAGCCTCTTAATACTTAGCATGCAATTCCACAGTTTGTTACAGAGTTAAAATTAATCCTACACCTGAGGCACATATTACACCCTTTTTAGGGATGAGAAAATTAAAGATAAGCAACTTCAGACTCATCTTGGGCAGACATGTAAAGATTCCTATTTATGAACTGTCATTTTTACTTCAGTAATTAAGCTTCTGAAAGTACTGTTAGTTGCATTATTATGCCTTTAAGACCAAGAGTGTACAAGCAGCATTTGTTACACAACCCACCAAAGATTTATAGTCCTTGCTAGAGTTGTATACATCACAGCTGCCAGATAATTATATTTCAGGCTCTATACCAGCTTTTACCATAGGTACAGCCAGGGAAGATTGCTTGGGAAGCTGTAGCCAAACAAGGCAGACAACCCAAATTGCAAAAGGCCCTAACCTTAAGTGGTTATGGACAAGGAGACAGCATGGTCAAAAACTTGATACAACTTCCTGAGGCTTAGTATTACCTTCCCAGAACAGACAACCTCAGCTAATAAAACAGCTCTTCCTCCACATCCCACTCTTGGGATGACTTGGTTGTGCAGAGGTGTAAGCTACACTTAATTTAGGCAAATCTGGACCACTGTCATTATAAAGCTAGTCACAAACTAGTCAGAGTACTGACTATTTTGTACACTTCAGGGTGTTAATGCTCACTTTAGGGTTTAAAAAGTAACCTTTGCATTTGGTATAGTAGTTTTCCCAGCCTCAAGAAAACGAAATTAAAGTGAAACCAATCCCCACCCATCAGTTAGAGGCAGAACCACCATAATTTATATGTAGTGTTTCTTTTTAGCAATTTGAGTTCTATGTAGATGGCCAAAAAAATCATCACACACACACTAACAAGTAATGTTTCTGTAATATTCCCTAGTGCACTTTAATGTAGCACTGCTTCAACGACCACTACATTCACACAGGAAGGAACCTTTAATGCACACCAGCAGGGTCCACATGGACAAACTAATGCACAACACACTAGTGCACTTTAGAAATCACACCCCAGTTGTCTGCATTACTGCTATGTAGACAAGCACTCTGATACAATGGCTCATTGCCAGTGTTAACTGAAAAAACACCCCAATTTAAAAAAAGGGAAGTGTTCATCCGGTCACAACTGATCAGAAGTCCTATTTAAGTCTCCTGTGGACTTCTCCCTAAGTAGTTCTTCATGTCCGCCCCTCTACTTCAGGGGTGGGGCAAGGTCTGCTTTTTGCAAACACTGTAGTATAGTCACCATTTCCCTTCCCACCACTCTACAAGCACTGTCAGTTTCGTATATAACTGACCACATCCATCACTGTACTACACAGCCCAACAGTACACATCATGAAAATGCGGCCTGCTTCACGATTTCCATCTCAAACAGTTGTTCTGCCAGCAAGATCAAAATACAAAACTCTTCTTAGAGCTTTTCCTCCTCCTCTCCTTCAGGTGTGTATAAGTGTACCATTTCCCAGGCCATCAGTTTTAAGAAATATTCCGGAGACGTTACCGGAAGCCAACCCACCCGTCCTCCCTCCAGCTCGTTACCTAGAAAGAGGCTAACGACCGCACCGAGTGCACTTGAGAGGGGCATGACAATTTGATGAGTGTCTGACCACAGGACAATCCCCTCCCCCAAATCAGCTGAGCGGAAGACAGCCCAAAATGACTCCGAGGGCGAGGAGCCTCCCCGTGCGCGTGCAGAGCCGCTGGCCAGGAGGGCGGATCTGCAGGGTTGACTCCGGCCTCTGGACAGTCCAGAAACGCCTCATTCCGGGGCTCTGCTCGCGGGCCGCCGAGCGAGGCGTCTCGCCCCCCCTCTCAGCAGGGCTGGGGGGGAAGAGAGAAGTCCTGGCGGTAACCGCGCTGCCCGCCCCCACCCCAGGCCGGCCGGAGGGAGGAGCGGTGTCTAGCGGTCACGGATGGGGTGGGCCCTTCGAGGCGCCTGAAGAGCTCGGCCTCCGAGCCTGGCTCAAGGGGCCGACCCGTTTGTCACCCGCCTGCCCCCCTTCCTCGGCAGCCATTTTACCAGGCTCGCCACCCCCGAAACGGGCCCTCTCGGCGCTGGGGACACCCACGAGGCCTCCACACACGCCACCTGCCCTCGACTGGGCCGCTCCGTCCCGCAGGCAGCACCCCTCCCGTGCGCGCAGGGCGACAAGCGGGTCCGGCTGCCAGCGGATACGGCGAGCCTGGAGGCGACCGGTTCCCTGTGGGGAGGCATCAGGCCCTTCCCCCCGCCGCCGGAACGGGTAGAGCCCAGGGCACCTCCGGCTCTGACAGCGAGCCGGCTGGGGGGAGACACGCGCCGCCAGCAGGACGCCCCGGCGCTGAGGGGAAGCTGCCTGGGCCGCTCGCTCACCTAGGATCGCTTTGCGGCGATCGGCGTGGGGCTGGTCCGTATAAACCCACTCGAAGTCCTCCCGAGCTACCGCGTTCCCCATCGCTGCCGCGCCGCCCCCGCCCGGACGCCTCCTTGGCTGACTCGACTGGCACGCGGACGGAGCTTGGCGGCGGCGCCGCTCCCCCTTTATATAGCGAGAAGGTGTCTCGCCGGCTACGCCCCCACTGCTGCTGATTGGCCGGGGGCTGATGGCCTCACCCCCACCCCTTGCTCAACCCGTTTTTACTGACCCCCCCCCCTTGTGCTCTACGAATATTTACAAAGATTTTAAAGGATTAAATAACGGTGTTTGCAGATAATATTCGGGGCCCCACGGGGCGGGGCAAGAAGTGACGTAGGCGGCGGCGGGAGCCTAGTGAAGGAGGACCGTTAGGTAGTTGGCTGGGGCGGGGGTGGCCGCGGCGCGAGCGTTGCCCGCCCCGGGGGAGGCCGGGTCTGTCAGCATGTCACCCTCCTCGGGTAGGGGACGGGGGGCAGAGGGGAGCCCCCGCATCGCCCCTCCCCCAGACACCGCTCCCTCGGGCCGCCCCCCCAATACTACGTTCTAGCCTCCCCCGTCTGCTGGCTGCTTCCCTATCCACCGCCTTGCCAAGCCCCGCTTCTGCGGGCCCGGCGTGTCCTCCTCGCCGCGTGTCCCCACGTCGCCCCCCCCCATCTGGGGTGGGAAATAATGGGGGTCATACAGAGCCGCGGGCGCGGGGGCTGCAGAGAGTCCCTGAAATAGAGGATGGCCATGGGGCAGGGGAGGTTGGAGGGATGCAAGAAGCCCCCGCAGTGTGTGCGAAACGCTTGGCCTGCGTCAGCAGCAAAGCACCCTCCTATCCTGGCCGGTCACGGGCTGATTTCCCAGCCTCTGAAATGGTGCTAACACGCTTTGCGGGGCTGGGGGATCCATATGTGCACGCACGATGCTGTGCAGGCATGACGTGTTGCTGTGATACTCATGTATATCTGTGTGCACGGCCGGTTAGCTTGAGGTGTATGACACCAAGGTTGCCTCTAACCAAACTCTCCCTGCAGGGAAAGCGCTGGCTCCAGGTAAGTGGTGCTTTAAGGGCTTTGGCTTCACAGACCCAAAGGTGATGTTTTTTACAGCCAGATAAGGAAGGCGTGATAGTTATCGCACTGTAAAATCCTAAGTGGTGACAGAGGCCCTTGTATTTTACCCTGAGGAACCTAGGCGAGGTCAACACTAGATCCCAGCCAGGGGTTGACCTCGCCTAGTTCACCTGGCAATAAAGTGAGAGTGCCCTGTCTCCTCTGTGTTTTTACAATGGGATAGGTTAAGGCGCATGACCTATCACAAGATAAAAACACGTTTCTGTCAGTCACAGTTGAGGTAGCTGGCCTATCAAGTGGCATCGGCTGAAGCTCAAGTAAGACTGATGCTGGAGCTAGAGATGCAGTCCGGACTCCACTGCAAATACAAACACCCTGGGCTGCTGGTACAATCACTCTGTGCAGCTTGAGTGGGTTTCTTTTGGTGTGTAGTGGTTTAGTGGTTTTTTTGTTGTTGGTTTTGTTTTTGGTTGGGTTTTTTGTTTGTTTGTTTGTTTTTTTCATAATGTCAAGTGTTTTCACTGGAGCTAGGCTAACTCAACAGGAGTTAACTCTGCTGTGGATATTATTAATCTTGTCTTGTCTTTGGAAGGTGTATGTCTCTATTTGAGGCTTGCTTTCACTACTGTGTTAGCTCCGGAGTTGGTTGAGGTAACACACCTGAGTTATATCTTGACTTCACACTGCAGTGAAGACAAGCCTTGAGTCTTGGAGGACTGAGAGTGGTGTACATAGTACAGATACTGTGCAGTAGCAGGGAAAGTGATCTGCTTCTAAAGAATGCAAATCTAGTTCTCTGGCAGAATATTGTCCACAAATGGAGAGGATGGGCAGCAACTAGGAAGCTAAGTCAGGTGATGCAAAGATTCTGAAGTCTGTTGTGAACCTAAGCACATTGTCTTGGAACAATATGTGCCCATTGTGTTTGTACTTTGACTCAAAATGAATGAATGTACTTTGTACTCAAAATGAAAATAATCAAAATCATTCTTTTTAAACATACAGAGAACTGATTATCATACGATGAGGTGTAATACCCTACCTGCAAAGTTCCTATACTATGATGGATCCATCAAAGTTCAGAAGGAGCCAGTCAAGGTAGGTTTTTATTATCATTAATATTTATACTATGGTAGTGACCAAAGGCCTACTTGGGATCGGGGGCACCACTTGGTGCTGTAGAAACAGAAAAGAGACAATCCCTGCTTTGCAAGGTTTTCAGTCTAAAAACATACACAGACAAAGGATAGGACATGTGGAGACAACATAGGAACAAATGAATCTGGTGAAGTACAGGCATAGCTTTGTTAGCTATGTGAATTTTTTTTAAGTGAAGTACTGGTAGTGAGGAAGAGAATAGGACAAGGAAAGTGGGAAAGGAGAACAGTCACAGCTTGTCACCTGCCTCGATATGAAAGCTGGATTTTGTAAACATCATAGCAGAGGCAAGTCTTACAGAAGGATTTAGAGTAGAGCTGTTGATTAGTCACAGTTAACTCACGCGATTAACTCCAAAAAATTAATTGCAATTAATTGCAGTTTTAATCGCATTCTTAAACAATAGAATACCAATTGAAATACATTAACTATTTTGGATGTTTTTCTACATTTTCATATATATTGTATTCTGTGTTGTAATTGAAAATCAAAGTGTATATTATTTTTTATTACAAATATTTGCACTGTAAAATGATAAACGAAATAGTATTTTTCAATTCACCTCATACAAGTACTGTAGTGCAATTTCTTTACTGTGAAAGTGCAATTTACAAATGTAGGGTTTTTTTTGTTTCATAGCTATGTGCAAAACCAAAACAATGTAAAACTTCAGAGCCTGCAAGTCTACTCAGTCCTACTTCTTGTTCAGCCAGTCGCTAAGACAAACAAGTTTGTTTACATTTACAGGAGATAATGCTGCTCTCTTCTTATTTACAGTGTCACCAGAAAGTGAGAACAGGCATTTGCATGACACTTTTGTAGCTAGTATTACAAGGTATGTACGTGCCAGATATGCTAAACATTTGTATGTCCCATCATATGTCAGCCACCATTCCAGAGGACATGCTTCCATGCCGATGACACTCGTTAAAAAAATAATGCGTTAATTACATTTGTGACTGAACTCCTTGGGGGGAGAACTGTATGTCCCGTGCTCTGTTTTACCCACATTCTGCCATATAGTTCATGTTATAACAGTTTCGGATGATGACCTGGCATATGTTGTTCATTTTAAGAATACTTTCACTGCAGATTTCACAAAACACAAAGAAGGTACCAATGTGAGATTTCTAAAGATAGATACAGCACTCGACCCAGGGATTAAGAATCTGAAGTGCCTTCCAAAATCTGAGAGGGACAAGGTGTGGAGCATGCTTTCAGAAGTCTTAGAAGAGCAACACTCCGATGCAGAAACTACAGATCCTGAAACACCAAAAAAGAAAAGCAACCTTCTGCTGGTGGGATCTGACTCAGATAATGAAAATGAACATCCGCTGGTCCGCACTGCTTTGGATTGTTATTGAACAGAACCCATCATCAGCATGGACACATGTCTCCTAGAATGGTGGTTGAAGCATGAAGGGACATATGAATCTTTAGTGCATCTGGCACGTAAATATCTTGCGATGCTGGCTACATCAGTCCCATGCTCTTTTGAAAATGAGGCCCTGCGTGAAGTGCGTGCAATCTTGTAAAACAGCAGTTTGAAATAAGGGCAGCAGTGAGGATTTTCTTTTCCCTTTCAAAAATGAATGCTGCAAGAAAAAAAGAAGAAAAGAAAAAGAAAAGTGGACAGTGAGTGTCAGATTTTCAACAAAGAATGGAATGCAAAATATTTTTTTACAAACATGAACTCGAAGGCTGTATGCCTGATTTGTCAGGCGAGCATCGCAGTGTTCAAGGAGCATCGCAGTGTTCAAGTTTGAATTGCCATTTTTCAACAAAACATCCTAATTATGGCAGCAATTTAACAACTGAGGAATGGGCAAGAAAAGCGGAGAAACTTGCCACGAACTTAAAAGCTCAGCTAAATATTTGTGCAACAGGGTACAGTTCAGGAAGCCACCTCAAAGGCAAGTTATGTTCTGGCATTTGAAATCACTAAACAAAATAAGCCTTTTGCTGAAAGAATGCATGGTTGATGTTGCTGGCATGCTATGACCGGACTACCAAAACAAATTTGAGAACATTAGTTTGTCACAGACAATTGTTACTCGCTGTGTAGAAGTGATTGATGAACATTTGGCTTCTGAGTTGAACAAGAAAGCCCAGGGCTTTACGTTGTTTTCGTTAGCTCTCAATGACAGCACTGACATTAAGGACACAGCACAATTATTGATTTTTTTGTCAGAAGAATTGATGACAAATTTGAAATCACAGAGGAATTTTTATCAATGGAATCAATGAAAGGCACAACTAAGGGATCGGATTTATATGAGAGGGTGTCTGGCTGCCTTGAACATCTGAAGCTCCCCTGGAGTAAACTGACAAACGTAACCACAGATGGATTGCCAAATTTAATTGGGAAAAACGTAGGACTTTTAAAAAGAATTCAGGACAAAGTAAAAAAAGATGACCCTGATAAAGAGGTGATTTTTCTGCATTGTATTATATACATCAGGAGGGCCTCTGCAAAAATGTCCTGGACATCGATCATGTTGTTCACACAATAGTGAAAATAGTGAATTACATAAGAGCGAGGGGACTTAATCATTGGCAATTCATTTCCCTTCTTGAAGACACTGATGCCGAACACCAGGACTTACTTTATCATACAAAGAAAAGGAGTACTTGTGGCACCTTAGAGACTAACCAATTTATCATACAAATGTCCACTGGCTCAGCCTAGGAAAGGAATTGCAGCAATTTGGGAGTTCAGAGATGAAAGTCGCATTTTTCTGGAGATGCAGGGGAAAGAAAATGATTTCCCTGAATTAAAGAATTCAAACTGGGTGTGCGACCTTGCTTTTGGTGGGGATCTCTTGGCACATTTAAATGAACTTAATGTGAAACTGCAAGGAAAGAATGTGCTTGTACATGAATTGTATTCTAGTGTGACAGTTTTCAAAGTCAAGTTAGTCTTGTTTTCAAAACAAATTAAGGACAAAGTGTTCGCTCACTTTCCAACACTGAAATACTTGGAAGTTTCGCCGGAGCAGACAGAAAAGTACAGCAAAATATTGAGTGACTTGCACGGAGAATTTTCTTGTTGATTCTCTGACTTTGAGAAGATAGAGAAGATGCTGGAGCTGGTGTCATGCCCACTGTCATTTGACCACGAGAGACCACCGCAAGAATTACAAGTGGAGCTCATTGATCTCCAATGCAATTTCAACTTGAAGGAGAAGAACAATTGAGAAAAACTGTATGAGTTTTATGTCCCCTTG
Source organism: Eretmochelys imbricata (assembly GCF_965152235.1). Lineage (NCBI taxonomy): Eukaryota > Metazoa > Chordata > Testudines > Cheloniidae > Eretmochelys > Eretmochelys imbricata. The sequence goes on from NC_135574.1 coordinate 159,261,824, forward strand.
AGTGAAACAAAGTTCCCAAATATCTGCAAGGTGTCACAGAAAATCCTTGTTTTGTTCGGCTGTGTGTGCAAACAAACATTTTCCCTGCTGAATTACAACAAATCTGCTTTGCATTATATTCAGCAGTAATGCAAGAAACCTACAGGCCTGTATCCTGTAAGACATTAGCTTTAGCAAGTTAGCATAAGGCTTGAGGCCTATGAACCTTGAACAGATAAGCTTTGCATAGATAAACGGCCCAATGGAAAACCCAAAGTATTTGGGGAGCTGAAAATAGAGTTTAAGGGGAAGTTCTGACCACAGGTACATGAGTCAACCACAGAAGTGTCCTGGCAAAGAACTGACGTACATAACAGGTACATGAAATACGTCTAAGTCTAGCCTGCTTGCTCGCCTATGTATCTTTTCTTATAAGTTTCTTATTTTCTTATGGGTTTGATTATTTGTTTTATTATTATAGCTTTACATTAGAGTATATTTTGGCTGTAACACAAGGGACCTGCAGGCCACATCCTATATGTTGAGCTAAGACAAAGTTAGCATACATAAGTTTAGGACCTTTCACCTACATCAGTGGTTCTCAAACTTTTGTACTGGTGACCCCTTTCACATAGCAAGCCTCTGAGTGTGACCCCCCTTATAAATTAAAAACACTTTTAAATATATTTAACACCATTATAAATGCTGTAGGCAAAACGGGGTTTGGGGGAGGGAGGCTGACAGCTTGCGACCCCCCATGTAATAACCTCGTGACACCCTGAGGGGTCCTGACCCCCAGTTTGAGAGCCCCTGACCTAGATAGATGGTGATAAGCTAAAGCATAAGGTCCATGTATGGCTGTGACCTTTAACATAGAGGATGCATTAAAGCAGGTTGGCATAAGGGCTTTCCTAAGGTCATACCCTTTTAAACTAAACAGGTACATCACAATTTGGAACTTGGAAAGAACCAAAATAGCCAGTTAGGACAGAAATAACAAATGTGATACCTAATCACAAAAGGGCCATGGTATCAAATTGATACATATGATAATAAGTTGAGATCATTGATATACTAAGCTATAGAAAAAAGACACTCCAACATTAGTAAGGTGAGGAAATACAAATAAGGAAGGGGAAAATCCCTTACAACAATGCATCAAACATAGCGGCATCAACGTAACATATTATAAAAGTGGCATCCCAGCCTAGGGGCAGTAGAGAGAGAAAGATGTAGTCCTTGGGAGGTGCCAGAATGATGGCCCCTGGTGATGATGGGGAAGGTGATGTGATACTTATAAGAAGCACACAGGATCTTTTATAAGAGAGAAGGCAAATATGCCGTATTCATTGAGAATACAAAAGTTAGCATATGCTTTTCAGTCACACACACGTACACATCATGCAAACAGTCCTGCCAGTTGATGTTTTTATAGTTACCAGTCTGTTGTAGTTCGAGTCAATCTAATGGCCAGTTAGATTGAACACGAGTGAGGAGCTGGGCTCTGTCGATCGCGATCCGATGCTCCGAGGTTTTGGCAGGACTGAACCCAGAGTTTCATGGCAAAGCACTCCAGCTTTATACTTGTAAATTCCCATTTGAGTCCATCAATTTTGCAATGTCATCCTGTAATCATTAGTCCTTAAGTGGTAGTAATCTTGGGGTTTTCCACTGTTATCATTTGATGAAAAGAAGAGGAATACTTGTGGCACTTTAGAGACTAACAAATTTATTTGAGCATCCGATGAAGTGAGCTGTAGCTCACGAAAGCTTATGCTCAAATAAACTTGTTAGTCCCTAAGGTGCCACAATTACTCCTTTTCTTTTTGCGAATACAGACTAACACAGCTGCTACTCTGAAACCTATCATTTGATGGTTATTGTCAGGCTTCCCATCATTATCTCCTATTTGTTGCCTTGCCTTCGGGGGCGGTTGCCTCACCTCTGAGGCTATCAATGCTGCTAACATGTTTAGCATTGGATACAATGGATGTTTTCTGATTGTCTCCTGGTGTTTCCAAGTCTCTCACTTTTCTTGACGATCTGGACATTTGTGATGGGTTTCACACCTTATCTTTTCCTGATGCATGCATTCCTCATTCACACAAACAATCTCTCACAGAGAAGACAGCAGTATTTTATACAGTAGAATACATTGTAAATTAAACTTCACTTAAATCTTGTGGTCAAAACAGTTTACATTTTTCAGAGTAGCGGCCGTGTTAGTCTGTATCAGCAAAAAGAAAAGGAGTACTTGTGGCACCTTAGAGACTTTAGAGAATTTATTTGAGCATAAACTTTCGTGAGCTACAGCTCACTTCATTGGATGCATGCAGTGGAAAATACAGTGGGGAGATTTTATATACACAGAGAACATGAAACAATGGGTGTTACCATACACACTGTAAGGAGAGTGATCAGGTAAGGTGAGCTATTACCAGCTATTATCAGGAGAGAAAAAAAAACCTTTTGTAGTGATAATCAAGGTGGGCCATTTCCAGCAGTTTACATTGTGGCTCAGGCCTTTAACATTTGTTTAATCTAATTAACACAGACACAATACAAGATCCTGTCTTTTACTCAAAAAGAAAAGGAGTACTTGTGGCACCTTAGAGACTAACCAATTTATTTGAGCATAAGCTTTCGTGAGCTACAGCTCACTTCATCGGATGCATACTGTGGAAAGTGTAGAAGATCTTTTATACACACAAAGCATGAAAAAATACCTCCCCCCACCCCACTCTCCTGCTGGCAATAGCTTATCTAAAGTGATCACTCTCCTTACAATGTGTATGATAATCAAGTTGGGCTAACACGGCTGTTACTCTGAAACCTGTCTTCTACTCACTAAACCTTAAACCAAAGAAATGACTAGAGGGAAGTTTATAATGCATATAGGAAACAAGATCCCAGTCTCATTCCTTTCTGTTATTCAGAAAGGGTGGCTGGCAGAATTAATTCAAAGTTTACATCAATTTTTATAGTACAGTTATAAAATCCTGTCCCTACAGTGATGGTGATGAGAAAGATGATGGCTAACATTTCAGGTTTTTCTACAGGAGATGGTATGAGTATATGGATGTGCAGATGTACATTCTGTAGTATCTCTATCTATTTTACTAAGTTGGGGTGTTTGTGACTGTGTTAAATGTATTAAACTATATTTGTAAATATAAAAGAGTTCCTATAGTGTGAGTATTGTAACTGTACACATCGGGGTTCCCAACTATATAATAATTTGAATAATACTGGCCTTGATCTTGGGGCAAGAACCTGGCAACCCTAAAAGTGATAACTGGGGATTCTTAAGTAATCAATATAATTAATACATAAGCTAAAGGTCAGGCAAAAAGATGCACATCTCTCTCCCTCCTAACCAGGGTTTTTCCAGGCTGCGCGTTTCCCTGCCCATGCTGTGATATCAACAGCAAGCTAGACTGCCTCTCTCTAAAAATCCCCAGGAAAACCCGTCAGTACTGTTTGTCCCATCAATACTGTCTGTCCCAAAAGTCCATTGTTGTCTCCCCCAGTCTGAAGTTCATAACATTTCCTACAGTTTACAATAATACATAAACTTTGTAGTCAATACAGAGGATTCCAAAGATACTTAAACTTAATTCAATAAAGTTTGTAAAGATATTGGCAGAAAATTGTCATATCTGTCACAATTCAGATCCCCTCTTTGTAGCACACACAGTGTGAAAACCCCTAGTTGTGATCTTCCACTTCTTTACAAGACCTTGTTAGGGATCTTAAATAGCACAAAGAACCTTGATAGGGCATTCTCCATAGGTGGACTTCACTCTTCCTGTAGACAGAAAGCAACATTACTCTCTCCTTGTATCCGATGAAGCGGGCTGTAGCCCGCAAAAGCTTATGCTCAAATAAATTTGTTAGTCTGTAAGGTGCTACAAGTACTCCTGTTCTCTCTCCTTTCTGGGGTTTAAAAAATAAAAATCTGATCATTTGTCCAGGCCTCATGCATAGAAAAGTTTACTGATCCTGCAAGCGTTTGTATTGTTCTTTCCCAAGAATTTTTTTGTCCAGGCACCTCAATATCTGTGCTACTGTTAACTACGTAAAAACTCCTTAATTTCACAAATGTAATGTTCATATTTGAGCCTGTCATAAATATAAAAGGAAGGGTAACCACCTTTCTGATTACCATGCTATAAAATCCCTCCTGGCCAGAGGCAAAGTCCTTTTACCTGTAAAGGGTTAAGAAGCTCAGGTAACCTGGCACCTGACCCAAAATGACCAATGAGGGGACAAGATACTTTCAAATCTGGAGGGGGGGAAAAGGCTTTTGTCTGTCTGTGCGATACCTTTGCAGGGAACAGATCAAGGATGCAAGCCCTCCAACTCCTGTAAAGTTAGTAAGTAATCTAGCTAGAAAATGCATTAGGTTTTCTTTGTTTTGGCTTGTAAAATTTGCTGTGCTGGAGGAAATGTTTATTTGTTTTTGTCCTGTTTTTGTGTCTTTTTGTACCTTAAGGTTTTGCCTAGAGGGATTCTCTATGTTTTGAATCCGACTGTCTGTAAGATTAACTTCCATTCTGATCTTACAGAGTTGTTCTCTTATCTTTTTTTTGTTCTTCTAATAAAGTTCTGTTTTTTAAGAATCTGATTGGGTTTTTTTGGGTCTTAAAAATCCAAGGCTGGTCTGTGCTCATCTTGTTTATTCTCAAGCCTCCCCAGGAAAGGGAGTGTAAGGGCTTGGGGGGATATTTTGGGGAAATAGGAACTCCAAGTGGTCCTTTCCCTGATTGTTTGTTAAATCACTTGGTGGTGGCAACATTTACCTAATCCAAGGGCAAAGACTTTGTGCCTTGGGGAATTTTTAATCTAAGCTGGTAGAAATAAGTTTAGGGGGTCTTTCATGCGGGTCCCCACATCTGTACCCTAGAGTTCAGAGTGGGGAAGGAACCCTGACATAGCCTAATCTGTAATTCCTTCTCCCAACATCTGAAAGACTGTTAGAGGTCCAGGCTGCCAGCACAAGCCTTTTCTGATTTCACATTCAAGAGAAGCGCCTACGACCTAATGAAGTTAAGTGGAGAAGCTCTTAGACTTCATTATTTTTAAATATGATATTCTTCCTTCCCTAACTCCAGAGGGCTGATGTAGTTCTTCCTGAATGTGGAAAAAGGAAATGATTGTGTTTTTTGGTGGAATGAGTTTTGTATGGCTAACTTTTAATAACATTTTAACTAAAAAGTTAGATGACACCCATATTTTAAAATAATTTTTTTCTGATTATTGTTCTGTTTCCCTCCACCCACACTTCCATTACTGCATTATTTGCTAGCCATCCTACTGTACACATGAAATCCTAGAGCTATAGATTAATGTTTTATACTTCTTAAAAACTGGGAGTTACACACATTCAAGTGTTATGCAATATTGGTTCTACCTGTAATGTTTCTCAACATAGTGGCCACTCCAGTCAAGTCAGAATTGAAATTGGGAAATGATTATTTTATCCTCAGGTATATGTCTTTATTCTTGTTATATTCTTCCCATTAATTTCCATTTAAGAATTAATGTAGTCAGTTACTGCTGCAGAACCTTTTTCTCATGTTTCCTGTTTCAGTCTAAGGAAATGACTAATTAAAAACACAGTTATAACTTGATGTGTGCATAACTTGTCTTGATGAGAGCACAGTCTCTGGTACTATGACATTAGAACTGATGCAGAAATTATATTCAGGAGAACAGTGTAATAGTAGTGGCATAAAGACAGCTATAATATTTTTGAGGAACTATAAACTGGGTAATATGTAACCCTATCTTTAAGTCCATAAGAAATAGGGGTGGAAATTCTCTGCTGCAGTGTAGAGCTTACAGCACAAGAGTGGGAGTTGTATGATATACGTTAAATTGGAGGTTCTGCCACTGACTTTCTGGGGGACTTGGCAAGTCACTCCTTGCAGTGTTTCAGTTTCCCTGTAATGTAAAACTTCACATAGATGTTGTAATAGCTTAAGTAATATGCATATCGAAATTTGATATGTTCAGATGGAAGGCAGTATAAAAATGTGAACTATTACTCTATTTGGGTCATTGTAATGTAATACAATACATATTCAGGTACGGATTTTTAACACAAATCTGGACACTGTACGAACTTCCACAAAATTAATCCAGAATGGCCAAGAAATTATTACTACAAACCAACAAACAAAATAAGTAAAAGATAAACCAAAACATGAGAGATGTTAGGGGAGAGGGAGAGAAAAGAAGGAAAATTTGTCAAAAATTATCTGACTCAAATGGAAAGAACCTGTGTCTAGTCTTGCAGCCAATCATCAGGAGTCTACCAGACATATCTAAGGAGAGATTTCCACAAATGAGATTCCCAGATGAAAAAAGGCACTACCCCTGCTCTGATCCAGTTGAATGTGGGGATAAAGAGCATGAACAACTGTACAAATTGCTACTATCTTGGAACTACATAGGGGAAAAGATGATCACTGAAGTATGGTCATAGAGCATTGTTTGCAAGTACAAAAATTAGAAAACATATCGCCAAATGTTTTCCTAGTCCAAGACGTTTGGTCTGCTCCTCTTTTCCTACGAATATCAAAAGCAGCTCAGATTGTCCTTGGCGTTCAGCCATGCACCTTTCATCCTCACTCCAGAGGAGCTGCTTTCAAAGTTGCATTGAAGCACTAAATTATTAATAGTTTAAACATAAATGTAAAAATAATTCATTATTCAATCATAGTGACAGGGACCCTGGACCCTGAAGAGACCCTAAAAGGCATCTCAGGTGGAGCAAACTGCATGGGAGGCCATTCATAAAGCTTTAACACATTTTCCATTTTGTTTTCTGACTTCTCCTCCAGTCTGAGACTGTTGGAACATAATGAACAATAAGGAGAAAGATATAGGGAAGAAGAGATAAATAGGCTAGAAGGACACGATTTCCCCAAATAACATAGCTAAACTATTTAGGAATCACCACTTGGGACATTTTCCTGCCAAAAGGTGGCTTCTGCAGAAGAATGAAAACCAGCCTATAGTGTTTTTCATAATGGGATAGATGGATGATCTTGGTGGCAGCTTTATTATTTAAATAAATTAATCTGTAAAATTATTTACAGATTTTCTGTGGTGGTTTGCTGCATTGTTGTCTCACGATATCATTGTGGAGAGTGTTGAATAGATTCTGATCCCTTCTGGGACCAGCTTATCCTCAGCTGTGTACTTTTCAGTAATGCTGAGCCTAAGCCACCTGCCACTTGTAGAAGATTTAGAAGTTTTCAGGCTCAGACTTTTTGTTTTAATTTAGCACAGTAATCAGCTGAGAATTGGGCCCCATCGTGCTAGGACTGTCCAAATATAGAATAAGAGACAGATCCTGCCCCAAAGTATCAGAGGGGAAGTGGGGTTTTTTTTACCCATGAAAGCTTATGCCTAAATAAATCTGTTAGTCTTTAAGGTGCCACTGGACTCCTCGATGTTCCTGCCCCAAAGACAAAAAGCAGAAAAAAAGATATATAACACACAAGCAGTGAACAATATAGTGACTATAAATGTCATGGTAGTTCCACATTTATTTTCTTTTGTTATTTAAATCCTTTCTATGGGATTATATTAGCAGGGGCTTAGTTAGCAGAAAAGATGAAGGAAGAGAGTGGGCAGGAGAGGTTGACAAAATCAGCCAGTAAGCACAGGTGATGCAATGTTCAGAGTTAAAACTGGAGAAAACAGGCCAATGACATGATCAGTGGTCATCAGTCCTGTCTGAATGGGTTTTATGTACAGTAACTCCTCACTTAACGTTGTCCCGGTTAACGATGTTTGGTCCCTGACATATTAGAGAATATACTCCTTTAGAGTCCTGCAATGTTCCCTTATAATGTTGTTTGGCTCCCCCCGTTCTGCCTGCCCAGCACTCCTGCCAGGGAGTGGGGTGGGGGAGCGGGGGCTTGCCCTGTTCCACCTGCCTGGCATTCCATCTGGGGAGCAGGCAAGCCCCCGCTTCCCCATCCCACTCCCTGGCTGGAACGCACAGTGGGCAGAGCAGGGGCAAGCCCCTGCACCCCAACCCTGCTCAACCAACCCTGTCTCAACCAACCTTCACAATCATCATTGGTGAGTACAGTATTAAATTGTTTAAAATTATTTAAAACTTGTACTGTATATGTATACAATGTCTTTTGTCTGGCAAATAGCATTTCCCTGGAACCTAACCCCGGCCCATTTACATTAATTCTTATGGTGAAATTGGATTTGCTTAACATCATTTTTCTTAAAGTTGCATTTTTCAAGAACATAACTAGGATGTTAAGTGAGGAGTTACTGTAGTTGTTTTCCTGGGTTCAGTCTGTGGCTGGTTCTTCCCTGTAGTTTCTTTCCCAAAAGTCATATGGCTGGAGAAAAAGAGGACACCATATGGGTCCTAGTGCCCTGGGAAGGGCTGGTGTCCCCTGAACAGTGCTGAGTTTAGGGAGTGCTAGGGTGCAGGGTGAAATTGAACTGAAAGAAGATGTTTTTCTGAGCTGGCTAATATATTTTAATTGCAGGTCTCACACGGTAAACCCTGTTATGAACAGAAGCCTTAGAGAGGAAAGAGCACTCACCTCCCTTGATTGGTGAAAAGGGAAAAGCGCTGTCATAGAGATCTTCATTTGCATAAGATAGCTACCCACAACTCCTTTCGTGACACTTGGGGAGTCACCATAACTATATACAAACTTGGATTTTGGGGAACAGGGGTAGTGGTCTCCCAGACTGAAGAGGTCCTTTACAAGTACTTAAGGTTTTGTTCATAAATCTGGAGTATTTTGACTTCCTTTCTATGGGAAGAGATGGTGGTGATTGGGGATTTAGTAGTGAGAGAAGACAGCAATAGAGCTGAGTAGTTTTCAGTGAAGTTCTATCTGCCCAGCCCCCTAAAGATGAACCACTCAACTAAGTTAGGTGATGGTTCCTCCATGCAAGCATCTCTCTTGGGGCTAGAGACAGATCTGCATAAAGACACTTGGACTGGTGCTGCTCACTGATCCAAAGTATGAGTGGGGTTTTATGGGTGGGTGAGGTGGTGCATTCTTAGCACTATTACCTGTGGGATGTTTTCATCAATGGGGGGGAAGGGAGGGCTATTTTATTTTTTATTTGCATATATATTTTGCTGCTGTGTTTTTCCCAAATGTGATTGTGTACCCTTTCTCCAGTGGTTTTCAAACTATTTAGGCTACATAACCCTTTCCAAATTATGTAGTCTACTGTATACTCCTGTTGTCAAAAGTTTGAAGGCTTTATAGTTTTGAAAATGCAGTAAAACTTTCTAGTTACAAGACATGGTATCAAAGAGCTCATATCTATCATTTAGCTTATAATTAGATTTTACAAATCCTAATAGTAGAAACATTTTCCTGACATTAAATTTTAAAAACTATTTTTTAAAATATTCCTATGTAGTGTTGATTGTGAACCCAAATACAAACATTCTTTGTCTCTTTGCAAACTGAAGGTATGTTCCTTATCCTGGGGCTTTATCTGAGAGGCAGTTTGGAAAATACTATTTCCCAAGGTATTGTATTCATGATTAACACAATCAGATAGCTTGAGCATAGAAGATATTTGCATCCCTTGATCCCTGATGCACATAGTGCTATTAAACATTTCAATGTTGTAGTAAAAAGAAAAGGAGTACTTGTGGCACCTTAGAGACTAACCAATGTATTAATTTATAAGGTGCCACAAGTACTCCTTTTCTTTTTTTAAATACAGACTAACACGGCTGTTACTCTGAATGTTGTAGTAGTCACGTTGGTCCCAGGATGCGAGAGAGGTGAGGTAATATCTTGTATTGGACCAGCTTCCCTTGGTGGAAGGGACAAGCTTTTGAGCACCTCAGAGGTCTTCCTCAGCTCTAGAGAAGGTAATCATCTGTAGCTCGAAAGCTTGTCAATATTATCTCCCCTACCTTCTCTCTCTCTCGTATCCTGGGACCAACATGGCTATAAAAACATTGTTATTAAAAGCTTTCATGTTTCAAGGTCACAAGGCAAATAAATGGAAAAACAGTCAGTATCATCTTTATAAAGCAAGCACTAAGGCAGAGTTGCTTGAAAAATTCTAGCAGCCCCACTGACTTATGTGTATGAATCAGCAAAGGTAGTGTGGCTGTTGTCCTAGCTGACTTTCTTCTTCTGAGTAAATTCTTTATTAGCTGAAGTTGTTACATTCTCCCCTCTCCAAAGGATCATTTTCCAGCATAGACACTTAATCCCAGTATGCTTCCTAGAGCAAATCTACTTTCACTATACGCTTTACAAAAGTGATTCTTTAGAGGTCTTCAAATGCAAATGAAGCTCTGAAGCAATGAACACAAAAGCCTGGTAAGGGCTTATTTAAAACCACGACTGCATATTATCAGTAAGGTAAAATGGTGGTTCCCTTCTCACTTGAAAATTTATCCTATCAACTTTGGCATCCCAGCTCAAATGTTGATTTTGGAAAAAGCTGGTGAGCCTATTTCAGCAGAAAGAGGAGAAATTTGCCTCTCAATAGTTATTGGAGAGGTGATGAGTTCTCTCTGCTTTAAGTCAGAATGTCACCTATTTCAGAATTTTCCAGTCAATCCTCTCATAGTGGTAGAGAATATTGTCTTCAGAATTTATATATTAAGAACCACAATTTCTCCAAACTGGAAGTGCCAGATGGATGTATTTTAAGGTCAGGCTTATTAACAAGTCCAGTCTAGTGAAGAAATACACATCACAAAATGAAAAGGAGTACTTGTGGCACCTTAGAGACTAACCAATTTATTTGAGCATGAGCTTTCGTGAGCTACAGCTCACTTCATCGGATGCATACTATGGAAAGTATAGAAGATCTTTTTATACACACAAAGCATGAAAAAATGGGTGTTTACCACTACAAAAGGTTTTCTCTCTGCCCCCCCCCCTCCTGCTGGTAATAGCTTATCTAATGTGATCACTCTCCTTAAAATGTGTATGATAATCAAGGTAGGCCATTTCCAGCACAAATCCAGGGTTTAACAAGAACATCTTGGGGGTGCGGGTAAGGAAAAAACAAGGAGAAATAGGCTTGAATAGAGACTGGGAGTGGCTAAGTCATTATGCAAGGTAACCTAAGTTAATTGTATCCAATTTGCAAATGAATTCCAATTCAACAGTCTCTCGCTGGAGTCTGGTTTTGAAGTTTTTTTTGTTGTAATATCGCAACTTTCATGTCTGTAATCGTGTGACCAGAGACATTGAAGTGTTCTCCGACTGGTTTATGAATGTTATAATTCTTGACATCTGATTTGTGTCCATTTATTCTTTTACGTAGACTGTCCAGTTTGACCAATGTACATGGCAGAGGGGCATTGCTGGCACATGATGGCATATATCACATTGGTGGATGTGCAGGTGAATGAGCCTCTGATAGTGTGGCTGATGTTATTAGGCCCTGTGATGGTGTCCCCTGAATAGATATGTGGGCACAGTTGGCAACGGGCTTTGTTGCAAGGATAGGTTCCTGGGTTAGTGGTTCTGTTGTGTGGTATGTGGTTGCTGGTGAGTATTTGCTTCAGGTTGGGGGGCTGTCTGTAGGCAAGGACTGGCCTGTCTCCCAAGATTTGTGAGAGTGTTGGGTCATCCTTCAGGATAGGTTGTAGATCCTTAATAATGCGTTGGAGGGGTTTTAGTTGGGGGCTGAAGTTGATCGCTAGTGGCGTTCTGTTATTTTCTTTGTTAGGCCTGTCCTGTAGTAGGTGACTTCTGGGAACTCTTCTGGCTCTATCAATCTGTTTCTTTACTTCCGCAGGTGGGTATTGTAGTTGTAAGAATGCTTGATAGAGATCTTGTAGGTGTTTGTCTCTGTCTGATGGGTTGGAGCAAATGCAGTTGTATCGCAGAGCTTGGCTGTAGACAATGGATCGTGTGGTGTGGTCAGGGTGAAAGCTGGAGGCATGTAGGTAGGAATAGCAGTCAGTAGGTTTCCGGTATAGGGTGGTGTTTATGTGAGCATCGCAAATGGAATTCATTTGCAAATTGGATACAGTTAACTTAGGCTTGAATAGAGACTGGGAGTGGCTAAGTCATTATGCAAGGTAACCTATTTCCCCTTGTTTTTTCCTACCTCCCCCCCCCCCCCAGCTGTTCTTGTTAAACGCTGGATTTGTGCTGGAAATAGCCCACCTTGATTATCATTGTAAGGAGAGTGATCACTTTAGATAAGCTATTACCAACAGGAGAGTGGGTTTGTGGGGGGGGGACGGGCGAGGGGAGAAAACCTGGATTTGTGCCAGAATTGGCCCAACTTGATTATCATACACATTGTAAGGAGAGTGATCACTTTAGATAAGCTATTACCAGCAGGAGAGTGGGGTGGGGGGAGAGAAAATCTTTTGTAGTGGTAAACACCCATTTTTTCATGCTTTGTGTGTATAAAAAGATCTTCTATACTTTCCACAGTATGCATCCGATGAAGTGAGCTGTAGCTCACGAAAGCTTATGCTCAAATAAATTGGTTTGTCTCTAAGGTGCCACAACTACTCCTTTTGTTTTTGCGAATACAGACTAAGATGGCTGTTACTCTGAAACACATCACAAAATGTATACCTTATTAGTATGAGACGCAAGGGAATATTGGTATATAGAGAGATCTCATAAAGAGATTGTACTAGTTTAACTAGGAATAAAACCAGTCAGCACCAAATTAAGCCACATTGACATTAGTTGTAAATACATTTAAGTGTCCACACAGGCATTTGCACCAGTTTAAATTATTTTAACTGATTTTTTACTTAAATCAGTCCAAATTATATGTGTGTGTGTAGAGACCAGCCCATATTGACTCATGCTGAAGAGACATTCCTTTGAATTAAATAATACTTATCTATTCAATGTGTGTGCTTATCCAGATGGTTAAGATTGCTGTTTTATCAGAGCAAACTCCACTGCACTGATACTTTAGTCCTGGTGACAACATTCCTTTCATTTGAACCTACCTATCTACCCAACTACAAGTGTGTTCAGTTGATCCCGTACTTATCCAAATATATTGTTGCTCAAGCACTATGGATAATTAGGATTCTGCAGCAGCTAGATAATGCAAAAGTTTGAAAAGATGGTGTTAATGTCTTTAAATTTATTTTACATGGTATCTAACGTGATGATTTGTTTGAGAATTACATGTAAATTTAAGACTAATGTTTCAGTGGAGTACAACCATCACTCAAACAACATTGATGTTTTACAGTATTTTTATATCTTTAAAAATACGAATCTTACAGAATCTGGATATGAACTGCTAAGGAATGCAGCTTGTTCCTCACTGCTATTTAATCCTTCGCCACTCGTCCACATTTAACTTTGATACCTAAAACTTGCAGAATTGAAAAAATGAAGAAATTACATTTAAAATAAAAAGTTAAAGTGAAGGAATGAACAGGGCTATTCTAGTGTTAGGTGATAAAGAAGAATTCCAGATAGATTAAGAAATAATATCCATAAAAAGGTCAAAACATTACTAGAGATTATAAAATGTCATTTCTTATTCAAGGAATTCATGTGTAACAACCTAGTAATATTTTGACCTTTGCGTATGCTTTTGCAAAGTTAAATTTGGGTATGCTGTATGAGGCTAGGTCTACACTTGGAGCAGTTTGCTAGTGACAGCTGTACCAGTCTACTAAAGCAATACAAGAGTGAATAGATCTTATACCAGCAAAATCGTGCTTTTGCTAGTATAGCTTACTCCAGTTCCGCCTGAGCGGAATAAGCAATACAGGTAAAAGTGTAGTAGTTGGTATAAATTGCATCTACACTAGGAGCTTTTGCCACCACAACTATGTCAGTCAGTGATCATACCTAATCAGGCCCCTGATCTACATACCTATTGCAACAAAACTTTTAATATATACCTAGCATGGGTTAGGTGTGGTGATGTTAGCCGACGGCCAAGGATGTTTGGTGAGGTGCCAGCTATGCCCGTTTATACCATCCGTGACTTTAACCGCTAGGACGCACGGTCCCTTCGCGGCGGGCAGCCCGGGGTAGGCTGACGGATGCCCCCAAGGTCCTAACCACCCGTGACTTTAACTGCTAGAGCTCAGAGCTCCTTCGCAGCGGGCAGTCAATACTGACTGACAGGTGCCCCAATGGCAGCACTAAGAGCCTCTCCACACCCGTGACTTTAACTGCTAGAGCTCAGAGCTCCTTCGCAGCGGGCAGCCAGGATTGACTGACAGGTGCCCCAAGAGTTTGCCCCGTGGAGGCGGCACAACTCAACGCTAGGCTCTTAGTACTCTCACCTAATGGCCAGGCTTTAGAGCCAAAACGGCTGAGGTTCTTTAATTGTGTTGGCTGCTTTACAGTAAACCAGAGAAAACAAGTCAGGCTTATGCACAAATGGTTACCAAAATTTATTAAGCTAGATTCTAATCACGTGGTTACAAAATTGCTAGTGCCTACTTATTTAAATGTAGAGATGTTACACACACAAACAAGTTGCAAAACTGAAGCCACAATCCCAAAGAAAGAAAACAAAGTATAGAGCTCTATTTCAAAATATGTGTACACTAAAGATAGGAGATCAGGTGTGGGTGCTTCTTACCCTCCTTGCATCTCTCGATTCCAGCGGTGCCAAGCCAGGATCGGTCACTCAATTCCGCGGAAAGACGAATAAGGGACAAGGCTTAGGGACCCTCTTAGCTGCAGAAGCCTTGGGAGGCTGTCACTTATCTGACCAGCAGATAGATAGTGAAAAGCACTCAAAAATCATGGTGCTGTAGGTCCCCTACTTATACCTCTGTACTCCTTTATTCTCTTTCTCCTTTCTTATGCCAAATTGAGGCTGGTCTGTCTGGGTGACGCCAGCTTTCGCAAGAGTAGTTTACACTTGCAAGGGAGAGAAACAATAAGTGTCGACTACTGGACATTTCTTTTATCAGGGTAAATATTTTCCCACCTAGGATGTTGGTGTGTGTGCATCACGCTATTTAGTAGGGGCTAAGAGCCATGTCTGTCACAGGGCCTCTGCCTGCTGTGAGCTTAATCGTTGTATCTGTTCCCAGAGGCACATTGTAGCAGCACACCTGTGCTTTTCACAGCTTCAAAGGCTGTGCTGGAATATATGTTAAGTGCCCTGTTCCGGCTTCCTCCTGTGTTTCCAGCAATGCTGGTCTGGGGGCGGGCTGGCTGTCTGGCTACAGGTGAACTAGTGGTTCGGTATTAGGTGGCAGTGGAGAATAGGCTGCATCCTTTAGTGGTTATTTCATGTCAGTTTAACTTTTCTTTTTAAAAAAAAAAAAAGGTGTAAGATTTGTATATAAAAAAACCCCCCAACAACAGCTGTTTCATGGCATCAGCTAGACTCCATTAAAACATTAGCTCTTGAGTTTGAAAATTTTATTTTTTTTAAAATGCATATCAGATTAAATGAGGTTGGTAGATCAGGTTTGTAGGACAGGAACTTCATTATCAGGTCTTTTATGATGTATCTTAATAGCAAGGCTTCCCACCTGAAGACTTGAGCAAGTCCGTAGATGTTGGGTGGCAGCTTTTACCCACATTGAAACAGAGTGCTTGATTTCATAGATAGAAAATTGTATGGGTGTAAAATTTTAATATTGATCAGGCTCTCTACATTTCCTTGTCTTTCTCCCAGTTTTCTAGTCCACTCTTCCATGCCCCCTGCACCACTCATCTCTTCACGCAACATGCCCTGCTGTTACCTGTTCCTCCATCTTTCCTCCCTCCCTCAGGAAACACAAGTGAGTCAGTAACAGATCAATTTATATTTATAACCTTGTTCTGTTTATGCACTCTGCATGAATTTCTGGCTCCAGTTCTAGCCATAACTAACAGGGAAAAAAAACCCAATATGATCCATCTTTTCCCTTTAAAGTTCATTCTGCTGTGCACTGCCATTCTTCACCTCGGCTGACAAACAGGGACTCTCTTCATGACGGCCCTGAAAACCCAGTAAGAAATGAAGGTTAAATTTCCATCAGGAGGAAAATACAAATAGCTCATCACTTTTGTCTTTTTTTGTTTTTAAACAGTAACGTTTGTTTCCTGGCTCCTACTAGCTTCCAGAAGGCCAGGCAAGTGTTTGCTAGGTCTTTGCTCTTCAGGGCTTCCTTGATCAGCGTGCCACTGCTCATTACAACTCTGCTTTAGTTAACCACTTTCTCAGTACATGGAGTTCCAACGTGTTTGGTTGTATCTCTTTGGAAAACTACGATGAACTCTTTCCCCACCTCCCTATAAAAAGTAATAAAAGGCACTATTCCACAGACCTAATCATAACAAATATGGAGTGTGTACACCATACCATTTTGAAGAGACAAGCCAAAACAAACTACTTTCAAAAGTGAATTTTAGGCACATTTGACACAATGTAACTTTAGAATTCCTCTGATTTTTATGAAACTTCCCCAGACACACACTAGTCTGCAATAAGGTGCATCATGCAGTTTCTGGAAGAGTGGTGTCTTTTGGGGAAAGTTATGGTGTGTGTTAAACTGAGTAATTACAGAATTTGTAATTTTTGAATAGGAAACTTGCTTCAACTTTAAAAAGCACCTTTCATAAAGTCACTATATCTATAGTTCTAAAAAAGCTACTCCATGAAAATCTGAGGACTACACTGCCTTCAGTTTCCTTCTACTCTGAACAGGTGATTGTAACCCTATTAGAATTCTTTGAGAGTGTCAACAAGCATGTGGCGGAGAAGGGTGATCCACTTGATATAGTGTACTTGGATTTTCCAGAAAGCATTTGACAAGGTCTCTCACCAAAGGCTCTTAAGGAAACAGTCATAGGATCAGAGGGAAGGTGCTTTCATGGATCAGTAACTGGTTTAAAGATAGGAAACAAAGGGTAGGAATAAATGGTCCGTTTTCACAATGGAGTGAGGTGAACAGCAGGGTCCCTCAAGCATCCCTACTGGGACATGTGCTGGTCACTCTTTTTCCAGTTATTATTGAATATGTTGAAAAGTGAAGTGGCAAACTTTACAGATAACTACCCTGAATAATTTTGTTAAGTCCAAAGCTGACTGCAAAGAGATCCAGGGGATGTCACAAAATTGGTGACTGGGCAACAAAATAAAGTTTGGCATTGACAAGTGATTAGTAATTCACACTGGAAAAAATGATCTCAACTACACGTATATAATGATGGGTTTTAAATTAGCTATTACCATTCAAAAAGGCTCTTGAAGTCACCATGAATAGTTCTCTGAAAACTTCAGTTCAATATGCAGCAGCAGTTAAAGATGCTAACAGAATGGTATAAACTATTAAGAAAGGGATAGAAAATGAGAGAAAATATCATAATGCCACTATATAAATCCTGGTATGTCCCCCACCTTGAATACTGTGTCTAGTTCTAGTCACCCCATCTCAAAAAGGATATAGAGGAACCCAAAAAGGTTCAGAACACGGCAACAAAGATGATCAAGGGTATGGAACAGCTTGGATACAAAGAGAGACTACAAAAATGCAGCTGGTTAGCTTAGAAAAGAGGTGAGGAAGGGGGAATATGACAGAGGTCTAATGAATCGTGAATGATGTGGAAAAAGTGAATAGAGAAGTAGTATTTACCCTTTCCCACAATACCAAAACCAGGGGTTACCTGATGAAATTAATAGGCAGCAGGCTTCATACAAACAAGAGGAATACTTTTTCACACAACCACAGTTAACCTGAGGAACTCATTGCCCTGGGATGTTGTGATAGCCAAAAGTATAACTCTATTAAAAATAGAACAAGATAAATTCATGGAGGATAGGTCCATCAAAGGCTATTCGCCAGGATGGTCAAGGATGCAACCCCATGCTCAGAGCTACCCTAAACCTCTGCCTACCAGAAACCAGGAGGGGAAGAAAGAGGTGAATCACACTATCTGCTCTATTCTTTGCATTCCTCCTAAAGTTCTGGTTGTGGCCACTGTCAGAGACAGAATAATGGACTAGATGGACAGGTCTGACCCACTATGGCTGTTCTTATGTTCTTAGATACCTAATGACTAAGAAACCTGAAAGAAATTGAGAATTAGAGTAATATATACAAATATTTAGCTATTGTATAACACTCACCTCATGAGAGTCTGTATTAACCTGGCCACTGCTCACCTGTGTTGCAGGTTCCTCCTTAAGCAGTGCTGAGTTAAATAAGTTGGAATGAAGCTAAGAAGCTTGATAATATCTGAGAATTACACAATTCTTGTTTTCAGGATAAGTCTTTCAGGGGAATATTTCATAGCATGATTTGACTTGGGAGAGGAAGTACATTAGCTTGCTGGTATTGTTTTTACCTGAAGAGAAAATTTGCTAAAGAGAACTATTATGCAATATATTTGGTTTTCAGTAATATCCAAATGCATGCTACTGCAGACTTGAATAGCAGAAAAATATAACTGCACTTCATAAAAATGCAATTTTTAGTTACAAAGCTTTTGGCCTTTTCTAGACTTGAGAAGAATGATGCAAAACTAATGCCAGTTCCACCTTTAAAAGTTTTGGTGGCATAGTTATGTTGGTTAAGGGTGGGATTTTTTGTGCTTTGTTTTAATAATTTATCTATGCTGGCAAAAGCCCCCCTGTAGATGTAGTCATACTGGCAAGAGTGCTTCTGCTGGTATGACTGCATCTATACCAGGAGGGTTTTGTCAGTAATAGCTATACTGGGAAAACTCATATAAACTTGTTTACACTAAGAATACCTCCTCTATACTTCGTTTAATTCAGCATCAGCAACAAGGTATTAGTGAAAGCAGTTATTTTACAAGAACAATTATTTACCGTTTATACCAAGTGATTAAATGTTTATAGTAAGCTTCCTGATCAGGTAAGACTTAAATTTATTCCATCTACACAAAATTTACCTCAACATTATTTTCCTTCATTATTATTCATTAATGTACATAAACGTGATGCAAAACTATCTGTTAAACAGGGATCCATGGGTAACAACGACCTACTGCATAGGCATATCGTCAATGGATTCAACTCGGCACTGCTCCTGATTTTAGTTAGCATAATGTTAATAGCTAATCAGCTTGAAACTCCTATTAGTTTCAGAAAAAGCTGTGCAATTTATGACAGGAAAGGGCAGAAGAAACTAAAACTAGTGAAACCCTAAACTAATGCATATGAACAAGCCTATTCAAGGAATGCAATTACTGTATAGGCTCTTTATTTGTGGTTAAATCTTTCTAAACAAGAACCTGTTAAAGGAATAAGCCCATTAAACAAATTAAAGCATGTGTACCAAGTCATAATGCATAGAGTAATTAAACCTGTTAAATGATGATCATGCTAATTTTTGTTATAACAAAAAACATTTTAGAAATGAAAGAACATTCAAGTGTTTTGCCGACAACTGTTTCTCCAACAGGCCTTTCTCCTATAACAGCGTTATAGTTCAAAAACCAAGTTCTACAGACTAAGAACAGCTAAAAGAAAGGCATCTGCTATTAAAATTTGTTCCAGATTGATATGTGAATGTTTACCCATTGCTAATACGTTTTATTTATGGAAACAACCCACTGTAAAATCTCTTTGAACTAGCAAAAGAAGTTTATTTAAAAATTAAACACTCTGCCAAAAACTAGACATTAAGTTGTAACGGTATGTTTCACGGGAAGCACTTGATATGAGCTAAATGTGTTTAAGAAGTAAAACCTAGGATTAATAAAATTTAAAGAAAAAGTGAACTATCACAAAAGAGTTGACAGATCAAAATCTGATTTCTGTTTGGTTAATTTGAATACAAGAACCACATTGTGTGGACAGGCATAGAAGATATAATAGTGTTGAACTTGCACTTTAACCCATGGTACTTCCCAAAACCTTAAACTACCACCAGTAAGTGGCATTTTTCAGTGCGATGCCCAAATTTAATTCCACCTAAACCGAAGGCAACAGTTGATTAAAAGAAAACATAAGTCGAATGATAAAGCTACATAGTTTAGTACATTAAAATAAAACAAGGACAGTGATATTTGTATAAGGTTCCAAAAATATACAACTGGAAAAAAATAATCACTGTACACAACAACTCTGAGGTTGTTAAAGTGACCAATCAAAAGACTGAACAGTGCAAGACATGCTTTTCCAGTTACAAGCTCAAAACAGAAGTGCAAAAGAAATTAAAGCTTTTTTGTCTGAAGTGATTTACCTTTTAGGATAAGGAAAGCTAGAATATAGTTAAGTATTACAGAGCGCTCTTTTCCACAACATGAAATAGTTTAATTTTTTTTCATAATACAATGTTTCACTCAAACTGTGTCCCACTAGCCTGTTTTGTTAAAGGAACAGATAACTTTTGTCCAATAGTTGTTTAATTTTGGCCTATGAACCAGAGGACCCATAGTCAAAAACAGCTGAATTCTCAAGCTTTGGCTTCGCTAGAGTACCTGCAATCTACAGGTAGTGGAAGCAGCAAGTAGGCTTGCTTAAATACACTTTCCTTTCCTGCAACTGGTTGACAAGTGGTCTCAAGACCTCCTCACTGTCAGAAAGCAGCTGTGCTGAAAGCAGATGCTAAGTTATGGCTGAGGACTAAGAAATTGCTCTACAACTCTGGGAAAGTAGAGGTTTAAGAGCAACTTCAGGCAAGTGCTTTTAGCGAGCTGACTAAGCAATGCATGCAGCTATTCATGCAACTGTAGAATATGGCTCCAGAGACTTAGAACTAGGGTGTGTGTATGTGGAAACTGGATAGAAGTCCCTTGCTCATAAGTTTACAAAAATATATAGCCAATACTGTAGCATAAGAAGTCACTTTTACTCATTACATAGATTCCAAAAAGTATTAACTACTTTTCAGACATTCCAGACAAGGTCACTTGTAACAAAAAAGTCAACTTTTTTAAACAAGATTTAAAAAGTAGGTCTTTTCTTCAAGTGAACAGGACATCTGTTTGTACGCTTAACTTTCTAATCAGTCAAGACTGGATTTATTTAAGATCTCTTATGTGAATATATGCATAACACAAATAAGTTTACTTTAACACGTATCATCTGCACAGAAAAAAGGTTAACTCTTCAAAACATGATAGAGCAGGTCTGGTTAGTACAAATCTATTGCAAATTATAAAGATCCTGTGCATTAGGCCCACCCAGACAGAAGCAGAGGGAAAAAAGTCTCAACAATGAGAGAAAGTTACTGTTCAAGTCTATGTGGTGTTTTGAAGAGCCAGCAGCCTAAATGACACCATGCTGCTAATCACAGTATCCAGACAAGCAAATCTGCTTGGGCTACTAAAGCAGTGTAATCTTCTGGAGGTGTCATTTACTCCAAAGTTATTTTCTGTTTCGAAGGCGTTTGGATTTCCTAGGAGAGTCTATGGATTCAACTGCCTTTCTCCGTTTCCTAAGGGACTCCTCATTTGAACCAGAACCTGAAGAACTTCCTACTGCACTTTCCATTACTTCTCTCAGTTTGCGTTCAAGCTCAGCCAATCGGGCATTCTGTTCACCTATGATTTGGGTTTGCTCTAGCAGTTTCTGGTCTTGGTCTTGGAGCTGTTTCTGTTGTTCTTGCACTTTGGTGCGAAGCTCTGAAATTTCCCGCCTTAGAACAGTCACACCTGCACCATTCGTTTTGACTTGCTGCTGGAGTTTGGTGACTTCCTGCCTTGAAGGGTTTTGCTTGGAGAATAGTTGCATTGTTGTTAGGGCTGCAGAAGGACCTGGAACTTCAGAAAAAGTGATTTAAGATTATTTTTTCTGCATTGTGTTTAAACAAAATGTATCAAACTGTGCCCCAATTTACACCCTCTGTTCAATTCTGTTGACCAATCCAGAATCTGAGTAATTAGTGGTTTGTAAAATTGTGACCATATAAATAGTATTTACAGATACTCAATATATAGTAAATGAATAAGACTTTATAATGATTTTACAATGGCTTGCACATGATACGAGTCAGGGCACAATTAAGTCCAATGTTTCAGGTTTTAAGAGGTCAAAGCATAAGTGATTTTCAACTTCCTGAATAAGGAAAAACTATTTTTTGCCTAAAATACGAATATTAGATTATGTTCTAAACCATTACATTAAGATATCAAAGGTGTGACATGCACAAAGCCAAAAAACTAGACATCACTTTGACTAGACTTACTGCAGGACATGCAGTAGACCAGTGGTTCTCAAAGCCAGTCCGCCACTTCTTCAGGGAAAGCCCCCACAGGGCCGGGCCGGTTTGTTTACCTGCAGCGTCTGCAGGTTCGGCCGATCGCGGCTCCCACTGGCCAATGGGGGCTGCGGGAAGGGCGGCAGGTAAACAAACCGGTCCGGCCCGGCAGGGTCTTTCCCTGAACAAGTGGTGGACCGGCTTTGAGAACCACTGCAGTAGATCACTCATTGGATATCTGTGCAATACCAAGGAATTAATAGTATGATCCAAAGATAACTCAACTTAATTCTGAATTTTTTTCAGAGTAACAGCCGTGTTAGTCTGTATTCGCAAAAAGAAAAGGAGTACAGTGGGGTGGGAGGAGGTATTGTTTCATATTCTCTGTGTATATATAAAGTCTGCTGCAGTTTCCACGGTATGCATCTGATGAAGTGAGCTGTAGCTCACGAAAGCTCATGCTCAAATAAATTGGTTAGTCTCTAAGGTGCCACAAGTACTCCTGAATTTTTTTGTGTTTGTCAGCTTGATGCAATGTTTGAGTTTCTTTAAAAAAGTGACAGTTAAGAGGAAAATCATGAAAATTCAGTAGTCACCATTGAGTGTGCACAATCTATTCTTTCAAGTCCTCCAGGACTCAAGAAACTTGAACGGTTTCAGAGTAACAGCCGTGTTAGTCTGTATTCGCAAAAAGAAAAGGAGTACTTGTGGCACCTTAGAGACTAACCAATTTATTTGAGCATGAGCTTTCGTGAGCTACAGCTCACTTCATCGGATGCATACCGTGGAAACTGCAGAAGACATTATATACACACAGAGACCATGAAACAATACCTCCTCCCACCCCACTGTCCTGCTGGTAATAGCTTATCTAAAGTGATCATCAAGTTGGGCCATTTCCAGCACAAATCCAGGTTTTCTCACCCTCCGCCCGCCCTCCCCCTCCCCCCCAAACTCACTCTCCTGCTGGTAATAGCCCATCCAAAGTGACCACTCTCTTCACAATGTGTATGATAATCAAGGTGGGCCATTTCCTGCATAAATCCAGGTTCTCTCACTCCCTCACCCCCCTCCAAAAACCACACACACAAACACAAACTTGTGCTGGAAATGGCTCAACTTGATGATCACTTTAGATAAGCTATTACCAGCAGGACAGTGGG
Organism: Eretmochelys imbricata; assembly: GCF_965152235.1. Taxonomy (NCBI): domain Eukaryota; kingdom Metazoa; phylum Chordata; order Testudines; family Cheloniidae; genus Eretmochelys; species Eretmochelys imbricata. Next base: position 159,285,077 of record NC_135574.1, read on the forward strand.
GTGGGAGGAGGTATTGTTTCATGGTCTCTGTGTGTATATAATGTCTTCTGCGGTTTCCACGGTATGCATCCAATGAAGTGAGCTGTAGCTCACGAAAGCTCATGCTCAAATAAATTGGTTAGTCTCTAAGGTGCCACAAGTACTCCTTTTCTTTTTAAGAAACTTGAAGTAATTTTTTTCAAAAACAACTACTGTAAATTGACGTGATAGAGCTATTACAATCATGTAAGTTTTTTGTTTAAACATTTTAAAGCAGTATTTCACCCTTTTGGAAAGGATACGCAAGCCTAGAACAACTCAAATGCATCAATCTATATGAATGACTTTACCTATGTTACTATAGAGATAAGGCAAATCTTGAAAAAGGCAGCATAGCCTGAACAAAGGAGTTTCAATTTCATTGTGGGGAGAGAACTGAATCCTTAAGCACCAAGTGTTGTTACAAGATCACAGCATTGGGGAGGTATGGGGAGATAGTAGGCTACATCAATGTGTCCTATGTTTTTTGAGCCATGGGGACTTGTGCTATGTTCCAATCTGCTGCTCATGCCATTAGTGGGTGCTGTTCATTCCACTTCCCCCACACACTTGCTAGCAGAGACTCTCAGTTAAGTTAAGGCCAGAAGGGACCGTTGTAATCTGTTCTGACCTCCTGCACTACATGAACTATAGAATTTAAATTAGATTCCTCTGTCAACCAAAACCTTCTGTTTGAACTACAGCATAGATGTTAGAAGGACATCTAAACTTGATTTAAAAAACTCCAAGTAATGGATACTTTACTACATCTGTTAGTAACCTAAGGTGTTGGGACTGAGCCTGTACAGATATCCTACACAGGATAGTGGACATACATCTTTTCTGCTACTTTTGGCCATTATATGCTCAGATCAGCAGCCTGCCTCAACATTTGGCCCATACAAAGTAAGTTGTATGAAAAATGTAACTGGTCGTGCAAACAAAAAACAAAACCAGTTTGAGTGTTAACTTATCCAGTTTAATATTTTACAGGGCCAAGAGGCCTTTTCCATGTTACAGACTAAACTCCTATGAATATTTCATTTGAAAACAAAACATTTGGGTTCTTGTTACATAAAGAATCTAAGGGTGCCTTAGCTTTCTCTTTGTACTACAATAACTTAAGCTATCTCATTTGTTTATCCTATTAATAAAACTACAAACATCTTGAATTGTGGCTTTGTTTGCTAAATTTCAACCAAGTGTGATTATAAAGTCTCATTCATTAGTGGCACAAAAGTATTTGTTTAATGAATACACACTATGCATAATTATAAAATATATTCAAGTCTAGCAGAACAAAGCCTCCTTAAATTTTCAAACAATTACATTCCATACTCAGGTTTCAGAGTAGCAGCTGTGTTAGTCTGTATCTGCAAACAGAACAGGAGTACTTGTGGCACCTTAGAGATGAACAAATTTATTAGAGCATAAGTTTTCGTGGGCTACAGCCCACTTATTGGATGCACAGAATGGAACATATAGTAAGAAGATATACATCTATACATACACACACATACAGAGAAGGTGGAAGTTGCCATACAAACTGTGAGAGGCTAATTAGTTAAGATGAGCTATTATCAGCAGGAGAAAAAACCTTTTGTAGTGATAATCAAGATGGCCCATTTAGACAGTTGACAGGAGGTGTGAGGATACTTAACATAGGGAAATAGATTCAATATGTGGAATGACCCAGCCACTCCCAGTATTACACATATCAAATCTATCTCCCTATGTTAAGTATCCTCACACCTTCTTGTCAACTGTCTAAATGGGCCATCTTGATTATCACCACAAAAGGTTTTTTCTCCTGCTGATAATAGCTCATCTTAATTAATTAGCCTCTTAGTTTGTAATGGCAACTTCCACCTTCTCTGTATGTGTATATCTTCTTACTATATGTTCCATTCTATGCATCCGATGAAGTGGGCTGTAGCCCACGAAAGCTTATGCTCTAATAAATTTGTTAGTCTCTAAGGTGCCACAAGTACTCCTTTTTTTTATTCCATACTCAATGTCCTTAGGATGCAAAATTAATTTTCATCAGGAGACTGGATTATAATGGGGTATTCCACTGTTGAGGGAAACAAACAAGGGAGTGAATCCTTTCTAGAAAGTGGAATGTTGTGAATTCTCCGACAACATGATAGACAAAAACAGCTAGATAAAAAGTTAAAAATACTAGAGGTTGAAAGTAATACCTGGGGCAGCTCCTATGAGACGACCTGATACATCTGATCCAGGCAACTTTCTTTTTAGAATTGGAACAATCTTCTCATCAAAGTATTCCATAGCCATGGATGAGATGTCTCTTAATTCCTGAAGGACTTCATGGGCTCTCTGAGGGGCTCTTGTAGAGTTTACGTACCTTAGCACACGATAAATTTCATCAATCACCTAAAATATTTAAGAACCATTAGATGTTCTGTTAAGTTCAAGGGAAAAAATTAAAATAGTTATTGGTATAGTCTGAAATTATAGCACTGATCTATTGATGGGCAGGTATTTCATACCCATTACACTAGTCTGTTGCTGTGTTCTTCCTAATTTTAAACTAATCACCTGAAATGAAATGCTGTATTTTACAGTGGAGGTAGAGTCTGAGTTGTCATTGTATCTTTAGAAACTTTTACTCAGTAAATTTACTATAATAGTTATTTTTGAACTTATGAACTAATCTGCATAACCACTGCATGAAATGTAATGTAATGGAGCATCCCACAGTAACCTGGACAGCAATTAGCAACTTTTCTTTTCTTATTACATCTACTATTAGTACATGCCTTAAAATATCTCCCATAAAGTTTATACTCAGTACAGTATGCTTAGTTCTCCAAGGAGACTCATAAGCAAATTCTTAGCAAATACACTGAACACCTTAGCAAAGCAGTCAATTCTGGCAAAAGCACTCTGTTGGCATAGCTGCATTCAGTCCAGGAATTTTGCTGGCAAAAACTAAATTGGCTGAAGGGTATGATTTTTTTTCTACACTCCTAGCTGACAGTTTTTGCCAGCAAAATTTTCTAATGTAGACTAAGATATAGTGCTTTAATGCTTGCGAGGCACTCAGATACTATGGTGATGGGGAAATAGACACCTGAAGGCGTTTGCCAATGACAGATGTGATTATGAACACCATGCTAGTGACTGTATAACTAGCTTAATCTATTGTGTCACATACACATAGGGGGAGGGATAGCTCAGTGGTTTGAGCATTGGCCTGCTAAATCCAGAGTTGTGAGTTCAATCCTTGAGGGGGCCATTTAGGGATCTGGGGCAAAAACTGGGGATTGGTCCTGCTTTGAGCTCCTGAGGTCCCTTCCAACCCTGATATTCTATGAAACACTGCAGTGGAAATAAACAGCAAATTTACATGAAAGCTGAACATATATGCTTAGATTTTGACATACCATCTTGTTTTGTTTAGGTCTAACATATATGCTAGGTGCTGCACCACCACAGATAATATATTCTAAAATAGCTATACAAGGTATGCCAATGGTATTTCTATTTTTAGGGAAAAACAAGTGTTCCTCTCATCTACTGAAAAAACTCAAGTTCAATTTGTCTTTGGCCTAAAATGCTTAATATCAACTGATACTCAACAGATGGTGTTAGGAACACATTAAATATATATATTTTTTTTTACAGAAGTGTACCAAAAATATTGCACAGGATAATCTGGGTGACAAGAGTTTGTGGTGGAATGGCCTCCAGTTTGGTGTTTACAGTTTGTAAGTCCGGACTACTCAAACTCTACATACAGCATCTACATACTTTTAAGGAATAAACTGTAAGTAGAGTTCTATCTGTTCAAAGGTCTCAGTAGCACACATATGAACAGTAAAAGTGAACCTGCAAAGAACAGTGACCAATTCAAGCATTTTTAAGGATTTCTTTAAATGAACACATTTATTATTAGAAATATGATCCACGAGTGGCATACTGAGTTCATTTAAAACAAAAAAACACCCATTTTCTATGTTGAAACATTAATATAAAGCCAAAAAACAACTCATTCAGACAAGCACATCTATTCATAGGGTAGCCATTACAGTACATAGGCTCCCTATAATATGTCTAAGTACATCCAGAATGATGCACTATACTATGTTTTTAGGCAGCTACAGCTGTTAATAATTTAAAATTGCAGGAATATGATTTTTTAGCAACAGCACACATTCATACAAGCAAGCAATTTTATATTTTACCTTTCCAGGTATGAAGCAACAGAGATTGGAATCCACATATTTCATGAAAGTCATATTTAACAGAGAGAGCCTTGTTTCTACAGCAGCAAGGATGTCTGCATGGCGAGCTAATGAATGGTTTCTTCTTTCTGACTCTCGCCTAGAAGAAAGCACACAGAAACCATTAAATGACACCACAGACTTAGCAATTTTAAGCCACCAAAAACTGAAGTATTGCAACAGTAGTTCTTTTAAATCCTTCTGTTCTTAAGAGCCCAGATGTAAATCAAGATCCAACAGGCAGCATCAGGTGTATTAGTCAGAGTTTCTGAATCTTGTATCACATGGCCATTTACCTGCTGAGACTCAGAAAGAAATACAATTACTTCCAGTAATTTTGTCCTTCTCAAGAGATTGCTGCAGCTGTCAAGAAAGAACCAGCTAGCAAACGACTCTGCATGTTTGCTAAACACTGGAATAATTTTTAGATCTATTTGTCAAATTTGGTTCTCCTTGAATCATTACTGTGAAAAAAAAATTATCCAAATTATATGCATAAGTAAAGGCATCTTAGTTTTTAAAAAATTCCAAGATTAAAAATATTAAAGGACTAGAAGGAGTAGTCTTAAAGCAATGCAGCGGGGCAGAGTGCTTCAATGTGATTTTGTCATCACTACTCATTTGTGTTCTGGTAACTGACCTAAACACCACCACCACTAATAAACAGCAATTCAGCCTCCATGCTTCCTCAGTCCCAAGCTTCATCTGAGCTGAGGGAACTGATGACTGTTCAAGCTTTTTTGATGCTGGGTAACAATCATGAAATAAAATGAAACCATTTAAATCATGACAATAAATTAGGCTGAATTATCAGGTTTTAGAAGTGAGAGGCAGCTTCTCTCATTCACTTAGAGACAAACATTGTCTTCTAATGCCCATGATCCAGCTCCAAATTATGTTAGTGGATACTGTGTCCATGCACTTGCTGATTGGCCCTTAGCTGAAAAATACATGAAAAGAAAACATGCAAAATTAGATCATGACTTTCTAATCCCAGGTAACATGAAAAACGTGTTTCACGTCTACCCAATTGCACAGGTAGGTAAAAATCCTTTTAGCCAAGGTAAGTTAGTTGGCACTCCTTTTGGAGCAAGTTATCAGAGCTCCTAGGTTTGCCAGAGGAGTTGATTTTGAGTAATACTGGACACTTCCTCTCTCTTCTGAAAGCACTTCAGTTCCTGACAGGCTGGGAAGCAAAACAGGATACAAAACAAAATAGGATAACATTTATCTATACAAACAGACTTTAGGGTTCGGCTAAGTGTTTTTGCAAGAAAAATAACCCATAGAATTTTACCACCTAAACCAGATAATTCCAATTACAGCCAAAATATTGTCAATGTTTTTCTAGAATATATTAATTTAACTAGATAACTGAAGTAAACTTTTACAGACTTAGCTTTACACTTAAGAAATAATGTTACTGTGTTCTTACTTACGTGTTTTAAGATATAGTATTTGGAACGCATAGCTGTAATTGGCACATACCTTGGAAGTTGTGCTTTAACCTGTTTCTGACACAAGTTGTGATATCTTTCCACTTTCAGAAATCCCTGATTTAACATTCGCTGGCAGACCAAGTCCATTCGCTTACAAACCTATTTTTAAAATACAGAACAAAGGAAACTTCAAATGTCTCAAACCAAGTTGTTTTCATGATTAGTCAGTCTGTGCTTGTTCAATGGTGGAAGATTAGTTTTTATTCTTTCTGATTTGCAAACTAATCCTAAATTGGATAAAATGTCAACTACAATACAAAATAAAATTGTTTGCCCTTTACTGATCCTGTTATAAAAAAGGCAACTTCAACACTCATTCAAATCTGTATCACTTCTTCCTTCATGTTAATAGAAGTTAGCAGCAGTTCAGTTTAAAGGCTCATGTTTAAAGACTCGTTATTTATGTCCACTAATGGTCTCAGCCATATCCTCCAAAGAGAGGTAGGACCAGATATTTCAAAAGTTGTTTAATATATCAAAGATGACAAAACCCCACTTTGCAGTTAATTTCACATCTAGAAGCTTTTCGCCAGAGCATTTTCTCTCAGAGAAGTCTGAAGGAGTGCAGAGGGACAAAGACTGATCTTGGACTTTTTTGGGAATTGTCCCACTGCGTAGCAGGGGTTTTCATAGGCAAGAATTTTCAACCTTATGGAAATGTTTTATAACGTAACAATATATATTGTTTGGTTATCATAAGCAAACCATGAAAAATCTAAAAAAAACCACAGGTTTGAGCTAAATTAACATGGTATTGGTGTTGACCATCAGACTCACTTGGCATGCCACAGGCAGAGTAGGATCCTCGTGGGTAACCACCTGTCTCCCACCACTAGGTTTCCATGGAAATTGTAACTGTGTAAGGATGCATGTGTGGTGATATGGGACAACAGTCTCATTGCCCTCTGATATCATCCTCACGGGGTATTACTGAGTAGTCATTAGGGTTTAGAATCTCGCAAAAATGGGATTCCTTTATACACATATTACAGGGGTTTTGTAAGTTGAATTGTGTAGTAATGTAGAGGTACCTGAAGTTGAAATTACAGTTGCATTGGGGCCCAGTGATCCACACTTTGAGGTGGCAGGAGACTTGATTTATGTTTTAATTGCCGCCAGGAAAGCCACAGCAGTTCAGAACCTGCACAGGTTCGTGCTACCTTATCTCAGTCCCTTCAGCTCTCCCGCCTGTGTCCTGATCCGTGTACCGCAAGCTTGCCCTGGGCTGCTCGGTGGGTCCTGACAGGGTAAATATTAGCTAAAAGCATGTTAGCCATCGAGTGAAGAGAGAGAGAGAGAGAGAGAGAGAGAGAGAGAGAGAACCCTTATCCCCTGTGTTTTTCTTGGGACTTGTTCAAGTAATTGTTGAAACCTGTTATTAAGGGGTTAATTATTTAAGGAGGGATGCCTTCACATATGTATAGTGTTAAGTGTTTATTGTGCACTGTTAGAAATTAGATATTAGGCTAACCAATACAGTTTAGGGTTAAAGTGAGCAAAACAGATTCAGACGAGACTTCTGTTATTAACCAAAATACAGCATAAAAATATACTAAATATCCTGGAGGTTTTTTATGAATGAAACATAGCCAGGCTATTTTTAATCACCCTAACTTGTGGGGTTTGATCATATGTTCAATGTAATGTTTAATATGTGATATGTTCAATGTAGTAGTGGGGGAAAGTACAGGAAGCTATGTTACAATGCCTTAATGCCTATCAGGGGATAATTACTCAAATAGAAAATGAGAACGGTAAGTATAAGGCCAACTTCCACCAAAGCAAGGTGTTAATAATCCAGGAAACTAAATTAAATAGTAATATAAAGGAATGGCTGAATAAAAAGTATCAAAGAAACAAGGGAAAAACCCTCTACTTACCAGAAAATACCAAAAGCTTTGTTTCCCCGCAGATCTTAGAGACCGTAATAATGCATTTTGTAGCTCATATCCTATAACCTGCCAGGCTAACAGTCTCTGTGCCTTTAATTTGTAATTTCTAAATAATCCTCAGCAACAAAGCCACCAACAGCTAACATGTTGCTGTAAAAGCTGAAGAGGATGTGTGTCTGGGGAAAAAAAGGCGAAGCAGGCAAAGCAAATTGCTTCTAACCTGAATCTGGCAAAATAATATTAAAATTAGGGACCCATAAAACATCTAATTACAAGGTTCAGCATCCTTTTAGACAAGGCTATATCTAATGTATGTGTACAAGGTAAAGCAAACCCTGCTTACTACCCTTCTAACCCGCAACTGGTGGGGGAGGCAGTAGGAAAAGGAGAGAGGGTGAAATTCAATGTTATTTATATTGTTTTGTTACTTGCATGTTTTTATTAGCCAAATTGTGGCTCAAGTTATTAATGAACATATTCCTAATTTAACTAATCGACTGTGCATTATTATTCCAAAAATAGGTAGCAAGTTAGTTGCAGTTCTGGACTTACCCAACAAGGGAACGAAAGCCAGGAAGTATAATCTTTTTCTGCTTTACACAGAAATAATACTTTTAAGGAAGCACTGAAGCTTCTAACAATCAAAATGTAGCAAACTTTGCTACCCACAATATAAACCGTGGTTGTTATTATAGGTCCTAATTCATCAAAGTAAATTGTTCAACTTATCTAATTGCAATTTTCCCTTTATATTTCCTAAATAATAAAGCACATATTAATATTTTTTTTCTTTTTAACCCACTTGTGTTTTAATCTAGGATTTAAAGACTCAAGGAAATCACCTTTGGCTCCTGACTAAATTGTTAAACTTATTTTATAGGCTAACCAAGGTGTAAACCCAGAACAATTAATGATTTCAAACTTCAGGTTTCCTGGACTTGCTCTAAGCCAGTGGTTCTCAACCTTTCCAGACTATTGTACCCCTTTCAGAAGTCTGATGTGTCTTGCGTACTCCCAAGTTTCACCTCACTTAAAAACTACTTGCTTACAAAATCATACGGAAAAATACAGAAGTGTCACAGCATACTATTACTGAAAAATTGCTTACTTTTCATTTTTGCCATATAATTATAAAATAAATCAATTGGAATATAAATATTATACTTACATTTCAGTGTATATAGAGCAGTATAATAAAAGTCATTGTCTGTATGAAATTTTAGTCTGTACTGACTTTGCTGGTTTGTTTTTTTTACATAACCTGTTGTAAAACTAGTCAAATATCTAGATGAGTTGATGTACCTCCTAGAAGACCTCTGTGTACCCCTAGTAGTACGCATATCCCTGGTTAAAAGAAAAGGAGTACTTGTGGCACCTTAGAGACTAACCAATTTATTTGAGCATGAGCTTTTGTGAGCTTGTAGCTCACGAAAGCTCATGCTCAAATAAATTGGTTAGTCTCTAAGGTGCCACAAGTACTCCTTTTCTTTCTGCGAAGACAGATGAAGTGAGCTGTAGCTCACGAAAGCTCATGCTCAAATAAATTGGTTAGTCTCTAAGGTGCCACAAGGACTCCTTTTCTTTTTACTAACACGGCTGTTACTCTGATACCCCTGGTTGAGAACCACTGCTCTAAGCAAAAATGTTTATTCCCTTGGTGGTATGGTTTGGTGGTATGTTGGGATTACTTGTTTGTTTGATGGTTATATGTTTTATGTCATGTGACTAGATTGATAAATTGTTGCAACAATATTTTTGTGCGCTAAGGTGTGAATAAAAAAGTTAATAGGAAAATAATTTGATGGTACCACACAGTTTCAATATTAGAATTAGGGTTTAACCACCATGTGCATGTTCCTATAAGACAGCAATGGTAGTTCCATTTTTGCAAATGTCAGTCAAATATAAGTATATTTGTCTCAATGAAAAAATTAATTGTAACTAATATATATATAAATATAAATAAAATTTTGATTTGGAGTTTGTCAGGACCCAGATTAAAATTCAGAAGTTCACTGAGCAAACTACCATAATATTAATGTAAGATTAATAACTATATTAGAGCTATTAGAACAGTTTTATAATGTTACAATATATAATTTGGTTATCATAATCAAACAAAGAAAAAAATTAAAAAAACAGGTTCTAGCTAAAGTAACATGGGGTTGGGGTTATCAAGATAATCACCCCAACAAGTAACTGTGTGTGTGTATTTCTGTTCTGCACAATATACTGGGAAGAAATCTTGCTGACTTATTTGTTTTGGGTTTTGCCCTTGTAGAATGTGTGTCATTCTTGTATTTTGTTTTTGAGGGTTCACTGCTCAGATTGTTTAACCCTCACATATGGAGGAGCACTTGGTTGTTTTATATCACTCTCTTGCTTTAGCAAACCGCTTTCATGTTTGCAAGGCAATAGATCACTGTAAATGTATAATGAATCCTTTAAGCTAAGTTATTTGCCACAAAAGGAGCATGATGGAAACAGGATCCCTTAAACACCTCAGATTTTCAGGGATAGTAAAAGGAATTAAATTATCAAATCAAAAGCTGGTAAATGCCCATAACATCAAGTCCCACAACATTGTACCAGGAAAGGGACATGTCTTTACAGATATTCAGAAAACGATCCTCAGAGGCGACGAGACCCAAGCCAAAACCGGCTCAGAGGACCATGTACCTGACAGCATTATTCCTCCTCTGCAGCAGCCCTGATGTCCTGATAGTCGGTTTGGTGAGATGCCTGGCCAACTAAATGCAGACTTGTGAGCTCCAGTATTTGACTACCATATGAAGGAAGCTGAGAAAAAGGACTTTTCTGTAAAACTCCAGATGGTGAACTCTAACTCTGTAGTAACTGTGGTCTGGAGCCAACAGCAGCAGCCCGTTGTAAGGATACCGTTTGGTGCACTGGTGTCATCTTCAGAGCAATATGATCTCATCCCCAGATGGCAGTATACTGAATTTGGGGAAGACTAATAATCAAAACATGGGACAGTATTGAGGTTATTGCCTGAGCTAATGGTGTCAATGTACAAATATACATTAGAAAAAAAAAGTATCTAAAAGGGGTCGCCATGGTCAAATTGGTTCCCCATTCCAGTAGTGGAATCAAGGAAGCCAACCCCTAGTAGGTCCTATCAAATTGTAAAGAGTATACTAGGTGAAAGACAATGAGGAGTACTTGTGGGACATTAGAGACTAACAAATTTATTTGGGCATAAGCTTTTGCGGGCTAAAACCCACCTCATCAGATGCATGGAGTGAAAAATACTGTAGGAAGATATATAAATACACAGAGTACATGAAAAGATGGGGGTTGCCTTACCAATTCGAAAGAGATAATTCAATTAAAGTGGGCTATTATCAGCAGGAGGAAAAATCACTTTTGTAGTGGTAATCAGGGTGGCCCACTTCAAACAGCTGACAAGAAGGTGAAATTCCACTGATGGCGTATTGCTCTGAAAAGGGGTATCAGTACATTGGCAGATACGATATGGCTGAGGTGAACACATCACCATGTGGCTAGAAGGAAGATACCAACAGAATCCATTGTCATCGTCGTTGGTAGCCTAGCAGTCTAACCAAGCATGATGCTCTTATGAGAAGGATGACATATAGTGGAGATGGTCAGTATTGTGTAAAACCAAATATCAAAGATCTTTTTATGCTCAATTTGAGTGCAAGGTCAGAGGGTCAAAATTTGTTACACCCCAAGGGTGGCAATTCCCCTTTATCTCATCTATTGTGTTATGTAAAAAGCACAGGTTTAAGCAAAGGATAAATCCCTAAATTTATGAGATAGGGTGATTGTTAACGAGCCCTGTCAAGTGGAGGACTTAATTATATTCACTGCCTTGCCTTCATCATATTCTGTCTTTATTATATTCAGCAGTAATGCAAGGAACCTATAGGCCTATATCCTGTTTATTAATCTTTATTAGCTTCAGCAGTTGGCATAAGGCTTGAGGCCCATTAACTTTGGCATAGATAAATGGCCCAATAGTAACCCCTAAGTTTTGGGGAACTGGAAATAGATTGTAAGGGGACCAACCATAGAAACATGAGCTAACACCAGCTTTTGAAAAGTTTTTGAAAGAACATCCAAACACAAGAGTGCCAGGGCAACGAACTGACATATATGATAATAAGTTGAGATCATTAATATACTAACCTATAGAAGAAGGGCACCCCAACTTTATTAGCGTTAAGAAAGAAGAGAGGAGAAATCCTTACTGAATATGCATTAGACATGGTGGCATCAGCATATTATAAAAAGCTGTATCCCAGCCTGTGCACAATAGGGGAGAGAGAGATGTAGCCTTTGGGAGGTGTCAGAATGATGGCCTCTGGTGACGAAGAGGAAGGCAATGGTGAGGAAGAAGATAATGGCCAACATCTCAGACTGGTCTGCAAGGGATGGTGTATGGATGTTCAGATGTACTTTCTGTATTCTCCCCATCTACCTTACTGACTTAGTGTTTGTGACTTTGCTTAATATATTAATAAATTATTGTAAATACAGAAGAGGCCTACAGTGTGAGTGTTGCAGCTGTGCACATCTGGGTTCGCAACTATATAGTAATTTTAATAATACTGGGCCTGATCATGGGACAAGAACTTGTCAATCATCAAACTTAGAATTCTTAAGTAATCAATATAATTAATATATTATTTATAGATCGGGCTACAATCCTGGGAAAGGGATGCCCGAGAAAGCACAGGGATGGCTACTCCCATTATATGGCTGTTCCTTAACGAGCTATGCTGCCACTAGCTATCATCTTGTGGCTTTATACAAAAAATATCACTGGGCCAAATTCTGTCCTGGTGTAAGCAAAAACAATTCCTATTGACTTCAATGGGAGCTGCACCTACATGTACCTGGGCTGAACTTTATGTACAGAGGTTCCGATGGGTCATAAATACTTTAATCTCTCAAAAATGCCAAAGACCTATGAGCCAGAAGTTGAAATTTTAAAAAGCATATACATGGAAAATTTTATTAAGACAAAAACCATGAGATGCAGAATTAAAGCATCTCAGATACATTTCTGTTCACTTTAAACTGACCAGTGTCAATAATGCTTCCTTAAAAGCGTAAATAAAATTATTTTAATCAAAAAATATTTCTCCATTTCTAATGGAGTCTTTAATTACAAAGATCACACAGTACTGAGTCTAGGTCTTAGCACAAAACAGATATTTTACAAAACAGAAAGCCAACATGTTGAAGATTTTTAAATATATTTTATAAGGTATTTGTAAACTGAATAGCCAGTATATAAATTACAACTGGTATATTTTAACGTGTCATGTTTTCAGCTTATCAGTAATTGATATTGCCTCTTCAAAGGTTGACTAGAAAAGGGAAGTGGAGATTCTTTTAAGGCTACATGTATGTGCTGAATGCCCCCACATTTCTCTGCTGAATGGAGAGCATTCAGCAGAGAAATATATTTTTAAAGAAAGAATTTAAAAACTAGCTGCTCCTCTCTGAAAGTTCTTAGCAGCTCAATTTGCTAGATGTCTGAAAATTAATTGTCAGCAATAGGAGCTCAGTCTCTAGTAGGCACAAAACAGCACAATATTTCCATGGGGGGGGGGGGGGGGGAGTATTTGTGTGCGTGTGTGTTGTTTTTTTAAAGAGAAGTTAAAATGTATGTGCCAAAAGCCCCCATAGTGGTTAGTGAGGGCATTCAGCACAAAAGTCTAGGATTGACTCAACTGCGTTTCCCATTACATTTAACTTCTAAGGTTGAAACATCAACATCTACTTTGAATTTACTGGTTTGTCAGTCTCAACACTACATTTATTTGGTATTTTCACTAAAAAGAACTCTATTTAACAAGCTTTGAGCACCTGTTGTATGAACCTGCAGTCTAAGCCAAAAGATTTGTGTTCCATTTTGTTCATTTTAGACACTACAAGAATGGTGCATAAACACCTCTTAAATATAAGGTCGCATTTGTCTTCAGGGACACATGCCCACATTTGGGCTCAAGATTTTCAAGTCAGTATTTACCATATATTCTGAACAGTTTCACATTTTCCTATTAACAAGTACACTGGCCACGGGACAGCTGCAGAAAGATTTACAGGGAGCAAAATTTGTTCTCCGTATTTAACAGAATGGAAAAAACTAGGTGGAAGTCACTATTATTTTGTCTCTGAAAAGAACTGAGATAAAATCTGGGGCACTATTAGAGAATCAAAAAGTGCATAATCATTGACAGTCTAACGCTTTAAGAGCTAGTATACTGTGCTGCCCTCTCAGGCTCTGTGCGCTTTAGTACTTGCTGAAGACTAGGAAGATCCATGGGAAAAAAAGGATTCCTGAAAGGTAACATGAAGAACCATTGATCTTTAATTCTAGTGCAGTTCTCCCCCACACTCATCGATGGAGTCAGCTAAGTAGTCAGTTTAAAGTGTTGGTGTTTGAAAAGAAAAAAAAAATCAATTTGAAGGAAACTTTATGGCAGCTAAATTAAACCATATTTGTTCCAAGACAACCTCTCAGAAGTATTACTCTGGTCCAGAAGCAGGGAGTCACCTACACAGTGCTGTATGAATACCTAAAATACCACCTAAAGAATTCTGGTTTCAAATATAAGAAGCTTGAATTCTAGTGTTACTATACATGGCAAAAGCTAGTATATAAAAGATAGGTTTCAGAGTAGCAGCCATGTTAGTCTGTATTTGCAAAAAGAAAAGGAGTACTTGTGGCTCAAATAAATTTCTTAGTCTCTAAGGTGCCACAAGTACTCCTTTTCTTTTTATATAAAAGATAGAGATTTTTCTGGCAAATACATTGTGAAGTTTGTCACTGTTTAATTAAAATAGTACAATAGACAAAGAAATAATCTTAATACAATTTTTGTGGACAGATTCATTGCAAGATATGTGAGAATATTCATCATCAAGTTTATACTGACATCTAGGGTATATATATAAAAAAATATTTTCTAGTGTGTTCAGCTATCCCCCAGGCAGTAGCCCTCAAAAAGTAATCTGAGCTGCACTCAGGATAAATTGAGATATTTAAGTATGGGGTTTATTAACCTTACATAGGTAAAAATAAGAACAAGCATCTCTCTTTTGCAGACAGAAAAAAAATCAGCTGTGGTAAACTTAATTCCTGTATATTACTTAGCTTCAGTTGTGCTAATTATCACAAGTTTGAATCTGAATGCAAACTGATCAGGAGTGCCAACAGCAATTGAGAAAAGAATGTCTGAATCTATATATTATACCTGATAAAGCCCATCCTCCTTCATTAAAACATAAGGCGACTATTTAGTCATGAGTATTTTTAATAGAAGTCATGGACAGGTCACGGGCGATAAACAAAAATTCACATGGCTGGCTGCAGGGCCGTCCAAGCGGCTGGCAGCGGTGTGGCTGTCCCCGGGACCAGCTGCTTGGGCGGCCCTGGGGTCAGCCATTCTGGCTGCTGCAGAAGACACAGAGGTTGTGGAAAGTCACGGAATCCGTGACAGACAGAGCCCTATTTAAATCGCAATTTCTATATTATATTGCACAACAGAAAATTTACATTTCCACTTGAAAGTTTTAGCCTCCATTTTAAAAGTATTAGTAAATATGAAACCGAATGAATTAGTAAAAAATATCCTTTACTTTGCCAGTTGCTACTTTGTTAGATGTGGCCAGGAATTATTTTCAAGGACCAGTTTTGGAAATCAGCATAGGAAGATTAGTCTCAAACAGAAGGGTTTTCCTCTAGCCAGCAGTAGCAAGCAAAATAGCATTACTATGTTGGAAATGATCTATACTATTTCCTCAAGAAAGTTTCTGAATGCAAGTGATTTGAATGGACAAAACAACCATTACTTTTAAAATGTAAATTTAATCTGTTCATAATGATCATGTTTACCAAGCCTCACTAGAGGATTTTCCTACTATCATAAGTCTGCGGCAGACCTCAAACCTGTCAAGTATATTCCATGCACCAAACTGAGCACTTTAAAGTTCTTCCAGAAAAATCTCAATGAAACTGAAGAATTGGAACTAGAAAGAATAATGTAAGTCACCACATGCAGAGCAACCATGTGAAAGCTTTACAGAAATTAAAAATATATTTTCATTAATTTTTCTGTAGACAACTGAAGTGGTTGACACAATCTCACAGATTTAGCAGCTTTTCCTTTGTAGCACAGATCACGTCTGCCTATCTTCACTAGAGAGATTTGACAAGCAGTGAGATCATATGAGAGAGAAAGTATGCAAAATATTTAGATACACTGCACCACAGCCTGGAGCTCCCCTATACTTTATAAAGCTTCTGTTTCAGATTATTTGAGCCATCTTGTTATAGAAATTATCAAGGCCTTATTTTAAATTCTACAATGAAGTAAAATGAACAGCCATAGATTTCCTGAAGTTCTTAGTTCTGGAATAGTAAAGCTCTAGTGTACAGCTTGCACCATTTTTTCTTTATGTTTTGGATGTAGACAGAAAAGGGAAGTATGCCATACAACCTGCTAAATATGAAGTTGGTTATAAGTACCCGAGTTCATGACAACATTGTCTTCAGTGAGTACATGTGGAGATTAATCCTGGATCATTCACTCCAACCACCCTTGTTGTGGCAGTAACTTGAACTTGAGCTCATTTCCAGGATATCACAGCTGTATAGAAAACTGAAGATGTACACATTTATTGTCCCACTGTTTAAAAAAAAGTGTCCATTATTCAAGCCTCTAGATCCATTTATGTTTAAATACATTTTAAAAAACCACAATCTAACATATTGTCTACAACTGGCAGCAACAAATCCATCCCAAAACTAGTTCAAAAAATAACTTACAGCCACATCATCCCTACCCAGTCCTTCAGATAAGAATGTCCATCACACACAAACCCACCACAGACAAGAACCTAAGTAAGGAGATGGGCCATCACTGTGGCTTGAAGGTCAGCAAACCTAGACCCCTGAAGACCAACAAAAGTAGCAAGTTCAAATAGAGGACCCCTCACCAAAAATGCTATTCCTCCAAGTACCTTAGAGACTAACAAATGTATTTGAGCATAAGCTTTCGTGAGCTACAGCTGTAGCTCACGAAAGCTTATGCTCAAATACATTTGTTAGTCTCTAAGGTGCCACAAGTATTCCTTTTCTTTTTGCGAATACAGACTAACACGGCTGCTACTCTGATTCCTCCAAGTGTCAATTCCCAAATCTCAGGCCTAGAATATCTCTTCTGAGCTCAGCTGTCAGAACAGAAATACCAGGCTCTTATATAGCACTTAACACTAGCTATCTACATGCTTTAACAATGGGAATCATGATATTTACTTCATATGAACAGAGGGTGAAACTGAGGCAGAGGTGCAGCAACTTGCTTAAGGTAACCCAACAGGTCAATGGCAGAGCTGGGAATAGAATTGAAGTTCAGCATTTTAACCACTATACAATGCTGCCTCACATTCAAAGCGTTCATAGAAAGAAAAACGGTATCTGTCAGTGTTTTATTTTTACTTAAACCCAGAATATTAGTGGAATGCTTTCTGAATGCCATCAGGATATTGATTACCTTCTCAGAATATCCCTTCCTCTTCATCCTGTCTTTTTCAATAGCCAGGTAATCGGACAGAGTTGTTGCAGAGTCATTGAAACCTGAGAACAGAAGTCTTTGCAAGATGGAAGATGTGCAAGTTTCCTAACCAACAGGATTACCAGATGTTTTCAAAAAGCTTGACCAGCAGGGTGCAACTTCAATCAAAACCTCAAGAGTTCCTTATGATTAGATATGGGCAGAAAGGAAATGCATAAAGCAGACCCCCTGAAGGGACCTTCATCTGAAGGACAGATGGTCAGCTACTGTTTTCCCCTGGATTCATCTGTCTGGAGTAAAACTTGGGTACTTTAAAGTTATGGCTTAGTGCAAATAGAGCAGACATGAGACTCCTTAGTTGTTGAATTGTATTTCCAAATACCTATTTGTTTAGACATCATACTTATAGATCTATTTCCCTTCTTAACCAGTCAGCTGCATTTTATATACAGCGCTTTAAATGACAGCAGATGACACTCTGCCCTATGAAGCATAGTGAATGTTTTTCTTGTGGAGTGAGATGATCTCAGTCTTGCCTGATGAGATGACAGACATCACAAACAGGTGATGTGCCTTTACTTCCGCCTTTAATGACAGAACTACAAGCTTTATGGCTTTTAACACAAATTATGCTCCTTTTGGATTCCTAGAGCCAACCTCTCCATTGTACTAAAGAGATTTCCTAGTGTTGTGCCCTCCCTGCCCTTCTTCCACTCAACCTACATCTTCTTTTCAGTTTATCTGGCTCCAATATATCTCACCTGAGAAAAATCTGATTGCATCAGTCCCCTGGGGCGATACAGAGATATCAAAAGAATAACTGAAATTAGAACATTTGTATCCTCCAGAGTGCTGATCCAGGGACAATAGAAAGGACTGAAGTGATCTATGTAAGCAAGTCCAACTCACTAGGTCAGTTCACAGATTCCAAGGCTAGAGGGGACCACTTTGATCATCTAATCCAGTGGTTTTCAAACTTTTTTTCTAGGGACCCAGTTGAAGAACATTGTTGATGCCCAGGACCCAACAGAGCTGCAGATGAGGGGTTTGGGACGCAGGAGGGGGTTCCGGCCTGGGGGAGGGGGGGCTCAGGGTTGGGGTGCAGGAGGGGGTCAGGGCTCTGGGCTGGAGTTGCAGGCTCTGGGGTGGGGCTGGGGAATAGGAGTTTGGGGTGCAGGAAGAGGTTCCAGGTTGTGGGGGGGGGGAATCAGATCTGGGGCAGGAGATTGGAGCACAGGGTTGGGGTGCGGACTCACCTCCGGTGGCTCCCGGTCAGCAGCGCAGCTTGGGTGCAGAGGCAGGCTTCCTGCCTGTCCTGGCACCACAGACCACGCTGAGCCCCGGAACCATCCAGCAGCAGGTCTGGCTCCTAGACAGAGGCGCGCAAGCGGCTTGGCACGACTCTCGCCTGCAGGTACCGCGCCCCCCTCCCCACAGTTCCCATTGGCTGGTTGAGAGTTCCCATTGGTTCCCGGCCAATGCGAGTGCGGAGCCAGTGCTCGGAGCAGGGGCAGCACGTGGAGCCCCGTAACCCCCTTGCCTAGAAGCCGGACCCGCTGCTGCCTGCTTCCGGTGTGCAGCACAGTGTCGAAACAGGTAAGCACTAGCCTGCCTTAGCTGGGCAGCACCACCAACGGTTGGCGGTGCTGACCAGAGCAACCCAGTGCCTGACATGCCGCGACCCGACCCAAAGTTTGAAAAAACGCTGATGTAGTCTCACTTCTAGTATAACACAGGCCATAGAAATTTCCCAAAATAATTCCTAGAGCATATCTTTTAGAAGAAACATCCAATCTCGATTTAAAAATTGTCAACAATGGAGAATCCACCATGACCTTGGGTAAACTGTTCCAATGGTTAACTACATTCACTGTTAAATGTACAACTGATTTCAAATTTGTCTAGCTTCAACTTCCAGCCATTGGATCATGTTATACCTTTCTCTGCAAGACTGAAGAGCCCATTATTAAATATTTGTTCTTCATGTAAGAACTTATAGACTGTGATCATGTCACCCCTTAACCATCTTTGTTAAACTAAATAGATTGAGTTTTTTTCAGTCTATCAATACAAGCAGGCTTGGAAGGGCTACGTTTTTTATTTGAAATTCCAGTAGACATACAAACCAATGAAAAAATATTTCCATCAATAAATGGAATTTCCAGACAGGCAAAATGGGGGGGGAAAAAAAAAAGCTGCTTGAGAACTTAAGAGTTTTATTTAAGTATATTAGGGTGGTCGATTAATCGCTGTTAACTCCCGTGATTAACTCAAAAAAAATTAATTGCAATTAATCACACTGTTAAACATAGAATACCACTTGAAATTTATTAAATATTTTTGGATGTTTTTCTACATTTTCAAATATATCTATTTCAATTACAGCCAGAATACAAAATATACAGTGCTCACTTTATATTTTTTTATTACAAATATTTGCACTGTAAAATGATAAAAGAAATAGTATTTTTCAATTTACCTCATACAAGTACTGTAGTGCAATCTCTTTATCATGAAAGTGCATGTTACAAATGTAGGATTTTTTGTTACATAACTACACTCAAAAACATAACAATGTAAAACTTTAGAGCCTACAAGTCCACTCAGTCCTACATCTTGTTCAACCAATCGCTAACAGAAACAAGTTTGTTTACATTTACGGGAGATAATGCTGCCCACTTCTTAATTACAATGTCACCTGAAAGTGAGAACAGGCGTTCTCATGGCACTGTTGTAGCCAGCGTCGCAAGATATTTACATGCCTGATGCACTAAAGATTCATGTATCCCTTGATGCTTCAACCACCATTCCACAGGAGATGCGTCCATGCTGATTATGGGTTCTGCTTGATAACAATCCAAAACATTGCAGACCGACGCATGTTCATTTCCATCGTCTGAGTCAGATGCCACCAGCAGAAGACTGATTTTCTTTTTTGGTGGTTTGGGTTCTGCAGTTTCCACATCAGAATGTTGGTCTTTTAAGACTTCTGAAAGAATGCTCTACACCTCATCCCTCTCAGATTTTGGAAGGCACTTCAGATTCTTAAACCTTGGGTCGAGTGCTGTAGCTATCTTTAGAAATTTCACATTGGTATCTTCTTTGCATTTTGTCAAATTTGCAGTGAAAGTGTTCTTAAAACGAACAACACGTGCTGGGTCATCATCAGAGGCTGCTATAATATGAAATATATGGCAGAATGCAGGTAAAACAGAGCAGGAGACATACAATTCTCGCCCAAGGAGTTCAGTCACAAATTTAATGAACACATTTTTTTAACGCGCGTCATCAACATGGAAGCACGTCCTCTGGAACGACAGCTGAAGAATGAAGAGGCATATGACTCTTTAGTGCATCTAGTACGTAAATATCTTGTGATGCCAGCTACAACAGTGCCATGCAAATGCCTGTTCTCACTTTCAGGTGACATTGTAAACAAGAAGGAGGCAACATTAGCTCCTGCAAATTATAACCAGACTTGTTTGTCTGAGTGATTGGCTGAACAAGAAGTAGGACTGAGTGGACTTGTAGGCTCTAAAGTTTTACTTTCTTGTTTTATTTTTGAATGCAGATTTTTTTTGTACATAATTCTACATTTTTATGTTCAACTTTTATGATAAAGAGATTGTACAACAGTACTTTTATTAGGTGAATTGAAAAAAACGTATTTATTTTGTTTTTAACAGTACAAATATTTGTAATCAAAAATAAATATAAAGTGAGCACTGTACACTTTGTATTCTATGTTGTAATTGAAATCAATATATTTGAAAATGTAGAAAACATTCAAAAATATTTAAATAAATGGTATTCTATTATTGTTTAACAGCACCATTAATCGCAATTAATTTTTTTAATCGCTTGAAAGCCCTAAAGTATATTTGTTTTGTATGGCATGTGACGCTGTCAATGTGTTTTTACAGATATAAAGCTTTAATTATTTGAATTTGTGTCTGGTGTCATTAAAATAATTGTCTGACCCCCCTGCAATTTCCTGCAACTGTAATAATTTAAATAGATAAAAATTAAAAAAAACTTAAAACTCATAATTGTGAGGAACTGTGAACATTTACATTGATAAAAATAAAAAACTTAAATATTGATATCTGTCAAAATAATAAAAACAAATTCTAACAAGCCTAACTACAAGTCATGTTTTCTAATCTTTTAATCAATCTCCTGGCTCTTCTTTGAACCCTCTCCAATTTATTAATATCCTTCTTAAATTCTGGACACCAGAACTGGACACAGTATTCTACCAGTGGTTGCAGCAGCGCAAAATACAGAGGTAAAATAGCCTTTCTACTCCTATTTGAGATTCCTGTTTATACAACCAAGGATCGCATTAGCCCTTTTGGCCTCTGGGAGCTCTTGTTCAGCTGATTATTCACCATGACCCCCAAATCCTTTTCAGAGTCACAGATTCCCAGGATAGAGTCCCCCATCCTTTAAGTATGGCCGACATTCTTTGTTTCTAAACATATACACATTTACCTGTATTAAAACACAAATTGTTTGCTTGCATCCAGTTTACCAAGCAATCTTGTATTAACGACCTGTCTTCTTCATTATGTACCACTCCCCCAAATTTTGGGGTCATCTGCAAACTTTATTCGTGATTATTTTGTTTTCTTCCAGGTAATTGATAAAAATGTTATAGTATAGGGCCAAGAATAGATCCCTACGGGACCTCATCAGAAAAATAACCACTCAATGATGATTCCTTATTTACAATGTTTGAGTCCTGTCCATTAAGCCACTTTTTAAAAAACCATTTAATGCACGTCATGTTAATTTTATTTTGTTCTAGTTATTTAATCAAAGTGTCGTACAGTACCAAGTCAAACCCCTTACAGAAGTCTAAGTATACATCAATACTATTACTTTATACTTGAGCATTTGTTGAAGAGTTTAAAGCAGATTACTACCTGAACTCCACAAGATTTCTGGGGAACTATGAAAAAGATTTAACATAAACATTGGAATCTCATTGTCTAGAACAGGTTCTACGGCTCCCATACAGCACTAAAAACTTGCATAATTCCTCTTTACTGGATTCAATATGGTTGCTGATTGAACATATTAATGAACTGTTTTAGTTTTTGAGTGATCCCTTTAAATAGCCTCAGACAGATAAAGTGAAGATTATTATATATTTACATTCCTGGAGGAATAGAAGCCAGAAGTGTTTACACTGAGATTCTTGATGTCAGCGGATGGTCGGAAAAGAGGTGTGTACTTTCTTTCTCTTGGAATAATTATCCTCTGCATCTATCTTTAGAGAAATGCCTTCTGAGGAACTTGGTGAAAGGATTTGTTTTTCGCTTTCATTGAATCAAAAATTAAAGATGGAATAGACCCACTGAATTATTTTGTTCATCCTTCATTCAGTGCAGTACTGTTCCCTACAGTATATTTGTTAATAGTTTATCCAGACTAACTCTAAATATTCCAACAATAGGGCTTCCACCGGCACTTCTATTGATAGTAGCTGTCTTCCATAATAACCAATTTCTTTGCAAACCAAGCATTTTTGAGTTCAGAAAAGGGAAAAAAATTTTATTTTCCCCTCAATAAAAGCAGTCCACTACCACAGAATAGACCCCCTAGGTAAATATAACACTTTGCTTTCATTCAAGAATCTCAGCATGTTTACAAACATTCATTTAGCTTCACAAACCGGTGAGGTAAATATTATCCCTATTTTACAGACAGGGAAACTGAGGCAGAGAGGGGTCACATTGCTCAGGCAATGTCACACACAAAGACTGTGGCGGAACTGAAAGCAAAATCCCACAATTCCTCGTACTATACTTTAACCATCAGTCTTTAATAATGAGCCATACTAATGAAGTTTGCCAAAGTAGTATATACAAAGATGCTATTAAGGTTTCTTCATAGCTGGGCAGGTCTGAAATATAGCCTACTTTCAAAATAACACATACATACACCTTAGTGAGGATTGGTGGACTTAATCCATCCTGGAGGAAAATACTTACTGATATCAGCATGTGAGGTGCTGCATAAACAGAAACGGAGCCCTGTCTCCAGGAGTTTCAATTTAATATTAGAATCAGACAAACACATTTTAGAACACTGGCAGATTTTGTAAAATATTTCTCCCAGAAATGTAGTCCAAATTACTGTAGAAATATGTTTGTCATATTAGAGTTCTAATATTTGTTTTGTTACACAGAAAGTCTAATTACATGTTCTTAAAATAGAAACAGTATGGCACACAAATTTAGCGAGGGTTACATAAGCTTCCTAATCCTTCTACTTCATTATCCACAACAAGTAATTTATTGGCTTGGTCCAGAGTTTATACTCCCTTGCTATTCAGACACTACCAGCACGATGTACACTGATCTCAGTTACATCTCTGCACATTTTTTGCACCTTAACTCTTGACCTATGTCTGTCTGAGTGAGACAGTAGGGGTGTGATCCACAAAGGTACTCAGAAACCTAAGTCCTGTTTTTAAGTGCCACTGCAATCCACAAAACTCCCATTCAGCTGCCACCTAACCTGTAAATGCCTAAACTCACTCAGTACCTAAGTTTTTTCCTCTGGGCATGTGTACTGCAGCCTCACCCTAGGCACCCTGGTGCCTATCGCCTGCCTGAGCACTATTGCCTCATGATAAAGGTGCAGATTCCTATCTCCTGCCTAAGCCCCAGAATGATTCACAAGCTGGGAAAGAGAAGGTGTTCAGCTGCTTAAGTCACATCCAGAGACCTGATCTGGTAGGCAACCTCTGGGCACGGTTACCATATTGTGCCCCTCAGGCAATCCGGGCGGGGGGGGGGGTAGCAGGAGGGAGGAAGAACGTTCCTTAAAACCTTTAACCTGGTGGATAAGGTACTCGCCAGGATGTTGGAGAACCCCAGTTCAAGTGCCCTCTCCTCCTGAGGGGGAAAAAGGGATTTGAACTGGGATCTGCCAACTCTCATATAAATGCCCTAACTACTAAGCTATGGAATATTTTGATATGGATCTTCCTCAGTCTCACCTATTTAAGTTGTTACACTTTAATAAAACAATTGAATAATTAAATATTAACTGGGCCATTGAAAGAGTTAAAATGACTTTATAGGAGTGGTGGGCAACCTGCGGCCCGCACGCAGCCCATCAGGGTAATCCATTGGTGGGCAGCAAGACAGTTTGTTTACATTGACCGTCTGCAGCTCCCGGGGTCAGTGGTTCACCATCCCTGGTCAATGGGAGCTGTGGGAAGCGGTGGCAGGCACATCCCTGTGGCCCGCACCGCTTCCTGCGGCTCCCATTGGCTGGGAACAGCGAACCGTGGACGTGCCTGAGGACGGTCAATGTAAATAAACTGTCTCACGGCCTGCCACCAGATTACCCTGATGGGCCACAGGTTGCCCACCACCACTCTATAAACTAGTGATTAGACCGCTCACCTGAGAGGTGGCAGATCCCTGTTCAAATCCTTTCTCCCCCAGCAGGAGCAGAGGGGACTTGCACTGGGAGTCTCACAGACCCTGTGTGGGTGCCCTAACTATTCGGGAAGTCCCCATCCCCAAGCCATTTAGTTTCAGGCCCCACACGCAATTCAGGCAGCAGGACAACCTCTTCTCCAGGTTGCTAGCAGAGCTACGCACTTCCCTGCAGTCAGCATCTCCCATTGGCTATCTTAGACATCTCCCGGTCTAGCATTCTGGTTTTGTGGATCTCATTCTAAGGTGCCTATCTCTCCCCATTCATTCTACAGGGAGCCTAGGAACCTAACCCAGGCTTTGTGTTCCTGTGATTTTCTAAACATTAGATGCTGCAGTGCTGAACAGTGTGGTGCCTAAGTCCCTTAATGGATCTGGCCCTAAGCTCTTTGCAGCAAAGTTCTTATCTTCCTATACATTTTCTATATATCATATACACTTACTGTACTACAAATAATAAATAGACATGCGGACTCTAATCTAAACCCACAAGGAAGCATTTCACAGGAGGAACAGTCTTGGAACATAATGCTACCATTTCTAAAAAACATGAAGGAGATAGATGTACCAGTTAAGTAAAGAAACCAATGCGCAGACAAATAGCATGCCTCCCGAGGCAAATACACCAAAACGTTTAACACATAGGCTCTTGTTTGGGTTTTCGGGGGGTGGGTGTGTGGGAAAGAAAAAGGGACAAATGCATCCCCCAACTAAGAAGGTACTGAACAGGAGACAGTGTGGGGGGAATTGCCTGGCTTTTCCACAACTCCAGCACAGTACTGAGGAAAGATCGGGCCAGCGGGCAACATCAGACTGCAAGAGATGGTGACAGTGGGCCCCTCTCCCCTTCCGCCCACCTCGTTTCCCTCCTGACAGACCTGAGTAATTGCATTAAACAAAACCCGGGGGGGGGGGGTATTTCACCCTAAGCCTCCCAGCAGCAGGGGCAGACGTGACGGACTCAGGGGCGGGCAGCAGTAGGGCCCTGGGCTCAGTCGGGCCCTGGCTTGATATTCCCCCCTTCCCCTTCCCAGCCCCCCTCGCCCCCCACCAGGCGGAGCTGATGACCCAGCCCCCTTCGCCTGACGGAGCCCCCCCCCCCTCGCCGGCCGGCCCCTCACCAGGCGGAGCTGGCTGGTCTCGTCGTAGGAGAGGAACCCGAGGATGCTCTCGATGGCCACGATAGGCAGCCCCACCAGCGTGTTGCTCTGAGGGAGCTGCTCCAAGAGCGCCTGGCCCCCCTGGAGCTGGGGGGCCGGAGGCGGGGAGAGGCGCGCCGAGCCCATGGCGCCTCCTTCCCCCTCCGACAGGAGCCGCTCCTCCGCCACCGCCGCCATCTTGGGCCCTGTCCCCCTCCAGTCCTCGGCTGCGGGAGGGGGGACTTCCTGTGACAGCACTTCCGCCCCCCGCCCGCCCTGGGCGCCGCTAAGGGGACGCGGGGGGTGTCCTGGGGTGCCCTCACAGGGGCGTTTTGGGCCCGTCCCCTCCCCAGTTGTGACCCCCCCCGGGCCCTTGGGCGCCAGTGGCCTGATCCCCCTGCAGGCCCCGTGCTGCCGCTGGAGCGGCCTGGGGCCGCCGCCCTGAGCACCCCAGTGTGCCCCCACTCTGTGACTAGCCCCTGCCCCCAGCGGGGAGGTGCCGCGGGGGTGGCAATAGGTGAGTGAGAGCGGCTGGAAGCGGGGTGTCATCTACGCTGAGCTGAGCCTCTGGGGCCAGCAAATCCAGCCCGGCGCCTCAGCCCGCGGGAGCTGCTGGCTCTACGGGGTGTCGCTGGCGAGGAAGGAGGGGGCCTGTCCCCAAAGAGCTCACATTGCGAGGCCCACAGGCAGCGAGCTAGGGGGCAAGGAAGGAGAACAAAAGGGATGGCTTTGTGGACAGACCCCTCAGCCAGCAGACCGTGCTTTTGTGGGCTGAAATACCCCTGGCTGCCCCTCCACCATGCCCTTGTTGAAGGCGGTGGGGTGGGGGGCATTTGAGACAGCTCCAGGATTGCCCCACACAGGTTCTGAAGAAAGTGCCCATCTTCCCTCTGTAGGGCTCTTCCTCTAAGAGGCTCTGTTGGACCACCCTACCTCTCAGAGCTGCCAGCTGTCCAGGCACCTTGTCTTTGGCCCCAAGGCCTCCTGCAAAAAATTGGAGAGACTGAACATCCATGGGGTCCCCCAGCCTCCTGCTGCTCCATCACAGATAGGTGATGGGGTTGTGTGTGCATGTAAAACAAATGGGTGACCACTTCTGATTGTCACTACTTGTATCACAATAATACATAGTGCAGTTGTAGCTGTGTTGGTTCCAGGATATTAGACATACCAGGTGGCTGAGGTAATATCTTTTATTGGACCAACTTCTTTTAGTGAGAGAGACAAACTTTTGAGGTACACAGAGCTCTCTTTTCAGGTCATACATGGAACAAATCCTATTTCCAAAAGGTCAGTGAACCACAGTCAATATTATGGGGGAGTTCTCTGCCATTATCCATTCTTTGTGCTCTTTAGGCAGCACATAGGGAGTGGAGGTTACTCACAAGTCCCCAGCTGGCAACATGTTCCCATACGTTGTATGAGCACCTTTCTGAGCCTATCACCATCTTGCCCCAACCTGTCAGTACCAATGGCTAATTGGGGAGGGGCAGGAGCAAGAGGAGCCACCACCATGGTCAGAGTTCTTTCCCCGTTTCTGCGGAGTGGAAGCAGCAAGAACCAAAGGGTGTGTTTCAGAAGGAACAGGTCTAGGAGCTGTTTTAGCAGCCACAAAGGAGCTCCTGGTGCCTGCCTGCAGTAATTGAGGAGTACCACAGTACCTCCTGAATTCCATAGGAATAGTAGTAACAGCACAGGAGAAGGAGACCACCACAAGTGAGGGAACAGAGGTGTCAGTGTACCTCAGCAAGGAACCCAAGGAACTTCGTTTTTCATTTGGTTTAGGTGTTACCCTTTCCGCAGCCCGTGGGGCAGAGGTGGGTTGGGTGAGGACAGGGAATGGTTAGAGTATATGGTAGATTGGGGACCTTAGCCAGCTGTCCCAAATTAGAGCAGTTCTCAGATCGCTCCTATGGATCCAGAGAATATAGAGGGTAAAGTATAGCCAGAACAAACCAAATTCTGGTCACAAGTAACACCTCTGAAGTTAATGAAATTTCATGGAAATTACAGCAAAATCTGCCACCAAAGGGATGGGTTAGGATAAAAGCACCTAGAATATAGTTTTCTTTGGGCCTAGAAAATGTCATGATGGTTCTTGTTGTAACTAATGACTTTCTAGCTGCCTAAAATCCCTGTGGATTTCCCCTGCTACGATTAAAAAGTAACTAGTTATTTGTTGGTTACTAAGGTAAATGATTAGGGGATGGGGATTAACCTATGATTTTCAAAGACAATCCTGGGAACCTGCCTTTCTCAATGGAAGAACTATTCAGCTAAGGAAGGAGTAATTTGGGAGCAGCAGAGAAACAATGGGAAAGCCTTTATATATATCATAATGGCATTCCAAAAATGTGTCCTGAAATGAATATTTCCTATTTGGGAGCAGAACATTATATGCCATGTACATATTTGGAAGCATTTTGCATTGTTTTTCCCCCACTAATGTCTAAAACTACAAGCCAATATTAGAACAAGGCCTCCCTTTTTCCTCTATAATTTCAGGATCTGACAGCCTTTCCAAGACAAACCTTTAGTGGTTTCAGTCCAGTTATGGGGATTCACGATAGGTTTGTGACTTTGCACATATAGTTCAGGCAGACAGCTCATTAATATTTTCAAAATTAGGAAGAAAAAGCCGTTTACATTAGTTATAAATGTGTTTAATTGTTTTGAATGCTTAACTTGAAAAGTTTGTTTTTAAGATATAGTTTTGCAAATAATTAGTAATTAGTCTGCTGAGTTAAAGCTCAGACTCTGCTGAATCTTAAGTTTTGATTCACATTGTGATGTTTTCTTTTTTCTGTATCATATTTTAGAATGGTCAATTTGTAAATGATCCAGTGCTTAATCTTGAAAAAAATACATCATCCTTATCTGTAGATGATCCACAATATAGCCTTAATAGTGACTTACCATTTGAGCCCATAGTAAGAGACTCTGGAGCCCATCACCCCAGCAGTAACTCCTAGAAGTATCATGTAAGGTAATAAAGGTTTTAGTGCATCCCAAATCATAGACCGGCAGTTTTTGCAGTCAGTGTTTACAATTGATGCAGGATATATTTCCTGTATCCTGCTACAGCTGTCACCGGTCTAGATTTTTACAGAGCTTGCAGGACATTAAAACTGTCTTGCAATAGCCTTAGGGCTAATGCAACATCATAATATGATGATGGTTGTCTATGTCACACTGAATTTTTTGGGTAACGTTCAGCAAAAATGGTTCAGTCATTTCCAGGAAGGAAGGTAAGGAAAAATAGGCTGTTTTCTTTAAAAAAAAAAAAAAAAAAATTACAGTTGTTTCTTTGAGAAACTACAGTGCCTCCATACTTGGGAGTAGGGACATGAAATTTGACAGGGGAGCTGCCCTCGTGTCAGAGATGTGGCTTTTGCTGTCCCTTTGAAAATCTGCCAAATTTGGCCAAGTTATAAACCTCTGAAAAAATCTCAGTTCATCCATACTTAGCCTTGTTAGAATTTGACAGAGGAATTCTGAGAATTTCATCTGCCCTGAACATGCACCATCCCTCCATGCCAGCCGAACTGCCCATGTGCCAGCCCCTCAGAGCAACTGAACATGCTCCAACCAAGGGCTGCAGGGGCTGAACAAACTTTTCCTATAATTGCTCCTCCTGGCTGCCTAATTTTTGAATGCTTGACTTTGCAACCCTAGCATGCTGTTAACATTGTTTTTTGTATGCAGTATAGAGTAGATACAGAGTAAAATTAGTGTGGAGAGAAATATAATATAGTACAGTCCATTTCATTTTAAACTCCTCAGGGTGACACCTCCTGCCAAGACGTTTAATGTGAAAAAGTATGCAGATAAGATGCTTATTTGGAAGCAAAAGTTTATCTAGACTGAGAATTGCACCAGCTTAATTAAACTGGTGCAACCCTCTGTACGCATAGTGTTTGGTTTGTTTTTTTTAAACTTTTAGTGGCTTATGTTGGTTCACATTAATTTAATTGGGAACAGGTTTAAATTGAACCAAAATGAACCACTCTTATACCAAAATACATATTCACATAGGGGTTTTCACTGGTTTAAGTAAACCAGTTTCAGTTAAACTGGTGCAAATTTGGGTGTGTACAAGTCCTAAGATGTAAAATACATATTAAAAAATTTGGAATCTAAACTGTTTATTCAAAGGAGTGAATACAATAGTGAATGACTCTGGCCATGGCATGAGACACAGGCAGTAATACCCTCGCTCTGCAGAACACCAAGGTATACCTGCCTAGCCATTAACATGCCTACAGAACAATGCCAGCTGACTAGGCACATGGCAAACTGAGAATACTGCCCCTCATCTGTTTGTTACACCTACGATCCAAACACAAGTAGTGTATGCAAAAACATCATGTTACTGTTTCCTTGTCCTTACTCACACACTCCCTGCTTTGTTTCATCCAGCTGTTGTAGCTTGTCTTTAAAATTGTATGTTCTTTGGGGCAGGGACTTCTTTTACTAGATAGCCGTATCCGTATAGCACACAGTACGAGAGGTTCCCAACCTGGTAGAGGCCTTTAGGCAATGCTATATTACAGATAAATTAATCAATACAGATGTCATTTGGGTTTGGTGTTGCATATGATAATAGATCAGAAACATCAAAGAAATCTGAAAGGGAAAGCAAAATTGCAAAACAGGTGGGAGATGTATCATGCCCACCCAGAGACCGGAGGGCTGGGTCTCAGACTGGAACAGAACAGGTAGAAAAAGACTAGCCAGGGAAGGAGAAAATGCATTCTCTATAAATGTAAGATTGTGATTCTTAATTAAAACAACATGGATTGGACTGATCTTAATTAGCTTCTGCAGCTTCAGGCTGGACATGTCATGCAAACAGTTTCTTTTGCTCAGTCTGATTTTCTCTCTCTTTTTCAACAAATTTTGTTTTTCTACAATTCAGGTGGTTTAAGATTGGTATTTGAGAAATTGATGCAAACTACGCTGGGCGGGGCTAGAAACCTTCAACCTCCAAGATGAGGTAAGGAAGAAAAGGTTGTTGGAGCCCACCTTTCTCTGGATTTGTGGTCAAAAGGGTCCTTTCCTCTAAGGAGTGTTAATATTAAAACTGCAGGCCTCCAGACACTTAGGAAATACCTAATGACCACAGATAAGAACTGAGTTTAAGGGGCATAGGTCACAATTACCCAACTGAGAATTTACCCAGATACTGTTTTTATGTCTCATCGGAAAGGTCAAGACAGTGATCCAAAACCAACTGGCCATTGGTTTGATACTGATTCAATGGAGGAGTGTCATCTATAGAATCACCAACACCACTTCCCACATCACCCTGGATGTTCCTTGCAAATCCAACTTACTGCCATCAAGTACTGAACAGTCCAACCCTAAAGTTACATATTAACTGGAGTGGATTTGTGGGGACACCTTATGGTCAGTTTGGGAAACTACATGCCTTTATTCACAAAGGTGTGAAATCCAGTTCTGTGTAGAGGGCCACTCCAAGGCCTTTGAACCATTCAAGTTCATTTCCAGATAGGCCCAATGCTGAGGAACAGGTCTGGTGTGTGGAAGGAGATGGGTTCAGTGTATATTGTGCAACAGAGGAAGTTATCACTTGTTTAATAGTAGTAAATATGGCAATACCCAAGGGTGCAATTGGGATTGAGGCCCTATTGTGCTGGGCTCTGTGTGATCACAAAAAAAGAAACAATCCCTGCCCTGAAAGGTTTACGATCTAAAGATTTAGTGCTTACAGTATGCTGGGAAAAGTACAATTAACTAAAGAGGCATTGACTCAGAAAAACAGTGAAGCAGTATCTACAGAAATAGGAAGGAGAAATATGAGGAGGTATTAACTTACATGGCTTTTGCTCGCTCTCCACCTCTTTTCTTAGAGTGTTCACAAAAACAGGAAAAGATTGTCTGATTTCCTAATTAAGGGCCCAATAATTCTGTCAGCTACACTGGTGTAAATCCTGAGTAATTCCTTTGGCTTCAGCATGTTACTTTAAATTTATATTAATGTATTTGAGAAAAGAATTTGGCCCTAAAAAGGACAGACAGGAAATGCCTTTGATGGTCATCAGCTGAATCAGGCTTTATTGGCATGACAAGCTGTTTGAGTGTTGCCAAAGTGTAAGAAAAAGACAGGCCATCAATCATCTGTCAGAGGCAGGTATGAGCCATCCAGAATAGAGTTACACACTGGGTTTGGGATTATTACAGTCCATTCCTGATCTTGTAGCAGGTTGCTGTAACATGAAGCCAAAACAGAATATCATTTGGTGATGAGCACTGGGAGGATATGTCAATATGAAAATATATGAAGAGAATATGTAAATTGACGAGAATATATTAACCTAAGGACCCAAACCTGCAGACCTTTAAAGGCCTTGTCTACACTACAGTGGCACAGTACAGCACTGCAGCTGTGCTGCTGTAGCACCCTAATGTAGATGCTTCCTACATCAACTGAAGGTTTTTTTCTGTCAGTGTAGTTAATCCATCTCTCTGAGAAGCAGTAGGTAGGTCAACAGAAGAATTCTTCCATTAACCAAGCTGCATCCACACTGAGGGTTAGGCTGACCTAACTGGTGCTCGATGCAACATTTTTCACAGCATTGAGTGACGATTATCTCATTTTTAAGTGTGGTACAGGCCTAAGAAAACTATTTTGGGCCTGATCTTGCATTCCTTTTGCATACAAAACTCATTGATTTTGTGGTATTCTGAAAATTGTGTTAAAATTATGATCTAGCACTTTACATTCCCAGGGGTTTTGCTAGGGCTCTGTAGGGAAGCATGTGATCAGATTCACTCTGTGCATAGCGAGCCAGCCTAGAGTGACAAACAAGGTCAGAGTGAGCTGTGCCTCTGCATTTTAGGGAGCAGCCTGCTTTCTCTCTCTCTGATTTTGGATTCTTATTTGTTATTGTTCTGAATTCTAAGAATAAAGTAAAAAGAAAAGGAGTCCTTGTGGCACCTTAGAGACTAACCAATTTATTTGAGCATGAGCTTTCGTGAGCTACAGCTCACTTCATCATGATGAAGTGAGCTGTAGCTCACGAAAGCTCATGCTCAAATAAATTGGTTAGTCTCTAAGGTGCCACAAGGACTCCTTTTCTTTTTGCGAATACAGACTAACACGGCTGTTACAAAGAATAAAGTAGTGTTTGTTGCAAGCTTCCAGCAAGAGTATTTTATGTTTTTATCTAACTTCTGTGTGTGTATGCTGTGAAACAACAGATTTCCCTGTCTCCTTCTTCTCTTGACTTCATTGGAATGCTCATGTGAGTTAAGGTAGGTAGCTGGTGCTTGGAATGGGAGAGAGGAAGTAGGTAGGGGGGTAGGAATAAAGTTTCAGTATTAAGTTGCTCGCCACATCTCATGAATACTC
Source organism: Eretmochelys imbricata (assembly GCF_965152235.1). Classification (NCBI taxonomy): domain Eukaryota; kingdom Metazoa; phylum Chordata; order Testudines; family Cheloniidae; genus Eretmochelys; species Eretmochelys imbricata. Next base: position 159,318,285 of record NC_135574.1, read on the forward strand.
AGCTCGGGTGTACATTGAGCACCAGTTTGTGTCCAATCAGTACCTTGTGGTTTTTGCTGGGGGTTGTGCAGTTTCAGTCACAGGCTAAATAAGGGATATGCTCATTCAGCACATTCCTCAGCTGGCCTAACCACTCCTCCTCACTGGCCAAGTGTCAACTCTACTTCTGGGGCTAGATGGTGCCTCCAGGCAGAAAGGACTTTGTGCTCCCTTGGACTGCTTCAATTGCTCCAAACAGACTTTCTGTTGCACAGGGCCTTCTGCCAGGGTCTGTGCTGAGAAAAGTTGGCATAGACCCCAGAATTAATCTGGTCCAGTGAATACAATTCAGTACTGAGAAGCAAGCAACAGAGAGAGGGAGGAAAAATACACTATATATGCTACATACAGGGCACCCATTTGTGTCAAACCAACTTTGGGGGGGGTGGGGAAAGAAGGGCTGGTGTAGGGGAAATTTATTTCTTCTGTCCTTAATACACAGCATAAGCATTCTTTAGTTTGGAAAATGTTTGATTTGTATATTGAATTACTTGTGAAAAAAAGCCATGGCTTTAAATTACAGAGAGTAGAGTTACGGGTAGAAAACTAGGATTTTAATCTAACAAATACTTTGAGAGTGTTTGCAGAAACTTTGGTTCATGGAAGCTCACTCATCTCTTTTTAGGTTGGAAGAAGTGAAAAACTATATACATTATGAATGCTGTGTGTGTGCAGTGGTACTGACAATTCATCCTCTGCATTTATGAAATCTCCATTTAAAATCTTCACAGAAATCTCAAACCAAGAGCAGAATATATTACAGCCTAGCTCTATACAATTTCTACAGTAGTTTCTGGGTGCTGCTGGCTCTTCACTTGTAAATAGCTATTAGCTTAGTCACTGTTGTTATTATGATTTGACATTTGTGTATTGCACCATGGAAGCACATGGCACTTTACAGAAGATAATCTTCTAGGTTATGAGATAAATGGTTTCTAAAGTTCTCCAGTCTAATGTACTGCTACTTACTTTTCCGATTAAAGATCCAAAGAATCAAATGCTGCTTTGTGGTGTAGCCATTCACATAAGTGCTAAGTGGGTCTATTGTGATACCAGATCAGATTGGTAGCATTTTATACCCACTTTGTACAGGTGCAAATGACAATACAAAATACAAGACAAGCCTTTGCTCTTTCAGGTGTGATAACATTGTGTGATCTGGCCATTCCTATTGCTGAGAAAAACAGTTTTTGTTTGGTTTGGGGTGAGAATGTCACATAGAGTTCTATTTTCTGTCTGGATTTTCGTTCAGCATAATCTTCAGCACAGCTATTCCTGTTTTTATCTCAAGTGGGTATTTATGACACACCACACAGGAGTGCTTCAAATGGTCATCCAATAAATCCTTCAACAAAACCAAACCATCCAACCAAAAGCACAATAACTGATAGATTCTTCATGAGGTATTTACTGATGCGTTGAGCAATAGAAAGTGCACTACAGCTGAGGAGAGTAGGTTCAGTTGTCCCACAGAGTGGATCTTCCAATTCAACCAGCACAGGTATGGAATTAAACAGTCACCTCTATAATACTCCTTAGACCCAATGGAGAGTACTTCACACTGCCTGGGATCCCCATATGTAGAGGGCAGGAGGTAGGAATTGGATATGCTAGATTCATCCTATTGACAATGGGGTCCATTTAATACAGTTCAAGGCATGCCACTTGAGGAAGGGTTCTAGGGGTGGTGGAGGCCAGAGGAATCTGGCTCCAAAAAGTAACCAGATGGGTAGCATGGGGCTCCAGAGCTGGTGCAGAGACAGTGCTTTGTGGCTGACCCTGGCCCCTAGCCCATCTCCTGGGATCTAAATGGATCTCAGAAAGGTGAAGATTCTGGAGTCAGTAAACTCCTTCCTCTTAACTTCTGAGGGGCAAACTCTGCTGCCACAATCAAAAAAACAGAATCTCCCTGCATCTTGTCCCTCCCACAGCTTCTATGGAAGGAGGATGATCTGGCCAAGTATCACTATTTATTTTCTAAAATAATCTGGATACCAAAAATTGAGCATATAAATAATAAATTAAAAATACCTGTAAGAAGCACTAGAGATCAGCTGGTGGCTTAGTGAAGCTGGGTGAGAGCAGTGTGGATTATACAGGTTTTCTTTTTCCAGTGGTTCAGTGAAATCTCTTAATTCACCTGTTTGCAAAGAAAGTGAAAATGGCACCTACAGACATGGCAAACAGAGAAAAAGGAGACAAAGGGATACATGCGTGTTTTGACTTTTGCACCCTTGGAATGCTGTGCCTCAAGCCTCTTGAGTTTAACTGAGCCCTCCTCCCACCATTCTCCTTCCAGCAACCCTTTCCCCCTACCCTCCATCCCTCTCCTGGCTCTCTGTACCCTCAGCCACCAGGAAAAATTGGAAGCAAGTTCACCATATTAGACTTGACACAGACTTAACAACAGGTGGCGCTGGATAGTAAATGTAAAACACCAGGCCTGAATCTGCTGTACTAATTTTACATGATATTATTCCATTCATTTGAACAGACTAACTCCTTATTTACTCTCTTCTAAGAGACATAAGAATCAGACTCAGCATATTGCCATTAAAGAGGTTATCTCCCAGTATAACCAGCTGGCAAGCCTAGCAGTGATTTTTCAACACTTTATGGACAAGATACAGCAAAGGATTAGAAGAGCTGTGGAGAGAAGCTGCAGAGATGCACTTGAGCAACTTGGACTCAGTATTTGACAGGTTGCAGGATGAGAAGATGTAGAATTTACAGATCTGAAGATGAGACTTTACTGATCTGATGCTGAAGGAATGCATTCAATAACAGAAACTATAGAGTTGTCACAGGTGTGGCAAAGGTGTGAAAGGCAGGAGTGCTGGTAAGAAACTGATTTTTATTTCTTGGACCCGTATTGTATGGGTCAGGGCAACAAAAGATTAGGCCCCTATCATATAGCACTCCATTGACTCCGGCGGCTACTGTTACAACTGATGCCCACTAGCAGCCCAGATCACCCTTCTGCTTATGTAAGTGAATAGGGTTGATATCAAGTGGATTCCTCCTAAAAGCATAAAGAGAATAGGGATGGCGTTTCTGCATTGTCACCCCTCCTTTGGATTCTATACAAGCTATTCCAGAAGCATTAACTTCTACAGGATCCCTTCCCTTACTGCTTCTGAGTAGCTGCATAGGGACACAGACAATTGAACCATGGCTCTTTCTAGAGCTATGCTGCCAGAAGTGGGGCCAGAGAAGCATCACAAAGAGGCAGTTGCATAGACAGGACGGCTCCAACTTCCATGGATCTAACCTTCTCTTCTTCATGGAACCCCTGGATATGCTGGATGAGGAGGCTTTGCCACCCTGTCGATTCTGCAGCCCACAGACTCCTTCCCACTGGGGGACAATTTCTTGAAAACTCTGTGAGATGAACCTTGCAGAGTTTTCAGCCCCCTTCCACTGGGCTCTCTGAAGGAGGGAGTGATCTGCTCCATAGCTATCAAAGGTTTCAGAGTAACAGCCGTGTTAGTCTGTAGGAGAGTGGGGTGGGAGGAGGTATTGTTTCATGGTCTCTGTGTATATGTCTTCTGCAGTTTCCACAGTATGCATCCGATGAAGTGAGCTGTAGCTCACGAAAGCTTATGCTCAAATAAATTGGTTAGTCTCTAAGGTGCCACAAGTACTCCTTTTCTTATAGCTATCAAATCTTTCCTGGAATTCATATATTGTTGTGGACAATTCATTTCATGCGTGTCTAGTCTGTTGCCTGCAAAGTTGGTTAATAATGCCCTCTTCTGTTGTAGTGGGGACCCTGATCTAAAAGGAATTGCTAGGTGGCATATGAGTCACACAGCCTGGACTAAACCTGAAACAAATGATGCTTGATGAGGACTCCAACTCCTTAGCAGGGGGGCTTTAGTTGTGTGTAGAAAAGATAAAAATCAGGTCTGGGCTACACTAGAGTTAGGTTGACACAAGGCAGGTTACGTTGACCTAACTATGGAAGTGTTCTACATTTAAATTTTGTAACTGCCCAGCTACACTGACTTAATAACTCCACCTCCATGAGCGGCATAGCGTCAAGGTTGATGTAGTTAGGTGGTTGCAGTGTCAGTGCAGACACTTGTGTTGTTTATGCTGACTGTTAGTGGCTTTCAGGAGCTTTCCCACAATGCTCCACACTGACAGTACAAGATAGTGGAGAATATCCTGCAGCTCAAGTGGTAGAGAGTTTATTCTTTTGGAGCAAGATGATCTGTTTTCATGAAGTTTTGAGTGGTGATGTGTACAGCTATGAAGTCCTAGGAAGCCACAGTTTTCTAAATTGAGATATGCTGAATCTTCCCCATAATCACAGAAAAATGTATGCATTGTTACTGAACCAAAAAAAAATCAAAGGATTGTTCAGGCTTGTTGATAATAGGGCTAATCTATCAATCAGAACTCAATGAACTAGGAAGCCTCTACATAGACTAAATCTGTGGCAAGAACGTTTTATTTTATTATTTATTGTATTATTTTAAAAATAGGCTAGAATTGATCAGACAACTGGGAGGAGTGTGGTAACTAACACCCATGAAAAGGTTAATGCCAGCTTTCAGCAGCTCCAAGAAGTTGCTAAGAAACAGTGTCATGTCCTCCTGGTATGTCCAGTGAGAGTCTGAGTAGATGATGTAATGCTCAAAATTTGTGTTTCATTGGTTGGATCTGTTGCCACTCAATGCCCTACTAGAGGGTTAATAGGCTGGAGTTCTCTGGAAGCCTCAACTTTTCTCCACCTTCCTCATACACACACTTTAGCTAAGCTCTAATTAAATAAAGTTGGCAATTTATTTTCTAACTCGCCTCTGAACTTTTACTTACTATTGCTACAAACAGAGCACTAACCCTGTCTGAAAGGATGATTTCAGATGGGTGATAAAGCCTGTACACCTCTCCTATGTCTTCCACAGAGGCAGTCTTTAGTGCCATGAAAAATGCATTGGAGTAGTACAGTCATCTATAATAACAAACACATGGTAAGGGAATATTTGACTATTAAGGGATTGTGGAAAGATGTGTGTCCCAGAGTCACCTTCACCCTTCAGATGACTGTTCATTTAGGAAACATTTTTATATGAGCTTTTTCACCACCTTTGAAATCTACTGACTCTTAAGGACAAATATTTGTGCGTCTCTCTGTTTGCCAAGATGATCCTGCAGATGTGTAATGCCTGCGTGTCACTGTGTGTAAAGTGCTTGACGCAGCAGCAAGCTGGCTGCCCTAGAGAAGATGACAGAATCAGCAGAACGGAGCAGCTTTCCATATGTTCAATTAATTTCCTGCTATATGCCAGGACACTTCCTCCTCCTGTGCAGATGTAAAAAAAATCAGGACCAAGTTTCTTAGTTTCTAAATTTTTGTCTTTTCTCTTCCCTTCAGCACCCTGTGAACTGTCCTGCCTTCTTCTGTGTTATGTTCCCTTTTCCGTCCTATGTGGTTTTTTTCTACAGAGACAGCATATTTTAATGGACTGAGCACAGAGCTGGGACTAGAGTCAAGAGTTCCTGAAAACTAATTCCAGCTCTGCCATGACTTGTTATGTGGATATGATTTCCAGGACATAATTTATATTACATACATATGTATAAAGGGTGCTTTTAGAAAACTGTAATTTTAAAAAATTAATTAAAAAATAAAATGTAAACTCTATGTCAGTTTCTTTATCTGTAATACAGGAATAAAAACGCTTCATTACCTCACAGGCAGGTTATGAGGATTAATGCTCTAATAATATGGTTAAATTTTCTACACCACTTTGAACGTGAAACTGGTATATATATGCTGAGTATTATTGTTATTCTCCTTGCATTTGGGGATTCCTGTCTAAAATTATTAAAAATGTTTAATTTCTAGAAATAATGGGTATGAAGACCAGCATTTTCTGCAGAGTCCTAAAGGGTGACTGACTTACCACACCTTCAATTTCCAGCCTTTTTCTTGATCTTTAAAGTTACACTACCAAATGATTTAGGCCAGTAATTTATACCCCATCCTTCAAGCTGCTCTGTGTAGGTGTCAGAGTAACAGCCGTGTTAGTCTGTATTCGCAAAAAGAAAAGGAGTACTTGTGGCACCTTAGAGACTAACCAATTTATTTGAGCATGAGCTTTCGTGAGCTACAGCTCACTTCATCAGATGCATACCGTGGAAACTGCAGCAGACTTTATATATACACAGAGAATATGAAACAATACCTCCTCCCACCCCACTGTCCTGCTGGTAATAGCTTATAATAGATAAGTGGACAGTGGGGTGGGAGGAGGTATTGTTTCATATTCTCTGTGTATATATAAAGTCTGCTGCAGTTTCCACGGTATGCATCTGATGAAGTGAGCTGTAGCTCACGAAAGCTCATGCTCAAATAAATTGGTTAGTCTCTAAGGTGCCACAAGTACTCCTTTTCTTTCTGTGTAGGTGGACTCTTGTACTCATAGTACAATTTGCAAGGTAGGGCCTTTGATTTTGTAAAGAAAATAAATGATAAAAAAAACATGGAAAGATATGGTTTCTTTTTGTTTGTTTTTATATTTAAACATTGCCCTGCAAGGTTTTGAACTTAGACATAACAGAATAGAATTGGAAAGTAAAAGTAACTAGAAACAAAGGTAAAATTAACCATTTTAATATCACTAGCCAAAGTGAGTAATATGAAAAAAGTAAAAGGAGAGCATAGATAGGAGGCAGCATGGTCTAGGAGGTAAGACACTGCAAAATAAAGTCAGGAGATAAGGGATCCAGTTCTGGCTCGATGAAGTGAGCTGTAGTTCACGAAAGCTTATGCTCAAATAAATTGGTTAGTCTCTAAGGTGCCACAAGTCCTCCTTTTCTTTTTGCGAATACAGACTAACACGGCTGGTACTCTGAAACCTGAGTTCTGGCTCTGCTGCTGAAGTGCTCTGTGACTTTGGGCTGGTCACTTCACCTCTGTTTTCCCTTTCACCTATATGTCTTGTCTGTTTAGATTATAAGATTTTTAGGGGAGGGACTGTCCGCTGTTGTGGGTTTGTACAGTGCCTATAACAACTTGGCCCTGTCTCAGTTGGGACTTACAGGTGTTACTGTAATTTAATAACCTAAGGCATTGCTGTTAACAGTATGAGGATTTTAATTTTATCATCTTGCCATATCCCTTTAATAAAGATGTTTTTAAGCCTTGGCCTCTGCAAAAGTGGAGACCCCTGGAAGTCAGTGGGGCTGTGGGAATCCCTGCACTGGAGATAATCTTGCACTTTGCCCTCCAACGATCCTTAAAATCAGGGGAACATCTAGCTAGATGCATTTACGGGTATCTTTTAGTTCATTTAAGCAGGGGTTCTGAAAGTGATCATGGCTGAATAGAGTGAATAGATTGTGCGATCACAGAGATAAGGGGGTGAATAGTAAGTACCGACTTTCCAGTTCTTGCCCCCAGGGCAGGGTTTGAATTCAATTAATAGATACCTTAGGGGTGGGGAATCCATTGTCATGTATATACATAGGAATGGGCACACTCAAAATACGCAAAAAGAAAAGGAGTACTTGTGGCACCTTAGAGACTAACCAATTTATTTGAGCATGAGCTTTCGTGAGCTACAGCTCACTTCATCAGAAATCAAAATACGAGAAGTGAGAAAGTGATTATGCCAAAGGTAAAACTTATCCTCTCTGCAGGTGCCCTCAAGAGCCACAGGAGTACGTCAGCAAGGCAGGGCTGGTTCAGCAACTGCGTGTGAAATCCAAATCTGTCTGAGCGATTTCTGATTTTAACGAGGGACGGAGTGAATTATAATGAAAATGTCCATCTGGTCATGGCGAAGGACAGTCAGGGAGGGTGGCGCAGAGATGTCCAGAGACTGAGCGAGCTTCAGCAAAGAGGGGGGTGGAATGGGGCCCAGAGAGTTGGAGGAGGGGGCGGGATGAGCCAGCAGGAAGGGACGCCCCATTAGAGGGGGGATGAGCCCTCAAGGGCGGGGGGTCTCTGTGAGGGAGGGGGATGAGCCGCATAAAAGGCGGTCTCGGGCAGCTTCCCTCCTGTCCCACACAAGGCAAAGCCCGCCGCTGTCTAGCGTGCTAGGGGAGGGGAAGGGCAGGGCTTAGGAGGGAGCTGACCCTCCCTGTGCCAGCCCCTCCTGGGGGTAGGATCCGGGCGGGGTTGGGGCTGTCGGCTCCTCCTCGCCAATCGCTGGGCTTTGGGGTTAGTTTCGGAGAGTGGAGCCGGGGGCGGCGGCGGCGGCGGGGAGAGCGGGTCGCCGAGGAGACAAAGCGGCGGCGCTGGGGCTGAGCGGGGGCGGACGCCAGGGCCCGGCGGGGATCCGGCAGAGTGCGGCGCAGGCCGGGCTCCTCTTCGCAACAGGTTCCCAGCTCTGCCCGGCCCCCTGTGTGCTGCGGCGGGCACCGCAGGCCGCTCCGCCTCCCCAGGCCCCGGCCAGTGGTCTCCTCGGTCTCGGGCGGGGCGACCCGGCACCATCCGCCTCCATGCGGTTCGGCTCCAAGATGATGCCGGTGAGTCCGGGGTCCCGGCCGGAAAGAGCGCGCGGGGGGGAGGCGGACTCGGGGGGTGCGTGGGCGGGCAGTGCCGGGGGGGGGGAGGTAAGGGGGACACGTGGGGCTGGCGCTGGGGCTGGACTCTGCTCCCATCCCGTATTGTTCAGTCTCGGGGGCGCCGCGATCAGCGAATGTGACTCGTTGGCCCCAACATGGGCTGGGGCCAAGCGTGGGCAGAGCCAGGCCAGAGGGAGTTTCGTGGAGAAAGTTGGAAGGGGGGGAAGCTCGGGCTCGGACTGGAAATTGCCTTTTGCTTCTGACTCCAGGATCTCTCGGTACCTCCATGGTAACTTGGCGGTTTTCAGGGGGGGGGGATCAGCCGCGTGTACCTCGCCCCCCGGTTCAGAATGTACGATGGGGCGGTGCTGCTTGGAGACGGGTCATTAAATGGAGCTGACTCCTTATCTAGGGAAGGATCTGATAGCGCCAGTAAACATCGGAAGAGAAAATGGATCCTGCCATTGTGGAGGCAGAGACGGAGGAGCTGGGGGAGACCATCAGATTAGCCCTATGCTTGGTCCGAATCTGGGCTGGTTTGTGTTGGGGGATTTTCCTCCCACCTCTAATCTCAGTGTTTACAGCTATTCTGCTTGCTCCCGTTTCACGCTGAGATCAGTGTAACGAGCCCTCCGGGGGAGAAGAGCGAACCTTGTAGGGAAAAGTGCCCCAGGTTAGGATCAAGTGTCAGTAGTCTCTTGGCCTATCAAAGGCCATGATCAACTGTCTTGATGTTTTTGGTCTTTTGGCCTCGAGATGAAAACTTTGTCTGTGTCTCTTGGACTGGGAAGTAAAAATATTATCTAAGTTATAAGAGCGGCGAGCCCTGATCGGCGCTAGGCTTGCGGGGCAGGGCTTGTTGGGGGCTGTCCAGCGCACTGGGGCATGAACTGCTGGGGAACAGGTAGGTTATTGGTGAAACATTCCACACATTTAAAGAGACAGTGGCGTTTGGCCTTTGGAGGGAAGGGTTTGCCATACACTTCCCTTACTCCTCCCACCCCCCATTTCTTCTTGCATTAGATAGTTCTCCTGACTTTTTATTAAGGATTTAACCAGCTGCCAGTCTGAATTATCTTCAGATGCACAACAGTCCCTGAACATTGAGTTTGTTTCACTCTGAGAATTATAGATGTTATGGGTGGAACTGGCCTGTTTGGCAGGAGGAGGGACTGAATAAGCTAAATTGTTTTGTTCTCTCTAACTTATTCAGTGTGAGTTTGCAACTTCTATGTAACAAATTCATTAACAATTCTTAGCAAATTAGAGTTCCTAAATTTGTCTAGGCACAGACCCCTGCTGCGGCCCTAAGATTTTCCACATCCATTTTCTTTTTTAAAACGCCCAAGCTCCAAGAGGATGAGTGCCCATGTTCACAAAATAAACTGGTTTTGCTTGCTTTAAGGATATTCTCCCATTGACACTGAAGTAGGAATTACCAAGAGACATTTGTAGTTTATTAAAGGTGTGTCCACACTAGGTAAAAAAGGTGTGTTTTTAATACTTTAAAATTGACCCCTACCAGCTAACTTGTGTTAAAATATAAAGTGCTATGTCCAACCTATGGTTCTAACATGGGTTTAAAAACTCATCTTTGTTCCTAGTGAAGGCAAGGCCTAAACTGAATACAGCTGAAGCTGAATGAAGGGATGGAAAGGTTTTGCTGTGTGGGAAGAGGGAGGTCCTTAGTCCCCATGTTCCAGTTGGGCCAAGTGAGAAGTAATAGTATCTCTGAATATTTGGTATTAACCAACAATGGTTCATTTGGGGCTCTATTGGTTATTTCTTAAAATGGCAGACTACAAGTAAATAAAATGTGTTGGGAATTCTTGTGCTTAAAACAGTCTCCATTCATGCTTTCCTATAAGTATCTTAGATTGCAGTGTGTATGTGTGTTCCATGCCTATATGGCCTTGCTCTTTAAGTGCTTGCAAAATCAGGGCCAACACTGTGTTATGAGTAACTTTACACAGCTGCATAGACCCACTGAACTCAGTGGGATTATTCATGTATATAATGTTATTCACAAGTGTATTTGCAGAATTGGGGAATTGTATTCTTATGATGCAGCATATTGTCAATTTAAAAACACCCTTCCTATCACAAACCCTGGAAGCTGACTGAAACAAATAGGAATCCATAAACAGGAAGAGAATCTCCATTTATAAGGAGATTACACTTGAGTATCTCAGGCTGAGGTGGTTTGCTTGTTCCAGGGAAGCTAATGTCTCTTCTCCCATTCCTGTCACTCTTTCCTCCCCATTGAGGAGGCAATGATGAGGGTTGATTTAGTTCAGCAGACAAATCAAGGCAGGAGTAAGTGACTTTAATTGGTGTAATTAAAGAGACCACAATCAGTATTGGTGTAGTTAAAGTAGTCAAACTTTCTGGAGAATTATATTGTCATCAGCCCCTGGAAATCTGAGGAAAAATAAGCAATGTATATAGTAGCAAGGTCTTAATTCAAAGATAATCATAATTCAGTAAACATGCTGTCACCAGATAGTAAATCTGTACAAGAGACTACTCTTATCAGCTAACTGCCTGTCTTTGAAGATCATCCCAAAGTATCCCCAAACAATTCTATTCCTCCTTTATTTGAATGCCACCTCCATTTAAAATCTAGTTCTGTCTGTCCTTTCAGTGGTTGGTTGAGACAGGTGCCAGTGCATGAATTGCTGTAGGTGCTCAGACTTCCATTGCATGATGACGCAAATGTTGGTTATTCTGCTTTAAATTAATAAAATAAAGGATCCTTGCAACCTTTACCATACCATGTTTACTACATAAAGTAATGGATCAGTTTAAATTAGAACGGGTTAGGTGACTTAATTCTAGAGTGCAAATATAGTGGATTTAGAACTCAGCATTTTTAAAGGTTATAACATATTTTGTTGCTCTACAGGCTCTCATTTCTAATAATTACATTAATCCGGGGGGATGTGGGAGGAGATTTTAAAAGACACAAAGAGCAGTTAGTGGCCCACTGTGAATTGGTGCCTAAACAGCCCCTTGAAAATCTCCTCTGTAGTGTAAACACTCTGAATGGATAGGAACAGAAACGAACTGGAGCCCAAATAGTGCTAAAAACACTTGGGAGCATAAATAATAGCAAACCTTAAAACAATCTCTTGCACTTTTTTGCAGCTTCTTTTATCCGATCGCCCTTTTGATGACTAACACTGTTTTGTACCAGCAAAAATCATATTTAAATGATGAGATTTTGGAGTCTCTTTAAAAGAGTATTTTTTAACATCTGTCTAAATGTATAGCAACCAAGAATGACATTGAACCAAAATGTACCAAGCGTGACACTTTAGGAGAGCAGTCGTCTCCTTGGTGTGATGGTGGGACTCTTATGGGCATAAATATCTTCATCCATGCTGCTGAGTGAGAAATAGGAAGGTGATCCTTAAGCATCTTCCAACCCCTTCTTCCCCATCCCCCTTTTTTAATTCCTTTTGTGGTAACTTTTATATTTTCCTCTGCTTCTTCCCTATCTTATCTCTTCCTTCCACAATAAAACAATCTGACCGAACCCCTTGGCACCAGTCTCATACTCTCTTCTGCCCCAGCCAGTGCAATGCATACATAGCAAGAGTATAATGAATTACCTCTACGTACAGGTAAACTGATGGCACCTTAGAAATGCATGCAGAAGTAGTGACAGGGTTAAAGTCAGAGAATTAAATGATCCATATAAAACTGTCTCACCTTCCATCTGTTGAAGGCCTGTGGGAGTGCAATTTGTACTGTTGTGTTGCGATGAAGAGCTAGCACATTTTCTAAAATAGCATATCTTTCTGCAACATAATTGGTCCCCTTTGCGTGTTTTGCATTCTTACCATAAAGATGAGTAGATGTTGGGAAATAACGTGCGTCATTATGTATGCTGGATAAATAGCTTTGCTGAAGGGGTGGGCGGTTTCACAGATGGAGCTAATGCAGAAACTGTTATAGGCAGAGGCTTCAATTCAGTCTGAAATTCTTGTTGGTCATAATAGCTCTAAGGTCTGGATCTGTGTTGCGATGCAGAGCATTGCAGTGACCAACATTTAGGCGCCCAGACAATCTCAGGAACAACGCTGATCCACAAATCCCGAGTTAGGCGCTAGACTCCCTATATGATAAATGGAGCAGAGAGGTGCCTCGGAATGTGCTCTACAGAAGCCTACACACTAGATGGGGAGTTGGCTAAGATAGCCAGTGGGAGATGCCAGTGAGAAGAGTGTGTCCAAATGCCTACCCTTCTCATGGAGATAGGCGCCTTTGCTGCAACCCAGACTTGGGCACCTATGATCTACAACTGCAAATCCTTCTCCTGGAGTGAAGTTGCTTAGCAGCCAAAGTTGTTTTTGTGAGAATGAGCCAAGTGCCTGCCTCACTCAGTGCAAAATAGAGGAAGAGGTGGTGCACAGAGAAGGCAATGCCCCTGCCTGCCTTGTAAGTTTTAGCCCGGTGGTTAGAGCACTTACCTGGGATGTGGGAGACCATTCTCCCCTCTGTGTGAGGGGAACAAGGGATTGAACAGTGTCTCCCACACTTCTCAGAGTGCTCTAACCACTGGGCTATGGGATATCTTGATGTAGATTGCCCTCAGTCTCTCCTGTTGAAGCTGTTCTAGACTTTAAATAATTAAAGTCTTTGGAGAAAGAGGACGAGACCCTGCATCGCCTACCTCCTAGTGGTTAGGGCTTCCACCTAGGTTACAGAGTCATTCTCACTCTCGACAAATAACTCTTTATTTATCCACAGTGGAACACCTTCAGCAGAATAGGCTGAGCGCCCTCACCACAGAGTATGTAATAGCCCAGTGGTTAGAGCACTCTAAAGAAATAAACATTCAAGGGCCCGTTGGATGTTCCATTGAATAGTAACATAGGAATTACCACACTGAATCAGATCAGTGATCCATCTAGTGCAGTTTTCTTTGACTAAAATACTTCCCTCAATTGTATTATGAGAAAATCTGGTTTTAACTACTTGGGATTTACAGACACATGCATCTTCAGTAAGTATTCACTACTTTAATGTTAGATAAGGGGGAAAAAAATGTCTGTCTACAGTATGATGCAGATAAACAGTTGTTTTTGTTCACCCTGAACCACCTTTCTTCATCTGTGTGTTGCTTATTTAAGTGCCAGTCCTGCAATGGGATCCACGCAGCCAGACCCCTGTGTCTGTGACACCCAGTTGACTTCAGCATGAATTTGATTGTCAGATTGGGGTTTATATTGTAAGCACCCCAGGGCAGGGGCTTTGCCTCCTAATTTGTTTAAGGGCTTGGTATACATTGGATAACTATTAAATATAGTTCTGGACATTTTAGCCAAAGCAAGTCACTTAGTAATGTTACCAAAATATTATTTCATAAAATCATTTAATACATGGTATTCAGGGTCTTAACTTCAGGGATATTTTGCATAGAATGCTGAATAATTCTGAGAACATGTTTTGCTGGTCTTTTCTCTACAGTGCCTTGGGTGTGCATAACATTTTACAGACCATGAGCTGTTGTGAATCATGACAGTAAATAATGTCTCACTAGGTTTCCTGTACCCCTATAGTTCAGCAGGTTTTTTTGTCTATTGATCAATAACTTCCTATTCAATTTGTGAAACAATTTTAAAATAAAACTTATTTCTGTGTTGTCCCTCTTTACAAACAACCCCATTCTCCCAGAAAAAATTCACCTGAAATCTGTATTTTGTAGTACATGACAATTTGTTCAGTATGTCAGTTTCTTTAAGTGCTTTCATCACAAATGATCTGTATTCCCCCTCCCCCCCGACACTAGATCAGTCTGTGGAAGTCCTGGGAAATCACTTATTATGGTTTTGCTCCTGATCTGTCTATTCATCAGTAATTCAGACTGTGAATGCCTTGTGGGTTTCCTGTTACTGTTGCATGGGTCAATCCACAGGAGGATCAGATGGGGAGAGATGGGGATGGACACTTCATATAAAACATTTCCTTTCCCCTGTGGCTGTTACCAGATGGGGTCTCTGCTTTATTAATGAAGGGCCTGTCTGAAGAGCTGTATGCTAGATTAATTTGCATGGAGGTCAACGGAGTTTTAATAGAGGCAGGTACAATGGAGATAACATATTTGTTGGTTTATCCTCATTCTGGTGTCTTAAAGTGGCACTGTGCTCACTCATCATTCAAATTGATGATAATAAGTTGGCTTTAAAATGCTTTCCAGGTTTACCAGCTCTCCTTGTTAGCAATCTGCCTGGGGGGGTCTCCTTGCCCCCACAAGGCATGCCACTGGGCTTGCTGAGTTTGTTCAATAGGGACAGGGTCTTGTCTCTTTCAAAGGGAAGCCCTGTGAATAAGGAGGTGGGACGCACTGCAAAAATGACTTGGTTAGAGTGGCTTTTTTGGCTTGGCTGTTATAGCATCAGGAGGAAGGGGAGTAACTTTATTTCCTCACATCTGTGACCTCCCTGGGGAAGAGGTTGGAAGGTTCCCTTGTTATCCTGGGAATGTACACAAATGTCAGTTCTAGTATCAAAGAGAGGGTTATTTAATACTCTGGAAGATGCTCACATTCTTGAGGTCACGAGCAAATTAAGCCATCCTGCTCTTCGCTCTTTCACAGCATTACTGTCTTAAAGCCCTGTTTTAACTCTCCTTACTCACTTTTTGCTCAGGTAAACCTCTTTCCGAACTTAGTTGTGCCTGAGTAAGAGATGATTAAGGAGCTTGAGGCAGGGCCTTTTGTTTGACGTCAAGATGGTATAGTGTATAAAGGTCAACAGAGTTCTTTGGTGTCATGTGAAATAGTCCTATTTTTATATGATGCTCAACTGTTTGAGAAAATGCCAAACTTTTGGAATGTGGGAGAATTGCAGATGGTGTGGAATAGCTAGTTCTGTCACTTGGATGAGAATTTTAGGCGAATGATGCTCTTGCTCTAATCCATGAGGATTCCTTGTTACCAGAAATATTCAAAGGTAGAAACCAATTCCCATCGTGCTGTTAATCACTGATATTTTTGTTGTTGTTAGTCCTGTAATCAGGTTAAAATTAGTAACACCAATGACATCACCAGTTGTTGCATAGTTACTAATAGTGCTACGGTTACGTTTAGTGCAAAGCCAGTTTTGCACATGTGTTTAGAAATCTCTGGTTTCTGTTTTAGTGATGTTAGTATCAAGAATGTTTTCTTTATGTGGCAACTGGATATAACTCATCATTCCTCACTCCCTCTTCTATTTTTATCGGTCTGAGGTAGGTATGCCAGGTATTTGAGTAGATACTTCTGTATCCATTTGTTCTACATTACAGAACCACCCACGGTATAGGTTCTAACGCTGATTAGCAGGAAGAGGTCCTTTTGATAGAGGGTTGTGTGTGTAGGTGGCTCAACTAGGCTGAGGTAAGTGTGTTGTGGGAGCCGTTTAAGAAAACAAAAATCAAGCAACATTTTCTCTGGTGGTGGTTGTCGTCTCCGTTTTAATACTTACAACATCAATTTTATGAGAATAAAACATACGTGAATGGATTTAGCCTGCTCTTCCCCCAGTGTTTTAGAACAGTTACTAGGCACTTTTTAAAAACGTTTTTTGATAACGTGAAACTGATGTGGAAAAGTTTCTATGGGAGAGATCCAGTTAGATTATACTGTATAGTGTCTGAAATTGAATAAATAATAGGGATGCTCTCCCACCCAAAGCCTTGAAAAGCTTCTGATATGTTAATGTTCTGAGTTGTTCGGTGCAGTTGTTTGAGTTGTTAGTTTATTTAGCACTCTTTGCTGTGGATCAAGGAGTTGTAGAAAGGGAAATTTAAGATAGAAGAGCTAAGTGACTTGCCAAAGATCATGCAGCAAGTCAGTGGAAGAGCTGGGAATAGATCTCTCAGTTGCTGACTCCTGCTCCTGGGAGTCCTACTAACTGGGACACTCGTGATGTCAGTTTCCTTTTTTTTGGCCACACACAAGTATCACTAAATGTCATTGTCTGACATAATCGTATCATCTCCATGCACACTACAGCAGGGTTTTGTGGTTGTTGATATACGGATGCTAGGGGAACCTTGAGCTGGTTGTGTTCTGGACTGTACCTCTGAGCAGATTTGGACTGTGATTGACTGGGTGGGGCTGAAAAGAGGTTTAAAATCCGCTTTCTACTGCATGCTCCCCTTACGCTCCTCCTTTAATACATTCAACTGTGTAGCTAGTTCTCATACTTTTGAGATCCATTTAAAATGGCACATCTTTGTTTTATCAAGTTTAAGAATTTTTCTTCAGCCTTGATTCTTCAATTCTGTGAGGTGAACTACTAAGCACATAATTTATATTTAAATTTAGACTTTCACTCTGTTTTGTTGTAGTAGTGCAAAACTAAATTTAACAGTTCTCTTGAGCTGAGTTTTAAGGGAGAGTTTCTGGAATTATCTGTCAGTTTCTTGGTGCCAGGGTACCTACTGTGTTTAAGCAATGAGGTTGTGTTTCTTTAGATATATCATCAAATGAGCTTTTTGTTTTTAATACATTGCTTTGTCACTCCATTCCCTCTGTTTTTACCTTGGGTGGAGATTCTCAATATTACTCTCTGAAACAATCCTTGTGTGAAAAATTTTTCACTAGCTGCACTTCATTACTGTGCCACTCTTGACAAACCTAGTTTGGTGAACAGAGGATATGAAAGTAATAATTAGCTCTAAGCAGGTCTTAATCTGAAGATCTCAAAGCACAGCTCTCAAAGTTGGGGTGGGGTGTGGGGGGAGTAAGTGCTGTTATCACTTTACAGGTGGTGCAGCTGAGGTAGAGACCATAGAGGGCGCTGTCAATTTGAAAATTCCACTTCCATATAAAAACTTCGTGCCTATTGCTACAAATAGTGTCTAAAATCATTATAACTGAAAGATTAGAGAGAAATATTTTAGTTTGTTTACATTGTGTATTTGCCAGCTCCTTGTCTGTCAGTTTCACTAGTTTGTTGATCATGCTCACCCCTTCCCAGGCCCGAGAAGGAGGTGTTCACCTGTACCAGCAGAAGCAGATCTGAAACTGAAAGAGAACAGGCAATAAGCAGGCTTTGCTCAGAGAAAGGAAAGGGAGAAGTGTTGCTCTCAGGTCCAAAAGACACATCAAAAGAACAACAAATACTCCTGGGGGAATTCTGCACCACTGCGCATGCGCAGAATTTGTCCCTTCAGATTTCTTTGCTCCCCTGCAGAAAAATGACTTTCTGACAGGATAGCCACAAGAGCGGTCATTTGACCCTCCCCAGCAGTATGTTTCGGGCAGCCGGGTAAATCACTATGGGGCAGGAGGCGTGACTGGGGAAAGACCCGGCTGGTGGCTCCTAGCCTTGTGGTAGGCTCAGCTGCTAGTCCCGGCTGGGCTGGGAAGGATGCTGCACGGCATCCGGGGCCGGGTCAGACCCTCCCACAGCTGCAGGAAGCTCTGCAAACTCCTTCCCCTCCTCCCACCGCTTTCTGTACCCATTGCTCCTCAGCTGCAGGGGGAGGGATTACTGTACTGTACAGGAAGCTGCTCCCCCATCTGCCCAACCCCCACACACTCAGAACCCCCTCCCGATGAGCCCCATTGCCCCTGGACCACCCCAATGAACCATCCGCACCTGGATTCCCACCCTGCCAAGCCCCAACCAGCTGCACCTGGATCCCCGCCCCACTCCCCCAGCATCTGGACACCCCCTCCAAACCCCCCACACGCAGACCCCCTGGCGAGCTCCATCCTATTCCCACAGCTACACTCCCCCACTGAGCCTCAACCACCTTCACCTGGACCCCTCTGCAGAGTCCCATTATTGTTGCACCCAGAACCCCGCAACGAGTCCCTGTGTATCCAGAGCGCTGCCCGCACGCAGATCGCCCCACACAGAACCATCTCTACCCACACCTGGATCCCCCTACACTAAGCCCCTCCACTCATGGATCCTGCCTTGCTGAGCCTACCTGGTGCACCTGGCACAGAAGGGCAGGGCCCTGGGATGTTTCTGGGGCAGGCTCTGTCCTTGGGCTGTGTCAGGGTTGGGTGCAGCTTCAATGCCAAGTTCATGTCCTGGAGAGGAGCTACATACTGTGCAGCCAGTAGCCTGTGCTCCCCAATGCCATGCTGGAGCCTCCAAATTTATTTGACAAAATTTGCAGAATTGTAATTTTTTTGGCGCAGAATGGCCTCAGGAGTAAAGAAAACAGCAGGAATTTGTCCTGACATTCAATAAAGAACTTTTTTTTTTTTTTTTTTTTTTTTTTTACAATCTATTTAGAGGGTGCTCCAATAGAAAATTAATTGATTTAAAAATAGATTAATACACTTACAAAAATTCAAATTGTGTCCCTTTTAAGTGGCTTTCCCATTGTCACAAAACATGTCATTGGCAGAGCTTGGAAAGAGAACTGTGGTCTCCTGATTTCCTGTCCAGTGTTCTGGTAAATGGTCTGATTTCCTTTGTCTTCGAAATCATTTTAAAATTTTTTTTTTAAATATAGCTGAAATGTGGGTGTTGGAAGGGGTTGTGTTTCACTGTAGCTCATGGAGGAGAGACTAACAGACTTTCGGACCTTGCTACTGCTTGTGTAGTGAGTAGCATGTTTTAAACATTAAAAGTAGGATTTTCTAAAGCACTCCGCATTGGCCTTATTCTGCTCTAATTGCTGTCGTTTTTTAAAATATTTAAGAAGCTTCATTTAAAATGAAATTAAAATGCAGAGCCCCCCGCACCGATGGCCAGGACTGGGCAGCGTGAGTGCCACTGAAAATGAGCTTGTGTGCCGCCTTTGGTACATGTGCCATAGGTTGCCTACCCCTGGCTAGAGTATGCCAACACTGGGTGCTTTTGAGTTGCACCCTGAATCTTTGTTTTTGTAAACGAGAATTTATTTGCTACACATTCTACTTTTATAATAAGCCCAATAGTGGCTCCCATATAACTCTCTTGCTGCAGTTGTTGTTTAGGTTTAAGTGAAAGGACTAGACCTAAAACACCCCCCAAAATTTAACAGTAAGCTTTTGCTACTTGCATTAGAAACAGGTGATAAATTCACCTGTTCTAGGGAAATTTTTTTCCCCATAGTCACCTGACCTTACTATGATTTATGGGCTAGAGTTGCATGTGATTTTGGGTTATGGGTATTCCTGTTGCTTGAGGCAGAAGTATCAGTCATCTTTTCTTATCAGTGTGATTTCTAAGTGCGAGATGGAAAAGAGAAGAGTAAATATTTTAAACCCTCTGTAGTATTGCGGACATCAGTTAGCCAGCAACAGGACCGGCTCTAGGCCCCAGCAAAGCAAGCATGTGCTTGGGGTGGCACAATTCTAAGAGTGGCATTCTGGCCACCCTTTTTTCCTTGTGCAGTTGTGCTCTCGGAGCTTGGGGTGGCAAATTTTTTGCTTGGGGCGGCAAAAAACCTAGAGCTGGCCCTCGCCAGCAAGTAGCAGAGTGTGTCTGGTGCAGTTACCACCTCTCCATGATAGTCTGGTCTCCTCAGAGGAAGCATGGGTTAAATGTGCTGCCATCTCACCACTGGGCCTCCTGAAATAAAGTTTATGTACAGATCACAGCTGGTATGGAACCGTATTCATTTGCTATGGACACTGAGAAACATTTAGCTCCTTTTTTCATTGCAGGAACGTGTGCCTTGAAAGGCCAGTGAGAACAATTGAGTTTTTTACAATAGCATCCCACAGGAACTCTTTGAAAGCCTTTCTGCTGGCCAATTGCCATCTAGGAAGGCTGTTGACATAACAGCACCACTGCTTTCAGTGGGAGTGGCATGGCAGTTGAGCTTCAGGAACAGTTTTTAAAAAAAATAAATACAAAGGCTCCTTATGAGTTTGATGTCAGCTGAGAAAAGCAAGACAGTTCAGGCATATGGTTGTTGCTTTCATAACTCCATTCGTTATCCTTAGATGTCATCTGTTCCATGCAGAGTATGTTGCAGTACTTAACAGAGGGAGGAGAGAGGCATCTGCAAACTATTTTGCTTGTGTTGAGTAAGTTAGATCCTTCTATTTTAGAGTGCAGTATCTGTTTTTAGAAATGGGGGGGGGGGTAATTGAGTTTGTGGTGGCTGAAAAGTGTTAATTGCTCTTTGAACCCTGACTGCTTGATAGGACTGAACACAGACTGGGTTGAGCAATGTAGTGTCTGCCAGAAGGGGCATATGATCCAGAGGACTGGTCTGTCTGTCTTTCACTGACTTCAGTAGGAGGATTGAGCTCTTATTTAGACAGACTGTACAGTTCAAACAGTGGCTGAAGATCAAACCTTCATGCCATCCGTTTTAGTTAGGCTTTTAAGTGTTAATGATACAAAATGGCTGACTAGTTGTCACTGAGAGGACATGCAGAACTGGTTATTGGACACTTGGGGAACATGTGCAGGAAGGGAGTTCCAAGTATAGATGTCATTGTGAAAAGAGTTGTATATTGTATGTTCTATCATACAATCTCAGGATCGTATTAGGGTTTGTTTACACCCAGGTTTTTTTGCACTGATTTAACTAAATCAGTAGAAAAACTAATTTAATCAAATTGGTTCAGCCCCCTAGTGTGGATTCAGTTATGTTGATACACAGTTTCATTGAAACAAGCTATAGCAATATAAGACCCCTTATGCCAATATATCTGCATCCATACTAGGGGATAACATTAATTTAACTAAATCACTCTTTCTACCAATTTATTTAAAACCATTACAAAACTGCATATAGATAAACCCTTATTCTCTGTATCATATAGCCAGTGTAACTCTTAAAATCTGAAAATAAAACATTTATAGAAAGTGCTTTGAAACCGTTACAAACCCCAGTTCACGTTAAACATCTGGCTTTCCATACTGATATTACGGACGTGGGTGGTCTGAAAATATAATCACCCTTAAAAGATCCCCTTGATCCAAGGCATGCTTGGTTGTAAATTCAGATACAAAACTGAAGTACCACAGTTATGTAGGTATAACTTTTGGCTAAATACTTTCACTGAGTACCAAGGCAAAGTGCTCATGTTTGAAGTTTTATTTGAACTGCTCTTTTCCTAATGTCCTGCTTATGGATAGTCTGGCCTGTATGTTCTGTTGTACATAAACTAATAGAATACATTTTTAATAACTGAGGGCTTCTGAGCTCAAGATTCTTTGTAAACTGCTCAGTTTGAGAGCTGACAATAAAAGGAAGATTGCCTTTTTCTGTTGGTTACATGCATCCCAGTGCTCATATTTGATCCAAGTAGGGTAGTTCAAAGTTTTGACTACAGCTTTGGTAAATGGCCCTTTAATGGATTCCTCCCTCTTGTCCTTCCTGGTAGTAGCATAAGTAAAGAACATCAGACTAGGAAACTAATCTGTTTAACAGATTTAAACAATTCTAGATTGACAAACTTCAGAAAATTAATATGGCCAAATTAGATGATGCAGAAAAAGAGACCTTGTGATGAAGGTAGTATCTAAGCTATAATTATGGATCACTTCTGTTTAGATGTACAGACGCACTTGAGATTTCAAATGAGATCTGCTGGAATACAGAAATTGTCATCTGTGAAGTAGGAGGGGCCCGTTGTGTTCCAATTATAACTGTATTTTTCTAGGGAAATTAAGTCCATGGGTTTTGGTCGCACAGTCTCCAGCTACTTCTCAGTGTTGCTGATGTGGGGGAAGAAAAAACTTAAAATAGCAAAAATCAGTGTGTTCATCGTGTACTTTGTGTTGTGGTGTTCCAAAATCAGACCGTTTTCACTGTTCTCGACCCTTAAAAAAGCTTCCTCTTAACTGTTTCCCTATATTTATAGAAAACAAGTTGTTTTATCTCCTCTGAAAATGGAACATATATCTCTTCAATGAGAATTTAACCTAATTTAGAGAGTAGAGAATACTGTGTCTTTGGGATTAAAGGTCGAGTTCTATTCTCCTGCAGTACAATTAAAAGGAAGAAGGGCTGTCCTTTATTTAGAACAAGAATAATCTTAACAATTACAGTATTTCCTACTGTACCACTCCTACTTTGCATCATAACTTCCTTTCTCATAGTTATGGCTAAGTGCCACTGCAATATAAACTGAGCTGTGTGCGCAGTGGCTGAGAAGGAAGGATCATACTTTGTGTATCAGGTGTGGCTGTAGGTAAATATTAAACTTATCTGTACACTTTGAGTCTTACCTTATTAAAGTGAACTGCTGAATATGAAAGGAGCCAGGATCATGTGTTTTTCTTCTAGGAAGGCTATTATGTACCCTCTTGTTTACCTTAATCTCTAAATACAGAGTCTGAACTGGCTGGCTAGTGAAGACCAGATAGACGTTCTGAAGAACTTGATATGAAAGGAATCCTTTTGTTACTGATACAAACTTGGTGTATCAACTTTAGTTGCTGCCTCTCTCCTGTTAAATTGAGAGCTAGAACTACGTACCAATGTGGAATTCTGTTGATCAGAATATAAAAAACTTGCCATTGTACAAGCTGCTTTTTGCTTAGAAAGTTGCAGTCAAGTCAGCAGAAATGTGAGACGTTTTAATAGCTGATTTCTTCATGGCTGGCTTGTGAAGATGAAGCATCAGCGTTTGTGTTTTCCAGGGCTAGGTAAGATCCAGGACTTGTTTATAAAGGAGTTTTTACTTACCTGTAAAAACTCACTCCGGGCTGAAACTTTGGATGCAAGGTCTCTGCCTGGAAGTAGTTACATCTGTATATTTCTCTCATACAAATTGCTTTTTCAATTTAATAGCTAAGTGTTCTTATTCACCCTAAAACATTAGCTATTTACTGTTTTTGTTTTTTGTACTCTAACTGAAAATAACTCTGTTACCATTTATTTAATTCCAGATATGAATCTGGCTCTTGTAATTCTTCCACCTCCCACACTGTTTTTAAAAGCAGCTACTGCACCTCTGAAATGATGGCTTTCTAGTATACAGCTAAAATGTTCTTCTACATTCTCACTGTACATGGAATCCACTGGGGGAAGAGGAGGTCCCTGCCTTGAAGAGCTTGCTGTCTAATTTAGATACGATACAAACAGTGCTGAGTATGTGATTCTATTACACATCGCTATTAATCTGAAGAATTTCATTTATCAATCTCATTTTGACGGGACATTAAACTGTATACCATGAAATGTCTCTCCAACACCATTTCCTAGTGCTGCTATAAATATCTAGGGAATTAAAACTAGCTTTTTGTGGTTTAAGAATATTAAAGTTATGTTTGTCTTAAACTCACAGAGAGAGAAACCTCAGAGTTGAATGCTGAAATGACATCACTTGCTTAGACTGATTCACAATATTAAAATAGTTCATGCTTTTTTATAGAGGGGTAGTGTTCTCATGGGTCTACTGGGTTCTTGTATCTCTGCCAATTAGTTGTGTGCCTCAGTTTTCCCGTCTGTAAAATGAGCAGACTACTTGCTTGCCTGTTTGTGTTGAGGCTTATTGTTAGGTGCTATGTAAGTGGAGAGCGTTATTGCCTCTTATACCATTTGTGATGCATTATACCTGGGCAGAACAGGGCTAGGTTAAATGTTAACCCTGAATTTCATTATTTTTGTAGAGAGACCAGGTGGGTGAGATGATATCTTTTCTTGAATTGACTTGTGTTGGTGAAAGAGACAAGCTCAAAAGCTACTAGGTGTTGAGCATGGTTGTTCCTGTCCCCACCAGGGACCAAAACACGTTTCCCCCACTCTTGAATGGATATCTGCGGGAGGAGACTCTTTAGGTGTCCAAACACAAGAAATTGAACTGAAAGACAGATCCAGAAGTAACCTATTTCTATGTCAAAAACTGGTCTCTTTCACCAACACAAGTGGGTCCAACAACAGATATTCCCTTACTCACCTTTTCTCTTTCATATTCTGGAACTATCACATCTACAACAATGCTACAAACATTATTTATGCAGGGAATTTAAGGCCCTTAATGAACTCCATATTTGAATATAGTGTTTTATGTGAGATATACAGGTTTTGTGTGTGTGTATATAGTTTTGTCTTGAAGTATTTCTGCTAATTAAAGGCTGACAAAGTTTCTACATAAGAGCTTTGACTAGAACCTATCTGAAAGTACAGGCTGTCCTTTTTACTTAGGTTAATTTCAGGAATTACCTAATCCATGCTGTCAGAGAAACTGCATAATTGAGTTTTCCAGTCAGCACATGCACTTAGGGATTTAAAATATTTGATATAACTGAAGACTTAATTTAAAATATTATGTTGATGCAAAATTATGTAATGGAACTACTTTACAAATTTGAAGATTTTTGCCACCATCTTTTTTAGAGCGTAGAAAAAGGCCCTTAAAAAGGGACCCTGCCAAGTTAAGAACTTCAGAACGGCCATACTGGCTCAGACCAATCGTCCATCTCTAGCCAAGTTAAGAAGACAAGTGTATTTCTTTTTCCCTTAGTTTCTCCAGTACGCTTTAATCACTATAGTAATATCAGAAAACACAGCTGGTTCTCCGCATACCACCATATCTGCTCAGTTGAATGGCCAATAAACTGCATAATGCAAATATCTTCTTAGCTACTTGAACTTTGGCTTAATACCAGTTAGGAAAACTGATTCTGTTTTTTAAAGTGACAGAGCTGTAGTTTCAGAGTGGTAGCCAAGTTAGTCTGTATCAGCAAAAAGAACAAGGAGTACTTTTGGCACCTTAGACTAACAAATGTATTTGGGCCTAAGCTTTCTTGGGTTTTAGGCCACGAAAGCTTGTGCCCAAATACATTTGTTAGTGTCTCAGGTGCCACAAGTACTCCTCGATCTTAGAGCTGCAGTTAAAACCCTTTGTGGGCATATAGATCTGCATTTAAGCAGAGCTCAGCAACTTTTTTTAAGAAATAGTTATCCACAAATGTTAGAGCTGGGAAACAGTATATATGCTGTATTAAACTACACATAAAAGCTTGTCTGAAATGATAGTGTCACTGAATTAAAAAAAAAAAATTGGAGGTGAATCTCAGGAAGTTTATGTGGGTGTAACTTGCATGCTGATGAAACAGAAGATGGTGAAATTTTAAAGTAGGGTGTAGCCTACTTTAATGTACACCTTCTGACATCCTCTTTCTAATTGCTTGTCCTGCCACACCACCTCCCTTTTTGGCCTCTTCGATAGGTGTTATGATTCAAATGTAGTGGGTTATATACAGAGAAGATGCTGTGTCAATTACATGGATTGGAATCAAATGCTGTAACTCATGATGAGGGGACTAGAAGGTGCAACTTACACCAATTTGGATTCCCTTAGATTTGCCTCTGAATCTGGTCTGTTCTTTTATAGAGATGTGAAAAGTTCTTCTTTATAAATATGTGCTTTGCTTTGCCATCTCAACACTTGCGGGTTGTGCATTTCACTTGCATTTCTAAAGATTCATATGCCTGCTCAAAAAATGGTCTCTGGCTGAAGTGAACGTGCACATGTTAGTCATCCCTTCAGTGTCCTTGATGCATCAGATGAAAGTCTCTCTTTTGCTGGAGGAGCCATAATTGCAAAGTTTATTTTCTAGGCTGGACAATACTGCCAGCTGAAATGTACGGTAAACCATGCAGGAACCTGCATTGCTAGATCTACCATCCATCTCTGGCATCTGGTGAATATGCCACGAGCTACGCTGCTGGGATCCAGTGCTTTTACACTTAGAACCCCTTCATAAATCACAAAAAACAAAACAAAATATTCAGTCATGATTGTCCAAGGAGTAGAACAAAATAAATGGCAAATAACACTCTTTGTACACTCAAGTCCACGTAGGTCCTGTCTATGCTAGAAAATAAGATGATTTTTTGGCACCTGACAGGTCATAATTCTACACATCTTAGACACTGGTGTAGACAAGGCAAAAGTGTCCACGATCAGTCCTTTTTAATACTGCCACCACGTGTTGAGCATGGTTGATCCTGTCCCCACTAGTGACCAGAATGCATTCCCCCATATTTAAATGGATATATATGTGGGAGGAGACGGTCTTTAGGTGTCCAAACTAGAAATTGAACTGCAAGACACATCCAGAAGTAACCTATCTCTATCCCAATGGAGGATATTAGCAAAACAGAGAATTTCAGAGCCTGATGTTCAGTGAGGCCCAGCACCTGGAGCTCCCGTTGACTTCAGTTGGAGTTTTGGTAGGTTAACACTTCTGTAAAACAAGATTAAACTTGGCACAGAGCTACTTGCAATTGTCAGAGCTTTCAGCCTCATTGGGTATTGTCTGTAATAGATACTCAAATGCTGACTCTTCTCCTCCACTTCTTCAGACTGAATGGTTTGGTTTACCTGTTACAAGTCACTTTTCTTTTGTCGTAGTAACTCATGCCCATTTGGAGAGGTGGTGTCCAATTTCTTGAGTTTTGGGGCCAAACATATTTCAAGAAGGTCAAGGGCTACGGCCAGTACTTTGGGTCAGTCTCTCTGGGCTCTTATGGTCCATTTATGCCAATTGTTTGGGTGCTCTGCACAACATCTCCTTTGCTGGCGATTCCCCAGTGGTATGGTGCCAATTTACTCCACTCCCATGCCTCTCTCCCCACAGCCTCTGCCTAGGGGCCATGCTGGGATGTGGAGCAGCATGTCAACAGTTGGGTTGGGAGAGTGACTGGTGCACGCTACATGTCAGCTATCCCCTGCTGGTGTGTGGTCTCTTGGGGAGCCTTGCCAGCTTGTGTAAGTTAGAGCAGCCACCAGGCTACTATAACCCACCCATGCCAAAGCAGTCAATCAGGGAGCTATAAAAGATTTCTGGTTCTTAGCTTCTCCCTTCCCCTGTTCTGTGTTGTCGTAGGTTGCAGTGATAGGGAAGGCAGCCATCTTTGCTAGATACTCCCTTTAGGCTCAGGCAGAGCCAGGCAAGCTCTTACTTGGCTCTTCCTGGAGTTTATACAGCCTACCAGGCAATGGTGCAGCCAGTGCTGCTTTTTCTTCCCTCCTCAGTAATGCAGTAGATGGCCTGTGTGGGAGCTGCTGAATAGCAGGGAAGGGGTGGCTCACATCAGAGCAGCAGGTAGTTGGGTAGGCCATGCCCGCTACTACATCCTGGGGGCTGATCCAAACACTTCAGTTAATTACTTGATGTCACTCTGGAAATACACTTTCAATTTGTCAATGAATACAAATATTCTGACATAGTCATCGCTAAGGGAGGTTGAACACCCTGGTAAAGTAGTTTATCTGGGATTTTCAGGGTATAAATGGGCAACTTGTGACCCTTTCTGAACAGTTGCCTCTGTGTATGTAAACCTCAAGATTAGCAGTGGGACTTATTTATCCTCATTTGAGGAGTGAATAATCTTGTATTAGGTTGGCTGTCTGAGGTTCCATATAATACCCATGATTATGCTCGTTTTAATTAAAAACATTCCCAGCTGAAAGTGAATCACTGAAAACAAATGTCCCTAGATGCAGCACATTTTGCAGATACACAGGACCTGGGAGATAGTTTTGTGTGCAGTCATTTTAAGTGTGAAGTGGTTGGGGCAGTCATTGCTAATGCTACAAAAGGTGGTCTATTCTACATTCCTGTAAAACTCCAGGTTTTCACTGCAGCTGCACAGCTGGCTGAGCTTAAGGAAAACAAAACTGTTTTTCTGGTTTCTGGTTCTGTCTCTGTGATTACATGGTAGCTCTGCCTGGTGGAATGTCACTTCCCCACCTTCAAACTCTCTCCTTAAAATAGTGTGTATAAAATGTGTGTTTTCGAGTTTTGTCGTGGAGCATTGTTGTAAATTTAAAGTTGAACTTCAAAGCTTCAATTTGAAAGCTTTAAATAGAACCAAACTACCATTGACACATCATTGGCAGTTTCCCATAAACTGCACAAAGTCATGATGGCCTTTTCCACATTAGATACATATGGAATGCTAACCACTGTAGCATGCCTGTAACACACCTCTAGTCTACATGGAAACATGCCCCCAGTAGTGCTCAGCGTTTAAACGAAGAGTCCTAGGCTGTGTGGCTGCATACACTGCTGGCACATAGCACGAACTTACTAGCTGCTTCCGGCCAAGGGTGGGAGAGGGAAGGAGAAGGGGCTTCATGGCTTACAACTTCCTTCTCTCTTTCTGTGTGTGGGAAATAAATGACTTCCTGAATTTCTTCTTAAAACTGAAGAGTGGAATCTCTCGCCCCCATTTTCCTTCCTTTTTTTCCCCCCCCTCCTCATTCTTTCAGTACCACACATTCGTTATCACCACCTGTGCATTTCACAGTCTCCCCACTCCCTTTTATCTTTCTTGTCTCTTCACTCCCATTCTGTTCCTCATCCCATTTATCTTTTCCCTTGCTGTCACTGTGATGCAGTGACTAAGAAATGGTGCCAGGGGATTTATGGGAGTTCCCTTAGGAATTCTGGGAGTTGCGAGCTCTTTTTCCTCAGTTCCTTTTAACTCTCTTACTGCTTGCGGAAGGCCTTCTGAAATTTCTCAGATGCCACTGCTTCAGGGAGCAGTACCAGGAACTGTAGACCTACTGGGCTGTCAATACTTGGGTGCAGTCCCATCAGTTTAGTTACCAGTGGTTTAGTACTCCAGTGCAGATACAGCCTAGGAGCTGGCAATTCAACATACCCACTCCAGGTGACTGTGTAACAAGAAATGTTGTATATTGTAGTTCTGAAATCCCTTAAAGTAGTAGAATATCTTTAATTTGACAGTTTTACATGTAAATAAGATGGCTGCTGCAACTTGTTTTGAGGGGAAGGAACCCAGGCATTTGAAAGATCCTTGACAAAGTAAACAAGATTTTTCTCAGACAAATGCACACCTTAAACTATGTTCATCCTTTCCTCAAAAGATTTTAAGTCCTCAATATGGTGGGCCAAATTTGTCTCTAGTGAGTACAGTGACGCCAGGCATGAGTTTGACCTACTGTATCTACAGAAAACAACTGAATAAGTACATGCTGTAATGGCTCCCTTTTTAAAGTTAGAGGGAAACGAACATTTCCATTGTACCTTGCTTGAGTCATCGTTCAGGCCCAGCATATTTTGAATCTTTAAACTATGGTTCATAAAGAATCTTCACCTGTCCACTTTTACCCCATATGACTTTAACATAGCTTTGGGGGTAGGGAGTGAGAATAAACATGGCTGGTTTCCAAGATCCAGTCTTTTTGTTGACTTGGAACATATTTTGCTAGGAGACCTACAGTTAAAATGTTCAATTGGTTTAGCAGAGTAATTGCTGTTGAGAAGACATTTGACAGATTTATGATTTTGGAAGTTATGTCTTTCAGCTAGTGCTGAAATAAAAATTCAGAGGAACTCCAGGAATGAAATAAACCTATTTAATTTTTTAGTCAGCTTCTTAAATTTATAATTCTAGAATAGTAGTATCCAACAAACTGATTGCCTTGTTTTCAGAGATGCTGATCATCCACAGCTCCCACTGAGGTCATCTTCGCTGAAAATTAGGCTATAGTTTTTTTTTTTTTTTTTTTTTTTTTTTTTTTTTTTAAAATCTGAGCTTCCTATTGCAGAGGGTAGAGAAATAACAGCAAAGAAGAGCAGGTAGCTGTTGAACTTTTCTTGTATTGAATAATCCTAATCAAAGAACAGTGAGTTGCTAAGAGAGGAAGCCAGATGAAATTTGAAGCACATTTCATTTGACTGCATTTGCAGGGAACCTTGAATTCATACAGGGCATGTTTAAGGGCATAATAAGTTGAGTTGTGCTATCTGTAGGAGATCCTCAAGTGACAAGTGCTAGCTACATAAATTCAAAATATTAGCTTCTACTGGATAAGAAATGACAGTGGTTCTTTCTCCAGACTTTAACTACCTTTGTTCTCCTTCATGAGAAGTTGTTTCTGGTTAAGAACACTTCTGAACTGTAGAGGACTGTTTCTGCTTCTACATCAAATCATTGTGCAGTGTGTAGGTACCTTAAAGTGATGCAGAGAGAATTTTGACACTTCACATCTGCTCTTTCAACTCTTGGCCTGAAAGAACAGGCATCTCCATGTTTTTTTTTTTTTTTTTTTTTCAGAACTCCAATATCTCAGAAAGGGATGCACATGCAATATATAGTACAGATTGTTTGAGACATGTAGCCAGTTAAACTGTTTACATAAACTGGAAGTGACTTCCCTAGCATCTCATTTTGCTCAGTTCTTTTCTGTGAATTTTTGTGATCTTGATTAGGACTGTGTATGTTCAATGATCACTAATGAATGGTGCCAAGTGCTTTAGGCTGAGAGTGATGAGCTTAATAATAAGGACATGGGTGTGGCATGCAACCTACCTTGTGTATTCTACTGTGTGCCATTATCTTTCTCTTCCAGATGTTTCTTACTGTGTACCTCAGTAACAATGAACAACACTTCACAGAGGTGCCAATTACACCTGAAACCACTTGCAGAGATGTCGTGGAGCTGTGTAAAGAGCCTGGTGAGAGTGACTGCCACCTGGCTGAAGTGTGGTTTGGCTCAGGTATGAGAGATGCAGCTTTTGTGATCATTCGATATCCTTTGTTTGTTTGCTTTTCCTTTTTTTTATTACCATAGCACCTAGAGGCCAAGGCCGCGTTGTGGTAAACATAGTCCCTGCCCTGAAGTGTTTACCATTTGCCTTCCTTTCCATTCATCTCGTCACTGGAAATATAAGCTATATATGCAAGGCTGTCTGGTGACTGGAGAATGTGACATCCTGCGGGTCTGGAGACTGAAGGCTGAGCAACTGAGAGGAGAAGGGATTTTAAATAGACAGTTTAATGCGTTTTGGGGGTTTATGTAATTCCAGTGCCTCATGAACATTTTGGAGACATGATGACTGTTAAATGAAAAGGTGGGAGTTGAATTTTTAAGTCCTGAGAATTAACAATACTCATGCTCCAAGAGCCTGAAGAGGTTCTCCAGCAAAAACAGGGAAGATCAGACTTGGTATTCCTCATATTTCTAACCTTTAAAACACATTCTTTTATTATTATGGTTTTAAAACAAACAAACAAACAACCACATACACCCAAAAAAGCTTCCAGGCCTTCATACATCATAAATAGGCCAAAAAAAAAGAAAAGAAAACACAAATTCAATTTTAAAAGTGACCTTCTAAGAAAGTATTTTTTTATTGTATAATTCACTGATTGTACAACTTCATTTTAATCATCACGAAGTACAGAAAGAAAAACAAATGAAATCAAGTTCTTGGTTTGCTTTGTTACTTTGAATTCTTACATTTATTTTCCAAGTGGTGTTGTGCAGCTCACTGGAAGAGAACTATGTATACGTGCTCTTAGCTAAGAAAGAGAGAACCTTGGAGTCTGCATGTTGGTTAGGATCTTGATATAGGCTCTCATCCTGAAAACACTTATGCACGTTTAATTGTCCTTTTGAGCTCAATGGGACTTTTCCCCTGTGTTTTGCAGACTCAGGGCCATAAAACATAGGGAGTTTTATTTGTAAAATCCAGTCATTAGCTGTATTGGTTGTACTCTGGAGAGAGACCCTTTAAAGACTAGGTAACAGAGACCAATGCACTTTCCCAGAAGAGAGATGCAGAAACAAGAAATAAAGCAATTACCTGTGTGTGTGGTTTTATGTGTTACCCTATCCTTGTGATGTCTAAATGCTGTTTGTACAATTGTGTTTTTATAAGCCATATAAAAATAAACCTGGTATCTATGGAGTATTCCCTTTTGTAAGGAGAAACAAGCAAAATTTGGTTTTGGGGGGAAAAATTGAACTAATATCCGATATTCTTCTGGGAACATTTGTGTTTACTAATGGAATTTTGTATTCATTTTTCAACACAAGCATTTGCTTACCTTTGTACAAAACCAGTATTTACTGGTCGTAAATATAAAAGCTATCTCCATGTTTCAAATTGCATTGCCTAACAAATAATTTAAACAAGGTGTAAATTTTTAACCAATTTAGTTACGGTGGATTCTCCATCACTGACCATTTTAAAATCAAGAAATCCCACCCACCCCCGCCCCAAAAGATCTGTTCTAGGAATTTGAGACATTCCATGGCCTGTGTTATGGCCTGAGTTCACACAGGATGATCACAATGGCCCCTTGTGGCCTTGGAATCTATTAATCTGACTGAAAATGGTGTAAGGCAGAAAAAGATGCTTTGGTGCAGTATGAATTAGAAACACATTTAGAAAGGGATATATTTGATCCAAAACCACTACTGTGCTACCAGTAGTGGCCAATTGCAGTTATTTCAAATGAATCCCATTTTATCCTGTGAGAAAATTGCTGTTCAACTCTTCTCACCTTTAAGATGAGGCTGTGCAAAATGAGTCCACTTTATTTTGCAGAGATTTAGGAGCTAGACCAGGGGTGGGCAAACTTTTTGGCCCAAGGGCCAGATCTGGGTGGGGAAATGGCTTGCAGGGCTGGGGCAGGAGGTTGGGGTGTGAGGGCAGGGTGTGGGAGGGGGGTACAGTGTGCAGGGAGGGGCTCAGGGCAAGGTGTTGGGGCAGAGGAGGGGTGTGGGGTGTATGAGAGGGATCAGGGAAGGGGGTTAGAATGCAGGAGGGGTGTGCAGTGCAGGAAGGGACTCAGGTTGGGGGGTGCAGGAGGGGGCTCGGGCAGGGAGTTGGGGTGTGGGATGCAGCTGGGGGCTCAGGGCAGGAAGTTGGGTGCAGGAGGGGTTCAGGCTCTGGCCCGGCGCCGCTTATCTGGAGCGTTACCATTCCTGGCCAGTGGTAGCTTTGGGGGAGGGACCCACAGGCAAGAGCAGCGTGTGGAGCTCTCTGCCCCCCCATCCCTAGGGGCTGCAGGGACGTGGTGTGGCCGCTTCCCTGAGTGGTGCAGTGCCACAGGGTTGGCAATCCTGCAGGCCGGGTCCAAAGCCCCGAGGGGCCAGATCTGGCCCGTGGGCTGTAGTTTGTCCACCCCTGAGCTAGACAGTTTAGAAAAATTGCTTTCAGTGGCAGGCAGCTATATAAATATACAGTTATTAAAACTGTTAAGTGACTTAAACATGGAGACAGGCTCTTCCACTGCTGACGAAGAAACAAAAGTTATGAGGCGCATCTTGAAAAATGAGGGCTCTCCAAATTAAATTACTGGGGTACTCTTTGGGTATCACTACCTCCTCCTCCTCTTTTTTGTCTGGCCACAAGTTACAATAAACTTTTCTCTGGTTCAGGGGGTTTTGGCTCCTGTTCTTGGAGCCTATTAAATTTGCTGTGAATGTTGGCGAGTAGATTTGCTGGAAACTGACATAAGGGGCTCTTTCTGCAGGAGCTATACATGCTATCTCCACAGTGCTCTCATCCTCTTTTTGGTTTGAGAAATAGGAGGCCAAGCTTTTAATAAATTGTTATCCCCTGTGTGGCATCATATACCCTGCTACTTGATCACTGGTTTTGGCCAGGAAAACTGTTTCTACTTCCTTAATTACCAAGAAAAGTAATTAAAAGGAAGGAGTATGTACGTTATGTGGCTTTTTGATGCAAGGAAAGAAGAAGTGAAAACGGAAGACTTCTGAATGATCCTCTTTGTCCTGTCCTTGGGTAGTTTGTGTTTTGATTTCTATTAGAACTTGAAAAATCTGTTTTTGACCTTCCTTGAATTCACCAGTTAAGTGTTGACAGTATCCTCTTGTAAAGGGCATCTTCTTACTTTTGATTACTCAGTTCTGATTGAAGTATTGCCCAGTTCGCTAGGAATATGCCTCATCAGTCTTTTAAATATTCCTTGTTTAAGAAGATGTGAATCTGACAGAGGTAACTTTTTTACATTGGGGTTTAGCAGATGAAGAGCTTTTCTAGCTGTCTAGACAAGTAACCACTGGGAGACTGCTTTTTCTGTAACAGTGACCTAGTTGCTTATACTGTAAATCTAATCTCTTCCGACAATGACTCCAGTAATTTTCCCTCCTAGATGGCTTCAACATAGCTGAGGAATTTTCATTTAAAGAAACCCTTTTTATATTGTGAAAGAAGAAGAAGAAAGAAGTATTCAGATACTATTGTATCTGTGTCCCCTTTCAGTTTTATAAGGGGGCATTCATGCTTAACAGCATAAATTCCTTTAGTCTAAAATTAACATTTACCTCTTAAAGAAAAACTCTCTATTCAAGATGAAATACTTCCTGACTTAAATCGTTTTCCTCTCAGCCTTATCTTTGCCTTGAATTTAAAAAACGCAGACTGTAAATCCAATAGCAACAAAAAATTGCCTCCATCATTATGACGTTTACTTGTATGTTATATCACATCATTCACCCTCTATTTGCTCTTGCCTTCTGAGTGTAAGCTGTTCAGGTCAGGGACTGTCTTTTTCCTATGGTTTGTACAGCACCCAGGGCAAGGAGGCCTTGATCCTGATTGGGCCCTTTAGGTGCTGCCATAATATATACATTTATAAATAATAATGAAAGTTCCACATATGTGGAATTTACTGTTGTATCTCAGACATTGTCTATGCTCAGGAAAAAAAAACTGTTTACACAACAAGTTATTAATATATTATTGTTGTAAAAAGCCTAGTATAGACTAGGCAAGTTGTAGCCTTACCTTGACCAGCTCTATCAAGATGAATCCTAAACTCAAGTTCACCTCAGCTGGGTAAATTGAGGTAAAACTACAGCTTGTTGGGTCTACGCTAGGATTTTACATTGCTAACTCATTGTAAACACAAGCCAATTTTACCTAGTGTGGATGAGGCTTCAGACAATGCTGCTATTCTTATTTATTCTTTAAATAATAAAAACCACATAAATGGGTAAGTATCTAGGAGAATTAAAAATAAATAAATCCTGGCTCATGTGCAAAGACAGAAGGCCCCTAAGTCAATCTAAGTACTTTCCACCTCTAAACCCCAAGTCATGAAAGAGTGGTCAAATTGCAAGAGAAAAATATGCTGGGGAGGGAGAGAATCGGTAGATGGAAGTAGTATACACAAAGGTAATCCACTGGGGCAAAGATTGGTCACTCTAAAAATCCTGTAGGAGTCAAACGGCCAAAGAATGATGGATTTGAAGCTTTTTTTTTTTTTTTTTTTTTTTTTTTAAATTAAAAAGGCCTGATTTATTGTTGTGGAAGCTGGGAGCAGGAGTGGAAAAAAATAATTTATGCATAACTTTATTTTAGCTTAAATAGGTAGATTAAAAATGTAGAAGAATTAGCAACCTCTTGGATACTTGCCCCATGAACTCTGACTTCCCATTGCCGCCGTCTCCTCCTCCTTTTTCTCTCTGAGGCACTAATCCGAGATGTTAAGTGTTTGGCTTTTTCAGAATCATCAAAAATTAAGCCTGGCGTCATCCAAAATGCATATGATCTAACAGGAAATAAAATTGGCAACAAATTCTGCTTTCAGAGGTATTGTGCCAGATCAGTGGCTGATGTAAATCAGCATAACTACACTGAAGTCAATGGAGCTTGGCTGACGTACGCTGTCTGAAGATTAGGCCCAACAGCTTTTACCCGTGAGCATGAGTAGCTTGGGGCACATCAGGAAAAGATGGATGAACTGGCCACCACAGTAAAGCCTTTGTCTCTTGTCGCTTTACTGCTTTTGTTGTAGGATCCTCTCCACCCAGACAGGGCTTAGAGGAGACCTCATTAGAGTCCAATAATATATATGTATTTTGAGTTGTGTGCGCCTTTAAAATTCAAAGGTTATTAGGAAGATTTTAATATATTAAAGGGTTTCAAAAACTTTCTCTTATTGATATAAGCTCTTAAGGGTTGAATGGTGTTTTAGCTATGGATTTAGGCAGATAGTTTCAAGCATACAAGCTTGCAAATTTTGACCTGGGTTGTTTTTATCCTGAAAAACACTACTTGAATACTTAACCCAAAAGTCTTTGCCTGAGCTTGAGTGCCTAAAGCTGCAGTCAAGCAGTGAGTCACCATCTATTGGTATAATTAAGAGAAGAAGAATCCTTTCTTTCTTTTTTTGGCCACTAACCCTAATTCACCATGGTATTGGTAGCAAAAGCATCTCCATATGATTGGCCTCCTGCCAGTCCTTTGGTTGCCATTTTAAAGGAATGGAGAAATAGTATCATCTGAGGTACCATGGAATTGGAGGAAAAGCAACTTAAAATTGGTTCCTTGAAATGTTAAAAAGCTCAAATGATTTCAAAATATAGCACTAGCCTGCTATAGACCAAAGCTATAGACCATCTGTTGGCAACCACTTGAGTTGCAGCATTGCCTGGGAGGCCAATTTGCACACTCCTCTTTCATAGCACCAGATTTTTGTGGGTTACTTCCTTTGTTTTTAGAGGTGTGTATGCATTTTCAGGAACACACTCTGTACAGCTCCTATGTTTACATGTTATTGTGTCAGTTAATAAAGTTTTGGGGATCTTTCTCCCACCCACTCCAGTGTTTATGGTGAGTGTGTGTGAGGCATGAAAAGCATTGGTGGGATATGAAAGAGGTCTTACTGTATTGGCATTCCGCTTTTTCAGAGCGCCCTGTAGCTGATAATGAGCGGATGTTGGATATTCTGCAGCACTTTGATGTCCAGAGAAACGAGGTTCGTTTCTTCCTTCGCCATGAACGTCCCCCTAGTCGGGAAACAGGTATGTGGTGATCTGAATTGCTCAAATCTGACTTAAAAGAAAAAACTAATTTCAGGCATTCTTAAGGTTAGGTTAACTGTTGCATGTCTGATGACTACAGTCTCTCTAACAGAGAGCCGGGATCCTCGGGGGCAGTGTTTGGTCTGACCTTCGTTTTGCCTGCAAGAAAATGCTACTACCAAAAAACTTTTAGACTCACTACGTACACGAAATATGACTTCTATTAAGTTTCAGGCAGAACTGGGCTGGTTTAATTTGTTTCCTCCTCTTTTCCCCTCCCCCGCCCCCAGCCCCCCAATTCTTGTATGATCTACAGAAACCCATATTTGCCAAACTACTTTCTATCTCTGTGGATTTTATACAGCTATTCATCACCATGGTATGTGAGAGCGTTCAGTGTTAAATAGATTGGCAGTAGCTAAGTCCCTACAGGACTTCAGTATTCCCCCAAGTTTATCACATTTATCACCCTGGTAAGTGTGCTACAAAGTGAGACTTCTACCTGAATTCTTGTTTAAAAAATAAATGCCTCTCTGGTCAGAAGAGTGACTTGGGTTATCAAATGATCTTAAATAACTTCTTTTTATTTTATTTTTTAATAGCATGTAGATGATTTGGCATTCACAATAATGTGACCTTTTGACTTTTTTCAATTTTTGCCAAGACAAACCCACCAGGTATACATATCATCCCTGCACCAGAGTAGAGAATAAACTCCCTCTGTTACTGTTTTGGCTGACTGGGCTGCATTTTTGAATTCTCATCTGTCTGCCCATGTGAAGTACAGATGTCCAGTAGTGAGAATGAAGTGTCCTCTTTTACTGTTGAAACAGTCAACCCCTTTGCTTATGAGATAAGGAGAGTGAGTTCATGCAGTAGATTT
The DNA here is from genome assembly GCF_965152235.1 of Eretmochelys imbricata. NCBI lineage: Eukaryota > Metazoa > Chordata > Testudines > Cheloniidae > Eretmochelys > Eretmochelys imbricata. The sequence continues at coordinate 159,356,183 of NC_135574.1, forward strand.
TCCTGGCCGAGTGCTAGATTTAATTTTCATTTAGGATTTGACTCTTTTAATTTCCATGAAAAGAGAAGTAAGACCTGTGTTGTAGTGTTCTCCATATCACCAATGGTGGGAATAACCTTGTAACAGCCCATTTAGTAAAACATCCATGGTCTGCAGTTAAGTTTATTTTAGTGTTGATAAAGGTAAGAAGAAAACCAGAAAGTCTCTCAAAATCTAGACTGAAAGAAAATGCACTCCCTCTCCTTTGCAAAGAACGTTGTGTGTAAAGGGAGCAGTACAAATATTTCAAGTGTTACATTCTCCTTGACTGGTGTGTGTGTTAATCTAGGGAGTGGACAGAGACCACAGGATCTGAGCTTAAAGAGAAATGGTGTAAAAGTGGCTGCTGATCGACGATTAGAGAATGGGGTAAGCATTCAGTTAAAGTCTCTCTAATGCAGTTAAGCAGAGCCTTTCATTCTGAGTCACTGGTGCAAATCCAAACCTGGCAGACAAAGGCAGATATTTTGCTGGATCTTTGGTGGCTGCTCTGGAAATATGCAGTCAGTCCACTCCACAAAAACACTATCACAATTGACACCCTTGTTGGCAGTCTCTGTAGAGATGTTAAGAACTGGAAAGGAATAGACTGAACTACCCAGTTCCTATATATCATCCCCACTAGGTTGAAACACAGTGGCAAAGGCAGTCTGAGGAAGCTTGCACTAGTGTGTACCTGTTCTGTGGCCAAGCAGAGCACTTCAGTCTCAGTACTGTCAATCAGATTCCTGCATCAGCATTAGATCTGCAGAATGATAGTTCTCTTAACAAACACCCAATAAGCAGAAGGAAAGGATAAATTTCCTTTATCCTTTGTTAGTTTATTGCTTATTTTTCCCAAATATTGCCAAAGGTTGTTCATCTTGGTTCTGTGCTTCTAGTTGAGCTCAACTAGATCAGTTTCTTAGGAGTTGAAACCACTGCCATCTTAACTGCAAGTTCCCAAATCCAGGTTTAGCGTGTGCCAGTTACATAATGTGGTGATTGGGCCAACTTCAAATTGTGACTTAAACTCTGATTCCAGAAAACAAATTGATCTTAGACTGCTTTGTAGGATGACTTCTCTATGCTCAGGGATCCATCCTGCAAGGTGCTGTGAATCCATCAAAGCACTTAGTTCATGCTGATCTTAATCCAGATGGGTTCTTATAAAATATTTTTAATACATATACATTGTGTTATTTTGATTTCAATGGGCTATTCACCCAGTGCTTTGCTGGGTTGGGGCTAGAGTGCTCAGTACCTTACAAGCTTGTACAGTGCCATTATACCAGTGGTTCTCAACTTCTTTACCATTACGGGCCACATATGCAGCTCTTTGTATTTTTGTGTGGATGAGGCCCACATAAAAACACAATATATGTACTACCCGTATGACCCTGAGGATGTCACATGGGCTGCAGCTGTGTGCTGATTGGTCTGCAAGCAGCCCACGGGCCACTGGTTGAGAACTGCTGCTTTATATGCTCTCTTGAAAGATGACCAAACAGGCTAGGTATTTCGTAATAGATCCACAGTGGCATCAGTCTTTTTATTTAAAAAAAACAAACCAACAAAAAACTTTTTTAAAAGGGATCCTCTGGGATGAATTGTAAATGCATGACACTGGTAGATAAATTTGACTCAATATATTCTTTTTAAAAGCCTTTATTCTTTAATAACTTAGCAGAACACACATTTTCAAAGTCTGAAAACATTAGATTTGACATATTTTGGATTTTCATCTGCAGATCAGTGTTCCCAGAATGGATATGACTCTGGCTGAACTGCAGGAAATGGCATCACGCCAACAGCAACAAATTGAGGCTCAACAACAGATGTTGGCTAACAAGGTACACTTGAAATATGTTTGTTTACAGTCCAGGAACAAAAGATCAGCAGAGTCCTTTTTCCTCCCCTTCCACACACCCACCCACCCACCCCCGCCCCTTTTTCTGAGTACTCTCAGTACTCCAGCTCCCTTTTGTACATTTGGACAATAATCTCAATAAGTGTTCCGTTCCTACCAGTATTTTCTGGTCAGGGGTTTATCTCCAACATTGTAAATAGCCAACAGTTTTAAAATAAAATGCTGATTAAATCAATCGCACAGCTTGCTCAGATGATAGAGCATAACACCAATGTTGTAATTCATTGTAGTGGCTCTGCCAACCCCATTTTGCTCTGTATAGTCACCAGCTATTCACTGGATTTCATCAGTGAACCATGCTTTTGTCTCTCGGTGTAATACTCTCCTGTAACTATCTTGCTTTTTCATTATAGAGTTCAACATGTCTGGCTTCCTAGGGCAGCCATCTGGAAAAGATGGGCTGGCTGTAGTGATAAAAAGGAACTAGAAACGTCTTTACAGACTAAGTCCTCAATTCCTGTTCAACAAAACTAGTGATGGAACAACGGGAACTAGTGAATCAACAAAAATCATTCTGAACACTCGTGTGCAAAATCAGGGTGCAAACATTGTATTTGATTCAGGGATCATTCAGACATACTGCTCTTGAGAATGTCCCCATCAGTTGATGAGCATTGTCTGTGAACCCATCACATGCTGGCCTATCCTGACGTGTTTCCTGTTATCAGGTTTCTCCAGTTTCCTGTGCTTTGGAGAGTGCTGTACTGGAGAAGAAGGGCTGTATTGGCACTCCTGAGCCGATTGTCTCATCCCAACATTCTTTCTCTGCTAGTAACCCTGCCTCCCTTTGCTCTCAGGTCACCACTGGCCTGTCTTTGTCTGCCATAGCTGTGATTGGAGTAGGACCAGCATGGACCAGAGAGCAGCTTTGTGCCTATAGGGCTAGACTGGGAGGTTAGGAGGGTGAAGAGTGGGATGCTTCTGGGAGAGGGAATAAAGAGTGGACTATGACAATAGGCAGGGAATGTGGGAGGGCAGAGTTTCCTTGGCTTACATCCCTCATTTTATTATCTGAATCAGCAGACTGGTCTGTAGAATTCTACGGGTTAATGCATGAAAAGTTTAAATATGGGTACTGAAACTCTTGATTCTCCATACCAATTGTAAGGTTACTGGAATTTCAGTAAGTCTTACTCAGTTGGGTGCTGGAAGCCAGTTTCATAACTCAGCTAGAGCAAATCCAAAGTGGTATAATAGCTTTTAATACCAAATCTTGCACATTTAAAAAATATCCACTGAGACTTAGTCTGAATTTGTTTGCATTTGGCAGTACAAGGTGGTGTGGAATATCACGTGTAAGCACACATCAGAGATATAGTGACTGGAAGCACTGTCATATTAACATATGTCATGGTCAGCTCCAAACTGAATCTAACTCTAACAAGTGACTGGGATTTTACTCTTGAAGTTAACACTGCCAACAAACACCTACTTTGCTTGGGTAAATTAGTCAGGGGCAAAGCTTTGTGTCCCTAATCCCGCCAGATTAGTGATAAGAATGTCATGTGTTATCAAGAATGAATCGCTGTTAGGCTAAACTCACCTGGTTATATAAACACTTAACAACTATGAATAACCAGCCAAAAAATAAAGGGGAATAGCCGATAGTGTTAGAAATAGCAATAAATCTAAGTCAGGATGACATCTGCAAGAACAAAAATAGTAAATTCTTATTGCAAAGGAAATCAAACAGGAAAAACTGGATGTACACAGTTTCTCAATCTGCCCTGTGGTTGTCTTCCAGCATCTGCATAAATAATCTGGATGACCATCCATCAGGCAGGTTTTCTATGTGGCCTGCACCTTGCAAATAAGTTGTCTATTGGATGTCCTACAGAAGAATTTGTTTCAACTGGGATGCCTCTTTCTTTCCTGGAGGATTATTAGGAAGTCCAAGTTGTTCACACACCCAGTCTTTTCACCATTCCTGCTGAGTTACTCCTTTCATTTGTTCTCAAGGCCACCTTCCAGCTGAATCCTATCAGATCATCTCTCAAGAAAATAAACCAATTTATGCTTTCTAGAGCAGTGATTTTCAACATGGGGTCCACAGACTGCCTGAGATTTCCAAAGGGGTCCATACTGCCATTTGCCCCTTTTTAAGGGGTCCACAAATGAAAAAAGGTTGAAAACCACTATTCTAGAGTGAGGCTGTGATGTTTACTAGTTGGTATTCCCGAGCACGTGGGGGAAAACACCAAACTGATGCAACATAGGATACTGCAGGTGCTACTTGGGTTAACTATGAAAGTGACCCACGTGGCCCTTTTTTCTTCAAGATCATTAAAGACCAATATTTTCAAACATGACTAGTGATTTTGGGTGCCTCAAATTCTGCCCAATTTGAGATGCCTTAAAGGGGCCTGGGTGTGTGTGTGAGGTTTGTTTGTTTGTTTCCAAAAAGTGCTGAGCACCCACCCCAAAACACTGGTCATCTTTGAAAATCTGGGCCATGATATTTTGATGGGGTGCTTGAATAACCCCTGATAACTATATATTCTCCATTAACTGCTGGAACAAACTACCAAGGGAAGCAGTGGCATCTCCGTGTCCTGAAGTCTTTAAATCAAGACTGCGTGCCTTTCTGGAAGGACTTAGTCAAACACAAGCTATTGGGCTCAATATAGGGTAACTGGGTAAAATCTCTTAGCCTGTCACATACAGGAGATCAGACTAGATGATATAATGGTCCCTCTGCCTTTAATCCAATTGTTCATAGAGTCATACATTTTAAGATATGGAGATGCTTTTCTAGTGCAGCATCAATGGTACTCTGGTTTAGAGCTCTTGGAGAGACAAATGCACCTTTCCTGCCAAGGCTGTCATTGGAGAATTGATGTGGCCAGTTCAGCACATGGATTCTATGCTGTGTGCTTCTCTCTTGGAAAGACTTCACAACCCACTTCTGTAAGCAAAGCCAGTCACCTTTGTTGTAGTAGCTGTGATCATTACTTTCCTGATCTGAGACGTCTGACATCTGATTATGGGATAGAACCTTAATATGCAATACGTGACATGCTACTTTGTCTCTTAAGACTACTACATCTGAGATTATATCCATCAGTACATTACCTTGATCAAGCATATAACCTATTCAAAAATTAATTGCTAAATTGCTTCCTGTCTCTACCTGCAGGAGCAGCGTTTGAAATTCCTGAAACAGCAGGATCAGCGACAGCAACAGCAAGCTGCTGAAAAGGAAAAACTTAAGCGACTAAAGGAAATTGCTGAGAATCAGGAAGCCAAGTTGAAGAAAGTGAGAGCACTCAAAGGCCATGTGGAGCAGAAAAGACTCAGCAATGGAAAACTCGGTGAGCCGCTCTAGAGAGGACATATTGGGGGTGGTGGGAGAGAGTTGTTGTCTGAAATAGCTCCTAAAACATTCTTGGACAGTGGAACTTCCATTTTAAAATTTAAAGCTTTTCAGTTAAAATGTTCCTGTGCAGAGTCAATCAACTGAATGTTTTTAAAAATCTGAAAAATATTATTAAAATATCTGTTAGGTGATCCCTTTGATCTCCCTGCAAATGGTGGGTTGATGCTTAAAGTACATTTTTCTATCTTTTTGTCCAATTTCATTTTAAATGTCCAAACAATGTTTCCACCACATCCCTAGGGAAACTCTATTCTTCAGCCTAGTATAGTGTTTTTAACTTCATCCTAGTTAAACTTCCTTTGAATCACATTTTAAATATTTTTTTTCCATCCTTGATATTAGCAACCTTTAAATATTTAGACTGTTACATCCTCCTCCTTTAATCATCCCTGACAAAAGCTCTGCATGCTGCATGGCATACTATCCCTACTGCCTTTTGAGCAGGAGCTGGCTTCTTAGACTCTAGTTTATTTTTTTGCAATACTACTTGCCACCAAATAGTTTTTTGGGGTGTCGCATCTTGGCCAGTTGATCATAGTGTCACATGCTTGCCTCAAATTTCATATGAGTTCAAATATTTTCTTTCCCCTTCTATATAATAGTATTGTGCAAAGAGGCTTTTTTACAGCAAAGTTGAAAGAAAAATAGTCTTATTCATGTCCAAAACACACATGGTGCTTTACAGATATAAATTAAAGCAAGGCCCCAGGCTTGAGCAGCTTACAGTATAACTCAAAGATAATGCAATGAGCAGACATCAGATAATGAGTGGAAGGTAGTAATGGGTCAACAAAATAAGCAAAGTTGGGAAACTGTTGGGAGAATATATGTTATAGGTGACAGTATGTTTATGCCTGCTTCTGTAATTTTCACTCCATGCATCTGAAGAACTGAGGTTTTTCCCCCCCCCCCCCACGAAAGCTTATGCCCAAATAAATCTTAGTCTTTCAGATGCCACCGGACTACTCGTTGTTTTTGTGGATACAGACTAACACTGCTACCCCTCTGATACTTGGCAGTCCTTTTAGTTGTCATGTCTCATTAACTACTTATAAGACATACAATATTAATTAAAGTTTAACACAATGGGTTCAGACAGTAAAAATTCCTGATTTGGAGTGTCTCGATAGGATGCTATTTGTGATAAGCTTGTAAGTCCATTCAGAGATCCCAAGAGATTTGATGACATATTTAATAACTTGGATATATACTCAGTCATTCATACTATCTAACGATAAGACTCTGCATATTGTAAAAGCACCTACCTGAGTGTTACGGGGTTAATTTCCTTGAGCAGTTCTTGCATGATGCTGGAGTTAGCTTCCTCCTGGTAACTCAGCCTGATAAGTTTTGCATTCAAATGATCAAAGCAATATTTATTTTGGTTGTTTCTCACCAATGCATTTGATGCACAGAATTAATGTTAAATTTGGGATTTACTGGAACTAACTTTCCTTACTATATATTTTGCAAAGACCCAGAAAACAAATTAACTTTAGTCTAAGAAGCACCTATAAAGGATATTTGTGTCCAATTGATTTGTAATTGCCTGTTGTAGACCTGGCTCCAGCACTGTGCTGAAGAACTGCAGGGTGTTCTCTGTTCCCTTAACTGCTGCCTTGGATGCAACCCACATTTGGTTCTTTCTCAGCTGCAGCTATTGTGCTTTCTTCCTTTCTAGTGGAGGAAATTGAACAGATGAACAGTTTGTTCCAGCAAAAGCAGCGAGAGCTGGTACTGGCTGTGTCAAAGGTAGAGGAACTTACCAGACAACTGGAGATGCTGAAGAATGGCCGGATTGATGGTTACCATGACAACCAGTCTGCTGTAGCTGAGCTTGACCGACTGTACAAGGAGCTGCAGGTGATGGCAAATCTGCTTTGTAAATGAGAACTTTCAATAATGGCTAAAAGTTGGTAGGTCCGCTACTTGTCTTAAAAATACAGCACATTTCTATTCCTCCAAAGCCATAGAGCTGCATGAGATGTACATAGTCTTCAGTATTGTGAGAGCAGCATATCTATCCTATTCAAGATAACAGGTGGAATATACTGTATTGAACAGGTTGTATATATTGTTAAAGCAAAATTGACTGACTAATCAACAGATTGTTATGGGGGGGGGGGGGGAAAAGAAAAAAGTAACCTCAATTTGTGTGTATGACTTTACCTTTTAGAATTCTGTTTATTTCCTCAAGTGCCTCCTGGTCTTCATCCTGAATGCTGATCTGTTTTTTGTTCTTGGTTTGTTTCCCCCCTTTTGAATATATTTAGTTGAGGAACAAACTGAACCAGGAGCAGAATGCCAAGCTGCAGCAACAGAGGGAGTGTTTAAACAAGCGCAACTCAGAGGTGGCAGTTATGGATAAGCGTGTTAATGAGCTGAGAGATCGACTGTGGAAGAAGAAGGCAGCACTGCAACAGAAGGAGAATGTACCGGTAAGGGCTGGATAGTTGATGATAATCCTGTTTAGTTTGCTGCCCAAACAACATTAAGTCAAGACCCTGCTTGTGGGGAAGGCTGTTCTTCTCTCACCCTTGGTGGTGATAGTCTTGTATTATTAAAGTGCTTTTCATGCTGCTGTGGTGTTAACCTACTTCGTGTTCATAGGCAAGAGCTTTTTTTATGCTGCTGTTAGATAGCCCTGGTATATTTACTTGGACTGTAAAGAAACCTTACTTTTAATAAGAGAATGCTACTGCTTTTTTTATGCCTCTTTCCTGACTCCTGTGGTGTGTACTGCCATATTCAATTATTTTTTACTTGCATTCTTTATTTAGATTTCTTCAGATGGGAATCTACCCCAGCAAGTGGTATCTGCCCCAAGTCGCGTGGCAGCGGTAGGTCCTTATATCCAATCCTCCACCATGCCACGTGTTGCGTCCAGGCCTGAACTTCTAGTGAAACCTGCATTTCCAGAGGGGATCCCAACTTTGCAGGCACCTGATGGTCCACTGAAAACACAAACTCTGCCGAATATGAGAGCTGCAGGTGTTTCTCAAGCTAAAGCTTCTGCTGGTAATTTATCTAATTCTCAGTTTCTATTAAATTCCTTCCACAAAAGCTGCTCTTTTTTTTTTTTAAACTTTCATCTTCTTCTACTCTCTCTGTCTTTACATTAGCACCCCAAACAGTATTACAACTAGATTAAAATGACTCTGTTGGTTAGCGATTTTCCTGCCATTACAGAGAAGGAGACCAATTCAGCATCTGTGTACCCTAGCAGATTGGTGGGAATCCTGAAGATGTTAAACTCAATAACGAAGCAATCCAAGATCCTTTATCACGCATTTGGGGAATAAAACCTGTAACACTGGCTTTACTATAAATGTTCAGTCATTGGTGGGGTGGAGGGGAAACGGGCTGATCTTTGGTGGCAAATTGCTGATCATAGGATGACTATAAGCCACCAATGTGATATGGCCGTGAGAAAAAAGCTAATGCGGTCTTGGGATGCATCAGGCGAGGTATTTCCAGTAGAGATAAGGAGGTTTTAGTACCGTTATACAAGGCACTGGTGAGACCTCACCTGGAATACTGTATGCAGTTCTGGTCTCCCATGTTTAAGGATGAATTCAAATTGGAACAGGTACAGAGAAGGGCTACTAGGATGATCCGAGGAATGGAAAACTTGTCTTATGAAAGGAGACTCAAGGAGCTTGGCTTGTTTAGCCTAACTAAAAGAAGGTTGAGGAGAGAGATGATTGCTCTCTCTAAATATATCAGAGGGATAAATACTGGATAGGAATTATTTAAGCTCAGTACTAAATGTGGACACAAGAACAAATGGATATAAACTGGTCATTGGGAAGTTTAGACTTGAAATTAGACGAAGCTTTCTAACCATCAGAGGAGTGAAGTTTTGGAATAGCCTTCCAAGGGAAGCAGTGAGGGCAAAAGATCTATCTGGCTTTAAGATTAAACTTGATAAGTTTATGGAGGAGATGGTATGATGGGATAACATGATTTTGGTAATTAATTGATCTTTAAATATTCATGGTAAATAGGCCCAATGGCCTGTGATGGGATGTTAAACGGGGTGGGATCTGAGTTACTACAGAGAATTGTTTCCTGGGTATCTAGCTGATGAATCTTGCCCATATGCTCAGGGTTTAGCTGATCGCCATATTTGGGGTCGGGAAGGGATTGGAAGAGGCCCTGGAGGTTTTTCGCCTTCCTCTGTAGCATGGGGCACGGGTCACTTGCTGGAGGATTCTCTGCTCCTTGAAGTCTTTAAACCACGATTTGAAAACTTCAATAGCGCAGACATAGGTGAGAAGTTTTTCGCAGGAGTGGTGGGTGAAATTCTGTGGCCTGCGTTGTGCAGGAGGTCAGACTAGATGATCATAATGGTCCCTTCTGACCTAAATAGCTATGAATCTATGTAGGGAGCAACAGTTTGATTTCTGGTCTTAGTTACTCCTGCTGGTGTAAAAGGAGTGCTTGTGGGCTTGGCATGTTTTTTCCATGCAATTCTTGCCATGAGATGACATTTGCTTTACCTCTAATCAGTCAATGTGGAAAAATTGAGAGATGTAAAAACATCCTTTGTGCTTTCACAGGGACACAAGACGCCTGAGAGAGAAATGCATAAGAGAAACCCAACATATCGCAAAAGGGGAAAAGAGGCTGAATTGTGCAGTACTCATTGCTCCTCTTCTTCATTCCTTCCCCATCACTAATATTTAAGAAGTAGTCATTGCACAGAAATGGTGCAAATGTCCTTCACTGCTCAGCAAATATTTTGGAAGTAGAGACTAAAATTGCTGGAGTGGAACTCAAGCCTTGGTGTAATAGGGACTCTCACCTCTTGAGTGCCTCTTGCTGCTGTGTGTAGTACTGCAATCCTTTGCCAACCTAACGGGTCACCAGGAGAGGGGGGAAATCTCACTTTGAGGGGTCTACAGTGCCTCGGCCCTCCGGCCAGCTCACACAATCTAAGTGAACCCTTTCAGGGGTAACAAGTCCAACAATGCTATTTATCTACCCTCATCAGGGTCTTCAGCCCTAGCTCTGGGCCCTTTAAATTCCGCTCTTTACTTGGACTTCCAAACAAGCCTTGTCTCTTTCTGAGGGTTTACACCACTTCACCAGTGGGGGAACCTGGGCCTGCCCACTACTCTGGGCTCCAACCCCTGAACCCTATAACCACAGTCACATACTGCTCATTTCAATTTGTTGCTGCTACTTCCCTGGGCCTCCTCCCACCTGGCCCCTTTATCTTCACCCCCATCTTAGGATTTTAAAGTTCTCAGGACCTCTTGTTCCCAGCTTCAGCAAATGCAGACACTACCAAATTCTAGTAGTCCCTCAAGCTCCTGTGGCCAGAGAAGAGCACCCTGCCGTTTCTCTCTGGTCCCAGCAAGGAACTGACTCACTAAGGCAAGGCCCCGCAACTCCCATTTATCTGAGCCTGCTGGGCTTGGATTGGCTGCTTCTGTACAGCCTCTCTAGGCAACCCTGGAGGACCCACCTTGGTTGCCCCATTCCTGGGGTTATGTGTAGTAGGACCATGGGGCCTCCAGTAGGAGGCCACGAAGGATCTGGTACATAACATCACACTTGGCCATAGTGAAACCTAAATTTTAATCACCAGAGCTCTCTGTCCTATATCCCCCTTTGATTCCCTTCTCTTGAACCTATGACCTTGCTCCTGCCCCTGTTTTCTCATTTGTTGACCCCGGGAATCAGCTGATCCCTGGTTCCATGGCTTCTTGATTGAAGGGGAGTGGGCTTTTAATTTTAGACAGCAAATAGGCTGCTAACCTTGCTTTCTATAGTGAAACCTTGCTATGTGTAGTGCTGTGCTGCTTCTGCATGAGATTGACTCACTCTAGTTATATCTTATCTCTAGCATGGTCATAGTCACTGGTTACCAAGAGTGATGGTCTTTTAGTTCAGAACAGAAATTGTCTTACAAGTTTGTCCTCTGTTGTTAAAGTAGAAATCCAGTTCAAATATTATTAGAAGGGTGTTATCTTGCAAATACATAGTGAAACTGTTTACTTCTACAATATTGAAACTAAGAACAAGATCTGTGCATCAGCTTAATTGTTTTTGAAGTAGACTTTATATCTGCTCTAGTGAATTTAAAGAGCATCCCTCTCTAATTCAGTGTCTGTGTGCACACTGAATATACAGATTATTTTTCTGCTGTTTTGGATGTCACTAGCTGGATTTACTACTACTTTAATGCATCATATTTTTCTGTAGTTTGCATTAAATCCCTCTTCCTTCCCCCCTCCCCCGCCACCCCAGTTTCTTGTTTTACAGACTATATTTTATTAGCTAAGGAAAGTTGCATACCAACCAGGAGCATGCCAGTGAAAACACCAGTCTAGGGGATTTTGCCTAAAAAAGTTACAATACCAAAATGCAGACAAATACCAACATTAGTGAGCTTCACTGCTGTGGGAAATATAAAAGTTGGGTTAATTTTTTATGTTGTAATTAAAGGCAAAATGTGTCCAAGCCTTGCAATGGATTCTTAAAAAGCCTGAGAAATCTAGAGTGATATTTATCTTAAATTATATGCTGGAGGAATCTCATTTAATGAAGAGGCTAATGAACAATGGTCAATAAATGAAAATGGTTTTAGTTAAAACTGTTTTTCTTTCCTCCGTTTACACACTAGGCCCTACAATCCCAGGTTCAAAACCTCCACCATCTGTCCCTGAATGGTGTAATTCAAATGCAGACAATTTCATTAGCCAAGGACCAGTCTCTTCTTCAGCAAAAGGAAATGTGACTAATGAAGGGCAAGGTAAGTTCTTATTTGTCTTGTACAAAATTTACGTTTTATTCATATTTGCTAATCTATACACTGGTGAGAAACCAGTTAACATTTATGAGTTGATGCCTATAATTCACTTTAGTAATAGAATTGAAGACAGTAGGTTTGCTACAGTAACCTGCAAAAACCACTAACAATCTACTGGTGGTTGGTTTTTTGTTTTTTAAAGCCCCTAATTTTGTATGGTGGTGTTACAGTAGAGAATATTGCCCACAGACCTGGTCTGGTTTGGTTTGCATCTTATGTACAACTTTTCTTGGAGTCTTTAGGGTATGGCTTGGGGGTGTGGGGTAGGATTATATAAAAGCTTCCCTATACAAGTCCATACAGTGACAGAAGAGTAAAATGGGCCTCTTATTGATGCAAATGGATTCCAGATATTTGCCTTAATTCTGCCTTTCCTCTCCTTCAGCTGGTGATGGAGAGACTCTCCTGCGAGAGAAGAAGGAGAAAGTGCGTCCTTTCTCAATGTTTGATTCTGTGGATCAGTCCACTGGAGGGCCAGCATTGGGCTCGCTGAGAAAAAACCAGAGCAGTGAAGACCTCCTGCGAGATGCTCAGGTATGCAGAAAATGCATAGTCCTCTTCTAGTTTTGCACTTATCTCATTTTCCTGCATTCCAGGAAACCCTTCCATTAATGATTGCCGCACAGCTTCACAAACACTGCCATAAAAAAATTGTGAAAGGGCCCCCGTTCTTTTCAGGGAATACTAGAGGGGAATTGTAGGCTTCTAATGTGAGTAGGTAGCTCTCAAAATCAACACCTTCTACCTACTCTGAGTATTTATCATGAGCAAGTAGTTGTGCTATTCACATTTGCTTGCATGCGATCAATATTTCCTTGCTAAGATGCTATACAGAACCTATGCTTTAAAACAAACTGTTTAGGTTTGAGTATCTGTTTACACAATTTGGTAGCATCCCTTAGATCTTAAATAAATCACAACAGGATTCAGTAATCTGTGACTAAAAATTCAGGTGCTACATGTGAAAATAGAGAGGATACAGAAGTTAGAATAAACGTATGTATGTATCATTGTAGTAAATATCCTGCTAGCCTTACAGAACTACTGTGATTCCTCCATAATTTGATCACTTTAACAGACCCTTTCAACTGCCAGATATTTAGACTTTCTGTGGCCAATTCAGGGATTGTGTACAACAGCTGTGATTATAATTCAAATCTTGGTATTTCGTGCATTCTTATGAATAACAATAGAGACCATAAATAGCACTGCAGAAATAATCACATCTGTAGCTATTGTGCTGTCTACACAGTGTCTTTCCCACCAGATCTGTTAGAACACCCTTTTTAAAACAGTGCCAGATTAGACTTTCATTAATTCAGCTATATTTTTTTGTCTTGCAGATTGCCAACAAAAATGTGACAAAAGTACCACCGCCTGTTCCCACTAAACCAAAACAGATAAACTTGCCTTATTTTGGTCAAGCCAGTCAGCTACCTTCTGATACTAAGCCTGATGGAAATCCACAGAAGCTGCCTTTGGCTATCGTAACAGTGGGGAACAAACAGAAGTCAGCAGCCCAACAGCCACCCCATAATTCCCAGCAAATCCAACAACGAATCTCTGTGCCTCCCAGTGGTCCTGCCACTAGCCAGGACCAAATTCTTTCCTCATCCAAACAAGAGAGCCCACCTGCAGCAGCTGTGAGACCTTTCACCCCTCAGCCATCCAAAGAAACCCCACTTCCATCATTTCGAAAGCCACAGACCGTGGCTGCTAGTTCAATATACAGCATGTACACGCAGCAGCAGACCCCTGGGAAGAATTTTCAGCAGGCAGTGCAGAGCGCCTTGACAAGGGCACAGACCAGAGGCCCCCACTTCCCAAGCAGTAAGGATGTGGATATCTTTCACTTTCCTTTGTAAAATTCCATGGGAACTGTAATGTGTATCTCTTTCTTGGGGAATCAAGAGTGATATGGAAGCTATAAATTGTTAGCTACTAAAGGTCAGTGTTTGTAGTGGAGAGAACAGTAGTGAAGTGTACATTGTCAACTCCTCCACCCCCACCCCCAAGATGCTTGTGTAAAATATGGTTACCTGTATCTGTCCTCTTACCCTGGTCTCTAAAACAATACCTTTCTTCCAACTTTGGGGAGGTGTTATTTTAATATCTGTAGGATAAGGCTGGTTTCTAGCAGATTCAAAAGGATACGATTATTCTACCTTCTCACTATAGTAGATAGTTCTTTTTGTTGGTCAAATACTTAGTTTTCTCTTTCTGAATTGCTCATCAGTGTACGGCAAGCCTGTGATTGCTGGAACCGGTGCACAAAATCCATCACAGCAGACAGAGAACGTCTACTCAAATAGCCAAGGCAGTCCGGAGTCCGAAATGGAGACAATAGCTTCTGCCCATGAGAATCCTGAAACTGAACGAATTCCTCGCCCACTCAGCCCAACCAAACTGTTGCCTTTCTTATCCAACCCTTACCGAAATCAGAGTGATGCCGATTTGGAGGCCCTAAGGAAGAAGCTGTCTAATGCACCAAGGCCACTGAAGAAGCGTAGCTCTATTACTGAGCCAGAAGGTCCAAATGGGCCTAATATTCAGAAGCTTTTGTATCAGAGAACCACTCTGGCTGCCATGGAGACTATCTCAACCCCATCATATCCATCTAAACAAACCTCCACGTCTGCCAGTCCTGAAAGCCCAACAGAAATCCAGAACCCTTATCTAAGCACAGAATCTGAGAAAGAAGTGGTTCCTTCCACACCTGAACCAGCCATCACCGAGGAAGCAGAAAACACAAGCACAGATCAGAATGAAGTGCCTCTGCCTTCAGCAGGCCTAGATAGCGTGCCTGAGGTAACATCAGACAGTGATGCACTCGTGCAATCTGAAATGGAGGAACCAAGTCTAGAGTCATCAGAACCACTGGAAGTTTACATGGAGGAATATCCTCCATACCCACCACCTCCTTACCCATCAGGAGAACCAGAGGGATTGGGAGAGGACTCCTTCAGTATGCGACCCCCTGAAGTCACTGGACAGTTTTCCTTACCTCCTGTAAGTACCAGCCCCTCTAGTTAACCTAAGATTTGATTACTTCATGGGTCGTTTTAGGCTTCACCAATAGAAGCTGTGCATTGCACTGTGTAGTAGGCTGTAGAGATTTCCTACCAGCATGTGGGAGAATAGTCACCTTAGCAGGCTATAAGTCCCTCTCTGTCAGTGTCCAGTCTAGCTGTATTGATATCCTGTTTTTCTCTAAAAGTATTTACTCTGGTTAAAAATTTCAAATACTACTCAACACAGAACAATCCTAGAGTTCCTTTTTGGGTTTGTGAAAACAGCGTTCTCAGCATAAATCTCCATTTCACGCAAAGCTAATTCCATTTTAGAGGTAATAAAATTGTGGTTTTGAGATGGTAAATGCTTCTTGAAATCTCTATTCACATTATTATTGATACTTGGTGGAGCCTAATATGCTTAGTACAGGATCATGTTGTATATTGGAAGTGTACTATCTAAACAACTTGTTGGTGCTAAAGGCTATAGTTAACTTTCATTCTAAAATTGGCACAAGATGCTTGCATCCATTTTACTGAAGTTTAGTTGTTTTTATGATTCTCTACAATTCCAACTAATTAGCATCCATCAGTGTAGTCCATATGGAGTCCATATGGGTTAATGGTGCCACTTACGAGCTACTAAAATAAACAGTAAGAAAACCCGTTTTGAGACGACAAAACATGCCTCACAACCACTGGTTTAGAACAGAAATGTTAAATGTTTTCGGTTCCACATGCAATAGGTTGGTGTACAAAAGTGGGATTCCACAAAGTCAACTGGAAAGCAGAGGAGCTAATAGCTTTCAATCCAGTTCACTTTGTCTTCTGATGTTGCATGGAGTACCAGTTACCTTCCCCCTCCCTCCGCCACCCGCCAAAAAAAGCCCTTAGCAGAAAACTTGCAGATGTAAAGAACTTGAACAATCGGGATTTCCCATATCCCAAGAACTCAATTCAGTTGATCACCTTTGAGGCCATTTTGAATGTATTTTGGAAACTTTTCTCTTTGCAATACTGATTCTAGACTGATGTGAAGAAATGAGTCAAGAAGTTGAGCCCATTTCTTGACAGGCTGGTTTGGTGTGGTGTGTTTTTTTTTTTTTTTTTTTTTTTTTTGTTGAAAAATCCTGGCTTTTTGTAATTTATTTTTCTGGAAATCTCAAAGTAGTGTCAATCCACTTACAGATCATAGATTGGTCTCTTCATCTGCAGAATGTTTTTTGTTTTGTTTTTGTTCCTGTTTATTTAAATGAGCAGAAGCCAATATGACTCACTTCTGTTGACATCTTTTTTCCTGACATATGTCAGTAGGAATTTGCATAGCCCTATGAATAGTGTTTGCTGCTGCTGCACAGGCAGCTGGGGATATCGCTGTTTTTAACAAATACTCATTCTCAACAATAGTGTGTTGGGCTTTAAAATAAGTGTTTGTAAAGTCAAAATTGTTTCCAACACAGCTGTAAAAATGTTAACTTAGATCTAAATATGGTTCTACAGGATCCCTTTAAAATTTTCTTTAATGTAGCCAGATGACTTGCTTCTGTAATCCCTGTTCCTACTAACGAGTTTTTAATAATTTGTTGAAATCCAGAAGGACTGTAATTTACACCAGCGTGTTAAAAATGTCTTATGGAATCCTAATTTTTCATCCTTCTAGTTACTGTGTAGCTTTTGACAGATTGATGATAAAATGCTGTGAATACAAAAATGCACTCATTCAATAATATTTTATCTTGTTAGTATTTTTAGTTGGCTTCTGGTTTAATGATTTTGCCGTGTTAGGACCATGGGAATTGCTGTATTAGACTGGACCATCAGTCTCATCTCCAGCAGTGGCCCTTATCTGAGCTCTCAGAGGCTGGCAAAAATCTCCCATTATGTATCTAGCTATCTCTGCAGTGCTATGCAGGAAGAGTAGTGGTTTAGAACATCATAAGTCTATATTTCATAATAAGTTTCTACCATTGTTCTCAGTGTATCAGTTTTGTATTCTTGTTCCACCTAGGCAAGAATTCCTAAAACCTGTATTTTTCCCCCTCCCCCCGCCCCCCAGGGGAAGAGGACGAATTTACGTAAAACTGGCTCCGACAGGATTGCCCATGGAATGAGAGTGAAATTCAACCCCCTTGCATTGCTTTTAGATTCATCTTTGGAGGGAGAATTTGACCTTGTGCAGAGAATCATTTATGAGGTAAAAATATTATAAGAGATGTGATTAAAATTGAAGTTCATCTGTACATGTCTCAGTTTGTAATTTAGAGAAACTTTTTGACATTAAATGTTGAGAAGATGGCATCAGGTCTATAAGAGATGGTCCCACTTATGGGTCAGTTCAGTTGGCAGCATATCCATAGTGTATGTTCTGGATATTCAATGTTAAGTCTTTTTAGGGAATAATTTTGCCATGTTGTCTGTAGCATGTCTTGACCTCTTCTGACAATATGTAATCTATAATATATCAAATGACTTGATAACACACAAATACAAATCACTAACTTACCTTGAAGAAAAGGAGTACTTGTGGCACCTTAGAGACTAACCAATTTATTACGTTTCAATGTGAAATACTCAAGAATCCTGACTCCCAATTCCAAAAAGTTGCCATGCCATCCCTCTAACATTTAGCTCTGATCAATTCTGTAATTATCTGGACACTGCAAGTAAACCGTGTTTGACTGTTACAGTGAATTTGAGTTAAGTGTACATGTGAGACTTCATGGGGGTTTGTATTCATTTAGTTCAGGGGTTCTCAAACTGGGTGTCATGACCCCTCAGGGGGTCACAAGGTTACTACTTGGGGGGTTGCTAGCTGTCAACCTCCACCCCAAACCCTGCTTCGCCTCCAGCATTTATAATAGTGTTAAATATAAAAAGTGTTTTTAATTTATAACAGCTGTCACACTCATAGGCTTGCTGTGTGGAAGGGGTCACCAATACAAAAGTTTGAGAACCACTGATTTAGTTGCTGCTTGTTGCCCATATCCATCACAGAAACTTCGCTCTTAAGTAATCTTTCAAAACAAGATGACAGTCTGTTCATTTTTATATATGGTTCCATCTGGACAATAGTGTTGTAGACAAAAGCATTTGAATGTGAATGGCTTCTTTTTCTGTGCCCTGTAGGTTGAAGATCCCAGCCTGCCCAATGATGAAGGAATTACAGCACTTCACAATGCCGTGTGTGCTGGTCACACCGAGATTGTAAAGTTTCTGGTACAGTTTGGTGTGAATGTTAATGCTGCAGATAGTGATGGATGGTAAGGACAGTCTTCAGTTTCCTTTAAGTGGTATTAGTGTGAAAACTCATTGCCAAAGAACAGCTCCTTTTGGGCTGCCCTGAATTAATCTTATGGAAGTGTGACTCTCGAACTTGGCACCCTACTTTTTGTACAGCAAACTGGAGCTGGAAGCATTCCCTCCATGAAGCTCTGAGTTCTGGACAGGTGGGATTTCAACTGTTGCAGCATAAGGTGGTCTTATTGAAAGAGAATGGAGCGTGAGAATTATTCACTCCAGTGTAAACAAAGTGCTGGAATATTACAGAGCTAATTAGTGATGCTTTTCCTGCTGGAGAACCTGGTTGGTGAGGTGTCAAGTAAGGATATAGACAGGGTGAAAATATGGCCTGTTGATGAAGCCCTGCAGCGTAAGCTTCTGAACCTCTGCTAGATCAGTTTTCCTCACTCAGTTTGGCCACCACCTTGAGTGGGACAGAGGAGGAAGAAGGGCATAACCCACAATGGGGAAGTTTGGAGGACAGAAAATCCTAAGGTTGAAGAGGACGTGGCTCAAAAAGACCCTGACTATAATGCTTCTGGCTTATAGTCAGTAGCTATAGTAATGCTATACTTGGTGTAGAAAACTTGTTCTTGTTTGTTTGGGGTTTTTTTTTGTTTGAAAATTAATATTTGAATCCTGCTGGGGTGGAAACAACTCTCAAGGAGAATCTGTGTTTTTTCAAGTGAACATTGCAAGCTATCTTGACTTTACTAAAGTTTTCGATACTGTCTTGCATGACCTTCTCATAAACAAACTAGGGAAATGCAACCTAGATGGAGCTACTATAAGGTGGCTGCAAAACTGGTTCGAAAACTGTTCCCAGAGAGTGGTTATCAGTGGTTCACAGTCATGCTAGGAAGGCATAACGAGGGGTGTCCTGCAGGGATCAGTTCTGGGTCCAGTTCTGTTCAATATCTTCATCAGTGATTTAGATAATGGTATAGAGAGTACGCTTATAAAGTTTGTGGACTATACCAAGCTGGGAGGATAGGATTAAATTCAAAATGATCTGGACAAACTTGAGAAATGGTCTATAGTAAATAGGATAAAATTCAATAAGGACAAATGCAAAGTCCTCCATTTAGAAAGGAACAATCAGTTGCACACATACAAAATGGGAAATGACTGCGTAGGAAGGAGTACTGTAGAAAGGGATCTGGGAGTCGGTGGATCACAAGCTAAATATGAGTCAACCGTATAACGCTGTTGCAAAAAAAAGTGATTCTGGATGTATTAGCAGGAGCGTTATAAGCAAAAAACGAGAAGTAATCCTTCCGCTCCACTCTGTCCTGATTAGGCCTCAACTGGAGTATTGTATCCAGTTCTGGGTGCCACATTTCAGGAAAGATGTGGACAAATTGGAGAGTCCAGAGAAGAGCAACAAAAATGATTAAAGGTCTAGAAAACATGACCTATTGGGTTTGTTTAGTCTGGAAAAGAGAAGACTGAGAGGGGACATGATAGTTTAAGTATGTAAAAGTTGTTACAAGGAGGAAGAAGAAAAATTGTTTTTCTTAACGTCTGAGGATAGGACAAGAAGCAATGGGCTTAAATTGCAGCAAGGGAGGTTTAGATTGGACATTAGGAAAAAATTCCTAACTGTCAGAGTGGTTAAGCACTGGAATAAATTGCCTCGGGAGGTTGTGGAATCTCCATCACTGGAGATTTTTAAGAGCAGGTTAGACAAACTCTTGTCAGGAATGGTCTGCCATGAGTGCAAGGGACTGGACTAGATGACCTCTCAAGGTCCCTTCCAGTCCTATGATTCTATAATTCTTTAAATCTTTTAGCTGAGGCAGCTAATTGTATGAGGAGGAGCTTGTTTGCCCAAATTCCAAATGTCCCCTACAAAAGTGAAAACCTACATTTTGCTTACCCTGGGCATAGGACAGTGAGTGTATTAGCCTTGCAAACTTGTCAGTCCTCTACTCGAGTGACTGGTTGGGGGAGGGGGGATCTTTCTTGTATCAGACACTGAAGACTTTTTTTTTTTAGGGAGAAGAATTTCTTGCTAATAAAGGCCCATGTGACGGTTGCTGGCTTTACCATTGTTTGTTGTACTTCTAATTATATCAAAAGTGCCTAGAACCCAGGATAATAAATCCAAACACACACAATAAAATAATTAGGACCAATGGAAGGCAGGATTTTGTAGTTGTCTGTGTCCTTGAGACATGAATTCAGTAGGATTCTTGAGGTGGCTTTACCTGTCTTAATGAACATTCTTGTAATTTGACAGAGCAGAAAACTAGCATGATTACACTTTCCTGTTGGTAGCCAGATACTGGTAGTTGTGCTGCATCCACTTGGAGGCAACTTGATGTAATCTGGGAAATACAGCTACTGTTGGCTCTAGAAATTCATTGTTTCACATGTGGGGTCTTTACCGATGCAACATCTATTGCTATATCATGCATAAAAGCAGTCTGCCCCAAGAAATCAATGGGTATATCTACACCACATCTGGGAGCGAGCCTCCTAACCCAAGTACACCAACTCTAGTGCACTATAAGCCGTTGTGAAGACATTGCTTCGACACTGTGACTCGGGCTCCGAAGCTCCTTTCCCCGCAGGCTTCAGAGCCCAGGTTCCAGCCTGAACCGCTGCATCTCCACAGCTACTTTTAGTACCCTAGTGTGAGCCCTGCTAGCACAAGTCTGTCTGCCCGGGTGCGTGGCTCGCTTCCAGATGCAGTGTAGACATACCCAATAAGACACTGAAAAGATGTCTTGAACCTAACAATCACTCTTCCTCTCCCCAATTTGTAGGACCCCTTTACACTGCGCAGCATCTTGTAACAATGTCCAGGTGTGCAAATTCCTAGTGGAATCAGGTGCTGCTGTGTTTGCTATGACCTACAGTGACATGCAGACGGCTGCAGACAAATGTGAAGAAATGGAAGAAGGCTACACCCAGTGCTCTCAGTTTCTGTATGGTATGTGTTCCGAGTTCAGTTCTAAAGAATACCAGCTGCTCCCTGGGGCCTTTCTATATGTTTTTTGGGTCTGATTACTGAAGTGTGGCTAGCGTGAAATGAACAAGGCCTGCTGAGCAGAGGATACTTTGGTTTAATTGGAGAAGCTGAGTGAGATAACCCAATGGGAAAACCCTCCAAAGACCACAGGGAAAAGTCAGCCTGAATTCACCTATATGTGCTAACTGAAGTGGGTACAGAGTTCTCCTACTTGGGTGGTTAATGTTTGCTGAAAGGCTACTGTGTGTTGGCTTTCACGTGCTAGATTTATTAGAAATTAATATCGGAAGCAAGAAAGTTTTTGTCAAGTTTCTGAGCAGAGGTTTTGTGCTCTAAACTTGATTCCATACTGTTTCCTGTATTCTGTTACCCCATAATTACAATGCAGGATGTTTTTTAAGTCCTGTTCAAATAGTAAGGCTAGAAGGAGTAGCTGTTCAAAAGTACAGCCATCTTTGTCCTTTCTGAACTCTGCACAATATGGGAAATATATTGATCATTGAGGATCCCAAGCTTTTTTAACACATTGGTGTTGAAAGTTCAAATGTATTTTTCTCTTGTCTTCTGTCTACTGATCAGTTAAGGAGTCGACTGTCTTTTTAGAAGTAAGTGTGTGTGTGTGTGTGTGTGTGTGTGAGAGAGAGAGAGACTGGAGGACAGTAATAAAAACACAGCTTTTTAGTTATACGTAGAACATAGGCAGTAGTTTGTACAAACTTCTGCAAGCTGCTTAAGCCAGTTGTCTCAAAGTTCCATGTCTATTCAGCTGTCTTCATTGGATTGCGATTGCTAACCAAAGAGTCACTTGGTTCCAAATAGAAAGGTGTTCTTTTGAAAGTAGGGAACCCAACTAAGTAGGATTTAAACTGAGGTCCTTTCAGATAGGCCTCAGGGTGACCTGTAGTGGCAAAATTTTAGGTCACTGTCCGTTTTTACAGATTAAAACTAGCGTCTTTAAGCAAGCAGTAGGACACTGGTTATGTATTTGATGTCTGGTTATTTTTGGACTTCAGAACCTATTAATATGATGTTTCTGGTAATCTACAACAATGATAGTAAGTTCATAAACTGGGAAAATCTGATTCCTGGTGCCAAGGAGTGAGTTCAGAATATTCCTTCCATTTGCCTTTTCACGTGTTGCTTTTTAAAGAATGGATGTTGAATTGAAATCTGACCCTCTGGATTCCACAGTAGACAGAGCACAGAAGCCGCATATAAACTGGATGGGTGTATTTAGTGTACTGGACAGCAGTGAAGCAGTTAATATATAGTCCTGAAGAATATTCACCTGATCCATTTTAGCGGCAAAGAAATTACAATACTCGTAAAGCTGCTTCAGCACATCTAGCCAATCTGGGCTGAAAGACTAGAGGCTTAAAGTAGAACTATGATATTACTTATGCTTGTAATCTTATCCCCATTGAGATTTGCTGGCTTTACCATCTTCATTTTAAGAGTAATTTCTACACATGGATAAACTGGGGTCGGGGGGAAGCAATTAAACAAACCCATGTCCATTACCTGTAAGTTTGTCTCACCGCTAGTGTTCTCATGTTTTGACTTGCAATTCTTTCCTCTCACAACCTAGCTTCTCTTTCTGCCAAATCCTTTGAGATCCTAATCCTGTGTTCGCTATCCCTGCATGTTGCTACAGACCATAACTAAGGTCCACATGCAACAGGGTCACTTCACTGCAAGGTCAAGTAGATGGTGAAAATGAGGGCCTTAGTCTGAACACAAACCTTTCTTTAGCAGACATTGTTAAGGAATCTTGTGAAAGGTGAAATGGGTTTGGTAGAGTTATATTTGAAAGTTCTGACAAGGAATGGTGAGTCAGTAATACACGCACACGATACTGAGATGTATTAATGTTCTTGCCTGAAGCATGCGCCTATAGCTGTGTAAGGTCAGCCGTGCCCAGAGTGCCCTCCATTGGCAGACCACAGCATGACAGGTGTACCTGCCTCAGTTTCCCTCAGCTTTTCAGACATAGTCCAAAGCATCTTCCCAAACATAAATATAGCCTTTGGGGTGGAGAGAGGGAGTCACTTATTACAAAAGTCCCATGCACATAAATCCATAACAAAAGTCCCACCCCCATATAATGTAAAATTCCCCTAGCATGGTCCAAACAGTACATGCAACATACAGTCCCAGTGTCCCTCACCACATCCTAGCTCTCTCCAGTGCAGTCCTCTCTTGTCCTTGTACCAGGATAGCTGCCCCAGCCCTTCAAACTGGAGTGCATCCCTGCTCTTCCCATCAGGAACCCCCTCAGCTCTCTGCTGGGAGCCTCCTTGCCAGAGCAGCATCACTCACTCCTCATGACCCTCTCTCTCAGTTCCTCTGGGACCAGCTGTCTGGCCCTGGAGCTGTCAACAGGTAAACTCCTCCCCTGCCATCAGCCTTTGGTTCCAGCTCTCCAGCTTTGAGCCAGCAAGCAACTGCCTCTGCTCCTCCTCGTGCCATTGGCCCTGGCTCTCTGGTTTGGGGAAGTCAGCCAGCAAAACCTGCTTGGTGCTCTCCCTGCCTTCAGCCTTCCCCCAGGAATCACCTCCGGCTTCCTTCTGGGACAGTCCATGGTCTTCTGGTAGCGGTCACCTGCCTGTCCTGACTAAAGTAGTCTGCTGTGATTCACTGGTACTCTTTCCTAGCTTCCCTTCTGGACTTCCTTTCACTGGGTCCCTCCTGGATCCCAGAGTCTCCCAGTGCTGCCCCACCCTCTTAACTGGGAAATGGGGGCACCTGCTCTGGCACAGGGGAGCCAGGCCTACGTAATTTACTGGGGTTAACCTCCTGCTGACAGGCTCCTTTTGTGTAACTTGAGAGGCTTGTGCCATGGTTAACTTCCTGCCCTGCTGCGGTACACCACTATGCCTCAGCCCCCCCAGCTGTGCCCCAGAGGTACTTGTGTACTACACAAATGTTGTTCCAAATTAAAATCTCCCTCTGGGGTCTGGTTTATTACGTTTTTAAAAAGGAATTCAACCCTTCACCCTTGTATTCAAGCTCCCCACATCTTTTTGTCAGGGCTTCTGTGTAATCATGCTCCTGAGGTCCTGTCCCAGCTGCCTCTATGCCAGGAGCTCTGCTGGCCCTTCTCTGACATCCTGGCTCTACCCCAGTCAAACTGCCCCGCAGATTGCTGCAGAGAGACCCACACCAGCTCTTTCCTAGTCCCTGCTCTCTGAAATGTGCCTAGAGCTCATATCGTCACTGGAGTAGTCACCTGATTCCCATGTCACCTGTCCCTTCCCAGGTCATGTGATCTTTCATCATCTGCTTCACCATTCCTATCTGGGGGAACTTTGCTACCAGAATTCCATCTTTTCAAGGGCCAACAGGCACACTGGTTGTTCCTGTTCAAACACTGTAGGAAGCAATGGCTCTTTACATAAGCACTATTTTTTTAAGGAATACCTATCTCTGGACACTAGAGGTGTGTTGACTGAAACTACATAACCTGGATTATTGTTTGTTTTTTTTTGTTTAATGTTAAAATTAGTCTCCTCCCCCCCACTTTTGTTTTTTGACTTGCCCATTTCTTGGACTTGTCTATTCTATCTAGCTAATGCTTCTTGAGCATAATGTAAGTAGGCGATTACATATGTTTGAAATTGCCTGAAGTTTTCTAATGCGTCTTACTCCTTTAATAGTTTTCCAGGAACATGTTGTTTGGTTGCTGATAACTAGGTAGCTAACTTGATAGGAGTCATGACTTTCTTGTGCACATCCCTTGTTTGGCTGTCAGATATGGTACAACAGTTATTCCCAAGTGACCATGACATTGAGATCCAATTTAGGTTGAGCTGCTTTGTTCTGTCTTTCATGTTCCAGGAGTGCAGGAGAAAATGGGGATAATGAACAAAGGGGTGATCTACGCACTCTGGGATTATGACGCACAGAATGATGATGAGTTGCCCATGAAAGAAGGAGACTGCATGACAATACTACGCCGGGAAGATGAAGATGAAATTGAGTGGTGGTGGGCACGGCTAAATGACAAGGAAGGATACATACCACGCAACCTGCTTGGGGTGAGTTGCTCTTGATACTTAGTTAGTCCTGTGATCACTGAAGTACAAACTACATGTATGGAAAAGCAGTCATGTAACCGATATGTCAGTGTTGATTCTACATGCACATACAATCTTTTTTTACCAACTCAAAGATAATTACTAATTTGCAACTGAACAGGTGACTTACACCTGAAGCTCCATTTTGACCAAATGTTTTTCGGTTGCTATGGGGAAAGCAGGGGTTAGTGTTTTCTTTTCCAGAGTGATACTCTCTGGAAAAGGACATCTCAAATACAGCTATTTTATTAAGCATAGTCAACTGCAAATCTGACACTTGGTTTAAGGGTGTGGTCTATTTCTGCTCCCAGGAAGATCACTTATGGTGAGCCACCAGCCCTCCTGCCTATACTCTAAATGCGCATCTTGCATCTTCCCCTTTAATTATCCCTGGAGCGATCTCATAGGAAGGGGCATGCCACAATATTCTACAGTTAAAATAGTTCCAGTCTGAAAGAGAGAGATCATGCTGTCAAAAAAGCAAGACCTGTAAAGATTCTTATTGTCCTCCTTGTATTATTCAGTTAGTGTCAGCTGTCATGAAATCTCTTCTTCTAGAAACAGAAGAAAACAAATGACAATTCTCTAAGCACTGAAACTTCAGTAAATTATCTTTTAATCCGTACATTATGACAATTTAAGCCTTGCAGCATGCAATTTGAGAAGTATTGTTCTAATAAGAAATTGTCAGGTTGATGAGAATGAGATGTCGGTCCTGGGATGTGATTCACACATTTGCCTCCCGTAGATCAGAGGTGCCTCCGTTCTTATCAGTCTCTGCCTTCTAGGTTAACTCGTTTCCCCAAATGTATTCTATATTTTGAGGCTGGAAAAATACTACTTATAATTCTCTGCTGGTGCAGCAATTGTTGTATAAATGGAAGCATATCACAGAAATCCATGTTAAAGTGAGTTGTGCTGGTGATTTCATCCCACTCTGTTCTATTCTTTACAACATTTGTTAATGGGGAAATGGGGCAGATCTCTTTGAAACACATTTTCGTCTCTCTCCCTTCTCCCCCAGATTCCCAGAAATCTGTAGCAGATGGACACTTCTGTCTCTTCATTTAAAACTTCTCCCCATTAAGCTTTTCATCCATGTCCAGTATCCCTGCTACAGGAGATAATCCTTCAGTGCTGGCAGAACCTCTTAACTGCTCTGAATTTCAGCTGATTGATGCTTCAAAGAGGCTGTACCTCATACAGATAATCCATGCACACAAGCTGGCTAGGATTTCCAGAGGGAGTTTCACAAATGGATGGAAATGAAGACTGGATTCCTATGTCTTTCAGGACAGGCCTACTCATAATGTTTTAAAGTCTTCCTGACGTACCTCTTCTGCTTGGTCTAGTATTTTTTAGGAATATCTCTTCATGCTTCCAGTCTTTTCTCAAACAGCATTAATGCCTTAGAATCTGAAGGCTGAGTTTGTGGCAAACAGCCATAAAGGAAAAAGTCTGGTTATTACTGAATTTCCTGTTAGGCTATCTCTTCCCCACCTCCCAAGCGTGTGTGTGTGTGTGTGTGTGTGTGTGTGTGTGTGTGTTTACATTAAGATTTACATCAAAATAGCTCTCAATGGATAAAAGGCTTTTTACCTCAGTGTAGCTAATCCAACCTGGTGTTTGCTTTGACTGACTACATTGAAGTTAAACACACAGTTCCGTGTCTCCACTAAGATCTTACAGAGATAGCTATCTCGAAGTAAAAATGCACTTTTACCTTTGAAGACATAGCCTCCGAAAGGTAGAGTTCTGGAGTACAGGGTAACTAACGTTGCTGATCAAGCTTCGCTTTGCTCTTATACCAGTAGGAGTGGCCCTTCATATTATACGGTCACCTGGCAAAACACTCTTTTGCCAAACAGTGTTTCAACAAAACAGTTAGGATTTAATTTCTTGGCTGTGGTGTTCCTTTCCTACCATCCCATTCAGTGTTTGTTTAAAATGGGCTAAAGGAGAGAGGGATTTTATTTCAGCTACTGGTGAATGGAAGGGGAAGGAAGGAGACTAGTTTTTTCTTCATCCGTTCTAAAATCATTTTCCTCTTCTGGTGTGTTTTTCAAGGGGTAGAAGGGAGTGGGTGTGAGATTGGGTTTTGTAGGGGTTAGGGGAGATCCTTCCCTAAGAGCGGGCTAAAGAGAGTCGGTCTGGTGTTCCTAATTTTGTCTTCAGGAGATGAGTGGAGGAAGGCATGGCACCCTTCCTTTCCTCAGGATCTGTGTACTCAGCAGGAGAAGCAGAGTGAAACTGAATAGGCTTGTCTCACTTTCACTGTACCACCCCTGTGTATTAGCAACAGTTCAGGAACAGTCCTGGGTCTGGAAAAGGAAAGAGAGAAGGCAGCAGAGATGCAACATGCAAGGTCTGTGTATGTAGAGGGTTGTCCAGGGCAGTAATACTCAGCATGGCTACACTGGAAACTTCAAAGTGCTGTTGCGGGAATGCTCCTGCAACAGCGCTTTGACAGCACAGCTCCCAGCGCTCGGAGCCTGTTCACACTAGTGCTTTAAAGCGCTCTGACTTGCTGCACTCGGGGGGTGATTTTTCACACCCCTGAGTCAGCAAGTTTTCATAGATATTAAGGTCAGAAGGGACCACTGCGATCATCTAGTCCGACCTCCTGCACAACGCAGGCCACAGAATCTCACCCACCCACTCCTGCGATAAACTTCTCATCTACGTCTGAGCTATTGAAGTCCTCAAATCATGGTTTAAAGACTTCAAGGTGCAGAGAATCCTCCAGCAAGTTACCCATGCCCCATGCTACAGAGGAAGGCGAAAAACCTCCAGGGCCTCTTCCAATCTGCCCTGGAGGAAAATTCCTTCCCGACCCCAAATATGGTGATCAGCTAAACCCTGAGCATATTGGCAAGATTCATCAGCCAGATACCCAGGAAACAATTCTCTGTAGTAACTCAGATCCCACCCCATCTAACATCCCATCCCAGGCCATTGGGCCCATTTACCATGAATATTTAAAGATCAATTAATTGCCAAAATCATGTTATCCCATCATACCATCTCCTCCATAAACTTATCGAGTTTAATCTTAAAGCCAGATAGATCTTTTGCCCTCACTGCTTCCCTTGGAAAGCTATTCCAAAACTTCACTCCTCTGATGGTTAGAAAGCTTCGTCTAATTTCAAGTCTAAACTTCCCAATGACCAGTTTTATATCCATTTGTTCTTGTGTCCACATTGGTACTGAGCTTAAATAATTCCTCTCCCTCTCCGGTATTTATCCTCTGATATATTTAGAGAGAGCAATCATATCTCCCCTCAACCTTCTTTTAGTTAGGCTAAACAAGCCAAGCTCCTTGAGTCTCCTTTCATAAGACAAGTTTTCCATTCCTCGGATCATCCTAGTAGCCCTTCTCTGTACCTGTTCCAATTTGAATTCATCCTTAAACATGGGAGACCAGAACTGCATACAGTATTCCAGGTGAGGTCTCACCAGTGCCTTATATAACGGTACTAAAACCTCCTTATCTCTACTGGAAATACCTCGGCTGATGCATCCCAAGACCGCATTAGCTTTTCTCATGGCCATATCACATTGGCGGCTCATAGTCATCCTATGATTAACCAATACTCTAAGGTCCTTCTCCTCTGTTACTTCTAATTGATGTGTCCCCAGCTTATAACTAAAATTCTTGTTAATCCCTAAATGCATGACCTTACACTTCTCACAATTAAATTTCATCCTATTTACTATTACTACAGTGTACAAAGTCATCCAAATCTTCCTGTATGATATCCCAGTCTCTCTCTAAGTTGGCAATACCTCCCAGCTTTGTATCCTCCGCAAACTTTATTAGCACACTCCCACTTTTTGTGCCGAGGTCAGTAATAAAAAGATTGGTCCCAAAACTGATCCCTGAGGAACTCCACTGGTAACCTCCCTCCAGCCTGACAGTTCACCTTTCAGTAGGACCCACTGTAGTCTCCCTGTTAACCATTTCCTTATCCACCCACCGTTCAATTTTCGTATTGATCCCCACCTTTCCCATTTAACTAATTCCCCATGTGGCACGGTATCAAATGCCTTACTGAAATCTAGGTAAATTAGAGCCACTGCGTTTCCTTTGTCTAAAAAATCTGTTACTTTCTCAAAGAAGATCTACCTTTTGTAAAACCATGTTGTATTTTGTCCCATTTACCATTGACCTCAATGTCCTTAACTACTTTCTCCTTCAAAAATTTTTCCAAGACCTTGCATACTACAGATGTCAAACTAACAAGCCTGTAGTTACCCAGATCACTTTTTTTCCTTTCCTAAAAATAGGAACTATGTTGGCAATTCTCCAGTCATACGGTACGACCCCTGAGTTTACAGATTAATTAAAAATTCTTGCTAATGGGCTTGCAATTTCATGGGTCAATTCCTTTAATATTCTTGGATGAAGATTATCTGGGCCCCCCAATTTAGTCCCATTAAGCTGTTTGAGTTTCGCATCTACCTCCATATCCTCATTCCCATTTGTCATGCTACCATTATCCTGAAGATCCTCTTTAGCCTTATTAAAGACTGAGGCAAAGTATTCGTTTAGATATTGGGCCATGCCTAGATTATCCTTGACCTACACTCCAACCTCAGTGTTTAGCGGTCCCATTTCTTCTTTCTTTGTTTTCTTATTTATATGGCTATAGAACCTTTTACTATTGGTTTTAATTCCCTTTGCAAGGTCCAACTCTACTTGACTTTTAGCCTGTCTCACTTTATCCCTACATGTTCTGACCTCAATCAGATAGCTTTCCTTGCTGATCCCTCCCATCTTCCACTCCCTCTATGCTTTCTGCTTTTTCTTAATCACCTCTCTGAGATGCTTGCTCATCCAGCTTGGTCTACAACTCCTGCCTATGAATTTTTTCCCCTTTCTTGGGATGCAGGCTTCAGATAGCTTCTGCAGCTTTGACTTGAAGTTATCCCAGGCCTCCTGCCTTTCAATCCATAAATTCTTCAGTCCAATCCACTTGCCTAACTAATTTCCTTAATTTTTGAAAGTCAGCCCTTTTGAAGTCAAAAATCCTAGTCGCAGATTTATTTTTGTTTGTTCTTCCGTTCAGTCTGAACTGAATTAGCTCATGATCACTTGAACCAAGGTTGTCCCCTACAACCATTTCTTCTATGAGGTCCTCACTACTCACCAAAACCAAATCTAAAATGGCATCCCCTCTAGTCGGTTCAGCAACTACTTGATGAAGGAATCCATCAGCTATTGCATCTAGGAAAATCTGAGCCCTATTATTATTACTAGCACTCGTCCTCCAGTCTCTATCTGGGAAGTTAAAGTCTCCCATGATCACATTAGTATTTACTTCATTAAAAACATTAAAGAGGGCTCTATCCGTACCCAAATTAGATCCAAGCGGTCTATAGCACACCCCACGCACTATCACAGGAGAGGCTCTAGTAGTTTTCTTCCCCAGTGTGATTTTTGCCCAGACAGACTCTGTCTTATCCATTCCATCGCTTCTTATTTCTTTACATTCTACCTCATCATTGATATACAGTGCTACTCCACCACCTTTGCCTTTATTTCCGTCTTTCCTAAACAGCACATACCCTTCAATACCTGTAGCCCAGTCAAGACTACTATTCCACCATGTTTCTGTTGTCCCTATAATATCTGGTTTCACTTCCTGCACCAGTAGCTCTAGTTCCTCCATTTTGTTACCTAGGCTCCTCGCATTGGTGTACAAACACCTTAATTTTTGCTGTTTGGCCTCGCTCACATTCTGTACCCGATTAGGCACAGTCATTCTACAGCCAGTATAACCTATTAGACTGGTATCCACACTGCCCTTCCTCCTTATATCTATTCTCCTACCCACAGCTGTATCCTTTCTTTCTTCATTTTCTTCCCTCTCAATGCTAAAATCCAGCGTGGAGATTACCTGGACATCTCCCCCAGATTCCTAGTTTAAAGCTCTCTTAATCAGTTGTGCCAACCTCCATCCTAGAAGTCTATTTCCTTCCCTACTTGGATGAAGTCCATCCCGAGAGAACTGTCCTCTGTCCATGAATGCCTCCCAGTGGCCATACATCCCAAAGCCCTCTTTATAGCACCACTACCTAAGCCATCTGTTGATAGTCATAATCTTGTCACACCTTTGTTGCCCTTCTCCAGGAACAGGCAGAATCCCACTGAAGATCACCTGAGCCTGGATTTCCTTAAGTGTCTTCCCCAGCCTGGCATAGTCTTCCTTGATACGTTCCAGTGAGAATCTATTGGTATCATTTGTTCCCACATGAAGGACAATCAGTGGATTCTTTCTCGTTCCCTTTAAGATCCTTTTCAACCTCAGGTCCACATCCTGTATCTTAGCACCTGGAAGACAGCACACCCTTCTATTCTCTGGATCAGCTCTGGTTACAGGCCTGTCTCTTCTTCTCAGTAGAGAGTCCCCAATCACGTAGACCTGCCTTTTCCTGGTGACTGTGCTGTTCTCCAGTCTATCCCCTGTTCCCTCTGGCTGCAAGTTCTTTCCATTCCTATTCTCCCTTGTAATCCTCTTCAACCCACCCTGTATCGCCCCAGGAGGATATTGGTGTAGTCTCCATTGACTCTTCCCTTTTTCCTATAGGACTAGCTGCTCTTCTCTTCTTCCTTGCCCTTCCACCTTCAGTGACTACCTGCTGAGCCTCTCCTTCATTTTCCAACTCTACAAACCTATTCTTGAGCCCTATTTCTCCTTCACTAGCCCGTCTTTTCCTCTGCCTAGTTCTTTTAGTCACATGCTTCCAATGACCACTTTCCTCACCCAGCAGTCTCCCTTCAGAATTCCTCAGTCCTGCTTCCGTCTGCAAGTCTGAGCTTTTTCCCTTCAGATACCTTCAAAGGTCTTTGCTCAATAATCTGCTCGAACCCCTTTCTAAACTCAACCAGACTTTCCACCTGCATCTCCAAACCTCGGATCTTTTCCTCCATCAGCTCTATCAGACGGCATTTCATGCAGACAAAACTCTTACCAAGTACCCCCTCCAGTATCATGTACATACCGCAGCTTCCACATCCACTCATCTTCATCGTGTTTTCCACTACATGGGTCACTCCCACTGCTGCCTCTGTATCTGTCATGGCCTTCCCACCTAAATCCTGTTAATCTGGGAAACACAAACCACACCAAAACACCACCACCCACAGCAAAAATAAATCTCAAACAAACACCACAAGACAAACTCCCACTGAAACTCCCCTGTTTACAGCTCTGTTTGCTGGCTCCTGTGTCACGACAGCTGTCTGTTAGAGAGCTATAAAATGTAAGTGTAGCCAAGCCCGCAGACTGAGGCTCAGGAGTCGCAAGTGGCTCTTTGCAGCACATGATGATATTACTGTAATGATTTAATTATTGACCAATCAGGGTGCTTTTACTATGTTATTAACCAATTGGAAAGGCCATTTTTGCTGTGATTAAAATGATATATAATACATAAAAATAGTAAAGGAAACCATGAATTCACAGTACTGTGGCTCCTTTGGGTAATGTTGATTGCTAATTTGGCTCTGGGAACCACTGAGGTCTGAGTATCACTGGTCTAGGGGCATCAGGATTAAGAGACATCCCTGATCAGTTTTGGATGGGCATGCTGTTCATGCCAAGCTGTGGGGACAGAGAGGGAGCACTCCATGAAGTAGCAGCTCTGCAAAAGACTCCACTGCTTCTGGGGGCATTTGGAGAAGAGGTCAGGAACAGAAACTAAATGTCTCTCCTCCTCCAGTGGAAGGACTGTGCCTGTGGCGATACTGCAGGGATTGTTTCCCCTCCAAGGCTGAGCAAGAGCACAGGTGTGAGAACACGAGAAACCTCTGTTCTCCTGTGACAGTTTAAAACCTGTAAAGCAATAAACCTTTGGAAGCTTCTTAGCTATTTTGAGCCTCACCACAGTGGAATTCCTGTCGCCTTCTCTGGAAGGACTAGAAGACCCAGAATTAAACATGCTAGCCATTAAAGTTTTGGAGCTGCCTATTCAGTCTTCAGTCGATTAAGTATTCATAGGGCTTGTCTACACTACTGAGCGGGGTCGATCTAAGATGCACAACTTAAACTACATGAATAGCGTAGCTGAAGTCGACGTGCTTAGATCTACTTACCACGGTGTCTTCACGGCGGTAAGTTGACAGCTGACGCTCTCCTGTCGAGTCCGCTTGCGCTTCTTGATCTGGTGGAGTACCGGAGTCGACAGGAGAGTGCTCAGCAGTCGATTATTGCGTCTATACTAGACGCAATAAATCGATCCCCGCTGGATCGATTGCTGCCCACCGATCCAGTGAGTAGTGTAGACAAGCCCATAACTAAATGATACTTCGTTAGCCTCTGAGAAAAGTGCTTGGACGCTGCAAACATCCGTGGCATTGCCTGAAACTCAGGTCTAGGTGTTTAGCCCGGAGAGATTGATTCAGTAGTTTGACACATTCTTTCTCATTTCTATGATATCACAGCTGCTTTCCCCTTTGAGGTTAAGTGCATTCGGTGAGTCTAGGATTAATGATCATCTGCTTCAATACTTTCTGTCTGGAAGATTATTCTTGCCAGCCATGTTAGTGAAACTTACAGGCTATGTGAGAACTCTGCTGAATCCTATGTGAATGGCAAGATAGTGGCTACAAGTCTTCAAACCCTAATTATAATACAGATGTTGACTCTGTCTGTGCAAAACGGAAACACTTTGGGCAATGTCAGATTTTTAATGGACTTGATCTGTTGGTAGCTTTTAATATCTGATTTCATATCTCTGCTGATGGTGAAAAATGACCAAATGGATTTGAGTTCTGGTGGCTGTCTACAGTTCTTCTCTTCAGAAGCAATTTACTGACTGTGATAGGAACTTGCTGTATTCAAACACTGAGACACTGTTTGATACATATGGATATGTGATTGGTTTGGATTGTGGAAGATCTTAAACCTGTTTTGGGGCCTGGCATTTAAAGGGGTGTTGACCAATATTCAGTGATCAAAGCAGGGAAAATGTCATACTGACTGTCTTCACAGAACCAGACAATCGGTAGCGATTATCTATAACATATGGGTAGATTTTTGTTTTCTTCTTTTTTCAGATTACCTGTTGCTAGTCAAAAGCTGTTCGATATGCACCGAGATGAATGAAATCAAATAGACTGTAGACCCTGATCTCTCCTTTTGTTTATCAAATATAATAGAAATACCTTCTAAAGCTCACTGCACAGTAGAGATCACTTATTGCACGACAGCCTATCTGAATAGGGCTGAATGTTCCTAAGGGCTTAGATAATTTAGAATTGCTTGCTTTTCAATGTATTGCTTTTGACATTCCTATTACTCTGCTACGGAGTTGTCACAGTTGATACATCCCTGTGATATTTTTATGCTTGCCTGGAGAAAGTTTAAAAAAAAAATCTTTGCAATTGCTACTTTTTTTTTTTTTTTTTTTTAAAGTTGCCTCTGTGGGAATTTTATGTAAGTACTCTTTGTCACCGAAGATGATGTGTGTATATAATTAGACACCAGTGGCTCGTGGTATTCATGATAGAAATTCTTGTCTACATTTACTTTCCTTAAATTTAAGAATTGCTGCCCCATTATACTCTTTTTTTAACATTTTTAAAATCTTTTTTCTTCCTTTTTCTCCCCCACAGCTGTACCCAAGAATTAAACCAAGGCAAAGAAGCTTGGCATGAAATTGCACAGACTCCTGAGTCATGAAGTTCTGATCATGGGTGATTTATCACTTCTATAAAAGAAATCATTCATTTTGTGTTAGTTCCAATTTCATGAGACTTATGTTAATAACAATGTAACTTGAAAGCAATGAAGAATGTGCTTGAAAACAAATGAAGGATCAATGGATTCACAAATGGAGGAGGGCATTCCATGAGCTGAAATGCTGCTTACAAGCAAATGACGCTGTGCTACATCTGGCCTAAGCAAGCCTAATGTTCAACTAGTGCCCACTCTGCTTTTCCAAATGACACATACATACATACATACATACATACATACATACATACATACAGGAACAGAATTCACTTTTTTTTTTTTTTTTTAATTTCGAGCATCATATGCAATCAACTTTTCAATTACTCAGTGAGGGAGTTCATGTTCCACACAACTGGCTTTCTCCAAATCTGTTTTTGGCTTTGTTCCTAGTGGAGGAAATTAGTCATCTGAGCTACCCACAAAGTACCCAAAAGCACATTTCTGTAAGCAGAGTATTTGTTAAAGTAGCTGAGTTAAAGTTTTGAAGATAAAACAGTGCGTCTAACAGTGAAGAACTTTTGACCAGTCCATTGAGCAATAACTATAAAATGCTGTAGCATCTTAGGAATTCCATGTATTCAAAATACTTTGTGCTATATCAGAGGTAATGTAGTTTTAGAATCTGTTTGTACAAAAAAAAAAAATCCTGTATTTATTGTCTCTTTTTGTAACTGAAAATTAAGCGTAGAAACTTTCTGTAGCCTTTAAAACTTACAAACTTTGTTATGTGTTTTTTATTTTTTGTTAATTGTGATATGATTAAAATGGTGTCTCCTCTGAAGATTTAATTCTTTGGCATTTCATGTCCAACTCTATCCATGACATCTGCATTAGCATGTCACTGAGAAATCTCAACCTGCTATGCAGATACATAAACACAATACATTATAACATCCTGGAATATGCCAGTATTCAACTATTACAGTATCAGTGTGGAAAACATTCTTTGACTTATAACTTTCATCTAACCTGCTATGCAGCCATATCCGTTGTTAGTTCTAGGAATAACATGAAGGTTATAAGTGACTGCTAGATCTTCTTAAGTAAATTTAATTACTCTATACAGATATATTTTTTAAATGGAAAGTTTTATAGCAGAAGAATTACTTCTAACTAGCCTTTTCCACTAGGATAATCTTATAGGTGATATTACTGTACTATTCATAGCTTTGTTAAAGACATGTCAATAAAACTTGAGGTTCAATAACCTTTCCTTGTAGGAAAGGAGTCTGAGTCCATGAATTTCCTGGACAATCACTACAATCTACAAATACAAACTGAAAAAGTTATCTGACCCCCACTCTGCAGTGTGATCTTTCTACTCCAGCTCAGGATTTGGGAATTGTACTGTATATGGCTTTGTGAATGTGTGATCTCTCATTAGATCTGGTGAAAAGGGTTGTCAGACTGACATGAACATGTGGAACTGGATAGCTCAGGGGATTGGCAGTGGGCAAAAGTGCTTGTAACTTCTAGGACCAACGTAGTTTAGCAATGATGTATAGTAACCATTTACCTAGTTTGAGCAATGAGCTTAATTGTTCAAACCAGTGAGCTGATGCATGGCTGCATGCTGAACAAAAGATGCAAGTAACAGAGGCCCTGCTGGAATCCTTGG
Source organism: Eretmochelys imbricata (assembly GCF_965152235.1). Lineage (NCBI taxonomy): Eukaryota > Metazoa > Chordata > Testudines > Cheloniidae > Eretmochelys > Eretmochelys imbricata. The sequence continues at coordinate 159,393,028 of NC_135574.1, forward strand.
TAGGCAAGAATATCAAACCTACTGCCCATCTGGGCCTGGGTTGCTGCTGTCAGACCCTTGCTGGATAAATAGGAGTGCTATTGCCCAGCTGAAAAGACCTACCAACACATGGGGCCTTGCAGTAGGAAGGCCATGCTCAGCAGTGGAGCAAAGACTTTTACCATGCACAAGCAAAAGCTCTACCACCACACAATTCCTCAGAAGTTTAGATGATAGTAAATGCAACTTGGTCATGAAATTGAAGTCTGTTAATGTTCATAATCTCATGCTTATGCTTTTAATAGGGGGCCATGTACATGTATTGGATACTTGGTAATTTCATGCCTTCGGTATGCAGTGTAGTACTTTATAGATGCCTTTCCTGTATCTCAATTATCAGCATTGCTTTCTACAGCAGACTTAAAAGAACATGTAACCTGTGATTATGCAACAAATACACAGCATATAGAAACATGTTGCAGTGAACCTAAGATTGTGTCCCCTGCTGTCCCCCCAAAAAATTATTCTGTTGACAGTCAGGGCTTTATGCACCCAACTGATCCCCATTATAAAGAAACACCTTCCAGCTGGACCAGGCCTGAATTGTCTTTATTTCTATTGTTGCCTTCACTTCTCCCAGCTACTTATTCAAATAATGTTACATTCATTACATTACATTCATTTTATAAGGTTTAAGGGGTTTTATTATTTTTATAATTCATAACCAGTGATGTTCCCTACCATACATGGCAGCATTTGTTCCCCCTTGAAGTCTTTGGCTGATGACACAGATCTTACTGGTAGCAATCCTCTTGCATGGGGATCAAATATCAGACTAATAAGATCTTGTCCTCTCTTACGTGTATGGTTTCCTGCTGGTCAAACTGCCATAAACTACTTAATCCAATCCTTCAAAATACGGTTAACCCAAAGAATGCTATGGTTTTCATGTATGAAACAGGATTACCAATGCATTTAAGGGCTAGCAAGATTGCAATAGGAAGTTTATTCAGTGTGTTGCTTATTTAAAAGGCAACATTGGCCATATTTAAAAGGGAATATTGCTCTAATTTTAAAAGGAATAGTTCTTCTAATAGGTAAAAAACTGAAGGGCAATGGGCCCCTACTGCTTTCTCTATTCAGACCTCCCACTTACCTCTCTTTTTTTTTTTTTTTTTTTTTTAAATAAGATAGCCACTATTCATTCCCAGGCAGCTTAAAAATGCCAACAAACTACAAACTTCACTTCCTTCTAATTTACAGTGAAAACTGCTGTTCCTCAGAAGTCACATTTAACTGCACTTTAAATATCTTCCTGATTAAATGTAAAACAGATCAATTAAGCAAAATTGTCAAAAATAGAACTGAAGAATTATATACAAAAGTAGAGCTTTCACCCTGAACTTATAAAGGTAGTTAAAAATATCCAGTCTGTGTATATATAATGAGACTGCAAGCTTTTGTATCGTTGGAGTTTTGGTTTTTCAGGTACTTCAAAATATTCTACCCATCCCCTCCTACACACTAGTTTAAACATCTCCATTTAAAAATGTAAGGAACAGGTTGATGTTGGGATACAGTGGGGTCAGGTTATTGCAAGTTGTATGAACATTTTTGCATTATCTTGATTCCATGAGATGTCTTCAGCTGAGGTCAGTTATTGCTTCAAATGCTAGTAAAACACAACCACTAGTGGAGAGAAGGAAAAACATGAATTAAGGGCTGTCCTCATCTACCGTAAAACATAAAGCACAATGCAAGTTTAGCAAGATGTATATCAACAAGTTCTTGAGATGATGCAGTCTGGACAAGAACATATTTAGTGCAAAGAAGGAAAATCTATTCCTGTAGAATGGTGGTTCTCGAAGTCGGTACACTGCTTGTTCAGGGAAAGCCCCTGGCAGGCCGGGCCTGTTTGTTTACCTGCCGTGTCCACAGGTTAGGCCAATCGCAGCTCCCACTGACCGCAGTTTGCTGCTCCAAGACAACAGGGGCTGCAAAAAGCTGCCCAGGCCAAGGGACGTGCTGGCCGCCCTTCTCATAGCTCTCATTGGCCTGGAGCGGCGCACCATGGTTAGTGGGAGCTGCAATTGGCCGAACCTGCAGACACAGTAGGTAAACAAACTGGCCCGGCCTGCCAGGGGCTTTCCCTGAACAAGCAGCGGACTGGCTTTGAGAACCACTGCTATGGAAGACATTGTGGGATGTTTCCTGAACGCCTTACATTTGTAGACTTTTTGTTTAGGTTACAAATGCATATGAAATGTAGAACAAATGTTATCAGTTGCATCCTTGTGCAGTGAACTGCCTGAAATGTTCCTGTCACATTTTAAGGTCTGAATTGTAAACACCTTTTAAAATTAACCAACTTCAGCTATTCTCTTATAGTAATGTAACCTGATTTTGTCACCAGAAGATAACAACCTTACTCCAAGTAGCATTCAAATTACTTGGAGCAACACGAGCTTATCTCATACACTGAGGACTTGTCTCTGCAGGGACATTAAGATGAATTAACTAAAGCTGTGAAGTACATTAAACCCATGTGTGCACTCTCATTCAGAAGTAAAGTGGCCTTAGTTTACATTAGCTGAATCCCCTTTGAAGGAGAATAGAAGTGGTAGAGGATACAATTATAGGGGTGGAGGCATGAGAGGACTTTGGGAAGATGGAATGCACAATGACCTACTATTGATGGGAAAACTAGGAAATAGGAGAACTAGTACTCCTGGGGAATTCTGCACTACTGCACACATGCATAATTAATTATCTGTGCATATTTTTAATTTTTTGGGCAGAAGAAAGTCTTTGCTGAAATGTTGCTGCAGTTCTGCCTTTTGCCCACCAGAAGGTGTTGTGGCGCTAGAACAAAGCAGCAGCTCCCAGCCATCTAGGGAAGAGAAAAAGCCTGCCTTCTTTGCAGCACCGGCCAGGCCAGGAGACTGGGGCTATGGGGAAACAGACAGCGTGGGGCTGATGGGGGCAGGGGGTTGTAAGATGGGCTCATAAGGGCTAGTGGTGGGAGGACAAAAAGGGGCAGAGGCTGAATGGGAGTGGAGGCGCAGGGCCACATGGTGATTGGGAGGGGGTGCAGAGCTACATAGAGACAGAGGGAGGGGGTACAGGAGTACAGAGCCACATGGGCTTGGGGGGAATGGGTATCTGAGTGGGATGGAAGGACACTAAGGACAGGGGGTGCAGGAACACATGGGGATGGGAAGATGTGCCTGACTGGGAGAGGCTAGGAGGTCAGCCAGAGTCTGCATGGGGGAAGCTCCATAACAATCCCCCCCCCCCAAAAAAAAAAAAAAAAGAAAAAAAAAAACCTGTTCCATACTTTTCCCACCCATACCCAACAACCCTCCAAGTTCATAGCCAGGTTCCTTCCCAGCAATTTACTTCCCTCTCCCTCAGCTCCTCCGTTACCCCTGACTCCCCCAAGCCTTTGCACTGCTTCTGAGGGCTGAGGGAAATAAGGTTCTGTATTGTAGTTCAAATGCATTAGTATTCAGAGTTCTGTATTAATATACCTAGTAAGGAATCTATTTGTCAAAAAACATATTCTTAATCTTTTTTGTTGTCTGTATTGTTACAGACATACTTGCCCACAGGTATTTTGAAATAAATGACCAAAAATAATTGAAACTGGTGTGACTATATTGTTATTTTGACAAATAAAATATGCAGAATTTTGCAGATTTGTAAAATATTGTGCACATAATTTTTAATTGTTTGTTGAATATTTTTGGCACAGAGTTGCCCCAGGAGTAAACTAGGCAGGCTGCAATTGAAATTCATCCCAGTAAAATAGAAGGTTATTTAACTAAGTATAGGTGCTGGAACTAGGGATGCTGGGGGTGTTGCCTCATGCCCTGGCTTGAAGTGGTTTCCACTATATACAGGATTTAAAGTTTGGTTCAATGGCTCTCTGCACCCCCACTCTACAAATTGTTCCAGCATCCCTGACTGGAAGAGGCCAATGTGAGCAAGTAGAGAGTGATATAAATGGATTAGAGAGAGATTTACCTTCTTTAATCACATGCACAAAGAACTCTCGACACAGAAGATACCAAAATCTTTCTTGTGCTTAGATTCCCAACTCTGTGTGAAACTGGCACACTAGAGAGTGCATCAACCATCCCAAATGTATAGATCCTGTACTACCAGGGGAAACAGCTTTTAGAACCGAACGAGCATTTTTCTCCTAAACCATCTCAGCAAGCCACAGATCTGTGCTGTTGATCCCAAGCAGACTTATTAACTTACAGTGATAAGGTTCATCTCCACTGTTCCACTTTTCTCAACATCCAGTTTCTTAAATATTTCTGTCACAGAGAAGAGAGAAATAAGATGTGTGTATGAAGAAAGCCGTGGGAACCGGAAGCTGAATCTCGACTATGTCTCAACTATGAATGTTTAAATCTGAGACAAAGGGACAAATTTAGGGTTTGAAAACAACCTTTTAGAAAACCAAACCGAGAGAAATCTCATGAAAGCTGCTTCCTTTTTTTTTTTTTAAATAGTCCACTATTTACAGCAAAAACAGAGCAGCTTTGTCCTAGTGCATGAAAACTAGCGGCTGCTTAGTTCAAGCTGAGTGAAATGAAAAAAATAAACAAGCAACATAAAGACTGTAATGTTAAATTGTTTGAAAAATTATTTTAATGGTCCATCATACGGTTAGAACACTGGTAAGGAGAGTTGTCTGTGAAAATAAGTATTCTTTTAAAGCTGTTGCAAACTGAAGTGCTTTCTATTTTTGTCACGTTAGCACTGGAGGTGCCATTCACAAGGGGGATGTAGGTGCCCAGCTGCCACTTTAGGCCACATAACGCCAACGTTTAACCACCACTGGCATTCAGAAAACCAGAACTCAGCTGCCGCTTAACCCTGGAGGCTCCTAAAGTCCCATGCTGTCTAAGTGGTAAGTTCCTATGGCGCCTAAATTGCTGCTGGTGAGCCTGTGCAAAATCAGGTAAATCCTGACACCACTGAGCAGCTGGATGCCTCACTCAGGCTTAAGTCCCACAAGAATTCACAAGCTAGGTATTCTCACACCTGTCTCGCCTGCAGGGCCTGATTCAGTAGGCATCCTCCCACTGGCACCTAAGAGCACTCCTACTGGATTGAGTCCCGCACAAAACACAGTGGAGGTGGTGCCTCCCCGCATCCAAAAGCTCAGTGGTTAAAGCATTCATCCAAGAGGTGGAGACCAGGGATAAAATTTTCACTCTGGCTGGTTCATGGCTGGTATTCAAACCCTGGTCTTCCCCCTACCAGCTGCAACCACTGACTAAAGAGTCATTCTCATGCTCTCTGGCCGAATGACTAAAAGTATTTCATAACAAGTAGAACAATTTCAACAGGTGAGACTGACAGATCCCACTCAGCATGCTGGCTTCTGTAAATCCCGTTTTTAGGCACCTAATTCTCCCCCTGCATTGTATGGGAAGCCTGGACAACTCACTTAGGGTTGTGAATTCCACTAGGCAGCGGGACAGCTAGATGTTAAACAGTTTAATGCCTAAATCCCCCTTATGAATCTAGTTTTTGGCCGTGGGGTGTAACTAAAGCCTGTAACAAAATGTTTTAAGCCCAATCCTGCAGTCTGATCTATGCAGACAGATCCTTGCACCCCTGGGGAAAGTACAACTGTCTTTCTGCGCAGATCAGAATGTAGGATTGGAATCTCGGCTTGTCTCTAATTTATTCTGGTGCAAAGCCAGGAGCCTTGTGTTAGAATAAGCCTGGACCTTATACAATGCAGCAAGGTGAGGGGCTGCTCACAATGTGAAGATTTATTAAGAACATACTTACTGAACAAAGTTTCCAGCCGAATCAAGCACCTGACAAAATTATCAAAGTCAATGATAAGCTGCTCATCTGCGAAACGAGCCACAATGACTTGGTGCAGCTGGCAAGTCAGCTTGAACCCTACAGGGCAAAATAAAAGGTGAAAACATTTGGCCACCTAATAATGCAATCAGGTGTTGGTGAAATAGCAGGAGCAATGTGTATGTTTTTGTTTAAAAAAAAAAAGTTGTTTTAAGATCACAAAGTCTTTGCAAACTGGGAGCAATGTTGGAAAATTTTCATATCTATATTGGCTACTTGGTGACATCTGTGTGTCTAGTTTTCAAATTGCTTTTTTAACTATTGAGCTGGTTGGTTATGATGGGTTCCTTTGTTTTTCTGTGGGCATTTCTAAGTTGTTTGGTATTAGTGCTGATTGGCTGAGCCGACTCCATGTACTCAGGAGGACTAGCAGAACTTAATTTGATTCACTGTCTTAGAGGGAGTGGCTGTCTTCTGTGGACCAGTCAGAGAAAAATGGTTGATGGTAAGGAGCAGCTCTGTACTGTAGTAAGTGTGGGCTGTGTCTTACCCAAAGACCATTCAGAATTTGAGGGGCACAGAACTGCTGTCTACTGGTCCCAAGACCCCCAAAGGGAAAGCAGTCTTTCCACCAAGGAAGCCAAACAGTGATATCTGATCTTACCCACACAAACACAACAGCAGGTGGGGATGATTAGGGGTTGTTCTAGGAGGGTTCAGGTGGGATTGTTGGTAGAACCCATGGCTTTGCAACCTTGTGAACCTCTCCAGCAGTTTAGATAAGCATTCAAACTCTGACTCTTGAGACTAGCCCATCCATAGCTGAATATGTACTTTCACTCTATTGAAGCTGGTTTACAGTGTAATTTTGCTGTGCTGATGCTGGTTTCCAGCACCCAGCTGTGGTATGGAGATCTTCAGTGGATGTTATGCTTTTATGAGGAGCTTTGTCTGGGTGCCAGTTCATTCTGGGCTTGTGTATTTTATTCCCCTTGTAGGCATTGTGCAATGGACATAAGAATCCAGTGTACAGCGCACTGGACTGGGTCTCAGGAGACCTGTCCTCTATTCCCAGCTCTGCCACTGACCTGCCGGGTGACCTTGGGCAAGTCACTTTCCCTTTCTATGCCTCTGTTTCCCCCTCTGTAAAATGGGGATAATGATATTGACATCTGTACTAAAGCATTTTGAGATCTACTGATGAAAAGTGCTATAGAAGAGCTTAGTATTATTATTTAATGGTGATTCATCAGAGGAGGTGCTTGCATTGATTGCCTCCTCTTCATGGGCAACCTGGCCAACTCTATCACTGAAGGAAGTCAGCCTGTGGATCCTGGTTGTTAAGGGCCTTCTCATCATCCTACTGTGCCAGGTCCTAAGTGAGAATAGCCCCAAACAGGAAGCCACTCATCTGGGCCACTTTTAATGTGCCTCAATTGCTGAGTATAGCCAGATATCATGGCCAACCACCAGAGAGAAAGATGAGTGTACACAATAAGCCAGTGTCACTGGTAAAGATCACTGAAATGGTTACACTGTATTTACACCAGCACCTATTGACTTTGATTATTGGTCTAGATAAGGGACTTGAAGTGGCATAACCCTATACTGCATACAGGCAGATAAATGTTGGGTAATACAGCTATAGAGGAATGGAAGTACCTGCTTCTTCTAATGCTCTCCGCATCTCATAGGAGTTCATGGTACCAGAGCGATCGACATCTATTTCCCTATAGATTTTCTGTAGAACACAAAATCCAGTGTTGGAGATCATCAATAATTAAGAGCTGGTTATTTTGACTTCAGCCAGAAGTCAGATAAATGCCTGTGGAAAGCAGAGTCTCTGCTTTCCTGAGAAATGGAACCTAACATGGATTTTGGATTGATTTAATTAGTGTCAGTCATACCACTGCTCCTAGGGCTTGTCTTCACATACAGAGCTACACCAACTGCACTGGGGAAGGTGCTTTAGTGAAGACGCTGCTACGGGAGAGCTTCTCCCATCGGCGCAGATACTCCATCTCCCCAGGAGACAGTAGCTATGTCATCAGGAGAAGCTCTCCCATCGACATAGCACTGTCTACGTGGGGGGCTAATGTCAGTATAACTACATCACTCAGGGTGTGGATTTTTCATACCCCTGAGTGACATAGTGATACCGCTATAGGGCTGTCGTGTAGACCTGGCCAAGATGGAGCCATAGCTAATCCTTTCAGTGCAGCATACAGTAGGGAGGAGACTCAAGGAAGTCACCTGAAAGTGCAGTGATCGCAGGGTAAGTACAATGTGGGACTGCAGAACCACTGACAAAGCAGGCACTGTCTAGCACTTGGTCCTGTGTCAAAGTTATCAGACCTGTAAGTGAAAAGGCTAAGGATGTGGGAGGGATGTGGAGCTAACGTGAGGAGCAGTCACAGGAGCAGAGGTGGCTCCACCTTCTGCTCTTCACCCTAGAATTCTAAAGAGCAGCTGACTTGTCTCTAGGGCTTTAAAACTTAAAATCCCAGGGGGCAGATCCTTAGCTTGTGTAAATTGTCTTAAACCAGCTGAGGCTCCGCCCCACTGTTTTAAACTGGTCACAGAGAGTGAACCAGCCGGAGGGTCCCAGCTCCCTGTGTTTGGGGTTGCCATCAGTGTGGTCCCCAGCTGTAAAATGTGGAGTTATCTGATAACAGAAGTCTAATACTTTGTTTCTTTTATCTACTGTTGCTTTCCGTGGCCATTCTGGAGGCCTATTATTTTTATAAAAATAACTTTTTAAAATTTGAGTGGCTGGTGAAGCTGATGTGCAAGTAAGGGCAGGAATTCCCAGTGAGGAAAGGATAGGACTGAAACCGTCCTGCCTTTACGTTCTGCATTTGTGGTCTGTGTGTGCCATGGCCTTGTGATGCTCAAGGCCACGCTAGTCCCACTGAGCCCCATCCTGCAAGATGCTGTGTCCCTCTTGTCAGGCACTGAGTGTCCCCAGCTCCCACTCACTTAGTGGGAGTGGAGGAAGTTCAGTGCCTCACAGAACTGGGCCGGGGAGCAGGTTTTTACTGAAGAACTCAATCTTTCCGTTTAACAATATGTGCTCAGAATTGCCCATATAGATAGATATACTGTACCCACAATATACATATAGATTTACACCCACAGTGCTCCAACAGCCATTGAACAGACCAGACTACATTGACACAAGTAGTATACTGTATGTTCCCTTCTACAGAAATCATATCTTACTTGATATTTCTGTATCTTTGTCCATAGTATGTAGAACTCCTTCAGTCCCAGTTTACCGCTTCCATCCGACTACAGGAAGAGTTAAGGCAACCTCTTTGGATGGCAGGAAAGAAATGTTTTCCCTCCTCTACATTAGGTTTGCTTTAATATAATCTCAACACTGTTTTTCTGATGTCAAATTTAGAGAAGGATGCAAATCATCTTGTGACGCATGGCTTACTCTGGCTCATCCTGCAGGATCTAGGGACTCTTCCTCTGTTTCTTCAGTTGTGTTTTAAGTTTCTAAATCATCTGTTTGGATGAATTAAATCTGAATCTCTGAATATTTCCCCAAGCCTTTTCAGTGCCTTCCACAGGTAATCTTTAACTATTCAGTATGTGTACCGAGAGGATGCCATTCTGTTCCCCAGTGGTGGTTCACCTATTGATGGGAATCTGAGTCATACCATGTCTGGATTTGAAACAGAGACATAACCAAAATCAAGAGCTGCTGTTGACAGAATTTGTAGGTCTTCAGAAAACCCCTAACAAAAGAATCCCAACATCACTGTCTGTCTCTTACTGTAACTACAACAGTGGAATCCTGGGCTCTGCCACATTTTACAACAAATTGCAGGAGAGCTTCATTTTGTTCGGTAATTTTCCTTTTCTAACCACATTATTCTCAAACCTGCGATGGTTTAAAAGATCAAACAAACCCCTTCCCCTCTCCTGCCAGTGAAACTGAGCATGGCTATCATGGTAGATTTCTTCCTAGAGCATTGGGCTCAGAAAAACTATGTGTCATCTGGAAAGAAGTTCTGGGACTGTGCTTCTAGCTGGTTTCCCTTATTTTTAACCGTGAAATCTTTGTGATTTTACTATGTTCTGTCCAAATCTGACATGGATTGAATGTACTGATATCACTTCTAATATACAGATTTCAGTCCTCTAAATGAGCCCATGATACCGATTCCATGTTGGGACCAATCTTTTCCTAGGCTGTTGCCAGCCAGACCACACATGTAGCATCAAGGCTGGAATTCAGACAGGACCTTTTGCTCTAAAAATACAGGCTCCCACTGCTAGACATACTGTAGATTCAGCATTAACTGGCAGTACCATTAACATGTATAGTCTCTATGCAAGAGAGTCTTTAAAGAGTGGCTGTCACAAGCAGATCTGGCCTTCCCTCCTGCAGGGGTTGTGGGTAGGAAGGGATGGATTGATAGGGACATCCCCACTCCCCCACTGGATCCATTTCAGCATTGATAGAGGAACACAGTCTAGCTAATACAATCAAAGGATACATCTAACAGATCAACCATGATTTTACACGTCTCAATACTGAAGCCATCTGATTTAATATCTTGGCCTGAAAGGAAAGAGGACAGAAGGCAGGTCAGTTATATGTGGAAGTGTATGGGAATTGGATAGTAACCCTTTAAATAGTTTGGGAAACCTCCTAGTGGGCCTCCCTGTCTTCAACTGCAGAAGCCATCAGCCGCTAACAAGTACAGCTGTGCAGATATGGAGCTAGACTTTGTAGGTTTGTCTACAGAGATAGTGAAGAGTGCTTCGGAACCCAACTGTGTCTGGGTGTTTTTAATGCTGTGTAGACCAACAACTCACGCCTAGAAAGCTCAGGGCTATAGTGCCTTTTCTACTACTTCCGCTGTTCAATAGCCAGTAATTCAGTGTCTGTACCTGAACCTTTCCTTTGGGCTTGGATGGGGCAATGAGCCATCTCTAGTTTGATTCCAGGCTAGCGTCGTTCTATGCTTTTTGCTAGGTCCATTGGAGGGAGGTAACATTACTACCACCTGCATGCACACGTATGCACGCAGCCATTAACAGAACCCTGGGCCTTCAGCTCCAAAAATACAAGGCTCTCCTGATCGGACGAAAGTGAAATTCCTTTAGCTCCTGTTAGCAAGACCCTTATTTTTTCTGTGGAGCAGCGCCTAGAGGGAAAAATCATACATACGCTCACAACCACTCCCTATAGTAAGATGCAGGTGGTGCTACCCACTAGTCTAGGAACTGCTTCCAGCTCCTAACAAATGTAATTTTAATCCTTAGGAAACTGGATAGTTCTCAGCTGGCCATTGCCAGGGGACTGGTTAATTTTTATGTGACTGGTGTGAAACGTGTAGGGAGAGTGTGAGGGTGCTGGGAGGAGAGCCTGGGGCAGGACTCCTGCCTCCAGAGAATCCTATCATCTCCTACCTGCTTGATGGAAACCTCGTCTCCCCTTGCAGGCCCTCTTAGTGAAACCTGCTTTCTCGGCTGCTGGATCCTGCTCTTCCTCAACAAAGGACACAGCATGTGCCTACAGTAGATGCTGGGATGTAGGGGGACAAGACTTACTGGCATGGAATACAGAGTGGCTTCATGCTAAACAGCAGGCTGTCTACAAGCAGGACAGGGTCTGTGAAGGTCTGTCTACCGGGATGAGGACCCTCTGCAAAGGGTTGCAGGAAAGTTCTCATTTTGCACAGTGGCGGGTCACATGACTGGAATGAAGGGGATGGGCAAAGTGCCCATGATCAGCATCCTCAGCACTTTGCTGCAATTGACCATGAGTCCTAAGCGTAAAAGCTGCTGGGAAATTTTCGAAGCAGAACCTCCACGCATAAATGGTTTGTATGTGAGCTGCAGAGATCAAGTGTCTCTGGTCCTGTCAGTAAACATAAGTGCTCCTGTGGGGACTGAAGGAAAGGGGAAGGAGACTGAGCTCAGTTATACAGGAAAGACAATCTATACCACGCTGGTGCATCTAGGGGGATAAAGCACAGCATGGACCTCCCTGTCTATTTGGCTGATGTCTGTAAAAATCAGTGGGGCTTTTATCTCCGTGAACTTATCAGTGTCCAAGGGGAGACTAAACCAGTAACAAGTCCTGAGTCCCTTTGTGCAAGAAAAACAAGATTAGAAACACCCCTCCATTATCACTGAGAGAAGCCCTAGCCAGTTGCCTGTGCTGTCACTAACCTTGAAGGCTTAAAATAGGCAGCTGTCTGTGTAAGTTACTCCCCCTTCTAAACCAGAAAGAGGAGCTGTACGCGTCCTAACATTCCCATTCATTCAGTGTTTCACATTAGTCCCCTACTCTTACCCTTCCCCAAACAAAGTTCTCTCAGATGCTGGTTCATCTTGAAAGCAACAGATTCACTTTTCTTTAAGTAAATCTTATGGCCAACAACTTCTTCTCATTTGAACCAGTGCCCTTTAAGGACAGCAACATGGTCTTCACAGTCCACCTCTGTTGTAATCACCGGAATCCAGTTGGCACCACGTGCCAGTTTGTGACTGATTCAGGTACAGGGAAAGGTGGATTTTTTTTTCAATTGTGCAGGCCGTGACCATAATTATTTCACAAGGAACTTGCAAGAGCAGTTTATGCCTTTGACACCTGACACCAGCCCTGATCATTGCAATTCACTCATAGTAAGGCTTCTGCAGTGCTTCTTGGTGTTGCTTGCATCTTATTCAGAATCCAGCAGCATGTCTGCTCATTGGTTTGAGTAATGTGATCACATAATCTGATTATTTCACATCAATATCAATCTAGGTTGGATTCAAACCACTAGAGGATAGTGACACTCTTGTCCATTACCAATCCCTTGAGCTAACCAGCTTCTATCTGACTAGCCAGACCCAGTAACACCTATACACACACAAGGAGTGTTCCTCATTCATGCCAGTGTGGTGTTGAGCAGTCCTGAGCTCAGACTGCCAAGAGTTTCTCCTGCAGCTCTGGAGTGCAGGAATTAGGGGCACAGCTAGTTTGAGATCTCTGTGAAGCACAGGACTGGGATCGATGTCTGCACATTTGACTTCTCTGGAAGTTGTGGGTGCTCTGTTTCTAACCTACTACTGGCCATCACAGACAATGTATTCTCAGAGGAGAGGAAAACACTTACGTTTAGCCATGATTTTTCTCAGGATATTACATAATTCAAAAGCAGAGATCTCTGCATCCTGTGGAAATGTAACAAAACAGTTGTAACAAAATAGTCATAGTAAGCCAAGCCAGATGTGGAATCTATGTAACAGGGAAGGGCGTGAGAGGGTTAGCTAGAAGATCTATTGCATTTACCCAGACTGAATAAAATTTGCACAAATGAAATCAAAAGCTCTGCAATGCTTAGAAAATGCAGACAGTTTAAATCTGGCTATCACCTCATATGCTAACAGCAGTTACCGGGCATGCTCAGGACTCCTTCTGATGAGTTTGCCAGGTCTAGCTTTTACCCCTGAAATTTCCCATCACCTCTCGTGCTCCAAGCACACTCTGTCTTGGAATGGGTTTTATGGAAGGATTTGAAGTCCTTCTGTGAAACCTTCCTGTGCTGATCTCACTGGCCAGGTCTGGATTCCATTGCTTCTCTAAGGCAGTGGCTCTCAACCTTTTCAGAGCACTGTACCTCTTTCAGGAGTCTGATTCGTCTTGTGGACCCCTATGTTTCACCTCACTTAAAAACTCCTTGATTACAAAATCAGTCATCAAAAATACAAAAGTGTCACAGCACACTAGTACTGAAAAATGGCTTACTTTCTCATTTTGACCATACAATTATAAAATAAATCAATTGGAATATAAATGTACTTACATTTTAGTGTATAGTATATAGAGCAATATAAGCAAGCCATTGTCCATATGAAATTTTGGTCTGTACTGACTTCGCTAGTGCTTTTTATATAGCCTGTTGCATAACTAGGCAAATCTCTAGATAAGTTGATGTACCGCCTGGAAGACCTCTGTGCACCCTCAGGGGTATGCGTACCCCAGGTAGAGAACCACTGAGCTAGGGGCCTGACTCAGCAGAAACAACCGCAGGTGCAATCAGCAGAGGGCTTAACCAGAGTAAGTCTAAAACAAGATAATGTCACATAAAAAGAGTAATAGTAACTCTCCCTGCCTGGGGTTTGCTCCACTCATAGGAGCCCTGGGTGTATAGCCAGGAAGCTCTTTCCTCTGAGCACCCATGCAAGGGGAAAGCTCAGCTAAGCCTTTTTCTCTGGGGACCAGATATTGCCCCTGTACCTTGTCATACTTGGTTACTCCATAAGCCAGATTTTCAGAAGGGCATGTGCTCAGCAGGGTGCATAAAAGTGCATGTGCAACTTGCATATTTTGCATGCTTAATTGCTGTGATTGCTGGATGAGCTGAACCAGGAACTTCCAGAGCTAAAGGCATGAATCTAAAGAGCTTGACCCAAAGAGGTAAGTTCTTTAGCTGGGGGCTATATGAGACTGTGATGGGACATCCACCCCACACTGGCCTGTAAGGGGTTAATGGAGCCCTAGGGAGGCTGTGCAGAAAGCAGTCAATCAGGGCCGGGCAGGCCTATATAAGAGGAGCTGCAGAGCAGTGGCAGTATCTACCTGGAGCTTGATGAGGGAAGCTCAGACTCTTGGCAGGAGGAAGGGGTGCCAGCACCCTGGACAGAGCAATGCTACCAGCAGGGACCCGGGAAGCTAGAGAGAGCTGGCTAGCTGCTAAGACTGGCAGGCTGAAGTGCTGAGGTAAGGGGAAGAAGGTGCTGGAGGCTGTAGGATAGTGGCCCAGGGAAATGAACTGAGGAGATGCAGCAAGTGGCAGCCATCCACAGGGTCCCTGAGCTGGGACCCAGAGTAGTGAGCGGGCCTGAGTCCCCCCCACCCCCACTTGCCACTGAGGAAGTGGCTGGATTCAGGGACTGTGATATTGTCCCCCAGAAGGGGGAAACACAGAGGGTGGCACAGCCAGAGGGCAGTGTTTATGAAGAGGACGCCTCAGTCCTGGGAGTGGTGTGGGTCTGGGAACAAAAGTGATGGCAGTGAGGAACCACCAGAGGAGGATGCACTGGCTACCAGAGCTAATTTCCGTTTCAGCCACAAGGAAGCACCAGAGTGGTGAGTAAACCCCGTTACACAGACCAATTGCCTGTGGCAATTAGGCACACAACTGTGGACATTTTGGCATGCACAATTGTGTATGTATGTTTTGCAAATCTGGCCAGCACATCTGAGTTAAACTGCTCCTTGGGGTAGAAGACACAGAAGATTTGTGGAGAACCATGTACACTGATAATAATGGATAAGAATATGTAAGAGAAATACCCACCGCTCCAGCCAACTGCGCAAAAAGTTTTTTGAAACTGGGTTCAATGTCATCTTCACTGATGTCATTCTAGAAAAGGGTTCAAATGGTAAAAATCAACCTGTTATAAGAAGGGACATTGTGTCGGAGATGCTGTTTCATTAGCAATCACATTTAAACGAATGCATTTCCTTAGCTATGGTACAAGCAACACTGCAGATTATTGCAAAGGAAAGAATTTTTTAAATCTAACTTTTACCATTGAGTCTGTCTTTTTTTTTTTTTAAACAAAACCAGATATTGGACTAAACTGAACCCCAGAGTGTCTGTTTAAAAAAATGTATGTAAAACATTCAGATCCCACTCCTGCAAAGATTTACATACATGCTAATTAAGTAATCTGCTGCTTTAACTACTAGGACATGCTCTTGCTTACAAAACTATACATATTATCCTGCATCCCTTACACAAGCCATCTCATAATGTCAGTGGGACTATTCACATGACTACGTATTGCTGGATTGGGTCCCTCTACTCAAATGTGGATTTAATGTCTACATTTGAAAACTGAAGCCTGTTTGCCTAGGCTTGAATCGTTTCAATGAACAATGTCTGATCTGGTATCTGAACAGGCTGAGTTTTGTTGCTGCAGGTAAGGGCTGAAATCTGTTTTCAAAGCTGCTTCAGATGTTTTCATTGACTTCACTGGGAGCTATGTGTGTACATCCAAGAATCTGGGTTCAGGATGAAATAGAAGTTCTTGACGGATTATGGACTAATAGAAAAAGACTACAATACTGTGAATGTTTTGTGCTGCTCGAGAAAGAGGGGAGTCAGATAAATGGAAAAAAGGCATGATCTATCAATAAGGCTAAGATTCTGTCAAAGGCATTTTTAGTAAAAGTCAGGGACGAATTGCAGGCAATAAACAAAATTTCGCAGAAGCCCATGACCTGTCCCTGACTTTTACTAAAAATACCCAGCCGGGGGAGGGTGGCAGAGGAGAAACAGTGCTGCCAGGGGCTTGCAGGGGCTAATCCAACCCTGGCTGCTGCTCTGGTGGGCCTGGGGGCTGCTGCTCCTGCCCCAGCAGCACCAGGGCTGATGGCTGGCAGCTTCTCTCGCCCGGCTGCTGCTCCTGCCCCAAGGGCGCTGACCTAACCCCAGGCACTGCTGCTCCATCCCTGCCCCAGAAGAAGTCCCGGAGGTCCCGGCAAGTCACGGAATCCATGACCTCCGTGACCGAATCGTATCCTTAACTATCACCTTTCTGTCTGTGATAGGATCGCTTCAATTAGCAATATTAAGGGGGAGGGAGGGGAGAAGATTTACCTCTTCAATATTGGCCTCAATTTCATCATCTACAATCCTAGAAAGATAAAAGGATTGATGTTAAAACAAACTAATAAAAAATAAAGCAGCTTAAGCAGAAGTTTTACTTCAATACTAGTTCTTTTAACTCCTATAATATAGCTTTAGAAAATTCTAGAAAAATCCATTTAAATATTAATTGAAAATCAAGTTAATAATAATCAATGTTTGAGGCAGAGGCCCAAATATTGATTTTTGTGGATGACTGCCCACAGAAACTGACTTTCAAGCAAACCAGTGCCATTAACATTAGTCCAGTTATGACAGCGTAATTTTTAGTTCATTTCACCCTCAAAGCACTTTACTTTTACAAACCATGCAACGCTCCTATGAGGCAGTATTACAGATTCACAGAAGATTCATTTTAAGGCCAGAATGAACCAGTATGCTCATCTAGTTTGAGCTCCTACATAGATTTTTTTTTTTTACCCACTAATGCCTGCATCAAACCCATATCTATTAACTTCTCTATTTCAGAGAGAAGGAAATAGGCACAGAGAGTTTCAGTAATTTATCCAAGGCTTCAGAAGTAATCTGAGTCAGAGCTGGAATTAGAACCCAGGAGTCCCTGGCTCCTACTCCTCCACTGAGATTAGACCATCCCATTCTGTTAGTACACAAGATGCAGCAAACCAAAGGAGGAGCTATTCAGCTCATCTGCCGCTACTTGTGTGGATCTATCACCTGGGGAAGGAGTGTTGGTGAGTTATGGTTGAGGGCAGAACTAAAACTGAATAGCTACTTGAAAGCTGAAAATAAACAATGTGGCAGGAGACCCAGCTTTCACAGGGGGCCGTGTAACGTGCAGGCCTAGAGTAAGTGGCCTTTTGTGTTTGTATACAGGGTTTGAAAAGCCTAGAGATGAAAAGCTTCCTAACACGTTTCCAGTCCCCTGAGCCATCCCTTCCTCACACGGTGACAGTTTTGAAATTCTTCTCTTCTCTTTAGAATCATGATTATTCCACGTACTTCCCAAATGGTGCCGTTTCGAATCAGTCGTGTTTGATGTTTCATATTTTTAATCAAGGAAGACGTTCAGCTGGGCTAGTTCCCTGGGCCTTTTCCCAGCAAGATTTCAAAGGTGTGAGCTCACCTCTTATGACTAATTGTGTCTGTTTGTGGGCACTAGTCTTGCAATTGGGCTTTAGAGGCAATAGGAAATGTACATCTCATTGTGAGATTTAACATTTCCGTGAGTCAGAGAGCCCAGCCTGCTATTTTCGAGTGCTTTCTTTAACACTTAAGACTCAATTGGTTCCTGCTCAATAATCAGCACCTACGCTGCCAGGATTGATATGAAATCTGCCCCTCACCTTCTGCAACGTTTAATTAGAACTCTCCTCACTGGTGCTCAGAAGCAATGAAGAAGTTGATGATGGGTTGGATTCAATCCCATATTAAAGAGGAAATTGGAATTCAGGCTGATGCTCTGTGGTCCTAGATCAGGGGTGGGCAAAATTTTTGGCCTGAGGACCACATCTGGGTATGGAAATTGTATGGTGGGCCATGAATGCTCACAAAATTTGGGAGAGGGGGAGGGCTCCGGCTGGGGGTATGGTACTGGGGATGAGGGGTTCGGAGTGCAGGCGGGTACTCTGGGCTGGGACCAAGGGGTTCAGAGGGTGGGAGGGGAATCAGGGCTGGGGCAGGGGGTTGGGGTGCGAGAGGGAGTCAGGGGTGCAGGCCCGGGCAGTGCTTACCTCAAGAAGCTCCCAGAAGCAGTGGCATGTTCCCCCTTCTGGCTCCTACGCGGTGAGGTGTGGACAGGCAGCTCTGCATGCCGCCCATGCAGCTCCCATTGGTCATGTTTCCTGGCCAATGGGAGCTGCAGGGGCAGTGCTTGGGGTGGGGGCAGCATGCAGAGCCCCCTGGCTGCTCCCTACACCTAGGAGCCGGAGTGGGGACATGCCGCTGCTTCCAGGAGCCACGCGGAGCAGGGCAAGCCCCGGACCGCACTCCCCGATGGGAGCTCGAGGGCCGCATTAAAACATCTGGAGGGCCAGATGCAGCCCCTGGGCCGTAGTTTGCCCACCTCTGGCCTAGATGCTCACCCTGGATTATTAAGTACGCAGTATGAGTGAAAGACAGAGCTTGTTTTGCATTAGCTGGGCCCTGTTGGTTTCAGTAAGACAGTGTTTGATTCTGAGTGAGTTTAAAGATGCTGCACTGACAGCCCTGGAAACTGAAGTCCTTCATCCAGTATAAGAGGGGGAATCAATGCAAACTTCACCTCAGCGTCACTCCACATCTGCCCCTTGCACCTTTGACTCATCTCCCTTCCTCTTCTCACCAGCTCTGTCCCCCTCACCACACTCCCTTTCTCTGTCTTTCCACTGAGCTAATCCCTCCTAACTAACCTGCCTTTGCAAGCTGTGAAACTAATATGACATTGGCCACAGTCACATTGATCACTCTGCTGGTTTGCTACATCCCTTTCCTCTACACATTGTCTCATTTGTCTATTTGTGGGGGCAAAGCTGTCTACTACTTTGTGTTTTTATACTGCCTAGCATAGTGGGACTGATCTTGGTTGGACCCTGGACACTACTGCAATAAATGTGATTAACAATAACAAGAAACTTCCCTGCATATAGGACAAACAGTCCTTAACCAGAAGAGACCACCACTAGAGATCAGAGGGTAATTCAGACACCATGGTGCCTTTGATCATTGGCCTCTCAGATGAGGCTCTCAACAAGGATGCCAATGGTTGTGGGGTTTTCCTTTAATGCAGATACCTGTCCACGGGGAAATGGAACAAAACCACGAACTCCTTTTACATGGGCCATAGTAGCAATTTTTGATCATTCTACATTTAAACCAATGAGCTAAGGGGATCCCATTAGCAATTCTCAGGGCCATCCAGTCCCTCAGAGATATCAGATTTATCAGGATAATATTTCTGGATTACCCTAAGGAGGAGAGAGAGGGTGCATCAGCTACGTACTGTGAATCTGCATTCTTTTCAGAGAAGACTCGGAGGCAGAAATCCCCATTCTTGTTGGGTTCAAAAGTGGATGGCACAATGACATATTCTCCTGGAGGCAGTTTGAATCGGTTTAGTACCTCTCGGAGGTTGATGAAGGTGTTTGATTTTTCTCTGGCTCTGTTCGTCAGGAAGAAGTTTTTGCTCAGATGAACGTTTGTCTGGCCAGAAAACTTATTCAAACAAATAACGAGTTATTTCAGTTCAGAGAGAAGGTGAAAACAGAACAGTAACATGTTATCCTCCTTGGGTAAAGATCAATGCAACAGAATTATGAGAGAGAATAAATATTGGCTTGGTATATAGGTTTCATTGGCATGAGTTTGCGATGGTCACCTTACTTGTGAGTTTGAGGGATAGTGCATGTTACGCAGCTCATTCCAAATGAGGGTCAATAAAACCTTTACCCTGGGCTGTCAAATTCTAGATATGTTACACAGTTTGGGAGGAATTTGGCAAAATATTTAGGATTTTAAAGACGTGTGCTGGGTGCTATTTTCACATCCCCCCCACCCTGGAAAGCCAGGGATGTCTAAGGGTCTCTCTCTCTGCTAATGCAGTGTGTGTATGTTAATATTATACTTGATACAAGTCAGTGTCTACTGGTTTAGGACAACAGAGCATAATTTTAGGAGCTGTTAGTGTCCAGGGAATCAATCTTATTGCAATTGCCCTCAAACACCGTCATAGTATACAAAAGCCCAGGCTTGTATTAACTAGATGCAATTGACAATAGGGACCAAAAGGGACAACAGAAAATCGTTATTTGGAATATTCATTTTGTGCCAAATTTGGACCCTGTGCCAGCCTGAGAAAATAGGCTACCCAAGGGGGGTTTGCTGGGTTTGTGCAGCAAAGAATCCTACCCATGTGCAGAGCAGCAATACAACAAAAACAAATACCTTCCGGCCTGGAAGATCTACTTATAGACTTAGCAAGGTCAATATTGTCTGTCCAGTGGAGTGCTCTCTTTATCCATGCCATTAAGCCCCGTCTATGAACATTAACCCGAGAATGGAGGAAAGAGAAAATGCACATTACATACCTGCGAGGGCAGCTGCAGAAAAAGCAGAAAGGGACACAAGTTATTCATTTGTTCATTGAAAGGAAACAAGCAGAAAGGTTAGATAATTATTACTATTATCCAAGGTCATGACATTTTTCTGCTGATACTTCACTCTGCACCTCTCTGACACATATCTAGTGAAATACACTGTGATAGATATGACTATACTCAATACTGGTAGCTGAGGTATAGTCTCTGTCTTGTATTAAAACAGGGCACCCAAGCTTTATCCAATTAAAGGCCATGTGGCAACTTGTCAGAACCCTGAGGGCTACACCTAATCTGTATAAAATGGAGCCATTAGTAGCCATCTCCTTCTTCAAAACAGCAATATGGCCTTTGGACACTACAGATCCCATCATGCAATGCTCTGTCATGATCTGAGTGGAAGACCTCTTACATCATGGTGGGCACTGTAGTCTCTGCAAACTGACCCACTAAATCAAAGATGAGAAACTGTGGTTTCTGTTGAAGCTCTCCATTGGACACGTTTAGTTTGCACATCAAACCTAGGTCATTCCATCCCTTTGTCCACTCTCGTACTGAAAGGAAACTGGAATACTGCTGGTTTCTGGCTCACTTGCCTTGGCATGAAACTGCCAAGGATTTAACAATTCCAAACAGCAGGAGGTTTCAAGCAGCACCCAGTTCAGGGTTTTTCCTTTGGGATTTGCATGCAAATCTTCTGTAGAATGGGCTGCTTGTTGTCCCACAAAAAAATTCACAAAAGGGACCAGGCTGTTCATTTACTGGCATTACCATAACTAATTAATCTTGCACTTGTCTAGCAACTTTCTTCAGAGAACCTGAACTTGCTTTAAGTCTCACAATGCCCAGCTGGAGCAGGTGGTGTGACATCTATCTTCCAGCCTTGGAAATTGCGGCAGAATACCGTTAAGTAACTTGCCCAAGCTCATACAGCAAGTTTGTGGTACAACTGGGACTAGAACTCGGGGAATTAGACCCTACATGGCACTATGTTTAAAGGAAGTACCAGTGAGCCTGGGTGTGTTTATTAGGAAATAGAGGTGGAGCTGGTTTAGATGCACACACCAATGCCAGCCTCTTTCTGTAGTCCTTTATCCCAGCTAGTCTTACACATGCTTTCACTGGCTCTTCTCCTGGGCCGATCTTTTTCACACTAGCTCTGATCCCCAACTAGTGTCCCATCCCCTGCCAGAATCACTCCCATTCTGTCGCCACTCCCCATGATTTGATCAACTGAAAAAGGCTGAGGTGAGTGGAACCCAGAATGCATTTCTGACTTTTCATTGTTTAACCCCCTACCCTGCCCCTGTACACCAGAGGTGTTCAGCAGCTGGCACTCAGAGGGGCTAGACGTACCAGGTGCTGGACGGGCATTGCTGCATCTGACTTTGTGTCTTGTTCCTGAAGCGTTAGACGGCAGGGAAGCAGAGGAACCATTCATTGATGACCCCTCCCCATTTCTGAAGTTCTGGAAACTTTTTCTAGTTTCTTCCCCTCAAGGAATTTGCATGTGTATGTGCATTGCGCTACTTGCCTCGTAGATCCCAAAGCCAATGGTGTGCATATCCTCCCCCATCTTCCGCTGCCTCCTGCGGTGCTTCTGAATCAGGCCAACTAAGAAGGTGCAGCCTTTCTCAGGATCATCGGGATCCTCATCTTCTTCCTCCAGCTTAATCAAATACTGCGGATTCATCCAGAAAGTATCTGAGAAAACAGAGTTTGACACAAACCCCTCAGAGCCTTCTCTGAAACCAGCCCATACTGACATTTCTCAGCAGCCACGGTAGCTTGGACGTGTCCTTAAAGATACAGACCTAAACTTTCAAACTGGGGTGCATAAAGAACAGCAGCACTGTCCAGATTTATGCCCCTATGCAAGTGGTCTGATTTTCAGAGACGACAAGCCCCTGTGGCTCTCATTGAAACTATTTTCCCGTGAAGTCAATGGGAGTTGCGGGGACTCAGTACCCCTGAAAATCAGGTTCTAGGTGTCTCAAGATGAGCAACCGATCACCCGATAGTTGGTAGATACCAGAAAACGCTGGCCTAAGGGACTTGCCCAAGGCCGCAAAAGAAGTCAACGTGAGAACCAGGATTAGACTCCCCCAAGCTCCCAGGGGCCAGTCCCATGGTTAGATCACTAGTTCATAGCTCTCTGTCTAGACACATCCCTGGAGAAAGATGAATCCAGCTGGTGTTTGGCAGGGGCTGTTTGAGCGTTTTAAACAAGTAGTGGATTAAGCCAAGGGCAACGATCTAGATTTTTAAAAAATTGCCAGGGAAAGAAGAAATGGGAGTTTCGTAGAGGCTACACTGAAGGATGAGCCCCGACTGAGGGGATTTTATAGAACTCCCCACGCCCTAAGGAAATCCTAGCTAGAATAAGTCCATGTGTGTTTTCTGTGAATGCAGAAGTAGCACGTGGGAGGTCTTACTTGGGTAATTCCTGCAACCCCCAGCAGTGGAGCCACACCTCCAGTTCCCATCAAGCTTGGTCAGGCTCCACTTCTTGTATTTTTCATTTGCCAGCGTGTCTGGAGTCAGGTTGCAGATCTCAAGGCGGGAGTAATGTCTCAGAAAATCACTGAATGACATCCTGTGAAGAGCAATACCACACACTAATTCTGCTTAGAATGGGAGACTTTCCCACATGCCGCTTTTCCTAATCCTCCCTCTAATAACTCTAACTATGACCTGACACTACAGTTGTTGGCCAGGCTGATGAGGTGCTTTATCCAGCCATTGTGGGGACCTTTGGTATTATATGATTGAAATCACTCCTACGTTGATTATATGGCCACTACACCGATCCATCACATTTCTGGTGATCCGGATCCTGGACCCCACATCCAATGGGATAGGCTACAAAGTCTCTGCTCAGGTTCGCAGATAGCTGTGCACTTCCATATTATCCCCAGGCCTATTTATCTGAGTCACTGTTTGTTGGCCCACGGTACTTTATGTTAAAAAATGAAGGAAAACAACCAATCTCCCCTGCTGTTCAAAAACCCAGAGCTTCTCACCAAAATTCTCCATCTTCATGTCTCTTGGTCAATCGCTCTCTCACATCAGGAGCGACGCTGTTCCAGTTTGAGCAGCTACAACATAAAGATGGGAGTTTGCTTAATTGTCAAATGACAGCTCAAAGTCCATCCCTAATGCAGTGACTTTGATGGGGTCACTTCGCTCTCCTGTGGCTCCATGTGATTGCAATATGCTACTGTGCCCAGCTCAGCAGAACTCCCAAACTCAGTGGAGTATGGTAGCAATTTAGATCATGTACAGTTAAGACATGTACAAATTTTCACAAGCGCCTAGTGATTTTGGGTGCCTCACTATATGAGGGCCCAGCTTGAGATGCTTTAAACGTGCCTGAATTCCAGTAAGTGTGGAGCACCTGCCTGTCTGCTGCAAATCAGGATCCTGCCTGGTGTCTCAGGTTGGACACTCAAAAATGGAGGCACCCAGACTCATTAGACACTTTTGAAAAGTTAGGCATTGTGCCTTTAAGAAATGACTGCTTTAATGAACTGTCCATCAGTAGGATAACTCCTTCTGGAAAAGGAGGAACTGGGACCAATGATCTCCTACCACTGAAGACAGCAGATCTATGTTTTCAGTGTAACAGCAAATATTAAGTTCTTTGTCAAGAATTGTATAACTTTACAAAGACGTCTTTTCTGAAGAAGACCTTACTGGGATCCAAGTTTTTAGTCATGCAAGGTGGAAATGACTCAAGGGTTTATAGTAACCCTATACTGTAGCCAAAATACTGTAACTTACATGAGAGTGTGTTACAATAGGGTTTATAAAGAGAGCAGAGCATACTGTAAAGTCTCTGTGGGGAAAGCTATGGTCCTTTTAAACAGCACAAAGCAACACCACACAACAGTTTAGGATAAAAAGTACAGAATACTGGGTCCAACGGTAACTTCAGGGGGAATTTCAGGTAGGGAGAATGCAATTCCCAGTGGAAATTTAGCCATGCCACTGGGATGAACACCCTCTTACAATGTATAAGTCCCCTAGACCTTTAACTCACTTATCATTCCATTTTCCAGTCCATTCCACTTCCCCCCAGGGATTTCGGATTCTGATCAGCTTTTGCATGCTTCCTCGGCAATTCACCTGATAGGATTAGAAGTGCAGAAGGGACTTAGTTACACAGGGAACCTGTGTAGTAATAAACACAGAAGAAAGTACAGTGGTTGAAATACAATACTTGCACCCTATTCCTTAGCTATTTATGTAATTTTGCACCTGGTTATTTAGTTGAAGAGGCATAAAGCCACATTGGCTTTGGATAAACTTTGATTACCTAATGCATGCAGACAGGAAATTTAGATTGTGTGCAAATCAAATATTTGTGTGCTTGGGGGCAAACAAAATCATTCTTGTACTGGAAGAATGACACGTCTAAGAGAGTTTAATAATAAAGAGCGGAGCTGCGGAGGGAATGTGAGGTTATTCACAGCACAACGGCAATTCTTACAGTGTGGCTTTACTCTAAAAAGCTCCTGAGTAAAAACGGTACCTTCCTACTCAACCGCTCCGTCCCCCACATGTATTCAGAGTCATACCTGCAACTGACTACATACAGGACACTGGGTTGACTGCTCCTGTTCTTGTAAAAACTGCCACAGGCTGTTTCCTCACCACAAACACTCTGGACAGCAGGGTTAGGACCCCTCGGAACTTTAAAAATCCCAACCAGAAATCAGTGTTATTTGGGGGGAGGCACCGGATTCATTTAAGTAGGGAATTGCACAGTGGGTGTGAGCTTGAAGCCAAGAAAATGGATACGCTTTCTCATGAGGACCGGTGCACTATGGTGCATGCAGTAGCTGAAACAGCACAGAGAAGCCTGTGGGGGTTACTGGTGGGCCTGAGGTCTGAGAAGGTTAACGGGGTTCCGAAGTGAAACAGCCACTAGGAAGAGCCTGCAGAGATTTCCAAAGATTAAAGCTGGCCTAGCCTTCTTAATGTCTGAGTCAGGAACAGAAGAACTCCCCACTGACTTCTGTCACTGGGAGGGGGAGAGCCAACAAGCAAGGCTAGCTGCAATCCTGCATGCTGCCAATTCCCATTTAGCTTCATCAGCCTGGATGCAGCATGCCAGGGACTGACACCACTTTCATTTGAGAGGCAGGGGCATTTCAGGAGTAATGAATAGGGCCATGATCCAAAGACCATTGAAAATCAGTGGCAAGGCCCCCTATGTTTCCATAATCCGTCTGCTTCCCTTCTATCCTCTCCCATCTTTCCTTTACTGAGCAAGGCAATTCACCTTCTTTTACACAGATAAACGTCTTTCACACAGTGAGATCATCAGTCCTTCCAGTGGAGCTGCTGGGCAGCTATACCAGCAGATGAATATGTCGTTCCCCTGGGTATGCATTCCTCTTTCTCTCATATGTGCATCCTGCTGTTCTCTGAACTGCCTCATTACTCAGAGTAAAGTAATAATCACTCACAGTACAGTGTGCTGGGCTTGGATTTCCCATTGGGAGCTCTGTGCGTAGACAATTTACAGTATCACGCTCCAAGATTATAAAGTGGTAACAGAACAGTCTAGGACGATGCCATTTTCCAAACATAATACTCCAAAGGCTGAGGCCCAGTGAGTCTAAAACACAGGGATAGTGTGTGAGGGAATATTCTCCTGGGTGACTAGGGGAAAGTGCCTCCTTCCCCCAAGCCTGTTGACCTTGATTGGAAAATGACCCAGCTGTTTGTAGACGCACGGAGAGTCACATTAACCCAGCACACACTGAGACTCTGGGTATTGCCTCGGCAACGCCCAGTCCTCTGGGGAACACTGGAACAATGCAGAATGGCTAACCGTTCCAAACGCAGAGAGAACTCAGAACTTTGCTCTATCCACCCAATTTTATGCACATTGTTTTAGGGGTTTTTTTTTAAATAAAAAAGAGCATTCAATAAGTAATAAGTGATGTTAAAAATTCTGCGTACTGTAAATGTTTGTGAGATAATTTAACCACAAGATGGCAGTTGGACTCAACAGTTTTCGGTATATAGGCTCTCACTGCAAGGGTAGAAATGGTCAGAAAATGGGAGGGAGGGGATGTAAAATGTTTCTTGCCAAACCCAAAAAGTTTTGTTTTCAGCTGAAAAGTTTTTGATTTTTTTTTCAGTGAAAAGCTGAAAGTTGCGATGGGGAGGAGACATGTTTGTGAAAATTGTCACAAATCAAAACCCAATTTTCTGTCAAAAACTAGTTTGACAGAAAATTTTCAACCTACCCAACAGGTTAAAAAAACAACAACAGTGAAATGTGACTGTGATGCAAGCAAGCAGGACACCAGGCAAATACAATCCATGGACAACGCGAGAGAGGTTACCTCTTCGGCTCCTGTAACGGAGTATGCGTGGCCTTTGACCAGCTTCTGAGAAGTGACTGCCTCGGTCTCGGCTGCACTTGTGATCTGGAAACACAGAGCAATTCAGTGGTGCTTATTAGCTGCTTGCAAGTCTGAGGATACAACAAGCTACAGCTTTTATAAAGCTCCCTTAGAGCAAGAGTTTAGCTGCTGCACAGGGGTACTGGAAGGATCAATTGGGTGTTTGAACAGAGCTTTGAAACCAGCCAGTGTCCATGTGTCCCAGGGTGCTCTGGTAGTGGATGCAATCTAAACTCAGCTCTGTGCCATACAGCTGGCATCTAACGGACATTCTCCTTGAGCTCTGGAAGAGCTTCTGCTTTGGTAGCAGGATAGGAGTTTACTTCCTGATGTGCCCATGAAGTTCCACAGGTGCGCATAGGACACACATAAGGGCCTAAGTGGCCACCGACTTGCTACAGTATCACAATTCATGGTAAATAGCATGAATATCAGATACACATTTTAGTGCAATGCTGTGTGAGTAGCTCAGGTTTTTAAGAGTAGCATTCGGACCCCTGCTTATTGAGATGGCAGAGCTAGAAGAACCAAGGAGACAAGAGCTTGCCCATTGTGCATCTTGCTGCACATTGAACATTCATCCTCACTCAACAGCTGTCTAAATCTGTATACAAGCTGTAAAGTCTTAAAAGGAACAGGCTGCAAATCCGCCATTTTTTATTTTTAAGGTACGTTATCTAGTGTGCACCAAAGGAGCTGTGAACTCAGGACTCCTGGGTTCTTATCCATGCTCTGCCACCAATTTGCTGGTAATCTTGGACATGTTGTTTAGCATCAGTTTTCCCCTCTGTAAAATGGGTATAAAACTTCCCTACCTTGCAGGGGTGTTCTGAGGTTGAACTAATTAAAATATTTATAAAACCATTTTGTGCTTCTCTAACACCTTTCAACAAAGGAGCTCAGTATTTTTAGTCTCTCTCTTCCCAGCTAGGAGATTTGAAAACCTGGATCATTCTGGGGTAGAAAACCAGATGTCAGATGCTTATCAAACTGCATGCTAGAAAAACAGGACCTAGAAAATGCAGGGAAATCCTGAGTAGGGAAGTGCACTGTGCTTAGCAAACTATTTTTCCCATTGTGAAGTTCCTCTCTCTTGTAGCTCTTCGATTTAACTCAAATTTGGAGGAAATATTTCAGTTTATGTTGTGAATGGAGGTTTTTAAACTACTTACCCTCCCACTAAAAAGAAATAAGATCCATGATCCCCAGGAGAGTTGACTATCCCGTACTGACAATACTTAGCAAGCATACAGTGCTTAATATCATCTGAACTTCAATCTATGGTACTAACGATACATTTTTGGCTTAAAGTGCCTGTCTTTAGGCCTTTTTCTTTTCCTGGTCTATTTCCTTTAGACATTCTTTGCTTTGTGTTAATTAGGGGGTATGTTCAAATGTTTTTGAAGTACTAAAGCTCTTTTCTTTGTTTATATACAGATAAAGTACACACCATGATGACTGAGATTTTGGCAGTGGGCCTATTCTGTTAGGGCCATTTAAAAGACTGCCAATGTATCTAGCTTCCCTGTTTCAGCCTGGATTTCATGCAACCCTTGGGAACAATTTCTGCAGCAATAAGGTAAAGAGATTACTGCAATGCTAGTGGCCTGCAGTCCCAACTCTGCAGAAATCGTTGTGAGCAGCAATATGCTGGGATCCCTGCCTAAGTATTCTGAGATTCCTTCTTTCCCAAAATCCAGAGCCAGGAATAACTTCCTGCCAAACCAGTGGGATTTATTTAACCCATCCAGGTCTCTGATGCACAGTGGAAAGCAAGGATGTGGTACACAATGCCGTTAAATCCAACTCCCACGTAATCTGGGCATATCAGAAGTGTTAATAAATTATCCTTCTAGCTCCAGAGAAAAAAAGATCTCTGGCTCTTATATGCCACTAAATCGCTGATCAGTAATGGCTGAATTTTTCATATTCTGTGATCTGACCCCACAGAGGATTATGTTGCCCCTAATACTCCTGTGTCAAATTCTCTAGCCATGAAATAGAGGACAGCTGGCCTCCCTGAGCTAGCAGCATGAGTAGAAAATCCCAAGGGTTGTGTGGTAACTGAGCACAGCAATATGCTGATTGCTTCCTATCTACTCCTGCTGCAAGGGATATCAACAGTCTGGTAGAGAGCTGGACTGACTTACATCAATAGAGCATCCGAGGAGGGAGCCTTTTAGAAGAGCTTTCTGGATGATTTTGAACAGGTTGGGTGGTGCCTTTTGCAGCTCATACCACTCTGCAATTCCACCGGTGAAATCTTCAAAGCCTTCAGTGGTGGATCCTCCAGAGAGAGCCTCGTATGACCCATTCACCCTGCACAAAGGACATGTACTGTTTCAACCTTCTCTCTGAGGCAGCTCCTCACCTAGTATAAATATCATAGCTAAGAAGAAGTCAATGGAGCTCCACTGATTTCAATTTAACTATGACAATTTATACCAGCTGAGGATCTATCCTCTCCATCTATGTCTTTCCTACCTCTTCAGGGCAGAAAAGCCACACGTAGGAACTAACATGCTGTACGTCAGGAATATGGGTTGATATGCCCAAACATGCAATGACAAATGCTCAAGACTGTATGTAATCAAGCACATGCGCCCTCTGCCCCCAGGTTCAATACAGAAATTAGACCTCAGACTCCTTTATACCTCAGCTGGTATAAGTCAGCATAGTTCCATTGAAGTCAAGTATCTGGCCCTGTACATTCAGAATAAGATTCCCACTATTAGATGCAAGAGTTCCTTCCTGTCCTTCCTGAGACTGGAACATCAGACTTGGGTGTCCTTACCATGAATCAAAGGTTTGCACACACTGAACTGGAATACCATGAGCTCCCCAGAGGTCAGCTGGGTAATAAGGCAGTGCGACTGGTATTCAGTCATGACCTTCTTGGGACACGTGTAATGTTTCTTCCACAACCTGGACTACCAGAGATTAAGTACAGAGAAAACGTTTGGCCCCAGAAGAAACCACAAACATTAGCCTTTTCAGCTACAGCCTGTAGCATCTGTCTCAAACCCACATTATACAATCAGCTGAAGCAGTCAGTGATATACCCTAGAAGACTAATTAGACTGACACTACCTCCACATAGTTCCAGATAAAGGACAGATACTCCACCAGATATTAGCTTAGGCATGAGGAGGTCAAAAGGTGAAGCAGAAAGGAAGAAGTTTCCTTTGATTTTAAAAATTGACCCTTTACTTACTTGGCATAGGCCTTCTCCAGCAAAGCACTCCAAAACTCACTCCCCTCTGCTGAGTGAACGAAGAGCAGCTCCCCGTTTTTGGTGGGCAGCCTGTCGTCAACAACAACATCCACCCACTCCCCATACTGCCAGAACTGAAAGAGAGAATGAAAAGGACCTAGTTGCTGCTGATTGCCAAGTGCGTGGGTTACATAGCCATGCTCTGGACAGAACCTTCACAGATGATTTTCGTTTCCGTGCATGTCCTCTCTTGCATTCTCTTCTATTCTCCTTGGTTTTGTCTCCCTGTTCGCTGCCTGGCTGCTCATTAAACATTTTTCTTGAGCTTTTAGTTCATTGTAAGTCTTGCATGGATTTTTGTGTGCTTTGAACATGTAAAGTATATATTGTTATGTGGCTCACTATATGGCACAATACCAGCTGTACTGTGGGCTTTAGGGTTATTTGATTAGTTCTGCTTGCTTAGTTTGCTGCAGAGATGGATAGACTGGTCTGGATGCATTTCAAAGTCAAGCAGATCCTTCATTCGAGCCTCAACCTGAACCAGGATGGGACTTTTCTGAAGTTCAAAAAGCTCTGGATAACTCAAGCAACTGGGCTCTCTCGGGGGAAACAAATGTCAGTGCCAAACCAGGGTACAAGAAACGGCTCTCCTCATGTTTCTGGATCCATGGATAGGAGGAAGTTCTGGAAAGTTTGTTCTTATCAGATTAGCGCCCCACATTGCAAACTGAAGGGCCCCTAACTCCAGTTTTACACCCGTGAGATTCCATTGACTTCCCTGGAGTTACTCCAGATTTACATCAGTGTAGGAGAGAAAAGAATAAGCCCCCAGGAAAGGTCAGGGGTCGGGTAAGCATGACCTTTCAGGTGTCTTGTGAAAAACTGACTTGCTTTAATCTTTTGAAGTTTGTTTGCCACAAGTTTGTGCTTCTCTGCCATAGACATCAAGTGATACCTTGGTTACCCCAGACAGTGTTAACTCAGGTTGTATTACTGCTTGGGTTATGATAAGCAGTGAAAGGGATGTTGGCTGAATATTTAGAACCACCTGCTTAGAAACATGGTACTGACTCAGCCAGCATTCCACCCCCTATCACAATGTTGCTTGGGAAACTTCCCATAAGAAGCTGGGTCTGCTAAGGCCTTTACCCCTAGCGTGAGGAAATCGAAATTCCTCTGAAACTCTCTAACTGGTCACCTAATGCTAATGATCTTGGCTGGAAGTACCTCCTTCAGTTTAACTTCCCCAGACAGATAATGGTTTCCGTATCCAGGATCAGTCTGGCAGGGATCCTTGGAAGAATCCTGCCTTATTCTGAGATGCTTCACTTCTCTGTTCTGGAGTGAGAGTGGAG
The DNA here is from genome assembly GCF_965152235.1 of Eretmochelys imbricata. Lineage (NCBI taxonomy): Eukaryota > Metazoa > Chordata > Testudines > Cheloniidae > Eretmochelys > Eretmochelys imbricata. Next base: position 159,424,537 of record NC_135574.1, read on the forward strand.
GGAATGGTCCTTTGTGGGGACTACACAGTGGATCTGGACAACAAACACTACAGGACTGGAATGAAACCCACACTCCAGTCTGACAGACCACCACTGATCTTTGAGAGACACAGTAACCAAAATATGCCTTTTCAGTTCTTTGGCTGGTGTAAATTGGTGCAGCTCCATTAACTTCAATGGAACTATACCAATTTACACGAGGTGATCCGACCCACCATGTTCCTCACGTTCTGTCAGTATTTGACTCTTTAGCAAAAGGCAGAAGTCAGGTACCTGGAAGTGGAAGATTCCTGCATATTTGTCTTGGAAGCTCTGATCTTTGGGAACAACTCTGGCCAGAATCTCTTCATTCAGGGTGAGAGACGCAATGGCGGCCAGCAGCCAGCAGTCACCTGTGAACACACCAGAAAGTATTAGCCCTTAGTTCTCGTACTGTGAAGGAATTTCTATATGTCTGAGGATAGGGACAGGGAAGGATTTCACCTCTGCTTCATGTTATGCTTCTACTATTCTCGGAGCTCAGGGACTTGACATAACTGATCAGACCTTCAAGGCTATAACCAGGTGGTCAAGTCCTGGGTCTGACAGAAAATCTTGTTTTGTTTCTTAATGAATGGAAGTGTTGCTATAGTGATGACGGGGGTGATAAATAACCAACATGCATGGCCCCTCTCAATGCGCTTGACAAACTTTACACATAATTGCAAACTTTCTGCACTAACATCACTTGACCCATCACTGAAATGCAGCCGTGACGCTGGCAAACCAGGTGCTAGCTCTTGCCAAGGCTTTAGGCCTCAGCCAAGCACTGACAAATTTACTGCTGGAAGCCAGTCTTTCACATCTGTGTGCTGGTATGGTTCAGACGGGTACTGAACTTCTAACAACATGCTTAGACTTCTACCAACAACTAGTGTTTAGACTTCAGTGCATGCAGCAATTTACAAGCATTTCGTAATTTCACTTGTAATGTCTTTATCACATGCTATAAGGTAATATTTAAGTTTTTGCTTTATAACTGTAAAAAATGTTTGCTCTGAAAGGGTCAGCCTGTCACTCCTGCCTGATGGACAAGAGCTGATCCCTTCTACCAAAACTAAATGGGCCATTGTGAGACATTGTAATACGAAACTTTGTTAATTGCCCCTACACAGCCATGAAGATGCTACGTGCAAAACGGCTCATCCCATCAGCTTGAATTCTGGAAGAAGGAAATCGAGATAGCGAACAAGAAATTTTTTAATCTTCTGCTGTTGGACTCTCATAGGGCTGCAGGTAGGAAACAAGCAGAGATCTCCAGGGTCAACCTGGGTTAGCCCTAAGAGACATTCAGTGCTGACAGATTACTATAACTCTGTCACCTTTCAGAACCATAGACTGTAACTCATTTGTGCATATGTTTGCCTGCTTTAATCTGTAAATAACTCTCCATTTCTTTTTCCTAGTTAATAAATCCTTAATTAGTTTATTATAGGATTGGCTACAAGCGTTATCTTTGGTGTGAGATTGGGGGTACCAGTTGACCTGAGGTAAGTGACTGGTCTCTTGGAACCAGAAGCAATTTGAATCTTCTGTGATCTTTGATGGATAGCAACCAACTATCTCTAAGTCCAGCTTGCCTGGGTGACAAGATACACTGGAATGCCCAGGGGAACTCTCCGTGACTCCATAGTCACACTGTTAGAGTGCTTCAGGAGTTCACATTTGTTACTGGGTTGGTGAAGTATAATTAGAGAACATTCAATCAGTTTGGGGTGTCTGCCCTGCTTTTTGACAGTCTTCCCCAAGGTTGGCACCCACAGTTACAAACCACTCCAGACAGCGTGACAGTAATCACCACTGCGGTAGAAGACAGCAGTCTTTACAAAACATGAAGTGACTTTGATTCTGATGAAAGGTTCTGGATTGCCAGCCCTGGCGCATGAAGTCCTCTGTCAAACCACAGCACAGGTAGCATCACTGCAAATTTCTGCATCCTCTGCCCTGCCAATGTGCCTCAATCCTGAGCTGGGCACACACCTTCGAGGGGTGGGGGTGGCGGGTAATTTACAGCCAATGGCCCATTCAATTCTACGCCTGTCTGCTGAGATTGTCAGTTGTGGGCCGCCTTTAAACAGCACCCAGATGTACATTACACAACAAATTTGGTGTGGCTTGGCCCATCCTTGATAAAACAAACATTAGCGATGAATGAAACCAGCTTTAATATGTGCATTTAAAAAGAAGATTCAGTTAAGACTGGGATCACTACCGCCCTGTGTCCTTCCACTGCAAAGATAATGCTAGTTAACCTTGCTGAGTCAGCAGGACGATTCCTTGGCTTCTCCAGGCCTGCAGGGCTCTCTCTCCTTTCAGTACATTAGATGCCTGACCCATTCAGGAATGAAGAGCCTCCTTCCCTGTTCAATCTAAGCCACCACTTTTGCCTCTAGGCATAACTGAGAAATAAGCATAATTGTAGGCTATTTCCATGCAAATGCTGCATTGTATCCAAGAAGAGGTGGAAATGGGCTGTTTGTGATGTTTCATGTTCCCTATGTATATAAATCTCCCCACTGTATTTTCCACTGAATGCATCCGATGAAGTGAGCTGTAGCTCACGAAAGCTTATGCTCAAATATATTGGTTAGTCTCTAAGGTGCCACAAGTCCTCCTTTTCTTTTTGCGAATACAGACTAACACGGCTGCTACTCTGAAACTTAACACTGTTGTCTACAATGGACCATGGATGCCTTTTCAGCTGTTCCTGAAAGAAATGCAGAACCCCAGTGTGGGCTCAATTAGTTTGAAAAGTAGTTGGCTCTGTATCCCTTTGAATAGTTTGTTCTGAACCCCGTAGTGGGGCTCACTGCCTCCTGTGTTTGTGGGTACTTACTAAATACTGTTTTTAGGGACTCAGTTTGTGCCCAGATTTCTTCTTTGTTTGTTTGTTCTGTAAAAGGCAAAAGATACCACAAGCTCCACCACGTGAATGCATTTAATGTATTTTACAGAAAATGAGCCGTTCTGCGCTTATTTACAAATTAGGGAAGGGAGTGGCACGGGGAGGAAGAAAGCATGGTGCCTCTAGGCATGTGCAGCAGCTCCAAGGATGTTCCTCATTCGTAGGGCCAGTACTTGCCTAGGCAAGCAGAGGACGTGTTTCCCTGTCCACTCCTCTCCAGTTCATGAGCGACTGCAGATTTGCTCTTGCAGAGACATACTCTAGGGACTGACGCTCTCACAAATTCCCATATACAGCATCCTCCTAAATGATATTTATAAACCAAGGTCCTTCAATCTCCCAACCTTTCTTATTTGTCTCTGTGGAAATTCACTGAAGCCCTCCTGATCCAGCCCAAAGTTCCAGCCTCCGAGACTTGCCACCCACAAGTCAGAAAAGGTCTGAAGGCCAGCCCTGTTTCTTAGTGCGGTAAGCCCTTCTGCCCTCACTGGGACGAAGCCAACGTACACTCTGGCTGCAGGCTGGAGCCTCACATTCAGTACCGGCAATGTACTTTTCCGACAGACAGACAGAAAAACATGCCTTCGCGGAGGGGAGGGAGAGGAGACTGACTCCATACACACAGCAAATTATCTATTTTTGTAGTTACTCTAGGAAATAATAAACATGAGTTCAGTAGTGAAAGATCACCTTTATGTGCAATCTCAGACCCTTTGAGCAGCATGTTAATGAGGTGACTAGTGCTTTTAAAGAGCCTCAGGATCTCAAAGAGCTGAGTTCCAGGGTATGCTCCTTTGACTGCACTTTTCCAACTGATTTTTTTACTCCTGTAGCCTACAAGGGAAGGCTCTGCTGATTAGAGCAGGAAGCTAAGAGTTAGGACTCCTGGGTTCCATTCCCATTTCTGCCATTGCCTTGCTTTATGACCTTGGGTAAGACACTTAATCTCTATGCCTCAGTTTCCCCCATCTCTAAAATAAGTCATGCTCCTCCTCTCCCTGTGCACCCCAAATATAGAAGAGAGCCTTGAGATGAGGCGTTGGAGAGCAAAAGGGCTGTTGGGGATTGTGGGGTCCAAGACTCATGGCAAGAGGGGGCTGGATGGAGCAGCAGTTAACCAATGGCTGTCAGACGGCCAGCTGTCACCACTGGAAGGAAGATCAAAGACTTGTGAAGGGGATGAAGAGAAGGGTTCAGCTGGGTGCCTGGGAGGAAGTCTGGGGTGGGGTCATTTAGCCTTAATCCACCATTGAGTGCTGCCACAAGTTTAACGTCTGCAGCACAAACACCATCCTTTTGAGAAGTACGGGGACCTTGTAACTCCCTCGCACCCCCTCTGTTCTGTAGTTTTTCTCTGTCAACAGATCACAGTGACTGGATTTATCTCTCAGTACATCTCAAAGAAGAGCTGGAAGCGGTGGATTTTTACAATAATTTGCAGGCTTGAGTCCCTCTTCCTTTTCCCATTTCCTATACCAAATGGCATGAAACGTAAATAAACCTTAAAACCCACCCCTTAGCCGAGCTCCAATGGCCAGCTCTGTTGCTGTAAAGGAGTCCCTGCTAGCTGGGATGTTATTTTTCCAGACAAAGACCAAGCACACACTTCCAGTTGGAATGACTCTAACTGTAGATTAAAGTACAATGATAGAGAGCAGAAGTCAATTTCCCATGAGAGAGCATAGTGCACGTCTCCTCTGTAAGATGCTTCATCAGTTCTGCCTCACAAAATGCCAACTGCCCTTGCAGACTCCTTAAAAATGTAAAGATGAAGTACAGGGGAAGTCATAATAGGAACAGAGCTCCGTTCACTCATTTTGGAATGCCACAGTGCTCAGGAAATGGGCAGAGGATATGGACACAAGGCATTTGGGGTGTGAAATACATTCTTAACAGGCTATTTACATGTCTTATAGTGATAGACTCAAAGAGCTCAATCTGTTTAGCTTAACAAAGAGAAGGCTAAGGGGTGACTTGATTACCCTCTGTCATAAATATAAAGGGAAGGGTAAACCCCTTTGAAATCCCTCCTGGCCAGGGGAAAGCTCCTCTCACCTGTAAAGGGTTAAGAAGCTAAAGGTAACCTCGCTGGCACCTGACCAAAATGACCAATGAGGAGACAAGATACTTTCAAAAGCTGGGAGGAGGGAGAGAAACAAAGGGTCTGTGTCTGTCTGTATGCTGGGTCTTTGCCAGGGATAGACCAGGAATGGAGTCTTAGAACTTTTAGTAAGTAATCGAGCTATGTATGTGTTAGATTATGATTTCTTTAAATGGCTGAGAAAAGAATTGTGCTGAATAGAATAACTATTTCTGTCTGTGTATCTTTTTTGTAACTTAAGGTTTTGCCTAGAGGGGTTCTCTATGTTTTGAATCTAATTACCCTGTAAGATATCTACCATCCTGATTTTACAGGGGGGATTTCTTTATTTCTATTTACTTCTATTTTTATTAAAAGTCTTCTTGTAAGAAAACTGAATGCTTTTTCATTGTTCTCAGATCCAAGGGTTTGGGTCTGTGGTCACCTATGCAAATTGGTGAGGCTTTTTATCCAACATTTCCCAGGAAAGGGGGGGTGCAAGTGTTGGGAGGATTGTTCATTGTTCTTAAGATCCAAGGGTCTGGGTCTGTAGTCACCTAGGCAAATTGGTGAGGCTTTTTACCAAACCTTGTCCAGGAAGTGGGGTGCAAGGTTTTGGAAAGTATTTTGGGGGGAAGGACGCGTCCAAACAGCTCTTCCCCAGTAACCAGTATTAGTTTGGTGGTGGTAGCGGCCAGTCCAAGGACAACGGGGGGGAATATTTTGTACCTTGGGGAAGTTTTGACCTAAGCTGGTAAAGATAAGCTTAGGAGGTTTTTCATGCAGGTCCCCACATCTGTACCCTAGAGTTCAGAGTGGGGGAGGAACCTTGACACCCTCTATAACACGGGTGGGAAAAGTAAGGCCCACAAGCTGCACCACACGCTTGGTCCCAGCCGGAGCACCAGAGCGGGGCGCTGGGTCAGGGGCTGGACCAGCAGCTCAGCCCCGCTCTGGCCAGGGCACTGGGTCGAGGCTGGACCAGCAGCTCAGCCCTGCTCGTGCCGGGGTGCTGGGTTGGGGCTGCATGACGCGGCTCCCGGAAGCTGTGGCATGGCCCCGCTCTGGCTCCTACATGCTCCAATGGGAGCTGCAGGGGCGGTGCTTGCGAACAGGGCACCGTGCAGAGCCTCCTGGCCGCACCTCCATGTAGTAGCCGGAGAAGGGACATACCACTGCTTCCAGGAGCCTCATGAGGTAAGCGCCGCTCAGAGTCCACAACCCCTGAGCCTCCCCCCATGCCCCAATCCCCTTCCCCTGCCCTGGTCCCTCTCCTGCTTTCCGAACCCCTCGATCCCAGCCTGGAGCACCCTCCTGCACCCCAACCCTCTCATCCCTAGCACCACCGCAGAGCCCGCATCCCCAGCTGGAACCTGCACCCCTTCCCCAGCTCTGACCCCCCTCTCGCCCTCCGAACCCCTCGGTTCCAGCCCGGAGCACCCTCCTACACCCCAAACTCCTCATCCCCAGCCCCACCCCAGAGCCCACACCCCCAATCCCAATTTTGTAAGCATTCATGGCCCACCATACAATTTCTATTCCCTGATGTGGCCCTCTGGCCAAAAAGTTTGCCCACCCCTGGTCTGTAAGTACTTATATAGGGAGCAAATATTTAATAATGAGTCTTCAATCTAGGAGAGAAAGGTATAACAAGATCCAATGGCTGGAAGCTGAAGCTAGACAAATTTAGACTGGAAATAAGGTGTAATCTTTTAATGGTGAAAATAATTAAGCATTGGAACAACTTTACAAGGGTCATGGGGGATTCTCTATCATTGACCATTTTTAAATCAAGCTTGGATGCTTTTCTAAAAGCTCTGCTCTAGGAATTATTTTGAGGATGTTCTCTAGCCTGTGCTAAACAGGAGGTCAGACTAGATCAGGGGTGGGCAAACTTTTTGGCCTGAGGGCCACATCGGGGTTCCGAAACTGTATGGAGGGCCGGGTAGGTAAGGCTGTGCCTCCCCAAACAGCCTGACCCCCTCCCACTATCGGCCCCCTCCCACTTCCCACCCCCGACTGCCCCCCTCAGAACCTCTGACCCATCCAACCCCTCCTGCTCCTTGTCCCCTGACTGCCCCCTCCTGGGACCCCCCTGCCCCAACCACCCCACTGGGACCCCACCCCCTATCCAATCCCCCCTCTTTCCTGTCCCCTGACTGCCCCGACCCCTATCCACACCCCCAGTCCCCTGACAGGCCCCCTGCGACTCCCACACCTATCCAAGTGCCCCTGACCATGCCCCCCCCGAACCTCCACCCCATCAAACCGCTCCTGCTCCCTGTCCCCTGACTGCCCCCTGGAATCCCCTGCCCCTTATCCAACCCCCCCACTCCCTGCCCCCTTACCATGCTGTTCAGAGAATCAGGTCTGGAAGCCATAAGTAGCACATTCCTGTGGGAAGCAATTTAATACACTACACCTGTCGGCTCTCACAGCTGCGCTGTCCGGCAGGAGCTCGCAGCCCCGCCGCCCAGAGTGCTGGCGGCACAGTGAGCTGAGGCTGCAGGGGAGGGGCCGGGGGCTAGCCTCCCCAGCCGGGAGCTCAAGGGCCAGGCAGGACAGTCCCACGGGCCAGATGTTGTTATGGTGGATCATATTAAAGAAGTTCTGTATTAAAATCACAAATTAGTTTGATTCCCCATAGTTTAAATTCGAGGGTATTACTAATTAAGAGGTCTCTTGGGTTTTGGTCTCTTATTTTTACTGTTTCTCTCCCCCTCTGTGTGAAACTTGCCAGCTGCTAATTGTGTTAGTACATCCTAAAACAGAGTCTGTTCTCAAAGCAATACTCTGTAACAACAACTACACACACACACAGAGACTCAAAGCAATACTTTGTAACAACAGAAACAGCACACAGAGACTCCCCGCCCTTTTGTTGTATTCATTTTGCTTTGTTAACAATTGTGATTAAAATAGAGATAGAGGATGTATGTGGATGGATGCTTGGTGTGGATAATAAATGAATGATCAGGGAGGTGCCAGCCTAAGAATCCAGTGTCCATCGTCTGAAGAAGGCGTCAAGTGGAAACAACCAGAGGACCCCCAGAGGTCAGACTGGAATCCACCCAACAGCTTCAAGGATGGGAGAATCAAAGAACAAGATAACATCTGGGAGCAGGGAGCCATCAGGAATGTGCCATCTGCTGATTGATTCAGCAACAGCATGATGAACCAATTCCCATAGGCTGGCATAGGAATAAATTCCTATAAAAATGGACTCTAGAAACTGAGAACTTTGGGGTCTGATTCTGCAAACCAACTTCCAGGAGCATCAGATGGGCATCTGACAAGGTCCTGCTCCCTCCTCATGTCCAGGCCACCTGGCCAGTGGCTTGGCACAAGCAACTCTAAGGCTGGTAACTATGATGACAACCTTGCAGAACTTTGTGCATGTGTGTATGAATGAATGTGTGAATAAATATGAAATGGAATGGAATGTTATAGCTATAACTAACTGCTTACTGTGATTCTTTCTGTATTCACAATAAATGTGGCATTTTGCCTTATTCCCTTTAATAAGATCCTGCTGATTTTATTTTATTGGTATAACAATGTGGCTCGCGGGCCGTAGTTTGCCCACTTCTGGACTAGATGATCACAATGGTCCTTTCTGGCCTTGGATGAGTTTGCAATTAGTTACAAACACCTCTGTCCCCTGCTGCCTGGGTTATTCAGAATCTCAAAATGATCCTATTTGTGGAGGGAAAGGTTGCAGGGCCCCTTGCAACCAGCCCTCTAGGCTAATGAATGCAGAGGCCTCATGCTCTCCCATACACAGCCTGTCTGTACAGAAGTGCCATTGTTCTTCTGTTTTTCTACCAAGGAATCCCCAAACAAACAGTCACGCGCTCCGCTTGGGTTGAGATGCACATGGAAAGGAATCCCCAGAAATTCTTTCCACACTGAGGATCTTGTTTTTACACAAGTTCTTCTTTCTTAATCCTTGAACTGAGAGGGTTTTGGTCACTGGCTCATTCTGTCTCCACCAAGGACAATTAAAGAAGTTATTGGCCCAGAGGAAAGGGAAAGGAGGTTTAAGGAAGATCAGAGCTCTTCCTAAAATCCTGGAGCCACTGACAGGTATAGTTTGTCTGGTATTTTGGTTAAGATGCTCCACCGCATATCATTATCATATACAATAAAGAGTGATAAATGGTTTCCTACTAGCCATAAAAATAGTAACAAAGGCTGCGAGCACAAGTATGCTGGTAGGATATGGTGGTGATGGGCAGGGCCACCGACCAAAGGGGGCAATTGCTCAGGGGTCTGGGTGATTTAAAAGGGCCTGGGGGCCCCCAGGAGTCCCTGACCACCGCTGCCGGCAGTGCAGTGGAGCTAAGGCAGGCTTCCTGCCCACCCTCGTTCTGCACCACTCGCAGAAGCGGCTGACAAGCCCTGCAGCCCCTGGGGAGGGGGTCTCCGCGCACTGCTCCCTCCCTGAGTGCCAACTCCACAGTTCCCATTGGCCAGGAACTGCAGCCAATGGGAGCTGTTGGGGCAGTGTCTGCAGGCAATGGCACGCAGAGACCTCCTGGCCCCCCGCCTAGGAGCCGCTGCCAGAGGGGCGTGCTGGTCGCTTTTGGGAGCTGCCTGAGGTAAGCACTGCACCCCAACCCCCTGCCACAGCCTAGAGCCCACACCCTGCACCCAAGTCCCTCCCAGAGCCCAACCCAACATCCCCTCCCACACCCAAACTCCCTCCCAGAGCCCGCACCCTGCACCCCAACCCCCTGACCCAGCCTAGAGACCACACCCCAGACCCAAACTCCCTCCCAGAGTCTGCACCCCTCCTGCACCCAAACTTCTTCCCAGAGCCTGCACCCCTCACCCCCTCCCGCACCCAAGCTCCCTCTCAGAGCCCTCATCCCCTCCTGAACCCAAACTTCCTCTAATCAGGAAAGAGATCTTGGAGTCATTGTGGATAGTTCTCTGAAGACATCCATGCAGTGTGCAGCAGCAGTCAAAAAAGCAAACAGGATGTTAGGAATCATTAAAAAAGGGATAGAGAATAAGATGGAGTACATCTTATTGCCCTTATATAAATCCATGGTATATCCACATCTTGAATACTGCATACAGATGTGGTCTCCTCATCTCAAATAAGATATACTGGCATTAGAAAAGGTTCAGAGAAGGGCAGCTAAAATGATTAGGGGTTTGGAACGGGTTCCCATAAGAGGAGAGATTAAAGAGGCTAGGAGTTTTCAGCATGGAAAAGAGGAGACTAAGGGCAGATATGATAGAGGTATATAAAATCATGAGTGGTGTGAAGAAAGTGAATAAGGAAAAGTTATTTACTTGGCCCCTAGTTCTTATATCATGGGAACACCAAATGCAATTAATGGGCAGCAGGTTTAAAACAAATAAAAGGAAGTTCTTCTTCACATAGCACCCAGTCAACCTGTGGAACTCCTTGCCTGAGGAGGTTGTGAAGGCTAGGACTATAACAGGGTTTAAAAGAGAACTAGATAAATTCATGGAGGTTAAGTCCATTAATGGTTATTAGCCAGGATGGGTAAGGAATGGTGTCCCTAGCCTCTGTTTGTCAGAGGGTGGAGATGGATGGCAGGAGAGAGATCACTTGATCATTATCCGTTAGGTTCACTCCCTCTGGGGCACCTGGCATTGGCCACTGTCGGCAGACAAGATACTGGGCTGGATGGACCTTTGGTCTGACCCAGTAGGGCCATTCTTATCTTCTTATGTTCCTCCCAGAGCCTGCACTCTGCACTCCAACCCCCTGCCCCAGCCTGGTGAAAGTGAGTGAAGGTGGGGGAGAGCAAGCAACAGCGGGATGTGGGATGGAGTGAGCAGGGGGCAGGGCCTCAGAGAAGGGACAGGACAGGGGCATGGTCTCAGGAAAGGGGCGGGGCAGGGGGTAGGACAAAGGTCTTTGGGTTTGCACAATTAGGCAGTTGGCAACCCTACCAGGCGGGCATATGAAAGCCCTGGCTGTGCCGGAAGAGCACGCCCAGCATCACAGCCAGCAGCTTGCTGGGCACCAGCCAGCACAGGCGCAGAATCTCCCAAATGTCAGGTGGACCAAGTCCGCGCGGGCGTGGCTTGTGCATGCATGGGGGCCCATTGACTATTCTGCCCTGGGGCCCGGAATTGCTGTCGGTGGGCCTGGTGATCAGGGGGCAGATGAGATCATGTCTCTCTTGATGGACAGAGCCCAGCAAAATTAAGAGCCTGATGCATATGCCCAGCTAACAGCTTTACTCCTTTAGGGTCTTTTGCTTTCGGCACTGAAGGAACTTCCTGGGTTCCATCCCTGCTAATGGCTATGTCTGTATGGGACAAGAGTTTATTACAGCTGAGCTGTACTGCAGAGATTTCTGAGCACATTTTGAATCAATAAAGAGCTCTCTGGTCTGGCCACCCCACCTCCTCCTCCTCCCCCCTCCTGTGCATTTGGAGACACAGGAAGGAATAGCTCCAGCTGAAACTCCCCTTCTGAATGTAGAAACATTAAAAAAAAAAAAAAAAAGCACAGTAGCCAAAGTCATGTGTTTTAATTCCCTTCCTTCCTTTTGGGCTTTGGCTCCGTTGTTCCCTCACGCTGGGATGGGTCATCTTCACTGCAGTATGCCGTGGCTTTCCCCCCTTGTTTGTAGTGCAAAGCACTGAAAGCAACACTTAGACAAAGCAAACATCCCAGCCTTGTGGAATTCAGAGCTTTCACCTCCCCGTGCCCAGTGCAACTCTGTCCTGTTTTGGCAGTGACTGAAGGGCAATGCCTGGCTAACAACCAGCGTGAACTGCGCTGACTGTTTAGTTCCTGTGGACTGATCTGCAAATCGCACACACCCACCATTACATTAATTGGGCCCAGCCATCTCCATAGAGAGTCCAGACACTGAATGGGTCCTGGAGACTCAACCGCCTCATGCTCAGGGTTAAGGCATATGTGTGGGAGCTGCATGCAGAGAAGATTTCAGCCTCCAGGGTTCTTAGTCGGCCAGACACCTTTTACCAGACTTAGTTCACAGCTAATGGCCATGTGCCAAGAGTGAGATCAGCCTGAATAAGAAGAAGAGTTCAGGGGCTGCCAGGAGTGTGTGTAGTGCCTGGTTGGGGGGGTAGATAAAGCTGTCGGTCTCTGAGAGTGGAGTACAACAAGACACCGGGCAGAGCTACAGCTGGTCCCCTTGCCTGTGCTCTGTGGGCTGGGTGGGACAGCTGGAGGCAGGTTCTACACTCCTAGCTTGTGGAGGTTCAGGTCAGGAGGCATTTTTTCCTCATGATTGCTCAACCCACAATGCAAATACAAGAACCTGGGGGTGAGCTCACTCTAACCATAACAATACTGTAAACTTCTCTGAGTCTGTCTGTTGTAATGTATGCTGCCTTCTTTCCTGGGCTTGCGGGGGTTGGATCTGACATAACTTGGAGCCTGTACCCATGGATCCTCTCTATGGGGGCTTCTCAGGCTCCAGAGGTGTAAACCAGACACACACAACATTCTCCCTTTTCCCACCCCAAAATCCAGGAAGTGAAGAGTAGCAGGAGCCTTTGACGGTTTCCATGTGTGGAAGGGATGTGAGCACTGGGACCACCTTGAGTAGAAGATTGTTACTGTTCAGGTCCCACTACTCCAGCGGTTACTGGAAATTTAGCCCACTAAGTCATAGTAAATTGAAGGCTGTACAAGTAAAGAGCCTGGTGATGGAATACGGAGTTTTAGCCATGTGTGAGGAAACACTGCTCCATCACCCTGGGACTCCAGGGACTGGCATCTTTTACAAGCTTAGCTATCTGACAGGTTTGGCTAGAGATTGTCCTTGGGCAGAGACAGGAGTGCCAAGCCCAAGGCGTGACAGAGACTTTGTGTGAGAAGAACAGACTGTCTAATAAACCTCTTGGAAAGGAGTGGCAGGTTACAGAAATCCCACTGTGATTCCACCAAAATTAACCCCACATCTGTCTAGGCATGCTATGCATAGAGCGTCCTCTGCGATAAGTACGAGGAATCCATTATTTTTGTCACTGTATTTCCTGTATAAATGGCTCAGTGTTCCTCATCCTATCTTTACCTATCTCTTGGTGCATTAACTTAGATTATAGTCATAAGTGTTAGAAATATTAATATACCTCACTTGTGACTGATTATTCACTAATAATTATAAGAGTTTAGCTACTCTTCCATAAAATATAGAGAGATGAGGGGGTCAGCACTCCCCCATGAGTAATTTGCAGAGGTTCAGTGGAAGTATGTATTTAAACTACCCTCTAAGGCAGGGGAGGGCAAACTAGAGCCCGCGGGCCAGATCCGGCCCATCAGGGCTTTCAATCTGGGCCACAAGATTGCCAGCTCCTGGTGCAGCGGGCCTAAAGCGGCACCTGGGGGACGAAGTGGGGGGGCAGAGGGCTCCGTGTGCTGCCCTCGCCTGCAGGCACCGCCCCCCACAGCTCCTATTGGACAGGAACAGGGAACCATGGCCAATGGGAGCTTCGGGGATGGTATCAGCCAGTGAGGGCAGTGCGCAATGGAGACACCTGCCCCACGAGAAGCCACTGTCAGACATGCTGGCCGCTTCCGGGAGTGGCATGGGGCCAGGGCAGGGAACCTGCCTTAGCCCTGCTGTGTGCCACTGCCCCCTCGGAGCCGCTCAAGGTAAGCCGCACTGGGCTGGAGCCCACACCCCGAAACCCTTCTGTACCCCAACCCCCTGCCGCACTCCACACCCTCTCCTGTACCTCAACCCCCTGCCCTGAGCCCTCAACCCCCTGCCACACCCCTCCTGCACCCCAACCCCCTGCCCTGAGCCCCCTGCTGCACACTGCACCCCAATCCCTTGCCCTGAGTCCCTTCCTGAAACCCTCACCCTTTCCTGCTCACTGCACCCCCTCCCACATCCCCTCACGCATCCCAACCCCTTGCCCCAGCCCTACATTTATGGCCCTGCATACAATTTCCCCATCCAGATGTGGCCCTCAGGCCAAAAAGTTTACCCACCCCTGTTCTAAAGAAATGCAAATATGTCGTCACAGCTGGTATTGGCTAGAAGGAAGCAGCTGTGATAATCCAATGGTAATTATCTGCCATGGGATCTCAAGAAGCCTGGACTGGGAGCATTTATTGGGTAAACAAAGATGCAGACAGAGGGGTATTGGGTGGGGCAGTGCTGGTACTTGGCAATGGTAGTCAGGAAGCCCCACTGTTGCAGTAGCATGTGACTTCTGACTGACTTGATCCTATCATCCTAAATGTCTTCACTCTGTACACCAGGGATAAGAGTGAGGGCCCGCTACCCACCAGCCTGGCACATGCCTCTGTAATGCTAATGGCTCAATGTGAATGTGAAGGCTGCTAGTGCCTTTGTGATTTTGAGCCCAAGGTTGTAAGAAATTGCATCTGTGTGCAAGAGACTCAGACCAAGAAGACACACAAGGTAGGATTACTGTTAGCAGAGAGAAAAGGAGTACTTGTGGCACCTTAGAGACTAACCAATTTATTTGAGCATGCTATTACCAGCAGGACAGTGGGGTGGGAGGAGGTATTGTTTCATATTCTCTGTGTGTATATAAAGTCTGCTGCAGTTTCCACGGTATGCATCCGATGAAGTGAGCTGTAGCTCACGAAAGCTCATGCTCAAATAAATTGGTTAGTCTCTAAGGTGCCACAAGTACTCCTTTTCTTTTTGCGAATACAGACTAACACGGCTGTTACTCTGAAATCTGTTAGCAGAGAGTGAAGTTACTGTGACAGAGAGGCCCTTTGCAAAGAAAAGGGGACCCTCTGTCAAACAACTCATCTGAGGTCTGACAAACTCACTACACCAAATGCATGTCTTGTAGCGTATTTATCCATAAGGGGTAACATGTAAGGTATCTACAGAGAGCTCACAATGTAGCGAGACTCATTGTGAGACGTATGTATGAATAATATTTAAGGAATAATGTAACTATATTGAAAGTATGCTTTATGATCTTGGAGTAAAAATGAGATCATGGGATAATTCCAGCAGGAGGGAGTTGCCACCCCTTCCTTGTTAGCCAATGATATAATACAAGGCTTAATTGTCTAGCATTGCTGCATCCCAAAACTAACCATGGAAAACCATCAGAGACAACTGCAAACAACGGAAACCACTTGGAGGTAAAAAAGGAACATTACAACAACAGGTTTCAGAATAGCAGCCGTGTTAGTCTGTATTCGCAAAAAGAAAAGGAGGACTTGTGGCACCTTAGAGACTAACCAATTTATCTGAGCATAAGCTTTCGTGAGCTACAGCTCACTTCATCAGATGATCCGATGAAGTGAGCTGTAGCTCACGAAAGCTTATGCTCAAATAAATCTGTTAGTTTCTAAGGTGCCACAAGTACTCCTTTTCTTATTACAACAGACAGGGGATCGCCCTGTCTATGAATAGAGACAAAACATTTTTCAGGATAACAGAAGTCCGGGAGAAGTGCAACTTGTGGAACGGACATGTTTTTTGTGAAAATCTGGATTCTGGTTTCTGTGAAGCTCTGCAACAGACTGAACTTTGCAGGGGAAACCTACTTTATTAGAGAGGAAAGGTAACTATTAATAAGTGTAGGCCCTAGTTTGCATTTTCTGATTTTTGTTTTGTAGTGTAACCATTTGTTTTTGCCACTCTCTGCTGTTTTTAGTTGAATCTCTATTCTTTCTTGCAGTAAAAGAAGAGGAGGGTTATTTAAGTGCTGTACATTTTACAGGGACAGAGCTTTAAGGTAAAACTGGTAAACTGGGCACACTGATCCTTTGGGGGCAGAGGATCTGGGATTTCTGTGAGTACTGGTGTCAGGGGCTGAACATCACAGGGAAATGCTTCAAGGGTCTCAGGGACTGGAGTGCACCCACTGTTAACCTGCAAGGCATGGACAGGGCTGGCATAGTCCAGAAAAGAGTGCCTGAAAGGCTGGTAGTGTTAGGCAGCTGACACCCAGCTACCACCAGAAGGACTCCCTCACGTTGCAGGCAAGAGGTAACAAGGTGACTCTCAGTCCTGGGAGTCTGCGATGTATTCGTTTCATGGTCATTCTTTCAGCCTATAGATTGGAACAGTGGCTGTTGCTCCTTGTGTACTCTACATGCACCCTATTGGCCACCGCACCCCTCCATAACCCCAGCCCCACAGAGCATTTAATTAAGGTGCCTGGTGTGAACCCTCTGCACTTGGTTCAAACAAAGCACCTTAATTAGTCACTGAGAATGACTGTTGCTGCAAATACTGCTCCCTTGTGAATTCACTAAGCCCTTTTAAAATATTGGCCGATGGGTCCATACACAAGTTTGAGCATTCTGACTCCTGGTGTATGTAACCTTTTGATTTACCCCCAATACTCACTGCACCTAGCACGTATGCTCCTGAACATACTGGCATGCGGCAGACCAGGAGTTGCAAGGTGGGATGCACTGTGGCAAATGGGATAATTCCAAGGACTTTCCATCCCATGCTAGGGTCAAAAACCAATCAATCAACCAAGCCCAGGATGCAGCTGATCAAGTGAAGATAGTCCACTCACTTGTAGCCTCCATGTGACACACTTTATAGTCACAGTGGTGAACTGCATTATGATATCTAATGTTTTACTCTTCTTCCCCCAGGGGGGCTTTCCATCAGAAGCATCTAGCAGACATGCTTATTACTTAGAGTACAGTGACTAATTTTTTTGATAAGGCATTACATTTTCCAGGTTTTAATTTGTCTGAGTGAGTGAGAGGAATGGATGAGTTACTCACAACACAGTAACCCCATCATAGGAAAACACGCATCTAATTTTGTGACTTCGCCCTATCTGATTTTTGTTATATTTTTCAAACTTTTTTTCTAGGGAGGCGCCATTTATGTCTATACACAGATGAGAGATACCGTGCTGTGTATGCTCCAGTGTTGTGATACCATGGTGACTTCCTTTTGAAAAAAATTGTAAAGAATGAATAAGCATCCTCTATGCAATGGCCATTGTTTCCTTTCTTCTGCCACAATGAGTCACTACATCCCATTTGATGGGTTTTTTTAGCCAAATACCATAGCTGAGTAATGTTCGATCTGATGTTGCTGAACTAAATACAATTGTCGCCAGAACTGTAAGAATTGTGGAATAATAATAATAATTAATAATAAAAGCACCTCTCCTGAAAAATTAAACCCTAAAGGGGAGATATTTGGTGCTTTTGAGAACCTAATGAATTATATATTTTACATTGTAATGAACGGCTACAGTGTGTGTGTGTGTGTGTATCACAGTCCTGTACTGGATAAAATTAGAACGATTCAACAATACACTCCATACTGTGAGCAAATAAGAGAGATGCTCCTTAAGTTTAAGAGGTAGGATCTTGTGGTTTTGGTGTTCTCTATCCCTGCTGTAACGGTGACTTTCTAGATGGTCATGACGTGCAGCGTCATCATAACTGTGACGCCATAGGTGGCCAGAGGTTTGTCACAATGTAAGTAGGGTTTCTGATTTTCAGGACTCTTACAGAAATTGTGCCTTACTTATTATTAGTAGGAAGTCACTCTGATTGCCACCACGTATCACAGCTTCCTTTCTTAAATGAACCAAAACCCAGTTTCCTCATTAGTGCAAAAATTGTAACCATAACTTGAAAACCGCAGCAGTAGGATCTGAAATGAACAATGTAGGGTGTCTTGCCTCCACATCGTTCTGATGAAAAGCAACCTTTAATGCTTTTGGCCTTTAATTGCTTGCCAATTCCAACTGAAAAAACAATAGTGAAAACACAACTGCAAATATTGGGAACGTTCGTCCCTTTGTTTGTATTTTGTACTAAACAATTATTCTTGGAGTTTTCCCTTCAGTTAGTTGCATTTATCACTTTAAACTGAAATCAAAAAAGTGTTCTCTATAGATAAGTGTATTACAGCTGAGTAAAGCAGTGGGGTGGGAACCAGTGGGAAAGATGTTCCTGCACTTTTGACCTCACATACACTGGACTTGTGCGGTCACGCCAGACGGAGGGCGCCTTTTATACAGAAACATGCTGGGGGCTGGGAGGGGAAGGAATCACACCTGTCAGGGCAGAGTTCCTGCACACACACACACACACAAAAAAATATCAAGATACATTACACCCCATAGCCGCATCATCTACTCCCTCATTAATCAGTTTCTTTCTCCTGCAGCATTGCCCGTATCCACATTCTTCCCCCGCTGCCAGCACCTGCCTGACACTACAAGCCAGTGCAGTACTGCAGTCTGGCCTAGAGGCTCTCCTCTGGTGAGTTCAGCCCTAGCAGTGCTAACTGCCTGGGGTGGGAGCACAGAGGGGCTGGAGTAGATTACTGACATTTTTCACTGCAGGATTTAGATCCCTCCTTGGAATAGCCACTCCCTACACTTTCACCTTGCTCCGTGGTTCACCTTGAACTTTTTACTCCTGGAACCGGTTGGACCTGTAGTTGCATAAGCTCAGTGGCAGGCAGCTCAGGAATGAGCCAGTAATAGACATATCTATCAGGAGGGATGGATATACATTCCCTTCTGTTAGTTTTAGCTTAATACCAGCTTGTTCAGAGATATGGTATATGTGCTCGTGGCTTTGTTTTCTCTGTACTGCACCTTTTAAATTTCTCAGGAGCCTACCTGTGTGCAGGGCCAGCTGCCATTCTGAGATTTGACTTTTGTTCTTTCTTGTTTTGTTGTTCTCCTTTAACTTAAAATTAGTCAGTCATTCAGACTGAAGAAAATCTGACAATTCCAAACAAGTGACCAAAGGAAAGAGAGGCCAAGATCTTTAAAAAGAGATACTGTCCAGCCATCGATGGTCTAACCACAGGCAGACCGTGGATCAGGCTGTTTTAAATCAATCTGTATTTCCTCTGAAGCACAAAGGACATGCCAGTCATGGCAGACTGCACAGTGTGCTTGAGGGATGAGACCACAACATTTAGTGATTTGATTGACTGAAGCAGAGGCAGCAAGGGATGATGTAACAGGAAACAAGAGTGGAGAAGGAGGAGCAGAGTTGTTAAGGGCCTAGAAGGTGAGGACAAGAAGCTTGAACTTTATGCAGTTCAACAGGGAGCCAGAGGAGGGTCTCAGATGTACGTGTGTGAGAGTGACGTGATCATCACAACAGACAAGAAAGGTGATCTTGGCAGCATGGAGGTGATGCAGGTGTTAGGGCAGCCAAACAGAAGGAATTAAAGCTTTTCAGTGCAAGGATCATCTTTTTGTTCTGTGTTTCTACAGTGCTGAGCACAATGGGATCCTAGTCAATAACTGGGGCTCCTAGGTGCTAAGGCAATACACATAATAAATAACACAGCAGTCGTGACTGGAGTTGCGATGCTGGATGAGAGTGTTGACTGGACAGAAAGAAAAGGATGGATTTTAGACATATTGTGGAGGAAGAAATGTCAAGATGAGGTCATACTAGGCCACCACACCCCTGAGCCCCAAACTGATAGTGTTTTAAAAATCAAAATGGGTCAATACACCAGAAGGTCCATCATGAGGTGGTTCCCAAGGGAATGCTCAGAAATGCTCCTTTACCCAATGAAACTGCATATAACATTTCCTTCCTCACTGATTTTTTTTTTTTTAAACTGCCGGACTAGTGCACTCTGCACAGTTGTTTGTTAATTTAAAAAAAAACCAAAACACCCACTGCACATTGCAGAGAGGATGAGAGAACAAACCACACACGACAGCTATTAGTCACATCACTTAAGGCACTACTGAAAGATGCTCAGCCGCTACAGTGATGAAGGTGGTATTAGAACCTATACAGAATAGAAAATTAACCGTAGTATGTGATACAGCAGGGCCAGATGGCAGCAGGATAGTCATCGATGCGAAGTATAAGGGCCCCAGGATGATCAGAGCCTGTGGACTGAGGAGAGGTTACTACAGGTTAATTAGAGCACCTGGAGCCAATTAAGGACCTGCCAGAGACCTAATAAAAACCCCTGCTTCAGTGAGAAGGGAGGAGAAGAGCTGATTGTAGTTTAGAGGAGCACTGTTATGACCAGAGTAGCAGGGGAGGGAAACATTGCTGGAGCAGAGGGACTGCCCAGTGGGAGAGAGGGTAAGAAGCCCGAGAAGCTGAAGGGGCAGAATGGGAGGTAGCCTAGGGGAAAGAACTATAGCTCCAAGTGCTCAGCTGCTCTCCATAGGGCCCCTGGGTTGGGACCTGGAGTAGAGGGCAGGCCTGGGTCCCTTCCCCACTCCCCTTCCCTCCCCCACCAGGGCACTAGCAGAGCTGTCAACAATAGAGGCAGCACCCTCACCCATCACATGAAGGAGAAACACAGGACCCCACCAGAATAGCATTTGCCACTTGTCACAAATATTATTATTAATTCAGACAGTGATGCTGCATACAATGGACAAAGAAAACAGAATCCAATCTGGAGGAGCTTTCAGCGAAGGTCAGATAAAACATGGTCATCAACAATACAAGGGGAGATGGCAAAAGGCAAAGGGGTGGAAACTGGAGAGAGAACTAAACAGTTATTTAAGAGTCTAACATGAAACGCTAACGGTGTGGAACTTGGACAGCATGTTAAGATACCACAACTGAAAATCAAACAGGTGATCTCTGTCTTACCCAAGGCTCCTTGGCAGATATCTGTGCGGGTGGCACCTCCAACAATAAACTGGGGATTAGAACACAGCTCCTGGAATGAAATACATAAAGTACTTAATAAATAGACAGACATGGGATAGGCAGTGTACTTAAGATGCCGGAGATCCCAAGTCTGTTCCTTACTGATCATCTTAGTTTCTGTACATTTGCAGCCATGGTGTGTTACGATTAAGGCTGTGTGTTGGTCACAGAAGTCACTTTCTGTGACTTCTGCAGTGGCCAGCAGCAGTTTGGGGGTGTGGGTGGGGGTTCAGAGCTGGGGCAGGGGTTTGGGGTGCATGGTGGTGCTTTCCTTGGGGGGGGGGCAGGTGGGAGGCTCCTACCATCATGTCCCTGCAGCTCCTAGGCGAAGTGGCCAGGAGGGCTCCCTGCAGGCACCACCCCCACGGTTAACAGCCAACGGGAGCTGCAGAAATGGCACTGTGACAGGACCAGAGCACGGAGCTCCCCTGGTCGCCCCTCCCCCTAGGAGCTGCAGAAACATGCCAGTCAGAGCTGTGTAGGGAGGCTACCAGTCCTGCCAACACCCCCCTCCCCCCCCCGCCCCAGCACTGGTCCCGGGCCGTGCACCGCCTCCCACCCAGCACCCACGGCCCGCCCCTACAGAGTGCCCGCAGTCCCTGGCCCAAGTTTTAGTTAGGGGTATTTTTAGTAAAAGTCATGGACAGGTCACAGGCCATGAATTTTCATTTACTGCCCATAACCTATCCATGACTTTTATTAAAAATACCTGTGACTAAAACGTAGCCCTAGTTATGATTGCCCCCTCCATTGCAAAGCATATCAAAACCCTTACATAAAGAGGATACCGTCGTGTCAAGAATGGAGAAGGGCAGGGGGCGGCTGGTGTACCAACACAGCCAGGGCTGGCTCTAGGATTTTTGCTGCCCCAAACAAAAAAATTTTGGGCTGCCCCCCATCCCAGCCCTGGGTTCCCCCCCACCAGTGCCCTCCCTGCACTGCACCCCCCTGCCGCCCCAAACTTGGGCTCTCACCCCCCACACCCGCAGCCCCCTGCTGCCCTAGTCCTGGGCTCTCACCCCTCCAGCTCACCCGCAGCCCCCTACTGCCCCAGCCCTGGGCTCTCACCCCCCCACCCCACCCCACCCCACCCGCACCCCCTGCCACCCCAGCCCTGGGTCACTGGTAACTCACTCCCAGGGCGGGTGGTCAGCATCCCATTCACGACATTGGCAGGGGCAGAGGCTGCATCCACTCGACTCCTTCCTGGCACCCAGGGGACCCTGACTCCGCCCACTCACCTCTCGCCTCCAGCCCGTCCGGGTCAGGGTCAGGATAAGCAGCGGGGCTCCCGGGCTATGCCTCAGCCCAGGGTCCCTCCAGCCAGGGCTTCTGCCTCCAGGACCGGCCAGGAATCGGGAGGGCAGAGCCAGGTGGATCGCCCCAGCAGGGCACTGAGGAGCCGGGGCAGGGCAGCCCCAGAGGGAGCAGCCAGCGGGGAGCAGAGCCCCAGAGAGCGGGCTGCAGGCCCCGCATGGCAGCGCCTTGGGCACCGGTCCCCTCTATGGCCCCACTGCTGCTCCTGGCCGCCCTGCTGCGGCCCCTGGGCGGCTCAGGCCACTTCGCCCAGCCCCGGCTGCGGCGCTGGGGGACGGCCGCCCTGCGTCACTTCATAGATATTTAGGTCAAAAGGGACCATTATGATCATCTAGTCTGACCTCCTGCACAACACAGGCCACAGAATTTCACCCACCACTCCTGCGAAAAACCTCTTACCCCAGCCCAAGTGTCCCACCCTCCACATGTCGGAGCCCGCCGGCGGCGCAAACCATAGCAGTCCCAGGGCAACCCCCACGCCGCTGCTGCTGGACCCCAGTCCCGGGGCCAGCTTTGGCCACTCGCTGTGGCTCTTCCACCTGGTCTTCGGCAGCAGCTTGGGGGCTGGGACAGCATCTACCTGGGTGAGCGCTGGCAGGGCCGGCCCCGAAGTGGGGGGGGGGAAAAAAAAAGGATGGCCTGAATGCCGCCCCTACAAATGTGTCGCCCCAAGCACCTGCTTGCTTTGCTGGTGCCTAGAGCCGGCCCTGGTAACACAGCACAACAATGGGGAAGGGAAATCATGGCCAAGGAAAACCAGGGCAAATATCTGTTTTTACAACAGGCACAATTTCAGGCCTATACATACAAGATTTTAATGCCTAATCTTTGAAGGACCCTGAGACAATTAATTGCGAGGAACCCATATCTGCTTTGGAAGGATTAACAGCTGAGAGGACTCTGCTGGGATCTGAATGGGTGCTTGGAAATTGCATAGTAAGCACGAGCTCCTTTAAGTTGCCGGGGATGAAGGCTGAGTGGCACATTGTATAGAACAGCCTCCATGTCTCAGACAACTCATCCCTGTGCTAAGAAAAGCAGCTTTCTGCAGTGACCGATCGCAATGGTACCCAAAGCTAACATGCTTGTCTGCAGAGGCTGGTGTAGGCTCTAAGGCAAAACATAAGCAGAGAAAACTTTGTACAGTGTTGGCCACCCCACAGTGGGTTCCCTGAGTAAACAGAGGCTTGGAGACCAGCCCCTTCATAAAATAGCATATTGATTGGGCTCTAGTTGTTTGGCTCTTACCCCTGAAGGATTTTTCCATTTGTTCTTGGACCTGTTTCAATGCTCCTTGGGAGCACTTTGAGCCAAATTCTTCCCTAATGAGTTCCTAATACACCAAGGATGAATGTGGCCCTGTGCAAAGAAGCTTTATTCAGCTGTACCTCTACAAAAGATAGGCACTAAACAAAGTGGTAAGGGATGCTAGACAGCTGGCAGGAAAATATAACCTCCCTGTAACAGTCAGAGTAGAGGAAAGGGTATATGGAGAGGGCAGGGGGAAGGGGTGTGTAAATAGGGACATTAAAGTGGGAAAGACTATCACAGAGATTTGGAAAATGAAGAATGAAGCAGGCAACATTAGTAGGATGAAGAGAAGGAAAAGAAATAGGTAGTGATGGGGACAGAATCCATTGTAACAACTCCAAAACTTGACAGGTATAGTTCACAAAAGACCTGTGTAGCTGCAGGGTGTGGATCTCAGGGTGGGGATGGTGTGAGAGTTGGGACATGGATTAAATCAGCAGGGTTTGTTCATATCAAACAGGTGTAAACAGGCATGAGTTATATAGATTGGAAATGCCAACAAATGAGTCAACTAACAGCTAAGAACAGCCCACTGGCTATTACATGTTAAAAAAAGCCCTCTTCAACTGAAAGCATAGTGGGAGGGCAATGGAATGTGAATGCGGATTCTTGTGTGTCTTGCCCTTCATGGAGTTTGGCACTGAAAACCAGCCATGGCTCTGGCTGGCTTCAAATACTGGCTCCTGTCTTAAAAGTAAAAGATTTCCTGTATTGAACTCAAGATAAACAAGATATCTGGCATAATTATAAAATTGATGTGAGAGGAAGATCTGGGCCCAAGTTTGTATCAATATAGCTCCCCTGACTCCCATGGAGTTACTCCGACCTTACACCAGGTGACTCTGGCCCTTGAACTGGACTGAATCTCTTTGAAGTTCAAACAGAGTTTCACTTAACCTTCCTGTTCATTTTTGTGCCTCAGCATTTCAAGCCCAGATATTTCCACAGTTCCCACAAACCTTCCAGCTAGTTTTATAGACCAAAGAGTTTTGAATAAATCCAAACCGAACTGCTGGAACTTTTTAGGTTTGCCTGGTATACATCACTGAGCCATTAACTGCCTGCATCTGCACCCTCATATCTTGGCTGTGTGACAGCACCAGGCAGCTTGGAGGTGCATCCCTTGCCCATTAGCAGGAACCAGTAATGCGCATTCTTCTCTATGGGATGGGGAAAAGGTTTTCGATCAATAGACAGGCTTTCACTGCTGTGTGTGCTGAGCTTGGAAAGAGTGCATTCATCCTCCCTGGCTAAACAGCTGTCAGGTAGCGCTGCTTTGCCAGGGACCTTCAATCTATGTGTCTTCCCCCTCTCCCTTTAAGGAGAGACAGTTTCTATAACCTAGTCAGGTGTAATTTAATCTCTCTTCCTGCTAGAGATGGGCTCAAGCCAATAGATCCTGATCTGAATCCCCAACCACTTTGGGGTAGTAACATCCCAGGAACTGGGTTTGCCTCATTAGTAAAGAGAAGGACCTAATGCAAAATTCAGAGCAGACCCCTCCCCCACCTTGCCCCTAAAAATTCAGAGGTTGGAGGTTAAGATCAGGGGGTTGAGCTCATCTGCAGTTCTCATGCTGTCATGATGCACTGAAAAGTCCAGCTCAGTTTTTTATAGACAGTATCTTTTGACTCTTTCATTTAGAAATATCTTCCTCCCCCCAGAACTTCCCCTGCATGGGGGTGGAAGGGGGAACCCCCCCCCCCAGGGGAAGCTCACCCTGATCACTGCACTCCCCGCACCAGCCAAGCCAGCACAGCTATTCCTGACAACGGCATGGCTTTGCCCTGCCCTTTACGTTGACCCCCTTCTCTCGCCCTCCTCCCTGCTGCCCAGGGGGCCCATCACGCAGGTATCCTACCGTTGGTCTCCTCCACCTGATGCCCTGAGTTTTGTGTGAGTTTGGTCCCAGTTCTTTGTACCCCAGAGAGGATGCAATCGCAGGGAAGGATGGATCCTGGAAGAGTTTCCCAGCCTGAAGGCACTCGTTCCTCAGCCTCTCAAAGTCCTGACTGAGGTACTTAAACGCCTTTGCGTTGGAGCCTAAGCCCCTGGCTGTTTCTCTCTCCTTAGCTAATTTAGCTGCAATCCCAGACATGTTTGCCTTCTCCCGCTGCTGCTGGTGTTTTGCTGCCGTCTGCTCTCCTGTGGGTAACATAAAAATGCAAACCTTCCAGCTGAGCAGAGACGTAGGAAACCTGAAGTAAACAGCAGCAGCGGTATTGGGAGCCAGAACCGCTGGTGAATCATCGGGGGTGGGGGGGAATCTGCAGCAAAAGCTGGGTGTGGCTCGTGCTTAAAGCTTTTAGCTTCCCCCTAGTGTCCCTCTGAGGGTATTTACTAGAGGGCAGTGATGCACGGTGCCGGGGTGTTACCATCTGTCAGCTAGTGTTACTGACAGTTACATCTTGCCTCTTTGGTAAGGTGCAATCCTCCTTACTGGGATGTGCCTTTCCAGTGCCTGTTATCCCCCTTAAGCAGATGTCCTTTTCTTTGTTTTTTTGAACAGCTTCCTCCCTCCATCAGAAGTCTTCAAAAACTGGCCCTCAACATGGGAACAGGATCTGGGACCTTTTTGTTCCAAAGCACAGAACTCTGCCAGTTGAACTAAAGGAGTGACCTCTTAGCTGGTAGGATTCAGCTCTTAACCGCTGCATGGATCAGCCATTTGAAGGGGACATGATCAACCTAGCCACTGTGTTATACACTCTGACTGTCAGGGTAGCTTATTCTGAGTATCTGAGGTCCGCAGGAGTAAAAATCCCATACCCATCACTTTCTCGTGATCTCTGGCCTGGGTTGTCAGCAGGAATAAAACTCAAACCTTTGGGCACCAAAGCCCAGGCCTCTACCCTGTAAACTAAATGGGATAACTGTACAGCCTGTACTGAATGTAAAACTTCTCTTTACTGCATTTCCTCTTTAGTTCCTCCACTCCAAAACTGGCTGTATTTGACAGTAATGGGTGATGCAATGCTTATATTTTGTAACATGCTTTGGGATCCTCTGGAATTTAAGGCTCTGGAGGATTAGTATCACCTTTCCCTTTGACGAGCTACATTTTGAGGGGATCCTTAAATCCTGAAACATTTTCTATTGATGCTGTACAAAATACCTAGGAAAAGGAGAAAACTGAACATTAGCTGTACACATGGCTGGCATGGTCCTTTCCCCCATTTGCATTGTTCTGTTGTCTTTCCTGGAGTTCCAGGTAGCAAGAAATATCTACAATTCCTCTGTTATTGTTAATTATTTATATTATAGTATCACCTCGAGATTCCAGCAGATGCCCCATTGAGCTAGGCACTGTACAAGTGCAGAATAAGAGACCAGTGCTTGCCCTACAATCTAAACCAGGGGTTCTCACAGCACATTTTTTGATGGCCTCAGAGTGCAACCACCAGCTCTTGCTGGTGGCCGCTCTGACAATTTTTCCTAAAATACTCAATTAACTTTAGGAAAAACAAATGAATATGCACATATCCATGTCCAAATCATTGTAATTTATTTATGTAGGGTTTTTTTTGCAGACTCAATAATAAAAATAATGTACAGTTGTCGCTATTCCTACTGGACCTAAACAGAATAGAAACACTAATAAGGTGCTTCGCATGTTCTTGACTTCTTTCTTTTTCTTTTTCTGGTTGCTTTTTTTTTTAGACTTGCTAGCTACTAAGTCTGCTGTGAAAAGTGATATTAACAAACACACAAATATCACTTTCCACAGCAGACTTACACAACCCTGGGAATCCTGGGGACAAATTGAGCCCTGGATGGGGAGGTGGGTACAGAGGCAGCGGGAGCCAGGGGCAGTGGGGGCTAGAGGTGATGTGCTCGGGGAATGGAGCCCAAAGCCCTGGAACCTGCCAGGGATGAAGCCTGACCCCACCATCCCTGGGAAGGTGGGGAACTCACTGGCTACTCCAGCTTTTGTGTCTCCAGAGCGGGGCCACTGCTTTGCCCCCCATAACCACCCAGAAGGCTGTGGCCGCAAGAAAAGCCGCTGGTGGCTGCATTTGAGAAACACTGGTCTAAACAGAGAAAGGAAGTATTATTACGCCCACTTTATAGATGGAGGCACAGGGAAAGTAAGTAATTTACCCAAGATTACACACGAAGTCTGTGGCAGAGCCAGGAATTGAACCCAGCTCACCTGAATCCCAGTACAGTGTTTTAACCCCAGTCCATCCTTCCACCCACTATTAGTCCCCTATATAGTGTGGCTATAAGTGAAGGGCTTCAGCTACTCTGACTCTCAAGACAGTGGCTGCTAGTGGTGCCACCTGACATGGGACATTAGCTGAAAATCCACCCCCCTGAGTAAGGTAGTTATACCGAGCGAACCCCCAGGAATGAAGCTACCACCTCTCAGGGAGAAGCTCTCCCCCCAGCATAGCTAGCGTCTTCACTAAGTGCTACAGCTGTGAGTGTAGACAAGCCCTGAGTCAGAAGCTGGCACAGCATGCTTTATGGAACAGTATAAAACCAGCACAAAGAAGATGCTCTGCACAGTGGGTACTGTCCTTTTCTGAACAGCAGAATGGACAAGCGACTGAACTCATCCCACGCCACCCCTGAATGGGTTAAAATGGATTACAAGAGGCTATTTGACAGGAGGGGCTGCACCTGGGTGAGGTGTAGGCTGGCTGTACTGAACCTGCCCCAGCTAGGCTCCAATAAAGCCAGAGAGAGAGGCGAGCACAAAGAGGCTGCTGCTGCAGGGGGAGAGAGTCAGCAGTTACTCTCAGGGTTGCAAGAAAGGAGTAGGAAGAAGCCCAGGAGTCACAAAATCAGCAGCTGAGGTCTACGCAGTCTCATGCTTGTGCCTATTTTCCCTAGGCTTCTTCCTACTCATTTCTCTCCACCCTGAATAACTGCTGCTAACTCTCTCTCCCTGTAGCAGCCTTCTTGGGCTCTCCTCTCTCTGGCTTTATAAGAGCCCCGCCTCCTCCTGCCCAGCTGTGTCAGGTTCAGTTAAGGCTGTATAGCCAGTTTACACCTTACCCATTGCAGCCAATCCTGTCAAATAGTCTCTTGTGAGCCATGGTGACCCTTTTGGGGTGGTGGGGAGTGAACACCCCATCACAGCACCCCTTACCAGTTCTTTAGGCCAACTTGCTGATGATATGCACCCTGTGCAGTCCCAGTGACAGCTGAGGTTGCATGTGCCATAAATCCACACAGAATTCAGCCTCTTGTCTCACTACTGAAGAGTGATGAAAGACACCAAGCCACACCTGTCTCTAAGCAGATCCACCTTGCTAGGACTGCTTTGTTTACTCCTGCAACCTGAACCACAAGTATAATCCCAGTTTGGGTGGAGGAATCATGAGGTTCTATTTAGACAAAGAGCTACTTTGATGTGTTCACATTCAGGGCACTAAAATAAAACCATGACTTTTTTTTTTCTTCTTTCAAATGCTTGTTTCTCTTTCAGGAATAGGAAAAGCAAAATCCTAAATGCTTTATCCAGCCTTTCCCCATTTAGAAATCTCCCAGTTCCAGCTCTCTGAACTGCCTTCGCCCGCTCTCTCACTGCCAAACCTAAACCCTCACAGACACCAGCCTGCACGTTGGGTCTAGTCCTGGCTCAGGCCAAACTCTTGTTGGGATGAAAGAAAGTTTTGCGTAAGTAAGATTACGGCATTGTCCTACACTGTCTGCAGTTACAATACAGACAGCCCACAGAGGGGGAATAAAACACTCAAAGTAATACAAGCCTTTTAGGATGAGCTGGATTCTTTATTTGAATGATTCAAGCCATTTGGAGAGTGGCAGAGTTAATGAACTTTAACTGCTTTGAAATCCCATATTAGTCCCTGCTCTCAAGTCAGCATTAATCCGGTTTGTCATTTGTATGCTTGCAAAATCCATTCACTGCTTTGCAAAGGAGCTAACAATAACCAGCCCTGCAGCTGGTGAGGTGGAGCCCAAAGCTTTGTGACCATGGCTGCTGGTGATGGGAGCCGTGCTGACACGACATAGAAGGGAAGGGAGGGGTGACTGAATTCCAGAGTTGTTTTCCTTACTCATGAGGTTGCATGGCTTCACTTTTTCCATGTGATTGCACCACTGCTGGCCATTTGAACTGTCAGCTTTCCCCAAACAGAGAGGGAACTTGCTGCTTGCTGAAGGAAACTGTTGTTAGTCTGTAATCAGGGCATGAGAAGCCAGTGCTACAGTGGATTTTTATTTGTAGAGTGAGAGATAAAGCGATGGAGTGAGATTGCAGGAAGTCTGGACTCCTACAGGGATGGTGCTAGACATTTTGCTGTGTAGGTACCCCCCTACACAGGTCTTCCCCGGGCTGGAGCCATCCCGGTACTGTTTAGGGTAACCAATTTTCTAATTTGTGAAAACTGGACATTGAGGGCCAGAACCTGCCCTACTCCCTGCCCTGCCTCACCTGTTCCCACTGAGGCCCCACCCCGGCTCTGCCTCTTCCTTCAAGGTCCCGCCCCTGCTCTGTCTTTTCCCTCGAGGCCCCACCCCCTGTTCCTCTTCTTCCTCTCTCCTCCCCCTCCCCATAGCTCATTGCTCTCCTCATCTCCTCTCTCTGAAAGCTGAGCAGGGCTCTAGAGGTGGAGGGGTGACTGGGGCAGGATGGGGGAGGGAGAGCCATGTTCTGGGGGTGGAGGGGTGACTGGGGCAAGGCAGGACAGGGGAGGGAGAGCCATGTTCTGGGGGTGGAGGGGTGACTGGGGCAAGGCAGGACAGGGGAGGGAGAGCCATGTTCTGGGGGTGGAGGGGTGACTGGGGCAAGGCAGGACAGGGGAGGGAGAGCCCCACTCTGGGGTTGACTGGGACAGGACAGGGGGCAGCACGCCGGGGGCGGGGCAAGGGCAAAGGGGCCTGGATAGTGAGGGTCACTGGCCCTACTCCTCAAATGCCCCACCCTTCAGTATCCCTTCCCCCAGGAGCCGGCCGCTGGTACCGCTCTCTGCCGGAGCCAGGAAGTTCCCGAATGCTCCGCTAGCTCCGGTAGCAGCTGCTCTTCCCGCCCTCCCAGCAGCGGAACGGAAGCCAATTGTGGACAGTCAGGTCACCAGACTTTTGGTGACCGGTCAGTAGTACGGCTCAGACGCAGTCAGGTCCCCTTTTCGACTAGACTTTCCAGTCTAAAACCAGACACCTGGCGACCCTAGTACTGTTCCCGGGGATGAGGATGGGCTGCTGGGCCAGAGCTGCACTACTCGTGCCGACTCCCCGCTGCTATTTCTGGTGTGTGTGTGAGGTGGAGGAGACTACGCCATTAAAGGGGCAGGCTCCTTCCCCACAAAAGTTGTGCTGCGCAAGGGGCAGTTGGACCAGAGCCACACCAGTGCTGCTGTTCAGGCTCAGTCTGCTGGTGTGTGCCTGTCGGGGAGGGGTAGCGCCCTCTTATGTGCTGGGTCTGTACTGCAGCGTACTAACCGCCTCATCTTCCGGTAGAGGGTCTGTTGTGTCTCCTGGAGTCTGGTTTCCCACTTCTGTTGCTGCTGAGCTCAGTGAAAGCTCAGAGAGAGAGAGAATAGCTTACAATTTCTGTTGTATAATGATGAATCACAAAGCCCCCATATAAGCTCAGTTAAGTGAATTTCTCCTTCCAGAGGGACTTTGTGTAGAGTAAGCTCTTAAGAATCTCTGTCTTGAGAGGCATGGTTTCTAGGAGGCAGGTCTTGGCCTCTCTCCTGTGCCCTGTAGATGAGGGGGAAGCTCTAGCTTAGAGAATAACTGCTGCTGATAATTGCCTTTGAAACTCTGCCTGTGAGAAGCTGTTTCCTCAGGACTGGCTCTAGGCACCAACAAAGCAAGCACGTGCTCGGGGCGGCACATTTCCAGGAGTGGCATTCTGGCTGTCCTTTTTCTCCCCCGGCCCTGCTCAGTCAACCAATGAGCCCCTGCATGGGGCAGGGCGGCGGGCTCAGCGTGAGGGTCCCGGCCCAGGAGTGGTCCCTGCCCTGGCCCTCTGCCGCCAGGGGAGTGGAGTGATGCAGCTCCTCCCCCCCGCCCCTGCCACATGTGTCACAAGCGTCAGAGGAGCCGGAGCCAAGCGGAGCAGGGGCAGGACCAGTGGCTGGTAAAGGACCCACTACCCTTGTCCGCCCCCCTCCCCATGGCTAACCTGCCCCCTAGCCACTCTGTCAGTTACTGTCCCCTCTGCGGGGGTGGGGCCGGGTCTGAGATCGGGCTGGGGGCCCACGGGCGGGATGTACAGCCCTGAGCACCCCACTCCAAACACTGCTATAGCATTACGCATTCTTTTAACATTACCAGTATCAGTGGCTTCTGGTGAGTGCAGTTTCTCAAAACTGAAATTACTAAAAATTATTTGAGGTCCACCATGTCTCAAAATCGTTTGTCAGGACTCGCATTAATTTCAATTGAAAGTACCATTGCAAAAAATTTAGATTTCACTGAATTATTAAGACTACGCAAGTATAAAAACCAGAAAAATTTAGTTCATATAAATCTTTTAATTTAGGAGAAACTGGGCACACTGGAAGACACTAACATTTTTCATTACAGTATATAGTTGAACCAAATTGTTTGTAATTGTGACTTTGTTAAAATTAAATGAGAACACTAGTAGGAAATTGTTTTATTTCACTAACCACAAATTCTGTTTTCATATTTTTTTTAATTTTTAAACAGTCAAAAAAACCCCAAACCAAAACAAAAAACGTTGCAAAGTGCAAACGTGTAAAAGCCAAAAAAAAAAAAAAAAAAAGGGGGCAGGGGCAAAAATGTCTTTGCTTGGGGCAGCAAAAAACCTAGAGCCGCCCGTGCCTTTCCTCTCAATGTATTTAAATCCAAAGCCTATGGGTGGTTCTTCAAGTGTGTTCGGCTGAACTGATGAGTCACACGGGGACAAGTAAGAGTCTTGCTTACCAGAAGAGGAAGTGAGCACTTCTACTTTCCATGCAGAAGGAAAAAGGAGTCACAGCTGATAACTGCCATTAATCCTAAGGACAAAAGATACACAATTAAACCAAAGGAAAGGTAAATAACAGTTCATTAAAGGTAAATAAAAGTATACTGGTCAGACTGGAATAGGAGATCTTGCTCAACATAATGGAGGGGCATACTCATGTTGTAACAAATCCTTGGATGGACTTCCC
This sequence comes from Eretmochelys imbricata, assembly GCF_965152235.1. Classification (NCBI taxonomy): domain Eukaryota; kingdom Metazoa; phylum Chordata; order Testudines; family Cheloniidae; genus Eretmochelys; species Eretmochelys imbricata. Next base: position 159,456,906 of record NC_135574.1, read on the forward strand.
GGTTGTCATTACACTGCACACCACAGCCACTGAGATATTCAGCAGCAGCAGGAAGGCAACTCAGATCCACCTGTGCCAAAGTTACAGGCTTCTACCTCTTCCTCTCTAGAGAATTCGCTTTAGCTGGTAGCATTATAGGGCCTTTGGCCTTGCCTGCACTTGCAATGGTGTGTAGGGTATGTATAGCTACATGCCGCAGTGAAAAGCAGGCTCCAGCCACACTGCGGTGTGCAGCTACATGTGGCAGTGAAATGCTCTGGTAGGGTGGAGGCAATGGGGAAAGGCTCCAGCAGCGGGACATTGCAGTGTTAAAATAACAGTGTAGATGGAGAGGTGCTGCTTGGACATGTAGAGAATCGTGTAGGGTACATACCCGAAGGTGGTTGTGTGTCTGTATGCTACTCACCTAAGCAATGCCTCACTATCTGTACTGCTATTTATGCCTGTGCTAGCTGAGTATGTGGTGTCAGTTTTCTATATGTGGCTGTAAGCATAGATATACCTATGACCGGGGCTCCATGTTTGTCACGGAGGTTGTGGAAGTCACGGATTCCGTGACTTTCTGTGACCTCCATGACTTCTGCAGAGGCCAGTGTGATTGACTCCAGAGCCAGCCAAGCAGGTGGCCCCGGGGCCAGCTGTTCAGGCAGCCCTGGGGACAGCCACACCAACTGCTGCTGGAGCGGCTCTGAAGCCAGCCACTCCGGGGGCCCAGCAGCCAGCCTCACCAGCCACGACTGGACTGGTCCCGGCTCCTTGGCCAGCTGCACTGGCCGCTGCTCTGGCGTCTCCAGGCAGCTGGCCCCCGGGACCACCAGGGCAGTGGCTGATGCAGCAGGCCCCGGGGACTGCCTGAGCAACGATCCCAGGGCAGCTGGAGCAGCCCCTGTCCTCCCAGGGCTCCCCTCCCCGGCCACTGGTGCCATGGGCACCCCAGGCTTCCCCCAGCATGGCTCCCCTGCTAAGATTCAATCAAGGGTATTTATGCTATAAGTCACGGACAGGTCACCGGCCATGATTTTTTGTTTCTTGCCCATGACCTGTCCATGACTTTTACTAAAAATGCCCATGATTAAATTGTAGCCTTACCTATGACATACAATTGAGCAATTCTGATTCCATCCAGCAGAGAGCAGCAATACACAGTAGCCAGTTCACCACTCTGTATAGCAGTGGTTTTCAAACTTTTTTCTGGAGACCCAGTTGAAGAAAATTGTTGATGCCCTCGACCCAACGGAGCTGGGGATGAGGGGTTTGGGGTGTGGGAGGGGCTCAGGACTGGGTCAGAGGTTTAGGGTGTGGGGGTGAGGGCTGTGGGGTGGGGCCGGGAATGAGGGGTTCAGGGTGTGTGAGGGGGCTCTAGGCTGGAGCAGGAGATTGGGGTGCGGGAGGGGCTCAGGGCTCTCGACTTGGGGGGCAAGCTCTGGGCTGGGGCCGGGGATGAGGGGTTTGGGGTGCAGGAAGAGGTTCCAGGTTTGGGGGGTCTCAGGGCTGGGGCAGGGGATTGGAGTGTAGGGTTGGGGCGTGGACTTACCTTCGGCGGCTTCTGGTCAGCGGCGCAGCTGGGGTGCAGAGGCAGGCTTCCTGCATGTCCTGGCGCTGCATACCACGCTGTGCCCCAGAAGCAGGTCTGGCTTCTAGGTGGAGGCGCGCAAGCAGCTTCGCGTGACTCTCGCCCACAGACACCGCTCCCTACCCCCGGCCAATGGGAGTGTGGGTTCTTGGGCCCCCCTGCCTAGAAGCCGGACCTGCTGTTGGCCACTTCCAGGGCTCAGCGCGGTGTCGAAACAGGTAGGCACTAGCCTGCCTTAGCTGGGCAGCACCGCCAATGGGACTTTTAATGACCCAGTCAGCAGTGCTGACCAGAGCGACCCAGTGCCTGACATGCCGCGACCCAGTACTGGGTCTTGACCTGAAGTTTGAAAAATGCTCCTATATAGTGTCTCCTTCTGAAAGTGAAATAATAAGCAATTCAAACCTAGAATAAATACATAGATGAGAGTCCAAATCTGCGCTCAGTCACCTTATACCCTCTGCAATTTCCTGCTGTCCCTGCTCACCCTTTTCCTCCTCTTTGACCTTTTCTAGTATGGCTGCAGCCATAAATTACTCTCAGGGCTGGAGTTGCTCATGGTGGCTGAAGAAGATCTACCACTGCGATTGTTTTGATTAATCTATCCATTCTCCTTTGTGCTTCTAACCTGCATGCTGCTAATTCCCTGCCAAACACGCTTTGACTGTACCTTGCACTAGCAAGAGAAGATGGGTGAAGTAATATCTTTTATTGGACCAACTTCTGCTGGCAGGGGCAGCTCTACCAATTGTGCCGCCCCAAGCAGTCGCCACCGAATTGCCACCACACCCGGAAGAGCAGCGGAGCTGCTGCCAAATTGCCGCCCCATTCTCCATGCCGCCCCTAGCACCTGCTCGGAAAGCTGGTGCCTGGAGCCGTCCCTGTCTGCTGGTGACAAAGACAAGCTTTCGAGCTACACAGGGCTCTTCTTCAGGTCTGGGAAACTTACTCAGAGTGTCACAGCTAAATACAAGATGGAACAGATTGTTTATCTTAAGTAGTTGACACATATTTAGGCAGTTTCTTCATTTGAGCTGCATGCTAACATGCCAGTTGCTGCCAATGTAATATTGTTTTGTCCTGAGGGGAAATTAAAACCGTTTGTTACACATTTTTCTGTCTGAGTCAGGGATTATTTGAAGCCAATCACAGTTCACTTTCCAGTGAAGAGTATTAATATTCTGTGCACTGACTGAACACACTTTAACATTCTGCATTGCATCCATGTTCTGTGTTCAGTGACCATCTGGCTTATATTTTAACAGATGGACTTTCTTTAAAACTTAGCATCCCAAGACATGTATCTACTAAGGACCTACTCAGAACTATCTGATCAGATAAAAATATTTTCAAACAGTAATAATGCAAAGGATCATAAAATACCTCAGTTGTATTACAGGGTGGTTTTCTTGAAAAATAAGAAAAAAGTTTATTTTTAATATTGTGGCCCTAGGGCATCACTCTGTGCGTCTGGTGCTGCCTTTGTATCTTCTAGAATTCAAATGTCTCTACTATACTAAGAGGTACTACACATGATCTTAGCTCCATATACATTTATCCTTCACTTAAGACAATGTGAGCTGCAACTACTACCAAATTACGAAAATGTGGCATACATTATGCATTCATTAAACACTTTATATCAGAGGAAGCCTTCAGAACCTTTGTTATAAGTCAGACACCAAGAATGTGGCTGGCTTGCCTTTGACTCAAAGTATGTGTGTGTATTCAGTCAAACATGAGGACAGTGGCTGAGCTCACTGCTGGGTTCTCCAGTGGCTTTTGCTGTTGCTGTGTGGCAACTGGCAAGCACAGTTAAATGCTGTAGAAAAATTGACCCAATGAAGGAACAAACCTTCTTTGCATCTGAACATATTTTATCAAACAGCAAATTCAAATTCCTTGAAGTCACATGCCACTGCAGCAGAAGCAACTGTAGGCCTTTGACCTGCGTGGCCACATGTAAGACCTCTTCTCTCAAAGGTCCCTGAGCTGCACGCTTAAATGATAGTATTCCATTTCACGTTGACAGCTGCATAAGACCACACCAGGTCCAGTGAGACACCACAGGTACATGGCACAGTAGTAGAGACAAGTTTAGGTCCACAAACCTGTTCACTAGACAGCACTGAACATTTGAACAGCTACCTTGTGAAAGACTAGGCCTATTTAAAGAAGCAGTCACTGGTGCAAGAAGTTCATCTGCTTAATGGGGACAATAAGATGAGATGACCTCCTGCGAGCCTAGAATTTAACTATGCTGTATCATGGCTCATCTGCAATGTAGGATGTAATTGTTATGACTGCTTTTAAAAATGTGTGTGGCTCCACTTAGTGGTAAAGATGTGTATAGCTGCCACAAATCGGCACTGTGTGATATTTCAGCAAAAAGGCAATGAAATAGAACTGAGTTTTGTGTAGACCTCTCTGATTTCGTCCGGCAGCTGTGGCACATATAATTCTACATACAGCCTGTTCAACCATCTTCTACAGCCCCCTAAAGCCCTTTAGCCAGCAGTGTTGGGGAACGTGGCAGCCATTTTGTACTCAGTTTACAAACGCCTCTCGATGTTAGAGGATCAGTTTTATTGGGAGAGAAAGTGTTTTGATCACTACAAGGCAGTCAGCCCCTCAGTCTCTCAAACACGTATGCATAGATGCAGATATTGGCCAAAACTTCACGAGCTGGCAGCATTATGTATGTCATCTTTAAAAGTGCAGCCCTTCTTTGCACTTCACTACTGCATTGTAATGCCACTGTACTGTCAGTTTGGGGTATGAGCCAAGATGTGGTGGCAACTTCAGCCTGTCACATAATTGCAACCAGAACATGAGTGCTACTGGTGCAAGTGAGCCATCTTCTTCCCCAGCCAGGTCTAAGAAATGGACACCATTTTTTGGATTTGCGTGGAATAAAACCTCACTGGTTTAATGGCATCTTACACTCCCTCATACCTCGGTATGGAATATCTCTTGGATCATCATAGATTGCAATGGAAAAAAAACTTTCAGAGCCATACCTGGAACCATTTAGGAATGTCATGGTTCTTCCTGTGCTGCTTAGTATGGGCCATACAGAACTCTGCAGTAATAGTGAGATAGATCTCATGTTTTCCTGCCCCCCTACTGGTCAAAATAAAAGAATTTCTCTTTGCTACAGGGCCAACACCACTGCTAAGCTGCTCTGATTCCCTCCAGTAGAGAGCAGTGTTACACTAGTAATTTTGCTACAATTAAATCTCCCCTGTAAAGGATGTATCTAGAACTGGTTGAAAAATAGCAATTAATTTATACCAAAAATGTAAAAGAAAATTGAACAATTTTAGTTTCATTCGAAAATGGCGAGTTTTTGAAACTATTATTTTTGTTTCCTGGTATAGTTCATTCCCTCCTTTCCCTCCCCTTTTTCCCCCTGAAAAAGAGAATGGGGCAAAAAAGATAATCCTTACAAAATTGATCCAAAGCAATTATTTTACTTTGATGAAAAACTGGATGATTTTGAATGATATAAAATAATTACACAAAAATCATTTCATTTTTCCCACATTCTGAAAAGCCATTTTTTTAGAGAAAATGTTTTGACCAGCTCTAGATATATCCATTAAATAAAATAAACAGGGAAAATAGTTTTACTTTGTGTAATGACATCCACTCCCAGTCTTTATTAAAGCCTAAGTTAATGGTGTCCAGTTTGCAAATTAATTCCAATTCAGCCGTCTCTCATTGGAGTCTGCAAAAAGAAAAGGAGTACTTGTGGCACCTTAGAGACTAACCAATTATTTGAGCATAAGCTTTCGTGAAGTGAGCTGTAGCTCACGAAAGCTTATGCTCAAATAAATTGGTTAGTCTCTAAGGTGCCACAAGTACTCCTTTTCTTTTTGCAAATACAGACTAACACGGCTGTTACTCTGAAACCTGTCATTGGAGTCTGTTTTTGAAGTTTTTTTTGTTGAAGAATTGCCACTTTTAGGTCTGTAATCGAGTGACCAGAGACTATTTCCCCATGTTTATTCTCTCCCCCACTTTCCCCCACTGTTCCTCACATGTTCTTGTCAACTGCGAGAAATGGCCCACCTTGATTATCACTACAAAAGGTTTTTTTCTTTCCTGCTGTTAATAGCTCACCTTACCTGATCACTCTCATTACAGTGTGTATGGTACCATCCATTGTTTCATGTTCTGTGTATATAAAATCCCCCTACTGTATTTTCCACTGCATGCATCTGATGAAGTGAGCTGTAGCTCACGAAAGCTTATGCTCAAATAAATTGGTTAGTCTCTAAGGTGCCACAAGTACTCCTGTTCTTTTTGCAGATACAGACTAACATGGCTGCTACTCTGAAACCTGACTTGATTTGTTCATCGCTGAATGGGAATAAGTGATCATCTCCTTTCAATCCTCTTTGTTGTCTCTAGGTGGTGCTTGTGTATCATTTTCCATGTTACTCTGGCAATAGACAGTGCTGACACTGATCAATCCTGCAAAGGGAGAAGTGCAAAATTTAGGATTTATCACTAGAATCAGAAGCTTGAGGTGGAAACGAAACAATCAGGTCGCCCAGTCCATCTCCCTGTCCATGAAGGATTGTTCCGTATGATAGACAGTGGTGGGGCTTTTACCACTTCCCTGGGAAACTATATTCCTATCTTTTAGATTTCCCCTGTGGGAAGTTTTCCTGAAATACAGGTCAGTTAACTATTGCTTATTTTTATCCTGTAAAACCATAACCAATTCCTCTTCTCCACATAGCCCACATCAGCTGACCCACCTTTACTGAATCGGAAGGTGCCCAATGGCAGAAGTGCTCAGACCTTGAGCACAATAGTTAAAGACGTGTCCTGGTTCGGGAAGCCCCTGATTCCCACCGACCAAATCCCCATTAGATCACCAGGGCCTGCAGGGGGATCTACAATGAGAATTAAAGGGGAAACAGGAAATGGAAATTAATCTTTGTCCTGACCCTGACATGAAGGCTAAGAGAGTAGGCAACAGACGAATCCTGATCCTGTAATCCTCAGAGGATGGCAAGTGGACCCTACAAATGTGTTTCCATTTGGCTTGTTGAGACAGGCACATTTAACCAGTCCCTGACCAGTGTGACAAAGTGGGACTGTTCTTAATGTTTCCTCTGAATAGTGTGAGGTTGCCTCAGTTTCCCCTATGCAGTTCTTAAGTATCTAGGTGGTGGGGTAAGGGTGTATGATCATTGCAGAGCCCTAGAGGGCAGGTGTGTGCAGGGGTCTGGACACAGAGAATGGCCGACACCCTGTTTCCTGGCAACTGATGGCCTGGGCCCTTCCCCCCTACAAGGTGAGAGCTAAAGGGTTGGAGAACAAAGGAATTAGGTGACCTCCTGGCCCGGGAATGGGATAAAGCCCAGAGGAGGAGCGGCTGGAGGGAGTTTTCAGCTTGGGGCTGGCTGGGACATGGAGTGAAGTGCAGACGTGGTTGTCTGGCTCACAGCCCCCCAAAATGGACCCAGCTGAGGGGTTCTGATCTCTGCACCTGCAAGCTCTGTTTTAGACCATGTTCCTGTTGTCTAATAAACCTTCTGTTTTACCGGCTGGCTGAGAGTCATGTCTGACTGTGAAGTTGGGGTGCAGGACCCTCTGGCTTCCCCAGGACCCCGCCTGGGCGGACTCGCTGTGGGAAGTGCACGGAGGGGCAGAGGAGGCTGAATGCTCTGAGGTCAGACCCAGAAGGTGGAAGCCATGTGAGCTGTGTGTCCTGAAGACAGGCTGCTCACAGAAAGGCGACTGCTCCAGAGTCCTGACTGGCTTCATGGGGAGTTCCAGAGCATCGCCCAGGGACTCCGTGACAACTGGTGGGAGCAGTGGGATGTACTGCACCCCGTGGACGGCGCTTCCTGCAGTAAGTGACTGGGGAGCAGTAAAATGAAGGGGGATTGACAGGAAACAGGGTGTCAGCCATTCTCTGTGTCCAGACCCCTGCACACACCTGCCCTCTAGGGCTCTGCAATGATCATACACCCTTACCCCACCACCTAGATACTTAAGAACTGCATAGGGGAAACTGAGGCACCCTCACACTATTCAGAGGAAACATTAAGAACAGTCCCACTTCGTCACAACCAGTTTCCCTGCTAATCAGCTATTGTGGAAAGTGCAGGAGGTTTGTGTCTGGGACAAAGTAATTGATCATTCCAAGCAATATAGGGACACCAAAGGGATACCAACCAGAAAATGTATGGTTAATAACTCGCCCTGCTTAGCTTCCTTTTCTTGCTGCAGTGGCATGAGGCAAAGTGTAACATCAGTCTCAACTTTACATTTCCTATCTTCCGTCCATTAACGCTAGACTGGCAATGAGAATTCAGTATGGTGGTTTGTATTTCACATACAGTTAATGTGTCACAATGAGGAATTTTTTCAGCCAGCGTAAGATCATCAATTACATCATTTGCTGCAAAGGTGAAGAAATCTAAGGATTCATGCCCAAAGCATCTCTTAGCATGCTCATGGTATGGTCAGAATTGGATAAAGCACTGCACTAGGTGTAGGAAACAGTGTTTCTGTGGTCAGGTTGCTCTTTCTCCTATTAAAAGTTTCAATGGTTTATACTGTAGATAATTTTTGGAATTATAATTTTAAATCTACATGTATAGTCTGGTTTTGCTCTAGGATATTTAACATAATGAACTGGCTAGAGCACATGTGCATCACTTTCCTCCACTGAACAGAATCAAAACTGCTCAACTGTATCATAGACCCTCTACTGATGATTGGTTGTGGAATTTCTCCTTTTGTTGAAGCGGTAGGGGGAGGGCTTTTGGTTGTAGGACAATCTGCGTTCTATCCCTGCTGCCTCCATGAAGTTCTAAGGGGTCATGGTGTGCAGTATGGTCACACAACTAGGAAATCCCATGGGTTTGTTACAATACTTTTAAAAAACAAAATATTGGAAAATGTACCTGCCCTGCTGCCCCTGAGCTCAGGATTCTGTGTTTCCCTTTAAGAGCTGATAACATCACAACAAGCATTTCTATCAGAGGAGGGAGCAGAGGAAAATGCTCTGCTTTCTGAGCTTGCACCATGCAGCTGATCATCTTTAAGGTCCTGTCTACCTGGTAAAAACAACGTGGTGGATCCAATAGCAACATGGTACTGCACTGAGATGGGGAAAAGACAGTTCAGTCATGCGGTGCATGACGGGAACAAACTATGTTTTAACCGTGCTGTGGCTTTACAACTGAGTCCCCCACTTGGTAGGAGTTACAGTGTAGACAGGATGTAATATAAGTGACATAAGCTAATATATTTGCAGTGTGGAGCTGCCTGCTTGCCAAAGAACATAGAGGAAGTGACAGTCTCTCAACCTAAATGATGATTCACACATCCCAGAGAACACTGCATTTCAATGAACAGAGCAATTGAGATTTGTAGCCTGGAGCTGCCAATACCCCCCAAAACTGAATATAAGAATAGAGAATCTATATAGCCTGTAGACAAGGGGTATGAGGAAGTTCCCAGCCTGGGAACCATAGGCTGTGTCCACACAGCCCGCAGCAGCGAGTCTCGGACCCCGGGTCAACAGACTCAGGCTTGCCCTACAGCACTAAAAACAGCTGTGTAGTTGTTGCAGCTCAGGCTGCAGCTTGGGCTCTGCAGCCTTCCCCCACCCTAATCTTCAGAGCCTGACCTGGAACATCTACACAGTTGTTTTTAGCACCACAGCAAGAGTCCTGTGCAGCATACCAGGGAAAGGGGAAGGAAAGACATGTACTGTGATCAGAGCTGGGACTCAGACACTTCAAAACGTGAAGGTGTTTAGAGCCAGGGTTTTGATGTGATCCGTTACACAGAGAGAGGCCACCTGCAAGCTGAGAATCAGGCCTCAGCTCCTCCTTCCCCCAGAGTTTAAGGGCGTGGGACGCTGGTATTTAATTTGCACCCATCTCTAATTATGATAACAGTGTCTTGGCTTTTAGTGGGGTTGCTCTAATGAGATGCAGTGATTTTTTTTTTTTTTTTTAGAAATGCATTTGTGAATTAATTTAGTGCCAGTAGAAGGTGTGCCCTGACAGTGCTGGAGACTAGCGTCCTTTGACATTCTGTCCAGTACAGGGCAGTGATATACCCAGCCCAGCAGACCTCCCAGCAGCCCCAGGTTTTATAGAACTGTCCCACTTAGACCCTTGAAAGCCTCCTGTCTTCGCTGAAGTGCAGTTTGCCCCAGGCCCCCCTATTTGAGAGGGGCCCCAAACCGAGTGGCATTATGATCTGGTACACAGGGTTGCAACGACACTTCAGGTTTGGCCCCTCTACTTCTCCAGACAGAGAGGGACGGCAGGCCAAACCTGAGTGGTGCTGCATCCTGCTTTAGCCATTGGCAATATTGGGAAGTATGGCCCAGTAAAATAGGCTTACCTACATGTTGCAAACAGCAAGCTACATGAAAGTCTTGGGAGGCAGCGTCTTATGCTTATCAGTCAAATCTAAGATGGACCAGTAATGAGTACTCCAGGGTTCTGTCTCTGCTCTGCCACAGATTCACTGTGTGACCTGGGGAAAATCACTTAAGTGCTATGTGCCTCAGTTTCCCCACCTGTAAACCAGGGATAACAGCATTTACTTATCTCGCAAGGTTGTTGTGAAGTGTAGTCAACCAACATTTGTATGATGCTTTGAGATCCTTGGAAAAAAGATGCTTTATACATGCAAAATATTATTGCCTTTATGAACAAATATCCCTGGTGTGGCAGTGTCTCTTTAAATCAGATATTGGAGCTTGAAAGTAGCAGCTCTGGTTCCGCCAATACAATTGGAACTGACCTATGCACAACTTCCTCTCTGTACAATGTCTGCAACTTTCTGGAGGCTAGTTCCCACTGCACATAACTTCACCCTCCTGCCTTCTCTTAGAATGATCACGCTTTCCCAAGCAGAGTTTGCTTTGGAACCAGTGCAGGCCTGTGTAAATAATGGCTTTGTTTGCAGAAGATATGAGTAAGTTTAGGCAGCAGGGTTGAAAAGAGAAAGAATTTTTCTTAGGGGAGGAAACCTCTTCTGAGATAAGGGAACCTGTTAAAAGCTAGTCAGGTTGTTTGTCTACAAGTATTTGGTGGGAGTAAACACAAAGGCAGGAGCAGAATGATTTGGAATGGCACAATTAAGAGAAATGGGTTGAAAGCAACAAAGAAAATCTTGCTGATATGCTGATTATCAAGAAGAGTATTTAACAATGACCTCTATTAGAGTTAGAGCTGAGTGAAAATCAGAACTTCAGATATTTCAGCATCTGTTTTTGCCCCGATTCAGGATGAAAAAAGAAATATTGACATTAGTCACAGAATGGAAAGTTCCAAAATATGTTGAAGTTTCATTCAAAGCAAAATGTTTCAACATTTCTGAACTGAAATATTTCATTTCAATTTGTTGAGCCAAATCAAAGCAATTCACTTGGAATCATTTTGACATTAAACTGTACCTGCACCCGGTGCTGTGGTGCCTCAGTGGAGCTGTAGTTTGGATGCCTCTTGCCCTCATTCTGTCCTACAGCCTGGACTCTCCAGCCAGACTGCATTTCCCATGATGCACCTGCAGTCATGGATTCCCATGGTGCATCAGATGGCTTGGTCAGAGAGCTGACTACAGTGCATCATGACAGATGTAGTTTCGCTAAGGAACCCACCCCAGAGCAGAGAATCAGGCCACGGAGCACTGCAGTATCAAGGCGGATGCAGATGAACTGACTCTAAATAAAATCTTTTGGTTCAGTTCAACAAGCCACAATGTTTCAACTTGGTTCAAACTGACCTGCAATGTCACTTAAGGCAGGTTTCTCTGAATGTAAAACACTGTAAAGCTCAGTGAGACCCTGGGTCTGAGCACCCCTATCCTTTGGTGATGGTGGAAATCCAGACCTGGATTTTGTGATTAGCCCCCATCTCTCTGATAATGTTCCCCCAAGCTGAACATCCCTGAACTTTGAGGAGGACCAAGGTATCAGAATCCTAACTGTGATCCTGATCCGTCCTCTATAACAGGCTGAACAAAACCCCTGGATCCAAGCACCCATGAAAGCTCAGAACTGATCTGAATTATGTGGCTCGGAGCCATCTTTAGTGTTAAAACACTTTCCCCCTTATTCCCTGCCCTCTGCTAAACATATATAGAGAGGGAACTCCCACGCTGTTATACAAATAGAGAAGATAATGAGAGCCAGAATCTACAATGAGTCATCGGCCCAGGTTCTTTGTCTCCTCCCAGCTTCTCTTTCCTCTTGTCTTGAGTACATATGTGCATTTGCATTGTGCCTCCTCCCTCCAAAGGTGCTGGACTGTGTAATGTGTTCACTCGCTCCACCCCACCTGGCCACTCACTTATATTCATTCCCTCTTGTTCATGAGATAGGAGCTGTCCTGTCCACACACACACCACCACGCTGGAGGCAAATGGTGATGGCAGGAGTCGCAGCTAAGTTGTCCAAAGAGAGAGCTGTATTAGAAGGGCTTGGCTCCAATGGGAAGGCAGTGAAGTATTTAAATCAGGATTATGAGGCTCTGAGGCAGCAGTGCTTGCAGTCTGGCACTCTGTTTAAGGATGAAGAATTCCCAGCCAGTTCTTCTGCCCTGGGCTATAGGGACTTGGGGCCATATTCCCCTAAAACGCAGGGTATTGTCTGGAAGCGACCCACGGTAAGAGAGCTTCATCATTACATGTTTTACTAGATTCAGATCAAATCAGATTCAACCTGAACTTTCACTCCAAAATCCAAACTGAATCTGAGCTGGAACTTTCTTGAAGTCTGGAAAAGGCACAGATTAGCCTTCCCTTTCATTCTTTGCCACCTTTCATCATCTCCCTTCCCCCGCCCCTTCTAACCAGAAGTGAAAGTAATGGAGTATCATAAAAAAAGCTGCTGTCCAACTTCAAGCCCTTTGGGATGGGAGAAGCCCCAGAAATGCAGAGGGAGAGCCTGCTCTCATAAGATTTCCAGCACCACGCTGCCGATTTGAGAGGTTTCAGTACAATTGAGAAAAGCATCTGAACTTTTGATGCTTATCCAAATGGAACCTTCAAACCTCCTGGGAATTGTTGGTCACCAGTTAAAGCTTATTACTGGTGTCATGTGTTTTCCGGTATTACTCCAGGAAAATTAGGCTTGTACTAAAATAAAAATTTAAAAATTCCAACCCCCAAAATACCATATTTTGAAGAGCTGGTTGAAACGTTTTAAATGAAATTTATTTTTAATTTTAAAAAACGGGCTTTTTCATAGAAAAAAAATTAGTGTTGTCGATGAAAATGAAAAATGTAGGGGTTTGTGGCTTTTTTTCGTTTTGTTTATTGGGTTTCCTTTTTTCCCTTGTTTCTCTCCCTTTCCCTCTCCCTTTTTCCTTCAGTGACAAAAGGAAAAACTGGTAAAAAGGAAAAAAGAATGTGTGTGCACAGGGGAAGAGCGGGGGGGGGGGGGGGGGGTTAAACTGTAACACTGAACACAAACCTCCTCCAAGATGAAAAAATTCAAAAAAGAAATTTTCAAATTAAAAAATGTTGCAAAAATTTTCAAATGAATGAAAAATTAAAACTTGCTGCACTAAAATGTTTTTTATTACAAGTCTCCACCCTAACCCCCTTATTTTTTGACAGCCTCCTAATTTGGCACTTGAATACTTCATGCGTGGGTGCTAGGGAAACATATCTTGTATATGTCCACACTTGGCATTGGATGAGAAAACATTTTAACTCACACATTTGAATTAACATGTTGTTAAACACCACTCAGTGCCTAGCGTAGACAAAGAGTCACGATGACCAACGTGTTAGCTGGTCATGGACAACCTTAGGGTTAACACCAAAGATGAATAGAAGGGCTAAATCCTCCAGCTCTGAATGGTGCAAAGCCAGCCTGGGCAGGGGCAGGAACTTTTTATCCCCTGCACGTTGCAGCAAAGTGGTGGAAAGGAACCTGGGGGAGGGACAGAATCATAGACAATCTACAACTACAAAGCTCTGCTGGACTATGCCCTGTGCATAGAGGCTGTGTAGAACACTACTGCAGCCTCAAGGATGCTGTAGCAACCACAAAGGATGCGGTAGCAACTACGAGGGCAGCTCCTAACCCTCCATTTATTAGTTCACCTGAGAAGGGACCAGGCTCTGACTCTGACTTTTGAAAGGAATGGAAATCTTCAGTGACAAGTAACATGCTTAAAGGTCTTGCTCATTTCCCCCCCTGGATTCTCTGTTCTGCAGGGGGTTTTCTTGCTGTAAGCTCTGCCCTGGATTCTGGGGGAATGAAATTACCCTTCACCTGATTTTGTCTGAACTGGACAGAGTCTGTAAGTTCCTGCTGGGAAAATGTCTAGTCATGAAACAAACACTCAGTGCTAAATTCACCCCCGCACCTGGTGCATAGTGCATCTCTGTTTTATGGACAGATATCCTTCCATTACAGGCCTCTTTTCTGTGCTTTGTCACTAGGTTTGTATAAAATTGATTGGAGGAAAGTAGACAATGCCTAGGAAGACATTTACTGTCTAGTCACTTGGCATAGATTCAGAAATGACAGGTATCGAAGGGTACATCTACACTGCAATTAAAAACCCATGGAGGTTGGTGCCAGCTGACTTGGGGTCGCAGGGCTCAGGCTAAGGGGTTGTTCAATTGTGGTGTAGATGGGACCTGCCCCCCTCGCAGAGCCCAGACTCCAGCCCAAGCTTGAACATCTGCACCACAATTAAACAGCCCCTTAGCTGAGCCCTGCAAGCCCAAGTCAGCTGGCACCGGCCTCTGTGGGTTTTTAATTGCTGTGTAGACGTACCCTAACTGAAAATGAGTCACGCTGGACTTTTTTGCCATGAGGTGCTGCTGCAGCAGAGATCTGCAGTATGTGGGCAGTTCGGAGGGGGCTGCTCAGTGCCCCAGCCTCCTTCCTACACCCTACCCACCCAGAGAACAGGATACTGTGGGCGGGGCGGTGGGGCTGGGGTTCCTCGACAACGGGCCAAAAGCAGGCATAAGCAAAGCAAGCAGCACCTCAGAGAGCTTTATCTCATGCAAGCTGAGATCAAAAGCTGACCCACCTTTCTCTCCAGCAGCATGACTAAAGGGAGAACCAGCTAATGGACTAGTTCTCCTCTCAGGCATTGTAGGAACCTCTCTTGCTGGGGCAGCATAAATCATAAGACCCACCCTGGCTCCCCCACCGTCCAAAGATGCGTATTCTGAAGCAAGCTCTCTGTCAACAGGGCCCAGCTCCCACTGGGAAAGAATCTCAGCTTCTCTCTTAACACCTACACCCCAAAAACTCTTCTGTATGCTGCTTATCACCTTCATTTAGAAATTCAGGTGAAGTGCTCAGAGCAAGTGAAGACTTTTGTCCTTGGAGAGAGTAGGGAGACTTTAAACTATGTCCTAGGTTTAAAATAATTGGAGGATTTTATTCAGACTTTCCAAACATTGCACCTTTGAGCAAGTACAGTAGTGAGTATGGACAATTTCATCTCTAATTGTAACTCGGCTATTCAGACTTGCAGTGGAGAGAGAAGACATTCTAACTTAAAATCCCTGACTGGCCCCAAAATAAGATTCTAAAAAAGTGGGAGAATTACAAAAACTAATAGCAATAGAAATGTTTGCATGTGTATCCTTTCAGTGCATTGAAAATAGGTGTGGGAAGTTCAAACACAAGCCCAAAAAACAGCAGGATGCTGGTGCCTGAGTACCAGGAAGTGAAACTGACCAACCTTGTTGAATTGACTGAGCCCAATGAATTGCAGAATAAAGAAAAAGGGCCAAACCCTGAAGTTCCTTCTCAGTTTTTACTCACTCCCTATTCAGGCAAAATTCTTATTGATGTCAGCGGCAGAAATGACTGAGTAAGGGCATCAGGATTTGGCTCAAAGGGTGTAAATGTAAAGTACATTAGAATTTAAAGTTCAGCTGAGTTTTCATAACCTGAGATAAAAGAAAAGGAGGCTTGTGGCACCTTAGAGACTAACCAATTTATTTGAGCATAAGCTTCACTGAGCTGTAGCTCATGAAAGCTTATGCTCATGTAGCTCACGAAAGCTTATGCTCAAATAAATTGGTTAGTCTCTAAGGTGCCACAAGTCCTCCTTTTCTTTTTGAGGATACAGACTAACACGGCCGCTACTCTGAAATCTATAACCTGAGAAGTTGCTAATAACACAGTTAAAGAATATTTTTCCAAAGCGTTTTTTAAATCTTGATCTTTTAAATATATTGGAAATGTTTACATTTCGTCTTTTTCTGGATTTTGAATTGAAATAGGTCAGAAACAAACTGCAGCTTTTGTCAGACTGCCAAGATTAACATGAATTTAACAAAATTATTTTCAGGAGTTATGTACCAATCCTCAGTTTATAGTTGGAGGAGCCACTCGGACAGACATTCGCCAAGGGATCCTGGGTGAGTAGAGTAATTGAGCAGAATTTTGCTTGTTTGAGAGACAGGAAAATACCTTTTGTTATTTGAAAAGCCATGTAACACACTAGCTAAGTGTATTCCATTCTGCGCTACATAGAAGCAAAAGGGCAGGACCTACTACTTCTATCAGCTAATGGAATTACTCTTTTAGATCAAATAATTGAAATCCGTGCTGAAGGTCTCAGGTTCAAACCCTGCTGATGATCAACAGGAGGGGTTTTTATATCATTTCCCCCCAAACTCAGCAGCACACATAATGCTCATTCATTCCTCTTTACATAGCAAGTTTGAAGTTCAGCTATTTTTAAGTTATCACTTAAAAAAAGTAAGAATTTTTTTATATTAGGGAAAAATATGTGTTTGTGGGATTTTTTAACCCTGTCATAACTTTACAATAAAAATGTGTTTGTTTGTTTGTTTGTTTGTTTGTTTTAAAAAAAACATTGTCATGTATTTAAAATAATTGGGGGATTTTATTCAGGCTTTCCAAACAATTTCACCTTAGAGCAGGTAGTGAGCATGGACAGTTTCATCCCAGAAGCTCAATATTTCCGAAAGGTCTGAGTGTGTGAGAACAAGGGGTTAAAATGGAAATTGTTTTACAACCTGAATAACAGTGGTCAGTGCTATATCTGCCAGATCAACATACTGGCAAGACAATCCATCTGGTCATGGCCATGAGTTAGGAATGCTGACCACGTCGTTCAGAAATTAACGGAGCACATCAGCTAAGCAGGGTCACCCTTAACAAGTAATTTGTTCCAATTTCATGTTGAACATTCTATTTCTACAGCATTTGGTGCAGAACAGTAGCAAATACTGGAGAAAGAAAGGGGAGACCGTACACCAGGCACACATAAACATAAACATAGCAGGGCAAGGTGGCATCAAACATTTCTCCTTGAATGGCAGAGCAACATTGATGAACGTTTGGAAGACGTTTTATCACTCATCACAGCAAAGCTCACGAAAGCTCATGCTCAAATAAATTGGTTAGTCTCTAAGGTGCCACAAGTACTCCTTTTCTTTTCACAGCAAAGCTGACTCTTCCTTACCCGCTTTTCCAATGCTGCTTTACATAGAACTTTAATAGGGTCTTTAACTATTTTTTAAATTCCTTTTTAAGGCCTTATTCTAACCCAACACATGCTTTCTTTGTTTGCTGCCCAACTGATAAGATCCATCTTTGGAAAACAGCAGCAGCAGCATTCATTACAGGCTTTCTTGCCAACACACACAGCCTAAAATTCTGAAAGCCCTGTAATAAGAACGTGATAGATTAGTTAGATTGCATCTGAGCTCCCTCCCCTCCAAGGTGCTTACTGCAGTAGTTCTAACCTTACCTCAGTCTCATCAATTCTGCAAATAAGATTCATGCCATTTCTGCAAGTCATTGACAGTAAATGACACAAGTGCTGCCCCAGTGAACACAGCTCCATTAAAGCAATTGCTAGAAAATCCCTCAGTGTGGTGTGTTCCAATTGCTAAAAATAAGAGGCACAATCCTATACTTGCTCCAGAATATTTACTCACTTATGCATCTGGGCATAGGAGATCACTTACTGCATTTTCAGGGGGTTGTTCAGTAAGAATAGTAAAGGCTTCATTTCTTGTCAGCATCACAGTTTATGAAGACAGGTTTCAGAGTAACAGCCGTGTTAGTCTGTATTCGCAAAAAGAAAAGGAGTACTTGTGGCACCTTAGAGACTAACCAATTTATTTGAGCATGAGCTTTCGTGAGCTACAGCTCACTTCATCAGTTTATGAAGTTTCTGTAATGGATGTGGATTTTTTACATGCCCAGAACACAAACCCCTTTTCCATGGCAGTTTACAAGCTAAGGGACTGGAGCATACTTCCAGCCTTGTCTAGTCTGACATACAGACATAACAAACATCGTTTTGGTTAACACCTTAAATAGAATGCAGGCTCCCTCAGGGCCAGTTGTTCCAGCTCCTTCTTTACCTTCTTCATTTCAGCCCCCGCGTGGAAGTCTGATGGCCTTGCGGCATTTTGTAAACAGAGACTTTCACCATGGACTAATGCCAAAGTAAATCACATAGCAGGAATAATAAAGATGGGCCAAAACTAATCCCCCTCCTCTGAACTAGAGCGTGGGGCATGTTTCTGAGATTTCCTAACAGAGTCCTGTAGGGAGAACCCCAAAGCCTGGGAGCTGATCACCCCATAACTTTTGGGGAGGTTCTTGAAATCGGAATCAAAATTGTCTGGCTTGAGCCCATCTCTCAAAACAATCCTCTGTGGCTTGTGGGAAGGGTAGAAAATCAGGCTGATAATATAATGCAGGGCGGCTTGCATCTCTGAATAGAATCACTTCTATCAGCTCCACAGTACTCTGTCTCTTTATAAAAATACATACATACATACATACATACATAAAATTGACTTGAGTTTGGAGCATAACCAGGGAGCAGATTTTTTAATGTTCAGGTGGTAGTTGCTTAACACTGCTGAGGCCACAGTGGGCCTTTTTGTTATTTAATCTAATAGCTTGAATATCAAAGTGCTGATTATTAAGCCCTGTATGTAAAACACTTTTAGTGAAACAAACCTTGGTTACATATTTACATAAGTCAACTGTGTGACTCACTGACTAGTCCCTTAGGGGAATAAACTCCATTTTTTATATTTCTTTGTGACATGTTTTGCTTTTAAAAAGAACACTACAGGTCTGAGCTCATAGGAACAAAAGCAGGAAATCCAGAGTTACAGTCTCACTCCATTAAACTTTATTTAGTTGACAACGGCGTAAGTTAGATGAATATCAGCATGGTGAGTTTGATGGGAACTTGAAAGACTGGAAATATTTTAAATGCACTCTTTGAACCATTTCTTTTTGATGGCCTCGTTACAACTTAAAATGCAGAGTCACACACACTCTATTATTTAAAGGTGACCTCTGAAGTTTCCTTATAGCTATCCAAATAAGTTAACCCCAACATTATTTTCTGAAGGCCTCAAATAGCAAGTGGCAGAGATTTATTTTTGAAAAATAAATAGTATTTTACATCCACTGGGATGAAAAAATACACTTAAAATAGCTTTCCAGATCCATGCCATTTGCATGTGTAAAGTGCCGTTCATCCTGAAGGCTCCTGAAGCACTGTACACACGTCAGAAACAGAGGGCCAGATCCTCTGACCGTGTACATGGGTGTAGCTTCATTGAAGCCAATAGAGCTATGCCTGTTTACACCAGCTGAAGATCTGTCCCATGCACACTTTCTCTCTATGTGTAGCGATTATATATGCATAGATAAAGTGCTCATTCAGGCAAAAACCTAGCTGGGAGAGATGTCTTCTAATAACGGTGGATCTGAACTGTACTCCGTATATTTGGGGATTCTTTTTGGCCTCTTAACACAGGAGTTTGCTTAATACTAGTGGTTTCTGTGACAGGTTTCACTGTATAATATGTTTATAACCCTCATAAAGCCTATCTCCATAGGCTGTGTGGTTTCTGATAGCTGCTGTATCACAGACTGATGCATTCTGGGGATCAGGGGATCTGAGGCCAACTAGATAGTCTTTGAGGAACCTAAAAGCCTATTTCTTTGTTGAATGTACCTTTGCACCTCTTCTATTTGCAGTATTTAACACACAATTGTAGCGTTTAACTCATTTTAGTATAAAACTTTAACAGGCCTCCTTTAAAAGTAATAAACTTGTTGACCTAATGTATTGTAATCCACTGCACTGCGGAAGTCGGGTAGTCTAGTCTGTGTGCTGTGAGCTCCATGGCAAGTGCTGGCAGTGAAGGGTAGAACTGAGAGTCAAGTCTGGGTAGAGGGCAGATGTTGAAGGAAAGGATCACAGGCTGGGAAAGAAGAGAGTGAGAGCATTTTGCCTGGGTTCTATTCTCAGCTTAAGGGCTTGCTGAAATAGCAGGAAATGTTTAATACAGAGATGCCTCTGAGCTGCAAAATTCAGATCTGGGTTTCAAAAATTCTAAATTTGGGGAGTTTCTTTCTGTCTCTCTCCAATCTCGGCTTTCAGTTTGGGTCCATCTCTACTTGACTAGATCATTGACTAGAGAATTAAATTCTTACCAGTTTAGACACTTTTAGCATTAACGAAAGAAGCCTCTGTGTGACTCTAAGTAAATATTTCTTGTGGATTTTATTTTATAGTCACCATGAGTGCAGCACAGGTGAGCAAATATCATATAATTATACAGGAATCTGAGTCAGAGTTCCAAGATTACCACAGGTTTCAGAGTGGTAGCTGTGTTAGTCTGTATCAGCAAAAACAAGTCTTTATTCAAGCCTAATTTGATGGTGTCCAGTCTGGGAGTGGATGGGTCACTACAAAAACTAATTCCCCACTGCTGATACTCACACCTTCTTGTTAACTGTTTGAAATGGGTCACCTTCATTACATTGGCCTCATTAGCACTACAAAAGTGATTTCCACCTCTTCTTGTCAACTGTTGAGAATAGCCCACTTCCACCTTAATTGAATTAACTCATTAGCACTGACCCCCTCCACTTGGTAAGGCAACTCCCATCTTTTCATATGCTGTGTATTTATACCTCTCTACTGTATTTTCCACTCCATGCATCTGATGAAGTGGGTTTTAGCCCACGAAAGCTTATGCCCAAATAAAGTTGTTAGTCTCTAAGGTGCCACAAAGATTACCACAGATTTAGCATTCACTGAGATTATTTTATCAAACCAGGAAGCTGACAGCATTACTCAAAGAGAACATCAGTTAGCACGGTACAGTTGTGAAGAAGGAACAATTTGTTTTAAATGTAGGGTGTAGTCAATAAAGTAATTCTAAAAATGACATTGTGGGATTTCATGTTTATTTCTTCTTACAATTTGAGATATCAATTTGCTCACTTCACAAGTAAAAAAAATTGCATATTGCCTGCATCACAAACTCCTGTAACAAACCCCTAACTCATGTCTGAGCTGTTGAAGTCCTCAAATCGTGGTTTAAAGACTTCAAGGTGCAGAGAATCCTCCAGCAAGTGACCCGTGCCCAACGCTGAACAGGAAGGCGAAAAATCCCCAGGGCCTCTGCCAATCTGCCCTGGAGGAAAATTCCTTCCTGACCCCAAATATGGCAATCAGCTAAACCCTGAGCATGTGGGCAAGACTCACCAGCGAGACACCCTGAAAAGAATTCTCTGTAGTAACTCAGATCCCACCCCATCGAACATCCCATCACAGGCCATTGGGCAAATCTATCACTAATAGTCGAAGATCAATTAATTGCCAAAATTAGGCTATCCCATCATATCATACCCTCCATAAACTTATCAAGCTTAGTCTTGAAGCCAGATATGTCTTTTGCCCTCACTGCTTCCCTTGGAAGGCTGTTCCAGAACTTCACTCCACTGATGGTTAGAAACCTTCGTCTAATTTCAAGTCTAAACTTCCTCATGGCCAGTTGATATCTATTTGTTCTTGTGTCCAAATTGGTACTGAGCTTAAATAATTCTTCTCCCTCCCTGGTACATTTATAGATAGCAATCATATCTCCTCTCAGCCTTCTTTTAGTTAGGCTAAACAAGCCAAGCTCTTTGAGTCTCCTTTCATAAGACAGGTTTTCCATTCCTTAGATCATCCTAGTAGCCCTTCTCCGTACCTGTTCCAGTTTGAACTCATCCTTCTTAAACATGGGAGACCAGAACTGCACACAATATACCAGATGAGGTCTCACCCAATGTTCCCTCTAATTTTTGACAGGCCGTGTGCGCAAATAATTTCTTCTGTGCGAATTGTGCTTCTGTGCAAATTTTTGTGCGTGCGGCATTTCGACGCGTGCACGGGGTTTAGGATCTGTGTGCGTGTGCACACACACGCAGTTTAGAGGGAACAATGGTCTCAGCAGTGCCTTGTATAACGGTACTAACACCTCCTTATCTCTACTGGAAATACCTCGCCTGATGCATCCCAAGACCGCATTAGCTTTTTTCACGGCCATATCACGTTGGTGTCTCATAGTCATCCTGTCATCAACCAATACTCCGAGGTCCTTCTCCCCCTCTGTTACTTCCAAGTGATGCATCCCCAGTTTATAACAGAAATTCTTGTTATTAATCCCTAAATGCATGACCTTGCACTTCTCACTATCATCCTATTACTATTACTCCAGTTTACAAGGTCATCCAGATCCTCCTGTATGATATCCCGGTCCTTCTCTGTATTGGCAATACCTCCCAGCTTTGTGTCATCTGCAAACTTTATTAGCACATTCCCGCTTTTTGTGCCAAGGTCAGTAATAAAAAGATTGGTCCTCATACCGATCCCTGAGAAATTCCACTAGTAACTTCCTTCCAGTCTGACAGTTCACCTTTCAGTGTGACCCGCTGTAGTCTCCCTTTTAACCAGTTCCTTATCCACCTTTCGATTTTCATATTGATCCCCATCTTTTCCAATTTAGCTAATAATTCTCCATGTGGAACCATATCAGATGCCTTACTGAAATCAAGGTAAATTAGATCCACTGTGTTTCCTTTGTCTAAAAAATCTGTTACCTTCTCAAAGAAGGAGATCAGGTTGGTTTGACATGATCTACCTTTTGTAAAACCATGTTGTATTTTGTCCCAATTACCATTGATCTCAATGTCCTTAACTACTTTCTCCTTCAAAATTTTTTCCAAGACCTTGCATACTACAGATGTCAAACTAACAGGCCTGTAGTTACCCGGCTCATGTTTTTTCCCTTTCTTAAAAATAGGAACTATGTTAGCAATTCTCCAGTTGTATGGTACAACCGCTGAGTTTACGGATTCATTAAAAATTCTTGCTAATGGGCTTGCAATTTCATGGGCCAATTCCTTTAATATTCTTGGATGAAGGTTATCTGGGCCCCCTGATTTAGTCCATTAAGCTGTTCAACCATCAACCTCAGCCTGGACCAGTCCACACAAGAGATCCACCTCCTGGACACTACAGGGCTAATAAGCGATGGTCACATAAACACCACCCTATACCGGAAACCTACTGACCGCTGTACTTACCGCTATACTTATGCCTCCAACTTTCATCCAGACCACACCACACAGTCCATTGTCTACAGCCAAGCTCTACGATACAACTGCATTTGTGCCAATCCCTCAGACAGAGACAAACACCGACAAGATCTCTATCAAGCGTTCTTACAACTACAATACCCACCTGCTGAAGTGAAGAAACAGACTGACAGAGCCAGAAGAGTACCCAGAAGTTACCTACTACAGGACAGGCCCAACAAAGAAAATAACAGAATACCACTAGCCATCACCTTCAGCCCCCAACTAAAACCTCTCCATTGAATCATCAAGGATCTACAACCTATCCTGAAGGACAACCCATCACTCTCACAGCTCTTGGGAGACAGGCCAGTCCTTGCTTACAGACAGCCCCCCAACCTGAAGCAAATACTCACCAGCAACCACACACCACACACCAAAAACACTAACCCAGGAACCTACCCTTGCAACAAAGCCCGTTGCCAACTGTGTCCACATATCTATTCAGGAGACACCATCATAGGGCCTAATCACATCAGCCACACTATCAGAGGCTCGTTCACCTGCACATCTACCAATGTGATATATGCCATCATGTGCCAGCAATGCCCCTCTGCCATGTACACTGGTCAAACTGGACAGTCTCTCCGTAAAAGAATAAATGGACACAAATCAGACGTCAAGAATTATAACATTCAAAAACCAGTCGGAGAACACTTTAATCTGTCTGGTCACTTGATCACAGACCTAAAAGTCGTAATTCTTCAACAAAATAACTTCAAAAACAGACTCCAATGAGAGACTGCTGAATTGGAATTAATTTGCAAACTGGACACCATTACATTAGGCTTGAATAAAGACTGGGAGTGGATGTGTCATTACACAAAGTAAAACTATTTTCCCATGTTTATTCCTCTCCCCCCCCCCACACTGTTCCTCAGACATTCTTGTCAACTGCTGGAAATGGCTCACCTTGATTATCACTACAAAAGGGATGTGAGTGTGTGTGTGTGTGTGTTTTCTCTCCTGCTGGTAATAGCTCACCTTACCTGATCACTCTCGTTACAGTGTGTATGGTAACACCCATTGTTTCATGTTCTCTGTGTATATAAAATCTCCCCACTGTATTTTCCACTGCATGCATCCGATGAAGTGAGCTGTAGCTAACGAAAGCTTATGCTCAAATAAATTTGTTCGTCTCTAAGGTGCCACAAGTCCTCCTTTTCTTTATCCGTGTATTATTATTGTTATTGCAGTGGTGCATAACAGCCCCAGTCAAGACCAGGACCCTATTGTAGGCACTGTACAAACAGAGATGGTCCCTGCCCCCAAAGCTTACATTCTAAGTAAGCCTAGCTCTTTAATCTAATTAGGCCCAATCCTGAAAATGCCTTGACATCGCTAATTCCAGCACCCTCATTGAGCCACATTCAAGTCTGTAGGACCCTGCACGGTGAGAAGGGTCTGATGTGCAGCATTAAGGTCAGTGTTGAACCATGAGTCCTTATTTAAGAATACCTGACTGAGGGCTGATCTATCCACAGACTTGTACCAAAATAACTAAATGGGGTTTGATTCACATTTTTTGTTATTTCAGTGCCAGGCTGTGCGTGGATATCACACAGTTTCATTTTAAATAGGAGTGTTCTATTCTGAAATAAGAATATCCACACCATAGACTTGTGCCAAAATAACAAATGGTGCCACTTAAAAGCACTGTAGTTCTTTTGGTGTGAGTTGTGGGTGGATAGACCAGCCCTTAATGTCTATCTAAAATATAGTTATAGTTTGGATTAAAGCTCATGACGCATGCTGGTGGGTGTAACTACTGCCCTTCATTTAAGATAGTAGAAACAGTTAAGTTTCCAATCTCTGGATTGGAAGGGACCTCAGGAGGTCATCTAGTCCAACCCCCTGCTCAAAGCAGGATCACTCCCCAATTTTTGTCCCAGATCCCTAAATGTCCCCCTCAGGGATAGAATTTACATCCCTGGGTTTTGCAGGCCAATGCTCAAACCACTGAGCTATCCCTCCCCCCTGGGTCTGGTGCTGGCTAAAAGAGGTTTAGTGCTGTGAGCAAGGAAACTATTGTTTGGTTCTTCCTCTGTTCAGAGAAATAGGACTTCGTACACTCCTTGTAAATAAACAAGATGCATCAAAAGTCCCTGACTCCATCATCAAATTTTCCTCCTAACTGGAACAACGTGCAAGACCCCATATTTTTGTGATCTAGCCTCCTTTGAAGGAAGTAGAAATGACTGAGTGATGGAATTGCTGGCATTCGCCTAAATGCTAGGACAGAGGGAGATTTCCCCTGGGGAATTCTTGTGAAGGACTTCACTCTGTGGGCACGCGCGCTGTCCTAGGGGAACAGGACCTTACATTACTATAGTAAGACTCAGAATGAGCACAGGGAAGGCTTCTCATTTAATTGAAGAGTCTATATAGTTTTGTGCTGACTAAACATTCCCAAGGTTGCCATCCTTGAGGTCAAGCAATTCCCAGCTGCTGACACACAGTAGTTAATGGGGCAGGCTCTATTTCAATAGTTGCAAAAGCCTGGCCTGTAACACAGAGAAGGCATTTCCAGACATCACATATGGGGAGAACTCTAACTCGTCCTTACCAATGGGCTGTGTCTGTTCTCCGCTGGATACTGTTATAGCAGGAATACCAGGAGAGCTGCTCCACCATCTCCTCAAAACTAGCACTGTGTGCTTCAGAGCAGGCCAGCAGCAGCAGCCGAGGAACTCAGAGGCAGGGGAGCCAGTAGCTGGGATACATAGAAAGATGAGGATTTAAATTTCCACTTCAAAAGCTGTTGTTTTCCTCTCCACATCAGGAGCCCCTCCTCTACCACACCCCCCTGCTACCACAAGGACCATGATTAATTCTGCTTCTTCAACCGTGCTCATGTGGGGCAAAACATGTGTGATACTACAGTTCAGTGCTAGCAACGTGTATGGACCCTGCATGTATGCAAAGCGGTACTGAAATACTCTCATGCTACGTGCTGGTATCCTGGAAACATGGTGACACCAGTATGGCATTTCCTTACCCCTCGGACCAGCATTGTGTGTGTGTGTGTGGGGAGAGATCTTTCTCATCTCCGCTCATATCAGCTAACTTTTTTTTTTTTAAGAGCTAGGCCTTAAAACACGAACTACAATGCTAGGAGAGCTATGCATGTTTTAGTTTGAGAGTTACATTTCGCTAAATGATGGGCACATCTATGGGAATTGGTACAAACATGTCTCAGAACTTCCTGGGCAGCAGTTTAACCATCAGCAGTTTCCTAATTAGGCTTCTGATGCTGGGAGGTGCTGGGCACCTTTATTCCAATTCAAGGTTAATCTCAAGCTAGTGACAGTCAAGGGCATGCGGCTCCCAGCCTCTTGCCGAACTGGATTGGACGTTCTGCTACGGTGAATACACTTATCTAATTTTTAAGAAGTTAACTGCTGCCCTCTGATGTTAAAGCACACACCAGTTTAGACTATTTGGGCCAGATCCTCAGCTGCTGATTTACACCAACTGATGATATTGCTATGTGTGTCCACATGAAGAAACTAAGGCTGGGTTCAACCCAAATATCTCAGAAGTAGTATTTGTTTTCCTGATCTTTTTCTAATGCCTCAGGGAGCCATTTGGGGCCATGAAAGAACATGAAGTCTGTTTTTTTCCCCCCCATGGTATTTCCATCATCCAGAAATTAAAATTCTGTGGGAAGCCCAGACCTTGGATTGCTTCAGCCACATAAATTGCTCCCTGAAGGCATTAAAAAGCATGTAAAAACATGGTCTAAACACCAATAAAATTTGGAAGTGGCTCTGTACCAGGGCCGTCACCCCACTTCAGCCCTGAAAGGGTTAAAAGCCAGCCCTTGGAGAGGGCTGGGGGTGAGAGAAAAGCTTAGGCTGATTGGGGAAACAGCCACAGCTGGCCCTATAAAAGGGCTGTGAGCCAGGTGCTCAGAGTCTCTCTTTAGCAGTGGAGAGAGAAGGATCTGGCTGCTTGGGAGAGATGGGTATCTGGTGTGGAGCAGGGCTAGGGAAAGGCTAGAGGAGTGGGGGAGCTCCAGCCTGCAGGCTTTACTAAAGGCTGGGAAAGATATTGGGGTTGCAGAGGTGCAGCTCACTGTTAGGCAAAGGCAGCAGGCCCAAACCCTCCTTGCCAATGATGACTGGATTACACACTGCAGTCTGCCCCAGTGAGCGCAGGCTAGATGGTGACTGGCAGTAGCCACTGAGGCAAGGTGGGGATAGAGGGTGGGCGTTCCCTTGGGAGGGGAGACCCAGAGACTATGGGGGTACTGCAGGGGGCAGCACCCCAAGGTAAAGGGACACCAGGGTCTGGGAGGCACATGGGGGCCAGTGCAGGTGAGACACCGGCCTGCAGAAGGTGCTCTGGAGAGCTAATTCCCAGGAGGTCCAGCAGGAGGTGCTGTGCTGGTGGGTTGTCGCATTGCTACAGGCCCCAGACTGGAACACCAAATCCACCAGTGTCATCAGCCCTGGAAACTTTGGCAGAATTTAAATCAAGATTTGGGCCTAACAGTATTAAAAACACAAAAGCTAGAATCTGCCCACCCCTCCTGGAAAAATAAGCAAAATAGATATATTTAAAAACAAACAAACAAAACAATCCAGCAACTAGACTTCCAATAGGATCTCACAGGGCACTCTACTTTGGCATTTTATTCAAAGAGTATTTCAATTAGTGGTGTAGGACAAAATGAAGGAACTGCAAGGCCATATTTTATTGATGCACATTTCTATCTTGAAACTTGCATGTTCCCAGGTGACTGCTGGCTCCTAGCAGCCATTGCATCTCTTACCTTGGATCAAGAAATCCTGTATCGAATTGTTCCCAAAGATCAGAGCTTCCAGAATAACTACGCTGGGATCTTTCATTTCCAGGTAACTCTTGCTAATCCATCAGACAGGATCAAGATGTGAGGAACAAAAGAAAGATCCAATATTTAGGTAAATGTAGCTTGTCTCATTGCTGATGACAAGTTAGATATTCAGCAATTAAGGTGTGCAAGTGAGATAGACAGGGAGGGGGAGAATAGAGGAGACTATAACAAAATGGAATTATACATACTCTGTTGGCTAGAATTCTGCTCTCTTACACCTGTGTAAACCCGGTGCTGCATCAGTGGTGGCAAGAAAGTTACTCCAGATTTATACCACTGTGATCTAGAGCAGAATGTTCTAGGTCAGGTGCCAACTTTTTCACAGTATAGGCCACATTTCATCTCCACAGGGAGATTGTCCTGTGGATTTGCCTGCCTCCCAAACTTTGTCTGGTTGTCTATCTGCCCCCTCATTTGTGATCACATAACATCCTGGTGGCAACTCCAGCAGCTACTTACACAGAGAATAAATATTAGCTAAGTACACAGGCTTACATTTCCAAAAGTGACCAGTGTTTTTGGGTGCCCCAACTTGAAGTACTTTTTAAGGGGGCCTTATTTTTTCTGTGGGTGGGTGCACAGCACTTTCTGAAAATGAAGCCTCTTCAGGGTGCCCCAAGTTAGGTACCCTAATGTACTTTTCAAAATTTAGGCCTTAATACATCCCAGCTGCCAGCCAGGTCTTTGTGAACACGAAAAGTACTCCATGGACCACACTATGAGAATGTTCTAGATGTTCCTTCCAAGGCAGCAATAACATTACCTATTATTAAACCTTCACATAGTACTTGTAAATGTACCAAAGCCTTACAGAACCTAGTAAAGCAGAGCATAGAAAACACATTGGTCTCTGTTCCAAATGATGTGCAGCGTAATATCGATGGGACAAAATGCAGATATGTTTTCAAATACGGGAGACTGAGGAGAAATCAATGGGGAGGAGCCCAGTGTCGGAAGGATTCCTCAAAGTGGGTTTTCATGAGGGATGTGAAGATGGAGAGGAGAAGATGAATGGCCAGCAAGAAGTGGGACACTGTTCCATAGCACAGGGGACAGTGAGAAGCAGAGAATGGCAGGAGGATTTTTAGCAGGAAGGTAACTGTAGCACACCACTCTAACCACCCTTTCTTTCTTTCCTTAGTTCTGGCAGTTTGGGGAGTGGGTGGATGTTATTGTTGACGACAGGCTGCCCACCAAAAATGGGCAGCTGCTCTTCCTTCACTCAGAGGAAGGCAATGAGTTCTGGAGTGCCCTGCTGGAGAAGGCCTATGCTAAGTAAGTGGGGCTAATTCTGAGAGAGGCCATAATAAGTGCAAGGAATGTGACTGTCTCAACCCATGCTGGTGCCAGGCCCAACACATTCTGCCCTAGTGTCAGTCTCTTATTCCTCCTCCTTCCTCTCTCCACACCATTTCTTGTTTCCCACAAACACTTCAGGGAGAACTGCCAATCTTCTGCCCCAAGATGTTTTATCTACTAGTTTCACAAGTAACACTTTTATGTGTACAGTAACAGATTGGGTTCTACACCATTATTTCTGTAATGCAAATGTGTGGGGGTGTGTGTGTGTGTGGAAACTGGCCGGATGCTCCTTGTTGCATCTCTGTTATCTTATTTTCTTCCCCATAGATTGAATGGATCATATGAGGCTCTCACAGGAGGCTCCAGTATAGAAGGGTTTGAGGATTTCACGGGAGGCATCGCTGAGTCTTACGATCTGAGGAAGGCCCCACCAAACCTATATCAGATCATCCAGAAGGCCCTTCAAACTGGGTCATTGGTTGGCTGCTCCATTGATGTGAGATACCATCAGTATTTTATTCTTTCACCATCAGAACTCTGATCTGTGTAGCAGGAAAAGCTCAGGTCAGCAGCAGGCATTGTTACTATGGAAGGGCCTTTTTCAATGCCCACTGAAGTCAGTGGAGACTTTCAACTGATTTCAGTGGGCTTTGGTTCAGGTCTTGAATGGGCAACCACCCATCGTGTCTCCCTGCTCAGGAAAGAGCCTAATAATTAGAGCTGGGAACTAGGAATCATATTTCTGTGTTCTATTTCTGACTTTCCTCTCATTACCATTTCATTTTACTCATCTGTAAAATAGGTTAGCACTGCCATGCCTATCTCACAGGAATTGTGAGAGGTTTTATTAATTTGGGGCTATTGAGATCCTTGGATTAAAAGAGCTAAAGATGTATAAAGTGCTATTATCAGCACAAACTTCTTAAATGTTAGGTTAATGTGACTCCCTGACTATCTCTTCAGCCCTGATGTCTGACACGGCCTCACATAGAATCATAGAATATCAGGGTTGGAAGGGACCTCAGGAGGTCATCTAGTCCAACCCCCTGCTCAAAGCAGGACCAATGCCCAACTAATCATCCCAGCCAGGGCTTTGTCAAGCCTGACCTTAAACACTTCTAAGGAAGGAGATTCCACCACCTCCCTAGGTAACGCATTCCAGTGTTTCACCACCCTCCTAGTGAAAAAGTTTTTCCTAATATCCAACCTAAACCTCCCCCACTGCAACTTGAGACCATTACTCCTTGTTCTGTCATCAGCTACCACTGAGAACAGTCTAGATCCATCCTCTTTGGAACCCCCTTTCAGGTAGTTGACAGCAGCTATCAAATCCCCCCTCATTCTTCTCTTCCGCAGACTAAACAATCCCAGTTCCCTCAGCCTCTCCTCATAAGTCATGTGTTCCAGTCCCCTAATCATTTTTGTTGCCCTCCGCTGGACTCTTTCCAATTTTTCCACATCCTTCTTGTAGTGTGGGGCCCAAAACTGGACACAGTACTCCAGATGAGGCCTCACCAATGTCGAATAGAGGGGAACGATCACGTCCCTCGATCTGCTGGCAATGCCCCTACCAAAATGCCATTGGCCTTCTTGGCAACAAGGGCACACTGTTGATTAATATCCAGCTTCTCGTCCACTGTAACCCTTAGGTCCTTTTCTGCAGAATTGCTGCCGAGCCATTCGGTCCCTAGTCTGTAGCGGTGCATGGGATTCTTCTGTCCTAAGTGCAGGACTCTGCACTTGTCCTTGTTGAACCTCATCAGATTTCTTTTGGCCCAATCCTCCAATTTGTCCAGGGCCCTCTGTATCCTATCCCTACCCTCCAGCATATCTACCTCTCCTCCCAGTTTAGTGTCATCTGCAAACTTGCTGAGGGTGCACTCCACACCATCCTCCAGATCATTTATGAAGATATTGAACAAAACTGGCCCAAGGACTGACCCGTGGGGCACTCCACTTGATACCGGCTGCCAACTAGACATGGAGCCATTGATCACTACCCGTTGAGCCCGACAATCTAGCCAACTTTCTATCCACCTTATAGTCCATTCATCTAGCCCATACTTCTTTAACTTGCTGGCAAGAATACTGTGGGAGACAGTGTCAAAAGCTTTGCTAAAGTCAAGGAACAACACGTCCACTGCTTTCCCCTCATCCACAGAGCCAGTTATCTTGTCCTAGAAGGCAATTAGATTAGTCAGGCATGACTTGCCCTTGGTGAATCCATGCTGACTGTTCCTGATCACTTTCCTCTCCTCTAAGTACTTCAGAATTGATTCCTTGAGGACCTGCTCCATGATTTTTCCAGGGACTGAGGTGAGGCTGACTGGCCTGTAGTTCCCAGGATCCTCCTTCTTCCCTTTTTTAAAGATGGGCACTACATTAGCCTTTTTCCAGTCATCCGGGACTTCCCTGGACTGCCATGAGTTTTCAAAGATAATGGCCAATGGCTCTGCAATCACATCCGCCAACTCCTTTAGCACTCTTGGATGCAGCGCATCCAGCCCCAGGGACTTGTGCTTGTCCAGCTTTTCTAAATAGTCCCGAACCACTTCTTTCTCCACAGAGAGCTGGTCACCTCCTCCCCATGCTGTGCTGCCCAATGCAGCAGTCTGGGAGCTGACCTTGTTCATGAAGACAGAGGCAAAAAAAGCATTGAGTACATTAGCTTTTTCCACATCCTTTGTCACTAGGTTGCCTCCATCATTCAGTAAGGGGCCCACACTTTCCTTGACTTTCTTCTTGTTGCTAACATACCTGAAGAAACCCTTCTTGTTACTCTTAACATCTCTTGCTAGCTGCAACTCCAGGTGTGATTTGGCCTTCCTGATTTCACTCCTGCATCCCCGAGCAATATTTTTATACTCTTCCCTGGTCATTTGTCCAATCTTCCACTTCTTGTAAGCTTTTTTGTGTTCAAGATCAGCAAGGATTTCACTGTTAAGCCAAGTTGGTCGCCTGCCATATTTACTGTTCTTTCTACACATCGGGATGGTTTGTCCCTGTAACCTCAATAAGGATTCTTTAAAATACAGCCAGCTCTCCTGGACTCCTTTCCCCCTCATGTTGTTCTCCCAGGGGATCCTGCCCATCAGTTCCCGGAGGGAGTCAAAGTCTGCTTTTCTGAAGTTCAGGGTCCGTATTCTGCTGCTCTCCTTTCTTCCTTGTGTCAGGATCCTGAACTCGACCATCTCATGGTCACTGCCTCCCAGGTTCCCATCCACTTTAGCTTCCCCTACTAATTCTTCCCAGTTTGTGAGCAGCAGGTCAAGAAGAGCTCTCCCCCTAGTTGGTTCCTCCAGCACTTGCACCAGGAAATTGTCCCCTACCCTTTCCAAAAAGTTCCGGGGTTGTCTGTGCACCGCTGTATTGCTCTCCCAGCAGATATCAGGGTGATTGAAGTCTCCCATGAGAACCAGGGCCTGCGATCTAGTAACTTCCGTGAGTTGCCAGAAGAAAGCCTCGTCCACCTCATCCCCCTGGTCCGGTGGTCTATAGCAGACTCCCACCATGACATCACCCTTGTTGCTCAACTTCTAAACTTAATCCAGAGACACTCAGGTTTTTCTGCAGTTTCATGCTTGAGCTCTGAGCAGTCATACTGCTCCCTTACATACAGTGCAACTCCCCCACCTTTTCTGCCCTGCCTGTCCTTCCTGAACAGTTTATATCCGTCCATGACAGTACTCCAGTCATGTGAGTTATCCCACCAGGTCTCTGTTATTCCAATCACATGTACCGGTGATGGCATGAGTCCATGTACTCATGAGGCATGAGTTGTGGCAATCTGCCCCAAGTCTGATTTACTTAGTGACAGCATGTCAGCTCAGACTCCTTCACGATATTTCCTCTCTGACCACATTCCTTTGACACTGGAAAAGAAACGACTAATTTGCCTGGTTCATCCAGCTTCTAAAATGCAATTCTAACTACTGTTCGGATTCAAATGCTGCCTGCCTACAGCCCCAGACACCCAAATGGGGAGAAGGTGACAGACTCAAACTCTTTGAGAATATCTTACATTCGCTCTATGGTGCCTTTCAAGTATGCTTTATTATGAGGTACTCTAGGTCAGTCATTTGAGACCCACACTCACCCTTTTCCTCACACACAACCTGGAGTTGGCTCCATTTCTCAATCCTATAAATCACCGACATCTGTAATAGGCAGTCTCAGCAGTTATAGAAAACATTAGATAGGTTAAAAGAAGCCCACATCTTTCAAATTCGTTTCTTCCTCTTGTCCCTCAATGTTTTTTTTTTAAAGTTGCACAGTAAAAAGGTCAGTGTTGTATATCTGAATCTTGGCATACTGAGCCCTTTATATTCACCAGAGGCTGAGTTTATTATTGACTTACTGGATTCTGACCAACCGAGCTGAGCTCTGGATCTGAGTTCAAATAAAAGTTTGTAACTGAAACTTTTCTCTATAATGGACTGGACCTGAATCTTTGAAATTGAGAAAATTTGGATTCATATTGCAGCTCCCCCTCATCCCAAGTCACAGATGTGTTTGGAACTGGGGTTCTGGAGCTACAAAGCAGAGCTCCAGGGTTAGGGTCCATTTCTGTTTAACACAGTTTGTATTGTTGAATTTTTTTAGAATACCATTTAGATATCTGCAACTGTATTAATCTGGTCTTTAAAACTGTGTGCGCGCGCAATATATAACAGTATTTTTATTGCCCTAGATCACCAGTGCAGCTGAAACTGAAGCTATCACAAGTAAGAAATTGGTAAAGGGACATGCTTACTCTCTCACGGGAGCAGAAGAGGTAAGCTCATACATAATGGCTAAACCTATTAGGTTTCCTATGCGTAAACCTGACCTATACAGTGTTGATGAAACTTGCCATCACACAGAATGATTTACCAGTCTAACAAACAACATAATTTTGGGTTTGTGATACTACACGGCCTTTGACAACTTGCTGATGGCTCTCTACATTTGACCCCATATGAAAATGTTGCTAATATCTTCACAGCCACAGAGACAGAGATTGACTGTAATAATTCTTTAGCTTGAAATCTCTCCCCTTGGTGATAACCTCTCAGATACCTTATTCAAACCAGTTTTCCTCAGCAAATTAGCATAGCCTGCGACCTGCATTGTACTAACTGACTATATTATAAACTCACTTAAACCTTACGTTTCACAAGCTTTCCCTACATATCACAAGCTACCGTGATTATAGAGGAGATTCTGCTAAATAACTTAGTGCAGCAGCATAATTGGTACAATCTTCTGAAATGTCACATGCTGTGGAGAATGCAGATCTTGTGCTGTGCTGCAGCTGATGCTCATCCTTGCATGTTACCCATATATTGTATGACTCACCATTAGGCCTGTAAGTAATGCTATTTTTGTAGTGCTGGGTTGGTGGTGAAGGGGAGAGTAAAATGATGATGGGGGTGGGAGATGTTTGGTGGGTTTTTTCTCTTGACATCCCACTAGAGTGCAAATTGTGGTTTTTTTTTCCCTCTAGCTGTAAAAGCGCATACTACAGGATAATGAGTAAATTAACATAATGCTCAGACTCTGCTTGCTATGGATCCTACAGGTAAACTACCGTGGGCGCCCAGAGAAGCTCGTCAGGATTAGAAATCCCTGGGGTGAAGTGGAGTGGACCGGAGCCTGGAGTGATAAGTAGGTTATTATATTCTGTGCCATCCCTCTCCTCACTGTGTTCCAATATCTTTTAAAAATTAAATTGATAATATCTGCAGTTAATAAGCCACACAGCACATTTGGAAAAGGTGTTAAATCAATTGATCTTTGTCAGAAGTAAAGCATTATTCATAAATTAGCAGTGCTGGCTATTGATCTGTTCTCATAATGGGATTTACCTCCTCCCCCCAGACAGGACTAGGGTGACCAGATGTCCCAATTTTATAGGGACAGTTCCGATTTTTGGGTCTTTTTCTTATATAGGCTCCTATTACCCCCACCCCCTCCCGATTTTTCACATTTGCTGTCTGGTCACCCTAGGCAGGGCTCTCTATTTGTGGAGAGTAGTCTGTAGTTCTTGCTGTGAACAGGACCAAGGAAGTCAGACCCATGTCATTTTGCAAGGTGACTCTCCTCATGCCTGTATCCTACTGATGCTGGTGAAATACCAGTGTAGTATTCAGTCAATTTCCATGGCTAGAAAACACAATAGGGCCAAATTGCTGTGCAACTCCATCGATGGGACTGCAAGGCCTAAGAAAGAGCAATGTTTCACTGCGGCTGGAGAAGCTCAAAAGGCTCTGTGTTCAGCTAAGCACCCAAACATTTGAATACCCATCTGAACTGCTCTGAGCTGGAAGGTGGGCTTGGTATCTCATGAGAAGTATGGTCACAATGTTTCTAAGATTTTTCTTGGGTTTGGTCAGGTTGAAAATAGCATGAACATTTCTCATGCAGGATTTTGATATATCTGCTTCTCATCCCGGCTGGCTGGAAATTATAGCATTGAGTTTGTGTGCAACTTGAGCAAAGCTTTAGGGTGAATCTTATTTGTATTGGACCTGGTTTGCTCACCCTAAAAGTAGTCTGCTTCATATAAACTAACAGGGCCATATTCTGATCTCAGTCACACCTGTTTTACTGTGGATCATCTCCACTGAAATCAATGGAGTTACTCCAGATTTTCATGGGATCAGATGAGAACCTGGCCTACTCTACAATAGTATGATAGAGATGGAATAGAAGCATTGGATACCTAGTCCTTCCCTGTGACCAGTGCAGGATTGCTCCCTGTAGTATATTTTTCTAGTGCTCTTTCTCCATTCTTGTTTTATAATGTCCCAAATAATGGAGGTTTCACCACTCTGCTTGGGAGACTTAGACATTAGAATAGATCTCACACTGAGAGAACATTTCCTGATAGTCCTAGTGATATCTGTGCATACTTGCATCTTGTAGTTATGATTAAATGTGGGGTTCATTTGCCACAAATACAGTTAAATGTAAAGCCTGATTCTTTGACCAGCTTGTCTAAATTTCCAACTGTATATAGAGTTAATTTGCATTTTGCACAGTCCTTGGAATGAGTAAAGAATCCAGTCATTGAAGGAAATATGTACTTTTATCTTCTGTAAGTATAGAAAGATTCCAACTTCCTGACATTTTTATAAAGTAAAATGTAACTACTATACTTATTGCCTCTTGTGTTTTGCCTGCAGTGCTCCAGAATGGAATTATATTGATCCCAAACAAAAACAGGCTCTGGATAAGCAAGCAGATGATGGAGAGTTTTGGTAAGAATCATTTAGTGGGATTAATCCTTAGGAAACTGTACATGGAGATGTACAGCATTGCTTTGGATGGTGGTTGAGGAAAATACCACTATCCAAAGGGTTAATAACACAGCCAGGATGTGTGAGAGAGCCTGTTGGTTATCTCCCTTCCCATTCAAATATGACCTGTATATTAGGGTTTCTATAGCATGATGAAGTGGCAAGGATGTAGCTCAGATGCTCAATATTTTGTGGCTTGGATTTGGCTAAATAGTAGTGAGGAAGTTCTAAGTAGCATCTATTTACCGGGAGTGAGTGGAAAATCCAGCCCAGTATTTGGTTACATGGATTAATATTGAATTGATCTTTGTAGAACTCTACCCTCAATTAGAATGGCAGTTGTCCTCTTTGTGCAAATGTAAATAGCTACACAAGGTGCAAGACAGTGGAGAATCAGGGACGGATCTGATTCAGATTTTCTTTGCTGTGGATTTATTCAGTGTTTATTCCACTGACAGTGATGGAGTTATGCCTGATTTATGCCAGTGGAAGTGAAATCAGAATCATTCTGAGTGCAAGGAATGGTGTCAGTCCCCATGAGTGCTTGAATATCTGTTGGCAGTGTGTCCTGCTTTCCTGGGTAGCTGGCAACATGACCTGATTATCTTCTAATGTAATAATAAGGTGAATGTTACCCAGGCTGAGCTATCAGAGGGGGGTAAGAAACATCAACAATGGAAGGATAACCAATTTATTTTTTTTTTAAATTTCTGGGACTATCTGGATGTATGGCTCATTCCCCACATAGCTGCACTGATTTCAGTGAAATTATTTGGGTACTAAAGTATGATTCAGCATGAGCAAAGGTGGCACAGTTGAGCCCTTAATGAATATTAGCCATTGAGAACTGTTGCCTTAAAGGGGTGGTTGGGGTTCCTAGAAGCCAATTTTAGTTCCAAAGTTCAATTAGACTGAATTTCAGGGAATTCTCCTGTGGTTCTGCTATTTTCTGCCCCATTAGAAAAGGGATCAGTTCACAGTGGGTCTGGCCATGTTCCAAGTTCATGAATTCACCATGGTCTCTTTGTGTTCTTTGTCAGGATGGCATTCTCAGATTTTCAAAGACAGTTTACACGGCTTGAAATCTGCAACTTGACTCCTGACACCCTGACGAATGACAAGGTTCATAAATGGGGCCTGACCTTATTCAATGGTCAGTGGAGACGGGGTTCTACCGCTGGTGGCTGCCAGAACTATCCAGGTAAAGACCCAGGTGAAACTTGTTTGTGTGGTGAAGAAATAGATACAATTTCTTCCAACACAGGTTCCATGTTGTATCACTGTTGAAGCAGCAGTGTGGGTTGTTTCATGGGGGTGTGTGTTCTGGTGTTTTTATAGTTGGATCAAAGAGGTGAAGCAAAGATCTGGACTGGTTTAGTCCGGGGTCTAGGCTCAAGGCTGAATCAGGACTGTCTGTTTGGGTTTGAAGTTGAAAACTTGCAAGTGCTCTCATGAGATTTCAGCCAAAAGTGGCAGAAATTTCATGAGATCAGCTGGTATTTGGAGATTTCCATTATCAGGACTGGCTGGGAATCTGAGATCAGTCATTTTCATGAGATTTCTGCCATCTTGGGCTGCATCAGTGCCTGATTCAGAAAATAGGTCAAGTCTCCTTTTCTCTAATTTGGAACCAGAAGCTTAGAAAGGAGTTAAGAGCCAGAAGGGTTTGGATCTGAAGTTCCTTCTCTAGGGTTTTTTACCTATTTTCTACACGTGTTGATATTAACCCAAACCTATGTGGTCTAAATCAAAACCTGATTCAGACACATTTTCTCATCAGGGTTTCTTTCCTCACTTGAGCAGTTAATTTACTGCACAGTATCTTTTCTTTATGCACTTTCCCTGCCTGTATTACTCAGGCTTCTGACTGGACTAATCACCAGTGGATTGTGGAAGCCACAATACAGTCACAATTCAACACTAAAAGACACAGAGTATCGTAATTTGGCCTTGCATTTTCAGGTCAAACCTGAAGAGAGGCCCTCTGGGATTTGGCCATATAACAACAACAAGTCTCAGCAGAGGACATTTCCTGGGACTAAATGACTACTTGGTGTTTATGGCATTGGCTCCTCCCAGCTAGTCATTACTCCCCAGGAGATGTCTTTGTAATTTGTTATTGCTTAAATAAATATACAGCACAGCTGGAAAAACATGGAACCATATAATGTAATGGAAAGGTTTGACTGAACCCCAAAGAAGGTCTTTCCAAAGTGCTGTTTCTGTACGTCTCATGAGAATGACCTCAGTGGCAGTGAAAGCAAATGCTCTTTCCTTTCATTTTCCCTTGGGATTTTTTTAGTGACATACTGGACCAATCCTCAGTTTAAAATCAAGCTGGATGAGCCCGATGATGATGATGATGAAGGAAGCACTGTGCTGGTGGGCCTTATGCAGAAGAACCGCAGGAGACAGAAGAAGATGGGGGAAGGTCTACTCAGTATTGGCTATTCTCTCTATCAGGTATAGTAAGTCCCTTTTAAGGGGTTACTCAATGCTGTGCTCTCCTCGAGATCGGCAACGCTCAGGGAGGCTTTTGACTTTTCAGCATCACCTCGGTCAGGTTTTGGTTTTGCGAGATGGTTCAAATCCTTCTCTCATTCGATCTGACCCCCGTCGCATGGGAGTGTTCAGATAAATGGTTCAGGGTTTGTACCATTCAGTTTCTAACAGAGCGCTTCAAAAGTGGAGGTGGCTAATTTATCAACAGTCTCATTCAGGTCTTTTCTCTTGCAAAGCCTAAACAGTGCTGGTTCATAATGGAAGGAGATTCCAGATAAATGGTTCAGTTTTAGGCCCATCACTAGTTCCTGCTGTTCGCTTGAATTATTTTTCTTTGAATATGCAGATTGTGTTAGCTTCACTACCTACCATAGTATTGTTCTGTTGGTTTCTGGTTTTATATAACACTTGCGTCACCACTGTCTGTGTAAACAGTTGGATAATATACTGTAGGGAACAATTCTGCAGAGGCCGGAGATGGGAGTAGGACTTTTCTGTCTCTAACTTCTGTGATGCCATGGAAACAAAACAAAAAATCTGAAATTCCAACTGATATCATAATTCATTGCTTTTCTGCAGATATGAGATCATGAAGTGTAGCATAGACTCCCATAGGCAAAGGTCTTTAATGGGAATGACTAACTTTTGCTAAAGTAGCTTGTACATTTTGGTTCCCTTATCTCCTGCACATGTGGGATAGCTTTTCTTCAGGGCTGAAAATGTGGCACTGGTACAAAATTGGCAAGGGTTTTCCCTGGTGCTAACATGTCTGTGCACACAGCTAGCTCTGTGTTTCCCATGCCATCTGTTTAATACCAGGCAACCCAATCCATTTGCATTCTAGAATTTGCACATTAAAGAATGGCTCTCTCTACTTATCTATCACCATAGACAGACCAAAACACAATCTTTCTGCCTTAGTGTATTTCTGTCTTGGGAGATCTCACTCACCTGCCCACTTAATAATCTTCTACTTGTTAGGGTAGATCTAGTAACTCTTAACAAATGAACTCTACCTTGAAAGGAAGGGCTGCTAAATCCTCTAACCTGGACGCTCATCCATGATACAAGCTACCACTGGTGCTTTCGCCTATGGATGAATATAATTTCAGCTGAGACTATGGCCAAGGAAGACCTACTCTAGTCAGGAAAATGCTGAGCAGATGTGCATAACAAGAAAAGAGAATGGGCATACTGAAGCTTACCTGCCTGGTAGAATCTTATATAAGTCATGTCACTGAAGCTAACTGAAAGACAATTACAGTAGTAATAACTCTTACAACTGAGTGCACAGGCTTATACTCTTATATGGTATGAGCCTCCAACCAATGCACTCCTATCTAAACTAGACATAAAAGACATTCTATAAGGGTATGTCTACACTACGAAATTAGGTCGAATTTATAGAAGTCGGATTTTTAGAAATCGGTTTTATATATTCGAGTGTGTGTCTCCCCACAGAAAATGCTCTAAGTGCATTATCTCGGCGGAGTGCTTCCACAGTACTGAGGCAAGCGTCGACTTCCGGAGTGTTGCACTGTGGGTGGCTATCCCACAGTTCCCGCAGTCTCCGCTGCCCATTGGAATTCTGGGTTGAGATCCCAATGCCTGATGGGGCTAAAACATTGTCACGGGTGGTTCTGGGTACATGTCGTCAGGCCCTCCCTCCGTCCGTGAAAGCAAGGGCAGACAATTGTTTCACACCTTTTTGCCTGAGTTACCTGTGCAGATGCCATACCATGGCAAGCATGGAGCCCGCTCAGCTCACTGTCACTGTATGTCTCCTGGGTGCTGGCAGATGCAGTACTACATTGCTACACAGCAGCAGCAACCCATTGCCTTGTGGCAGCAGATGGTGTAATAGGACTGGTAGCAGTCATCGTCATGTCTGAGGTGCTCCTGGTTGCCTCTGTGAGGTTGATCAGGAGCGCCTGGGCAGACATGGGCACAGGGACTAAATTTGGAGTGACTTGATCAGGTCATTCTCTTTACTCTTGCAGTCAGTCCTATTGAACCATCTTATGGTGAGCAGGCAGGTGATACGGATTGCTAGCAGTCCTATTGCATCATCTTCTGCCGAGCAGCCATGAGATGTGGATGGCATGCAGTCCTTCTGCACCGTTTGCTGCCAGCCAAAGACGGAAAAGATAGATGGAGTGTATCAAAACAAGAAATAGACCAGATTTGTTTTGTACTCATTTGCAACCCCGCCCCTCCCTGTCTAGGGGACTCATTCCTCTAGGTCACACTGCAGTCACTCACAGAGAAGGTGCAGCGAGGTAAATCTAGCCATGTATCAATCAGAGGCCAGACTAACCTCCTTGTTCCAATAAGAACAATAACTTAGGTGCACCATTTCTTATTGGAACCCTCTGTGAAGTCCTGCCTGAAATACTCCTTGATGTAAAGCCACCCCCTTTGTTGATTTTAACTCCCTGTAAGCCAACCCTGTAAGCCATGTCGTCAGTCGCCCCTCCCTCCATCAGAGCAACGGCAAACAATCGTGCATCTGAGTTGAGAGTGCTGTCCAGAGCAGTCACAATGGAGCACTCTGGGATAGCTCCCGGAGGCCAATACCATCGAATTGCGTCCACAGTACCCCAAATTCGACCCGGCAAGGCCAATTTAAGCGCTAATCCACTTGTCAGGGGTGGATTAAGGAAATTGATTTTAAGAGCCCTTTAAGTCAAAATAAAGGGCTTCATCATGTGGACGGGTGCAGGTTTACATCGATTTAACACTGCTAAATTCGACCTAAAGTCCTAGTGTAGACCAGGGCTAAGAGGCTATGGGTGAATTTTTCAAAAGCACTTATGTGACTTGAGAGCACAAGTCCCATTGAAATTTGTGCTCTCACATCACTTGGATGCTTTTGAAAATCATGTCCTATATTCATAAGTGCAAATTGCAGCAGTGCT
The DNA here is from genome assembly GCF_965152235.1 of Eretmochelys imbricata. Lineage (NCBI taxonomy): Eukaryota > Metazoa > Chordata > Testudines > Cheloniidae > Eretmochelys > Eretmochelys imbricata. The sequence goes on from NC_135574.1 coordinate 159,498,799, forward strand.
TTTTAGCTATTTTATTAACTTATCAAGGGCTAAATTACACAGATTAAAACTGCTTTGCAAAACTATTTGCCTTCTGGCAAATATTTTAATTGCAAGTCAAAACAGATATCATCATTACATTTTTCATCAGTATTATGGTAATGGCAGGCAAATAGATTTTATGCCTGTTCTCATAAATTTTCAAAACAATTTTGAACTAAGCTCTCATTGCCTCTGAGTAAAAACAGAACATTTGGCCAAATCTTGAAATTAATTTACCTTTGGAACAGTGCTAGCACAAGTGGAAACTTTGTGCATGGACTAGAATTGCATTAAATGGTTGTAAATAGGAATGAAAGACAAACTACCTGAGTCTATAAAATGTGGCATTAGTTAACATTTCACCCAACTGACTGCAGAAGATACTAAGCAGCCTCTTTTCATTATTAACTTCTCTTTTGCAGGTCCCTGAAGAGGTACGTACATTCCACTGGAGACTTCCATCCTCCAGATGGCCACCACCTGTTTAATACAACTGCTGCTTAAAGCATGGTGCCTTCTAAACTGACTACAAACCTTCGGGAGAACTTTGACTGGGGTGTTTTTTTTTAAATCACTAAATTGATATTTGAAGACCAACACTGCACTTCTGAATTGCCATTTTAAAGGAACTGTAGGATGAGGTTTCATCCCAGTCAGATTTTGATCTCATTTACACTAGTCTAAATATGGAGTGACTCCATTGACTGCCATTGATCTTAATATAACTAAGATCAGAATTGGATCTGTGTGTCTAGTAAAGATTATGGCAGAACAAGGTCCATACTGTATTTTCCTTTCCTGCTTAGAGGAAACCCAGTTTACATTATTTAAAGAAATATCAAACTCTGTGGCTCCCTCTATCTTTGCTGGGCAGTGGCACAATGTCATCAATTTACCCAACTCTATCTCCTCAATCAAGTGTCAATGTTAAGATAAAGAGGCTTTCCATTTCTAAAACTAGGACCACAAAGGGGTGTTTAGAGCTAGATGGAGTCATGTTCATTACTATAGTGTAGCATTCTGTGCTGCCAATTTTGCTGTGGTTTTTTCATCCCCTTTGTTCTTGCCCAATAACATAATGTGCAGCTATGTACCAATTATCTGCTCTCTGTTTACAGCTTCAGACACAAAGGGAAATGGAACTTATACATTGAAAAAATGCTGGATCTGATTTCTGAATTTTTCATTGCGTGTAGTTTCGCTTCAGAATGGGTGGGGAGAAATAGTTTGAATAGTTGATTATACCAAAACCCAATCCTTACTTTAAAAAAAGAGAAAAGGCACCACATTATTCTATAGCTTACAACAGAGATGCTGTAGTGTTTAGGGCTATTATTGTTAAATATACCACTTTTATATAAGAAGTTACACCTGATCACCCTTACAAATGAGTTCAGCACATTTACCCTGTGACCTGGCTTTATAGTCAAGCCAGAAACACAATCAGTGTAGCAGTCGGCACACCCTCTGTCAAACATGCTCCACGTTTCTTGTATCATTGCCTTGATGAGTCACACATTTTGAAGGAAAAGTTTATGGAGTAAAGGTAAGTTGAATGAGATTTCTAAAGGTGTATTTCGCACTGGGATCTTGTTTTTAATTGTGTTCCGCTATGAGTGGCTGATTTGCTTAAACTCTGTAGAGTGTAACCAGATTATCAGTCCATGGAACTGTTGAGTTGGATTTTCAAAACAGATAAGGGATTAGCCACACATTTCCCACTGAAATGAAGGGGAGTTGTGTGGCTAAATCCCCTCGTTGGCTTTGAAAACCTCAAGCCATGTTATCCTTATGCCTACTGTTAGAGGTAGAAGGTGCTTGAAGTTTCCATTGCAGCAGCTCATAGCTCACCTAACATAGCCAATAAAAAGAATATTCTGTTTGTAGTGTTGCTGAAGGACAACCTGCATCCATTCACAGTTTTGGATTATGGATACTGTCAGAAGCAAGGAATAGATGATAGGGCTGTGAGGCTGGTGAAACAGGTGACTGAAGAAATCTGAGAGTTAGCCATGGTACATGGGTGCTAGAGCTGCAATGCTAACAAACATCTGCGTGAATTCTGAATGGCCATTTGGCTTGTTCATATGTGTGTCCCTTATTGCTATACATGAACACTCTCATGACTAGGGTTTTGTCCTCTTGAATATTTTGTGCTCACGAATGCCACAGTGATATGAGAACAAGCGTGTTAGCTATTCACTCTTTTCCTGTTTAAAAAAATTTAGTCCTCCAATCGCAGAGCAGAAACAGCATGTGACTTTCGGGTTGCCAGTCTTCATTGGATGTATTCCTGGAGATTTCATCACATGACATAATCTTTAAAGATTAATCTTTAACTCCTGGAGACTCCAGGCCAATCCTGGAGGGCTGGCAGCACTATGTGGCTTAGGTGACCAATCACATGCCATGAATAGTCAAAGCGAACAGTTTGCAAACACTCCATAGGCTGAATAAAATTTGTAAAAAATCAGTCTTTTTATGTACAATTCATGAAAAGAAAGTGCTAAATTAACAGAACAACTTATTCACAACAAATTTGTCAAGCTGTGAGTGCACATTAACATGGTTCTATTTGCTATTGTCTCACAGACATTAGAGACACATAAGTTTGATCCTGATAGAGTTAAGCACCATCCCCTTTCTGTTGTTCAGCCTGTTCTGGGTTTGTTTTTTATGTTGATATGGCAGAACATTCGTGCTTGTCTCCCTTGCCTGCACTCAGAGGTTATATTGCTTCCAACTGGCATAAAGTTCTGGGGATGGCTTTTAAACAATGAAATAGAACTAGGGAAATTAGGCTTTCTGGTGACTTTATCCAGTTGATTTTTTTTTAATAGAATATTATTTTTGCCAGCTGAAAAATCACACAGATGTCCATCTGAGCCGAGATTTCTTCACAACCCACCGACCAGTAGCCCGGTCTGACACCTATGTTAACCTGCGCGAAGTCTCCAGCCGTCTCAAACTGCCCCCAGGAGAGTACCTCATTGTGCCATCCACATTCGAGCCTTTCAAAGATGGAGAGTTCTGCCTTAGAGTTTTCTCTGAGAAACAGGCTAAAACTCAGTATGTATCTTCTTCATAATTCTGTCTGCTCAAGGTGAGGTATGCAAGGAGCAAGGTGGAAGGATCCACACTACATGGGAGACTTGCGAGTTGAACCTTTAAGGCCCCCAACTCATGGGCTACTTGTATCAGTCAATACATCCACACACAGGTGCCAACTTTCTCATTTCTCTGGGGATGCTCGAGCTCCACCCGCCCTCTTTCTGCCTTCACCCCACCTCTTCCCACCCTGTTGCATGCCCTGTCTCTGCTCTGCCCCCTCCCCCAGGGCTTCCTGCCTGCCACTGAACAGCTGATCCACAGTGGGTTGGAGGTGAGGGTGGGGGGAGGAGCAGATTAGCAGGGCCCACTGGTGGGTGCTCAGCACCCACTATTGTTTTTTCTGTGGGTGCTCCAGCCCACATTATAGAGCAATGGCTTGTCCACTATGTTCTAGCACCCACTACTGTAGTATCTGAATACCACCTGGGGTCTACAGAGTAAAAGTTTTGTCAAAAAGTGCCATGGGAAACATAAAAACGGCTATATTGTGTCAGATCAAAGGTCCACCTAGCCCAGTATCCTGTCTTCCGACAGTGGCCAATACCAGGTGCCCCAGAGGGAATGAACAGAGCAGGCAATCACCAAGTGATCCAGCCCCTGTTGTCCACTCCCAGCTTCTGGTAATCAGAGGTTAGGGACACTCAGAGCATGGAGTTGCATCCCTGACCATCTTGGCTAATAGCCATTGATGAACCTATCCTCCATGAACTTTTTCTTTTTTAAACCCCATTATAGTCTTGGCCTTCACAATATCCCCTGGCAAGGAGCTCCACAAGTTGACTGTGTGTGTGAAGAAGTACTTACTTTTGTTTTGTGTTTTGTTGTTTTTTAAACCAGCTGCCTATTAATTTCATTGGGTGACACTGGTTCTTGTGTTATGTGAAGGCGTAAATAACACTTCATGAGTGGTGTGGAGAAAGTAAATAACGATTTTATAGACCTCTATCATATCCCTGATTAGTCTTCTCTTTTCCAAGCTGAAAAGTTCCAGTCTTTTTAGTCTCTCTTTATACAGAAGCTGTTCCATACCCCTAACTTTTTTGTTGCCCTTCTCCACCTTTTCCAATTCCAATATCTTTTTTGAGATGGGCTGATAAGAACTGCACACAGTATTCAAGGTGTGGGTGTACCATGGATTTATACAGTGGCATTGAAATTTTCTGTTTTATTATCTGTCCCTTTCTTAATGGTTCATAGTATTTAGCTGTTTTGACTGCTACTGCACATTGAGCAGATGTTTTCAGAGGAAGGATCAGAAGTGTGGGGGAAGAGACGGTCGTCAAGCATATATATCCTACAAAGTGGCCAGTAGAAGGAAAAGGCTGGAGAGGCTGAATACACGGCAAAAGAAAAGGTCACCTGGTGTGCATGATTTTAAAAATGTAGTGGTGTGTGCTGAGGTAGGATTATTGCAGACTGAAAAGCTCAAGTTACCGTGTTAGAGACCGCAGTCCTATACAAGGATCCATTGTTTTGTAAATACTAGATTGGTCATTTCTTTTTTTATTTTTCCTCAGGGAAATTGGTGACGTAGTGGCTGCAAAACCATATGAGGTAAATGCCAGTTAGGTCTAAATGAACAGCTTCTTGGGCAAGCAGACATTTGATTTGGGATTTTGTTGCGGTTGGCTTGAGCTGAAATCAGAGTATCCATACTTGTGTAAAGAAGCCCTGTAATTGAAAACCTCCTTTCCCTATCTATCTGGCTTACAGGTTCCATGTGCATTTTTGGGGCAAAATTTTGCCCATGCAATTCTGTAACTGAGCTGTAGTACATCAATTCAGAATACATATACACAAGGAGAATATAATACCGTGGTATAGTGTGATCCTTTCCATAAAGAAGAATTTCAAAAGCAGACCTCCAAGGAACTGTGTAATTGCTATAGACAGGCTCAATATAATTTTTCTCCACATCTATTTTGTGATCCTAATGTGATAACACAAGAGTCCTTTCCAATCAGGGTCTGACTGCACAGTAGTTAAACATCCGCAGCTGACTTGGGACAGGCTGCGGGGCTATAAAATTGCTGCGTAGACATTCAGGCTTGGGCTTGAGCCAGAGCTCTCTGACCCCGCTCATCTTCCAAATGGAATTAAGCCATTTATTTAGGAAATTTTGCTTGGCAATTTCAAACACCTCCACCCATTTCCTGGCACCTGTGTCTGGAATAATAAACCACATTATTGGTTCTCTCTTCCCTTTAGCCTCATGTTGATGACAAGGGCATAGATAAGGAGTTCCAGAGCCTGTTTCAGAAGCTTTCTGGAGAGGTGAGTGGTTTAAAGAGAGAAAAAGATAGTGACATCTTAGTACAGAGGTAGAAAACTATTTTGAGTACCAATTCTCTTGTTTATCTAGTCTTCTGAAGAATAGAATGGATTTCCCCTTTTATTAACTCTCAGCTACCATTTTGGTCCAATTTAATGTACCTTACAATAGAACAGTTGTACTACGTTATTCCATATCGGTGCTGAATGTGATTCTCTCAAGGTGTAGCCTCCCTTTAAGAATGGTGGAAGTGAGTGATGTTACTATGTGGTGATATAAATTACCTGGGGAGTCAGCTACCTGGTGCTGGTGCATAATTTGGAGTGTTGTACTAATAGATATTAGGACTATATTCCTTGTTGGTTAGAAGTTGCTGGACTCAGGAATCCTTTAGCTAGAGGGTAGTATTGCACTCTCTACTGCATAGGAGACCTTGGCATCTGCAGGATCCTGCTGCACAAACTAGCTTGTAGCTGTCACATTGGGTTTGCTCTTAAGAAGCAAATACCTGGGGCCAATTTTAAGTGTAAGAGCATCATTTTTAGCCAGAGAAGCCTGTTTGAGTTGTGATTGGTGAATTTCAGCTGCTTCCCTTTCAGTTTCCATAAGTCTGGATGTGTTTCTGAATCTCCTTAGTTGAGGAACTGAGCCAGTGGTTGCTGGTAGACACGTCACATTTAGTGGGTTGCCACACTGTGGTACCTGAGATACCACTCACTTCACATTCTAAGTATAAGGAAATATCTGTGGTGTGTCCTCGGGCTTTGTCTACAGTAGCACTTTTGTCGGCAAAACTTTTGTCGGTATAGAGCGGCTACACGGGAGACCTTAGCGTTAGAGTCCCAAGCCTTAAGATAAGGATGAGAAGTGGAGTTGTCTGTAGGGGTATTGCAGTGAATGAAGGCTCAATTGGTTTGTTCCAAACATTTATGTTATCACCTGAAATGTGGTTTTTTTTTTTCTTGTTTCCAGGACTGTGAAATGACTGCAAATGAACTTCAAACTCTTCTGAATAGGGTATTAGCAAAGAGTAAGTGACACTAGATGTTTCACACTGAGCAAGGCTGGTAGGCAGATGCTGCAAGTAAGACATACAGGATCTCTCTTTGATTCGCAATGAATTTCTGTACCATGGTCCTTTCTGATAGCACATAAACAAGTAATAATGTTAAAAGAGAACTGCTGGGATCCGTTCAGGGTAATGAATCTTTCTGTAAGATAACTGTCACCCCAAATAATGGGACTGGAATGTGGAGTCTGAATAGAGAGGTCAGGGCTTGTCCTGGGAGAAGTGACTGGGTCTCACTCCCTGTGTGTTTCTACATTTGGATCTGGCCTAACAAACTGTACAGGTACTTGTCTGAAATCCATGCCTAAGGAGGACTCCAGAGGTGCTGCTGTGTAGCACACCATGGCCCCTATATTGACAACACAGATGTAATCTGGTTTTCCTGCTCCAAAAGCACAATCCTCTGCCACATGGGCTAAGGGGAAATCTCTATTAGCAGTACAGGATTTATGATAGAATGTGCAACTCTGATTCTACCAGTAGAGGGCACCTGCACGTACACGCTACCCGGTTCATTATAGTGTATTCTGTGTAACCTACATTGATTACAAAAGGATCAATTTTGTTCAGTGCAAACACAGAAGCTCTTTCTTTACAATGGATGCAACATAGATCCTTGCCAGGGCAGTTTGGGAAAAGCATGTACTGCAATTGCCCATGCTGTATATGTTCTGTGAATAAACAGACCTTTCCTCTCTGGTATTTTTTGAATCCAAACCCTTTCACTTGTACTAAATATTCACTTTCTTTTTTTAATAAGTTGAGAGAGGAGGTGCATAGAAGAAATGTTGGTAGTAATGAAAGTGTATTTGCCCTAGTAGCAGATGCTGACTGTAGGTGGACTGTATTTCTGTGGGCTGCAGAAAATATTTGTCTAAAGTATTTCTGACTTTGTTTTTATTCAGGGGCAGACATTAAAAGTGATGGATTCACCATAAACACCTGTAGAGAGATGATCAGTCTCTTAGATGTATCCTTTAAATGTCACTTCACTGTTCTCTGAAGTTCCTAGATCTCCCTGGCAAAGACCTTGGACTAGATAAGGCTAGATTTACACTTCCGATTTTCCCAGTCCATCTGCCTTCACTTGCTGTAGGCATAAAATTCAGAAAAGTGGCTCTGTCAGCACAGTGTGGCAGAGACGTTAACCCTCAAGTGGCCAGATCTTCACCACCCCTGCTTTGTGGCTTTCATATGTTAATGTTTTCTTTAGACATAGCTGGTCTACTCTGCAGCACAGCAGGGGCATTCTGCCAGAATTCACCTAGTGCAGCAATGGGAGCTCAGGGTAGACATACCCAGTGTGCTTGGGAAGCTGTGCAATGGTTGTTATACACACTGTGAACTTCCTTCTGCAGGGCCGTATGGTCTTCTCCCTTTACACAGTATAGCCCTAAAGGTGCAGAGAAAGATCAGAGGAACTATGTGATGGGGAAAGGCTTTGCATGCCCCGTCCCATTGCATGCCTCCTGTGGGAGATGAGCTTCGCACGGCCAGAGGACGAGGGTTAGGACAGTGGTGGCAACCTGCAGCCGGTCAGGGTAATCCGCTGGCAGGCCGTGAGACAGTTTGTTTAACTTGACCATCTGAAGGCACGGCCGCCCGCAGCTCTCAGTGGCCACGGTTCACCATTCCTGGCCAATGGGAGCTGTGAGATTTAAAAATTTGATTGAAAAATGGTCAATGATGGAGAATCTACCACAACACTTGGTAAATTGTTCCAATGGTTAATTACTGTCACTGTTAAAAATGTACGCCTTATTTCCAGTCTGAATTTGTCTGGCTTCAACTTCCAGCCATTGGCGTGTGTTGTACCTTTCTCTGCTAGACTGAAGAGCCAACTAGACTAATCAAGTTACCCCTTAACCTTCACGTTAAGAAGAACCGATTGAGCAACTTGAGTCTATTGCTAGGAGGCATGTTTTCTAATCCTTTAATCGTTCTCATGGCTCTTCTCTGAATCCTCTCCAATTTACCAACATCCTTCTTGAATTGTGGGGGTCAGAACTGGACAAAGTGTTCCAGCAGTGGTCATACCAGTGCCAGATAAAGAAGTAAAATAACCTCTTTACTCCAACTGGAAAGTCCCCTGTTTATGCATCCCACAACCTCATTAGCTCTTTTGGACACAGCATCACACTGGGTGTTCATGTTAGCTGAACCCACCACTACCCCAAAACAGTTTTCACAATCCCTGCTTCCCAGGATGGAGTCTCCCATCCTGTAAATAAGGCTACCATTCTTTGTTCCTAGATGTATACTTTTTACATTTAGCGGTATTAAAACACACATTGTTTGCTTACGCCCAGTTTACCAAGTGATCCAGATTGCTCTGAATCAGTGACCTGGCCTCTTCATGATTTACCACTGCCCCAATTTTTGTGTCACCTGCAAACTTTAATTTAATTCAGAATCTCTTATTAGTTGGAACCTTTGTTCTTTTTAGCAGTCAGAGGTTCTTGGCTCAGCACAGATGTAATCAGCATAGATCAGGGCAGCTTCTGATCCTGATAGCTAATGAGTGTCCAATGTAAGGTCAATCACTTATTGACTTATTGTAAGGTCAATCACAATGTAAGGTCATCCACCAGGATGTCCAAATTGCCAGGGCCTGTACTTTGAGAGAAGTCTGTGTCCATGTCCTCATCACTCTTATCACCGTGCTGCTGTCGCCTCCTTGCCTGCTTTTGCAGGTTCTGGTTCTGCACATACTGCAGGATAATGCGCGAGGTGTTTACAATGCTCATAACTGCCACGGTGATCTGAGTGGGCTCCATGCTTGCCGTGGTATGGCGTCTGCAGGAGAGCAGAGTGGCAGCGGAAGCAGTGGCTGATGACACATGCCACGAGAATAGATATTTATAGAGAATGATGAGAGGACCTGTGAGGTGGATTCAGGAGAGCAGCACGGCAGCGGAAGTGGTGGAGGACGATGGTTAGCACCGCACACATTTCCCAAGGAAGAACACACGTACCCAGGAGCCTGTGATAGACAACATGGAGAAATTCACTATTGAGACAATAGCAGCAGAGCAGCGGTGGATGACGACAGTTAGCAGTCCTACTGCACCATCTGCTGAAAGCAGAATGGTGTTCGCACGGGGTGGGGAAAGGCACGAAACGATTGTCTGCCATTGCTTTCATAGAGGGAGGGGCGACTAACGTACCCAAAACCACCCCCAACAATATTTTTGCCCCATCAGGCATTGGGAGCTTAACCCAGAATTCCAATGGGCAGTGGAGATTGTGGGAACTGTGGGATAGCTACCCCTAGTGCACTGCTCTGTAAGCCTCTGCTAGTCATGGTAGTGAGGACGCACTCCGCCGACTTAATGCACTTAGTGTGGACGTACGCAATCGACTGTATAAAATTGATTTCTAAAAATTGACTTCTATAATATCAAACTAATTTCGTAGCGTAGACATACCCGTAGTCTATTAAAAAAGAGCTTTCAGTAGTGGGTTACTCCTCTCTGTATGAAATGGGAGTGTAATCTAATAGGTGTAGTACCTTTTTAACCATCCACTACAGTATTGCAGATAGCCCAGGAATTCTTAGCACACCCTTAGCTAAGCAAATTTAAAACTGCAAGTTTCTCTCTAATGGGTGGATTACAAATGAAAACTACTATGAATAGTACACTACATTGCAATGGGTCATTTATTTGTATCAGTGCCGGTTACTCTTCCTCTTTGATATGGGTAGAAACTGATCCATTCTGAATTTGAACCAGGCCTTAACATACCCAGACCAACGCGACTGGCACCTTGGATGTTGTAGAATTCAAGATACTTTGGCTGAAGATTCAAAAATATTTGGTAACTAACTTATTTCATTGTTTCCCTGCCCCTATCTAGCTCTGTGAAATACAGATTTAAACAGAGATGGGTCCAAGCCACCAAGGTCAGAAACAGGTCCCAATTTCCCATTATGTTTGGAGTTTTGCTCAGAGCTCTAGTTCAGATACATTTCTGATTTAAAGAGACATAGTCAATTCCTCTTCCACCCTAGCCCCTCCCACTCTATTTTGGAACACTTTTTTAGAAGCTTGAACAACTCCTTTTGCTTGGTGATTTCATTCCTACCTGCTAGGCAAACATGGATTCATCCCCACCTCTTACATTTTAATACAGCTGAAATGAACATGGCTCTGTTGTTGTGCTGTGCAACATAATTACTTGTGCACCAAACCTTCTAATACCTGCTCTGGAATAGAGTTTGTTAGTTAACTGCTATAGCAGAATACAAGGCAATTCTATTTTTGCAGGGCTGACTAAAATAGATATTGTTTAGGTTTTATTTTTTTAAATGTCTCTGTGACGGGTTCCCCCTGGGTGCCACCTGGAACTGGGGTACCACTGAGCCCTTTGACCCACCAGCCTGGGCTCCTGTTCACACGGTGTTTCTGTGACAAGCTGCAGACATGCTCCTGGTCTTGCACTGCACCAGCATACGCACAGATATGGAAGCACCTAGCTGCAGTTACATGCAGTCGCTTTGACCAGCCACTGCATGAACCAACAATAGAGAGGCTACAGTCAAAATAACCACTAGCTTCCCAGCCTAGGACCCCAGAGCTTTACTATCCTGCCCTGGTCCAAACCACAACCACTATGAATTTATTTTCCTGTTCATCTCCCACTCAGTGCGGAGGGGAAATGCAACAGCCCCTCTGAGCCAAGATTCCCAGGCACTTCACTCCAAACCCACTGGTTTAGATTAAAACATAAAATAAATTTATTAACTACAAAAGTTGGATTTTAGGTGATTATAAGGGATAGCAAACAAAAACACAGTTTAATCCACTAGTTAGATTGACTATGAATTAGCAGTTTCTCACCTTGACTGATGATACCAGCAGTCTGGCAGATTCTCAAAGCACAAGCTGCATTTAATTTGCAGCTTGGGTTTCTCAGGTTTCCATACATAGGCTAGAAATCCCTTTAGCCTGGATCCAGAACTTCCCCCAGTTCAGTCTTTGTTCCTTAAGTGTTTCCAGGAGTCCTCTTGTGGGGGGAGTGAAGAACAACCAATGATGTCACTCCCTGCCTTATATAGCTTTAGCATATGGCAGGAACCCTTTGTTTCAAAGCTTGGTTCCCAGACCACTTTGTGGAAAAATACTGACATCCCAAGCTGGAGTCCAGAGTCACATGGCCTGGTCACAGGACCTTGCATACCTTGCTGAGTCATAACAGCCATTACTTACAGGCCCTCGAGCATTCTCAGGGAGGCTCACCAGGTAATGGATAAGCTTCTCCTAAGGCTTATTGTTTTTTCCTAATGGCCCATTACCTGAATAGGCCCTTCCCCACCCACTATCTAGACTGAAAGCATCTTGCCTATTGGGTATCAACTTGGTATAACTACATTCATAATAGATACATAATATTAATAACAGATACAAAAATGATACATGCATGCATATAGGATAATCATATTCAGCAAATCATAACTTTTCCAATCACACCTCACATGACTTATCTTGTACAAAATGCATCATAATTATGCCATAATTATATAATATTACTGTGACAAATATGGGGTGCAGTGTCACAGTCTCCACAAAAGTGCTTCCCCCCCCCCATAGAAAGTTTAATATCCAGAAGATTTTCTGCAGAATCAGTTTAAAGAAGGCCAAAGTTTGGACTTAACCTACTTGATAATGCCCCTTTAAGATAAGCTTTTGGGATGGTACGCATTACAGGCCTGCTCCTGTGAAGTGCAGAGCTCCCTCCTTTCCCATTGAAGCCAAGGAGGAGGTGCTTAGCTCCTCACAGGTTGGACACATTCTGATCACCAGCATGCAATGAGTAGGTGGCCTGCGTAAATGAAAACATGCCCCAAGTGCAGTTTCCCCTCTGAGCTGCAGGCCAGAATAGTTTCTAATTACTCAGCTAGAGCTGGCTAGCAGATCAATTGGCTGTGAGAACTGCCTGTTGTTTCTTTTGAAGTGCTAACCAAAATGGAAGTTGTATATTACAGTGTTTGCTGAGTGAGGGGGATATTCCTCAAGGGCCTATTTGCCACAGCACAACATGCCGATGGGCAAGCTGCCAGACCACTGGGAATAGTTTCCCAGGGCACAGTTTGCCATTAGCTAATTGAAAATTTTCCTTCAGTCATTTACACTTTCAGAGAAAAGATGCATTGGCTGGCAGGAGCAATGCATCTCCCAGTCAATCAGATAGGGCTCCTAACAGTCTAAAGGCAGACTCAATACTTCCTCTTTCTTCTGCTGCAGGAGATCTACAAGAAAGTGGATACGGACTATTCTGGTACCATAGATGCTCATGAGATGCGAAATGCCCTCAAGGAAGCAGGTAAATATCACGTGTAGAAAGGATGCCCTAATGTGGTATTCCGTATTTTAAAAAAATGAAAATATTGAGGCATTCTGACTACTGTACTATCCCTCCTGCCTCGTAGCCTCATAATTGTGGTGACATCATTGACTTGCCTCTCTCTCTTCCTGATCCCCGTATATATCCCCTGGCCACGCCTCTTCCTTGGCCGTACTGTCCACTTCTGGGGTGGTGCTGGCCAGCTCTGGACCCCCTGCAGGAGCAGTTTTTCTGTGGATGATCTGTATCTCTGCAAGCTCTTTCCTGGGGGACTTTCTGTGGGTGGGTCCCTGCACTCTGGATTAGGCCAGAAGACGTCTCATTAACATGATCCTAAATCAAGCCCTAAAACTCAACACCAGCGTGTTATGTAGGTAATGGACTCTGCTGCAATTGCTGCTGTTTGGCTCAGGCCCCAGGAGTGCAGTAAGTCATATTAATTAGGTGCTTATCTCAGGATATAGGGCTAAGGAACTCTGCAGAACAAGTGGAACATATACAGTTTGTCAAGGTTTTGGGAAGAGAATTATGCCTGTCTCCACCATAGCACAATGGGCTATAGAAAGGAGAATACACAGTAGAGATAATGACAGGTTTCAGAGTAACAGCCGTGTTAGTCTGTATTCGCAAAAAGAAAAGGAGTACTTGTAGCACCTTAGAGACTAACCAATTTATTTGAGCATGAGCTTTCGTGAGCCACAGCTCACTTCATCAGATGCATACCGTGGAAACTGCAGCAGACTTTATATATACACAGAGAATATGAAACAATACCTCCTCCCACCCCACTGTCCTGCTGGTAATAGCTTATCTAAAGTAATCATCAGGTTAGGCCATTTCCAGCACAAATCCAGGTTTTCTCACCCTCCACCCCCCCACACAAATTCACTCTCCTGCTGGTGATAGCCCATCCAAAGTGACAACTCTTTACACAATGTGCATGATAATCAAGTTAGGCCATTTCCTGCACAAATCCGATTATCATGCGCATTGTGTAAAGAGTTGTCACTTTGGATGGGCTATCACCAGCAGGAGAGTGAATTTGTGTGGGGGGGTGGAGGGTGAGAAAACCTGGATTTGTGCTGGAAATGGCCTAACCTGATGATTACTTTAGATAAGCTATTACCAGCAGGACAGTGGGGTGGGAGGAGGTATTGTTTCATATTCTCTGTGTATATATAAAGTCTGCTGCAGTTTCCACGGTATGCATCTGATGAAGTGAGCTGTGGCTCACGAAAGCTCATGCTCAAATAAATTGGTTAGTCTCTAAGGTGCCACAAGTACTCCTTTTCTTTTTAGTAGAGATAATGGAGACCAACAACTCTTCTAGGAGGAATAACCCATAATTCTTCAGCCACGTCTTTCTGCAGCTGCAAAAATTCCATGTGCAACCTGCATTAAAAAGTGTATGTAACTGCTGCTTGAGTGATTTCTGTGCTTTCAGGTTTCACTCTCAACAATAAGGTGCAAAACATCATTGCTATCCGCTACGCCGGCAGCAAGATGACCATTGACTTTGATGGCTTTGTTGCCTGTATGATCCACCTAGAGACCCTCTTCAGTAAGTTCCTTCTTTCGAAGCCGCTGAGCAGAACTGCTGAACATTGCGGGGCGGGGGGGGGTGTTTGTTCAGTGCTTGGTATTTTTGTTTAAATTGGAGTGCTGAGTGCAGAGTACTGTGTGGAAGTGTAAGGGAGCCAGCAAAACTGGCTCTGCTGCGCAAACCAATAGAGAAGGCCCCAGACAAAAACTGGAGGAATTCAGTCCAGATCCAAACCTTAATCATCTTTCTTCTAGACAATAGTCATGGACTAGATTGTGGAGCACTTACTCAGCCTGGAAGAATCTCCTACTCATGCAAGTAGGCCACTGGCTTCAATGAGACTATTTGTGTTAGTAAATGTTCAACCAAATGAGTAAGGCTTGTGCAATCTAGCTGTAAATTTGCACTTACAGACACATTTTTAAAGGTTCTAGGTCCCTAAAGATGTAGATGAGTGCCTAGTGGGGTTTTCAATGGGAGTTAGGTGCCTAGGTTGTCTTGAAAATCTCACTAGGTACCTATCTGCATCTTTAGGCACTTTTTATATCTTTAAAAATCTGTCCCTCTGAGCTTTGCAAGCCATACCTCTTTAATCTTCACAGCACCCCCATTAGCTCCATTTCAGAAGTGAAGAAAGGAAGGCACGGAGAGGTTAAGAGACTTGCCTCAAGCCAACCAGGAAGCCCCTGCGCAGAACTGGGAACAGGAGTTAGGCATCCCTAGCTCAGCCAACCAAATGTATCCATGCTGGAGGCTTGCCACCATGGCCTGCCCTTTCCTCAGTTCTCTAGTCCACACTGAATTTAGCAACTCCAATGAGTTCTGAGAATGGCAAAGTTTCAAAATGGGGAAGGTGAAAGCTGTTCTGATAAAAATAAGAACTGGCCCAAATCTTCACCTGAAAGTCAAACTGAAACCAAACCAACTTCTCTAACTTGTTCAAATGATTTCTGGGTGCCATTTATCTCAAATGAACCTCTGAACCCTTTTTAAGGTTTGCCCAGCACCAGTTCAAAGCCCTTTGTCTGTAAAAGGGTCAAGGATGCAGATTATTCTCTTGTATTGAGGCTTGGTTAATTAAAAATAAACTCAATGTTCACATTGAGAAGACAGTGGAAATCTAGAATATGCTTTTGTTTCGGGGCAGTGAAGGAGTTTCATGGGTTTGTATGGCTATAAAAATCAGATTTTGTATCTAATCAGCCACTTAAGAAGCTGTTGTACTCTAGGATTATGGGAGGGAGGAAAAGGAGTAGCCATCTAACCTCCTGTTGTAAATTCTGAAGAAACACCCAGTATAATAATAGATCAAGGACAGTCTGATTCTTTTAGGGATTGTTGATAGAGATGGGCTGACAAAAGAGGAGAACTCACTTACTCTTTGAATGAATGCAGTCTAATGTTAACTGTTCCATTTGACTGACCATTGGGGATTCTTCCAAGATGGTGAAACGCTTTTCTTAATCCTCCTATGACTGATAATCACATGCACTATGTTTCCAGTGCTCTGCCCCCACATTAGTCATCTCCCACTAGTGATATAAAGAAAAGGAGTACTTGTGGCACCTTAGAGACTAATTTGAGGTTTCAGAGTAGCAGCCGTGTTAGTCTGTATTCGCAAAAAGAAAAGGAGTACTTGGGGCACCTTAGAGACTAACCAGTTTATTTGAGCATAAGCTTTCGTGAGCTACAGATCACTTTAGTGATATAGTTTACCTTATCTGTGCCTGGGTCAGATCTCAGATTCATGGGTGCATCCCTACATATCATGTGAAATGGCCAGTGCTTTGTGGCTGTCCTGTTCTGAACACACAATGTGTCATAGTGGGTCCCGCCTGATATGCTATCCCATGCTTATAAGTGGCTTATGAATGATACTTAAGAGGAAGGGAGGGAAATAATCTGTAATGCTCCTATCCAATTGTGACTCAAAATTTGCACCTGAATCCAGATTTGAATAGGCCACGGAGGGAGGCCTCCATATTTTGTCAGACACCGTGTTACTTATATTTTATTTCTTCCCTTCTTTTGTTCTTCAGAAATGTTCCAGCTCCTAGACAAAGACAAGAATGGAGTCATCCAGCTCTCTTTGGCTGAGGTAAGGCTAGTTACATCAAACTACCCTATGGTTAAACTGTTGTGATGACTGGTCACAATTAAAACATATTTCCTCAGGATGTCCATTATCAGCTTTATAAACAAATGAAATAGCGATTCAAACAGGAGACCTACTGAAGATTCAGCAGCGAAAGAGAGATTTTTCAGACAAAAAGCTCTTACTAAAATCCTTCCTAAGCCAGTAGTTGTTCTTCCAGAGAATGAACACTTATCACACATACAGTGAGAGAGAATTTATTCAAAATGCCTCCATTTGTCTAGGAGATGATATCCTTATGGGTATTTTCATTCTCTTCTTTTAAAGTGGAGCAAACCACTAGAAAATGCACAGCAGGGAACAATTCTTGCAGAGGCAGAGGGTGAACTAAATGACCTAACAGCACCTGAAAAAGACCTTTTAAGATGTCATGTCTTTCCCCCCACCCCCTCCTTTTTAAATGAGGGTTTTCATTATTCAAACCAAAGTTGTTCAAAAGTAATGAGGCCCAGTCCTTCCTCTGCAGGGAAAATCCAAGTGGAAAAATGAATGGCAGTCCCCCACTATGATTCCAGTGGCAGTTCGTTGTATCCTGTTAAGATGTGGGAGGAATCTGGCTCCATGATTTTTTTTTTTTAAAGATCATGCATCTCTTTTTGTTGCATTCTCTCATCCCAAGAGAGTGGCCTATTTGCAAAGTTTGAAGCAGCTCCCAGTTCTGAACTTCCCCAAAGTTCAAGAGCAATTGGATCTGTGGGTTTTTGTTTACCCCATAAAAGAAATTTAGATGCTGATCTAATCTTCCCCAAAGTCCAGTGGTGTTTGGATCCATAGTTTCAGGGCCCATATGTAGCTCCACTAAAGACATGTAATGGACCTTCTAGACAAACTCCTTTTTTCTCTTCCTCCCACAGTGGCTGTGCTGCACAGTGGTTTGAGCCGTTGCATCTGAATTGAGTAGAGATCCCCGTGACTCTTGCAAACGTGTTGTGATTTTCATATGCCTGGAAGCTTGGAAGATATTTATTTCCTGTGTATCTGAGTGACTCTCAATCTGCTGCTCCCCTCTTACGGGGAGAAAAAATCCTCTCTCAATCACCAGCAACTTATTTTAAGCCAAAATGAAAATAAAATGACCCCTTGCCATTTGGAAAACAAACACTGCAATGATACTTTAAAAACACACAAACAAAAAACCTTTTCTTTTTTCTGCCTGAGGAGTATTTTTGTGTCATGCTGAAATGTCATGAATTACAATTACTACAGATAGGCCCAAAGGGCATAACTTAGATTCAAATTCCAGCTCCCCACCAATATTCAGCAGTGTTCAGATCCAAACAGCTGGTCTGGATAGAAAGGGTCAGCTACAAAATTTGTATCAGATTCTGAAGCATCCACCCATATCCTGCATTTGAATCTAGGAGCTTGGTTTGGGCCCATCTCTAAGACTTCGTTTAGTGACCTGGTTTAGTCTATTCCATTTAAATTCTTATAACACCTGAGTGCCTTCCAGATTGAGAATAAACAAGGAGGATCGCATCTGTCATTTTTTAGTGAGCAGGAGAAGGAGGAGGGAATCTGAAGGCCCTTTTTACAAACATGTTTCATTTATGGCTCTTTTGTATGTTTTCAAGGAAGAGAAGGAGAGGGCAAGGTGGTAAGGAAAGAATGTGATTTGTGCTTTCAGTAGGCACATTGGTTGATAACAAACCTTGTCAGTGATCCACATGCAGGTCCAAAAACAAATATTTACATTTAATAGGTAAAAAAGGGGAGTGTGCAGCCTGGGAAGGAGTCCTATTAGCTCATCTCACTAGAAACCTGAAAGAGCCTACAGGATGGTTTTCAACTTCAGCTGGAGGGTAAAGTTTCCAAACATGGAATCACTGGAAGTTGCAGTTTTTGAAACTGAGGCCAGCAATCAGGGCCGTCCTTACCCATACACAAAGTACACAGCTGCGTAGGGCACCAGGAAATTTGGGGCACCACATTTCCTGGTGCCCTACGCAGCTGCATGCTGCTCCAGCCCCTGCTCCACCCCAGCCCCACCTCTTCTTGCCCCTGCTCTGCCCCATCCCCGCCCCCATCCCCTAAGGACTGCAGCAGGGCAGGGCCTGCACTCACCAGCCACGGGAAGTACAGACCTGGCCCTAGCCACGCTGCTGGTGAGGGCTGGGAGGTGGTTCCCTCCTGTCCCACAAGCCAGCCCCCCCACATGGAGGCCTGGGGCCCCACACACCACGCACCCCAGAATAGCCAGGGATGGCCCTACCTGCAACCCACACAGAAGCAAATGCACAACAGTGACAGAGGATGCAGCTTCTTTAGAATCAGTGGAGTTGCTCCTGCTTAGAACTGTGTGAGTTGGGCTCTTGGTCATTAATTAAAGATCCTCTGAAAGCTCCAGCGTCCTGGCTGGCCAACTTCTAATTTGAGGAATTACATTCTGCCTAACTATTCTGCAGCTTCATTTGGAGAAGTTATTTTCCATTCCCCTTCTTAATTGTCATCACACTAATAAATCTGATCTATAGTATTGCTAGCACAGAGTAGCTGCCATGATCCGTCCCAGAGGTGGCTGTGTTCAGGTGATGTGAATGACCTCTATACAACTCTATACAGGTATAGGGCAAAATTCTTCTCTCTCACTGATGTGGGGATCTCTGCTGCCTGCAATGTTCAGGATTTGTTTGACACAGGAACATCATTCTTGCAATAAGGGCAAAATTAGCATTTAGTGGGTTGTTTGGCATATAAGAACAGAACATTTTACCCTTGGTTTATAACAGGGGCGGGCAAACTTTTTGGCCTGAGGGCTGCATCGGGTTTCGGAAATTGTATGGAGGGCCGGTTAGGGGAGGCTGTGCCTCCCCAAACAGCCAGGCTTGGCCCGCCCCCAGCCCGTGGACTCCTGCCCCATCCAATCCCTGCTCTCTGACTGCCCCCGCCACTCCATCCAACCCCCCCTCTCCTTCCTGATTCCCCCCCCCCCCCGGGACCCTTGCCAAATCCAACCACCCCTTCTCCCTGTCCCCTGACTGCCCCCTGCCAACCCATCCAACCCCTCCTCTCCTTCCTGACTGCCCCCCCAGGACCCCTACCCCCATTCAACCCCTCTGTTCCCCACCCTCTGACCGCCCCAACCCCTGTCCATGTCACCCCCCCCCCCCCAAACTCCCCTGCCCTCTATCCAACCCTCGCACTGCCTGGAGCACTGGTGGCTGGAGCCCGGCTGGAGTCAGCCATGCCATTGTGCAGCACAGAGCACCGGGTCAGGCTGGGCTCTGCAGCTGCGTGGCCCCAGGAGCTCGCAGCCCCCCCTGCCCAGAGCATTGCACCGGGATCGCAGTTAGCTGAGGCTACGGGGGAGGGGGAACAGCGTGGGAGGGGCCGGGGGCAAGCCTCCCGGGCCAGGAGCTCAGGGGCCGGGCAGGAGGGTCCCACAGGCCATAGTTTGCCCACCTCTGGTTTATAAAATGCTCTGGGATCCTTGCGGATGAAAAGTACCATGTACAGTGAAACCTGTGCTAATGATCAGCTGGGTAGGGTGGGCACCTTCCCTAAGGTCCAGTAAAATCTCTGGCCTCGAGAGAGTTCCTCTCTATTAATTGCAGTGTGTTATACACTGTAGCTACCCAGCAGTCCCTTTGGCAATTAAGGGGTCTCACGATAACTACAGGGACCGTAATGACCTGGCTAGTGTGTGTGTATGCGACAAGCTCCCACCTTGCTGCAGAGGGAATGAAAGAGGAGCTCCTGCCCACCCGCTATTGGGAGGTCCAGCCTTGGACCTTGAAAAAGAAGCGGATGACTGATATAAGGCTCAAACCCTCTCAGCTTCTTTGCCCCAAGGCCACTTCCTTCACCTCTTCCCAAAGTACTTCCCTCATGACCCAGAAGGATTTACACGGTCTGTTGCGTAACAGCGTCTCGCTCTCCAGCCAAACTTCCCCTTGTTGGGAGTGCTGTCTTCAGGCTTTCTTAGACGTCCAGGAGCAAAAGTCCAAATAAATAACAAAATCCAGACGAAACAAGCTTCCCCTTCCTGGGGTTTCTTCTTCAGCCTTCTGGGCTTGCATGGCCATTTAACAGACCCTCTTATCAGTTTTCCCTCTTAAGTGGGAAGGGATCTGGTGGTATCTTCTGGCCCCTTCATAGAATTCTTTGCTGTGATAGCCTCTAAGGCTCAGCTGTCCCTCCAGACTTCAATTCCCAGCAGAATGGGTGTGACCAAAACCAGGGTGGTGCTGGATCCAGCTGCCCCACTACCCCCTAGTGGATGCATATGAACTGCTCACTGAGGTATCATAGACCCTATACCAGTAACAGAAAAAAATTCTCCTCTAGTTCAAGTAGCAGGGTCTGAGTTTTTGGAGCAAGGGGGTCTTAGGTCTTTCTCTTCCATCCCTGGAGATCTGATTGGCTATGCTGTACAGCATAGTGACAACTGTCTGACGTGGCCAGGGATTTCTGACAGTGCTACTATCCCTCACAAAACAGCGTAATAATCTGCATGCACCTGTGTGTCTAAACAGAGAGAAGTCAGGGATGGGATGGAGCTCCCAGAGGCCCTAGCTCTCTCCAGCAAGTGCTCTCTGCCAGTTGAGCCAAACGAACACCTCCCCCCAGCACAGAATCCTGAGTATGTCCCACAATTCCTTACCAGCCACGCAGCACAGCAAGATAACAGCATGCAGCTCTGGATTAGCTTTCTGCTCACATCCGCTAGTCATCAATTTAGTCCAATTACGCATGATCACAGAGGTGTCTCGCAACAGGACGGGGTAAATCAAATAGAGAAATCCACTGGATGCTCCTCCTGCCCCTCTCCTCTTCTCAGGCAAAATGCCCCCATTTCAATACACCTCCTACCTATCTCTGTGTCTCTCGCTCACCTTTCCAGGCTGGGCAGAGTGCTGCACTCCATCCTCCTTTATCTGTAGGAGGCAGGCCGTTCTAGTGGAGCTACTTCCTCTTTTATTTGTTCTTTGAGCACAGCACTTGGCATCTGGTCTCCAGACAACTGCTCAAAAGTAAGCCTTGTCATTGAATACACTTCTCCTTGCCACTTGGCTGCATCTGCAAAAAGATGATTGAGGTCATCTTGTTTCTCTTCCTCATACGACAAGCCAAACAAGTGTCTGTGCACGTCAGTCCCTCTTCTACCCTTGGCCCTAATTGCTTGTTGACTAAAATGCCTGCAGCTGCTATTAGGGGCAATGCAGGACAGGGTGGGGGGTGGACTGAGCCTGGGGCTTGGAGTCAGGAACTCCTGAGTTCTGATCCCTTGTTGTGTGGCCATGGCTCCAGAGTTGCCAAGCGCCTATAGCTGCCATGTGACTTGCGTGACTTCATCGCTTCATGTCAGTTCTTCTCGCCGTATAATGGGGATCATATGGCAGGGGTGTTGCAAGGGCTCACTAATTCAGGTCTGTAATGTGCGCAGTATTAGTAGGAAAACCTGACTGTGCCTGGCTGGGATTCCTAGCGCTTCGCATGTAGGATGGCAAAGAAGAATTTACCCATGGGAACAATGCAGTGGCTAGTCTATCCGCTCTCTTCCCGCCCTCCCATACTTTGAAGGAATGTTTCCATTGATTGTGCTGAAGCCCATGCATCATGGTGCCCTGCAAAGCCAAAATCTCTCTCTGTGTTGCTGGGGTAGAGTGTTATAAATATTGGCCAAGGTCCAGATGGCCATACTCACTTGTGGCCAGTTTGTCTTACATCTGTGTAGTCACATTAGTTCAAATGGCAGTAATTCCTACCAAAGAAGCATTTTACACCAACTTTGCACAGGACTAAATGACAGTGTGAGATACAAGGCTGTGGAGAATGAGGCCCTGAATAAAGCTGGTTTGTCAGCAGGAGAATCAGGCCCAGCAAGTGCAAATAGCTGCCTCAGCTTCTGCCTTAGCAGTCAAAGGAGATCCCACAGTGTAAAGTGATTGCTCGCATAGTGAGGGAGAGTTTTTTCATGGGGAATTACTGGGGTTCTCCTTCATCTTCCCTGTCATCTCAGGCTATAGACCTTGGTTTATTCCTCAGAAAAGGAGTGGTCCAGAAACCTCTTCCCCCAGGATTTACTCAAAGGGATGCTGCTGAACCTAACTCCAATTAATTTTTGGTGGGTCTGCATTTCCACATAGTTTCAGGCTGCCTGCCAGGCCTGAAAGTGCTGCAAGAACATGAACACTTCCTTCCTTGCACTATTTCCAACCCGGACAGGCAGTTTCTGAAACCTCAGCCTGGCATCATAATCCCAGTGCAACTTTACAGCCTTGGGAGATTCAGATAAATTTCATAAAATCAATGCAGTGTTTAGGTGCAAGAGGAACCCAACCGCCCTCACTTTTGAAGCTTCCCCACTACTAATGATGTTTACTCACCCTCTTTACCGCTCTCATATCTTGGGACTGACATGGCTACACATACACTGTATACCTACTTTTAAAAAGCATCGGGATTGGACTGCAGTGGTTCCAAACAATCTGGAAACTGTAGGGGACAATTTCCTGGTGCAAGTGCTGGAGGAACCAACTACGGGCGGAGCTCTTCTTGACCTGCTGCTCACAAACCAGGAAGAATTAGTAGGGGAAGCAAAAGTGAATGGGAACCTGGGAGGCAGTGACCGTGAGATGGTCGAGTTCAGGATCCTGACACAAGGAAGAAAGGAAAGCAGCAGAATACGGACCCTGGACTTCAGAAAAGCTGACTTTGACTCCCTCCGGGAACTGATGGGCAGGATCCCCTGGGAGAATAACATGAGGGGGAAAGGAGTCCAGGAGAGCTGGCTGTATTTTAAAGAATCCTTATTGTGGTTACAGGGACAAACCATCCCGATGTGTAGAAAGACTAGTAAATATGGCAGGCGACCAACTTGGCTTAACAGTGAAATCCTTGCTGATCTTGAACACAAAAAAGAGGCTTACAAGAAGTGGAAGATTGGACAAATGACCAGGGATGAGTATATAAATATTGCTCGGGCATGTAGGAATGAAATCAGGAAGGCTAAATCACACCTGGAGTTGCAGCTAGCGAGGGATGTTAAGAGTAACAAGAAGGGTTTCTTCAGGTATGTTCGCAACAAGAAGAAAGCCAAGGCAAGTGTGGGCCCCTTTCTGAATGAGGGAGGCAACCTAGTGACAGAGGATGTGGAAAAAGCTAATATACTCAATGCTTTTTTGCCTCTGTCTTCACGAACAAGGTCAGCTCCCAGACTGCTGCACTGGGCAGCACAGCATGGGGAGGAGGTGGCCAGCCCTCTGTGAAGGAAGAAATGGTTCGAGACTATTTAGAAAAACTGGACGTGCACAAGTCCATGGGGCCGGATGCGTTGCATCCAAGAGTGCTAAAGGAGTTGGCGGATGTGATTGCAGAGCCATTGGCCATTATCTTTGAAAACTCATGGTGACTGGGGGAAGTCCCGGATGACTGGAAAAAGGCTAATGTAGTGCCCATCTTTAAAAAAGGGAAGGAGGAGGATCCTAGGAACTACAGGCCCGTCAGCCTCACCTCAGTCCCTGGAAAAATCATGGAGCATGTCCTCAAGGAATTAATTCTGAGGACACTTAGAGGAGAGGAAAGTGATCAGGAACAGTCAGCATGGATTCACCAAGGGAAAGTCATGCTTGACTAACCTAATTGCCTTCTATGATGAGATAACTAGTTCTGTGGATGAAGGGAAAGCAGTGGACGTGTTATTCCTCAACTTTAGAAAAGCTTTTGACACGGTCTCCCACAGTATTCTTGTCAGCAAGTTAAAGAAGTATGGGCTGGATGGATGCACTACAAGGTGGGTAGAAAGTTGGCTAGATTGTCGGGCTCAACGGGTAGTGATCAATGGCTCCATGTCTAGTTGGCAGCTGGTATCTAGCGGAGTGCCCCAAGGGTCAGTCCTGGGGCCGGTTTTGTTCAATAGCTTCATTAATGATCTGGAGGATGGTGTGGATTGCACCCTCAGCAAGTTTGCAGATGACACTAAACTGGGAGGAGTGGTAGATACGCTGGAGGGCAGGGATAGGATACAGAGGGACCTAGAAAAATTGGAGGATTGGGCCAAAAGAAATCTGATGAGGTTCAACAAGGACAAGTGCAGAGTCCTGCACTTATGACGGAAGAATCCAATGCACCGCTACAAACTAGGGACCGAATGGCTAGGCAGCAGTTCTGCAGAGAAGGACCTAGGGGTGACAGTGGACGAGAAGCTGGATATGAGTCAACAGTGTGCCCTTGTTGCCAAGAGGGCCAATGGCATTTTGGGATGTATAAGTAGGGGCATTGCCAGCAGATCGAGGGACGTGATCATTCCCCTCTATTCGACGTTGGTGAGGCCTCATCTGGAGTACTGTGTCCAGTTTTGGGCTCCACACTACAAGAAGGATGTGGAGAAATTGGAGAGAGTCCAGCGAAGGGCAACAAAAATGATTAGGGGTCTGGAACACATGACTTATGAGAAGAGACTGAGGGAACTGGGATTGTTTAGTCTGCGGAAGAGAAGAATGAGGGGGGATTTGATAGCTGCTTTTAACTACCTGAAAGGTGGATCCAAAGAGGATGGATCTAGACTATTCTCAGTGATAGCAGATGACAGGACAAGGAGTAATGGTCTCAAGTTGCAGTGGGGGAAATTTAGGTTGGATATTAGGAAAAACTTTTTCACTAGGAGGGTGGTGAAACACTAGAATGCGTTACCTAGGGAGGTGGTGGAATCCCCTTCCTTAGAAGTTTTTAAGGTCAGGCTTGACAAAGCCCTGGCTGGGGTGATTTAGTTGGGGATTGGTCCTGCTCTGGGCAGGGGGTTGGACTAGATGACCTCCAGAGGTCCCTTCCAACTCTGATATTCTATGATTCTATGAATCTAATCCAAGTGACACTGCAGTGTTCTGGGATATTACCCTTTTCTACAGTAGTGCATCTCTGTGAGACAGTCTGGTCCAAATCCAGTCCTGGCAGAAATGGGTACAATTCCTGTTCATCTCGGTAGGAGATGCACCTACTTGCTCCCGATCTCAGCAGGATCTCATGTGTTTACCCAAGCTAGGCTAGTCTGGCTCCTTTTAGCTTCTTCAGCAGGTATGGTTGTGAAACTGTTTCCCCCTTGTCCAAAAGGACTCTCTCATCGTCTCCCTTGTTCACACTGTAGAATCTCCTTCTAACATTATAGCTGCTTTAACCTCATGACCTGTGGTGTGAGGTCAGCCAGGCATTAATCAGTTCACGGCCACTCTCAGTCTTCCAGAGCACTGTGAACAAAGGATGGTGGAAGCACCACTCACAAGTAGTCACAAGCCTGTCAAGCCACAGATGTAGCCATGTGATCAGCTAGTTGGCTTGTCCCCCAGGCTGGACTTTCAGCAGTGGCTCAGAGACCTGAGTGCTGGATCACCAGTGAAGCCACTAGGAGGTACCACACAGAAAGCAGCATAAGTGTCTTTCAGCTTCACTTGGAAGGTTTGCATTAACACACTTCCCTCTACTCCGGTAGGGCAACAGCATCACAGATAGACACACAGGTCTAGTAGGCAGCCCAACACAATGCTGTGATCTCCAAGTCAGAGATAAGTTAATATGCTTTGGAGCCTACTGAGCGTCTACAGCGAGACACCTGCACTGAGTTTTCACGAGGGATCCACAGGTCCCATTGCGGTTAGCACCTCTGAAAAACCAGGCCACTTATTTTTGTGCGCCCAGGTGTTGGCTGAAGCCTTTAAAGAAAGAAAAGCGCAGAAATGGGAGAGGGAAGCACAATGCTGAGCTGGTTATAAAATCATAAAGGTCCACATTTATTTATTTATTTTGATAAAGAACTAGACCTCTTTTGGAATAGTCCAGCTGCAGATGGCAGCAGAATTGAGGCTTTCAGGGGTCATTCACTTCTGCAGGCAAAAATCTTTCACCTGTAGGAGAAGGGGATTGCCCACTTTAGTTCCCCAATGGGGCAGTGTCCTAGGACCACCACTCCCCCACACACCTGAACGTTAGAGACATCCACCTCAATTTTGGTTT
Organism: Eretmochelys imbricata; assembly: GCF_965152235.1. Taxonomy (NCBI): domain Eukaryota; kingdom Metazoa; phylum Chordata; order Testudines; family Cheloniidae; genus Eretmochelys; species Eretmochelys imbricata. Next base: position 159,525,263 of record NC_135574.1, read on the forward strand.
GAAATCCCTATGCTGGCAGCAGTCAGAGAGAGGGTGACCCTTCCTCTTTACTTTGGCTGCTTTACCTGATCATCTTTCAAGAAGTCATTCCAAGTTGGAGGTGTCTGAGATATTAGAGGTGCATCAGCAATGAAGTGTGTCCCAAGCCAATGTGATCATTAGAGGTTTAAGAGCCACAATGGCCAGATGGGTCCAGTATAGCTTACAGCATATTCCCATTTGTTACTATTTAATTGCACATAATACTTGTTCATTGATTTTCAGTGGAGCTAGCTAGGAATCAGAAAGCATGATTAGCACTGAACCAGGGATTACTCACATGTGAGGATTGTTCTTTAATTTTATTACCCTATTGCACCTCAGGCCAAGAGCAGTTTGCTGTATCTCCACACGTTTCTGCTAGAGGGCAGTAGAAACTGTTACTTCTGCCAGGACCCGCTGGTCCTGCTTTAATATTGTTGTTTTTAGGCTGTCAATGAAGGCCCGGAAGAACATTACACTGTTCATTAGGTAACACCTTTCTGCTGTGAAAATCTTGCTCAGTAAGAAGTGAAGTAGCAGTGGAAATGGAGATTAGAAAAATATATGTGATTTCAGAGGGAATTAGCATGGAGTGAATTAAACAGGGGAAAGGAGAGTAAGAGAAGAGGAAAACAAGAGAAAATGATAAAGAAGCAATTGTGTCTAATTTGTAAACACCATTAGTCAAAATCCTTTGAGATGGGCCCCCAGAGGTGATGACCGTAATAATAGTGAAGGTGTGGTCAATCCCAATAGTAATAAAGTGTCCCCACCAATGTTCCCTCTAATTTTTGACAGGCCGTGTGCGCAAAAAATGTCTTCTGTGCAAATTTTTGACAGGCTGTGTGCGCAAAAAAATTCTTCTGTGCAAATTGTGCTTCTGTGCAAATTTTTGTGTGCATGGTGTTTCGCCGTGTGAGCGGGGTTTAGGATCTGTGTGCACACGTGCACAGCTTAGAGGGAACATTGGTCCCTACCTTCTTCAATCTTAATTTCAGTTCAACAGGTTTTTCACTATTGATTGCTTTTGTACATCCCCCTCCAAACCATCTGCACCCCAAACATTGCAATGGTTGGTGAGTGCATGAGAACCTGAAAGAAGAGCTGACTAGACAAGTTCTGCTGTTCAAGCTGGGAGAAGTACAAAAGGTAAGTAAATGAACTGTACAACGGTGGAAGAGAATAGGAAATTCACAATTCATTGTCAGTATTCTGTGGTATTATTGCTAACTCGGATAATAAGAGACTTTGATCATTTTTAATTATATGAGCCAAATTGGAGGTCTTTGAGTAAAAAAAGGAAGGGGTCTCTTGTGTCTTAGGCAATGGATTGGGGTCAGAAGATTGTGGTTCAATTCTGAGCTCTACCACTAACTTTCTGTGTGCCCTTGGGCAAGTCACTTACTCTCTGTGTGTCTCTGGTTCCCCATCTGATTAAAAAAGGGATAATATCCTTCATTCAATCTTTTGGTGCTCCAGGTCCCCATCTATAAAGTGGAGTTAATAATATCTCCTTTCTCCTACCTTTTATCTGTTTTTTTCTATTGAGAGTTTCGGCTTCTTGAGGCCTTTTATTATGTGTATGCGTGATGGGGTGGAGTAGGCCCGGAGGCCCCTTGCTGAAGGCCTCAGTGTCCTGCCACACTCATCCCAGGAAAGCAGCAGTGGAGCTAAATCCTCCAAGCAGCCTATAGAGACTGCACAGGAAGCAGCCAATCAGGGAGAGGCAGCAAGGGGCTAGCCAATCAGAGTGTTGCAGGCTAGTATAAAAGGAGCTTTAGTGCAAACCCCAGTCAGTTCTTTGCTGGAGCCAGAGGAGTATTGCTGATACTCCTGGTTGGCAAAAGGGAACTGCAGCACTATGGACAGCTCAGTACTGGCAGGGAGTGAGAAAGAGCTCCTCGCTGGTTGGCTGGGCCTGAACATAGAGAAGCCTTGAGGTAAGAGTGAAGCTTTGGTGATGGCTGGGGCTGTGGGGAAGTGGCCTAGGGGACTGAAAGCAGTTTTGTTAAAGGGATATGGGAGGGTGAGTGGCTGCTATTCTTAGGGTCCTTAGGCTGGGACTCAGAGCAGTGGGTGGGCCTGGATCCCCCCCCCCCCGCGCCCAACCAATAGTCCACTGGAGAAGTGTCCTATAATTATTAGAGCATAAGCTTTCGTAGCCCACAAAAGCTTATGCTCTAATAAATTTGTTAGTCTCTAAGGTGCGACAAGTACTCCTGGTCTTTTTGCGGATATAGACTAACACGGCTGTAACTCTGAAACCTGTCCTATAATTGGACCGCAATAAGCCCCCAGCAGGGGATCTGAATTACTTAGTGGCCCAGCTGGGTCTAGGGCAAAACCATTGCCTCCAGGGAGGAAGCCCTGGGTTACAGCCTGATACCAAGGCAGGGACTGTTTAAAGCCTGCAGCCACACCTGACCAGAAGGGGTGCTTGGGAGATGTGTGTGCCATGCTGTTACATTATGTACAGTGGCTAGCACTATGGGGCCACAATCTTGGTTGTGATCTGAAGGTGCTACTGTACTATTATAGTAAGTGTAACTCAGTGAGGACTTTTGAAATTGTACTTTTTGTTTTTGTTTTTAACTTGACACCATCCCTTTTATGTCCAAGATAGCGAATGTGTGAGATGCTGGAGGACTGAGCATGGTCCATGCTTTCAGGTAGAAGGAGGCTAAAAGGCTGCTATGGAGTGGGAAGGAGGGTGTCTATATGCCACTGGCCATGATTTGTTTCTGTTGGGCCTCCTGGCTTCCTGGGAAGTAGTGGGGATATGATGGGGTCCTGTCCATAAGCACTATTGGCATGACATTGATTTGAAAGGTCTTTCTTCTTTAGTGTCTGATACCCAATAAGGACTTATTTAGAAGCGTTTGATCGGGTAACAAGTATGTTTTCAAGCCATAATCCCATGACATTTATTAGGCACGTGACTATGGCTTGAAAACATATTTTTATCTGCACTCCCTGAGTGAAAGATCACACTTTGTCATACAACTGTCTGATTTAGCACTGTGAATAACATGCTGTCAATTGGATCCCTTGAAACATTTGCTTGTCAAGTACTTTTCATTCGGTTGTCTGATTTCCTTCAAATGTCACTGATTACCCAGCCTGAGCCCATTTTATGGGGCCTAAAAGAAGAGGTTCCATACCCAAATTTAGAATCTGTGAGCGAGGTATACGGATGGACATAGAAGACTAGAACAAAACAGGTGCCCCCTTTAGAATCATTTGGTTAGCTAGGGTCCTAATGAACCTTGAGCAGAGCCCTTTGGAGCCTCTGTATTAGGCTGAGAATGTGTTGCATATTTTGCTGCAGCTTTTGATAAGCCAAAGTGATCAAGTGTGTGTTGTGAATTAAGATCTCTGCAACTGGAGTGCTTCCTGGAGAAGGCTGGGGATAAAGGTCATCCAGAGACACACTGAAACCACCAGTAGACCTTTAAATAATACAGATGTCAGACAAAATTGTGCTGTAGCTTGCCTTTAACCTATGCTCCCTAAACGTTTACTTCTAATTTAATTTTCTTAACTGCATTACAGTGTACTTCGTAATTACAGCAGGGAAACACTTGAGTTGTAATATATATATATATATTTTAATCTTTCTCAAATTATTCTGGTAGGCTCTGTACCAGCTAACTCTCCTGGCCTAATTTTATACTAGCTTTATGTAAGTGAGTACAAGCTGTTTGGCAAACCCTTTAACAAATCCTTCAACTGATGGAAAACTAAAACTGCAAGGGTGAGATTAGGAGACCCTTAATCACATTGAGGATCACTTTACCCCTTGAGTAGTGCCATTGAAATCAATGGGACAACTTCCAGATGCCACTCAGTATGAGTAAGGGTGTTAAGAGCCGATGTAAAGAGGAAGCCATTTATAGTGCACAAGTTTTATTGGTCCTACAAAACTCAGCAACTATGCCACATTGTTAGTTTCATAGGCATGGGAAGTAGAGGTGCGGGGGTTGCTACAGCACCCCCAGGTTTTGCACCCAGTGCCCCAGCTGCTGGCCCCTGCCCCCACCCAGCTGCCAGCGCTGCACGTGGGGTCCTGCCTGGCCGCTGGCCCCAGGCCTGGGGTTTCCACTGCCAGCCCTGGGGATCCTGCCCAGCTGCTAGTCCTGCATGCAGGGTTCCGGCTGCTGACCCCACACCTGGGGCTCCACACCCACCCCCAGCTGTGGCCCCAGGTGGGCTGGGCACTGGCTACTGCAAATCCACTTTATATCTGTGGATAGCTGCATCTGCGGACATAAATTTTGTATCCGCGCAGGGCTCTGCTTGTTGGGCAGAGTGGACGCAGCATGTTACAGGAGAGAGACATACCATGTTCTCTCATGGAGACTTACTTGTCTTCCTCCTTCCTTTTGCTGCTTTTCCTTCATTTAAAATAAAAGCCATTCAGAGTGGAAAGGACATAAGTTTGCTCTTTGTTTCTGGATGTGCATAGCAGTGGAGATTGTTAAAGGAATTCACAAAGCACAGTTCAGGGCAATTACTGCACTGGCTAAAAGATGCCTGATCAGTAGCAACCACTGCACAACAGGAAAAACATCTACAATTTACAATGTGTGGGGCCACGGACACTAAGATATATTAACAAGTGCTTCACGTAACCCCAGCCTCTTCCAATTGTGACAAAACTCAATGAGTTTCTGACTTCTTCCTCAGATATGCCCTCAAAGAGCTCGGCACACAAAGAATCCCTTTATGTAAGCTCCAGGTCCCCTGATGACTATAGTTCCCAGATCATTCTAACAATCCCTTCCCTAGAGTGCACCTGTCTTTAGATAGCGATGCACCTACTTATAAAAGACTTTAGCTAAGAACATTAATGTGGAATGAACAAAAGCCCTTTGGAATTCTAAATACAGATCCCAATAGAGCTCAGTCCAGAATGGGACAGTGGCTGGGCACCCAAAGGAACAAAGCCCTTTTGCTTTAACCATGTATTTATTCAAGATGGTGGTTGTTCAGGTTTTGGTCCTAGGCTTACCTTTCATTCTGCCCCTTAATGATGGTCTTGTCACCGCAAGGCCTGGCTTCAGTGTGAATGTTTATTTGCATCATCCATTTTAGTGACTCGTATTTGTTAGATGTATTTGCTTTCAAATTGAATGTGATGTGCCCCAGGTGCTACAGCCAGGGGTACTGCACAAGCAATAAAAGCTTGGAATTGCCTTCTGTACAGGATGATAATAACGTGCGTGAAATGGTAGCAGGCTCCATCTGAGCCCCCGAAACCACTTATTATTGTTTGCCCTGTATGTCTCCTTCTATATGGTGCTGATGAGAATGCATTAGGTCCTAGTATACCATTCTAACAGCATGGATGGGAAACAGGAAGGATTGTTGTATAGTTGGGCATTGGACTTGGATTTGTAGAGCTCTGGGTTCAATTCCCAGCTGTGTCACAAACTCCTGGTGCGTGTCCTTTGGCATGTCATCTCTCTATGCCTGATAGACTTTAAGGTCAGAAGGGACCATCATGATCATCTGGTCTGACTTCCTGCACATCACAGGCCACAGAACCTCACACCCACTCCTGTGATAGGCCCATAATGTCTGGCTGTGTTACTGAAGTCTGCAAATCTTGATTTAAAGACTTAATGTTACAGAGACTCTACCATTTACTCTAGTTCAGGGGTTCTCAAATTGGTTGAATCCCCTCGGAGTCATGAGGTTATTATATGGGGGGGGGGGGGAGGGAGGGTCATGAGCTATCAGTCTCCACTCCAAACCCTGCTTTGCCTCCAGCATTTATAATGGTGTTAAATATGTGTTTTTGATTTACAAGGGGGGTTGCATTCAGAGGCTTGCTATGTGAAAGGGGGTCACCAGTATAAAACTTTGAGAACCACTGCTCTAGTTCAAACCAGCAAATGACCCATGCCCCAGGCAGTTGAAGGCGCAACCTCCCCAGGGTCTCTTTGCCAATCTGCCCTGGGGATAAATTCCTTCCTGACCCCAAATATGGCAATCAGTTAGACCCTGCAAATGTGGGCAAGACCTACCAGCCAGACGCCTGGGAAAGAATTCTCTGTAGTAACTCAGAGCCTCCCCATCCAGTGTCCCATCTGCAGCTATTGGAAATATTTGGTAACAGCAGTCACAGATTGCCTAGTGTGGCACATGGACCATCTCATCATACCACCCGCTCCATAAACTTATCAAGGTTTAGTCTTGAAACTAGTTAGGTTTCTTGTCCCCACACTGCTCCCTCTGTAAGGCTGTTCCAGAACTTTACTCCATTCCCTATATGTGAGATGGAGATAATACTTCCTTTCTTCCCAGTGTGTCTTGTCTATTTAAACTGTAGGCAGGGATGGTCTCTTACGATGTATTTCTACAGTGTCTAGCCCAATGGGGCCCTGAGTTTGGGAGGAGCCTCTAGGTGCTACTATAATACAAATGAAAAGCAAAGAATTATTTTCACGCCCTCAGATGGAAAGAACGAGCCTCCCAAACATTGATGGAAAAAGTGAAGTTCTGCTCTTAAAGTGAATCTGTAACAACAGCATGGTGGGGTCCCACATTTGTTGCTTCTCATGATATCCAAATGAAATGTGCTCAGCTTGCAAGTAAAAGGATGTATTAACTTTATCGCTACCAGCGCTGCAAACACATCCTGGTATCTGAGAGCAAGGCTGGGTTTTTCTCCATCACCATTAATAAAGGATCCACCAGGTAAATTAGGCCATGAGTTACACCTGTGCAATCCCATTGTCTTCACATTATACCCTGAGATGGGGTAGTGTGCCATTGATAGCAATAGTACCTAGTGGTCAGCCCACCCTACCATCTGGCTTGGACTCTTCTGAACCCTTAAAGGGCCAGTAGAAATATATAGAAACCTAAGGGTCCGTGGAATGAATGGGAATTGGGGAAGGAATCTGGAGACTACCTTTTAAGGCCTGAAACCTTACAGAGGAGGCAGGGCAAGGCTCCCCCCTTGCCCAACCCGTTGGGCGAAGCTGTGCAGCATAAGGCTGCCTTCCTCCTCCCTCATGGCAGGCAGACGCTGCCAGAAGGCTGGCCTGCTGAACTCTCCAGATTGGAAAGCTAATTGGGAATGGGGGACAGTTGAAGGAAGCTGGTGAAGCCTTGAAGGTGACTCCTCTAAGGCAAGAGGCCAGAGATCTGAACCCCAGCTCCAGAGAGAGGGCTGAAGGGGAACTCCTGTTGGGAGGAGGAGGGTAATATTGGCTACCCTAAGGCAGAGTGACTGTCAGGTGTAACCAGTCCCAGAGAGAGGGCTCAGAGGGAGCTCCTGCTCAAAGGAGAGAGAGAAGGACTGATCTAAGGGAAGAGGCAGAGAAAATGGTAGCAGTACAATCCCACTGCTGCAGGGAAGAGCCAAGGTCAGCTTTTAGGAAACCTCTGTAGCTGGCCCCAGGAAATGCTGTGGGGAACCACCAAAGTCAAGGTGGGTGGGGAATCGGACCCTGCAGATCTTATGACGATACTAGTGAGTGAGGTAAAGGTAAGAGTGTGTGATGTTGCACCCCATAAGGCTTTATGGAAATATGCTTATGAATGTAAATATGACATAACTGGAATATGTTTTATGCTACATATGCCATGTGACATCTATGTAAAGGTTATGATCTACTGAATCTATTCATCCTATTAGTATGCATTTATCGTTTTTGTATTTGAAATTATGAATATTGGCTGTGTACTTGTTTGGTGTGTGTGGTGTTTTTTTGTTTTTTGTTTAAAGTAGCCTTAGTAAGGCATTTGGTCAGCTTCTTTAGAGAGGAATGTACAAGTTAAGTGTTTCTTGATTGGGCACTTAAGCTGACAGTAGACCTTGATAGATGCCAATCCACATCTGAGCTTTCCTGGCTATGTGGCTTGGCCTGTAAAGTTCTGAGTCATGCATGGACATGTGACTTGCCCATGTGACTCCAATACTCCATTTTGTTGCTGTAATTCTGCAGAGGTGGAGGGAAGGGTTTAGACCCACAAGGAGAAACTATATAAAGCCTTGGGAGACCCCTCCATTTTGTCTTCAGCTGCCTTAAGAGACCCTCTCCACCCCCCAAAGGATACCTGAAAGAAACTGGAACAAATGACAGTAAGCTCGGGGGTGATTGCTGGACCTGGACTAGAAGGAGACTAGCCTGTAAAAGAAGGTTACTGGAACATCTGAGGGTGAGCCTTCATCTGTAATCACTTTTTTTAACCTATTAATTAACCCAGAGTATATATTAATACCTGGGGGGCAAACAGCTGTGCATACCTCTCTATTCATGTTATAGAGGGCAGACAATTTGAGTTTACTCTGTGTAAGCTTTAAAATGGCTTTATTGGGGTTTGGCCCCCATTGGGAGCTGGGCATCTGAGTGTTAGACAAGAACACTTCTTGAGCTGTTTTTTTTTTTTTTTTTTTTTCAGTTAAGCCTGCAGCTGTTGGGGGACGTGGTTCAGACTTGGGTCTGGGTTTGCAGCAGATAAGCGTGTCTGGCTCAAGCAAGGCAGGGCACTAAGTCCTAAGCTGCCAGGGAAACAGGCTCAGGGGTAGTCTCAGCACATCAGGTGGCAGTCCCCAAGGGGATTTCTGTGATCCAACCTGTCACAGAGCAGCCCAGGGAAAATGCTGAGGCATTGACAGAACAGGTCTTAGCCACCTAAACAGGGTCTCTGGGTTGGAAGCCAGAGGAGAAGGTGGGTCTTCCCCAGAGGTGAAAGTGGACTAGTACGGCATACCGGCAAGAGCCGGTACACAGTCGACCATACTGGCAGGGGGCAGCTTCCCCAGGCCCACGGTTTAAAGGGCCCAGGGCTCCCGTCAGTGGCTGGAGCCCCAGGCCTTTTAAATCACCGCTGGAGCCCCGGGGTAGCAGAGGTGGCCTGGGGCTCTGGCCACCACTACCACAGTGGAGCCCCAGGCCCTTTAAATCGCTGCCGGATCCCCAGGGCTCCTGGCCGCCGCTGCTACCCCATGGCTCCAGCAGCAGGGCTCTGGTGGTGATTTAAAGGGCCCAGGGCTCTGGCCACCGCTACCGCAGTGGAGCCCCAAGCCCTTTAAATCTCAATTTAAAGGGCCTGGGAATTTAAAGGCCCTGCCTCTTTCAGTTGAGGCCCCGCCCCTTGCTCAGGACTCCAGCGTACCCGTAAGTCCTTTAAGTTACTTTCACCCCTGGTCTTCCCCTGCCTCTCCCGAGACCAGGAGGGGAAGCATGAATGTCAAGAATAAAAAGCCAAGAATGACAAATGTCAGAGACTTGAGAGCCAGGCCTGGAAGTTGTTAGATTTTGAGTTTATTTTCTGGACCTCTCTGTTAATCTCCAGCAGGGGGCATGGACTGAGTGGTGACTTGGCGTGAGGGCTAGGCCATGTACAACACTTGACACCAGAATGACCAGAGGCGGTGCTTGACCAGAAAAAGCCTGGCAACACCAAACCCAGGCACAGGGAGGTACTCTGGAGGTGAGAGGCATGGTGACTTCCCCTCAGGGACACCTTCAATGCAAATGATTTGGAGCTTATTAAATGATTCTGCTGCTAGAAGGGATAGATGGTGACTCACTGTTGCTTAGCTGGGCTGGCCCTGCAGGGCTCACAGGAGTAAAAAGCAGCAAAAGTGGACTTTTGTCACTAAAGTCAGCTATAGGGCTTGAATACAAGCAGCTGATCTGCTAGGTTAGATGGTGCCATTTTCCCACTTCAGAATAGAAGCACACTTTTAGGCCTTCTTAGCAAGGTTGTTGTGGGGCTAGATGAGAGAGAGAAGCATTTTGCTTGGATGTAAAAGTGGATAACTAGAGCGATTACAGTACATGGATAATTCAGTGCACAGCCTGGCTCAGAATGGCGATTGGGCTAAAGGGCAATGAGCCATGATACTGATGGGGCTTCTGGGGAAATAATTGCCTCATTCAGCTGAATGAGGCAATAACCCCAGACTGCTATTGAGAATGGCGCCTAAAATCAGGATTGTTCAGAATGGGCTTCTCCGCAGAAGGCGTAATTCAGTTTGAGAGATTGTACTCGAGTCAGGCCACCATTAGAAGTCAACAGGAGTAGGGCCTGAGTAACGCCCCAGGGTGAACTGGTGACCGCTCTCCTTGTCAATGAGGTGGAGGGTTGTAGAACCCCACATGAGAGGTCCCAGAGGATGTATGCCACAGGGGGAAGCACTTCGCACCACACCCTGAGGAAGAAAATGGATTCAGCACACAACCCCAGCAGACTTCAGGGAGCAGGAGTCCAGCCCTTTGTCTCCTTTGCTGTGGCACCATCTCCCAGCTCCTTGGCAGTTCCCGTCCACTGTAGCTGTCCTGCCGGGAGCTTCCTAGCCAATGCCTACCCAGTGGAACTTCCTGGAAAACTGCAGGGTGGAGCAGCTCAGCAGAAAGCTAATACAGAGTACAGAGAGCCACTGTTGCAGAAACAGCTTTCCTCCCTCTCCTTTGCAGGGGGAGGGGAAGATCCATGTGAGGAAGGTGCTCATGGCATATCCAGGCCCTAAGTAAAAGCTCTGGATCTGTCCCTGTACACATCTGAATGTGATGATGGCAAAATGTTTATCCTGGAAAATAAACAGAAATATCCTAATCAGTGACTTGAGCCCTACAAGTCCAGCATTTTATACACTCACAACTTCTTAGGAAGTCGCTTACTCGCTTGCTTGCTTGTTTATTACACACTGAGTGTTTTTATTACACACTTAGCCTCTGGCTAAGGCTTCCATCCAAGAAGAGGGGTGGAGGGGAGCAATGCCTTACCATATGCATCCTTGAAGGGAACAAGAGGCAGAGAAGAAATGTACTGAATGGAGTTTCAGAGGGTCCCAAACAACCTCAGCTTGGTATTCCAGTTCTGCTGGGTGATGGCTTCGTTACTGTTGCATCAGTAGATTATAACATTGAGTCAAGGTGATGCAGAGTCAGAACACCTTACTGCAACGACTCTGTGTCTCTCTGCAAGCACGTTCAGCAATGATATGGCCCAGCAGCTGTTCAAGGCTGGGCACCTCTGCTCTAAACAATAGTGAGAAACTGCTGAGCACAGGCATGTTCTAAAGGATGCTTTCAGATTTGTTCTTTTACCCTGCGGCTATATGGTGCAAGCACTGCTCTGGCTGCAAGCAATGCTTCCGCTTTTCTCCCTGGGAGCTGCTGTGGAACTTGCAATATTGCTGAGATAAACGCCTGACCTGATGTGCTTGAACTGTCTCCTCTCCACTTCAGCTGTTACAGAGGGCAGCATTTCCCTTTTGGATATTCTCCTGGGGTGTCTGTCCTGCCTAACTGAGCCCTACTTTCTTGTCCTCCCTCCCTGTCCTTTTGGGAGGTGGGAAGGTGTTAAACACTGAGCCAGCAGGGGAGGGGAGGGGAAAAAAAAGACCTTGTCCACAAAGATGCAGCTTGAACTCCAGCTACTTTAATAAACTTTAGCAAAGCCTTGATACTGTCTCACATGACCTTCCCATAAACAAACTAGGGAAATGCAACCTAGATAGAGCTACTATAAGGTGGGTGCAAAACTGGTGGGAAAACTGTTCCCAGAGAGTAGTTATCAGTGTTATCACAGTCATGCTGAAAGGGCATATAGAGTGGGGTCCTGCAGGGATCAGTTCTGGGTCCAGTTCTATTCATCAATGGTTTAGATAATGGCATAGAGAGTACATGAAAGTTTGCGGACGATACCAAGCTGGGAGGGGTTGCAAGTCCTTTGGAGGATAGGATTAAAATTCAGAATGTCTGGAGAAATGGTCTGAAGTATATAGGATGAAATTCAATAAGGACAAATGGAAAGTGTTCGTTCCTAAGTGGACTAATCAGTTGCACACCCATAAAATGGGGAAATGACTGCCTAGGAAGGAGTACTGCGGAAAGGGGTCTGGGGGTCATAATGGACCACAAGCTAAATATGAGTCAACAGTGTAATGCTGTTGCAAAAAAAAAAGTGAACATCCTTCTGGGCTGTTCTAGTAGGAGTGTTGTAAGCAAGACATGAGAAGTAATTCTTCCTCTCTCCTCTGCGCTGATTAGGCCTCAACTGGAGTATTGTGTCCAGTTCTGGGCACCACATTTCAGGAAGGATGTGGACAGATTGGAGAGAGTCCAGAGAAGAGCAGCATCGTTAAAGGTCTAGAAAACATGACCTATGAGGGAAGATTGAAAAAATTGGTTTTGTTTAGTCTGGAAAAGAAAAGATTGAGAGGGGACATGATACGTTTTCAAGTTTGTAAAAGGTTAGAATGAGGAAGAAAAATTGTTTTTCTTAACTTCTGAGGATAGGACAGGAAGCAATGGGCTTAAATTGCAGCATGGGAAGTCTAGGTTGGACATTAGGAAAAAAAATCCCAACTGTCAGGGTAGTTAAGCACTGGAATAAATTGCCTTGGGAGGTTGTAGCATCTCCATCATTGGACATTTTTAAGAACAGGTTAGACAAACACCTGTCAGGAATGGTCTAGATAATGCTTAGTCCTGCCACAAGAGCAGAGGACTGGACTAGATGATCTCTCGAGGTCCCTTCCAGTTCTATGATTTCTATAAAACCATTTATAGATGGGCTTTTCCAAGCAGCCCATGGGATTTATCAGAGGTGGGAGGAAATGAGGTGGGGGAAGCAGACTTGACACATTGCAACTAGATCTGGGCCCAAGACTCTGGATACAAACACCCTAGATTCAAGGGCCTGGACCCAAACTTTATGCTTGGTTCTTGTCTCTAATTAGGCAAATCAAAATGCCAAATCTGAAGAGCTGAGACTCCCAGCATAGAAAAAATTCCAGGCTGGATCCAGTCTTCGCAGCTTGGGTCCTCAAACTTGTTCTTGGTTTCTCCTCAAACATCCATATTGACAGCCCTCTGCTAAGCTGGAAGTAGAGTTGTTACTAGAATGGGGTTCTAGAATGGACACTGAAATGATGACTCCATGCTGCAGCAAACGTTACTGAAGCAGCTGATACTGTCCCTGCTACAGCAGAGAGCCTCTGATATTTGAGTGGGGCTATAGGTTCACATGTGGCTACTGAGCTGATTGGGGGAGAGGGAATGCTGCTAAAGAGCAAAACGTTTTGGGTGTTGTGCTTATTGGAGGGTTTAGTGGGAGATTATTAGTACCATATGATAGGAACTGTGCCTAACATGAGCTCTTGAGAGAGGGATCTCAAGTCTAAAGGCCTGAGTGAGAACACTAGTGCTCAATGCACTATATAGACCAGCATATGGTCATGAAGAGAAAGATGGCCTTGGAGTTAAGGCACTAGACTAGGTGTCGAGATGTAGCAGTGAGGAGGTTTAGGTTCAGTTCTCCTCTTTGCACAGGCTTTGTATGTGAGTCTGGCCAGGTCACTTAGGCCCAGATTTTTAAAGCTATTTAGGTGTCCCTGCTCTCAGAGTTTCTACACTTAACTGATTCAGGAGCCTCAGTCTCTCTTTCAAAAGGGATTTAGTCACTTAAGAGACAATCCCATTGACAGTCAAATCTGGGCCTTAATCTGTGGGCCCCCTCAGTAAAATGGAAATAACAATATTCCCTTTCACCCGGTCTTCCCTTTCTTGTCTTTTTTTTAGTTTGTAAGCTCTGCAGAACAGGGACTGTCTCTTCCTACATGCATGGCCCGTACTATATCCAAAGTGGCCTCTAGGCATGGCTCTAATACAGATAATAGCTGGAATTCATGCAGGTGTTCAGTTTTCAAGAGTACATAAAACAGAGCAAGGAAGAGGGAGGAGAGCTTAGGACACATTAATTGGGAGGCTGTTCCAGGTGTATAGGGCAACCTGAAAAAGGCCTGGAGTGGGCGAAGAAGATAATGGTACTAACGTTTAGCTGTGTTATAGCACTTAACATTTAAATATCTCTATGTGCTTTACAAACTGGGCAATTCTCATTGCTCCCATTTTACATACACGGAAATTGAAATGGAGAGGTGAAGTAACTTTCTCAAGGTTGCACAGCAAGTCTGTGTCTGGGTCAGGACTAGAGCCATGGGAATCTCTGCTTTGGTCCCCTGTACACCTGGTAAAGGAGTCGGAGTGACATAAAGGGGCTTTAAAAGCCCCAGATCTGACCCAGGTTGAAGTTCTCTGGTGCTAGAACTTCCTGTGGCTGGCTTCTGAAAACCCCTCATAAGTCTCAGGAGCAGGGGCATCTTGGGGATGAGGCTGGGGATGGAAGGGGTGTGCCGGGGGGGGGGGGAGGGAAATGTGATGTAGAGATTCTGGGCAGCACTGCTGCCCCAGGACAGCCAAGAACAGATTGCCATAACAGGTTGCATAACATATCAGTTATGCTTGTGGCAGGGAAGTCTGCTTAGGCCCTGGAGCAATGCAGAATTGGGAGAGCACAACAATGGTTTAAAGCCACCGTAGCCCTCCTCCCCCTGCACTACTCCCCCATCCCTTGAAGTAGTACAGCATAGAATCTCGCCCCAGGCCTCCTGAATCTTTTATTGATGGGTTCTAGCTACTAGTCCTTCTGCCTCTCTGGTTCTAGTGGTGAGAGCAACTGCGCCTCCTCACTCTGCTGGCTGAAAGTTTTGAAAATATCCTGGTGGTTCTTGTTTCTCACTAAGTTGTGAGGTTAAATGACTTAATGTTTGTAAAGTGTGCTATGATGTGTACCTGGCTAGCTCAGTTGGTAGAACATCAGACTTTTAATTTGAGGGTCCAGGGTTCAAGTCCCTGGTCAGGTATAGGGGGGATTGTATTCCCCCAAGAGCTTCAAAAGGCAGCTCTTCCGTACCCTCCTTGACATCTGACAGAATGAGGAGCAATGGTCTCAAGTTGCAGTGGGGGAGGTTTAGGTTGGATATTAAGAAAAACTTTTTCACTAGGAAGGTGGTGAAGCACTGGAATGTGTTACCTAGAGAGGTGGTTGAATCTCCTTCCTTTGAGGTTTTTAAGGTCCAAGCCCTGGCAGGGATGATTTAGTTGGGAATTGGCCCTGCTTTGAGCAGGGGGTTGGACTAGATGACCTCCTGAGGTCCCTTCCAACCCTGATCTTCTATGATCCTTGGGAGGTGCCATGGAAGTGCAGAGAGTTATGATGTTTGGAAACACTTTATAAATGCAAATTATGAAGAGGCAGAATGTTGGTGTAATAGTTGAACAGAAATAGGGGGGAAACCCAGAATGGTTATGAAGGGTCATAGCAAAGTGTTCGGCCTCTTTTACAGATTCAAGAATTCTTTGATTAGGCGTGCTTCTTCCCAAAAGGACCTTTTCTTTGCAAATGAAATTGGTGCTCTGTCAGCATGTTACTTGCAAAACAAACACACTGCTGGGCTGATGAGATGCAAAAGGAATTGGGTTTCTGCAGGGTGTGTAAAGAGTAGGTGTGGTTTCTCTGTATGAGAAACAAAAGCATGGCTATACAGATGGGAAGCAGGGCGAGTGGATTTGAGAGATGTGCAGGGGAGAGGAGAAACATAACTTCATTAGTTTGTAAAGTGGACTGCAAAGGGTGAGAAGCCAAGTATAGGATATGGAGGTAAAAGAATAAGATATTTAGTTACCCTGCTCTGCACTAATACTCTGCCTGAATGGCTTACAAAGGAATAGAATGCTAACAGGGAGAATACCAATAGGCCCAATCCTCATTCCACATAAACTAATGGCCAAGACTTCAGTGGGCACAGGATCAGGATCATATGCTGCAGGACAGGAGAGCAACTATGAGAGAGGAAAAGTGACATGTGAGAGTGGACTCTAGAGAGTGATAAAAGGAAGGGAACTGAGGAAGGAGTTTGGGGTTGATGGTGAGTGGTTTCTTTTTTTTTTTTTTTGGAAATTTCACCCGATATTCCCTGGAACAGTGTTGAAGATGGTTTTCTCCCTTCACATGGTTAACACCACGCCCTTGAGGTGGCCCAGGAAAACCTGGTGCTGACACTCGTTGTCCTTTTCCTAGCGTAGACAGGCCCTCCTAAGATAAGCAGGGGAGCAATGGAGCTTGTGATACACATGGTGGGATTCTTGAGGTGGGGGTAGGGGAACCATTTGTGTCCTTCCATAGGTAACTTTTCATGCTTAGGAACATAAGCTTATTGCCCACCTAGCAATAGTTTTACCACTGTTGGCTTAGGAGGGGTCTATTTGAAATAATGCTGACCTAATGATTTTTTTTTATTGACTTCAATAAGATTTGCTTCTATTTAAAGCAATCTAGACTGACTACTGCATTGGGTAATCACCCAGTGCTCAGA
This sequence comes from Eretmochelys imbricata, assembly GCF_965152235.1. Taxonomy (NCBI): domain Eukaryota; kingdom Metazoa; phylum Chordata; order Testudines; family Cheloniidae; genus Eretmochelys; species Eretmochelys imbricata. The sequence continues at coordinate 159,541,470 of NC_135574.1, forward strand.
GATTTAAACTGACTTCAAGGTAAGTGGAAGGAAGCAGGAGTGAGTTATGGACTTGGGGTGCAATCCCTCCCCAGAGGAAAACTGTTTGTGGTCAGTGTGGGCCTGGAGACAGCTAAAAGAGTTGAAAGGTGCAAGGGCTAGTTACAATATGTAAAGGTAGTCGCATGTTCCACTTGAATTAAATTACTCTACCTTTATTGCCCAGACCAAGTACAGAAACTTGTATGCCTTACACAGACACACATAATTGAGAGATGCATGATGCCCTCTATGGCAATAGGAAGTATAGATACTGGTATGGTATGACTTTATGGTATGACTGGCCTTCTCCAGGCAAGGCACCTCTTAGACTTCCCATTAACTGTCACATTTCATGTCTCTGTGTTATCTTAGTTGCGAGGCACAGACAGGGAGGCTTCCAGGGCTGGCTAAACCCACGTGCTGTAATAAAGACTCTTACAGTGGTGGTGCTGTGAAATAGGGTTGGAGGCGGATTTCCAAGGTGCTGTACTTTCATCGCAGCCCTCAAGTTATGTGGCACTGTGGCTAGGCTAGGAGAACTCTACAGCAGGCCAGGGTGAATTCGCAGGTACTTAAGCCTATGTCACAAATGTCACCCAGATTCTGGGGCAGCTCAGACCAGTTCAGTCCCTGGCAGAAGATAGAGAAGTCCTCAGAGCTGCCTTAATTTGTGCCCCCACTGACAAGGTCCCATGGGCTTTATGCATCTGCATAATAGTTGAGATGTAGAGATGCCAGGGTCACAGATCTCACTACTCCCCTCTAATTCCCAACACGTTCCTGGAATGCCTCCTGCACAAAAGGTTTCCTTTGCACGAGGAATTCAGCAGAGGGCTGATGCTTTGTGGCTGGTGGAAAGGGGCTTCAGGGCAGCCATGAATGAGACCCACAGATTTTAAGCTTGATCTCGGGCAGTCATTCACTCCACAGAAGGGCGGGCCGGGGGGGAAGCGGGCAGGAAACCTTGTCATTGCTCATCTCCTCCCTAAACTGAATGGTACAAATATTCTTACTCTCTCTGCAGATGGAATTCTTCCCATGCCTTTGATAATCCGCCGAGGATGTAATGGATGCACAGTGGTGATTAGAGACGTGTGAGTCATGTAGCTTGGATCTGGATGCAGGTCTCAATGGTCTTGTGAAGAATTTGAAAAGTATAGTGCTATGCAATAGCTTCCTCTTGATTGGAGGCCTATAATGGGAAGCAAGTAATCTAATAATACTTTGCAGATGTATAGTGCTCTGAATCAGAAGAACTCAAAGCTCTTTAGAAATGTCCCATATCTTTGGGGGTTTTTCTCCTGTAAAGCTACACTGTGTACAAGTGCCAGGGGTTGGACTACTGTGTAGAAATAGCTCTAGCTAGCCACATTCATTCCTAAAGGGATTGGTATTCTGGAAAGGTCTGTGATAGGTCCCAATGCCTCATGTACCAGACAGATTATGACAACCTAGTTGCAAACAAAACAATACACAGTAGGAAGAACTGGTTATTTAAATGGCTTTGTACAAAGGGCTGTATTCACCCTCTGAGACCTCATGAGCTTGTCTAAAAAGAGTGACTGGACTTGTATCTTGTAATATGGAGAGGTAATTGTGGTGAGATTAGTGCAGACTTGTGCTCCTAAACCCCAGAGGACCATAGCATGAGAGCATTATTCCTGGGAGACGTTTTTGTAGTGCAGAGAAGGGGAGTGTAATGAATAAATGGCAGTGGAAAAAACTGAAGAGAGGGGGGAAAGTGTAAGGAATAACAATCAGGAATTGAATTCCTTAAAGGAATAGCTACTTCAGTGTCCTAAAGTACAGCACCCTGTTTAAGGTCACGGTAATTATTCTTTTTTCAAGCAATGTCTTTGCCAATAAAAAGAGGCAACCAAAGTATTCTTGACATAATGAGCCCATTTCAGACCTGGCATAAGCAGTTTCAATTCCACTGATGTCAGAGTCCCACCTGCATATATCAGGTCAGAATTTGTCCCATTATTTCTATGTGGCCCTCCTCTGCCACAGAATTCTGGTGTGATCTTGAGCAAGTCACGTAATTTCTCTCTGCCTCCATTTCCCCCATCTGTAAAATGGGCACTTCATCCCCTTCAGCCAGACTCAATCCATCTTGTTTTGGTTGGGCTAGCAGTTTTATTCCTTCCCCCAGCAAAAGGAACAAAATGTTAACCTGGGGGCGGGGGAGAAGTCTACTCTCTTTCTCATCAAGGCATGAGAATTTCATGATATTGGCCCAGTTTAACTGCAAAGAAACAATGACCCAGAATTATTAGGTCTTGGACCAGAATCTTTCAGAGACCTAGTCATAGTGATCATCATTTCAGTCTTCTAAAATATTTAATGAAATTAATTCTTAGCCAATATAGGGAAGAATGTTGCCCAACTCAATAAATTAGGCTTCTGTTAGAGACGTCCTTTCCAAGAGCCATGGTACAATGCCTAGTTTCCAGCAAACACAGAGGTGACATCCACAATGACTGCAAATGGTTCTTCTGTCCTTCCTTGGAACATTGGGAATTGCATACCGGAACCATGCATAATACTTAGTTACAATCAAGAAACCTTGTCAGGATACAAACCTAAAAATGATCATCCAGAGCAAGAGATGGGCCAAAACCAAAACCTTAATGCTTTGAAGAAATTGGACCTGGTTCCAGTTCTAAATTTTTTTTGTCTTTGCCTATGTGTCTTTATCCCTCTGTTTCTATCTCGCATATTATATCTAGGATCTTAGACACCTGTTGTCATAGTAGCTAAGAGCAGACTTACAGTATTCATCCACATATTTACTGGTTCTTATGGGCTTAGGAAAAGATTTTTTCAAAAGTAACTAGTGATTTTTGGGTGACCAGCTGGAGACATCTGAAAGGAATCTGATTTTCAGATATTGCATAGTATTTAAATAGGTCTGATTTCAAGAGGGTGAATACTGAGCAATGTCTGAAAATCAGGCCCCTTTAAGATGTCTCCAGCTGGTCACCCAAAATCACTAATTACTTTTCAAAATCTTGGCATTAGGACTGCACCTCTCAGCTTACTCCTTTATCTTTACTTTGCTGCAGAAGAGGAGAGAGGCAACACTGATAAGAAAAAGATTCTCTTGGAATCAAGGTCCAAGTCTTCTACTTCTTACCCTGGAAGATGTTTGGACAAGGCAATAGAAATGGATTTTTCACAGCATCTCACAAGCTTTATGAAGTATAGAGATGGAGCCATATCCTAGAACTTGATGCCCCCAAACTCTGAGTGGGGCTGGGGTTCAAAATCTGAAGCCAGATTGGATCCAAATTTTGTAAATGACCCCTATTGTTTTATAATGGGCTAAACAAAAATCCCAAGCCCAAGCACCTCCAGATTTTGGGGTGTTCAAAATTTAGACTCAGATCAGATATTTCATGAGAAGTCCAAATTGAAAAGTCCAGGGGGACTCATTACTGCAATACGCCTGAACTCTCTCACATGCTGTGCACTTAATTTGTGCTTGGTTGAAGGGATCCTTTAGCTGGCAACCAGCCCTACATTCTTAAGTTCATGTTAATCAGCAGCCACTCCGCATGTAGCTGCTGCTTCTCCCATATTCAGACTAATGAGGGCAGAGTTTGCATGGCTTGTTAAATGCTTGTTGTCATGTTCACATTCATGTTCTTAGAGAATTTAAAAAAAGAGACCAAGCAGAGAAGCATTCCGTTAAAAGCTTATGACCTGGACAGGTGCTTTGGACCTGTATTTGACCTGGAAAGGTGAATCTGTGGCTAAATAGCTGCTGGGAACACTAGTCCCAGAAAGAAAGAGGTCACATTCTCTTCTACTATAGTGGTGCAACCCTCTCCTGAGTTCAATGGGGCTGCAAGCAGCAGCAGGAGGATTTGGTTCATGGTGTGCACAGAATGCTCCAACTGTGGAAATCTCATTTAAAAAAAGAACCAAAAAAAATCCCCCTCAGAGCAAGAGTGGGTGCAGCATGTCTGTTTTAACTGTTCGCATGCTGGGGATGAGAAATGAAAATCCTTTGATTGATCTAGTGCTGTAAGTGTCACATGGTCTCTCTGCCCCTAGGATCTTACAATCAAATCTATACAAGACAGGACAACAGCTGTGAGGACGCTGGGGGGCTTGATTCTCCATTACTCCGCACCTCATGCAGTCACTTACATCATTGCACAGAAAGTGTAAAAAGCCAGCATTCTGACTGGTTAATATTTCACACCCAAATTGCATTGATGCAAATGACACCCCTAGGTTTAGCGTGGTGGAGAGCTGGGCCCCAAGAGTGAGGTGATTGAGACAGGAAGGATTTCTGGCTGGGAAGCAGCTTGACAGAAAAGGAAGATTCGGAGGTGCTTGACAGAAAAGTGGGAGATAGTCCCAGGCATAGGGGGAAGCAAATGTATGAATGAAGGTGTCATTGCTGAGAATGGATGGAAGACTAATGCAAAGAGCAAGTGGTAAGGAGGGAGAACTGGGTGCAATGTACCAAGAGAGTTGGAGGGAATAAGAGGAGAAACGTGACAGTGGGAGGGAATAAGAGGAGAAACGTGGCAGTGACAAAGTCTATGTAGGGCCTCTGAAAGTAAGCATGAGGCTCTTGAATTTCTTCAAGTAAGAAATGAGGATGCCAATGAAGGGGCTCAAAGTGACGTGGGTGGAGCAGTGGGAGAGGCAGAGACCTTTAGCAGCAGCCCTTTGGTGAGGAGGGAGGACGCAGAGGAGAAGGGGGAGGATGGAGTGGAGAAGGTAATTTGCTCTCTCAGTCATTCTCGCCATCAAATTCAGGTACTTCTATCTTCACTTCAGAGGGTGCAATAAGGCTGCACTGTCCAAACCTGCAAAGATTTTCAGTGAAAATACCACATGCCAAACACCTTTTGTGAAGGGAGGCCAAAGAACAGCCTCCAATGTCCAGACTTGCTACAATATGTAGCAATAACCCTGACCTTGTAGGATTGTTCTTGAGGTAGCCAGGACTGCGTGTAACCTTCTCTCCTGTCCCCAGCATGAGGGAGTCTTGCTTGTGTTAGTCTGGTGTTTGCTCCCTGACGCCACCGGCTTGTTAGGCACTCTCCTCTGGGCAATGCCAGTCCTGTCTTTGCCCAGCAGGTTAACAAGAAGTGCCTCCCAGTCCTAGTGTTCCCCTGAAGCATTCCACTCTGTTGTCCAGCCCCTGACACTGCTAGTCACTGAAATCCCAGATACTCTGCCCCCAAAGGAGCAGTGTGCCCCAGTTTTACCTTCATTCACTGTTCCTGTATAATGTATAGTACTCTGAGCACTTATAATAAAAGAATCTATTTAAGAAAGACTAGAGATTCAATTAGAAACAGGAGAAAGTGATGGAAGCAAATGGTTACAATACAGAACAAAATAATAAAATGAACTACAGCCTACACTTTATCAATCGTTACCCTTTCCTCTCTAATAAAGTAGGTTTTCCCCCAAAGTTTGCTCTGTTGCAGAGCTGGCTGGCTTCACGGGAACCAGGATCCAATCTTTAGGGAAACTCCCCTGCTCAACAAGCTGGCTTCTCAGCAAATGGATGCAGAGTGTCTTTTGTGATGGACTGAATCAGTCTTTTGTCTTTATTCACAAACAGGGCAAATCTCTCATCTGTTATAATGTTCCTTTTTATTTCCAAGTGGTTTTGATTGCAGTTGTCTTTGGTGATTTTTTCCATTGGCTGTTCTGAACCTTGCATTTCATCACTAGCTAACCAGGAAGGGATGACCACTCCCTCTACTCACCAAGGCATATGAGTCAGGTGACCCTTTTACTCCAAGACCATAAGGCATAGTTTCCAATATAGTCACAATATTCCTTAAATATTACCCATTCACACATCTCACAATGACTGAGTATTGATAAGTTACAAGCTTTCAGTAGAGACCTCACATGCTACCCTTCATGGATAAAAACCATGAAAGTGGTAGTAGGTATAGTGAGTTTGTCCGGTCTAAGACAGGAGTTCTTTGTTAAGAACATAAGAATGGCCATACTGGGTCAGACCAAAGGTCCATCTAGCACAGTATCCTGTCTTCCGACAGTGGCCAAAGCCAGGTGCCCCAGAGGGAATGAATGGAACAGGTAATCATCAAGTGATCCATCCCCTGTTGCCCATTCCCAGCTTCTGGCAAACAGAGGCTAGGGACACCACCCCTGACCATCCTGCCTAATAGCCATTGATAGATCTATCCTCCATGAACTTACTTAGTTGTTGGTGAGCACTTTGCTGGCCAGTACCAATGGCCTCTGGGTCACATTTGGGAGTAGGAGTAACCAGACAAGATACAAAGAAAGTCTGAGTCTCAGTAGCCCAGTGTCTAATTATATTGGAGGTGGGCTCAAGCTGCAACTTGCATCCATAGTTTGAACACTCCAAAGTGCTAGTTGTTTGGATCTGGGGTTCTGGGCAGGCCCGTTATAAAGCAGGAGCTATTTGCAAACTGTGGCTCCATTCCTATCACCTGTAAAGTATGGGATGCTCTCTCTAAATACACTGGATTTAAACAGTTTCAATATAAAATATGAATGCAATTCACCCTTACGTTGTGCTTCAAGTGATCTGAAAAAAGTAGGATCGATCATAATCTGAGAGCAGCAGTTTTGGTAAGATCGTGCTTAAATCGTGCCCCACAGCAACCCTGCTTTTTGTTTTTTGCTGGGTCTGTAATCCCTTTGCAAATTCTGCCCCCCCCCCCACTTTAAGCAGTATCTTTATCCAAAAGATCAGCTCAAGGCCCATACAACTAGGGTTTAACTAGGTCCGGATGTAAGTGGTGCACATACCTCATGCTGGCATCTTCACAGGGAAGCAGTTCTTCCTCTATAAATTACTTAACAGTGTCACTTTGCATGAATGTTCTTGGCTCAGATTTAATGTGTTACACAATGGTCTCTGTGTGATGCAGCAATCATCTCTGGCACTTTAAAGCAATATTTCAAGGCCTTCAAAGCTTCATATTTTATTTCACTCTGTAACACCTGAAACTATAAACTGTGGGGCTTACTTTCTTATTTCTAAATCGAAAAGCTTTTCTCCTGTTATGTCCATCTGCTCCACTCTTGTGAACCATCAGCACTGTATGATGGAATGGGAATATCAGGATTCAAACCATAGGATTCCTGTAAATTTTTGTAGACTGTCTGATTGAAAGAAAGGAATGGACAGGCTCAGCGGGGCATTACTGCATGCAGCAGCTGCAGTCCAGTCCATACATGGTACTGTGTCTAGATCACAGGTTTGACTTGCCAGCGTTGAGAGGAGAGAGATAAGGTGGGTGAGATAATATCTTTTATTGAACCAACTTCTGTTGGTGAGAGAAACAAGCTTTCAAGTTACTGAGAGCTCTTCTTTAGGGCTTGAGTAGTCCTAAACTTTATGCAAATGATATGTAAATTATTCAGTGTGTTCTGTTTGAGTTACATGAAACCCATTTCTTAATGTTTAATATATGGACTAAATTCTGCTCTTTTACACTCATGTAAAACCACTGACTCCAATGGTGTAGCTAAGAGCAGGATTTGGCCTTATAAAACCAATGTTTGCTAATGGAAATGGTTGTATAGCTGCATATTTACTCCGAGTCCCCGCTCATCTGCCATTTACACTTGCTAATCAGGACACAATGCAACAGTCCTTACTCAGGCAAGCTTCCCTCTGAACTCTAGGGAACTCTGTATGAGTAAGGATGGATACATTTGCCCCTAAATTTTGCAACCTGCAGAAAACACTCCTACCTCACCTAGACTATAAAACAACACTCACAGAAATCCCTGAAAATAACCAAAGTGGCTGCAGTACAATGACTAATTCCCCTTCATATTGATCACATACAGTAGTAATTTTAATTTGAAGTCACTCTGAAAATCACAGGCCACTCTAGTCAAATGCAGATGCTGAAATAAGATCCACCTCTTACAGCACACTGAAGTCGGAGCTGAACAGGGAATTTGCTCTAGACATCTCTTCCTACACAAAGAACAACTATATACTTTCAGTCTGAATGGTGAGATATTTGTTTCGTTGGTGGTTTTAGATTTAGGAAACCAATAACTAGTAAAATCGTTGTGAGCTGTGTGTGTGTGCACGCACGCCTCTTCTGTTCCAGGCTGCAGTGCCTCTGAGAACAAAAGGGCAGGCAGAGTTCCTAAAACTTTTAAAATTCAATATAAAACAGAGACATTAGTTTTCCAGTTATATATGCTACAGCATCTTTGCTGCCAGAGAGAAGAAGGGGAAAGGAAAAGGCCAGTGTTAGTTCTGAATTGATCTAGCTTTCATGATGGTTGGGCTACCTGTGGAGAGGGACAGCTGGACTCTGTAGGGAAGGCAATTCCAGGGTTAATGGGCTACTAGCCTCTTCCTTACTGAGAATCTTTGGTGCAGCATAGCCTGCTGGCACATGCCTCCTCATGAATAGCTGATTATCACTGCAAGTCCTGGTCAGAAATTGCTGCTTGTTGTTGTTACAATTCAGTGTGTTTTTGTGACAACAGCCCATGTGCTGGAGTGTTATGGGGACTGTTTTTCTTAGCTTTGTAATGCCCTATAGTTGTGCTCTAGAAACAACTGGCTATCAGCAGTCTGAGTAATTAGACCCCTGCTAGGTTTACTCTGAACTAACTAACTCTCTTCTCCTGAAATTACTCCCTGCCCATCTGATCACCTAAAGACCTACAAATTTTGTTTAGATACTATAGTCCGTTCTTGGTGAGATGATATATGGAATATTCTCATCCTGAGATCTCTTACCAGACAGAACTAGTGCTGGGATGTTGTACAAAACAGTGAAAGACCTGGATTTTTCTGCATTCAGCCTAAATTCTCCACTCTCTCTGCTGCATGGGGTGAGGTGTCATGTCAGGAACATGGCAGAGCTGTTGCCTCTTTGTAGAGGTGATGGGGGCTCACACTGATCCACCCCTATTCATATCTACTAGCCATTGACCTGTGTCTGTGTGAAGGGTTGTAGTGCTCCAGAGGCTATTTTAGTCCTGAGGTATGGGACTCTCTGTAAACCTGCTTCAAAGCACTTTACAAATATTCATAAACTAATCCACACGGCACCTCAACCCAGTCTTACAAATGAGGGATCTGAGGCTCAGAGGTTCAGAAACTGGCTGGTGGTCACAGAGGGAGTTCTAACACTGGTTCAGATTCCAGTGCAGGAGGAAGAGTGGCTCTAGCCATTTTGCTGGCCAGGGAGAAATTAGCTGGAGAAATTTAGTGATTGTCAAGAGGGCCAGGGACATCACCACATGGAGTGACTCAGCTTCTCATCTCAGACAACCCACCCCAGGGGATCCTCTGTTCTCCCTCAAAAAGAACAGGAGTACTTGTGGCACCTTAGAGACTAACCAATTTATTTGAGCATAAGCTTTCGTGAGCTACAGCGCACTTCATCGGACGCATACTGTGGAAAATACAGAAGATGTTTTTATACACACAAACCATGAAAAAATGGGTGTTCATCACTACAAAAGGTTTTCTCTCCCCCAACCCCACTCTCCTGCTGGTAATAGCTTATCTAAAGTGATCACTCTCCTTACAATGTGTATAATAATCAAGGTGGGCCATTTCCAGCACAAATCCAGGGTTTAACAAGAACGTCTGAGGAACAGTGGGGGGGGAAGGAATAAACAAGGGGAAATAGGTTACTTTTTATAATGAATCAACCATTCCCAGTCCCTATTCAAGCCTAAGTTAATTGTATCCAATTTGCAAATTAATTCCAATTCAGCCCCCAACTAAAACCCCTCCAACGCATTATCAAGGATGTACAACCTATCCTGAAGGACTCTCACAAATTTTGGGAGACAGGCCAGTCCTTGCCTACAGACAGCCCCCCAGCCTGAAGCAAATACTCACCAGCAACCACATACCACACAACAGAACCACTAACCCAGGAACCTATCCTTGCAACAAAGCCCATTGCCAACTGTGCCCACATATCTATTCAGGGGACACCATCACAGGGTCTAATAACATCAGCCACACTATCAGAGGCTCGTTCACCTGCACATCTACCAATGTGATATATGCCATCATGTGCCAGCAATGTGCCTCTCCCATGTACATTGGTCAAACTGGACAGTCTCTATGTAAAAGAATAAATGGACAGAAATCAGATGTCAAGAATTATAACATTCATAAACCAGTCGGAGAATACTTCAATCTCTCTGGTCACTCGATTTCTGATCTCAAAGTGACTATCCTTCAACAAAAAAAACTTCGAAAACAGACTCCAACGAGAGACTGCTGAATTGGAATTAATTTGCAAATTGGATACAATTAACTTAGGTTTGAATAGAGACTGGGAATGGTTGATTCATTATAAAAAGTAACCTATTTCCCCTTGTTTATTCCTTTCACCCCCTCCACTGTTCCTCAGACGTTCTTATTAAACCCTGGATTTGTGCTGGAAATGGCCCACCTTGATTATCATACACATTGTAAAGAGAGTGATCACTTTAGATAAGCTATTACCAGCAGGAGAGTGGGGTGGGAGGAGAGAAAACCTTTTGTAGTGATAAACACACATTTTTTCATGGTCTGTGTGTATAAAAACATCTTCTGTATTTTCCACAGTATGCATCCGATGAAGGGAGCTGTAGCTCACGAAAGCTTATGCTCCAATAAATTGGCTAGTCTTTCAGGTGCCACAAGTACTCCTTTTCTTTTTGCGAATACAGACTAACACGGCTGTTACTCTGAAACCTGTTCTCCCTCAGTTATCCTTGTTCATTACTCATGTGGCAATCACTTTTAGTAGCAGAGTCAGTTTCCACAGGCCCCCAACACCCAATCACAGGTCAGAGTCTGGACCTACATCTGAATTTCTCTAAGGGTCCCTTTCTCTGTAATGGGCTGGGCCAAACCAAACCACCAATCCAAACACACACCCCATTTCCAGACTTTAGAGTGTTTGGAATCCTGAATGTCGCGGCTAGGGCCTGTCTACCCTGAAAATATCTACTGCTTCTTGTTCCTCTGGGAGGCAAGGCTTGGGAGACAAGGAGTGACAGATGGATGTGCAGTGAAATTTAACAAATGGTCACTGACCTTTAGGAGCCAGGATGCTGTGAAAGGTCTAGCAACCTTGGTGAAATGATAGGCATCCTACATCTCCTGGGTAATCCTATACAGCGGCCTGTGTGCCAGCTGTTGCCTTTGTCTGGAGCTGAGTGTTTTTTCATTAGATTTTTATCTGAATATTCCAGCCTTGATGTCTTGTTTGTCTGCTTCTTCCTCAACCATTATCTCACTTCTTTCCACACCATATTTTACACTTGGAATGCCCTCTCCATAAAATCCTTCAGATACCTTCACCAGACCCACTTCCCCCAGGATGCTCCTATGAAATTAACCAACTAATAAAAGCTGCTGACCACACGGGAGCTTGGTGTAGGAGGAAGAGGGAAATCCCTTTCATTATATGTTTCTCCACTCCTCCTCCCCCCCCATCCTTGTGTTACTGTCTTCTTAGGCTCCAATCCTTCAAGTTACTCTGTGCAGGTAAACCCCTGCATCTACTGAGAGCCCCACTGAAGTGAGTGGGGTCTTGTTGTTATGGCCACCTATCCTTTCCATTTCTAAAGCACCCATAACCATGGGATCTTGGCGGCATGGAGGAACTGGGGCCAGAACAAGAAGTTCATCTAACAAAGGGAGCCCAAGCTACTGTAACTGGGTAATGATTTTCAACTCGGATCCTACTGATCTTTGCACTGGTGACCTTCAGGCAAGTTTTTGTATCCCTTGATCTCCTCTGGCATCTGATTTGTGAATTCCCATATGCTCAGGAGCCTTCCAAAGCAGCACACTAGAGTATTTCCATGGGCGTGCATGGTATACAATTAGTAGGTTGTCCCAGGCTTCTTGTTTGGGGATGAGAGGGAACTGACACTTTAGCTGAGGTTGATATGGCTGTCGTAGATGGGCTGGAGAGGAGGAGCAGACTAGGTTGACCCCATGTTGTCCTGCCTCATCCCACATAATTATCTCTGGATACAGATGTGTTTCTGTAGCACAACTGCTGCCCTTCTTTGTACTTTCACACAGTATGTACAGTTACTTCTCAGTTTTTCAGGCCCCACTGGATCAGAGCAGTCTGGCAGCTGCAGCATACACTGAAGTGAATGTGTTTTTTAGGGATTGTTGCAATTACTCTGAAATGCCCAAGTTAGTGGGTGGTCCACAAAGAGGCAAAACAGTATCGGAGGCCTAGATCCCTGGTTCCAGCATGGCTGCTTTGTGCTGCTGGCAGCACAAAGCACCCTCAAAGCCAATTTAGCTGCAGGTGGAGCAGTTCCCATGCACAGGGGAAACCCCAGGTGGTACAGACTAACTGTAATAGCCCTTACACCACTCCCTTCCGGGCCATCAGTAGAGGTGGTGGGTCCCAAGGAAACAGGAGCATGTCCAGGTCATTTCCGTGCCACAGTGATCCCCAGCTGCAAACAGCCCTGCGGGGTCATGGGCAGCTGGTGTAATAAAGAGCAGTTCTGAGGCTTCTCTACTTTACACAAAGCCAGGGAGGGGCAGAGTGGCCAGACGGCCCCTAGATCAGGAAGCATAACGTTGACTTAAAGCTGCCTTTGTCCACATTTTCAAGATGCACCAACGACAGGATCTTGGGTTTGAGAATTTTAACACTTTCCTAGGTTAATGCCTCTGTTCCAAATTACCTGGCAGAGGGAGTTGGAAACAAATAGCTGGAGCCAATCCTGCCCCTGAGGTTTTAGTTCCATTTCAGCCCCCAGACTGGAAGGTGCCTCTCTCCTGAACAGGGAGCAATGTCAGGAAGGGGCAAGAGTGAATATCAGCAGTGGACTGCTGCTAGAAGGCACTCAGCTCCTCGAAGGATCAGCTCCCACTGAACAGCTGTGGTAACTCGATTTACCTTGGGCATTGGTTAGATGACCTTAGAATGCACTGTTATACAGATGTGATATTTTTAAATACATCCTTCCAGGTAGTTACAAGTTTCTGGACTAAGCTGTGTGGTGCTGCAATATATAATGGCCACTTATTAGGATCACCTCTGTTTCCTATGAAATCACCGGAGACTGTGTAAAATATGCAGCTCGGGTCCATTATTTGCTCCCCTGGGCAGCAACTAGCTAGAGGTATCGGAATAGCAAAGATTTCTGTATTCATTTAGTCATGCTCATCAACCTTTACCCAGAGAGACTTGATCTGTGGTGAGGGCCAGGGGATAATTAGATTTCTGCCTGTTCAGGTTTAGGATCTTTATGATTCAGCAGAGTCTGTTCAATTGAGTTGTGTTTGCCTGCTGTTTAGGGACTTCACTAAAGAAAACGCAAGTTTATTATATGAGTGCAAAGTAAAGTATATTACTGAGTGATAGGCTGGGTTTTTCTGCAGTGAAAAGGAATGAAATACTATTGCTCATCACTCAACTATCCCTGTGTTTAGATGTCTGCAATAATCTTGTTTTAAAAGCAACGTTCACTCAACTAGAAAAGGAGGACTTGTGGCACCTTAGAGACTAACAAATTTATTTGAGCATAAGTTTTCGTGAGCTACAGCTCACTTCATCGGATGCATTCACTTAACTGGATCCCAGTGGCTCTGGCTATTCTATTTATCAAGTGATGTGTGCCCTGGGCCATGAGATTTAGTTGTACGTATTTTGACAGAAAATAAATTGGGAGGCAAACCAATGCAGTGGAGGGCGGGAACATTACACTGGAAGAATTTGATGACCTTGAGGACAGGAGTAACAGAAACGGAACAAAATTCAATAATACAAAGTACAAGATTATGCCCTTAGGGGTGAATAAAAAGAATTTCAGCTACAAGGTCGGGGAGTTATCAGTTGGAAACAACACAAGATCCTAAAGATCTGGATGTATTAGTCAATTAGAAGATGACGATGAGCTGCCAACATGATGTGGAAGTGAAAAAAGGCAAATGTGATCCTAGGATTGCATCAGATGAGGTATTTCCAGTAGAGATAGGAAAGTATTAATGCATTGTACAAGGCACTGGTAAGAACTCATTCGGAATACTGTGTACATCTTTCTTAAACATGGGTGACCAGAACTGAATTCAAACTAGACCAGGCATGGAGAACATCTACTAGGATGATCAGAGGAATGGAGACCCTATCTTATCAGAGGAGGATAAAGAGCGTGGCTTGTTTAACCCAGCAAAACTAAGGCCATGGGGACTATTATGTGTCTCAATAAATAGATTGTGAAGTTTGTAAAACTATTTCACAATCAAACATACCCTTCAATATAGCTTGTCCATTTTCTCCAGGGGTCAAAACACTTCCAGATCCATCTGAAGCTTCATATGTTAGTAGAAAAGCCTGGAAAAAGAGATGTTGAAAGGTGTGATGCCACTGTTGGCATCTTTATGGAGATCTTCTGTGGCGTTTTCTTCAGAAACAAGTGGGTCACTTCAATGATACATAGGCACATAATCCTTCTCCACTGCATCTTTCCTTCTCATCACAGCCAAACTTTTTGCAAAGAATGCCCCTTATACAAGGCTCAGCCATGTACACCTTGGTCTGGTTCCACTTTGAATAATTTCCTTACAGTTTTTAATATAAATCCAGTCTCCTTTTTCAATGCTTACTGGACAGTGGTAAAATAGTTGTTCTGAGGAACATGGAGCCTTAAATTCTTGCTGTGAGTATAGTATTTAATTTCCAAGCTTATGATTTTAGGAAATTAAAGACATCATGCAGTAATCTTTCTTCCTTGGCTTTCATGTGCACTTCCCAGGAAATATCAGTTCACAGATTCTCTGAGCAGCTTTCTTGGTATTGTCTCTGGGGCAATGCTTGCTTTTTTTTTTTTTTTTTCCCCCTTTCTTTCTCTCCTCCTTGCAGATGGAACTCTTCCCTCAGGTCCTTAAATAGGCTAATCCTTCCTTACAGGAAAGTAATGAGAAATTAATTACTGTAGTCTTTGGTAAACCAGGCTAGCAGCAAACTTTAGACTGGCGGTGGATACGGCTGCACTAGAAAGTAGCAGAAGTCAGACTTCCTGTGTACAGTATTAGAGCAGCTTCTTCTCTTACAGTGGCGAAGATCATCCCTTTTTCCTATAACTAATGATCCATGTCACACTTAAAATTCAAACCACAAGGTTTGACCACTGCTAGGTTGGTTTTCAAAATGACTGTTTATTGCAAACAGCTTTGAGGAGGAAGGTAAATTTTGGATAGGAGGGTGGTGACCTACTCTAGTATTCTCCTCTCCCATGCCAAGGGATTTACATGTAAAGTATCAGTTTTAGCCCATGTTTAAAGCCTTGACCAGGGCAGTGAGAATCCATTTTTTTACCCAGAGTAGATTGTTAGCTGGAAAGCAGGGAGAAATGACTACTTTTCCTGCTGATGGCATATAGTTTTCAGAGCCTCCGAAGCTTCCTCCTGGCCTGGACCTCTGCAGAGGTTCTCATTGCTGCTCCTGCCTTATGTAAAGGGCTGGACTGTGAGATCTTTACTCACTGTGATTAGCATCGGATGCCGCAAGTAGTTCAATTGACTTCAGTAGGACTGCTGATCTCTTGTGTAAGATGTAACACAATGTAATGGTATCAGTTTGGCTCAAAGTAAGTTAACTCAGGGTTTTGGGGGAAGTGGGAAGGGGAATGTCAAAATAGCTAATGGGCAGATCTGCACTTCCATTGGTGGCAAGTATTGCTCTAGGTGCATGACTGGAGGACAGAATTGTTGGCCTGATTCCACTCCCACTTACAGTGGTGCAAATCAGGAATAGCTCCACTGAAGCCAATGGAGTTTCATCTGTGTACCAGGAGAGCAAGATTAGCATTAAGCCTGGAATTTGCATGTATATTTTGGAACAGGAACAGTGAGGATAGAAGCATGGACAAGTTTGGGTTTTGGGGTTAATTGTTCAACCCTAGGGACTGTGGGGAAAGGAGCTGAGATGAAATCAATGGGACTACTCACTAATGTAAGTACTTCCCAGTCTGGCCCTAAGTGAACATTACCGAGTCCTATCTTGGGCATGATTAGAGTAACCCTGGCTATTGTAAATCCAGCCATGGACAGTAATGGACCATCTCTTCACACACTTTCCCCACTGGTAAAGTGAAATTAAAGTCCCCATCTTACTAACACTGCAGGGATGGGAGTATTACAGACTATATCTGGCACCCAGCCAGCATCCGATACCAACAAACTGACACTCTTGACATTCCCATGAAATAGTAACACTAGTAAGACCCAGTTCTCCTCTCACTTAGACCAGTATGAATCAGGGGTAACTCTAATGGAGTCAGTGGAGTTACACCTTTGTAGTGCTTGCACAAGCAAGAGGAAAATCAATCGTTCAGAGAACAAACAAAGAAAAAAGCAAAGATGGAAAGCCTGTTAAGAGGAAAGTACTAAGTCACTGCCTCTTCACGCCTCTGGAAAACAGTTCTTGTAGCTATGATTCACTGTGGAGAGCTAGAATAGCTCAAGTTCCCCTTGAGTTAATTCACAACTGTCTACTGAAAAACCTGTTATGTCAACCATACAACAGTGCATCTTTCAGGCTTCTGTGGCATTTGGCCTGGTCTTCTGTCTGCGGCATGTTGGCTGGGAGGAATTAAAAATCAAAAACACCTCAGGCTCTGGGCATTCTCCAAAGCAGCATCACAACTGGCAGTCTCCCAGTAACACCTGCCAAATGAGGTTCTGAATGTCCGTTAAAGAAACCAGAGCAAAACTTAATGGGCCTCATTCTGATTTTAGGCTCACCAGTGTGAATCTGTAGCAACTTTCCTGAAGTAGAAGTATGATCAATGCAGACCCAGTTGAGAGCAGCATCAGTCTTTATAGCTATTTTTTCATGAAGAGGAATTTTTCCTCTGATATTGACAAGTTTTATTTCAACCATCTTCAAACTAAGTGTCCATATTATATTTTTCTAATATCACAGGTTTATAGACATTAGAGATAGAAAAGACCTGGTAAGTTACCCATTCTTTCTTCCTCCCAGTGTACGATTATTACTAGCATTTTAATCAGCCTGTCTTTTAAAAGTCCCATGCTATGGAGCTTCCATCATTGCCCCTGAAAGATTATTCCTCAGCCTAATAGATTTTACTGTCAAGAACGTTTTCTGATATTCATCTTATATTTTTCACTTCATTCCACTGCTCCTAATTATGTCCTCTGGACCACCATAAATTGTTCTCTTTACTGTCTTATAGGCATTACCATGTCCTGCCCTGGGCCAATACCCTGCAACAGCTCAATATAGATGAACCCCCAGTGGGGACAGGGTTTTCCTGTATAGATCCAATTTACCCTTCCCTCAGGTCCTGCTGCCCTGTTGTAATTTACAGTAGAACTTTAAATTGTGGAAATCCTGCCAGGTTGGTCGGATTATTCCCTTGCAATTCTTTTCAGCTGATGATGCCAGAGAACAGGCACTGCATGGATCTGAGAAGGGAGAGCGGATCTGAGTAATACCTCACCCTGATTCTTTCTGACTTATGCCTTGGAAATGGATCTTGCCTGAATCTGTTGTGGGTTTTTTTTTTTTTTGGAAGTTTTTTCCAAACTTTCCAGCTACACAATTACTGGCTTATACTTATTTTCTGCGGTGGATGACTTCTACCTCTAATGCTTTGTATTTATGTAGCACTGTTCAGCCTATAACACCTATACATATATAATATGACAGAGCCAGAAAAGTAGCCAGAAGTCACCTACTACAGGACAGGCCCAACAAAGAAAGTAACAGAACGCCACTAGCCGTCACCTTCAGTCCTCAACTAAAACCTCTCCAGCGCATCATCAAGGATCTACAACCTATCCTGAAGGACGATCCCTCACTCTCACAGATCTTGGGAGACAGGCCAGGCCTTGCTTACAGACAGCCCCCCAGTCTGAAGCAAATACTCACCAGCAACCACACCAGAAAAACACTAACCCAGGAACCTATCCTTGCAACAAAGCCCGTTGCCAAATCTGTCCACATATCTATTCAAAGGACACCATCATAGGACCTAATCACATCAGCCACACTATCAGAGGCTCATTCACCTGCTCATCTACCAATGTGATATGTCATCATGTGCCAGCAATGCCCCTCTGCCATGTACATTGGCCAAACCGGACAGTCTCTATGCAAAAGAATAAATGGACACAAATCAGACGTCAAGAATTATAATATTCAAAAATCAGTCAGAGAATACTTCAACCTCCCTGGACACTCAATTACAGACCTAAAAGTTGCAATTCTTTAACAAAAAAAATTCAAAAACAGACTCCAATGAGAAACTGCAGAACTGGAATTCATTTGCAAACTGGACACCATTAAATTAGACTTGAATAAAGACTGGGAGTGGATGAGTCATTACACAAACAAAAAACTATTTCCCCTTGCTAATTTTCCCCCTACTGTTACTCTCACCACCTTGTCAACTGTCTGAAATGGGCCATCCTGATTATCACTACAAACGTTTTTTTTCTCCTGCTGATAATAGCCCACCTTAATTGATTACTCTTGTTAGAGTTGGTATAGCAACCCCCATTTTTTCATGTTCTCTGTGTGTATGTAATATATATAATCTTCCTACTGTATTTTCTACTACATGCATCTGATGAAGTGGGCTTTAGCCCATGAAAGCTTATGCTCAAATAAAATTGTTAGTCTCTAAGGTGCCACAAGTACTCATGTTCTTTTTGCTGATACAGACTAACACGGCTACTGCTCTGAAACCTATAATCTCAGAGTGTTTCACAACCAATTAAGGGTCCCTTCTGAGGTATATATTACAAGCCCAGTTTTACTGAGATTACTTACCCAAGTGAGATAAATAATAACCAATATTGTCTCATTATTTCCTTGCACTCCCCTATTGGTCTATATCTATCTGTTGTCTCTTTAGGGCAGGGACCATCTTTTTGTTCTGTTTTGTACAGCACCTAGCACACTGAGATCCTGGTCCATGACTCAAGACTTTAGGCACTATGGTAATACAAATTAATATGTCCTTCAAAACTGGGACTAAAACCTAGAACTTGTGACTAACAGTCCTATGCTGTAACTAGTAGACAATTTTTTCTCTAACTCTGGAATACTAGACATTAGAATATCCTGCCTGGTTTTCCCCCTTACAATACAAACACAACAGAAACTTGACAGACCACTTCCTCTTTTTAACTCTCCAATTTTATGCAGCTTTAAATTTCCCCTTGCACCTGATTCTGCCCGCTTGAATTTTTATCTTTGCACACTTCCCCCTTAGCAACTATTATTGTACATTAATCTAACCCCCTCCAGAGCAAAGATTGATGCTTTATGTGAATCAAAGCATCTTTTTCATATGGCCAACCTCCACCCTTGTGGATTGTCCAAAGACCATGACATCCATGGCTCAACTCTGCTCTCACACTGTTTAACTCCAATAACGTTACTGCTGATTTGCTCCAGTGCCATGGTCCCCTAGTGTCCAGCAGAAGACTGTCAGTGACAATGAAAAATAGTCTTCCATTGCCTCCTAAGTTGAGATTGACCTGGGAACGTATTGCTAAATTCTATACTTGCAGCACACTTTTAAACAATATCTACTGTCAATGTTCAACCATGACACTGATGAGACAAGAGGCAGATGCTGGTTACAATCGGTGGGCTAAATCTGGTCCAATTTACACTGGTGTAAATTCACTTACACTGGTGGAGTTCTCCAAATTGCCATCGGTGTTATTGAGAACAGAATCTAGTCTCTTTTATTTCTTTGTTACATCTTGCAGTCTGGTGGGCACATCAAAGCATGGACTAAGCGGAAATGGAAATTGGATGCTCTCAGCAGGGACTTTTCTTTTTGTAACCCCAATGCAGGCTCTTATCTATGTTCACTTGCAAAAGTCACAAGCACCAGTATCTGTCATGTGACTACAGAAATAAGTGATAGAAAATTCTAAAGAGTTTAAGACTGATTCTGTTCCTGCTGAAGTCAATGGCAAAACACCCACCAACTTCAATGGGAGCAGGATCACAGCCCCTGACTGGTAGGCAGAGCAGACAAAGGCAGAATGAAAAGACCTTTGAAAGTGGCTGAAAAGGGAAGCATCTCTCCACGAGGGTAATTAACCAAATGTTTTTCTTTGTATGTGTCTGGTTTTTTTTTACATCAGGATCAGCTGCGATGTTGATATTTTAAACTAATTAATTTCCCAGTTCTGGACAGAGCTCTGAGCAGCCAATAAACTGGTTTATATAGTTTATGATTGATTATATATGAAATTGCCCCTGTCACCACAGCAATCTGTTAGAATTAAATCAGTTTATGTAATCTACAAAGTAAAATCTGTAAATTGTGTGAAAGGTTTGCTTTTCTGACTAGAAATTTAACTCTCCTGAAAAAAGCCGAGATGATAAAATTTTCTGCCAGAGAAAGAGACAGTGTAATGAAAAATGTGCCATGCATCTTTCTAGCTGAACTTTCTATTTTTAAATACTTTTGACAGAGGGGTTTTTTTTTTCCTCATTTTTTACTGTTAGGCCTGGGTCCTGCAATTAGATCTGTGTGGCCAGACCCCTATTCCCTCCCAGAACCCCAACAATACCCACATCCCCCTGCTCAGCTCCAAATACAGAATTGGAGGTTTTAAATGTCTTCACTAGCAGGAAACTAAAACCTCAGATCTATTTTGGTGTAATGATTTCTGAATCTTAGCTTCAGAAGATTTAGAAATAAATCATATTTTGTAATAAACATACTTTATCATATTCATTTCTGAAGGTCCCATCACGTACTAATTGACATGCCTGGGATTCTTATTAACCTTTGAGTAACAATTTTAAAAAAATGTTCCTTGTCTATAAATGTCCTTTGGGTTCTCACCCCTTCCAAAAATCATGCCCTAAGAGTCTGATCCAAAACCCAGTGAAGTCCATCAGAATCTCTGACTTCAAGATCAGGCCCTAAGTGAGTGGCTCAAGGCCAAGTCAATGGGACTGATTCTTCATTGCCCTGCACCTTTTGGGTCCCGACTTCCGTACCATGTCTTTGGCTTGCTTTCCCTAACCTGAAATCTTTCCTCAAATACCCTAAACGCTGCCTAAAAATGTACACGTCTCAAACTTCTGGAGTGCAGTAAATATGGCTGAAGAATCAGATCTATGCAAAAAGCAATGCCAATTCCCTTCAAACTGAACTTTGGGAGAAAAAGGCCATGCACCCCAACATGTTTACATTCGAAGTACAATGAATTAGTGTAATATTCTTCCCACTTCTGAATTGATATAAGTAAAGGTTTTAATTACCGAAATTATGCAGTTGTAAAAAAATGATTTAATGAAATTATTCCTCTCATTTACATTCATGGGCTCCCTGCATTCAGACAGTATGACACATGGTAAATTACACTGAAGTGTGGTAGAATAATTACCAATGTTGTAATTCTGCCTGAGGACCCTGCACTTAAATCATTTCAATTCCAAGTGAAATCAAACTGCAGGAAAATAGATCCAACATCTTCTAAGGAGGATTAAATGTGACACCTGGCTTTTGAAATTCCTACCCCCTTACTTTTATTGAACTAGGACCTAGACTCAGATATAATAATGTCAATGGGATGTTCTTGTAGAACTGAATTCTGCTTCCATTGAATTCAATGGCAAAATGTCTATTGAGTTCCATGATGCAGGATCAGGCCCTAAGCAATCAATATTTCTGGCTAATACATTAATTAAGGTGCCTAATTTGTGTTCTGAAGTGATAGCTGATTTTGCAGCAAAGCCACTTATTTCACTGCTCTTTTTAGTGTTCATCCTCTAGTCTTTTGTGCCTGGATGAGACTGTAAACTGCTTGGAAGGACTGTGTTTTAGCACAGCACCAAGATCGCTTTCAGTGCTCACTAAGCCATGCATCTGAAGAAGTGGGTTTTTTACCCACAAAAGCTTATGCCCAAATAAATCTGTTAGCCTTTAAGGTGCCACCAGACTCCTTGTTGTTTCAATGCTCACTAAATAAGCTTCAGGGCTGGTGAAATTAATGAAAATACTGTATCAGAGGACCCATGAACTTTGGATCGGGATCAAACTTCACTGTTCATCTCCTGTTACTAATCATGAGCAGAACTAAACGCACTCAACCAAGTACTCCCAACCCTGGGGAAAGTTTAGCTCTGAATAGAGCTATGATAGGTTGGACCAAAATTCAGGATTCAAATGTCCCATACTAAAACTTCAAGTGTTCTGTCATTCCTTAAACAATGTGAGAGGAACTTCAATTTGGGAGACACATGCTGGAATTCTCATTCATCCAGTAGTAACACATCATTAGATTTTCTAAAAGTTAAACTGTGACCAGATAACAGGGAAATGAATGCAAGCCAATATAAGGAAACCAACGATTAAAAGAATATTCAGATAAGTTAGATGTATTCAATACAGCAGGGCCTGATGAAATTCATCCTAGGGTACTTAAGGAACTAGTGGAAGCAATCTCAGAATCATTAGCTATTCTCTTTGAAAATTCATGGAGAATGGGTGAGGTTCCAGAGGCCTCCCCCAGCCCTGATCCCCCTCCTGCCCTCCAAACCTCTTGGTCCCAGCCCGGAGCACCTTCCTACACCTCAATCCCCTCATCCCCATCCCAGAGCCCCCTCCCACACTCCAAACCCCTCAGCCTGGAGCCCCCTACTGCACTCCAAATCCCTCATCCTCGGCCCCACATCGGAGCCCTCACTCCCCACCCCAAACTCCAGCCCAGAGCCCCCACCCATACCCTGAATCTTGCATTTCAGGCCCAACCCCAGAACCTGCACCCCCAGCCCATAGCCCGTAACTCCTCCCAACCCCTTGCCTCAGCCCAGAGCCCCCTCCCATACTCTGAACCCCTCAGCTCCACCCCTCAGCCCAGAGCCCCCTCCCACACTCTGAACTCCTCATTTCTGGCCCCACCCTGGAGCCTACACCCCCTCCCACACCCAGGCACTCTGAGCCAGCTTGGTGAAAATGAGCGAGTGAGTGAGGGTGGGGAGAGCAAGCAACAGAGGGAAGGGGGATGGAGTGAGTGGGGGCAGGGACTTGGAGAAGGGGTTGGGGCCCAGAAGGGGGTCGGGGCGCTTACCTCAAGCAGCTCCCAGAAGCAGCGGCATGTCCCCACTCTGGCTCCTACGCGAAGGCGCAGCCAGGCAGCTCTGCATGCTGCCGCTGCCCCATCTGTAGGTGCCACCCCTGCAGCTCCCATTGGTCAGGAACCACTTGGGATGGGGGCATTGTGCCCCCTGGCTGCCCCTATGTGTAGGAGCTGGAGGAGGGACATGCCGCTGCTTCCCAGGAGCCGCGCAGTACAGAGGCTAGCCGGGAGCCTGCCAGCCCCGCTGCGTGGTGCTGCCAACAGGACAGTCAATGACCTGGTCAGCGGTGCTGACCGGAGCCACCACGATCCCTTTTCAACTGGCTATTCTGGTCAAAAATCAGACACCTAGTCACCCTAAGTAAAGACTGAAGAAAAATAGATATTAAACTCCTCAGCTTTCTTGATGCTGTCCTTTATTAGTTCTCCTTCCCTACTAAGTAGAGGCCCTACACTTTACTTTCTTACACCTAATGTATTTAAAGAACCTCTTATTGCTTTTTATGTGACTCATTTTATGCTGTAGTCTTTCTGATTTTTGTCCCTACATGCTTGTGCTATTGTACTCATCTTTAGCAATTTGTCCATGTTTCCACTTTTTGTAGGATTTTGTTATGATTTTCAGGTCATTAAAGAGCTCCTGATGGAACCATATTGGCCTCTTCTAGTTTTACTTCGCATCAGGATTGTTTGCTGTTTTGTCTTTAATATTATCTCCAAGAAACTGCTAGCTCTCCTGAACTCATTTTTCCCTTAGATTTTCTTCCCATGGGACTTTATCTACTAATTCTGAGTTTTAGTCTGCTTTCTTGAAGTCCATTGTCCTTATTCTCCTGCTCTCACTCCTTCTTTTCTTTATCATTTCATGATCACTTCATCCAAATTGCATTCAACCTTCAAATTTGCAACCAATTCCTCCCTGTTGTCAGAATTATGTCTAAAATGGCTGCCTTCCTAGTGTTACACTGATAAAAATGATACCAACAGGATCTTGTAAGAGGGACAAGGCAAATTGCCATGTTTATTGTAAATACAACAAAATATTCCTATATACAATTTCTATATAGATCCATTCACACACACAGACATTCACACACAGGTTCTACATAAAGGTCGTTATATTTACCAGCCTAGATGTTGCTCGTTCCAAGTCACTGGCCAGGTGGCCTGGATACGAGAGTGGAGCCGAGTCGTTGTCAGATGCTCATCCGATGCTCCTGGAGGGTGGTCGTAGAACCAGACTCAAAGAACACAGTCCCTGGACCCAATTTTTATATGTCTCTGGTTCAATACAAGTCTATGGAAGTTGCTTCATCATGCTGAATTTACAATTGAGATGACCATCAATCAGCTCAATCAGCAGGTGGTACATCCATGACTGCTCCATGATGGCTAGGTGTTATCTTCTTGTTCTTCCTTGATGCGTTTTGGGTGGATTCCAGTTCGCCCTCCGGGGGTCATCCGGTTATCTCCACTTTGCATATTCTTCGGCCCATCGATATCAAGGTTGAAATTCTTAGGATTAGACTGGCAAGAAATACCTCATCTATCTCCTCTTCCTGATTTGGTGGTCTATCATAGATCCCACCCTGCTATGACATCACCACTGTTTTCCACCCCTTTTATATTCACCCAGAGTCTTTCAATGGGTTTCTCTCTCACATCCTTCTGGATCTCAAAACAAGTGCATACATTTTTGTGATCCCAATTAAGTCATAAGATAAATTATGTACTAATACTACCAGTTCTTCCTGTTTAATCCCCATAATCCTTGCATTTGTATATAGATATCTAAGATGTTGAGCAGATTCCCCCACTGATTTTCCTCTTGTTGCTTCTATGACCCTATTGTAATTTTTCATCTCCCTCCCAACATTTAGCACTCTAAGGTCACCTTTTTTTATACCTACATGCGGGCTTTTGTCACCTGTCTCTTCTGATTCTAGTTTAAAACCCTCCTCCCTAGGTTGATGAGTCCATGTGTGAACATGCTCTTCCCCTTCTTGATCAGGTGAACCCCATCTCTTCCCAGAAGTCTTCCTTCCTGGAACAGCATCTTCTGGTCAAGGAAGCCAAAGCCCTGTTGACCCCATCTGTGCAGCCATGTATTCATCTCCACAATGCGTGTGTTCCTGCCTGGGCCCTTATCCTCATCTGGACAGCACCTGTGCCCTCAACTCCTTCAACCTCGCTCCCAGAGTTCTGTAGTCACGCTAATCTGCTCAGCGCAATACCTGGTGTCTACATGGATGAGCAGCATGGGGCAGTGTCGGAGGGACAGATGAGTCTCGGCAACCTTTCTGTAACATTTCTGATGTGGGCTCCAGACAGGCAGTGTACTACCTGGGACATCATGTCGGACAGCAGAGAGATACCTCCATCCCCCTCAGGAGGGAGTCCCTTACCACCACCACCACCACCACCCTACAAGGGAGGGTGTGTGCACATGCATACTGTGCAGTAACTCTTATCAAACCTGATTTTGTTCTTTGAGATTACGGATTTGGTTGATAAAGGCCACTGCATAGATGTAATATTCTTAGACTTCTGTAAGCCATTTGACATACAATGTGCTGATTAAAAGAATAGAACTATGCAATATCAATTGAACACACATTAAAAGGATTAAGAACTGGCTAACCAGATCTCACATGGGGAGTCACCCTTGAAAGGGGGTATTTGTACTGGGGCTCTGCAGAGATCTGTACTAGGGCTGACACTAGTCAATATTTTCATCAATGATTTGGCAGTAACTATAAAATTACTGCTGCTAAAATTTGCAGATGACACACAGATTGGCAGAGTGCTAAATAATGATGAGCTCAGGGCAGTAGTACAGAGCAATCTGGATCCCTTGGTAACCTGGGCCTGTTCAAACAAAATATGTTTTAATATAGCCAAATGCAAAGTTATACATTTAGGAACAAGGAATACAGGCCATAATGATACAATGGGGGGAGGGGGTGGGTATCTCTTGAAAAACAGAGACTCTGAAAAGAATTTAGGGATCATAGGGGACAAACTGAACATGAATTCCCCAGGCGATGCTGTGGTAAAAGGGCTAATGCGATCCTTAGGTGTATAAACAGGAAAGCAGTGAGTGGGAGGTGACTTTACCTCTGTATACGGCATTAGTCAGACTGTTACTGGAATACTGCTAGTTCTAGTGTCCACGTTTTAAAAAGAATGAGAAAAATTGGAGAGGATGTAGAAAAGAACCACAGAAATCGTTCGCGGGCTGGAAAAAATATCTTAGACGGAGAGACTTAAAGAGATTGCTTCGTTTAGCTTATCAAAAAGATTGAGGATATGTCTACACTGCAATTAAAAATCCCTGCCTGGGCTATGCCAGCTGACTGGGGCTTGCAGGTCTGGGCCTAAGGGGTTGTTTAACCGTGGTATAGAGGTTCTGACTTGGGCAGCAGCCTGAGCTGTGGGACTCCCACATCTTGCAGGGCCCTATATCCTGGGCATCCACACTGCAATTAAACAGCCTGTGACAGGGTGCTATCAGCTGCATCATGATTACTGACAGAGCTGTAGCCTGGAGAAGGCTGCAGGCCCAGCTAAGGGAAATTATATGCTTTCTGGTGGGGGATTGTGAACACCTGCGTGGCAATCACTGGTTTAACAAGGTAATTGGGGAGAATATAAGGAGAGGAAACAGGCTATAAAGGTAGCTGAGGAGGGAGGAAGCCTGGGTTGAACAGAGAAGGCTGTAGGGGAGCCTGTCCTTTTTATGAGCCTGTGTTATGGGGATGTAAGAGGGAAATAAAAGCACACCTTGGTGAAGAATAAACAGGCAAGCCTGTGTTTGTGACTAGGGCATAGGGGCTGAAGCTGTGGGTGCCCTCCGGGGCTAGAGCACCCATGGGGAAAAAATAGTGGGTGTTCAGCACCAACCAGCCACAGCTGATCAGCTGCAGGGGGCCTGGTGTGGGGTGGGGGGAGCAGTCCTGGGGAAAACTAGAAGTCCGTGCTTAGGGTCTCTGGAACCATCTGAATTGGCCAGATGGTGAGGTTAACCGGGTAGTGATGGAGGCACCCTGTGACACAGCCTCTTATCATGAGACCTGCAAGCCTGAGTCAGTTGGCATAGGCCAGTCACAGGGTTTTAACTGCAGTGCAAACATATGCAGAGTGGGGACCTGATTACAGTATATATAAATACCTTAACAGGAAGAAAATACTGGCTACTAAAGGGCTATTTAGTCTAGCAGAGAAATGCATAATAACAAATGCCTGGAAGCTGAAGCCAGACTAATTCAAACTAGTCTTATTGGGATCCAGGAAGTGCTAAAGGATCCCCCCCCAGCCTAAGAGGGGGGTCCACAGGACCTGGAAAACCAAATAATTACGGGGGACAACTAATGAACAACAGGGACAGGAGTGCGGTCAAAGAGTCAAATGAAGGGAACCGGACGGGGACACCGAGCAGAGAACCCCGGACAGCACCCACTGCTCCTCAAAGTAGTAACAGGCACAAATTCTTAACAGTGAGGATTATCCACTGTCACAAACTCCGCAGGTAAGGGTAGGGATTGCCATCTCTTGGTGTCTTCAAATCAAGCCTGGGTGCCCTTCTGGAAGATATGCTTTAGCCACAAATGTTACGTTTCAGTCATATGTAAGTTATTGAGCTCAATTCAGGTTTAACTGTGAAATTTAATGGCCTTTGATATACAGGAAGTCAGACTAGATTTAATGGTCCTTTCTGGCACTAAACTCTCAATTTATTGTCTTAAACATTTTTCTTGGTCCTATCTCTATAAATCATCATCATTCCTATATATGCCAAAAATGTGTTTTGTTTGAATATTCTGGGTATATTTATTTCAGTTTCACTTTGTTCTATAGCTGCATCTGAAAAATGTAAAAAAGTAAAACTCCCGTGTAATATAAACAATATTATAATCCTGGCACCTAATTACAAAAAAATGAAGCACTAAAAATAGCATTCAGTATAATAAAAGGGGAATAAATCAATACTGCAGCAGGAACCTGACAGCTAACTTGTTCGTGAAACTTTAACAGGAAGGATTGGTTTTTCATTAGCAAGCGTAGGCAATGAGGAGGGCGGCTTCTGTGGGAACCTGAATATCTGAAAATTGGGTTATTCAGGAAAAGCCACAACTGGCTCCTTTGGGCAGCTCATGCAACAGTCATATGGATTCCACTGAAGTCTCACAGGATCCACATTCATTGGAGGGTATAATGGGTCCCCTGTAGAGTGAACAGGGAAGCAACAAGCAGGCAAAGGCAGCAGAGCTCCAGCTGCTTTACAACCTCCATGCAGTAGTGAGTGCTGCTGGCCTTGACTCTTCAAGCTACCCTGAAGTGCTGCTGTCAGATGGCTGCCTTTCTCTCTTTCCCTCTAGCCTAGGGAATGCTGGTTCCTTTCTTACCCTGACTCTCTTTCCTCTGTTAGTGAATGGACTTTCATATTGTAACTGGCTAGGTTATATGCTGCCCTCTACTGCATGGAATCAGAAATACACAACTGTGTGCTGTTGCCATGGGCCCTGTATGATTATCTGCTAATGGCGATTCCCTTTTCGTTGAAGCTGTGTTTCTGGAGCAGCAGGCTCAACATGCAAGCCCTGCTATTGCTCAGAAGTTCAAAGTGGCCATGGTGTAGTATAGCGATGACAGGTAGGTTCCTAGGTGGCTATGGATTTGTTACAATAGCACCTTTATGATAGCTTAATTCTTTCAGGGAAGGCATACAGGTCGCAGGTGGGAAAACCTAAACTTATACATACCTCCAGTGAAATGAACGGCTGATGTAATTGGCATAACTCCATTGTAACTAGGCTGTGGATTAACTTAATTCCTTTTATGGCTAGAAGAAAGAAAATGGCTACAGCTGGAGGATAAATAATTTACTGGAAACTAGAAATGGACAAAGATCTGATACTTAATTTCTCCAAAGGTTTGGGGATGTGTGGATCTGGCCGTAATGTTTGCTGTATGCTATTTTTCTTGATGTTTGTTAGAACAACTACTGAAGGAAGTTGCAATGACGCTAGTGTAACACTGATGAAATCACACTTTCATAGTGCTTTGACTGCTCTGCTATAAAATGAAGTCAAATATAAACCAATGTATATGACTCTAGAAATGTACAAATAGATAATTCTGGCATAAGTGAGAGATACTCCATTGCCTGTAATGCAATTATATCAATTTGCAACAGGTTTGAATTTGACCCATGTGTTTAGAAGTCTGGAGTCTTGGTGCTCAATAGGGTAAATTTGACACAGTCCATGCTTTGTTTCATTTCAAAAATGTATCTCTGCTTCTATTTTTATTGTGTAGAAATGAAGTTTTCCCACCAATTCAAATTGTGGAAATAGACTATAACCAAAATGCTGATTTAAAATTATGTTGATAGAATCAAATCCAAAATCTTAATTATTTGGAATATAATTAGGTGGTGCTATAAAATTATGATACCTTGTGTTATCTAGGTATTACATCTTTAAATTTCTAAGAACCCTTGCTATGTGCAGACTTAAACAGCCATTTTGTTCTCATAATTGTTGCGACCTGTTGCAGAGAAGGCACATGCTCACTTTGTTCCTTCATGGAGACTTTATCTTAATCTTCTTTACTGTTTTCCCTTGATCTACAAGTCATTTAGGATGGAATGTACGTGGTTGCTGTTTATGAATGTAAGCTCCTTTGGGCAGGGATTTTTTTTTTTAGTCTGTGTTTTTACGGAGTCTAGGAGCTCCTAGGCACTACTGTAATACAAATAATAATGAATGTAAAAATGTAGCATATTGAGCATGGATTTTGTGTTCTCTCTCTCTCTAGATATAGATATAGATAGATAATTAAAAGCTTTGGAACACACAGAGAAACTCCCTAATCACTGATGATTTGGTGAAGTGTACCAGATTAGACAGCTCTGGAAATGGAGCTCTTCTAGTTATCCATATCGTGGGTATAGAATGGGCACTGACAGGGCAAGCTTTCACATTCTGTTCTACCAATACATAGTCTCGTTTATTATTAATGAGAACTTGGAGCATTTCTCACCCAGGGAACTCAAAGTACTTTCCAACAGAGGATAAGCATTATTACCTCCGTAATCGATGAGGGAAAGTAAGGCACAGACTCAGTCACATGCTGAGTCAGTAGCAGAGCCAGAAATTAAATTCAGAGGTGACATCCTGGCCCTATTAAAGTTAATAGCAAAACTCTCATTAACTTCTCTGGCAGTCAAGATTTCCCCTGCAGTCTACTGGTTCCCAGTCTAGTTTCCTATCCAATGGCTTGTGCTGCCTGATTTCAAGGGATCATCTCTAGGGATAAATGTCTGATTTGGATTATATCCCATTCCATGCTTAGCCATCTGTCCTGAGATGGCAAACAAGGTTGCTGGTTGTGACGCAGCCACTTGTCTCCATCCATTTCCTAGTAGACACTCTCATTTTTCCACAAGCCAGCCCTCAGTTAGTAATGAGATTCAATAAATAATGAACTGGAAACCATGACTTGGAAGTGAAAGGTACTCTATCCTACTAAATGTATCCTGAGGTATCCTACACCCCGTGACTTTCACTTAAAAGTTTACTGTGAATCCTAGAAACCTTCATTGTGGGTTCCTACATAATGTTGATAGTTTTCATATTTAGAGTGGTGTTGCAAATCCAATACTGTATATTAAAAAGCATACATGCTGAACTATCTTGTGGGAATATGAGAGAGGCAGGTATTAATAACCTCTTAAAATGCTTTAATACTGGAATTGGTTTTAAAATGGTGTGTGTTTGTGTGACTGATGAATACTTCAACTGGAAATAACCAAGTAAGGGCTTGCTGTCTCTTCTCACAAAAGTAACTACATCAGTGGGATAACTCCTGCGAGTAGGATTTAATTCTCATCAATAAAGTACAAAATGTAATGTTTTGCTTCTCCAGCTAAAGGAACAGACCTCCTGTTTTAAGCGGTTCAGTTTGCAGTCTGTGCAGGATTCATTTTTGTTTAATTTCTTCTGGGTTTTGTTGAATGAAATAAGAGAATAAAGAATGCTTTCGTGTTTACTGAACCTCTCTGTGGTATCAAGATGCTCTCTGTTAGGCTTTTATTTAATTATTTAAGAAAACATCAAAGCAAAAGCAGGTACGTAAGTCATTAGTTTAAAAAAAAAAAAAAGTAGCTCAATCTCAGGTCTTCTCTGTGCCCCAAGTCTTTATAATAAAGCTTATTTAGCACTAACTGATAAACACTATCCTGATGCCTAGTTACTCATGCTTGTGGATTGGTCCTAGACCGGGCTGCTTATCTGCAAGTGCTGATGATTCACTGATGAAAAGAGAACCATCCTTTCGAGACTCCTGTGATTACCTTCAAGGACTGAGTACACTCATGGTCCAACCAATATGAATTATATTAAGAAAGGGGAGGCCTCTACTAAAGCCCTTTCCTTGTAGGAAAACTGAACACCCTGAACTCCCATTTAAAATTGGTGGGAGCTGAGGTTACTTAGCACCTCTGCAGGATCAGACTCGGCAACTGCAAAACTGCTGTTCTTTAACCTTGGTGTTAGTGATTCAAAATTTGTTATAAGTAATAATTGTTGCACTAATTACATACTTATGCTTGAAACCAGGCTTATTAGGCAAGCATCTGTTCCAAGTGACCACCTTAAATGCGCCTGCTTGGAACGATTGCTTTCCATGCAATCACAGTGATTATGGCGACGGCAATCCTCTAAGGAAGAATAAAACAAGAGAACAGGCCTTGCAGGACAGTGGTGAAATCAAGATGGGCAATGAGGAGGAAAAGCCTTTTAGATGACTGCTGTTTTTTAAATTGTACATATGGCACCAAGATATATTATAATTGCCTTATAAATGAAATTGATAAGATAAATAGGATGGAAAGGAGATCTCAGAGGGTATGATAAACTTTGAAACCCCTGAATTTCTCAGAGTTTACCCTAATCTTCTGAGGGTTACCTATTACTAATTAGGCTAGCTGGATTGTTTGAAGGATAGGATAGATACTGTTTTTTTAATATTTATATAATACCTAAAACTGCTCTAGGCACTTCCGACATTTAAGAATAGAAGGCCTTTTCCTGAAAAGCTCCATGTATTATTATATGGATTCATAAGGTGCTCATCAGCATGGTATTTGGATACAATTTGCATCATTGAGATTTGGGACCATTAACATTTCCAAGTAAGAGCCGAAATACATCACACTGCAAATATGAGGATTTCTCTGGAAAATTCTCTGTATATTGAGCTTATAAACAGGTTGAAATAAACCGCCAAACCCAGCAACTGACCACAAATTTGTGTGGAAATGCTCAGTCTATTACGAATATAAGAAAATACCTACCATAAGGACGTGACAAGGTGTGTTTTATAGGTCATTAAGCTGACTTGGGGCTTAATGGTCTAGTCTTAGAAATCATTCAGGACTCATATCACCACCCCATTAAACATCAGCTGGATTAATTTAATTTTGTTTTAAATTGTTTCCTTATTTTTACGTCTAGGTTTATTTTTTATAGTACTGTCTTTTTTTTTTCCTTGTGGCTCATTTTTTTTTAAAAAAAGTAAGTTGGTTTGTGGCTACAAAGGTCTGAATGGTTTTTGAAGTGACGTGTATTTACAGCTTGAAATGATTTTCTGTTGGCCATGGACTAGGAAAGAGATTGGGCTCTTTTATATTTTAAAATAATTCATCACAGAGGTGACTTCTGAATGAAACTCTTCGCTTCTCTATTAGATTTACCATCCCTTTACACCAGGAGCGGGCAAACTTTTTGGCCTGAGGGCCACATTGGGGTATGGAACTTGTATGGCGGATTATGAATGCCCATGAAATTGGGGGTAGGAGTGCAGAAGGGCTCTGGCTGGGGATGAGGGGTTCAGGGTGCAGGAGTGGGCTCTGGGTTGGGGTGCGGGGGGGCAATGAGGGCTCTGGGGTGGGGCTGGAGGGTTTGAGGTGCAGGAGGGTGCTCTGGGCTGGGATCAAGGGCTTTGGAGGCGGGAGGGGGATTAGGCCTGTGGCAGGGGATTGGGGCATGGAGGGGGCTCAGGGGTGCAGGCTCCGGGTGGCACTTACTGCAAGCAGCTCCCAGAAGCATGCCCGCCCTCTGGCTCCGAGGCACGGCCAGGCGGCTCTGCGCACTGCCCCGTCCACAGGCACCACCTCTGCAGCTCTGATTGGCTGGGAATTACAGCCAATGGGAACTGCAGGGGCAGTGCCTGTGGATGGGGCAGCACACAAAGCTGGAGAGGGATCATGCTGGCTGCTTCCTAGGAACCATGCGGAGTGGGGCAAGCCCCCAACCCTAGTACCCAGCTGGAGCGCCGGAGCAGGGCAAACCCCCGAGCCCGCTCTCCGGAGGGAGCTGAGGGATGAATTAATTGGTCTGACAGGCCAGATGCGGCCTGCGGACTGTAGTTTGCCCACCATTGCTTTACACCCATGCCCAGCTGGAACTAGCCTGCAATATTCCCTTCTCTACAATGCTCACATTAGCTCTAACCAAACCATGTATATATCCAGGAAGGAGTTCAGAAGCATTTGATCAAATAAAAGGTCTATTTTCAAGCAGTAATCATGCACAGGTATGATATTGTACCACAGATAAAACTGTGTGAGCACACACACATGTGCTGGAAAGGAGGAGGGAAGAGCCCTTAACAGGGAGCTTCACACAGCATTTTTCGATGAGTTGGCCTATATTTTCTTGAAATGTAGGTGGTCACCATTAACGTATTCCCCTACTTGCAAATGAGCTGGGAGTAAGCAGGAAACAGCTCCTCAAATTGAAGCTAAACTGTAATTAAACCAAGACACCTCTGCGTGTTAGAAAAAAAGCCAAAAACTACCTGCTCACACCAGCTAGGACAGAGCTGAAAAGCTCCCCCTCCTATCTGGAACAGAGCCAGAACTGCCTCTCACCAGATGGAATCAAACCCAAGCTGCTGCAATTAAGCAAGAATCTCCCTTGGCCTTATTTTATGCATGTTCCTAAATAACAGGAATGTGTTTCTGGGGCAATCAGGTGTGGTACTGTCATTGTTTATCTTGGGTCTGGATGGAGGTGGGTGGCTTTGGTTTGTGGGATGTGGTCTAGCTAAGTCACAAAAGTTCATCCCTTCCAGCATTAAAGTCCAAAAGGAAACAAAACCATTCTTCCATCCCATTCTCGTTAGGAACAGCCCTTCCTCTCAGGGTCCTCTTCTTCCAGCTGTTAGCTCAGATTCGAGCTCTCCTGGGTTCCAGTCAATTCCTTCTTTCCCTTGTTGGCAGGAGCCCACCTCACAACATGGTAGCATGCAGGAAACCCAACCCACCCTCTATTACAGGTCTGCAGCCTTGAGACACTAAACAATTGGGTTGTCTGCCATGTGAAATGCCCCCTCTTCTTCCCAGAACTGCTTCCTATATACCCAGCCTAGGCCTCCTCACTGGCCTTTTTATGTCTATTCTGTCATTTTTCAACAGAGTGCTCATTCCTATGTTTGATCTCCCTAGAACCTCACTGAACTTAGGCTTGCACTTGTATCTCCTCCAGCAGCCTCTTTAGTTACATGCTCCCCCTGTGATGTGACCCTTGTACACCTGCTAAGGGGGTTAAATCTGCCACAAGTGAGACTGGTCCCCAACCTCCTTAAAGGGCCCTTTCAGCCAGTGACAGGGAGATTCTGGGCTGATTAAAAGTGAATCCAGAAGGATACATGAGCATTTTGTTTGGACAGCGTTGGTGGATTTATTGACCTGGAATGCCTTCCCTTCCCTAACTTGGTGAACCATATAGCCATCCTCGCCTCTTTCCAGTCCTGACTCTAAACATGCATGTGCTATGAAGGCAGTTAGTGTTGTTATGCCACTCACCAAAGGATTTGCTATTTTTAATTTATTAATAAGATACAAAATAAATAGCTGTATCATTGAGTGATAAATCCACTTCCTGATTACCTAGTGCTTTGTGTATGCGATGGGGGTTGTTTGTCTACTTAGGGCTTGATCCCTTAGCCCTGTGCACATGATACTCTGACACTGAGGGTAGTTGGCTTTTCACAGGATTAGACTTTAAGACTGTGTGTTCCTTGGGGAAAGGACTGTGTATTCTCTGCATTCTGTACAGACATAAGAATACTGGGAGATTCAATAGCAGCTGCCAATGATTAAGCAATAACTGTTTATCAAAAGGGACACTCTTTTCCATTTGTCCCCTCTCCATCCAGAAGGGAGCTGTGTTTCTGGGCACCTGCCCCAACATGTTGAACTCAGGGATGGAAAAAAAGGGTCTCCTGAATAGAGATAACATAGGAATTGCCATACTGCATCAGAACATTGCTCAAACTACTTAGATATTCTGCCAACTGTATTGGCCAGCACTTGATTGCTTCAGAGGAAGAAGCAACTCCATTGCATTTGTAAGTTACACTTTCACGATTGCACTTCAGTACTTGTATGAGGTGAATTGAAAAATATTTCTTTTATCATTTTTACAGTACATATATTTGTAATCAAAATTAATCATATAAAGTGAGCACTGTGCACTTTGTATTCGGTGTTGTAATTGAAATCAATATTGAAAATGTAGGAAAACATCCAAATATATTTAATACATTTCAATTGGTATTCTATTGTTATAAGTGTGATTAATTTTTTTTAATCGCGATTAATTTTTTTGAGTTAATCATGTGGTATACTGTGATTAATTGACAGCCCTAATCAATATAGATTTTCTGTTTCAGTAGAAATTGGGGTGATGAACACCGGGGATGTACTGCTACTCAATCCCTGCACTATACCCCAATGCATATAGTTGGGTTTGGC
The DNA here is from genome assembly GCF_965152235.1 of Eretmochelys imbricata. Classification (NCBI taxonomy): domain Eukaryota; kingdom Metazoa; phylum Chordata; order Testudines; family Cheloniidae; genus Eretmochelys; species Eretmochelys imbricata. The sequence goes on from NC_135574.1 coordinate 159,577,406, forward strand.
TGGCTAGGGCCCCGCTTGGAGAGAGAAACTCCTTCCAGATATGTTTCTTCTTTTGCCCCATTTTCTTCCACTTGCTGTGTCCTGTTACCACCACATAATTTCCAGACTTGTGAGAAAACCCATCAAAATGGGTGAGCTCTGCTACTCTGGTCTACTCTAACTATAGCTTCCTATCTTACCTTAACATGCATGCATTTGTTCAAGAACTTGAGTTGCCCATATGTGCACCATAATCTGCTTCAAAAGCATAGGCTTCCTACCACCTGAGTTGAAGGAGAATCTCTCTTAGTTTGTTAGCAATATGGGGCCTGACACTCAGTAGAGCAGTTCTGACTCTACCCAGTAGAAGGCAGTGTGCACATCAACACTAGCTAACTTCAATAAATGTCATCAGAGGACATACAGTTTTCCAATCCTTATTTAAACCCAGACACTATATTTGATTCAGTGATATCCCGTAGCGGTGAATTCTCCAGACTGACTAAATCCTGCTGGGTACGGCTTCCTAATAGGCAAACTGCTTCAACCAACAGTCCTGACTGCTCTTCCCTCACCCCGCGAGGCAAATACCAGAATAAAGAGCTTTGTAATACACCTTCTCCTTGCCCACACAATCTGTGAGGAATGTCAGGAATGTTATAATATGAATTAATCATGTCTCACATAGGATGTTACATATAATTGGTCAAACATCCCATAGGCTAAACGATATTAAACCCTCAAGGCTGCCTATGCATTTGCCCTGTTTTGAAGCACAAACCAGGTGGAAGAAGACGCTTTGGTTGATATTTAGCAGCCTTTGGAAGTGGCTCACAATAACAGGGGTTTCATAAAACTCTGGTCATGCACACAGAAAGTGCTACATGACTGTACTAGGCTCCTGTCATGAATGCACATGTGCCATAGAAACTCAGGCCTGGTCTATACTACAGTTAGTGTAAGTGTTGGGGTAAGGCATCTTACACCTATCTAATTACATCAGCATACACACTACAGCCTTGCTCCCACCGATGTAAGTGCCCTACTATGCCGACATAACTGCACCTCCACGAGAGGCGTAGGGATTATGTTGGTGAAGTTAAGGAAATGTAGTGTCCTTGTAGACACTGTGTTACTTACATCTATTGACTGTCATTCTGTAATTACTGTAGTTGCTTGTAAATCGATTTAACATACATAGGTCGACTGAAGTTTATGAGTAGATATGCCCTCGGGCTTCTATGCCTCATGCTGGATGGGGAACATTGGAAGATTTGCAGCAGATTCTCGCTAGCTCTTGATATGCCTGTAGCAAGTGGCACAAGTAAGTGTATTTACTGCATGCTCTGGCCTAATCCTGACATGTATTAAGCATGAGGCAAAGGAACATTTACAGCAGACTCTTGCCTGTCCCTCCTGTACATGCAGCCCAGGGGACACGAGCATAATGGCAACAAATTCGTGTCAGCGCCTACCCTGCATGCAGCACAGTGTATTACCAAAAAAAAAAAAAAAAAAAAAAAATGCAGAAGACTTTGTCTACTGCTGTTATGTATGCATAATAGGGCGCCCAGGAGGGCTGGCACCCCAGGCTCTTGCTTTCTCCCGCAGTCCCTGCAAAAGCGGGAGACCCAGCAGATTTTGCAGCAGCAACCCCTGCTTGCTCCACGCAGCACTGGGGAATGCGGAATGGGTGGGGGCTGCGCGCGCTCTGGGTGGGCGAGGGGATAGAAGGCGGCTCGTGCAGCGGGCAGGTGCAGGCTCGGGCACGGGCTTCCCCTTGGCAGCTGCCGCAGCCGCTGTAGCCTTGGCTCTGGGGCCGCCCGCCTTCTCCCCCCTCCCGCCAGACACAGGTGGGATGAGCGCGAGCGGCGGCGCGCGCTGCGTGTGTGGCTCAGCCCGTCCCCTCCAGCGGGCGGGGGAGCTGCCGCGGCTTACGGCGGCTGTGGTGGCGGCAGCAGCGGGTCGTGCCCAGCTGGGGGCTCGCCCGGGGGAGGCAGGCAAGGAGGCTCCATGCAGGCGGGCAGCGCTCAGGTAAGGGCGCAGTGCGCACCTGGCTCCGTGCGCCGGGGAAGCAGCCTCAAGGGGGAAGGCAGTAAATGGGGGAGCGTAAAGGGGAGCAGCGCTAGAAGCGGGCGTCAGGGGGAAGCCGGGGTGGGGAGTTAAAGGGGGAAGCGTGTATTTGCCCCTGGCAGAATTAACAGAACCTGGGGCCTGCATTCGGTAACCCCCTCCCCCCCCCCCGACAGTTCGCTCCTGGGTGGAAATGGGAGCGTTGCAATATTTATAAAGATGAGAGATCTAAGTCCGGGGTGGTCTTGGCAAACCGGAGACCCTCGGTGGTTATAATACTTTATCACGGTAGCAAGCTGTGAATTGCATGGAGCAGCACAGTGAAGGTGGCTTCAGTGCTGCGTCTTTGCGTTGAGGCTGATTTGCTGTTTGGAAACTGCATCCCATTCCCAGGGAGTCTTGGCTATTGCAGGAGGTAGAAGGAGAGTTCAGAATGGCACAGGGGTTTCGTGTGTATGCAGCATGCAGGCAGGGGATTGCATGTTAGGAGAGGGCATTTGGGGGAGTGTGGTTTGCATGTCAGGGAACAGACAGTGGGGAACGGGATGGACAAAGATGATTATAATAATTATTATTTTATATCCTGTCTTTGGTGTCCATAGCCCTGTCCAGATGTGTAGGTGGCAAGGTCCTTGCCCCAAAGAGGTTTCTGTTGCATGTCGGAGCTAGGAGTGGGATTGCCCCTTGGAGAAGAGTGGGCAGAGATTTCATCTGGAGGAAGGGAGAGATTGATGCTCTGTTCTGAGATCACTGGGAGATGGCAAGATAATATTCTCTTTCTTGTTGCAGATTATTGCCCTTTGTGGATAAAAGATGTATCATGGAATGAACCCGAGCAGCGGGGATCCGTTCCTAGAGAAGCAGCAGCAGTACCCGTCCCCCCGGAGACTCTTCGTGGTGGTCTTGTGGCTTCAGCTGGTGCTGTGCTTCGGCCCTGCACAGATCACGGGCGGTGAGTGACTAACTCATGTGACTGACAAGCAGCAGCAGCGCCCCTGCAAGCTAGCCAGCGAGAGACGAAGAGAGAGAGGCTCTGACAGCCTGCAGGCAAGCGGGTTCCCCAGTGACGGGGTGCTGGGCCCCCTTACTGTGTTTAAAGGCTAACTCACTTCTGTCTTATAGCCCCCCCCCCTTACTTCTCACTTCTGTTTACATTAAAGCAAGCCACTTGACATTCAGGGTCCCTGTGCGTTTTTCCCATAATTTGAGCACTGGAGACCTTCCTAATTTGACCCCATATGCACAAATGCCAGTGTGAGAGACTGTTCTGAACCTCACTGCATACAGATACCTCCTTGCATGAAAGCCTCCCTCTGCATGTGCCTATGCACACACAGATGCTGAGATGCAAGAACCCCTTCTCTCCTTTCCTGCTCCCCAACACTCAGGCATGCTGACAGGACCCACCCCTATATGCACATATAGACACCCTTTGCCCACCACCCTTCTAGACACATGCACACAGAAGTGCTGCCAGGAGAGACTCCCTCCTTATCCCCCTCTTATCTCATCCCCAAAACCAAACCATGGATCCTAATAGGAGAAAATCCTCACACTTCTCTCTCTCCACCTCTCCCCCCTCCCGTCTTCCCTTTCATAGACACAGACTAGAGAACTGAATCCCCTTTCTCCTGTAAAAATCCCACACATAGATGCTGGTAGGCAAAACACCCCTCCCCAAATGCTGAAGGGAGAGGAGAAACTTCCCTCACATGTACACACATGGATGCTGATAGGGTAACACTCCCACACTCACCTACACCCTGCTTCCCCATCTATACATGTATACAAATACGGAGAGGAGAGAGCATTCCCTGCTGCCTGCAGGAAAGAATAACCATGTAGGTTGATGTGGAGAAAACTACCCCAGGCACTAAACTGGTGACAGGAGACAGCCTTGCCCAAATGCTGTCTGGAGAGAAGAAAGTAGTAATAAATATTTCCAGTATAATCACACATTCATTTTTATTTAAAAATAATGTAATGCTTTAATAATGAATAGCAAGAATCCTCTTCTGTTAGCTCTCTTGCTGTTCTTAACCTAGGCATCTGGGGAAGCATAGGTTCAGTGTTTTGGGGGAAAAATCATCTAATGTGGGGCTAAAGAAAGAGACATTAAAATTCAGTTCCATTGCATCCACTTTGAAAAAGGACCAGTTCATGTTTGTCCTTTTTATGATTTTAATTACAATTTTTACACCTTTTTTATTTTATTGATGCTTTTGAGATATTTTAAGCAGATGTGTTTAATTACCAAATTGCTTGAAACCGATTCCCTAATTAGGTCTGGATTGCAGGAAAAGTCTTCAGTTAAACTGCTGTGCTGCAAAGTGAACTTAGTTGGAATAACATTAGCAGCTTCAAAGGATTTCCACCCTAAAATGGTGTTATATTCTTGAGGGGGGAAAATATACTGATTTGCGATTGGATCACACAATTAATGGCAGACTGAGAGGCAGTGTAAGAGTAGTGTGGGGTTCTTTTCATGCCTCTGAATTACATCAAACTTCGGTGCTTGCAGTTAAGCTCATAAATCCACTGTTACTCACGCCACTTCTACTTTTAGTGTTTATGTGCTGCTCCCATTGCCTTCAGAAAAGCTGCCTTATTTTCAGAAATGTATTTTAGGTGCCTAACGGTGGATTTAAGAGCCAAATTTAGATACCAAAGTTTGAACATTTTGGCCTGAGTTAACAGGCATGAGAAGAAACTGAAGAATCTCCTACACTGACACACTTTCTCTCATTAATTATGTGGTCCATTTGTAAGCTGGCTTATCTTTTTCTCCTCTCAAGAATATAATGTCATTTTAGAGTAGAAATCCCTGGAAGTTGCTAATATTCCAGCTAAATTCACTTTGCAGTCATACCTCGTGCTATAAGAGACCCTGTGTTTTTTGGAAGTGCTGCCTTTCTGATGAGACTTAAAAAAAAAAAATTAATTAGTGTGGTCATTAAACAGTGTGTGTCAGTTGGTGGCATATTTCACGAGAATAAAGTGTTCACTTTAAGAGTTGGTCAGGACATCAAAGTTTAATTATGTTCTGCCCACCTATGTTTCCCTTGCAGTTTAAGTTGGACAGGCCAACGTTCATTTTATGGGCCACCTCATAAGAGAGAGAATGCCTCATGGATCCACCTCCTATCCCAAACCCCATATCCTACTGCTTAATTAACTGCTGATTAACGGAAGGTGTATGGTGGTGGATGTTAATAAACAGCTGCTGCATTTCACTTCAGTAGTGAAACCTGATATTGTTTCTATATCAAACTACATTTGTAAAGCACTTCGGGATCCTTCAGGATGAAAGGTTCAGAGGAATGATATAAATCCAATATACTGTTTGTTAATATGAAGAGCTTTTGTTATAGGCCAGCTTGAGGCAAGAGAGAAATTCTTGTCCAGATTCCAGTGAAGGTTAATGCATTAAGAAAAGGAGTACTTGTGGCACCTTAGAGACTAACCAATTTATTTGAGCATAAGCTTTCGTGCATCCTATGAAGTGAGTTGTAGCTCACGAAAGCTTATGCTCAAATAAATTTGTTAGTCTCTAAGGTGCCACAAGTACTCCTTTTCTTTTTGCGAATACAGACTAACACGGCTGTTACTCTGAAACCTGTCTTAATGCATTAAATAACTTTGATTAAAAGAACCAGTGAAAAATATAGATTGTATTTCTAAGCAGTATTATTTTCCAGTGCATTGTATTGAGAAGTACTGTATATACACAGGTTTCAGAGTAACAGCCGTGTTAGTCTGTATTCGCAAAAAGAAAAGGAGTCCTTGTGGCACCTTAGAGACTAACCAATTTATTTGAGCATGAGCTTTCGTGAGCTACAGCTCACTTCATCAGATGCATACCGTGGAAAGCTCATGCTCAAATAAATTGGTTAGTCTCTAAGGTGCCACAAGGACTCCTTTTCTTTTTGTATATACACAGTCTGCTAAATCAACAAATCTTTCATGTAGAAGAATACATATACCTGTTTTTCTGAAGCATGGAAGTGGTGAGACAATGGGATTTTAAAATTAAAGAAGTGGACTGTGAGCCAGGACTCATCATCATTATTTCCCACTCTGTTATGGTCTTGGGCGAGCCACTTCGGCCACTTGTTTTGCATGCTTCAGTTTTTGACTGCTCAACTTGAGACACAGTGTGTGATTTTGAGAAGTGTTGAGCACCAACTGGACTTTAGTTGGAGTTGTGCTTGCTCAGCACTTTTGAAAATCTGGCTTCAATAGTACTCTAAAGTTGGATATCCAGATATTAAGGCATGCAAAATCAGTGAATACTGTTGAAAATTTGGCCATTAATCTCTTTGTATCTTAGTTTTCCCAATCTGTAAAATAGGGTCGTCACCAAGGAGGGTGTTGAAACATATCTAATAGTTTGTAAAGAGCTTTGATGATTTTAAATTAAAGATGCTATGCAAGTGGAAAGTATTTATTATTTTGTTTCAGTAGCGGTTCATCTTTAACAACATCAATGTGCTATAAGACAAAAATAAAAACTAACTAACATGTTGAAAAGGGGGAAAATGATGATAGGTTAGACCAGGGATCCCAAACATGCGGCTGGTCTGTGGAGTTATTTCCTTCGGCCCACCATAGCTCCCCTCATCCTCCGCCCCACCGAGCGCACTGCGTCCCCCGCTCCTCCGCCTACCTCCCAGCGCTTCCCGCCGCCAAACAGGGGAGGAGGCAGTGATGCGGCCTTCGGGCCAATGTATTAGTCCTCATGTGGCCCTCGTGGTGATTTGAGTTTGAGATCCCTGGGTTAGATTTTGCCGTAGAAAACTGTTTTCATTTATAGGATGAAAATACGTTCTTCCCTTTCTTACCTGAGGGCAGAATTTGGCCCTAAGTAATAATCTTGTCATGACTTGTGTAGCTCCTTCTATTTTATATCTGACTGTTCTATAAACCATATTGATTTTAAGGTTCTGCCAGTTCACCCCAAATCAATATTATTTATAACCCTTCTTTTTTTTTCTTGTCAGTGATTTTTACAGAGAATAAATCTGCCTGTAGTATTTTTACCCTCTCAAAAGTGGTTCCTGGAATGATCCATGAGAAAAATCACTCCACAAATGAAATCAAAAGAACAAACTCTTCAAAGCTCAGTAGGCCTAATTCCTCCCTGGTATATGTAACTACATTCACATCAGAGATGAATTAAACCCCCTTGATGTAAGCTTGGGACTTCCTTCTAGTCACCTGGTATCTTTGCTCATCTTGCGCTTTTTACTGTTAGTCTATAATGAGGAAGTGTTTTTAATAATAGAAATAACCAGTGTTAAGACCTTCAGACACACTAAATGCATAGCTGGTGCTAAAGGCAAGATATTCATTGCACATAAACAATTTGCAGAGTTCATGGCTGTACATGTATCATTTTGAGGGGATATTACATATATATTTTTTCCAAATGTTGCAGATCTCTAAGTATTTTTAATTTTTCCAGGAATTCTGAATTTTCTAATAACTGTGGGCAAAGAATTCACCATGTGAAGATTTATTTTAGTCAGTTTCTGAGTTTGGACATGGGCTTTGGATTTTGCTGTTGTAACAGGAGAGGCACTTGAGCGAATTTCTCTTTTTTGTTTTCTTGGTTGGCTCTGAAGTATTTCTAGTCCTTTGGAAAGTCGTTTTTCCCCACCCCCCCCCTTTGGATAGCCCTTTGAGGAAGCTCACTACTGCAATATGATGGAGTATTTCTGGTATGTTTGAATCAATGTCAGCTTGTTTGTTTTTTAGTGGTTGATACTTTCTTTGAGCCAGATTATGATACCTTTGCTCACACTGAGTAATCCCATACTGTACAAATAGTTCCCATTGAGAGTACTTATGATATGTATGTAAGGTACTATTAGTTGTGAATAAGGGTGTTGCATTCTGGCTTTTTGTGAGGTACCCAAACATGCTTTGGAGTCTCTTGAAACCATGAAGAATAGTGTTTTTGCTTGTAAATATAGGCTGAATTTTTATTGCTCTCTTGTTTTATTGTATTGCAGCCTGGACTGTGCCTGATTCTGGATTTGATGATTCCATAAGAAATCTTTCTCAGGTTGCCAAGCAAAGTAGAACTGTTCCATCTGGCTAAGTCAGATCTTTCGCATTCAGATGACTTGTGTTCGCATTAGGGATGTGCATCGCCTTTGTTTTGACAACCTACTGTCTGTCTTTGGTGGTTTTTGGAGACACAGAACTGTTTGAGATTGTCTTTTTAATTGGTGCATGCAAACTCTTAGATCTTATAAAGAGTCTTTTCTGAACAGACTCCTATTTGACTGACACTCCAAAAAATATATCTGTAGCCAGCATATTTTGCTTCTCCCTTTCAGTATGGCTGCTTCAGTTGACAAGCAAAACAGACAGCACCCTTCTTTTCAACCTGGAATATGTAAATGAGGTTGGTGAAATCATTAATTAGCTTTACAGTATCAGCCTTGGCTTATTACTTTGTAAGAGCTGGTTTAGGCATTGTCATATCTTTTAATGTATCTGCAGTATAGCTTCCTTTCATATATCTGCTGAGATATGTTCTAAATTCATTCCACTGAGTAATTCTGATTTAAAACGACAAATTCTTCTACATACCTTGGTAAGACAACAGATAGTTTGCTTAGTGGTGTGTCCACCCACATCCTTGTGAGATGTGGACTTATTTGATAGGCTAATACTGTAGCAGTTCCTTCTTGCAAAGTCCCTTAGCGCTTCATGAGAAGGAGCTTGATCTTGTTGCTAAGGCATGGGAATAAGAATTAAGATCTGCGTTCTGTTCCCAGCTCTGCCCCTGACTTGCACTATAACCTTTGGCAAATCACTTAGCACAAAATGCAAATCCTTACAAAATGATCCAAATTTGCTTTCTTTGCCATGATGATTGGTAGTAATGAAAAAATGAACAATGCTTGGCTGGACTGTAAAATGTGATGATTATCCTTCATCCCATGTGAGTGGGTGAGTAGAATTTTGCAAAGATAATTTGATTTTTCTCTGCAGTTTCCTCATTTGTAAAATGGGCATAATAATCTCATATGGAAGATGCTGTGACATGAAAAGTATTTATTATTACATAAAGTAAAAGATTAATCTTTAACATTGTTTGTTTGCCTCAAAGATGGCCAACCTGGGGCTCCTGAGCTGCATGCGGCTCTTCAGAGGTTAATATGCGGCTCCTTACTTAGGCACTGATTCCGGGGCTGGAACAATAGATGCTAACTTTCCTGTGTGTGCGTGCGTGCGCGCTCACTGCTCAACCCCCTGCTTTGCCCCAAGCCCTGCCCGCACTCCAACCCTTCCACCAAGGCCCCTGCCACTTCCCCTGAGCCTGCCATGCCCTCTCTCCTCCCCGCTCCCCACCATAGCCTCCTGATTGCGGTGAGTGGGGGAGGGGAAGTAGGCGCTGATTGGTGGGGGCTGCTGGCAAGTGGGAGGCACTGGGGAGCAGATGGGGGGCTGCTGACGTATTGCCGTGGCTCTTTGGCAATGTACGTTGGTAAATTCTGGCTCAGGTTGGCCACCCCTGGGTTAGTAAGTAAAGATCCCTAATGAAGGTAGAAAGATTTCATCCCTTTTGATTTCTATGGCTTTTCTTATGGATATTTCTCTGTATAGAGCTTTGATCACACACTTTGAATTTTTTTCAAGTATCTACCACCTCTGCCTCTCTGATATTCATATGTTCCTTGTAACAAAATAAACCTTACTAGAAACCATGACTGTTGCACCCTTACAACTCCACTGATGTAAAAAATGTATGGGGTGGTTTTTGGTAGGGCCAAAGAGGGCAGAATGTGACCCCAATTCAGATCTGATGTAAGCAAATGCAACACCCATGAAAGACTCTGAGCCAAATTCAGTGGTGGACATAGGCTACACATCATATGTAAATTGGTCAGAAAATGAGTGTAAAGGGTAAAATGGTGTGACTTGTTTGGTACACTAATTTTATGTGAAACTTCCACGCTGAGGAGGCTGAAGGTTTACGTGTTGCAGGAAATCCAGCTAATTACAGTGCCCTGCTAATTACGGTGCGAGATAAAGTAGCCTGCCTACTTCATTTCACATCTTCCTATTTCTTTCTTTCCTTGCCATGTTATATATCCATCAACATGTTAATTACACTTGGTTTACACACCCACTGGATGTATGCGGTATTGTTGTAGTCGTGTTGGTCCCAGGGAATTAGAAACATTACCGTACCCACCTTGTAGCATTTATTGGACCAACTTCTGTTGGGAGAGTCAAGCTTACACAGAACAACTAGATGTCAGATTGGAGCAAATTGCGGTACTGACACTTAACATTTATTTATACTAGTTTTCTAACCACCTTACACCACTGTTTATGTTGGTGCTAATTTGGCCCCCTGTGTTTGCAGAAGGGGCTCTTGATGCCTTTTCCCCAAACAGCTAGTTGGCTCATACGATTAGTCTAAATTGGAGCATTTCTTTTTCATGTATTGAAAACATTAGAACAGTTTGTTAATACCATCTATGCACACCAAGCACATGCTGACAAAACGTGTCAGACATATTTTCACACTCACGAAGAGTGACCCGGAATCACTTTTTTCCCTTTATTTAGTCATATTTTCTTAATGATGTAGTGTCCATATTGAGTTGGATTTCTGCTTGTTATTAAGGAATGATACAAAGCGTTCACTCCGTGAGGAAGTTCAAGACTTTATTAAGAGAATTTTTTGGTTGAACAGTTCTCTTGATTGTCAACATTACTGGCCTTAGAAAGATAATATGTGGAGTTAGTCTGCCAACATCACTACTGACACATTGCTAGGAGCATCAAATTAAAAGAAAAGATTAAACATATTCTAGCAAAAATTGTTGCCTGTTAATAATAATAATTTAATAATTCATAGCTCTTTCATATAGCCCTTTTTGTCCCTAGATCTCAAAACATTTTACAAAGGAAGTTAAGTATCCTTATCTTCTCTTTTTATTTGGGAAAATGGGCGCAGAAAAGTGAAATGACTTTGCTTAAGGTCACATTACACTGTCAGTGGCAGAACTGGTAATAGACCTGTGGGAATAGATCTCCTGGCCCAGTGCCCTGTTCATTGGACTGTATTTTTTCCATGACAATTCAAAGGAAAAAATGACTTGCAATTGCAATTTAAAATGGAGGAGCAGGGGGGTGGGCAACATCTATAATTTTCTTTTGATGCCACATTTGTATGGTAAAAATCTCTGATGTATCTTTTTGAACTCAATTTTCTCTTCACTGAAGTCAGTGACACAAATCCCATTCACTTTACCGGGAGCAAGTTCAGGCCCTATGTGTTGCCTAAAGAAACTACACAAGCAGACTATTAATCTAATCTTTCCAGGTGAGATTTATCTGTCATAATACTTCTGAACAGGAGTAGGTATGTGGGGGTGTGTATATCTCAGGTGGCACATGGCATTTTTCCAATATCAGAAGTATCTTTATTTGAATAATATACAATACAAAACTATTACCCTTGGAAAACCAGCTCGCGCACATGCTCGCGCCCTCTCTCTCTTTCTCCTTAGAACTAGCTGATGGTCTGCGGGATAGGGTTCTTAAACTTTTTCATAGTAAGGAACACATTAATAGTGAGAGAGGATCTCGTGGATATCCCATAGATGTCACTCCCAGTTACGATCACAGGACTTTTCACTGTCATATAACAGTCCTGGAGCAACTACAACAATTGCTTACATGGAAAGATAACATAAGGAAAGTATTGAATGTGTTTGCAGGTAATTTTAATGTGCTTTAGCAGCTGGAAATAAGGAGAGCCAGTTCCATGTGAACAGCCAGCTCTCTGCAAGCCATTGTCAGAAAACAGTACCACCCTTCTCATTTGTTTTGGGATCAGTGGAAATTCAATGGCCGCACTCAAAAACTTCTCTTTCTACAACTGTTTTCTTCCTGCAAATAATGCTGATATGTGTTCCTTGCATGAAGGGAAAGAAACTGATGAAACAGTTCAATTTAGTTCCTCCCTCTTTCACTTGTTTACACCAGATGGCCATGCTGCTGTCACATTCTGCATATTCTCCTACTGTAGGAAACGTCCCATCCCAGCCAGGAAGGGGTTAATGAGCTCCTCTGGGCACAGTCAGCTGTGGAGAAGGGTGGCTACTTAAAAAGCATGATCCAAACACAGTGAGGGGAGGCACTCCGAGGAAAGCAGAGCTCCCTGAAACTACAGAGCGGAACTGCTAACCTGGAAACTTTCTGAAGGGCCTCTACCGCCTGGAGCATCTGGACAAATGAAGGGACCTTCTTTATTTTGTTTTCTTTCCTTAAAGCCTAGGACACTCAGCCTGTGCCTCACAGACTGAAAAGGGGTTAGAGACCCAGCCCTTGCTAAGAGATTAATAGCCCGTTTGCCTTGCAATCATAGTAGGGCAAACCCAGACCGTTTGTGGACTACCAGACTGTTATATTTTGCCTTGATCACTGGGACTGCCGAAGGACTTTGAGAAGAGGGGGAACTGCCTCCCTGAGATGTGTAGCTGGAAGGACATAGCCTTGTGGCAGACAGACTTTACAGTAATTACTCGCAGCCAAGTAAAGGCCTCTGGGACAGAGGAGGTACCCCACCATGCACTGCGGAGGTGCTCTAGGTTCAGAAGCACAGCCTCCGACATCTCCATTGAGCTGTGTGTTATGGAGAGGTGGTAGGTTTAACATAGTTGAGGTTGCACGTGAGATTCTGTTTATAGCCAAATTTTCCATTTTTGGAAAAGCCTACAAAAAAGAGTCAGATCAGCTTGGAAGCTTTGCAGAGAGGACAGGAGTTACAGTAGACTGGGGGAAGTGAAGTTTAGATGATACAAAATTACTAAAGATAGTTAAGATACAGGCAGATTGCGAAGAGCTACAAAAGGATCTCTCAAAACTGGGTGACTGGGCAACAAAATGGCAGATGAAATTTAATGTTGATAAATGCGAAGTAATGCACATTGGAAGGCATAATTCAAACATATAAAATGATGGAGTCTAAATTAGCTGGTACCGCTCAAGAAAGAGATCTTGGAGTCATTGTGGATAGTTCTCTGAAAACATCTACTCAATGTGCAGCGGCAATCAAAAAAGCGAACAGAATGCTCGGAATAATTAAGAAGGGGATAGATAATAGGACAGAAAGTATCATGTTGCCTCTATATAAATCCATGGTATGCCCACATCTTGAATACTGTGTGCAGATGCGGTCGTCCTATCTCAAAAAAGATATATTGGAATTGGAAAAGGTCAGAAGAGGGCAACAAAAATGGTTAGGGATGTGGAACGGCTTCTGTATGAGGAGAGATTAATAAACAAGACGGGGACTTTTCAGCTTGGAAAAGAGACCGCTAAGGGGAGATATGATTGAGGTCTATAAAATCATGACTGGTATAGAGAAAGTAGATAAGGAAGTGGTATTTACTACTTCTCATAACGCAAGAACTAGGGGTCACCAAATGAAATTAATAGACAGCAGGTTTAAAACAAACAAAAGGAAGTATTTCTTCACATAACGCAGAGTCAACCTGTGGAACTCCTTGCCAGAGGATGTTGTGAAGCCAAGACCATAACAGGATTCAAAAAAGAACTAGATAAATTCATGGAGGACAGGTCCATCAATGGCTATTAGCCAGGATGGGCAGGAATGATGTCCCTAGCCTCTGTTTGCCAGAAACTGGGAATGAGCGACAGGGGATGGATCACTTGATGATTACCAGTTCTGTTCATTCCCTCTGGCACTGGCCATGTTGGAAGACAGGATACTGAGCTAGGTGGACCTTTGGTCTGACCCAGTAGGGCCATTCTTACATTATTATGATCAAGGGGATCCTGAAGTACTGCAACCCAACAATGAGTTGTTTACAAAGATGCTAAATTCTTCTAATGTTGTTTTGCACACATATGCAGGGGAAAAAGCCAGATGCAGGAGACACATGAAGCTGGATTCCCTTTGCTGAGATCTCAGACAAAACTGAAAAGAAGATCTATGAAATCTAAAAAGGTTTTTCAGACCTTGTTTTTGGAATTAGAGTGGTTAAAATGCAGTGTTGAGGAGATTGTGCAAACTCAACACCTAGGCTCTCCAGTATACTGTGTGTGGGGGGGAGAGTGTGTCGACCATGGGTTCTAGTCTCATCTCTTTCACTGATTGACACTAGCGATCATATATACTTGACAACTTGTTGTATAAAGACACATACCTTCCTGCCTTCTAAATAGGGGTATCTTTTCCTGAATTTTACAGATACTGTAATGAAAGAGAGAACTGGGAATAATGTGGCAAACAAGTTTCATTTGTTTAGCTATATTGCCTTTCAGAATGAATGTGCTAAGTATGTGTTCTTGGCTATACTGCCTGCTCTAACCACTAGATTACACTTCATTCCCAAGATCAGGAACAGAAAGAATCCTGATTCCCAATATTCTACTGCTGTCTAACAAATAGTTTTGTAACTCGCTGGCAAAGTGTTCGTTCAAGTGGCAGAGGTCCGTGGTATGGATCTAAAAGTTCTGTATTCAAACCTTGCTGCCAACCCATGAAAGAGTCATTAAGGTGATGAAATTTCTGTTTGTTTTTTTTGAGGTCACCGCTAAGTTTGTTTTAAAGCTAGATTATGTATCCTCCCCAACAGTGATCAAAAGAGACAGATTGGCCTGGCTAGGTCAGGGGGCTGGCAGAGATTCTGCAAGGCAGAGCCAGGAATAGAACCAGGTCCCTTGTATACCAGAGCCAACCCTTATCCCCGTAGGCTGGTGCCTCTCACTAAGTATACGTATTTGGCCTAATTTTCCTATGCTGTCTGTACAAAGAGGCTACTCCTGCATACTGACCTCTGAAAGGCACTGTGAAACACACTGATGAATTTGCGTAGTAAATAGTTTCACATGATGGCATTTCTATGTAATGAATGAGGCTGCAGGGGAAAAAACGGATGGTCCTGTGGCTAAGATAATAGACTGGACCACAGGTGAACTGGCTTTTATGTATAGACATCCTTGGCAAGCATTGTACACCAGAATTTCTGGAGGTAGTTACTAATTAATGTCCTTGTACCTTAGCTCCTTCTCTGTCTAAAATGGAGGTGGTTATTATCTAGGAATGTTTGTCATGCAATAGCCTCGAGCTATGCTAGAAGTGTATTAGAAAGGTGTCTGGAGCATTTCTAGGTGGGGACAAAATGTGGAGGACGTAGAGGTGTACTGGGAGCTTGCAGTCTAATCAAGAATAGTGGGTTTGTAATGGTGGTGAAGTCAATGGAACTAATCACTTGAGAAAATGGTACTCAACATAAGTTCAGCATCAGACCCCCTGATTGTAAGCACTTCATGGCAAGGAATGTGCCTTTTTATGTATGGTTTTTAAAGATCTGTGTAAACTTACAGTGCTACACCAATGTTTTTGTAATACTAATTAGTATTCAGGAAGCATGGCACTTATGAGTGGAACAGGCATATTTCTCTGCATCACATCTCTCACACAATTGCTACAATATTTTTAAAGATATTGTATGAAAACCACACAGTTCAGAGAATATACAAATGACCCACTCCAAAAGGAAAATAAATTGTAGTTAATTTGGTTGCACATAAATTGGAATTATGAGTGCATTTTAAAATAGCTTAATTGGAACTAGTTGCTGCTTTAACCTTAAAGATGGTAACATGAGAACACAAGGGGAAGTACAACAAAATAATGACTATCATTATGGGGAAACAGTAAATGTAGGAATGCACAGGCTATTGGCCTTATCTTGCAAAATTTTCAGCATCTATCCCTCCTGTTGAGGGCTCTCAGTACCTCTCAGAAGGTGCTCAGTGTCAGAAACTTGCCCACTCCCCCTCTGGAAGGACACCAAATGTCTACACTGCAATTTTATCACACCCCTTGCCCCAGGCTGAGCCCTTGCGAGCCAGTCAGCGGACATGGGCTAGCCACAGGTGTTTTATTGCAGTGTAGACATACGCTATGGCATGCTCCCAGGTGTAGACCTCACATCTGTACCCCTTTCTTGAGATATGGTGATCTGCTGTGCTGGCTACCTTAAACCTTGGAACCAGCCCTCCTGAGCCCATGGTAGCTTGTGCACGCTCCCTTGGAGTCCACCTGACTTTGGGTCTGGGCACTCTGAGCTTCTCGATTAACCCCTTCAGGGACAACAATGGCAGGCACATGGAATGCAGACTTAGCAAGGGAATTGCTTAAAATCACAGGTACTTTTTTTCTTGAAACACTTGATAGTTACAAATCTTTGGAAAACCACACAATCCTGAGTATGCAGCCCCTTTAGTGTGATCTCGCCCCTCTTGTGAGTCCTGGGTTTGGTATGGGTTCATAGGCTAGATGGCCCTTCCACCAGCCTTCTCTCTCCTTAGCCTGGCCTTCTTGCGGTGATCTGGCTCCCTGCTCAGAGAAACACTCACCTTTTAAAACAGTCTGTCACCCTTTTTCCCATGTGCTTCAGCTGGGGAAATTCCAGAGTACAGCACTTCATGGCGAGGAGTCATTCAAAAATCAGTGGCCCTACCAGTAGAAAACCCATGGTTCCAGAAGAGAAGAGTCAGTCACCATTAATGATCCTTGATGGCTTTCTCACTGTTAGTTCTCTCCAAAGTGTCCCACACCCCTGCATGAGCAGGACACTGTTCAGAAGAGACTGGCTGTGTCAGGGCCACGCTGATTTTTGAATATAAACTGGATATCTTATTCCAGCATGGTGAGTACAATTTAGGGTGACCAGATGTCCCGATTTTTTGGTCTTTTTCTTATATAGGCGCCTATTACCCCCCACCCCTGTCCCAGTTTTTTACATTTGGTGTCTGGTCACCCTAGTACAATCAAAAGTGACAGTCACAATGAAGGTTACAGTCGACAATGGCATTCACAAAACAAAATGGAAAGTTTTTGGTTTGACACACAGACGTACCCCCCGCAGTCTGTCACACTCAGCACCTCAGAGGAGCTGGCTCTTTATCACCGGACATGCTGCTTTGTACTAACTGTGAAGGATTTAGGAGGAAGAAACTACATAAATGGGCACACAGATGAGGAGACGGATGTGGAGAAAGAGAGAGACTAATAATTACATACACATATTACTTTTATGTACACGTGCATGCACGTTAGTCTTAATCTTATGCGCACACGCATGCATGCACCCTTGCCATGAAAGTAAAATAATAAACAATGTGGGAGTTGGAAAAAATTTGCTGCTCTCATTAGCAGTCATTTCAAGGTTATCTTCAAGTAAAGTAAGCTGCTTTAGTAAGGCTAGGGAGGAAGAAAAAGAGGAGAGCAGCAGAGCGGTGAGGGATGGGCATTGTGTTCAACGTTTCTATTGGAGTGCCGTCTGTGTGGGTGATGGAGAGGAGCACTGGGCTTCGCATATCCATTTAATTTTTATGTAATACACAACACTTTATTTCCTCAAATAGATTCCAAATGAAAGAGAAATAGATCAGATAAATTGGGCTCATTGGGGGAGGGAGAGGGATGTCACAAATAGGCTGAAAAATACCTATTTACAGAGACTTGATTTGATGTGAAATCTGTTTTGGATGCTATTGATCCATGCAGTTTCCAAATCCAGGTTCTCTGTGTGTGAAAGTTTTACTCAATTCCCCTAATGGATTCTCTGGAAAATCCTTTGGATAGAACAAGTAAATCTATGGTGTTCAAAAATATCATCAGTCAGCCTTGGTCGGTAAGGGTATCAACCAATAAATGAAGGTAAAAAGTTATTTAAAATATATGGTTTATAAAAGATAGTAAAATCACTGTTCAGTATTAATACAGTGTAAAAAACTAAGTCAAGAGCACGCTGTTTACTATATAATATTATAAATTAGCTCTGGATTATATTAACTATTTTTTTTCCCATGGTACATTAGCATCTCAGATCTGAGAATCATATTCTCTTAGAAATGTGCTTTAAAAAGTCTTCATTTTTATACGACATTGTTCTAAATATGGTCTAAAGCATGATCTTATTATGCCAAAGAAACTTTAAAGCAGTAGGTGCTAGATGTCACCAAGCAGTCTACCATCTGATGTTTGTAGTAATTGTATAGGTTCGTTATTCTCAACTTAATTTCTGAAGTTGATTGGATGGGGAGAAAAAATAACCTTGCCACTGTAGCAAACAAGGCACATTATAAAAAGCTTTTGTTCGATATGTAGTGGTATTTTTTGTAGCTTTTTATTCTGGTGATCATGTGGTCGCAATATTTCTTTTGAAATGCAAAACTAAAGCAATTCAGGCAGCTGAACCACAACTTCGTAGATTTAGTAACCCTTCAGTAAATGGCCCCATGTTGTATATGTTAAACTGCAAACTGTGTGTCAGTTTTTGTCACTTTTTTTTAAATTAATTTTTGGAATAGGGTTTGGGGATTTTCCTACTGATCATCTTTCCATTCCCCTGCAAGTGTTCTTTCCTCACTCTCAATGGCTTGCATCACAGTGACCTCCCCTCTGGTTGAGAAGCCTAGGATTACGAGAACTACTATCATAGCCGAGGGCTGCAAGGGCAAATTTGGATCTTATGTGCTGTCTGCGAAGACTACCAGATAGCACTCAAAGACTTCATTCTAAGTGTCAGACCTTATCCAAATTGCACAAGAGTTGGCGCTATGTGAAGTATTTATATAATAAGCCAAACAATGAGATTGTGATTCAGGGATACCATTCCTCAGCAGTCTGATCAGAGTAGACAGAGATTTACTTGCTTCCCCACTTCATGAGGTGATTTTAAAGCTGTCTTTCTGAGCATATTATTTTGACTCCACTTCCCTATCTCAATCTGGTAAATCCCTGACTTTTGTAGCATTGTTTTTGCAACTTGAAGAACTGCTCCTGTGTAGCAGAATGAAATCTTCCAGTCTGTTCTGTCTTCCTTGAATAAACCTGCCTGGCACTGTGAAAGGACTAAAAGATGAGAGAGGAACTTCACTGGGAAGGTTGGCCCCAAGCCTAGCCAGTTATTATTAAATGTAAGTGAAATCATCCTTGGGTTCTTACACTTCTCCCCTTGGGCAACCTACCCTACTCCTTTGCAGCACACCTTATTGGGGGATTAGGTTCCAGAAACTCCTTTTTGCCTTCTTTACTTCCCTTAGAGACTGAAGACCTTTTCTGCCTTTTAGAGGCAGCTTGTGTGAAACACTCACATAGTAGAAGTTTTATTGGAAACAAGATTTATTAAAAATAGAAAATCAGATTAAAATGTCATTTAAAATAGATGAAAATAAAAGAAACTGCATAACATACCTCATTTCAGTACTTTGCAAAATCCCATAGAAGCCGGCTCCTCTTCATTTAGCTGTAAGCTCTCTAATGTAGCTGTTCTAAGCTGATGGGAGAGAGCTCTCCTGTCAGCTTAATTAATCCAGTCCCCGTGAGCGACAGTAGGTATGTTGGCAGGAAAAGCTCTCCCACCGACATAGCACTGTCCACACCAGTGCTTAAATTGGCATAAATTATGTTGCTGGGGGGAGGCTAATTCACACTTAAGCTGTAGTGTAGCCATAGCCTTAGGTATAGGTAGGGCCCTACCAAATTCATGGTCATGGAAAAACACATCATGGACTGTGACGTTATCTCATTAAATATGACCATGCAAATTATTGTTGCTATCACTGTTGTATAATTGCAATGATTCTTATACAAAGTGTGACACATCGCCAGAAAGGGTTAAGCAGGATAAATGACCCAGATTCAACCTTTAGAGACATGATAGAAAAGTATAGAAATGGTAATTAGGACCATTCCATGGTAGATAGGCTAGAACTTTGAAATGCAAACCTATATTGTTACAATTAGTATCACCTCTAATTTCTGTGTGTACTCATATTTTGTTAAGTGTTAGCCATGTAAACAGACAGTTCCTGTCTGTCATTATAGCTGTTGATTCAAAGATCAAAACATATTTGGTAATACTAACATTTAGATGACTCTTTTGTGAAATAATGTCATTGTCTATATGTCTCTTTAAAGTTTGTGATAGACTGCCTAATGGATAAATTGCCTTATGTTAATTTGTGTCGCTAATTACTGGTGATGCTTAGGAAATAGGTCTGTTTCAAAGTATCCATAATTGCCTATTGCTCGCCTAAGGACTCTGAGCTGTTAAGGAGGAATGTCTGGGGTCCTGATCCTTTTTATCTCAGATCTGCTTCATGCAGGGGAAGCTTAAGCCTAAGATTGAGATCTCCAGTCCAAAGCTGGAACATCCTGAATATGATCATTGGACAATAACCCATGGTCTAATTATGAAAGAACTCTTTGCAACTACAAAGCTTACCATCTATACTATGAATCTAAATCTCAAGAACTGTACTCGTGTCTGTATGTATACTGATCTTTTAACCAATACACTCTTTCCTTTTTTTTTTTTAATAATTTTTAGTTTAGTTAATAAGAATTGGCTGTAAGTGTGTATTTGGGTAAAATTTGAAATATTCATTAATTCTGGGAGGTAATGTGTCTGATCCTCTGGGATTGATAGAACTCTTGTATATGATGAATAGGATTTTCAGTAATCCTCATCATATTTGACTTGGGTATCTGGGTGGAGGCCTAAGGCTGGGTTACTTTAAAGGAACTGTGTTGTTGGCTTCTGGGTAGCTAGTGAGGTATTATAGAAGTTGTTTTGTGCTGGCGTGGTAAATCTAAGTATTGGAATATCCACCAGCTTTGGGGATTGTCTGCCCCATTCTTTGCAGTTTACCCTAATTGAGTGACCTCAGTTGGCTCCCCGGGACCCCGGTCATACGAACTGTGAAATCTGGCCTTTTGTGTGGTTTTACCCTATATTGTATAGATTTCATGGGGGAGACCAGCGTTTCTCAAATTGGAGGTTCTGACCCAAAAGGGAGTTGCAGGGGGGTCACAAGGTTATTTTCCAAAACTGTTATTTGAATGTAAAACACACAGTTAGGGTTGGTACCTTCCCCAGAAGATTATCTGAGGATGGGGTAAGGTCCTTATAACAATGCTTAGTATTAATGCGGCCTGCTCAGCTACTAAACTCAGGTATAGCATTTCTCAGATCATTTAGTCTGGCTATCTCCAGATTATCCAGGCCTCTTTTTAAAACCTTTTTCAAATGTTTCCTTTGCCATGAAATATAAATGACTGACAGACATTCTGTCACAGGAGGTGAAATGGGACATTTATCTTAGTGATAAAAACTTCCAAATGTTCGGGTGTAGCTTTGCTTCCCAGGTGGTGAGTAGGTCTGGGTGTGTTTGTCTTACCTGACTCAAGTTGGCATTTAGACCAGGTTTATCTGGTGGGCAAGATGCTATACCTGGACGCTGATATTTGAATCTAAGGGTCAATAGATGCCTCTTTTAAAAATGTTCATGTTCTCACTATCATACTGTATATTTGTAAGGGAATGATTCTGCATATCTAGGCCTGATTGCCCAGGATTTGTAAAGCTAAACAGCAGCAGTTTGGTGCCGACATGAGTCACTATTATTTTTAGCTCTAAAGAGAAGACAGTTGGTCCGAGGGCTTTACTTGTCTTGCCACACCAGCTGTCGTTTCCTAAGGATGATCAGCCACCACTGATGTTTTTAACTCCACGGCTCCCTCTTTAATCAAACTTTTTCAGGATGTACTAATAGCTGTTCAATTTTTTCTTATTACAGTGTCAGTCCTTGAAAGAATGGCTCAGTGAAGTTGGTAGGTGATCTGTTGGTATTTTTTTGCAAAAGGTACTTTTTATGGTTCTCAAGGATCAAGACTTAGAAACTTGAGCTGCTGTAGTACCTGGAAACAAAGTAGGAATAGCAGAGGTAGGAATGTACCTACAGTAGCAATATAGCAAACATTGCAATAGGTTGGATCATTTCTTTTCTCAGTTCCCATTTTGAAAGTTTATTCCAAATAATAATTTCAGAATTTGTGTAATGATGCTAAAATAAATAGATCGGGGTCAGTTTTTTCTCTTTGTGGTCACTGATCCAAGACCCTAGAGTTTGGAAAATTATACTGGTTCTGAAAGCACTTTAGTGGTCTGCTAAAGCACTCATAGCCCTGGCAAGTTACATTATATTTAACATACATTTAAGTTAATATTCATACTAGCATTCTCATTACTTCTCCCAGTGAAGTTTGAACAGCCATTATTATTCTAGTCTATTCTGTTCAAGTTTTTGTACTGTGCGTGATATGGGGGTGGGTGGGAAGAAGAGCAGTTCAGAATGGATTGAAAGTTCTGAGTCAAGTCAGTGAAGAGAGAAGGAAATGGGCAATAGAGTAACAGAAATGTCTTAACTGGGTGTGTCTGTACTCTTATGTTCACCCTTTTTACAAAACGATAAAGTACAAAGTACACCTTGTGAACTATCATTTGAAAACTCATAATCTACTGAACATTATTGTCCTGGTAAAATGTGTGTAGCAACATTGTATATAAAGTTATAAGATTATACTGTATGACATTGTTGAGACATGCTCCAAGTTCAGAAAAGCAGCCCAAACCAGTTCCTCGGGGACAAAAGGTTAGCCAGCACCTCAGCCAGATGTCAGCATAATCAAGTAGACTATCACCTAGGTAAATAGTCGTTCTTTGGCAGGAAGAAGAGTGTGAACAAGACATTTACATTTTGGGCAATGTAACAGTTGGGGTTTCCCATGTGACAGACTGGCTGTGTCACCTGTACCCCAGCTGGGGTCAATCCTTAAAGAGAAGAGAAAGGTATAAGAATAAAGGACACTCAACACAGATTACTGTTCTCCTCCACTCTTCTCCTCTCTCGGCAGCAACAATACCTGAAAAAACCCTGAACTGGGGGAGAGGTCCTGCTGGGAGGCTTTCAGCCAGTAAAGACAGCAAAAACCATGTGGTGAGAAAAACCTTTGCTTTTAATTCATTTAGTTTGCCAAGTTAGATATTAGTGGTGTTTTATCTTTTATTTTCTTTGAAACCAATTCTGACTTTAATGCCTCATTACTTGTAATCACGTAAAAACTTTCTTTCTGTGGTTAATAAACTTGTTTTATTGTTTTATGTAAACTAGTGTGCTTGGATTGTAGTGTTTTGGAACATCCATTTGGAAGTTTTGTGCATATCATTTTCTATTAATGAAATGACAGGCTTTCTAGGAGCGTGTACTGCACAGAATAAAAGAGCTGGGCAGTGCAAGACGCACATTTCTGGGGACAAGTCTGAGACTGGGAATTTGCTAGTGTTGCCCCGTAATGTAATTTGAGTGGTTAGGTGTAACACTCTTTCAGTTCAGGAGGGAATGACTTTGCATGTTAGTGGCTGTGTGAGAGCAGGACCAGGAGTGGTTGCTTTCACAGCGAAGCAGTGTAAAACACATCCCAGGTTGGTGATTTGAGGTGACACAGTTGTCCATCTGTCCAGATAGTACCCTGGGGAATTTCACACTCAAGGCGGCCTGTTGGAACAATCATAATCAATGGTGGAATAGTATGGCATAGTGCATTGAGGAAGCCTCTGAAAGACATGATCAGAAATGTGTGTTTGAGATGTCCATTTCTGTGGCTTCCTCCAGTTAAGGATAAAAATGGAGAATACCACCAGGTTATCAATGCACAACTTGAGCTTTGGCCTGAGCATTTTTTTTTTTTAATTAATGAACTGATCCCTCACCAAGATGAAAATTACAACTTAATCCAAAAGTGAACCCAGCAGAAAACATTCCAGTGACATTAGAAGAAATGATCATAAAGTATCTTGTCATGACCATATTTCATCAGAATGCTAAAGAGTGGGTGCCCAGATTTAGTTAACTGGTTTCATACAGTTGTCTTAAAAGTTTGAGGAAACTGGTCACATTCTAGAAGGTTGGAAAAGGGGCTGCATCATCCCTTGTTTCAAAAAGGAGAGTAATCCGCTTGCGCAAGTTACAAGGGAATAAACCCTGCTATCAGCCTCAGGTATTACTGTAAATACCATACTACTGAATCGACTGAAATATTGTCAGGTTTCAGAGTAGCAGCCGTGTTAGTCTGTATCCACAAAAAGAACAGGAGTACTTGTGGCACCTTAGAGACTAACCAATTTATATGAGCATAAGCTTTCGTGAGCTACAGCTCGCTTCATCGGATGCATGCAGTGGAAAATACAGTAGAGGGATTTTATATACACAGAGAACATGAAACAATGGGTGTTACCATACACACTGTAACGAGAGTGATCAGGTAAGGTGAGCTATTACCAGCAGGAGAGGGAAAAAAAAATCGCTACAAAAAGGTTTTTTTTCCCCTCTCCTGCTGGTAATAGCTCACCTTACCTGATCACTCTCGTTACAGTGTGTATGGTAACACCCATTGTTTCATGTTCTCTGTGTATATAAAATCCCTCTACTGTATTTTCCACTGCATGCATCCGATGAAGCGAGCTGTAGCTCACGAAAGCTTATGCTCAAATAAATTCGTTAGCCTCTAAGGTGCCACAAGTACTCCTTTTCTTTTTGTGAAATATTATCTTAACCCAAAAGTGAGAGACCACTAATGTGGTTTCCTTACACACTGATCTACAATCCCTGCTATATATGCTCTGCGGAATGTTATTGAACAACATTTAGAGCAACAAAAGGAAGTTAACGTTGCATTTATAGACTTTACTGACGATTTTTGGCTCTGTGCATTTATCAGCACTGTGGATACTGCTAGGCCAATGTGTGGTGTCTGAGGACTTAGTATGCTGAGGGGAGGAACTGTACCATGGTACTTTTAGCTGCGTAAGGGTCAACGGTTGTATTATCGACTGGTTTTCAGTAGGGTCAGGAGTACACCAGGGATGTGTTGTCACCTATGTTTTTTAAATATTTTAATAGACTGTCTGATGACAAAACTGATTGAGGCCGAAGTATGGGGTGTGAAATTTAAAGATCTCAAGTATGTGGATAATACTGTCTGTCTTGGAGAGACTACTGACCAACTGATTTTGTCACAAATCGGGAGATACTGAAACGATCCCAGTGAGTTGCAATCTTGCATCAGTTGAGATCAAGATGACTGCATTGGGGGGGTCATGTCCAATGTGCAGAAGAAGGTATGCTTTTACAGAAGATTTATGGAGCTGAGATTGAGGGAAGTAGAGCATGGGGCCAACCATGAGTGAAGTTGGATGATGCAGTTCTGAGGGATTTAAGAAGTCTAAACCGTCCCATACTGACTATTGCCAAAGGAAGAAAAGATGGAAGGAACCGTTCATGATGGAAATCCATTCTGTGTGTCACCATCACTACATCATATCCATGTAAATCTGCTGCAGCTGCTGCTCTTCTACCACACTCATCACCATAGTATCTGAACTCCTTCCAGAAGTGCATTAAGCAGTGTGACTACACATCTGTCACATGTTTGTTCTCTTCTCTTCTCCCCAGAGAGTGTGGAGTGTCTTGTTTTGGTAGTGTTTAATAAATATATCTGTTGCTACATGTGTTCATTAGAGAAGGCAAGGTCTAAGAAATGTGCCTCACACTTGGAACGAAAGTTGGCAGGTTTGTGTTCCTTTGGGAATGCATTCCACAGTCTCGGTCCACCCTGGAAGTTCTGTGTCCCGCACAAATGAGCTTTACTCTTATTGTAGAGAGTTCCATTGTGCCAGAGGAGCGAAGTTGTCAAC
Source organism: Eretmochelys imbricata (assembly GCF_965152235.1). Lineage (NCBI taxonomy): Eukaryota > Metazoa > Chordata > Testudines > Cheloniidae > Eretmochelys > Eretmochelys imbricata. The sequence continues at coordinate 159,603,070 of NC_135574.1, forward strand.
CATAGTCTTTGTCCTGAAGCTTCAGTCAGTGTTCTAGATATCACGGCCACAGGCTATGGAGCTCTTTAAAGATAAGGACTGAGATCTTGAAGTCTATAAGAAGCCAATGTAGAGGCCAGAGGAAAGGTTCCAGTAGTCCCGTGCTGCTGCAGCTGTCTTAAGCAGTTCTCGTTTCCATTTTAAAGAGGAGCTATTGTAACCCATGCCAGCTTGGCAAGATGCTCTGTCCCCCTCTAGTGGCATCTAGCCCAATTAGAGATTAATGAGTCTGCTGCAGCCTTGGCTAAGAGACATGTGGCTTTTAGCTCATGCAATAGGGACTCATACACTGAGTTTCAGAGGCCCCAGGTTCGATCCCGCCAACAACCGGGGTCTGTTGCTGTTACACTATGATGGCAGAAATCAACAAAAGTCAGTGGAGAAAATATTGGACTTGGAAAAAAGATCAAAGGTTTAACATTTTAAAAGTACATGTGGGTATGTCCACACTGCCAAAACAAAAACCTCATCGCACCAAGCCTTGGTGCCTGGGCCTAAAGACTCAGGCTTGCACTAAAAATAGTCATGTAGACCTTTCAGGCTTCAGAGCCTGCCCAGAAAGTCTACATAGCTATTTTTGGTGCTGTAATATGAGCCTGAGTCTGTAGGCCCAGTCTCTGAGACTTGCTGCCATGGTTTCTTTCTTTTTTGTTTTTGTTTTTTGTTTTGTTTTTGCAGTGTAGACATACCCTAAGTGACTTTATTCAGCATTGACCTGTGCACTTGGGACCAGATCCACAAAGGGAGTTAGCTGCCTAAGTAAATGCCACTGTGACCACAAAACCCCTGCTGAGCTGCTGCCTGATCTCAGCCAGTGCCTCAATTTTTGCTGTAAAAGTTCCCTAGACACCTCCTAAATTTCTGTCTCTGGGCATGCAAAATGCTGCCTTGCTCTAGGTTCTGGATGTCTGACACCCAGTGGGATCCTCAAACCAGGTGAAGAACAGCATTTCCCCACTTATCTTTTCGGTGAGGCCCAATCCACATACTGCAATAGTTGTTGGCATTGCAACACCTAAGTTCCTGTGTGGATCTGGGCCTTAGTACCTAAGTCATGTTGACTTTCAGTGAGACTTAGGAGCCTAAATGCCTATGTGACTTTTGAAAATAGATCTTCGGCTCCTGAGTCACTTAGGCACTTTTACAAATTTAACCCAAAGTTCAGTTTTTCCCTCGGTGTTCACCAGGACCTAGGCTGAAGCTTTCCTGCTTTCATTCTGAAGGACCTTGCATTTGGCTAGGGCAGTTCAGAAGGCTGTAGAGCTGCCAAATTTACTACTGAAGATATATATGGCAAATAGTTTTGACAGTTCACATCTCATTAGAAAAATGAAACGTCTTAGGTGCTCAAAGCAGCACATAGAGATTTATGTCTCTAACCTCAGTGTGACTTTACAACTAATTTTACAACAAGCTTTACCTGCATCCGATGAAGTGAGCTGTAGCTCACGAAAGCTTATGCTCAAATAAAATTGGTTAGTTTCTAAGGTGCCACAAGTACTCCTTTTCTTTTTGCGAATACAGACTAACACGGCCTTTACCTGTTGAGTAGACCTAAAACCATAATCAACTCTGAAAGTGTAGGGGAAAGCAGCTAAAGCAAGGGTCTACACCAAACAGGTAGACCAACCCCACTACATCACTCAGGGTGGGTTTTTTGTTTTAAAGTCCACACCCCTGCACAATGTAGTTAAGCCAGCCTAACCCCTGGTGTAGATAGTGTTAGGTCGATGGAAGAAGACTTCTGTTGACCTAGCTACCGCCTCTCAGGGAGGTGGGTTAACTACAGTGATAGGAGAACCCTCTTCTGTTGCTGTAGTGAATGTAGTGTGCCGCTGTAGTGGTTTAAGTGTAGATACAGCCTAAGTTGCTGCTAAATGCTCTTCAGATACTTGATAACAGTATAACCAAAGCAAAATAGCTTCATTCAGAATACAAGTGTGTTGTGTCTTTGTGCTTCAGAGATAGTAGCTCATGCAGCATATTTGATGAGAAGATTACATCATGTGCATGAAGGTGAAGGAACGGATTTTTTTTTTTTTAATTTTTTTTTAGTTTTTCTGAGAGCGTGTATGCACAGCCCCTTTACTGGAAAGACTTAGCCTTGTGTAAGTCTAATTTGAATTTAATTTATAAGGAAAACCTATGGATCAAGAATCTCATTGAGCAATACTTAGTTCTCTATAATGGGGTTTCATCCTGCTGCATGTGAAAGGTTAATGTGAGTCAAAAAGGGAGGAAGGGGCAGAGAAGGAGGAATAAGGGGAGAATGTGCCCTGTGTAGACAGGGAATCGCAAGTTTACAGAAAGTAAGACAGACATTTTTCAAAGAAGCTTGAAGCTTGCTCCAGGCAGTTTTAACTTTCTCAGCTAGCACTTACAGTGGCTGATAACTCATACTGACAGTCGCACAAGGGTAAGCTCCCCAGAAGGATGAACTATTCTTGAACCGTTTCTCCAGTATACCAGGCACAATCCTGCATTCCTTCAGCATTGATTATGGATGTCTGTTTTATTCCAGGGTCAACATATTGGTTGCAGATAATGTTTGAGCACTCTTGCATCCATTAGTACCGCAGGGCAGTGTGGTGCAGTAGAGCCTCTTGCACCACACTTATTCTCTTAAATTTTTTCCCCCCGCCATTCCCCTTCAAAGTGCTGTAAAGAGTATTGTTTTGTTTAGTAACCATCTGCCCTATGGTGTTCTGTCTTTGGGGTAATTTAATAATTTCTTCCAGTCTTGTATTAATATCTAGTGAGTGCCAAGTAATCTTTTACATGTACAGTTTCACTTGCACAGGCAGTTTTCAAACATCATAAGTGGCAGCTTTGAGCTGATCAGCATTAGGAGACACAGTCAAGGCAGTTATATTATTTTTAAGCCATCCTCTGTGCATTGGAGGGGGCTGCCTCTTTGCTGCTGAATCACTGTACCTCTTGCTAAATATGCCAGGGTCCGTGGGTGGTTGAATGCCGCCTGAATATAAATCCTTTCTCTTGTAGAGAGCCCTCCAGACTCAAGAATAAAGTGCCACAGTAGGAATGAGGCTTATTTGCATCCTCTCCTTGCAGATCACTGCAGCTTCTGTATACTGAAAGGTCAGCTGGGGACTCGAGACCTATCACGAGTCATATCCTGTAACATGGAAGGTTATGAATTATGGTCTATTGCAGAGAGACTTTAGTTGTTAGATAGGTTTTAGGAATTAGAGGGACCCTGTCAGGGTTTACAGGCCCTAAATGGCTCCCTACTGTAAAAAAGAGTTGTTGTTTTTTAATATTACTGTGTCCATGATACAGAAAAAAACTTCTTAGGCTATTCAGGACTGTGACTGCAGCAGTGTTAAAATTCTAGGTCCTTTGCTAAATGATCTACCAACAGCACATAGGGTCAGGGATGTTTTTGTGCATGTTACATTGTTGGTCTGTCTACCTGCTTTCTCTGATCCCCTGAGCTGGCAGAGGAGTAAAATTGACAAGACTTCTGCTCTCCCAGCTCTTCAGGGAGGAGGAATCTTGTCAATTTCAGGACCGTGCCTGCTTACAAGAATTCAGCTGGCAAGGAAAAACAGATAATATCATGGGCATGTGTGTGACTGCAGCTGCAGAAAAACTCTATTACCCAGGTTTTACCAACAGTCCTCAGGCTAGAGAATGGGATTTTAATGTTCTCGGACAGCTGCTAATTTTTTTCTGTATCAAGGAGGCATCTAAACAGAAAAAGAATACTCTGGTGGGAGGATTTCATTTTTTTGCATCCACCTGACTACTGTGACATATTAAGGATATGATGTGCTAAGAGGCTCTTTCTGAGTGTCTCTCTGTTAACAGCACATGTCACAGTTTCAGGGTAACCACAGTTATATTTTCCTCTCCCTGGTCCACTCCAGGAGTTCCTAGTCAGGTCTCCAACTGTCATCTGTCTGGAACCTTTGTCCCATTCCCTTCTGACTGGGGTGTTAAGGCTTCGCAGCTCCCTGCCTTACATTATGGCATCCTCAGCAAACTAGTGTTCCTAAAGGCCAGTGCCTGTGCATTGTTTTCTCTCTCTCAGGGCTATGAACGGTATATTGCCAGCAGTTCCAAGTGACCACAGAGCTCCTTCTAAGCAAGCACCTTTATTTTAAGGTAAAAGCATTACAGAAAAAACATAATAAAAATAGACTGATTTGAACACACACAAAACATACCAGGAGTCACCCATCAATCTAGTGGAGCCCTAGTAAGCCAAAATATTTCCAAACTTTGGGCAAGTGTTGGGGCTCCCACTGGACAGAAGGTTCAGTCCGTTTGCAGGATCAGAAAGAGGATCCTGAGTTGGTTCAGATGCAGCCTTTTGATGTCAAAAGCTCTCTCTTTGTCTATTGGTCTCTGAAAACCTAATTTGAACGGGTATATGCGAACCACCCCAAGGGTGATATCTTCCTGGAGGTATGCGCAACCTAAGTGATTTACTTTAGTCATCACCCCCTTGTTTTTGATTTCTGGAGGAGTTGTGGTGACCCTCCCCATGGAGTTGTGTATAATCCCTGGCCCACAGCGATATATAAACTTAATACAATATAGTCCTCAAAGATATTGCAAGAGATTGCAATATCTGTCACAACTGATTTTATTTCACAGATGGGACCAATTTCCTTATTGGAACTCAGCCTGAGTTCTGGTTGCTTGCATGTAGTGGGGACTACCACTTAATCAACCACAATGATAAATTACTTAGCACCCAAGGGGAAGGGTGTGGGTGTTTGCATACAAATGGACCTGCACACATAAAGGCTGTAATCTGTACACATGTGGTCATGTGCAAAAATAGTACATGCAGAGTTCTGCAACCACAAATAGAAGCAGTGCTTTGAAAATTTGGTCCATAATAAATAAGGGATGAACGCAGATTTGACATGCATATAAGAGTCTCTAAATTGTTTATAAGAGGGCCAAGTGGAACGGGGATTTGTAATGGGATATGGAGCCTTCCTCCTGCTAAAGGTCATTCCCTGCCAGAGCCATTCCCTGTCAGACCATCCCACTGATGGTGTTTATTGACCTGTGGTCCTAGTGGGTAGGTGTTTATCTTGTGCCCCCTTTGCAATTGACGCTAATTTAGCTTGCTTGTTGTCAGTCTTGAGAGAGTGGCTGTGTATTGAATGGGCATGGAGAATGAGTTACCTTCTTGACCTTAGAAGTTGTCAACCTAGAACAGGGTTGTCATAAATTGATAGGGCAGTATAAGGAAGTTAGAAGCGGCTGGTAGGCCATGCTATGTCACTTCTGGATCCTGTCCTGCTCCATTGAAGTCCATGGGAGTTTTGCCATAGGTTTCAGTGGGAGCAAGATCAGGTCCTGAGTGAATAGGTAGAAGAATTCAGGCACCAGGGCTGCTTGTATGGTACCTTCTAACTTGAAGGTTATTTAGAAATACACCGTTAACTTCATTTGAATTTATTTTAAATCCTAATTCATACCATTTTTTAATAAAGCAGCATGCTCTTCTATGGAGCAATCTCCTGTATAATTGGCTGACCTGCTATCAGAAATTATTGCTTGTCAGCTCTACACGTGCAACTCTCAAAATCAAAATAAGAGGACTTAGGCTTTTAGTCTTTTGAGGAGCTGTATTGTGATGGCTAATCTGTGTGAGCAGATGGCATCTTGCACCGTTCTTAAGACTGCATCATAGTTTCTGTCATAAACTCCTATTAGTCAGGAACTTATAAGTCAATTGTACAATTTTTGCTTGGAGCTAAAACTTGACCTTCAAGGTCACAGCCTAAGTGCAATGTTGCTGACCCTCTGAGGTAGAAAAGAAACTCTGGAAGCCACAGCTTTATTGTCAGAGGGACCTGATTTTCCAAGGTGCTGAGCCCTGTAACTCCTGCTGAAATCAATAGGAGTTGCAATATCACAGCTCATTTGAAAACTGGACCCCAAATCAAGAGACTTACCCATTCGGACTACAGGTCATTTGAATACCATCAGATGGGAACAAGCCCTTACCACTATATTAGGGTCCCTGAATAGTATCCATCTGGCCAGTAGTCTCCTACGGTGAAATATATTGGCCTTGTTATAAATTAACTTTAATGGCCCAATATATTGGCCCAGTATATTGGCAGTATTCTTGCTAAAGTTGGTCAGCAGAAGTACTGTAAAATAAAAAAGAGACACATTGATTTGGTACTTCATTTTTTGAAACATTTCACTTTTCAATAAAGAGACAGAACCACATGTTTAAAAATACATGTTTATATGAAAAAACATATTATTCCTAAAGGGGCATTTATAATTAGGGTCCTACCAATTTCACAGCCATGAAAAATGCATCACGGACCATGAAATCTGGTCTCTCTGCTGTGAAATCTGCTCTTGTGTGCTTTTACCCTATACTATACAGATTTAATGGGGGAGATCAGCGTTTCTCAAATTGGGGGTCCTGACTCAAAAGGGAGTTGCGGGGGGGGGGTCACAAGGTTATTTTAGGGGTGGGGGTCGTGGAATTGCTACCCTTACTTATGCACTGCCTTCAGAGCTGGGTGGTCAGAGAGTGGTGGCTGCTGACTGAGGGCCCAGCTCTGCAGGCAGCAGCGCAGAAGGAAGGGTGGCAGTACCACACCAGGCCAGTCTTACTTCTGTGCTGCTGCTGGCGGCGACGCTGCCTTCAGAGCTGGGCTCCCGGCCAGCAGCTGCGCAGAAGTAAGAGCAGTAGTACCTCAACCCCCCCCACAATAACCTTGTGACCCCAACCCTCTCCCCCACAACTCCTTTTTGGGTCAGGACCCTACAATTACAACACCCTGAAATTTCAGATTTTAATAGCTGAAATCATTCCATTTACGGTTTTTAAAATCTTATGACTGTGAAATTGACCAAAATGGACTGTGAATTTGGCAGGGCCCTATTTATAATCTGTTGTGTAAATCTGCCTTTTAAATAGCCCCTAAACACATTTACACAATGAATAGTTCATAAAAGCTGTAAATATGTATTTCATCAGAGAAAATAGTCTATTGTATATTCTCATGCATTTATATGGCAGAACGCTTCTTGGTAACATATGTTAAAAAACAAAGCAGACCCACACATCATGCACACAAATAATGTTTAAATGAAGTTCAAGTTGCAAAATAAATCTGTTAAAACCAGGAAATTAGTTAAGGCTGACACATTATTAGTAAGTGTTCTGCTGTGCCTAGCTATTACGGAGGTCTCAGATTAGTAGATAATTCTGTATACTCTGAGATACAATAAATAGGTAAGACCAAGAGGTTTCTAGATGGAGGGAAATGCATCACTTCAGTGAATTTACTTCTGCTTATGCCACTATTCAAGTTGGCCCTGAGTATCAGGTTTCATTGTGAAATTCCGGGTTTTAATGAATTGTGACACAATCTTTACGTTGCTTTAAGCTTTGTGTTGTTTGTGGGCTTTTTTTAATACATCTTAAATCTGAGGATATAGGAAGTGTTTTTGCATTGTATTCTAGCTACTAATTCTTTTCTAAAGCAGGTGTTAGCTAAATAAATATATATATATATATTTATTTAGCTATTAAAAAAAATATGGAAGTGATGGGTTGTGGCGGTGGTTTCTTAAATAAAACAAATAACATCAATTTTATATGTTTGCATAAAATATTTTATTAACTTTTCCACCTCTACCGATGAAATGGCTATTCCTGTGACTAAATATTAAGGGTGAAAATCTCCTCCAATGTGCAAGGCCTGAGTAAATGTGAGTATACGGTAGAATTCTCCCCACTCACTCCATAGTTGATATTATAGCTTGCTAAGCTCCACCACTGTGGGTTTTCAGGCAGTGAACCTGTGTAGTTTATGGACTCACTAGCCATGCTGTTGGCTTTTGCCTGGCCTGCAGTCGGTCGTGTTGCTGCAGAGAACTTCTCTATGACACAAGGAGGATGCCTGTTTGCAGCCTACACACAGGCTTAGTTGAGCCACTGTGTTCTGCTGCATTTTGGGCTTTGCATTCCCACACAAGAAAGGTAAGTTGTCTCCTTCAAGCAAAATGAGTTGGGACCTAATGATGGGCGTACTCTCTACTCCATCGTTATAAACGATGGGTGAGTCTGAATTAGGAGTGCAGTAGCATTTAAATAGCTTATTTAAAATTGAAGTCCTATAGTTGAAACACTTCTCTACCAAGATTTATTTCTATTCAGTTTTTTGAAATGGGAGTGTATTATTTCAATGGTATGTTTCCATTGCCGACTCAGAAGACACGCAAGAGAAGGAACTTTCTGATTAACAGCAGAGATTTTGTGTGTGAGAGATGCTAATCTCAGTCTCTGGCAATTGTGTGTGTGGCGAACGGGTGAGGGGAGTTGATCTCCTGCCTTCTGTTCTTTGTACCCCATTATAGCTGCAACACTCCCAGTGTCTTTTTCTCTTACTTATTAACCCCCTAAAATTCTGTGCTGTGTAAATCCATCTTGACTTGCTATGGGTTTGAAAGTGGTGGTGGGGGCTTTAATTTATTAAAATCTGAGAGAACATTTGTTGCTCATGGGGGCACTCTTAAAATGCAAAGGAGACTAAAAGCAGTCTCAGCCTTTGAGGTGACCTTTCATGAGAATCCCTTCTCATACTTTTCTCCTCAGTTGCTTCTGCAGGAAGAGAGGCAGAGAAAGCTCTGCCAGCTTCCAGCATTTTCTTTTACTATACTAGATACTGCCTCAACAGTGTGTATACCGAGCCTGTATGTCATTTGGGATCAAATTTTGCAACTTTTTGTTTAGCCAGAAAAGCCTTACCGATGTCCATGGAACTCAGTGAGTAAAGGCTGGTGGATTTGATTTGACCCATGTGTTTTAACTGTTGATTTTTAAGCCCCCGCCAACCCATGCAGTTCTGTCAAACCTAATCTACAAATAACGTGCTGATACTTTGAGATCTCAGTGTAACCAAAGTCACAAAAAGCAATCAGCCAAAAGTTGCTATTCTCCCTCTTGTTTTAATGATGCACTGAGGGAGGGTCATGTTGGGTAAATTTCCTCCTGCTCCTCCTTGTATTCGTTTACCCTAGAAGAATGTTCAAAGCCAGCGCAGTGCAATTCACCCACCCTGCTCTGTCTCTCAGCAATCTGAATGTGCAGGAAGTTATTGTAGGAAAGCTAACTTAATGAAACAGGTCTTACATTTTGTTCTGATGGGGATAACATTAATGATCATCCTGATAGCTTGTGTATGGGAGCTCTACAGAAGTCGGCCATGTGCTGAGACAGCTGCATCCCCAGCATCTTGCAAGTATCACCCTAGACAAGGTGGATTATAGAATCATTACGGGGAATGCAGCTCTCATGATTACAAACAGGGAGCAGCTGGGGGTGGTTTCGGAGATAGTTGTGGGGCATCCTACTGAAAGTTTTTGAAGATGAAAATCCAGACCTTGAATTGGAGTTTTGGGCCAGGTGCCAGTGCAGTATCTAGAGCAGTAGGGGTAATGTGTCCTCAGCACGCTTTGCTGGTTAGAAGGGAAGCCATTACACGTTGGACCCTCTGGAGCTTCTTTGTTCCTTCCTCCCCAGGTGCAGTGAGTTCTGGTAGTGGAGCCTTGAGGTGATGCAGATTGTGGCCACCTCTGTTACAAATGAATGTGAATTTCTAGCCCGCTGAAGGGCCACTTAGATGTCCAGGAGCAGTAAAGAATCCAGAAGGACCTCAAGACTGCACAGTCAGCATGGGAAGGCATTTACCCTTGATTGAGGGTGATGTTATGGCTTAGCTAGTTCTCCAGAACACTTTTGTCTTCCTGTTAACATCACCTCTGTCTTGGCTTGCATTTAGTTTCCGACAGCAGCCCTTCGTGCAGGTGCATTATTCGCTGAAGCACCAAGACTGCTGTGTGTGCGTGCTGCCTGTATTCGATGTGAAGGGCATAGATAACGCCCATCTTTGCATCTACAGCTGGTGTTGGAGTCAATAGCACCTCTCAGCCTCCTGTAGGGGTTTACATAGCATGACATGGGACGGGAGGAAATGATTGAGCCTGGTGGAACTTCACAGATGAGTGATCTCAAAGCAAAAGAACAGCTGCCTGCAGTAATCTGCTTTGATCTATCCTAGAGGAGTGTTCAAAGCCAGCATAGTGCAAGTCTAACCACCCTGTTACAAGGTGTTTCAGCAATCTGAATATAAATATCTATCCATAGCTAAAAGTGCCATCCAGCTGCCGTATCCTGGCTTTGAGGAGTCTAGAATTTACTGCTGGAGGTGGTTCTTTACCTGCTCCTCAGTTACGTTGCTCAGGAATAGTAGATTTGATACAGGCTGACACATGAAAAATTTTAACACCCGAGCATTAGAATTTGCAGCTACAAAAGCTAGCATTTTTGAACACTTGTGTGTGTAGACATTTAAATTCTGAATGTGCATATGCAGAGGTTTGCACCTGCAAGGTGCAGGTACATATGTGTGTGTGCTATTTTGTATATTGTACATGCAAAATTGTATATTGTGCTGAGTAGACACCTATTTGAAAATTTGGCCTTAAAAATGTTACATCTATGTATAGTGGCACCTATCCTCTTGCCCTCCTTGGCTCCCCTCAAGAGTTGCTGTTGGATTGGATCAAGATGAAGCAATTTAGCAACCCTTCCAAGTACAAATTACAAGTGCAACAGTAGGAATTTTGCACTAAGTATAATGAGATAAAAGTAGAGGGACTGAACTTAAGAAATCAAAAGGCCACTTCAAGCTTTATGTAGGGCAATGTTTCTGCATCTGGTCTATTATTTGTTGTTATAATTATTATGGCTGACACATTTGCCTTTGTCTGGCAACTGTACATCAGCTGAAATTTGGAACAGTTTACTGCATTGTGTCTTTATGAACATGCAACATGACTGTGTGCTGTCTTGGCACAACTAGGACCAAACCATTCGGGGGATAGCTCACATTCTTCAGTTTCCTTGTGTTACTGCTTTTTTACAGAGCAGAGGTAACCTTGGTTGGTTAAATCAAAGATGTGAAAGGTCATATGAACTGGCTTTTATTGGAATGTGCTAGTTATCTCGGCTAGTGGTTGTTTAACAATCAATCTTTGAGAATACCTTTCATCCATTGCACAGATAGGATCAAAGGTCTGGTAGTGCAGGAAGGGAATACAACAGAAAATAAATTGAATGCTTTTAAGTAAGCAGTTCAAAATGACTCTAAATTCAGCACCATTATTTGTCTATGCATTTTGAGACATTTCTTGCTTGCTCTGATTCTGATCACGTAGCGACAACATTTTGATTGAATAATAAAATGACTCTGATGTAGTGGCACCATTTCAGAGCTAGTTTACTTAAAAATTCTGGGGGGTTGGATAATGGGCTGTAGAAACGTACTGTTTAAGCCGGTTCAGATTCTGCTCTGGTGAATGGTGACCAAGAATTATTGTTAACTGACATCGGATGATTTAGCATGTAAAATAAGTTGGTGCTTCTCAGTTTGGTTCCAGTTGCTCAAGTGTCCACACCACAGAAGCCATCCTAATTGGCCCTTTCCAGTCTCTGTACGGAGGCCAAGTATGGAATGGACCCTAGAAGCTGAACTACTCTCACCTTTAAAAGTGCTCTGTCCAGTCCAGGGTTGAAGTGCACTGGGATGGGGGGGACATAAGAGGAAGCTCACGTTGCCAGTGTCTATGCAGTTACTGAAGGGCGTGTCTAGGCAAACACAGCAAGCTGGGTTTTAAATCTATAGCACTCCAGTGTGCCAACGCACTGTCTGTGTGGACCCTGCTGCCATGCATTAAAATTTCCCTAGTATGCTTTGACTGACTACTCTTTGTTAGTCTCCAGGAGTGTTGATCCAGCACCAGCACAAAATTCACTTTCTTGTACCTAAAGTTTATTTTCTTGATTTTTCACTGCATTTGTACTTGGTACCCTTGTCTATACCATGTGGGATGCAGGGTGCTCTGTAACAAGAACTGTGGTGCTTGTGCCAGGAGGTGTCAAGAAAAAGCAAATGATAAGAGCACATTGTGACGGGTTGGATCACAGAAACCCCCTTGGGGCTGCCAACTGATGTGCCAAGACTGCTTCTGCCCCTGCTTTCCCTGCCAGCCTGGGACTCCAGCACCCTGTCTTGCTGAGCCAGAAACGCCAGTCTGCGCCAACACAGACCCAGGGTCTGAACCACATGCCCCAAAGCTGCAGACTTAACTGAAAGCAACTTAAGAAGTGTTCCTGTCTTTAACACTCAGATGCCCAACTCCCAATGGGATCCAAACCCCAAATAAATCGGTTTTACCTTGTGTAAAGCTTATACAGGGTAAACTCATAAATTGTTTGCCCTCTATAACACTGATAGAGATGCACATCTGTTTGCCCCCAGGTATTAATACATAGTCTGGGTTAATTAATAAGTAAAAAGTGATTTTTATTAAATACAGAAAGTAGGATTTAAGTAGTTCCAAGTAGTAACAGACAGAACAAAGTGAATTACCAAGCAAAATAAAATAGAACACGCAAGTCTATGCCTAAGAAAACTGAACAGAGATAAAACCTCACCCTTAGAGGAATTCTAGTCAGCTTCCTTTTACAGACTAGTCTCCTTCTAGTCTGGGTCCAGCAATCACTCACACCCCCCTGTAGTTTCTGTCCTTTGTTCCAGTTTCTTTCAGGTATCCTTGGGGGTGGAGAGGCTATCTCCTAGCCAGCTGAAGACAAAATGGAGGAGTCTCCCAGGGGTTTAAATAGACTTTCTCTTGTGGGTGGATACCCCTCCTTCCCCCTGTGTAGAAGTCCAGCTACAAGATGGAGTTTTGGAGTCACATGGGCAAGTCACATGTCCATGCATGACTCAGAATTTACAGGTAGCAGCCATGGTTTACACGCTACCTTGAACGTCCTCAGGTAGACTTGTTATGTGGATTGGAGCCTCCCAAGATCCATTGTGTGTTAAGTGCTTCTTGATTGGGCGGTTAACTTGCAAATTCCTTTCTAGAGAAGCTGACCAAATGCTTTACTAAGGCTACTAAAAAATCAGGCAAGCACACAGCAAATATTCATAACTTTTTAAATACAAAAATGATACATGGGTACAAATAGGATTAATAGATTCAGTAGATCATAACCTTTTCAGAGATATGTCACATGGAATATGTAGCATAAAACATATTCCAGTTATGTCATATATACATTCATAAGCATATTTCCATAATGCCTTATGGGGGGCACCATCACACAGATTTTTAAAGGGAGCCACTTTCTCTGCTTTCTCTTTTATTGACCTAGCACCAGATTTGTCTATATTCTTATCTCATTCTGGCATTTATTTCTTGATCACTTGAATGTCTTTTCGTTTTCTGCATAAAACTTGAATAACAGCTTTCATACCTGTGGGTTTTAAGAAAGGTGGGAAATATATCCATAGGGCTCCAAACACATGGGGAAAATCTCATGTGGGGCTGGGAGCCTTTATACCTAAGATAACATTTTTGAAAACATGTTTCTATTTTGATGATTTTGGTCTTGTTTCTGAATCTAAAATTGGTGTCAGTTTTCCACTGATGCCATGTTAAATTGCATTTTCTGCATACAGACTATTTTGCCCATTGTGCCACAGGTGGTGGTTTTTTTCATTTCACAATGGTAGTAAAAGCAATGCAAAAGAGTCCCTGTTTTAAAAAATCACAGTTGAAGACATAGGCATTATTTAAAGTGAAAGGCGCAGCAGAAGTGTAAAGTTTTATTTATTTATTTATTTAGTTTATTCTGATTATAAATTCTCTGCAGAATCTTGTGAACTGAGAAGTGGATCACAGTCACCTGCAGGGAAAGTCTGAGACAAAACCTTGATAGAAATGCTATTTCTCAGTTTCCCTCTGACATCAAGGTTGATTCTATAAAAAATGACTGTTAGGTCTGATGAGCTGTTTTGTAGAAGGGGGAGCTGGTAGCGGTACCTATAGTTAAAATTACTAACATCTTCCCATTTAAGAGCCTCTGTTTTCAGTTGCTTATACTTTTGCCAGATTATAAACATTTAGGGGAAAATGTCTGTGCATGCTCTTTGTCTGTGGCCGAACAGTTTTGAAAAGTTTCAGCAAAAAAGACAGCGGCGAGGGGAAAATAGGTAGTTTTGCCAATGTTAAATTATTTTCACAACTGTTACTTTGAAGAGCTCCAGATCTCTTAAAGGTTTGGAGCAGGAACTTGAAATTTGCCAGGAGTAAGAGGTACTTTTTGCTATCCCTATGAAAATCTATCATGATTTGGTCAAGCTATGGGACTTAGAAAAGCACTATCTGTACACGCTCAATAGAGTTTGTCAGAGGCTTGATAAAATCTCTGAACATTCTTTCTGCATGCTTCCACTGACCTTGATCTGCACTGAGCATGCTCCATGGCTTCCATGGGCTTTCCTCTTCTTAGAGCATGCACCATGTTCCCACATATTTTGAGCTTCAGGTGTTGCAAAATAGCAACTGCCCCTTTAGCCTACAGGAAGAGGATATTGGGCTGTAATCCTGGAGGAGATCATGAGTTCTAATCTCAGCTCTTCTGTTGACTGGGAAGGAGGATGGTCAATATGGTTCCACCTGATGGAATTTGTTTCACTTTTTTCCTTTTTAGAAACCTAGAAAATTACATGTAATAACACTAGGTTAAAAGAGCAATAAGGTTGCAAAGTCAAACACACCAAAATTAGGAAATGCTGGCATTAAGATTGTCTCTGCAAGCTTAATTCTAGCTCCCTTATCCCTTATTCTAACCTAGATTTTTTGCATGTAGTGTTATATAAAATATGTGGGGAGGGGAAGCACTTTTCAAAAATTATTTTTATGCATGTGATTTCCAGATAGGGGCTATGAGCCCAATTACACAAGAGATGAGAAACCCACATGGGAAATCTCCCATCACAAAGCGGAGGGTTGATGTGTAAAAATGATGTTTTCAACATCTGAAGAGGATCTGGTGAATGCCAGTCGTCTGCATCATCTAGTGAACAATCCAGTGATGCCAGCTGACCCTCCCTCCCCGTTTATAGGATGAGAAATGGAAAATTCCCTCATTCTACTCCAAGCAGACCAAAACATGGGTTGTTGTTACTATGGCATGGAAGTCATATTGGCAGTATCCTCCAGGTTAGGGGGATGATAGTTGAGAACGACTGTTCATATACTTTCAATGCCTAACATCCTCTCATAAAAACAGTGTGAACAGGACGCAGAGTAAGCAATTCAGATGTAGGCCGGAGCGTAAGAACAAATTATCATTATTTCAATAAATGTGCTATGAGATAGAACAGTTACTACCTGCTGTCTCGATTGCAAACCATTTTACACTTTAAGGCAAATTCACTTTGAAGGACTGTGCAAGGAATGGGATGCAAAGCATGACAGAGCTACCTTAGTGTTGTTTGTTAGTGACATTTTGAAGGTCAGTAGTCTGGAGAATTAAGGGGAAGATGGTGCAAGATGGTAACAAAAACTGGGAAAGTTCCCTATGAAGAGTCTTCTTTCTTTTCTTCCTTTCCATCCATCTACAGAGCCTTTTATGTAGTTTATCCATGGTGTGTGTCTGCATGTGTAAAAATTTTTTTTTGTTTAATTACAAGTTTGTGTCAGGAGAACTGAAAATTTGGATTCTGTTCTAATATTTATAGTTGCACATTAAATATCTGTGTTTTAGAGGCTGACATTGCTTGTTTGATCTAAATTGGTTCTATTTAGTCCCCTTAAGCTAATTCTTTTTGTTCTGTAGTTAGAACATAAGAATGGCCATACTGGGTCAGACCAAAGGTCCATCCAGCCCGGTATCCTGTCTACCGACAGTGGTCAATGCCAGGTGGCCCGGAGGGAGTGAACCTAACAAGTAATGATCAAGTGATCTCTCTCCTGCCATCCATCTCCACTCTTTGACAAACAGAGGCTAGGGACACCATCCTTGCCCATCCTGGCTAATAGCCATTAATGGACTTAACCTCCATGAATTTATCCAGTTCTCTTTTAAACCCTGTTATAGTCCTAGCCTTCACAACCTCCTCAGGCACGGAGTTCCACGGGTTGACTGTGCACTCCGTGAAGAAGAATTTCCTTTTGTTTTAAACCTGCTGCCCATTAATTTCATTTGGTGGCCCCTAGTTCTTATATTATGGAAACAAGTAAATAACTTTTTCCTTATTCACTTTCTCCACACTACTCATGATTTTATATACCTCTATCATATCCCCCCTTAGTCTTCTCTTTTCCAAGCTGAAAAGTCCTAGCCTCTTTAATCTCTCCTCATATGGGACCCATTCCAACCTGCTAATCATTTTAGTTGCCCTTTTCTGAACCTTTTCTAATGCAAATATATCTTTTTTGAGAAGAGGGGACCACATCTGTATGCAATATTCAAGATGTGAGTGTACCATGGATTTATATAAGGGCAATAAGATATTCTCAGTCTTATTCTCTATCCCTTTTTTAATGATTCGTAACATCCCGTTTGCTTTTTTGACTGCTACTGCACACTGCGTGGACGTCTTCAGAGAACTATCCACAATGACTCCGAGATCTTTCTCCTAATTAGTTGTAGCTAAATTAGCCCCCATCATATTGTATGTATAGTTGGGGTTATTTTTCCAATGTGCATTACTTTGCGTTTATCCATATTAAATTCCATTTGCCATTTTGTTGCCCAATCACTTAGTTTTGTGAGATCTTTTTGAAGTTCTTCAGTCTGCTTTGGTCTTACCTATCTTGAGCAGTTTAGTATCATCTGCAAACTTTGCACCTCACTGTTTACCCCTTTCTCCAGATCATTTATGAATAGGTTGAATAGGATTGGTCCTAGGACTGACCCTTGGGGAACAACACCAGTTACCCCTCTCCATTCTGAAAATTTACCATTTATTCCTACCCTTTGTTCCCTGTCTTTTAACCAGTTCTCAATCCATGAAAGAATCTTCTCTCTTATCCCATGATAACTTAATTTACTTAAGAGCCTTTGGTGAAGGACCTTGTCAAAGGCTTTCTGGAAATCTAAGTACACTATGTCCACTGGATCCCCTTTGTCCACATGTTGACCCCTTCAAAGAACTCTGATAGATTAGTAAGACATGATCTCCCTTTTACAGAAACCATGTTGACTTTTACACAAGAATTTGTTTGTCTATGTGTCTGACAATTTTATTCTTTACTATTGTTTCAACTACTTTGCCCGATACTGACGTTAGACTTACTGGTCTGTAATTGCCAGGATCACCTCTAGAGCCCTTCTTAAATATTGGCATTACATTAGCTATCTTCCAGTCATTGGGTACAGAAGCTGATTTAAAGGACAGGTTACAATCCGTAGTTAATAGTTCCGCAATTTCACATTTGAGTTCTTTCAGAACTCTTGGGTGAATGCCATCTGGTCCTGGTGACTTGTTACTGTTAAGTGTCTCAGTTAATTCCAAAACCTCCCCTAGTGACACTTCAGTCTGTGACAATTCCTCAGATTTGTTACCTACAAAAGACAGCTCAGGTTTGGGAATCTCCCTAACATCCTCAGCCGTGAAGACTGAAGCAAAGAATTCATTTAGTTTCTCTGCGATGACTTTATCATCTTTTGTATCTCGATCGTCCAGGAGCCCCACTGGTTGTTTAGCAGGCTTCCTGCTTCTGATGTACTTAAACATTTTATTACCTTTTGAGTTTTTGGCTAGCTGTTCTTCAAACTCCTTTTTGGCTTTTCTTATTACATTTTTACGTTTACTTTGGTAGTGTTTAAGCTCCTTTCTATTTACCTGACTAGGATTTGATTTCCACTTTTTAAAAGATGCCTTTTTATCTCTCACTGCTTCGTTTACATGCTTGTTAAGCCACGGTGGCTCTCTTTTAGTTCTTTTACTGTGTTTTTTAATTTGGGGTATACATTTAAGTTGAGCCTCTATTATGGAGTCTTCGAAAAGCATCCATGCAGCTTGCAGGGATTTCACTCTAGTCACTGTACCTTTTAATTTCTGTTTAACTAACCTCCTCATTTTTGCGTAGGTTCCCCTTTCTGAAATTAAATGCCCCGGTGTTGGGCTGTTGAGGTGTTCTTCCCACCAGAGGAATGTTAAATGTTGTTATACTATCTATGGTCACTATTTCCAAGCGGTCCTGTTATAGTTACCTCTTGGAACAGATCCTGCGCTCCATTCAGGACTTGATTGAGAGTTGCCTCTCCTCTTGTGGGTTCCTGTACCAGCTGCTCCAAGAAGCAGTCATTTAAAGTATCGAGAAATTTTGTCTCTGCATTTCAAACAGTTGAACCTGTTTGCTCTAGTGTCCTGTGCAAAACTCGACTGGACATGCAGCTATCTGACTGCTTAAAGAAGAAAAACCCTTGTTCTTTTTCTCCTCAACTTTGTTGAAAGGAGCAAATCATACAATAAATTTACATCTGCTTTTCACAAACCCGTGCATGTTAGTAGAACTTGGTCTGAAGTAATAACTGCCCTTTCATAGAATCATAGACTATCAGGGTTGGAAGGGACCTCAGGAGGTCATCTAGTCCCACCCCCTGCTCAAAGCAGGACCAATCCCCAACTAAATCATTTCTTGGAACTTAATTAAAACAATTATAGTTGAGAAGTTATTTTCCCTTTGTCATAATATCTTTCTATTATATTGAGATTTCAGGGACTCTCTTGCGGCTATTTTAACTTAATATGGCTCAAAAAAACCCCACGCACATGCATGCGGGGGCACACGCACTCACAGGACCAGCCTGATTCAGGGGGCACAAACAAAAAAAACAGTGTTCTCATAATTCCAGTCTTTTTGAGGGGAGGAAAGAGATGACCAGTGATGCAGGTTCATTCAGAATGGGGGTGAGGAAATGCTTTCTGGCAAGAACAGCTGAAGGAATTGCAGCCCGGCCTGACGGTTGGTAATGCACAATCAGATCCTGTAATTTATTGATCAGGCACACACAGATAGGATTAGAACTTGGGACCTCCCATTTCAAAGCATAGCTTCTCTATTTGATAAGCTAAAGGAACAGCCTCGTCTTCTCAACTAACAGGAGCTATTGTACGTTGTGTCCATTGTGCGGAGTCCAGCTCCCACGTTGGTATGCACTTTAACAGATGAGTCGGGCATAGAGCCTTGTTCATATTTATAATGAGAGTGTGTTGGGCACAAAAATATGCCCCTCAGTTTATCAGATTTGTAAATTATTTTTGGAGGTAATTCTTCCAAGCACTCAAACCCTACATAAAATCATTCAATACTTCATTTTAGTCATTAGTATTATCTAAGGAATATCTCTTTGTGCCTCATTATCCCATGCCCACTGCAGTTGGATGGAAGCAGTGTATTAGAGCTATCACAACTGTATTGCGACTCCCACACTATTTTTCTCTGAGTGACAGGATTGATCGGACCTCACACAGCTGCCGGAACTTGAATTCATTCTTTTCCAACTGAAGAAATGACAAATGTTAGTCCAGTTATCCTCATCTACAACTGTAACACTCTTTTGTGTGGTGCTAGAGATCTGGAAACTTGTTCACAGTGCATAAAGAGTCTGGATAATTCTCTTCCGAGTCATGTGCTGACCCATATCTTTTTGTTACCAAAAAGATGATGGGTTTTAACTGCTCTTTTCTTTGTCACCATTTCCTTTAAATAACACCTCGATAGCACAAGAACAAGGCTTCTCCAACTTTTTCATAGAATGGAGTATGTCTTCATGGTGAGCCATGTTCTCTCTACATCCTCCCCCAATCATAGCCCCATTTGCAATCATACAGCAACACTATGTGTCCACAAACATAGGAACTGGGACACTGAGTCCAGGGAGCAGAAACCAGCAAATGAATAGGAACAGGAACAGGAACAGGGAGCAGGAAGCAATAAGCCAGAGAGCAGCACCCATACCAGTCATCACATTAATGGAATCACAGTATAAAAAGCCCTGGGTGAAAAAGGTATGCTCCCATGCTCTTATAAGACCCACTTATGTGCCTAATAAACACTGAGGATTTCATAGTTCTGCTGAAATAGCATATGAAACAGACTAAAAAGCTACAAGCTTTCAATATGAAAGGAAAGCATGTACTTCACAATGTACTTACCAGGGAGAATATAGTTCTACACTGTTCTAAATCAAACTAAAACAATTTTCTCCTCCATTTGGGTAAAGTACATTTTGAAATGGGTGTACCCATGTGTGTTTTTTTAGCTGTCAGAGTAAATATGAACCAGAAGCTTTACTGGCACTGATTGGATGACATTCAGTAAATGCTGAGTTCATTCCAGTTTGGAGTGGTTGTGTTTGCTAGGGATGTTAGAACATCACTACCATTCATCGTAAAACAGTTTATAGAGTCAAGACCGAATTTCTTGTGACCCAAGGGATAGCTGATGCAGATCAGATCGAAAATACTTCTAGAAGTAAATGTATTTCTTTGCTGTACTGGAACAATTAGTTCTTACCTTGGAAGTCAGATAAAGGATGGTGTCCCTGTGGTGAATTATGGTACTGTATACAGAGAATATTAGGTGCAGGCAAGGGAAATTCTGCAAAGTACCTGCAGGATTTTTCAAGAAGACAAAACATAATTAAAAGATAAAAATTTATCAGAGCCATCTTTAAGTATAATCTATGTAGGAGGCCATATAGGGTGCTACGTTTAAGTAAAAGGCAAGATCCTTGGTGCCCCCCCCTTTTCCTCTCCCCCCAGGCCTTACCATCTAACTCACAGGCAACATTTATCTTCACATGAAAGTCAGTCCAGTACTTAGTAAAAACAATATGGGAACTGAAAAGGAAAGACTTGGGACAGGCAACCCATTATGCATAAGGCTGCAGCATAAGGATGTAGGTTCTTGCACATTTTTAACCCCCCTTGCTACATAATTCAGGATAGTGAGGTTTGCTGAGGATGAAGCATGAGTCTCCGTTCGGAATTTTTGGTCTGATCACTGCAGCATGAAGTTACTGAAAGAACAATCCCAGGTGACCTGCACACAAACAGATCTCGGTATGTGGCCTTTCTCTAGCACAGCATATGTATAGATCTGACTGCACGCACTCTTTTAAAAATGTATGTATGTAAAATAAATCTGATGTAGCTGTTGCGTCAGAAAGAAATACAGCACTGAGGGAGAAGAGGCAGGGGAAATACTTACCTTAAACCCGACAAAGGAAAATAACATTTAAATAAGTTGCTTGTTTAGGTGTCTAAAATTCTTATCAGTACTACTTGAATAAGAACAGTGTACTATATCATTGCTACTTTCAGACCCTTCCTAACTCCTAGCTAATCAGACAAATGATGTGAGCCATAAAAAATTATATAACAGCTGTTTCTTTTTCCACCTCCAGTACTTTGAAATGATGAGAATCTATTTGCATGGCAGCTTTGGATATGAATATCTCTAGAAGAACAGGACAGACGTCTAAAATATTTTGAGCATCGGATATCACGATTAACTGTTTTTTGTGCACATGATGAATCCCATAGTTCCTGATCACTCAGTAGACTAATCATGGTGTGTGTATTTTTGTTACTATATAAATTTTGATTACCTAGGTCTTCACCACTGTCATTGTGCTGCATATGATGGCCACCTCAGTGCTCATTCATGGCAGAAGTGTCTTTATTTCTATTTACTTCTATTTTTATTAAAAGTCTTCTTGTAAGAAAACTGAATGCTTTTTCATTGTTCTCAGATCCAAGGATTTGGGTTTGTGGTCACCAATGCAAATTGGTGAGGCTTTTTATCCAACATTTCCCAGAAAAGGGGGGGTGCAAGTGTTGGGAGGATTGTTCATTGTTCTTAAGATCCAAGGGTCTGGGTCTGTAGTCACCTAGGCAAATTGGTGAGGCTTTTTACCAAACCTTGTCCAGGAAGTGGGGTGCAAGGTTTTGGGAAGTATTTTGGGGGGAAAGACGCGTCCAAACAGCTCTTCCCCAGTAACCAGTATTAGTTTGGCGGTGGTAGCGGCCAGTCCAAGGACAATGGGTGGAATATTTTGTACCTTGGGGAAGTTTTGACCTAAGCTGGTAAAGATAAGCTTAGGAGGTTTTTCATGCAGGTCCCCACATCTGTACCCTAGAGTTCAGAGTGGGGGAGGAACCTTGACATGGTGGCATAGTGGTGGGATTAACCTGAAATCATTTTGAGATCCAGTTGAGATTTTCTGAACTAGAAATAAAGAAATCCCCCCTGTAAAATCAGGATGGTAGATATCTTGCAGGGTAATTAGATTCAAAAACATAGAGAACCCCTCTAGGCAAAACCTTAAGTTACAAAAAAGATACACAGACAGAAATAGTTATTCTATTCAGCACAATTCTTTTCTCAGCCATTTAAAGAAATCATAATCTAACACATACCTAGCTAGATTACTTACTAAAAGTTCTAAGACTCCATTCCTGGTCTATCCCCGGTAAAGACCAGCATATAGACAGACACACAGACCCTTTGTTTCTCTCCCTCCTCCCAGCTTTTGAAAGTATCTTGTCTCCTCATTGGTCATTTTGGTCAGGTGCCAGCGAGGTTACCTTTAGCTTCTTAACCCTTTACAGGTGAGAGGAGCTTTCCCCTGGCCAGGAAGGATTTCAAAGGGGTTTACCCTTCCCTTTATATTTATGACAACCCATGTTGCTATGTGTTTATGTTTAGAGCAGGCAAGTCCAAGAACAGTGCCTTGTACTTGGAGTGGAAGGTGGTGAGGTTATAATGATTCTTAGTTCCTGTGGGTTTTGAGTCGACATAGTACAACTAGCTCCCGAGAAGTCTCTGTCTCCTGCACAGAGAAGCTTTATCCTTATTGTAGAAAATTCCATTTTGTGCTGGAGGAGTGGAGTTGTCCACCACAGTCTGCATACAGGAGCATTAGTTGATCTTTAAAATACCATTGTCCCAGTTCTGTGGAGCACTTGAAGACTGTGATCTAGAACTAGAATTTGACTCAATATTTATAGGAAACCAGTATAGAGAGCAGAAGACAGATCTGATGTGCTCACAGTAGCCAGTGTAATAGAGGAGATGTGCTGCAGCATTCTGTACCAGTTGGAGTTTCCTAAGTGCTGGAAGGTGTATGCGCGGATATATCTCGTTGCTCTAGTCCATCTGAGAAGTGATGAAAGCATGAACAAGAGAGGCAAATCAACCTCATGGATGGGATGGAGTCTCCTAACCAATCAGAGATGGTAGAAAGCATTACACTCAGATTCTGCTGTGTGAGAGCTTAGCATTGATGAGGAATCCAAGAGCACTTCTAAACTATGGCCTGAATTAACCAATTGTGGGTGCATGCCATTAACCAAAGGAGACGCTTCATGGCTGCAAACCCTTTAATGTGTTTCTTTGTGCGCAAGCGTCACTTCTATTTTGCTCGGTTCACCTTCAGCTGGGTATTTTTCATCCATGAGCAGATGTTGTCCAGACACTGGGCCATCTTGATTGCAGTGGTATGGTGGTATGTGGTGTTAAGTAGAGCTGTATGTCATCTGCATCTTTCTGGAACTTGAGTCCATGTTGTCTGATCGCTTCGTCTGGTGGCTGCATGTTAAGTATTGGATGGGACCGGAGAGAGAATTGAACCTTGTAAGACTCCACAAGTGACGGGTGCAGAGGTGGAGGTGCAGTTTCTCATCACTAGTCATAAGATGTGTCCCTCCAGGAAAAAACACCATCCATTTTATTGCATTATCCAGGGCCCCATCACCTCTCTCAGGTAAGGCAGCAATATGATGGTTGATATTGTTAAATGCTTCAGAGAAGTCTAGGAGGATGAGAATGGATGTCTGCTCTCCATCTGTTGACAGCATGAGATCTTCCATCTATGCCACTAAAAGTAGTTTCAATTCCATGTCCTGTCTTGAATACAGATTGTTCTGGGTCTGCAATATTAACCTCAATTAGATGTGCTTCAAATTGGCCTTTGGCTAGCTTCTCTATGAACTTGCTCAGGAATAGGTGCTCCAGTCACCCTTTCTGCCAACAGCTGCTGCTGCTCCCCACTGCCATCTGCTTTTTCCATACACTTCCTGCATCAACCACCTTCCTTCAGCACCCAGATGGAATCACAGGTGTTTCCATCTTGTGCAAATTATTTCTGGAACGGGGTTAAATATGAATATCTTTTGTGACTGGCATGATACAGCTATTCAAAACAATTTCCATGATGCTCACAAGCTCTCTTTCTTGATTTATTTTCTTAACTTGCTTGTTTCCTGATTATATGAAGCATTGTTGTAGCAGTGTTGGTGTCAGGATATTCGAGAGACAAGGTAGGTGAGATAATATTTTTTTATTGGACCAACTTCTGTTAGTGAGAGAGACACACTTTCGAGCTTACTCAGAGCTCTTTTTTGGTCTGGGAAATGTACTCAAGAGTGTCACTGCTAAATACAATGTGAAACAGATTATTTAGCCTAAGTAGTTAACACACATTTCAAGGGACCATTCAAGGTGAAGTGGCCCATTAACACTCTCCAGTCATGGGAGGGGGGAGGCAGCTTGGGTGGGAGGGGGGTTAATGGTTATAGGTTCTATCAATAAGTCATAAACCCAGTGTATCTATTCAGTCCATGATTTATATTGTCTAGCAAATTTATGAGTTTAAGCTCCCAAGCTTGTCTTTTGAAGTTGTTGTGCAGGGTTCTTTTGAGGATGAGCACTGAGAGGTTGGATATGGAGTGATCACTTTGTGAAATGTGTTCCACCATAGGTGATGTGCTGTTTTTGTTTTACCATTTTTCTGTGTGATTGTCTGGTTTCACCCACATCGTTGTTGTTGGGGCATTACATGCACTGGATGAGGTATACCACATATTATGATAGGCATGTGTAAGACCCTTGGATCTTGAAAGGTGTGTTTGGGGGGTGTTGATCATTGTAGCAGTGAAGCGATGTCTGCAGCTTTTGCATCTGTTGTTCTGGCAGGGTCTGGTACTGCTTTGAGTGTTTGTGTCCTGGTCTGTGGAGAGCTGGTACTGTGCGTACCCGCATGGCCCCACAGTATGCCAACATTTTTATGGCTGATTTAGAACAACGCTTCCTCAGCTCTCGTCCCCTAATGCCCGTACTCTACTTGCGCTATATTGATGACATCTTCATCATCTGAACCCATGGAAAAGAAGCCCTTGAGGAATTCCACCATGATTTCAACAATTTCCATCCCACCATCAACCTCAGCCTGGTCCAGTCCACACAAGAGATCCACTTCCTGGACACTACAGTGCTAATAAACAATGGTCACATAAACACCACCCTGTACCGGAAACCTACTAACCGCTACTCCTACCTACATGCCTCCAGCTTTCACCCTGACCACACCACACGATCCATCGTCTACAGCCAAGCTATGCGGTACAGCCACATTTGCTCCAACCCCTCAGACAGAGACAAACACCTACAAGATCTCTATCAAGCATTCTTACAACTACAATACCCACCTGCGGAAGTGAAGAAACAGATTGATAGAGCCAGAAGAGTTCCCAGAAGTCACCTACTACAGGACAGGCCTAACAAAGGAAATAACAGAACGCCACTAGCCGTCACCTTCAGCCCCCAACTAAGACCCCTCCAACGCATTATTAAGGATCTACAACCTATCCTGAAGGATGACCCAACACTCTCACAATCTTGGGAGACAGGCCAGTCCTTGCCTACAGACAGCCCCCCAACCTGAAGCAAATACTCACCAACAACCACATACCACACAACAGAACCACTAACCCAGGAACTTATCCTTGCAACAAAGCCCGTTGCCAACTGTGCCCACATATCTATTCAGGGGACACCATCACAGGGCCTAATAACATCAGCCACACTATCAGAGGCTCGTTCACCTGCACATCAACCAATGTGATATATGCCATCATGTGCCAGCAATGCCCCTCTGCCATGTACATCGGTCAAACTGGACAGTCTCTACGTAAAAGAATAAATGGACACAAATCAGATGTCAAGAATTATAACATTCATAAACCAGTCGGAGAACAATTCAGTCTCTCTGGTCACGCAATTACAGACATGAAGGTCGCTATCTTAAAACAAAAAAACTTCAAATCCAGACTCCAGCAAGAAACTGCTGAATTGGAATTCATTTGCAAATTGGATACTATTAATTTAGGCTTAAATAGAGACTGGGAGTGGCTATTTCCTTGTTTTTTCCTACACCCCCCTCCCGACGTTCTGGTTAAACTTGGATTTATGCTGGAAATGGCCCACCTTGATTATCATACATATTGTAAGGAGAGTGGTCAGTTTGGATAAGCTATTACCAGCAGGAGAGTGAGTTTGTGTGTGTGGTTTTTGGAAAAAAAGGGGGGGGGTGAGAAAACCTGGATTTGTGCTGGAAATGGCCCACCTTGATTATCGTACACATTGTAAAGAGAGTGGTCACTTTGGATGGGCTATTACCAGCAGGAGAGTGAGTTGGGGGGGGGGGGCGGAGGGTGAGAAAACCTGGATTTGTGCTGGAAATGGCCCACCTTGATTATCATACACATTGTAAGGAGAGTGATCACTTTAGATAAGTTATTACCAGCAGGAGAGTGGGGTGGGAGGAGGTATTGTTTCATGGTCTCTGTGTATATAATGTCTTCTGCAGTTTCCACAGTATGCATCCGATGAAGTGAGCTGTAGCTCACGAAAGCTTATGCTCAAATAAATTGGTTAGTCTCTAAGGTGCCACAAGTACTCCTTTTCTTTTTGCAAAGACAGACTAACACGGCTGTTACTCTGAAACCTGTGGAGAGCTTGTTTCTCATGATAAGCTTGGAGAGGTAGGGGGGCTGTTTGAAGGCCAGAAGTGGGGATTCAGGAAAGATCTTTCAGGAGGGGTCCCCCCATCAAGCATGGGTTGCAGTTGTCTGATTATACTCCATAAGGGTTCCAGTGTGGGGTGGTAAGTGACAACCAGGGATGTGTGGTCAGAGGGGGTTTTTATTTCTGTGTTGACGCAGGTTCTCTCAGGGTAGTTAAGTGGCCCCATTCCATGAAGCAAAGTACTTCTCTGGTGGAGTACCCTTGTTTGATTAAGGCAGTTTTAAGTGTATTAAGGTCTATATCCTGGACTTTCTCCTTGGAGCATATTCTGTGGTATCTGTAGATAACAGATTTCTTGGTGTGTTTGGAGTGGTTACTGGATCTGTGAAGGTAGGTGTGGTGATCCCTGGGTTTCTTGTTTATGGTTGTCTGTAGGGTTCCATTGCTGAAGCTGAATGTGGTAACTTGGAAGCTGATGCTAGCGTTGGAGTGTTCTGGAAGGAGTTTAATGGACAGGTGATGATGGTTGAATTTGTGGTGGAAATATGAGGAAGTTTAGGTTATTTGTCCAGAATCAAAGCGGCACCAGACCCTGCCAGAACAACAGATGCAAAACCTGTAGACCATATCTCCACTGTCTGCTACGATGATCAACACCCCCACAACACACTTTTTGAGATCCATGGGACCTACACTTGCTTATCACATGTGGTACACCTCATCTAGGGCACTAAATGCCCCAACAACAACAATGTGAATTAAAGCAGACAATCGCTCCGCACTCAAATGAACTCTCACAGAAAAGTGATAAAACACAAAATCAGCGTATCACCTGTGGGTGAACGTTTTTCACAAAGTGATCGCTCTGTCTGACCTCTCAGTCCTCGCCTTCAAAGGAAATCTGCACAATGCCTTCAAAAGACTAACCTTCTAACTTTTAGACTCTAAATGTCATGGACTGAATAAAGACACTGGATTAATCGCTACTTACACAATCTGATGAAGTGAGCTGTAGCTCACGAAAGCTCATGCTCAAATAAATTGGTTAGTCTCTAAGGTGCCACAAGTACTCCTTTTCTTTTTGCGAATACAGACTAACACGGCTGTTACTCTGAAATCTGAAACCCGCTACTCCCCCCCCAGCTGCCTTCCCTCCCCCTTAATTTCCTCCTATGACTGAAGAGTGTTAGTGGGCCACTTCACCTTGAATGGTCCCTTGAAATATGTGTTAACTACTTATGCTAAACAATCTGTTCCACCTTGTATTTAGCTGTGACACTCTGTGTACATTTCCCTGACCTGAAGAAAAACTCTGGGTAAGCTCAAAAAGTTGTCTCTCTCACCAACAGAAATTGGTCGGATAAAAGGTACTATCTCACCCACCTAGTTTCCTGATAGTCTCACTCCTGGGTCATTGATGAGTTACTATTTGTCCCTTTAAGAAAAGGAGGACTTGTGGCACCTTAGAGACTAACATTTATTTGAGCATAAGCTTTCGTGAGCAGTGAGCTGTAGCTCACGAAAGCTTATGCTCAAATAAATTTGTTAGTCTCTAAGGTGCCACAAGTCCTCCTTTTCTTATTGCGGATACAGACTAACACGGCTGCTACTCTGAAACCTGTCATTATTTGTCACTTTGACAGCCCCCTTGTTCAAAAACAGAGGTTCACAGATTTTAGAGAGGTGCTTATAAGAATATTTTAATAGTGACTTCCCTAGAATGGAGTGCTTTCCTAAGAGGTTTGAGGTCTTTACTAAGCTGTCTAGACTGTATCTGGAAGGAGTTTAGAAGCTTTAGGGGCATTTCCCTTACGTATTGTGGAAACTGTATTGGAAGCAATTTTGATTCTAAAGGACAGGAAGAAACAAGGGTTAGAAACCCACTTCTGCATTTTGTTTTCGTAACCTACTTCTGATTTTTACAGCCTTTTCTTCATGAATAAGATGACTCATTACATGACAGAGTATTTATAATGTATAATTTCACTAATACAGCCATTTCATTTTGATGGTTGTACGTTATCTACGCCCAAATAGATCTCTGCTTCCTTTGTATTCAGTTATTTCATTTTGTATCATTCTCTGAAAATAGCAAGCAAACTTGTCATTTGTCTCCAAGGAATGTACACTTGCTAAGGGAAACCACAAACTGAAACCTGTGCTGGATGTTAATATTAGTGAAGCGTAGGAATATATGGTCAGTTCTCAGCATGGAAGGAGGTTAGTAGAAGAGTGCCCCAAAGATCCATATTAGGACTAAAATATTGTTTAATGTATTCCTTCAGTGACATGGAAAAGGGGATGAACAGTCAGGTGTCAAACTTACATATAATACACAATTATTACCAGTAAGTTAGTCAAGTTCAGAAAAGACATTAAGGAACTCTATTAACAAAGCTAGATGGCTGGGCTAGATGATGGTTGCATTATGAACTACATCCACTCCGGAAAAGAAAAGAAAACTCTGGGTGTTTTAAGTAGCTCAATAAAAGCTTTTGCTCATTGTGCATCAATAATAAAAGAAGCAAAAAAAGTTAGCTTGTGTTAAAGTTATAGAGAATAATCTGAAAATAGGATAGTGCTTATTATATACATTGATGATATGCCATCATTTCAAATACTGTGTTTAGTTCTGGTACCCCATCTCATAAAGCATATAGCAGAAATGGAAAATACCAAGCAACAACAAAGAAAATGATTTAGAGCCCTGGAAAGACTTTGATATAAGGAGTGATTACAAAGATGAGGAGCTATTTAGCCTAGAGAAGAGACTAAGAGGGGACTTGTTTTAAAGAAGGTCAAGTTTGTGATCGTTGGCTGAACTTTGTGACTTTGTCCTTACCCATAACTATTTCACATTTGGGGACAATGTATACCTTCAGATCAGCGGCACTGCTATGGGTACCCGCATGGCCCCACAGTATGCCAACATTTTTATGGCTGATTTAGAACAACGCTTCCTCAGCTCTCGTCCCCTAAAGCCCCTACTCTACTTGCGCTATATTGATGACATCTTCATCATCTGGACCCATGGAAAAGAAGCCCTTGAGGAATTCCACCATGATTTCAACAATTTCCATCCCACCACCAACCTCAGCCTGGTCCAGTCCACACAAGAGATCCACTTCCTGGACACTACAGTGCTAATAAACAATGGTCACATAAACACCACCCTATACCGGAAACCTACTGACCGCTATTCCTACCTGCATGCCTCCAGCTTTCACCCTGACCACACCACACGATCCATCGTCTACAGCCAAGCTCTGCGATACAACCGCATTTGCTCCAACCCCTCAGACAGAGACAAACACCTACAAGATCTCTGTCAAGCTTTCTTACAACTACAATACCCACCTGCGGAAGTAAAGAAACAGATTGATAGAGCCAGAAGAGTTCCCAGAAGTTACCTACTACAGGACAGGCCTAACAAAGAAAATAACAGAACGCCACTAGCCGTCACCTTCAGCCCCCAACTAAAACCCCTCCAACGCATTATTAAGGATCTACAACCTATCCTAAAGGATGACCCAACACTCTCACAAATCTTGGGAGACAGGCCAGTCCTTGCCTACAGACAGCCCCGCAACCTGAAGCAAATACTCACCAACAACCACATACCACACAACAGAACCACTAACCCAGGAACTTATCCTTGCAACAAAGCCCGTTGCCAATTGTGCCCACATATCTATTCAGGGGACACCATCACAGGGCCTAATAACATCAGCCACACTATCAGAGGCTCGTTCACCTGCACATCCACCAATGTGATTTATGCCATCATGTGCCAGCAATGCCCCTCTGCCATGTACATTGGTCAAACTGGACAGTCTCTACGTAAAAGAATAAATGGACACAAATCAGATGTCAAGAATTATAACATTCATAAACCAGTCGGAGAACACTTCAATCTCTCTGGTCACGCAATCACAGACATGAAGGTCGCTATCTTAAAACAAAAAAACTTCAAATCCAGACTCCAGCGAGAAACTGCTGAATTGGAATTCATTTGCAAATTGGATACTATTAATTTAGGCTTAAATAGAGACTGGGAGTGGCTAAGTCATTATGCAAGGTAGCCTATTTCCTCTTGTTTTTTCCTACCCCCCCCCCCAGATGTTCTGGTTTAACTTGGATTTAAACTTGGAGAGTGGTCAGTTTGGATGAGCTATTACCAGCAGGAGAGTGAGTTTGTGTGTGTATGGGGGTGGGTTTTTGGAGGGGGGTGAGGGAGTGAGAGAACCTGGATTTGTGCAGGAAATGGCCTAACTTGATTATCATGCACATTGTGTAAAGAGTTGTCACTTTGGATGGGCTATCACCAGCAGGAGAGTGAATTTGTGTGGGGGGGTGGAGGGTGAGAAAACCTGGATTTGTGCTGGAAATGGCCTAACCTGAAGATTACTTTAGATAAGCTATTACCAGCAGGACAGTGGGGTGGGAGGAGGTATTGTTTCATATTCTCTGTGTATATATAAAGTCTGCTGCAGTTTCCACGGTATGCATCTGATGAAGTGAGCTGTAGCTCACGAAAGCTCATGCTCAAATAAATTGGTTAGTCTCTAAGGTGCCACAAGTACTCCTTTTCTTTTTGCGAATACAGACTAACACGGCTGTTACTCTGAAATTTGTGATCGTAGTTCTCCTCTGGGCAATGACACCCAATGAAATTAAAAGGCAACAAATATAAAACGAATAAAAAGGAAACTCTTTTTCAAATGCAGTGCATAGTTAACCTGTGGAGCTCATTGCCACAAGATATTACCAAAGCAGGTAGCTTAATAGGATTCAAATATTTTATATTTATATGGATACTAAGAATATATGTGGTTACATTGGATAGGATAAAAATGTGTTGAGGTATTAACCTTCCAGCTTCAAGATGTAAGCCAGACATTAAGTGCCTGGTCTTAAGAAGAAAGTCCTCCTATTGTCAGGTTAGACCATAAATGTCTGTTACAGAGATGATGCTTGCACCTTCCTTGGAAGAATCTGGCTACTGTCAGACAGGATGCTGGACTTGGTGGGGTCTTGGTCCAATTTGGTACTTTTTCTTTATCTAATCCTTTTTAGAGGAATACTTA
This sequence comes from Eretmochelys imbricata, assembly GCF_965152235.1. NCBI lineage: Eukaryota > Metazoa > Chordata > Testudines > Cheloniidae > Eretmochelys > Eretmochelys imbricata. The sequence continues at coordinate 159,634,896 of NC_135574.1, forward strand.
TACCAAGGGGTAGATACTCAGGTTCTGGAAGTTACTTTATTGATGTCAATGGAGCTATGATAATTTACACCAGCTGAGGATCTGGCCCACATCTTTGAAAGCACTCTTTGATGGGAGGGAATATTTCACTTTTAAAGTTGTGCGAATGGTGTGTTAAATCAATCCCACAGATTTCAGCTTTGGCAATTTTTAAATCTAAACTCCTGAATGGTAATAGTAATTATTTTTTTTCCATACAGATGAAAAATGTATGCTAAACACAACAGCAACACTGAAATGAATATTAACTATTTTTTAAAAAATACCGTAGAAGAAGTAACATTCTGATTTTCTTTATTTTACTTCATTTTGCATACCTAAGGGTATATTCTCACAGCAAGAATGTAGAAAACTCCCTGTTAAGCCCATGAGAGTTTGTGTATAAATTCCAGCTCTGACATAAAAGATGGAAAATATACTCCTTTGACAGCTATGCTGAGTTTTTATAACTGAAACATAAGCTGTGTTGGTGTGAGCTAAATGCTGTCAGAACTACTACTGGCAGATTTACTTTCTAAATTTTGTCTTTTATTTAATTGATGCAAAGTTCAGAGAATCACACAGTAGCATGTAACATTTGTTGTTTCATAGGGATTAATAAATTATGCAGTCAAACTTGTTAGCTTTAAAAACAAAAAGAGGCTGGAAACAAATGCTTCTGGCATTATAAATGAAATGGCTTATTTGTAAAGAGGCATATATATATACTTTAATTGTAGGAGGAATTTGTGATTAGGGAGACAGACTGATGCTCTTTAAGATATTTATTAGAATAAACATACTGTTCCAGAAAGAAACAAATGCATCTTTTAAAATTTTGTTTTGGCCATGTACGTAAATTAAAGATTTGATGATGATTGTCTGAACTGGACCTGATACGTATGTGAATCTACTCGAAATCTGCATATTTGGATTTGACAGTTCCTGACCCAGCTGTCACTTTGTCCCTCAGATTTCACAAAATGCAGACAAAAATGTAAATAGCAGATAAATTAACAAGATTTAGGAACTGATCCTGCAACAAATTTTGCTTGAGTAGACCCCTGCACCTGTGCAGAGTTGATTGAAGATACAGGCCTTAATTTTTCATATTATTCGTATGGATTCAAATACACAAATGTCAGTATGGAGGGTAGTTTTTTGAGAAAAGACCCTTCTTTCTGTCCCATTCAGCCTTTGTGGAATCTTTTTTGAAGGGTTAAAATGTTTCTTGAAAACTGTTTGAACCCAAAATCCTCCCAAACCTTACTCCCCCTTTCCTGGGGAAGGTTTGATAAAAATCCTCACCAATTTGCCTAGGTGAACACAGACCCAGACCCTTGGATCTTAAGAACAATGAAAAAGCATTCAGATTCTTAAAAGAGGAATTTTAAGAGAAGAAAAAGTAAAAAGAATCAGCTCTGTAAAATCAGGATGGTAAATACCTTACAGGGTAATCAGATTCAAAACATAGAGAATCCCTCTAGGCAAAACCTTAAGTTACAAAAAGACACAAAAACAGGAATCTACATTCCATTCAGCACAGCTTATTTTCTCAGCCATTTAAAGGAATCCGAATTTAACGCATATCTAGCTAGATTACTTACTAAATTCTGAGACTCCATTCCTGTTCTGTCCCTGGCAAAAGCATCACACAGACAGAGAGGGACTTTGTTTCTCCCCCCCTTCCAGCTTTTGAAAGTATCTTGTCTCCTTATTGGTCATTTTGGTCAGGTGCCAGCGAGATTATCCTAGCTTCTTAACCCTTTACAGGTGAAAGGGTTTTTCCTCTGGCCAGGAGGGATTTTAAAGGTGTTTACCTTTCCCTTTATATTTATGACATACCCTAAGAGAGTTATCTTGTTGTCACATAGGTGCGGGTCTTCGATTGTGTAAGTATACTTGAGGGTTCTCTCTGCCTACGAACCTTTAGGAACTGCCACATTGGATTAAGTCAGTGGTCTCTAGTCCTGTATCCTGTCTCTGATATGGGCAGCACTAGATGCATCTGAGGAAAGTGCAAGAAACCTGCATTAGGCAGTTATGGGATAACCTGCCCACAGGATTTACTGGAGCCCCTAAACCCCGCAGATCCCTACTCTAGTCTTTTACTAGAACAAAGGGGGATGGGAGGCTGCACTGAAGGAGGTCCCTTTAAACAGCCACATAGTCACCCAACATTCAACTCTGTGCACATTCGCGTACACACATGCTTGATTTCTGTCTAAAACTCACCCCTACGTGGGATTTTCTTTTATACTTAATTTAAGAATAGCAGATATAAATACTACCATACTACCTCATCCCTTGCCTTCAGACTCTCCCTCAGCCTTTTTTCCTTCTGAGTTGGTGGTGAGGAGACCCAACTGGTCTGCCTGACAGATGTGTCAGCAGAATAATCCTATATCTCTATTTATTTTACTTTATATTTTATTTAAATTTAAAATAATTAAATAGATGCCTATCCAAGGCTCTCAGCACCCTAGCATATTAATAATATAGGAACATCCCAGCAACATTAATGTAATCGTTACAACTGGAATTCGACCAGCCAAGCATCTACAGAAACTTATTTCTACCCCTATGTCATTGTAGGAACTATGCCCTTAATGCTTTACAAATGTCCTATCAAACAGATGCCTGTTGCAGAGTGCCTGGAAGGTCATCAGATTCGGGCTATTTTGAACCAAGTGGGGAAGAGAGTTGCAGAGTCATAAAAACATAAGATTAAGTGTGCTGGGTCAGACCCAGGGTCCATCTAGCCCAGTATCCCGTCTTCTGACGGTGGCCAATGCCAGATGTGGCAGAGGGAATGAACAGAACAGGGAAATTATCAAGTAATCCATCTACTGATGTCCAGTCCCAGCTTCTAGCAGTTAGAGGTTTAAGGACACCCAGACAATGGGGTTGTGTCCCTGATCATCTGGGCTAATATCCATTGGTGGAGCTATCCTCTGTGAACTTATCTAATTCTTTTTGAACTCAGTTATACTTTTGACCTTCACAACATCCCTGGCAGTGTGTTCCACAGTGTTCCGTGCGTTGTGTGAAGAAGTACCTCCTTATGTTTGTTCTTAAACCTGCTACCTATTCATTTCATTGGGTGTCCTCTGGGTCTTCTGTTATGTGAAGGGGTAAATAACACATCCTTATTCGCTTTCTCCACAGCATTCATGATTTTATAGACCTCTATCCTATCCCTCTTACCTCTTTTTTTCTAAGCTGAGCAGTCCCCTTCTTTTTAATCTCTCACATCTTTTTAATATGAAAACTGTTCCATACTCAAAATCATTTTTGTTGCCCTTCTCTGTACCTTTTCCAGTTCTAATATCTTTTTCTGAAATGGAGCAACCAGAGCTGCATGCAGTATTCAAAGTGTAGGCATACCGTGGATATATATAGTGGCATTATGATATTTTCTCTTATTATCTATCCCTTTCCTAATAGGAGTCTCTGGGATGGCCATTGGGATAGTTGATTCCCTTTTAATGGGCCATAAACACATGTCTGGCTGGTCCTGATGTAAATCTGTCTTACTGGGTGCTCCTTTGCTGCCACTGAAAGACTGGCTATGGACATCTTCCACTCTCCCAACATATTTCAGTCACACACACGGAGTAATACTTCATAACTTCAGATGCAATGGTAACACACACAATTCAACAGGATAGTAATGTTCAGCAATCATGACTTCTCAAATGATACTTCACAAGGCATACCTTGTACAAAACATACCATATCACAGTGATGAATATGGGGGTTTTAGGATGCTATTTTGAGGTAGTGTCTCAGTGGTAACAGCTAACTTAGACCCCATCGTTGTATAGTTAGAATTATTTTTTCCAATATGCGTTACTTTGCACTTATTAACATTGAATTTAATCTGCCATTTTGTTTCCTAGTTACCCGGTTTGGTGAGATCCCTTTGTATCTCTTTACAGTCAGATTTGGACTTAACTAGCTTGAGTAAATTTGTATCATCTGCAAAGTTTGCCACCTCACGGTTCACTCCCTTTTCTGAATCATTTATGAGTATGTTGAACAGCACAGGCCCAGTAAGGGTCCTTGGAGGACACCACTATTTACCTCTTTCCAGTGTGAAAACTGACCATTTATTCCTATCTTTTGTTTCTTATCTTTTTGCCAGTTACTGAACTATAAGAGGACCTTCCCTCTTATCCCGTGACAGCTTACTTTGCTTAAGAGCCTTTCTCAAAGGCTTTCTGAAAGTTCAGTACCATATATTAACTGGATGACCCTGGTCCAATGCTTGTTGACACCCTAAAATAATTCTAATAGATTAGCGACACATGATTTCCCTTTACAAAAGCTGTGTTGACTGTTCCCTAACATATCGTGTTCATCTGTGTGTCTGATAATTCTATTCTTTATTGTACTTTCAGCCAATTTGCCTGGTACTGAAGTTAGGCGTACCAGCCTGTAATTGCCAGGATCACCTCTGGAATCTTTTTTAAAAATCAGCATTACATTAGCTATTTTCCAGTCACTTGGTACAGAGCCTGATTTAAGCGGTAGGTTACATACCGCTGTTAATTGTTCTGCAATTTCATAGTTGAGTTTCTTCAGAACTGTTGGGTGAGTACCATCTGGTCCTGGTGACTTATTACTGTTTAATTTTTCAGTTTGTTCACAAACCTCCTCTACTGACACCTCAGTCTGGATCAGTTCCTCAGATTTGCCCCCTAAAAAGAATGCCTCAGGTGTGGGAATTGCTCTCAGATCCTCTGCAGTGAAGACTAATGCAAAGAATTCATTTAGTTTCTCTGCAATTACCTTGTCTTCCTTGAGTGTTTCTTTAGCACCTCAATTGTCCAGTGACCCCACTGATTGTTTGGCAGGCTTCCTTCTTCTGGCATACTTACAAAAATTGATTTTTTTTTAATCTTTTGTTTGTTGCTCTGCATAATTATATTTTTACACTGGACTTGCCAGAGTTTATGCTCCTTTCTATTCTCCTCAGTAAGTTTAGACTTCCAATTTTTAAAGGATGCCTTTTTGCCTCTAACTGCTTCTTTTGACTCTGCTCTTTAGCCATGTTGGCATTTTTTGATCTTTTTTCCTGTTTTTTTTTTCTTTTTATTTGGGGTATAAATTTAGTTTGTTTCTATTATGGTGGGTTTTAAAAAGTTTCTATGCAGTTTGCACTTTTTTTCACTCTTGTAACTCTTCCTTTTAATTTCCATTTAACTAGCTTCCTCATTTTTGTGTAGTTCTGATTTTTGAAGTTAAATGCCATTTAAATGCCAGGTTTCTTTGGTATTTTCCCCCTACAAGGATGTTAAATGTAATTACATTATGAGCGCTGTTACTGAGCGGCTCAGTTATATTCATCGATGTGACCAGATCCTGTTCTTCACTTGGGATTAAATCACAAATGGGCCTTTCCCCTTATGGGTTCCAGGACAAGCTGCTCCAAGAAGCAGTCATTAACAGTGCAGTAGAAATTTTATCTCTGTGTCCCATCCTGAGGTGACCTGTATCCTACCAATATGGGTATAATTGAAATCCCTATTATTACTGGGTTTTCTGATTTTATTTGTAGCCTCTCTAATCTCCCTGAGTATTTCACAGTCACTGTCATGATTTATATCACAAGTCAGGAAAACTCAATTAAATCATGGATTTCTATATAAAAGTGCATTCTTGTTGGTTGTTATAACCTTAATACATATTCTTCACAACTCAGAGATAGATGAGACCCAAACTAGGTCTCTTTTACGGCCTGCTGCCATTATAGGTTTTCCCTTCTGGTGAGAGAATGGTATGGTAGATCTCAAATCAGTGAAGGCTACACTCAGAAAGACTTCAAGACTTCTGGAATATGCTGCTCAAACAGCTTCACTTTTTTGTTTCTACTGCCCGTCCCTCCCTTCTCACATTTATCTCCAGACTTCTCCTTTTCCAGATCTGTTCCGCCCCCAACAATCTTCTATTCATTGAACTTCTTGAAACTTTTTTTAGAGAGCGGTAAGGGATTGACTCTGTGTACACAAATTTGCAGAGGGACAGTAGAGTTGAGAGCTGTTATTTCTCACCTCTATATATTATTTATTTAAAAACATTTTTGCTGTTAACAAGCATGTTACCTCTGGAGACACAAATCCACAATTTGAGAACCGCAAAACTAAGCGCATCTGATGGTATCTTCTAGACTGAGCACCCATTGGATAGATAGAAAGATTAACTGAAATAATCTATACAGAAGCCTCTGGAACCCCATAAGATTGGGTCCCTAATCCATGAGCTATTGGAACTCATTTACAAAACTCTTCTTAAACATTACATTACTATATTGTCTCCTACTATAGAATTAGAATTTATAATTCCTATTCTATGATGAGATATCTTTAAGCTATAATGTATCTTAATTAAGGCTATCTTTAGAAAGGTTTTTTTCCTCAAAAAGCATTTTATAAAAAAAATCTGATTTAAATAAAAACATTTTTTTAAATTTAATTTAATATTTTTTTTAAATAATTGATTTTTACCCACCTGGGAAGGAGGGTCCCAACTATGGGATCATTTCCCTCTGTTCCAGCTTGATGATCTTCTTCCCCGAGACTTCATCCTTCTGAACAGCACAGAGGCTGTCAGATTGTGGGTAAGACTGCTCTATGCGTCCGAGAAAGCTCTCTCAGAGAACATCCTGCCAGCTGCCCCATCTCTTTTGTAATGAGGGGAGAATCCAGTTTGGGTGTCCCTGTTGATTGCAGCTGTGGCAGTGTGGCCTGGGAAGAGAGGCAATCTCTCAGGTAAACTGATCACAGACCATTTAAGGTGTTGTGGGAACATGTAAATATCTTGCAAGGCCAGCTACAACAGTGCCATGCGAATGCCTGTTTTCACTTTCAGGTGACGTAATTAAGAAGTGGGTAGCAGTATCTCCCGTAAATGTAAATAAATTTGTTTCTCTTAGCGATTGGCTGAACAAGAAGTAGGACTGAGTGGACTTGTAGGTGCTCAAGTTTTACATGGTTTTGTTTTTGAGTATAGTAATGTAACAAAAACCCCTACATTTGTAAGTTTCACTTTCATGACAAAGAAATCACAATACAGTACTTCAATGAGGTGAATTGAAAAATACTATTTCTTTTATCATTTTTACAGTGCAAATATATGTAATAAAAAAATACTAAAGTGAGCACTGTACACTTTGAATTCTGTGTTGTAATTGAAATGGATATATTTGAAAATGTAGAAAAACATCCAAAATATTTAATAAATTTCAGTTGGTATTCTATTGTTTAACAGTGTGATTAATTTTTTTAATCACTATTTTTTTAAGTTAATCATGTGAGTTAACTGCAATTAATTGATGGCCCTAATAATGATTAATATATCCCCAGTCCATTTAAGGATCAGACATTCTCTCGTGGCTTATTGCCTCACATCTGCAGTTCTTGTGTCTTCATTTTGTGTTGTGCTTGGGAGGTTTTGGTGCCTGTGGATTGCAGTGCACAGTGGTTCCTTATTTTTCTGCCACCCCACTGTAGGGTTAGGTGAAGGAAATTGTTGCTTAATAACCTTGGTTTCATGGATCAGTTTGTGGTTTAAGCCAACTCTTTTCACACACACACACCCCGCCGAGTGTGTTGGCTATTCTGCTTCTTCTGCATAGTAATTGGAACACCTGCCTTTTTTTCAGTGGCTTGTTACGCTGTTCTCGATAAGGTTGTACAGTGTGAGAAGCAGGAGCCCTCAACAACGTCGTGAGCTGGGATGCACTCTGGAAAAATAGCAGATGAGACTGGGAATCATGTCTCAAGCAGGGCTGGGTTTCACAGAGCTGCTGATGCCTTGAGGAAGCCCAAATAATAGTGATTTAAAGGGATTAGAGAGAGGCTACAATTTTAGCAGGGATTTCACTTATGAAATTACAGGTTTATAATTCATTTCACTTCTTCCAAGGGAAGATGCTATAAGCAGATCCTTCTTTTTCTGTAGTGTTAAGCAGATGATTCAATTAACGTCACTGATTTATGAAGAAGCATAAATAGCCTGAGGCACAGAACTCTGTGTGGTAAAACAGAGGCATTTAGGGTACTGATTGTTAAAGGGACAGAAATGACTTTTTTTTCTTTGCAAGAGACAAACGAGCCCTCAGCATGTTTGCACTTGTGGCCTCGTTTGACTTAAGGTAATGCTGCAGCACACACAGATTGCTTTTCAGAAGTGTGAGCTGGGGATCCAGTCCCACTGTAAGCCACAAAGTCTCTACTTCCTGACACTGTAGAAAGACAGAAAAGACCAGCCAATTTGGTAAGGCCAAAGATTAACATACTGGGTTGAGGGAAACCCACATTCCAACCTAATGTTACAGCCAAAGAGAAACACTGCAAATACATTATAATGTTAACAATACCGTACATTTACATAGCACCCCTCCATCCTTCTAAAATCATAACAAATTTGAAATACAAGCTTTGACAAGGGATTGCTTCATCCAGCACTGAAATGCAGCCACCTTTGGGATGACATGCATGAGATGTTTAACAATGTAATATTACACAGCAGTTTGGAAGGGAAGGAATCTGCCATCTGCAGATTAGAAATCGGATCACCAGTAGCATGATCTAGAAAACTTGAGTTCCTGGGATCGGGGATGGATGGACTCTAATTTAGAGCTGTGGAATATGGGAGGGGAGAAGATGGAAGAAACCAGATGAGGAAGGGTGACTGCAGAAAGGAACATTCAGAAAAGAAGGATGAAATGAAGTGTGAGGAAACATTCTTTAGACATATGACATTTTAGGTCTTATCTAAAATTCAGCCATGTTGAAAATAATTTTCTTTGATCATTGATTTATTCTTCATTTTGCTCCCTAACTTACGCGAGTACTTGGGTGCTACCTGGAATGTTCCCAGCAGTTGAGATAAAATTAGGGTTGCCAACATTATATTTCAAAAATAAGGGACTGTTTTCTTAGCATCCCCACCTCAGCCCATCTCCCCATATTGTCACAAATGTTATTAATGCATTCTTTTTTTAATGAGCGTCATCAGTATGTATAGAAGCATGTCCTCTGGAATTGTAGCCAAAGCATCCAAGGGCATACAAATGTTTAGCATATCTGGCATGTAAATACCTTGCAGTGCCGGCTACACAAGTGCCATGCCAATGCCTGTTCTCACTTTCTGGTGGCATTGTAAATAAGAAGAGGGCAGCATTATCTCCTGTAAATGTAAACAAGCTTGTTTGTCTTAGCAATCGGCTGAACAAGAAATAGGACTGAGAGGACTTGTAGGCTCTGAAGTTTCACATTGTTTTGTTTTTGAGCTCAGTTATGTAACAAAAAAAAATTGACATTTGTAAATTGCATTTTCACAACCAAGAGATTGCGCTACAGTACTTGTATGAGGTGAATTGAAAAAATACTATTTCTTTTGTTTATCATTTTACAGTGCAAATTTATGTAATCTAAAATAATATACACTTTGATTTCAATTACAACACCAAACACAATATATATGAAAATACAGAAAATATTTAATAAATTTCAATTGGTATTCTATTGTTTAACAGTGCGATTAAAACTGCGATTAATCATGATTACTTTTTTTGAGTTAATCACATGAGTTAACCGTGATTAATCGACAGCCCTAACAATATTATTGTGATAAGGGACGTCCCTTGTGATAAGGGGCTGTTGACAATCCTAGATTAAATGTCCCAGGATATACTAATAGTTTACTCCAGTGGGGACATGTGCTACATTTATTTTTATCAAGGAGTAATCTGCCATTTTTACAGGCCTCATAAAGTCTTCATTAGGAAGCAATTGCCTGTGAATGGAGATGTCTATGTTAAGGAGTGTTTTATTAGGGTTGTCCCTATAAAAAGCTTTAAAACATGGAGCAAATCCTATCCTGAGGTGTCCTAACAATATCTGGCAGAGGGATTTCCAGAAGGTGAGTAATTTTGAGGGTAGCTAAAATTCTGGTTCAAAATTGAACTTAGTTTGGAAACCTCCAGACCTCTGTGAGATAATTGACTTCTGCTTTTTCAGGCTTTTCATCATGAACAAGATGAATCATTGTATAACAGACCATTTAAAATGTAGAATTTCAGTAGCACAGTCATTTCAAATGGATTATAATGGCTCATTATCTACCCAAAACAGAGCTGCCTTTTTTAGTCTTCTGATTGATTTTTTTCATCATATTTTTACCCTGACAATACAAAAGTAATTTAGATAGAATGAACCTGAATAAAATGCTCTCTCAATCATGCTGTCTTATCCATGTTGGGAGAACTGCTATATCTCTATGATCACAGTTTGGTCCAGTAGTAAAATGCAGCCTATAGCAAAAACCCCTTCTGCATCAGGGACACATCTTATTGCTGCCAAGTAACTTCCTTACCCCTGAGCTACAGCAGAATGTGTTGTTACAGGGCTGTCAATTAATTGCAGTTAACTCACCTGATTAACTCAAAAAAATTAATCACAATTAAAAAATTAATCATGATTAATTTCAATTATAATCAAATATTTTTGTTTTCTACATTTTCAAACATATTGATTTCTATTACAACACAGAATATGAAGTGTACAGTGCTCACTTTATATTTTTTATTAAATATTTGCACTGTAAAAATGATAAACAAAAGAAATAGTACTTTTCAATTCACCTCATACAAGTACTGTAGTGCAATCTATTTTTCATGAAAGAGTAAGTTACAAATGTAGATTTTTTGTTTGTTACATAACTGCACTCGAAAACAAAACGAGGTAAAACTTTAGAGCCTACAAGTCCACACTGTCCTACTTCATTTTCAGCAATCGCTAAGACAAGCAAGTTTGTTTACATTTATGGAAGATAATGCTGCCTGCTTCTTATTTACAATGTCACTTGAAAGTGAGAACAGGCATTTGCATGGCACTTTTGTAGCTGGCATTGCAAGGTGTTTACGTGCCAGATATGCTAGACATTCATATGCCCCTTCATGCTTCGGCCACCATTCCAGAGGACATGCTTTCATGCTGATGATGCTCGTTAAAAAAAAAAATGTGTTAATTAAATTTGTGACTGAACTCCTTGGGGGAGAATTGTATGTCTCCTGCTCTGTTTTACCCGCATTCTGCCATATATTTCATATTATAGCCATCTCGGATGATGACCCAGCACATGTTCGTTTTAAGAACACTTTCACAGCAGATTTGACAAAACACAAAGAAGGTACCAATGTGAGATTTCTGAAAATAGCTACAGCACTGGTTCCAAGGTTTAAGAATCTGAAGTGCTGTCCAAAACCTGAGAGGGATGAGGCCTGGAGCATGCTTTCAGAAGTCTTTAAAAGAGCAACACGCAGATGCGGAAACTACAGAACCTGAACCACCAAAAGAGAAAATCAACCTTCTACTGGTGGTATCTGACTCAGATGATGAAAACAAACATGCATCGATCGGCTCTGCTTTTGATCATTATCAAGCAGAACCCGTCAGCAGCATGGACACGTGTCCCATGGAATGGTGGTTGAAGCATCAAGGGACATATGAATCTTTAGCACATCTGGCAAGTAAATATCTTGCAATGTCTGTTGTAATAGTGCCATACAAATGCCTGTTCTCACTTTCAGATGATGTAAACAAGAAGCGGGGAGCATTATCTCCTGCAAATTGTAACCAAACTTGTTTGTCTGAGCGATTGGCTGAAGTTGGACTGAGTGGACTTGTAGGCTCTGAAGTTTTACATTGATTTATTTTTTAATGTAGTTATTTTTTGGTTCACAGATCTACATTTGTAAATTCAACTTTTATGATAGAGATTACACTACAGTACTTGTATTAGGTGAATTGAAAAATACTATTTCTTGTTTTTTACAGTGCAAATATTTGTAATAAAAATAAGTATAAAGTGAGCACTGTACAGTTTGTGTTCTGTGTTGTAATTGAAATCAATATATTTGAAAATGTAGAAAACATCCAAAAATTTAAATAAATGGCATTCTGTTATTGTTTAACAGCATGATTAATCGTGATTAATTTTTTTAATTGCTTGACAGTCCTATTATTACAAATAACTCTACAAGATAGGTCCTAGAGGTGCAACAATACATAGACCTAACAAGATGGATTAAGGATGGAGTTTTGATCCTGAGGGTGAAGGGTGGGTAGCATTTCATCCTTAATTCTGCAGTCTTTACTTCTGTGGGTTTAAATCAGAATAGTAACAACATTTAACATCGTTATAGATGGTGCAACTTTACTGTTTACACTTTGGATTTCCCAAAAAACTGGTGGAGATACCCTGGTGTAATTGAGATCAGAATCTGGCTCTGCATCTTACAATCATATCATAAGAATTGGACATCGCAATTTTTTCCCCTATAATGGTGGTATGATGTTGCTCCCCATAATGCTTTATAGAAATATGCTTATGAGTGTAAATATGACATAACTAGAATATGTTTTATGCTAGATATGCCGTGTAACATATCTTTGCAAAAGTTATGATCTACTGAATATATTCATCCTGTTTGTATGCAGGTATCATTTTTATATCTGAGGTTATGAGCGTTGGCTCTACACTTGTATTTCAAGTGTTTGCTGTAGGAAGCATATAAGACAGATTTGGTCAACATAGTGTGAAGGGGTTATTCAAGTAATTGGGAGTACTTAACTGACAATGGACTTTGGGAGATGCAATTTCACATCTGAGCTTTCCTGGGAACGTTCAAACTAACATAAAGAATGGTGTTGGCCTGCAAAAAGGTGAATCGTTCATAATGTGACTTGCCCAGGTGGCTAGAGACCCCATTTTGTGGCTGGGATGTTGCACAAGAGAGAGAATATAAAAGGCCCTGGTAAACCCCTCCATTTTGTCTTCAGCTGGCTCAAAAGATAACCTCTCCACCCCAAAGAGATGCCTGAAAGAAACTGGAACAAAGGACAGTAACTACGGGGGGTGGGGGTGGGGCAGGGAAGTGAGCGATTGCTGGACCCAGAATAGGAAGGAGTCTAGTGTGTCAAAGAAGCTTATTGGAACATCTCTGAGGGTGAGATTTACCTGCATTTAGTTTCCTACTGTATTAGGCTTAGACTTGTGTGTTTTATTTTATTTTGCATGGTAACTTACTTCGTTCTGTCTGTTATTACTTGGAACCACTTAAATCAGAGGTGGCAAACTACGGCGCAGGCCACATCCGGCCCACGGGACCGTTCTGCCCGGCTCCTGAGCTCCTGGCCCGGGGGTCTGTACCCTGACCCATCCACCACAGCCGGAACTCACTGCGCTGCCAGCACAATGCTCTGGGTGGGGAGGCTGCCTATATTACTGTGTAGCTTGTGGGAAACACTTCGAAGCAGGGGTTTGGGAAAGTTTCAGGGAATATAATTCCACTTTCTCCTTGCTCTTCCAGTTCCTTCCTGGAAATTGCAGTGTGCGCACATTGTCTCCACACACAAATTGTGTCTGAGGTGTGGACATACATTAAGAGATCAACATTTTTTGCCAAAAGTTCCTTGAGAGGAGTGAGAACCTTGAGTTGCAAGAGGTCATTGGAAAGGTGGCAGCAGACAGAGTACATAATTAGACTGCAGAAGAAGAAAACATTCCTGCCCCATGTACTCCAGAGTTTCATGATAAGAGGCCAGGGCAGCTGTAACTTTGTATACTTGGCTTTAACCAGTTCAGGAATATGCTTAAATTGCTTTTTCCTCTATAAGTTGCATATGATCTGGGCACCATTGTATCCTTGGTCGCATGATTTCTGAACAAGGCAGTGTGCACCTCTCTCCCTTGTGCAGTTAGGAAGCTCCTTCAGGAGATGGCAGACCTTCTGCAACACTACCATTCACATTTAAATGATGCTAAAATTCAAGATATCCTTGGGTTTGGATGGAGTGTAAGGGCAGATTCTTTGAGTATCCAATTGTATTTGGCCAGTTCTGCCTTCACAGATGCAATGTGTCACCAACCAGTCTAGGGTTAAATGAGCTCCTTCTCCCTGAGCAGATCTGCTGTTCCTGCGTGCGGACTGGGATATTTGTTTGGAGGTTGTTTTTACCCTCCCCTGCCCTTCAGTAGGTTGGTTCTCTGCGCAGGAGGCTGACACGCCCATGAAAATGGCATGACTTTTCTGGTCAGGGTCCAAAGAGAGACAAGACCACCACCTTCCCCTCTGTATTGTCCAAGATAGCTTCCAAGCCCCTCATCCTTTGCTGAGAGAGACCACGACTGGGCTCAGTTGGAGGGTTTTGCTTCTGTGGCTGGCAACATAAGGAGCTCTCTTTTTGAATCTCAGGTAATGAGTTTAACCCCCTCTCCATAACTAAGACTTGTATGAGGTATATAACCCCGCCAGTGTAATGAATCCATGACTGCACAATGGTCGCATTTGTTAAAGTGGTGGAGGCATGTGTACTGTATTTTGTGCACTAGGTTCTGAGTCATAGATGTCTGTACTGTGTGTAGTTGGGGGAAGGGAGCCAGCCATGGATTTGTTTCACAGTATCATCACAGATGAGACTTAAGCTCCTGTGACTCTTTGATGCTCAGGATGAGCTTCATGTAACGGGGGGTGGGAATATGTAGGGTGAGAGTCTGTGGCCTGTTCTGCTTCCGTTGTGCTTCTCCAGCAATGCAAAAGAAGTGGGGACTGGCTGCATCCCTCTAGTTGGGGTTCTTCATGGCATAGGAGAACCCCACAGGGTGTAGATCTAGTAGAGCCAGTTCCTACATAATTCCTGTTGCAGCCCCTGGCAGATGGGGTCTGTTGGGAGTAGGGAAGTGGCTCCTGGGGGTGTTATCAGCTGGTGGAGTTCAGAGCAGCCATGGAGCCTGGACTGACAGTACAGTGGAGGCACTTGAGGCTTACCGTGCAGGAAATTACTGAGGCCCTATGATACTTTTCTTTTAAAATCAAAACATTAAATCTATAGTTCGATGGTTTTCAAATTTTTCCAGGCATCCCTCCCATTGGCTGATTGCTCCCCTGCTGATCTTGTTGCAGAGCTGTTTGCTTTTTCATATGCATATTCATATTCAGTACAACATTAAACCTTAGTTGTTTTTCAGCACAAAAAAAAGCAACATTTTGTGTAAGACACTGTATACATTGTAGTGAGCTTGAAAAAGTGCTGGACACTCATTTTGTGATTCCTGGCTGTCTGTCTGTTGATTAGTTAGTTCTCTAAAAGCAAGTGTCTTAACATAGTTCCTCCTGGTGGTAACTCCTGCTAGTGGTCCTCCACCAGGGTTTTACCAATATGTGAACTGACCCACAAGTCAGCTTCATTGTGACATCTCATTTACCC
This sequence comes from Eretmochelys imbricata, assembly GCF_965152235.1. Lineage (NCBI taxonomy): Eukaryota > Metazoa > Chordata > Testudines > Cheloniidae > Eretmochelys > Eretmochelys imbricata. Next base: position 159,650,192 of record NC_135574.1, read on the forward strand.
AACATAAAAAGTCACTTTTCCCTATGTACTGACACTCCCCAAAATGCCCATCCTGCCCCCAGCCAGCTCAGCTCCTAGATTGGCACCTGATTCCTTGGATCGCAGCTAGAATTCATGCCCTCTACACTTTCCTTTTCACTCTCTCTTCCCATTCTCCCCCCTTTCTCTTTTTCTGTTTCTTCCTCCCTGCTTTCTTTTGGCTCTTCCAAATCACTCTGGTCCCCCAGCTCCTGTAATGAGCTACAGATATGTTACCCTGCTTTGTTCCCTGCAGACATGTGAGTCAGGTCTTTATTGACTTTGATTAGATATTGAGTGGCTAGGCTAACATCGTTTCTACTTCTAATTCAATAAGTGTGTGGCTGGGGGTATGAGAAGGGGCAGAGTACCTCAGCACCTGGAATTTCCTACTGGAGATTGGGGGTGGGTCATTTCCAGTGGAGATGGGTGCCCTAGAATGCCCCTAGTGATGAGCTTACTGACCGGCATTAATAGGAGCCTTATGGGTTCCCATACGCTACAGGGATTGCAGTGGGTGATTGTTGTGTCACTATCCTCCACTGGCTGTCGCTGTTTTCCAGAGCCTGTCAACATGGTGAATCTTAGAAAAAGGAAGACTGCAATTATTTGAGTAATAAATGACCATAATTGACTTGCATGTTTGTTGACATAGGATTTGATGACCTCCATGCTTGTGCTGATCCTGGAGTCCCTGAACACGGATACAAGACACCCAGTGCAGGTGTTTTCTTTGAAAGCGCTGTAGTCCGGCTTCACTGTCAAGAAGGATACAGGCTTAAGGGTCCTTCAAAAAAGATTTGTGTGAGACATTTTAATGGCTCCTTGAGCTGGAAACCAAGTGATAAACCTGTGTGCCTACAAGAAGGTAAGTTAATTTTGTTTAAACATTTCATGAACCTAAATTGTGATCACTTACTTACATACATACCATTATGTCTCCCTGCAGAGTGCAAAAGTCTGGAACCCGTTTCATAGGATTACACTCAATATGTGTTTTAATTTCTGAAAAGTTTTTATCCAGATAAATTAGCTAGAATATGCCTGTGTGTGTTGTCAGGGCAGGAACAGGGGAAGTAAATGAATCCTAGCCATGAAAGGAATAATATCCCATTACAAATAGATTTATCACTGCTTTTGTCAAAACAGAGAGAGAATACTGCCAGTGATAATAGTAACATTATTTATTACCATTACTGTTCACTTAGTGATCCTTTCTGTCATATCTTACTATAAAAATATAATTCATTTCTAATGATACTAAAGATGTATTTTAATCAGAGGCTTAAATCGATTATTATTTATTACATGTACATAGTTCATAATTAGAGAATGAAATATGCAGAGCAATCAGTAGTTTATTGGTACTGTATATGTTTACTTTTACGTAATTCAGACATTCATGGGGTAAAACCAACATGATTTTTGTTATATGTAAATGTGGTCTGTTTAAATATGTATTTGGTTTTAAGTATTTGAGAAACTGCTACTTTTTCTTCTAAGATGTTTGATGGAAGCAGGATTAGACTATCAAACCACAAACATTAATTCTGGCCAAAAATGTGTCCAAGTAGTGCATACTATTCATTTCACCAAGTATATTAAAACTATCACTTCTTTCTACAATTGATTTATTTTTGTTCAGCAGAGATACTATAATCAAGAGACATAAAGTATCAGCCGGACTTAGTGTGAATGCTTTACCTCTATGAAGCTTTATAAATAATATTTAGCTGGGAGTGTTATCTCTCTATTATATTAAAAACCGTGCGGCAGATCCTCAGCTGGTAGAGTCATGCTGATTGACTCCCACTGAACAACTAGTCCTGTGTATCTGAGAAGAATTTTTCTTGTGCTGTTTGTTATTTTTAATCTAACTGTATACCTCTTGTGTTTTAGGGCCTGCTTTTGCCCCCCTTAAAGTCAGTAGCAAATTAGCCATTGACTTCAGTGAGATCAGGGTCAAATTTTATTTGTTAAGGCTCCCTTCATGTAAAAGAAGATAAAATACCATTAGCTAGATCTACACAAGGGTGTAGAGTTGACTCAAAAGAAACAACTGAAGGCTATGTGACTAAGACTTAGCCCAATGTGTATAATAACTGCAAATATATTGTGAGGGAAAACCCCTTTTATATTTTGTCAGTTGTTATGAATCACATCTTCTAAGCATGAAATGTACAGAGGCCTTTGGTTTTGGATGATAAAATTGTATCCTGGTGGCATGTTCTTTCTGAATCATGATAACTGAACCTTTTGCAGTCATAGTCTGTTTCTGGTACTTTTTCTTTCAGTAAATCTCATTAATAGTATTGCTTGTTTGTTTTGTTTTAATTTTTAACAGGGTGACATGAGAGTTTTGCTTTGTTTCATTCCATTGGCAAAGCAGGAAATTACCACCTTCACAGGACAATTCAATCCCATTTTGCTGTTTCTGACAGCGATGCTTCTATTATACAATGCTTTGCACATTTCATGCTGTGGCACTAATAATCTGTAGATCAGGGGCGGGCAAATTTTTTGGCCCGAGGGCCGCATTGGGTTTCAGAAATTTTATGGAGGGCCGGTTAGGGGAGGCTGTGCCTCCCCAAACAGCCAGGCATGCTCTGGCCCCTGCCCTCTATCTGACCCCCCCGCTTCTCGCCCTCGACGGCTCCCCCGGGATCCCTTCCCCATCCACCACCCCTCCGCTCTCAGTCCCCTGACTGCCTCCGGAACCCCCACCCCTAACTGCCCCCTGCTGCCCCATCTAACCCCTCCTCTCATTCCTGGCTGCCCCATCTAACCCCTCCTCTCATTCCTGGCTGCCCCCTGCTGCCCCATCTAACCCCTCCTCTCATTCCTGACTGCCCCCTGCCGCCCCATCTAACCCCTCCTCTCATTCCTGACTGCCCCCTGCCGCCCCATCTAACCCCTCCTCTCCCCGCCCTTCCTGACCACCCCGATCCCTGTCTACACCCTTAGCCGCTGACCATGCCCCGAACTCCCCTGCCCTCTATCCAACTCCCCTGCCCTCTTACTGCGCTGCCTGGAGCACTGGTGGCTGGCAGCACTACAGCCAGGCTGCCCAGCTGGAGCCAGCCACGCACTGCACAGCACAGAGCGCCGGGTCAGGCCAGGCTCTGCAACTGCGCTGCCCCAGGAGCTCGCAGCCCCGCCTCCCAGAGCATTGCGCCCACAGTGCAGTGAGCTGAGGCTGCAGGGGAGGGAGGATAGCGGGGGAGGGGCCGGAGCTAGCCTCCTGGGCCAGGAGCTCAGGAGCCGAGCAGAATGGTCCCACGGGCCGTAGTTTACCCACCTCTGCTGTAGATATAGCACAGTAAAATAGCAGTAACTTCTTTGTTTTAACTTTACTGTCTTATCACCAGCAAAATAGTTACAAAGAAAAAATCTGCCACATTTTAACAGCACGTGTGTGTAATGTTCACATGCTTACGTATTGTTCCATTCACCTGGCATTGACATCCATACTCTCTAACCAAATGAATGTTGGTGAAAAAATGAAAATGGAACGACAATGGAAACTATTATGTTTAAAATAAGCAGTAAAACTAGGGGAAAAAGACAAGTTCTTGTAAAAACTTATTTTCTTTTAGACATTGCTAAGTGTTTGCTTAGGGGCTTTTGCATATCTCTGAGCCAATATATGTATCACTTGTTGCAACTGTTACACTGAGCATTAATGCGTTTTTATTGTGTTCACACAAAAACAGTTTGTTAGAATCCATGGATGAAATTCTGCCCCCATAGAAGTCAATGGCAAAACTCCCATTAAGTTTATTGAAGGCTCAAGATTTCACCCCATGTGTAAGGGATGGTAATGTGATGGGCTGAGTGCCCAACAATCTCACCAGAGGCGATCATTAACTTACACCATTGGGCATTGCATAGCATTGCCTGTCAAGGCCTTAATCTAGCAAAACACTTAAGCATAAGATTCACTGTGAACACGAGACTACTCATGTGTTTAAAGCATGTGCTTAAGTGCTTTTTTGGATTGGGACCCAAGAGAGTAAGGCCCTGATTCAGGAGAGCAGCTAAACGTATGCTTAATTACTTCACTGGTTAGGGATGCTTTCCTGAATTGGGGTCTAAATACCGTACTACCAAAAAAAATAAAAAAATAAAAAAAATTAGCAATAGAAAAGTGATTTAGATCATATAGTTCATCCCCCTGCTAATGCATAATATAGCCCCTGGTTCAGAAAAGCACTTAAGCGCATGCCTAACTTTAATCGGTGGGATTTAAGCAGTTGTATACATGCTTTCCTGAATAGGAGCCTTTGTCATGAAGCAGGAGAATTATAGATTGATGGGCGATATAGTAGCATGGCACATTTGAAGTGTAGTTGGGAAGGAGTTGGAACACCTTTTTGGGTTCTCCTGGCACCTATCAGAGGTTTAGTGACTTACATAAGTCTGCATCTCAGACAATTTCTTCTTTAATGATATGTGTAGAAATTTGGAGTAATTAGTGGCGAAGCAGGCTTTTAATATTTTAACATACATCATAACCCATCAGAAGGTGAAATAATCTTTGTGTTACAAGCACTACTTGACTGTTAAAGACAGATGTTTGTTATATTTGCCACTATGCCTTATGTAAATTTCAGGTACTTCCATCTGGATCATTAAAGTAGCTGTTTTTAATATGACCAACATTAGAAAACTTGAGCATTAAAAACCATTAACATATCGCAGTTATTTGCTAGAACAATCTAAAATTTATATTTGCTCTATAATTTCAGGTATTAATGCTATTTAAAAGACTATGAAATGTCCATCTATATAAAAAGTTCTTAATTTAAAAAATCAATAAGATTACCAGGAGATTTTCAGTCAGTTGATTTGATTTGATTCCATTTCTTGTTAAGGTGCAGATGACTTAAGTGTCAATGCAAGGACAAAGTCACACAGCACAATTATATACATGATAAATGTGCTTGTCAAAAATCTGTTTACTTACAGTTATAGTCTCATATTGCTCTACAGTGTGTGATGCATGTAACTTCTGATGGGGTTATGCATGTAAATCCTGAGTCATCAAGGTGAGAATTCCGTATTTACTGTTTAAGAATAAGTGCCATGTTTTCTACACCATAATCTTCTCCCACTGCAATACGTGGCTGCTGAAACTACCAGACTACTTGGAACAAGAGCTACCTCCTTTCAGGCTGAGTCTACAGTTACACAGTCCACTTCAGGATGCTCTGTTGTCCTATGGGCTGAACTCTCTCACTCCCACTCTCCAAGGCTGTTTGTTACTGTTGAGTTCTTTCACTGCCCAGATGTCCCAAGGGGAGAAAGGATGGCCTTGTGGTTAACTCAGGAAATCTAGGTTCAGTTTCCACCTTTGCCACAGACTTCCTGTGTGACCTTGGACAAATGATTTAGTTTCTCTGTGCCTCTGTTCCCCATCTGTGAAATAAAGATATGTCCTTCCTCCCATCTTTTTTCTGTCTTGTCTATTTAAATTGCAGGCTCTTCAGATCTGGGACTGTCTCACTGTTGGTCATATTAAAAACAGCTATTTTAATGATCAGATGGCAGTATCTGAAATTTACATAAGGCAGAGTGGCAAATATAACAATCAACATCTGTCTTAAACAGTCAAGTAGTACTTGTAACACAAAGATTATTTCATCTTTTGATGGGTTATAATGATGTATGTCAAAATATTAAAAGCCTGCTTCACCACTAATTGCTCCAAATGTCTATACATATTATTAAAGAAGAAAATGTCTGTCTGTACAGTGCTTACCTCTATGGGGCACCAGTCTCAGTTAGCGGCTCTAGGCACTGTTGTTATATAACTAGTAACAATAATTAACAAAGAGCAGGAATCCTGTGATGTCTCCAGAAATATTATCTTTTTGCCGTCCGCAGAATTATCATACCAGCCTAATTTTGCCAACTTTATTTTATAGCACTCACAGACCAAGTTTTTCCATAGATTACAAAAGTACAACTTAATGAATGGGAAAATATAGATCCTTATATTTGTTTTTAAGAGGACACTGTCAAGATCAATTAACCCAAAACTAAGCACCATTTTAATAATGCCATTCCTGTTATATTTCCCTCCTAATCCTGGAAGACCTGTATATGCCCCTTAACAAGCACTGCAGCATAGATAAAATCCAAGCCACTCTGGTGGGCAACTCTACAGTAACACACCTGGAGCACTGTATTTCTTCACTGTTGTGTGCATGTCCTGTCATCCCTCTGAGCTGCCTTTGTGCACTGTTCTTGTAAACAGGAAGCAGTTAAGAAATAATCCCTGAAATCTTAATTCAGAAGAGGTCGTGTATGTTTCAGTGTCACAACAGAATGGAACAGAGAAACATGGGCCTCAGTATGAAAGATGAGCTCCATTTACTGCCATTGGGCCTCTGGAAGTTCACAAAGGTGTTTCACAGGGAATGGTTTGGGCTCCCCTTCTTTCACATTGACATATTCAATCTAAGTAGAGAGACAAGTAGAATCCTTTGCTCTGTAATGCTGGTAAAAGATCACTTATTACATGCTATGTGATTTACATGTTCCAGAAGATTTGCTGAAGAGTGCCTAGAAAAGCAGTGACAGGAACACATTTTATTTTGTCTGATGAAGAAGTCTTTCAATTCAGTCACTTACTCTCAGCTATTCCAGGTGGAATCTGTGCCAGTTCATCCAGTTTATGGAGGGGAAGACTACCGCAGTTTATTCTTTTATTTAAGCCAGCCAGGGTGTAGTCGGCTAATAATGGTACAGTGAGCAACGGCCACTGTATTCTGATAATATCCATCTGAGTAAAATGATTCAGTCTGCAGCCATCATTTGGGATAATAGGAACAAAGTCACTGTAATAGATCATAGTTACAGGATCAATTTTCTCTGCTTTGAAAATTTCATATTTCATCTTAGTGTATAGTTTGCGCCTTTGTTTATGTAGCAGCAGGACACCATTATCCCAAGAGTAAGCTTTTCATCAACATGATCTCTTGCCATCTGTCCTAGCCTTGCATCAGGCTAGGACTCAAGATCCCTGTCAGTCATTCCATCCGTGAAGACTTCCACTGAAGCCCCTTCATGGCAATATTCAAGACTTGGTGTAAGGCTTTTCTGTTGGGTCAGGACACCATTTTTTCACTCCCAGGTTCAGTAGCTCTCCCTTTTATTTTTTTGGAGGGGGTGTGGGGGAAGGTTTGGCCAGTTTTTTAAGGGAATGTCTAGGTTTTGAATATGGCGTGGGTTTAACTTTTTGTTAGTGTACACATCATCCGAGATCTGGGTGCTCTGTACATTAATAATCCCTCTTGCTGCTGTTCCCCTGCAACACCGGCCATCATCCATTAACACTCCAGTGGACAGCTGGTGCGTTCTGCCAAATTCAGCAGTAATGAAATAGTTAAAGGTATTGGGAAATTGTCAAATCTTTGACTACTAATTGTTTCCAGATAACATAATAAAGTCTACTAAGTAAAATGTAATCCAGAAAGGACAGGTATAAATTGAAAACACAGAGGGATGCGTTTTTAAATTGGGGCAAGGCACAAAACTCCAATTTAAAGTCAGTGAGATCTGGTGGCTGAAAGGATCATCGAACACAAGATCGTCTGGTTCATCTGCGTGCCACTGCTAGAGCTTTATCTAGTCTAGTTCTAAATGTTTAGGCCTTGCTTAGAAATTGTGCCCCTAGTAAACAAACAGCTTGAAAGCAAGATGTTGCCATTTTTCTTCTTTGTGGATGAGAGATTGATTCCTAAATTGTAAATTTTAAAATATACGATCAGTGAAAGTGGCAGAAGATTTCTCTTGGTTCCCTAAAATTTGCAGTTTCCAAGTGTTTTTCAAAACATGGTAGTCAGCCCCTTTGTGTAATAGGGTTGGTGATTGTCTCTTGGGAGAGAGATGTTTGTAAAGCAGCACAAAGATTTTTTTTTTTTTTTGAGCCCTTTATTCTCCTATGTTTTCTGGTGTCTAGAGATTAACTGGTGTCTCTGACACGAACTGGTTACTGGCATTCAGACAGATGATTACATGGACATATTTCTCCAAGATTTCCTTTATTCCTCTTTCTAATCTTATTTTATATTTATGAGGAGGATGAACTTTCTGAGTCATATATACAGTTCTCTCATTAATTTACCTGGCTGTTAACTGTTTAGTATTAGTAGAATTTTTCTGTATCTCTTTGTCCTCCCTCACTTTCCAGCCTATGTTTCATCTATTGGTGTATTTTTTCACTTTTGCTGCTTTGGCACCATTGTGTGTCTGTGCCTGCATATCAGTTCTCCACCATTCTTCCTCATATTTCATGTAGCGAACACAGGATTTTCAAAAGTGGCTATTTGATTTTGGGTCAGCTCAGTTTTTGGGTACCTATATGGAGGGCCTGATTTTTCAGAGGGAAGTTTCAGACAGTACTGAGCAAATCCCTTTTAAAGCATATCAGTTGGGGCACCAAAAAACTGAAGCATCCAAAATCGCTAGTAACTTTTGAAAATCTTGGCCAACGATCACACACTGGGCCTGAGTCTCTACTCCTGTCAGGGTTCCCTCCCCACTCTGAACTTTGGGGTACAGATGTAGGGACCCGCATGAAAAACCCCCTAAGTTTATTTCTACCAGCTTAGGTTAAAAACTTCCCCAAGGCACAAATTCTTTCTTGTCCTTGGACGGTATTGCTCCCACCACCAAGTGAGTTAGACAAAGATTTCGGAAAAAGACCACTTGGAGTTCCTGTTTCTCCAAAATATCCCCCCAAGCCTCTTCACCCCCTTTCCTAGGGAGGCTTAAAAATAATATACCAACCAAATAGGTAAAAAAGGTGAGCACAGACCAGACCCTGGGTTTTTATGACACGAAAAACCAATTAGGTTCTTAAAAACAGAACTTTATTATAAAGAAAAAAGTAAAAGAAGCACCTCTGTAAAATCAGGATGGAAGGTAATTTTACAGGGTAATAAGATTTAAAGACACAGAGGATTCCCCTCTAGGCAAAACTTCAAAGTTACAAAAACAGGAATAAACCTCCCTCTTAGCATAGGGAAAATACACAAGCTAAAACAAAAGATAAGCTAATGCATTTCGTGCTATTACTTACAATTTTTGTAATCTTGGATGCTTATTTCAGGTAAGGTTTTAGGAGATGGTTTTCTCCTGCCCTGGTCCCTCTCTGTCCCAGAGAGAACAGCAAAAGGCCACACAAATAAAACCTCCCTCCACAGATTTGAAAGGATCGTCTTCCCTTATTGGTCCTTTTGGTCAGGTGCCAACCAGGTTATTTGAGCTTCTTAACCCCTTACAGGTAAAGGAGGGATTTTATGCTACCCTTAGTTGTATGGTTATGACAGCTCCTTTACACCGTTTTACATTGCTGTGACTCCATTGACTTCAGCAGAGGCACACTGATGTAAAACGGGTGTAATGCATGCAGCAGAGAATTAGCTCCATCCTCTCTGGAAAGAAGGAATTTTTGTTATCCTTTGAACTAATGCCTCACATGCAGTTTACACGTTTTTACAAATAGACATTATCAGGGCTTAAATTCTCATAGAGTATTTCTGGGAGGCCCCCCCGCCCTTGCTATAAAAACTCCAGAGGGTTGAAAATATTTATTGGAACTCTGATCCAGACAGCTCCGACCGAATTTAAGCCCTGGACATCATCCTCAATTGACAGGTTTCAGAGTAACAGCCGTGTTAGTCTGTATTTGCAATTGATTTACCTTATTCAGCATCTCTGCATTATATACACAGTATGCAGCCTGGGAAGGTTAAGTATGCATGTGAATTACAACTTCGTGGCCTCTTTATGGCCAGCCTGTGGACAGATGTCTGCAAATGGATAACATGATATGATCTCTTCAGCTATGTGTTTTTTCTGTTTTACTGTCTGTGAGTGATTGTAATGTAAATCACTAAAATGAGCAAACTGAATGCTAGTAATGTGGGACTTGCTATTGGCTGAACACTGACCATGTGTAAGGACAAGTATATCCATATACAGACCCCATCCTACAGCTAGATTCATAGCAAGTAGACATGAAAGGCAAGCAGAGTGGGATGATAGTGTGGGGTTAAATTAAATCTCCTGCCCTGCTGCTATACAGATTCATAGGCAATGGGCAGATGTTCCACTGACCACAGAAATGTAGTCATTAATACTGTAGCGGAGGACTTAGGGTATGTCTACACTACGAAATTAGGTCGAATTTATAGAAGTCAGTTTTTTAGAAATCGTTTTTATATAGTCGATTGTGTGTGTCCCCACACAAAATGCTCTAAGTGCATTAACTCGGCGGAGTGCTTCCACAGTACTGAGGCAAGCGTCGACTTCCGGAGTGTTGCACTGTAGGTAGCTATCCCACAGTTCCTGCAGTCTCTGCCGCCCATTGGAATTCTGGGTTGAGATCCCAATGCCTGATGGGGCTAAAACATTGTCACGGGTGGTTCTGGGTACATGTCGTCAGGCCCTCCCTCAGTCTGTGAAAGCAATGGCAGACAATTGTTTCGCGCCTTTTTGCCTGAGTTACCTGTGCAGATGCCATACCACGGCAAGCATGGAGCCCGCTCAGCTCACTGTCACCCTATGTGTCCTGGGTGCTGGCAGACGCGGTACTGCATTGCTACACTGCAGCAGCAACCCATTGCCTTGTGGCAGCAGATGGTGCAATAGGCCTGATGACCATCGTCATCGTGTCTGAAGTGCTCCTGGCCGCCTCGGTAAGGTCGGTCAGGAGCACCTGGGCAGACATGGGCGCAGGAACTAAATTAAGAGTGACTCGACCAGGTCATTCTCTTTAGTCCTGCCGGCAGTTCTATTGTACCATCTTCTGCCGGGCAGGCAGGAGATGAGGATGGCTAGTAGTCCTACTGTACCGTCTGCTGCCAGCCAAAGATGTAAAAGATAGATGGAGTGGATCAAAACAAGAAATATACCAGATTTGTTTCGTATTCATTTGCTCCCCCCTCCCTCCCTCCATGAAATCATCGGCCAACAATCGTTTCGTTGTGGTCTGTCGGGGCACCTTGAAAAGTTTAATGGAGATTCAGTCCTGCCTGAAATACCAGGGGAAGGGATAGCTCCGAGGGTTGAGCATTGGCCTGCTAAACCCAGGGTTTTGAGTTCAATCCTTGAGGGGGCTATTCTGTGTGATAGTTGTTTTTCTTTCTCCTTGATGTAAAGCTACCCCCTTTGTTGCTGCTTGGCAGCAGTTCTGCAGAAAAGGACCTAGGGGTTACAGTGGACGAGAAGCTGGGTATGAGTCAACAGTGTGCCCTTGTTGCCAAGAAGGCCAATTGCATTTTGGGATCTATAGGTAGGGGCATTGCCAGCAGATCGAGGGACGTGATCGTTCCCCTCTATTTGACATTGGTGAAGCCTCATCTGGAGTACTGTGTCCAGTTTTGGGCCCCACACTCCCATTTTTCCACTTCCTTCTTGTAAAGAGTCCAGCGGAGGGCAACAAAAATGAGTAGGGGACTGGAACACATGACATATGAGAAGAGCTGAGGGAACTGGGATTGTTTAGTCTGCGGAAGAGAAGAATGAGGGGGGATTTGATAGCTGCTTTCAACTACCTGAAAGGGGTTTCCAAAGAGGATGGATCTAGACTGTTCTCAGTGGTAGCTGATGACAGAACAAGGAGTAATTGCCTCAAGTTGCAGTGGGGGAGGTTTAGGTTGGATATTAGGAAAAACTTTTTCAATAGGAGGGTGATGAAACACTGGAATGCGTTACCTAGGGAGGTGGTGGAATCTCCTTCCTTAGAACTTTTTAAGGTCAGGCTTGACAAAGCCCTGGCTGGGATGATTTAGTTGGGGATTGGTCCTGCTTTGAGCAGGGGGTTGGACTAGAGGACCTCCTGAGGTCCCTTCCAACCCTGATATTCTATGGTTCTATGATTAGTTTGATCCTCCAGCAGCCTCAGCATTGAATCCTGCTTCCTCTCATCACACTGCCACCATCTTTCAGCTTCAGCCCGCCACTTACTTTCTTTAGCCTGCCACCTCTCCTCCCAGTCATTTTGTGCTTTCCTGCACTCTGACATTGTCTGAGCATTCGTCTGTGCTCTGTCAGTGTGGGAGGACTGCATGAGCTCAGAGAACATTTCATCGCGAGTGCGTTTTTTTCACCTTCTAATCTTCACTAGCCTCTGGGAAGGAGAAGATCCTGTGATCCTTGAAACACATGCAGATGGTGGAGGGAAAAAAAGGGACAGTGGTATTTAAAAAGACTCATTTTATAGAACAATGGGTACACTCTTTCATGGTAAACCTTGCTGTTAACATTACATACATAGCAGATGTGCTTTCGTTACAAGGCCACATTTTACCTCCCCCCCACCGCGTGGCTAACCCCTCCCCTTCCCCCCTCCCCGTGGCTAACAGCGGGGAACATTTCTGTTCAGCAACAGGCAAACAGCCCAGCAGGAATGGCCACCTCTGAATGTCCCCGTAAGAAAAGCACCCTATTTCAACCAGGTGACCATGAATGATATCACTCTCCTGAGGATAACTCGGAGATAAAGAACGGATGTTGTTTGAATGCCAGCAAACATGTTCTGCAATGATTCCCAAGTACGTGCTACTGGCCTGGAGTGGTAAAATGTCCTACCATGGTGGACAGAATAAGGCTGCCCTCCCCAGAAACCTTGTGCAAAGGCTTTGGGAGTACATCCAGGAGAGCCGCGAATGCCAGGGCAAATTAATCATTAAACACGCTTGCTTTTAAACCATGTATACTATTTTAAAAGGTACACTCACCAGAGGTCCCTTCTCCACCTGCCGGGTCCAGGAGGCAGCCTTGGGTGGGTTCGTGGGGGTACTGGCTCCAGGTCCAGGGTGAGAAACAGTTCCTGGCTGTCAGGAAAACTGGTTTCTCCACTTGCTTGCTGTGAGCTATCTACAACCTCCTCCTCATCATCATCATCATCTTCTTTGTCCCCAAAACCTGCTTCCGGGTTGCCTCCATCTCCATTGAAGGAGTGAAACAACACGGTTGGGGTAGTGGTGGCTGAACCCCCTAAAATGGCATGCAGCTCATCATAGAAGCGGCATGTTTTACGCTCTGACCTGAAGCGGCCGTTTGCCTCTCTGGTTTTCTGGTTGGCTTGCCTCAGCTCTTTAAGTTTCACGCGGCACTGCTTCGGGTCCCTGTTATAGCCTCTGTTCTTTATGCCCTGGGAGATTTTGACAAATGTTTTGGCATTTTGAAAACTGGAACGGAGTTCTGATAGCACGGATTCCTCTCCCCATACAGCGATCAGATCCCATACCTCCCGTTCAGTCCATGCTGGAGCTCTTTTGCAATTCTGGGACTCCATCATGGTCACCTCTGCTGATGAGCTCTGCACTCACCTGCAGCTTGCCACGCTGGCCAAAGAGGAAATGAAATTCAAAAGTTCGCTGGCCTTTTCCTGTCTACCTGGCCAGTGCATCTGAGTTGAGAGTGCTGTCCAGAGTGGTCACAATGGAGCACTCTGGGATAGCTCCCGGAGGCCAATACCGTCTAATTGTCCCCACAGTACCCCAAATTCGACCCGGCAAGGCCGATTTCAGCGCTAATCCCCTTGTCGGGGGTGGAGTAAGGAAATCAGTTTTAAAAGCCCTTTAAGTCGAAAAAAAGGGCTTCGTCATGTGGACGGGTGCAGGGTTAAATCGATTTAACGCTGCTAAATTCGACCTCAACTCCTAGTATAGACCAGAGCTTACTGTACCTGCAGTTTAACTTGTGCTGAGATGTAAGGGGAATATTAAAAGCAATCTAGCTGTGCTCTCCATCTGCTTGTATACAACAATTGGAAATACATACTCTCATTATAACACACCGGACTCTACTGTCATACAATGGATTATGGTACTGATGAGTGACTAGGAAAATGTATATTAACTGAATTGCATTTTGTGCTGTGCAGACTGCAAACTGTTTAACCAGAACAGATATATTATGGGTTAACTTTGCTTAAGAGCTTGGCTACTGAGCAGCTGGCCACAGTTTTTTTGTAACTAAATTAATAATACACAATTTTTTATTATGTCACAGATTGCCTCGTTCCACATGTTGAAGATGCAGAGGTTCATAACAAGACATACAGGACTGGAGATAAGTTAATAATCAGTTGTCATGAAGGATTCCAGATCCGTTACCCTGACTTAGACAACATGGTTTCAATATGTCAAGATGATGGAATGTGGGATAATCTGCCCATTTGTCAAGGTATAGTGCACCAGAATATCTTACTGTATAGCTCTTACACCTTGTAATCATTTACCAACACTTTTTTCTGCAGCTAAAGAGAATAGCAATAAGATGATAGATCCAGCTGTACAGTATTTCTGCAAAGGCTTTTGGATTTGCTCGGCCCCATTATTCACTTTTGGAAGTAAAATTCCACATTTCAGCATAGCTTTATTTTAAAATATTATGTTAAATGTGTTTTTTTTTTTTTTTTGCTAGTTTAAAATCTGAGGTGAGCATGTCTTCTCTTTTAATGAAACAGGTTGAAATTCACCCATTAGGTCAGCACAAGGCCCTTTGGACCACCTAAATCTGTGCACTACTTCATTTAGTGAAAGAATTAGGTTTTTTACTGCTTTTCACTTTGTTAGCCCTGCAGAGCTCATGCAACTAGGAGAGAGCAAGTTAATCTATTCCATCTTGTTCATTATCAGCTGAATGGTGTACCAAGTTTTAAATCAGTTACACGCATGGATACTGACTGAACACTGTGCAGTTGCACGGGGCCTAATTTGGCCAGCAGAGCCATTAGGGCTAGTGACAGCGTATGAGAAGGAAACAGCTTGAGTTTGTCTAGACTTGAGAAGAGTGATTGAGGCTAGACTGCCATTAGTGGGCATGTGTTAAATACCCTGATCTAACCACAACCCTTTTCTCTTGCATGGGCACAGATTAGCACCTTTAACCTCAATTTAGCTAGTTGAGATTGATCCTAGGCTCCCCTGGGGTTAGTCTTGACCATTTTAGTCAAGACAAAAGGTGTTAACCTGCATCGGCACAAAGGGAAAGATTAGGATTGGCTAACCTTGACCTCTTTTCCTTATCTAGACAGGTCTTCTGTGTATAATACAATTTAGGAAGTATGCTGTTATTTGGGGCTTGGATGTGAGAGTGCTGAGCCCCCTTTGAGTTGAAATCCAGTGTGAATCACAGATGCCCAGCCCCTTTCAGGTTATTTGCATAAATTTGGAACACATCTGGGAATGCAGTGATAAACTATTGTATTTTTAATGGTGTTGGGGATTGCAGAAAGCATTGAACATTATGACTTGTCAGCATGGTGCAAATGTATTTTATGTCAGTTTGATAGTTCCTATTATTCTGTAAATCTTTTAAAATTCAGGGAGAGCAGAAAAATAATCAAATTTCACTTAAAACAGTTCCTAAATATGCTGTGGCCAAATAGAAGAAAAAACAACCCTTGAGTGATTAATTTTGGCTTTATTTTTTTTTTAATTTAACCTGCTGCAGAGTCTCTACATATTTCACAAAGAAAGGTCTTATAGCTGCCATGTGGCACCGGCATGTTGAAGTTAGGCAACTGTCATAGCCCAGTATTGCTTTGCACATATCTTGGAGATTAAATAAATTGTATCTGTAGATGGTAGCAGAAAAAGCAGAGCCCTTCAGAAAATCATCTTTTCCAGTCAAAATGGTGAATGCACTTTGCGCCATTGCATGCCGGTGCAAAGGGCATTTGTGTGTAGTGGTTTTAAGTGCCCCTGCCATTTTTAAACAAACAATGACGGACTCAAACACTTTTGCACTTAGGGGACGTCCTCACACAGTTTACAGGTGGAATTTTTCTGGGCTATTATTCAGATGAGCAGTAGTATCCATTGCTTTCCTCCAGTGTGATATCAAAGCCATGGAACAGCAGACAACTGCTGCTACACACACCTCAGCTGCAGTGGATTGATATTGCCTCCTAAACACAAACCTCAGTTCTCCTCCTGCTTAATTCAACATTAACCACATTTTAAAAGTAAATTTAGTGCAAGTAAGTGGTACGAGATCAACAGCATTAGTGTGAAATCTGGTATCTACGAAACAGGTACAGTTCAGGCAATTACAGTGCAGGTTTCCTTACATTGCCCTCCAGTGGTTCTCAAGTCTTGTTGTGGAGTTAGCAGCTGTTCCGGGTCCAGCTGGTCTGTTAGGATTGCAATCACAAGTGCTAAATATGAGGTGGGCACTTGTCCACTAGGACATAGACCACCAACTCATTTTACATAGCCCACCAATTACTGTGGACCTGATTCTCATTATGCTAAGGCCCCTTTCAAGTTTTCAGAGCCGTGTAAAGAGGTCTTGGTGTAAATGAGAAACGAGTTCAATGATTTGAGGCTTTAGACAGTACTGACAGTAACGGACCTGGGATGGATCTAAGTTAACTAGACGTGAATGGCATTGTTTTCTAATACCAACCCCCTCTACACCTTTATTTGTTTGCCAAGTTAGCTATTTTAGCAAAGGAAAAAACAGTGAAAAATTGTTAGAGTAGATAAACTTAATTTGTTTAAAAATAGGGGGAAATGTATATGATCTTCTAATTGTATTTTTGGGTGAGAGAAGGCGAGCCTGGTAACTAAGGCCCAGATCCTCAAAGGTATTTCGGTGCCTAACTCCCTTAGATTTCAGTTAGGTGCCTAAATACCTTTGAAGATCAGGGCCTATATGACAACAATCCTTAAGTGCAACGCATAAGTGTGGCCCATAAATCTGATCACATCTGACTTTAAGGATACCTACCCTGGAGCTGGAGGTGTAACTGTCAGTTCAAGTAGACATACCTGCACTAGCTCTGATGGATTGAGCACGCTAAAAATAGACGCATCGCTGTGATGGTAGAAGTGGTAAGATAGGCTAGCCGCCTGAGTACAGTCACCTCCAAGATGTGTCCTCAGGGCAGCCAGCACCTCCCACCACATGCGCTGCTGTGGCTACACTTCTCTTTTTAGGGTGCTAGTGTTGGTATGTCTACTCAAACTGCAATGACACCTTCAGCTCCAATGTAAACATACCCTTCAAGAGTGCATTTGTCTGATGATTAATAACACAGACTATATTTTGGGGTTGATTTTGGAATTACATACTCCTAGTTGCTGAACGACAGGATTTTAGTTATGTATTAAAGGGGAAAAAAGTTTTCTGGATCACTAAGAATTGTGAACCACTGGAAGATGCCACCCTCTTTCTTGTTTTTTAAACTGAATTCTTGTGGAATTAAAGGTTTCAGAGTAGCAGCCGTGTTAGTCTGTTTTCGCAAAAAGAAAAAGAGGACTTGTGGCACCTTAGAGACTAACGGATTTATTTGAGCATAAGCTTTCATGAGCTACAGCTCACTTCATCGGATGCATGAAGTGGAAAGTACTTTATGCATCCGATGAAGTGAGCTGTAGCTCATGAAAGCTTATGCTCAAATAAATTGGTTAGTCTCTAAGGTGCCACAAGTACTCCTTTTCTTTTTGTGGAATTAAAGTTTCCGAGCTCCTGGTGAAAATGGGAAGGCCCTTGTTTCTGGATAGACCTTCATGTAACTGTATCAGAAGATTGATTTTTTTTTTTCATACTTTTTTATATACTGTGCTCTGTGAAACTTACATATTGGAGGGGTCCTCCCTCCAAACTCTCTTACCTCCAGAAATGGGAGACCATCTTTCTGTGAACCCAGTTTAAATGTCTGAGGAAAGGGCAGGTTAGATTTACTGTAGCGCTGTGAACTGGGTGCTCGTATGTAATAGGATTTTCTGCACGTCATGTACAATCACACAAGGAATTATAACCAGGCTTTAATACTACATTTCATAATGTACTTTTTAAATTTGCATATATGCAGTCGTCCGTTGGGGCCTGTGCATCAGAGCTCTGTCATCTTTATCTGGAAATCCAAACAAAACCTTATCTGAACTTAGTCACCTAGGACCAGATTGTCAAAGGTATTTATTTAGGTGTCTGATGCATATAGGCACTTAGCGGGATTTTTAAAGCACCTATTGAAAATCTCACTAGATGCCTATCTTCTTTAGGGACATAAATACCTTTAGAAATCTGTCCAAGAGGCCAAATTCACTCTGGTATAATTCCATTGAAGGTAAACTTGCCCCATTTATATAGTCTGTACTCTTTGTCTGCAGAAGTACATGTGTTTTATATTTGGTACAGAAGAGAAGGCAA
This sequence comes from Eretmochelys imbricata, assembly GCF_965152235.1. Lineage (NCBI taxonomy): Eukaryota > Metazoa > Chordata > Testudines > Cheloniidae > Eretmochelys > Eretmochelys imbricata. Next base: position 159,668,393 of record NC_135574.1, read on the forward strand.
TAGCCAATAAATAGGGCCATTGTGGCTTTATTTGAGCGAAGGGGATTCATGAACTAGTAAAACTACTATTAAAAGCCGTTGTGCTGAACGTGATGCAACAAGTTTCCGTCCCCTCTCCCCCTCCCCCAATGGCCGGAGCCCTGAATTATTCTCCTGTCTTTGGACTAGTTAGAAGCTGTTTCTTTAAAGTGGCGGCTGGACATCTCAAGAAAAGGGAGTTGAAAGTACACAGCACTTTGCAGGATGTACTCAAATTGGAAGATCTGGCCTGTAGCTTTTATTTTGATAAAGTAAGACTCTCTAATTTTTAACAGTTTGTATAACAAGGCTTGAAATTATGGGAATCCATGTGACCTTCCTTCTGGAATTCCTGATAGTGACAAGAGGCCTATTAATGATGGTTGTTGCCACAACAAACATCTTATGTTAGTCTCATAAATTTTCATAAAGCTTTTTTCATTCCCAGATTGCTAATCATCATTCCTCAAAATCATTGCAAGCTAAAAATCAGCACCATTAGTCATTACCAAGAGGGTCATTTTTAAGGCAGTGAGCAAAATAATTCTAGTTTATTTCAGTACACAACTTGAAATCTCAAGTCTCAATATCCACTCAGAACATTGTTTGCATACATGTGAATCAAATATTAGAAAGTCGTGAGTGATTATGTAGTGAATTTCCTTTTATTCCAAATGTCATCTCATTTGTGAAGCCAACTGCTGTCAATTCCCCCTCTAGGGTGCCAAAATTACAAAGTCTGCCTGGAGTTAATCACTCTGGGCCAAACTCATCTCTGGTGTAACTCTACTGAAGGTAAGTTTGTCCCTTTCTCGATCAGCTGTGGCCACTGTTCTCAAAAATGGGTGCCTCCATTTTTGGGTGCCCAATCTGAAACCCCTTGAAGGGCCTGATTTCCGGAAGGTGAGCGCACTGAGCACTTTCTGAAAATCAGGCTCCTCTAAACGATCTCAAATTGGGCTCCCAAAATCACTACTCATTTTTGAAATCTTGGCCTCTCTTGCTGCTGTGTATATCTTGTAACAGCATCAATTTCAGTATTAAACATAACCTCTGTGACTGCCTGTTTGAGGAGAGGAATAAAACCCAGGGTTTTGTATAGGTGACCGTCTTTATTTATTAAGAATTCCACCTTGTAATAAGTGACAACTGCTAAACTGGTGAATGTGTGGGTGTGCAAAACGAAACATTGCAATTGTCATTAATGCTATTTTGGGTTTGCAGATGATATATATTATCTTGGCAGAATGTGTGGGCTAAGCAATAAAAGAACTTGAAATGAGGTAATGACACTTGAGCATCTAAGAGAAAGATTAAGCAGGAATGCCATTCACTGTGGGGAGGATGGGAAATATTGTGCTTCTCAACTTGGGAACCATAATCAAGATGTGTTACAATGACTAAGACAAGCGCCTCATAATAAAAGATACCTTCCTCTTCTTAATTTGCAGGTTGCCTGAGGCCATTGGTTCTTCCTCATAGTTACATTAACATATCTGAGTTCGAGTCCTCCTTCCCAGTAGGAACAGTGGTATATTATCAGTGCTTTCCTGGATATAAACTAAAGGGGACAAAGTTCCTTGAGTGCATGTATAACCTTATCTGGTCACATAGCTCACCTAGGTGCCTTGATGTGGAAGGTAAAACAGCTTATTTGTTTTTAATTTTGGACAATTAACATGATATATTTTAATTGAACTTAGGGCTACAATTTTTAGCTCCATTTTGTCCACTGCCTCCTGAGGACGTACAAAGTGCATCCATTCAAGCTCCTGTTTTGTTGTACGTATACTGTGTAATCTGGAACATCGCATAGCTTAACTGTTAAAGTTACTTACATAATGTTTGCTCTGTCAGTATCGTAATCATACTAGCTGAAGTTTGTAACAACAAAGACTGTTTATACTTAAAATCTAAAAAACTATGTAATCTGCTGTCTTTCTAATGAAATGCTGAGAAAGTTAAGAATCTATATTCACATAAGGACAACCTGAGTAGCTGAAGATTTCAGCACCATACCATTCTGAACTAAAAGCATTTGTAAATACTATTAAGTATCAAGTTTCATTTCAGCCTGCATGCCAGGTGTATGCAAAATCTAATACTGCATGATTCTGCATTAAAAATTACTGGATGTTGTACCCAAAAGTACTGGAGTGTTTCTTATTTTTAATTAACAGTCCAGTTTTCAAAATTCTAAAAGGTCTTTGCAATGTAAGGGTTCCACCTTCAGGAACTGACTTTCTGATCTAACATCCTAGAAATTTAACCACAAAACAGCCCTGCATAAATCATCTTTCTTTTTATTTTTTGTAGTACATGAAATACATGTTACAGATAAAATTATTAGAAAGAGACTGCCTGTCGGATATCATAAAAGAAATTACAAAATGAAGCAGGATTAGCCAGAAGTAAGTCTTTAATGTGTTAGGAGCATTAAAACCCACAAACACAAATGTATGAAACCTGAAAATTTTGTATGTGTCATTTCCCTGTGCTCACTTAACACAGATGACAGTCTGAACTACCTGTTCCAGCTCTCGTCGACGTACATGGCAAAACTCCCATTAACTTTAATGGGGGCATGTATCATTTGTATTATATTAGCACCTAGAGCTCCATTGTGGTAGGCTTCTTAAAAATATACAGAGAGTAAGAGAGAATCCCTGCCCTGAAGATTTTGTAGTCTAAATAGACACGTCAAAGAAAGGGTAGGAGAGGCAAAGAAGTATTCTCCCCAGTTCACAGATGGGGAACTGAGACAGCGATTAAGTCCCTTGCCCAAGGTCACACCGGACGTTTGTGGCAGAGTGGGGAATTGAACCTAAACCTCCTGAGTCCTGATCCAGTCCCTTAATCACAAGCTCATCCTTCCTTATGATCGCTTTTGGCACAGGGCTTGTTGTTCTGTTGTAACATTAAGACCAATTTTTTCCCCGGTGATTACTTGTAGAAACCCTATATATACAGGTGATGGACAAACCACAAATGTTTCAGATAGTACGAGAATGGGTTATCTTGAGATTTTAGGTCCTTTCTTTTTCCATATGGGTAGGACAGAGTCTTTTATAGCTGAAAACTTCATTTCTCAGGTGTCATGTGGGACCGGTGTAACTGGAACACACAGAACTTGTAAAGTTCCATCCAGCACCTGTAAATCAACTTAGGTATTCACATTTGAAAATGACAGGTTTCAGAGTAGCAGCTGTGTTAGTCTGTATCTGCAAAAAGAAAAGGAGTACTTGTGGCACCTTAGAGACTAAACACATTTATTAGAGCATAAGCTTTCGTGAGCTACAGCTCACTTCAGCTGTAGCTCACGAAAGCTTATGCTCTAATAAATGTGTTTAGTCTCTAAGGTGCCACAAGTACTCCTTTTCTTTTTACTTTTGAAAATGTTGGCCTAAGTGACTTATTCAAGAAGAGTCAGACTTCAGGGGTCCTGCTTCCATCTAATTCTCCAACCAGTGAACAGCACTCCCACCCTTTTTATCCAGTATTATAGAATAATAGAAGTATAGGGCTGGAGGGAACCTCAGTCATCACAAGTCCAGTCCCTTGCTCTGAGGCAGGACTGAGTAAACCTAGACCATCCCTGACAGGTGTTTGTCCAACCTGTTCTTAAAAACCTCCCATGATGGGGATTCCACATCCTCTGTTGAAAGCCCATTCCAGAGCTTAACTATCCTTATGGTTACAAATCTTTTCCTAATAGCTAATCTAAATCTCCCTCACTGCAGATTAAGACCATTACTTCTTATCCTATTTTTAGTGGATATAGAGAACAATTGCTCATAGTCCTCTTTAGTACAGCCCATAATAATATGTTGAAATGTTGAAGACTCTTAGCCAGTCCCCTTTCAGTAGTCTTTTCTCAATACTAAACATGCCCAGTTTTTTTAACTTTTCCTCACAGGTCAAGTTTTCTATGATTTGTATCTCTCTTTTGTTGCTCTCTTCTGGACTCTCTCCAATTGGTCCACATCTTTCCTTAAGCGTGGTGCCCAGAATTGGACACGATACTCCAGCAGAGAGGCCTCACCAGTGCCACATGGAGTGGGACAGTTACCTCCCATGTATTACATACAACATTCCTGTTAATACACCACAGAATGATGATGAGCTTTTTTTGCAACTGCATCACATTGTTGACTCTCATTCAGTTTGTGATCCATTATAACCGCCAGATCCTTTCCAGCAGTACTGCCACTTAGCCAGTTATCCCCCATTTTGTAGCTGTGCATTTGATCTTTCCTTCCAGAGTGAAATACTTTGCACTTGTCTTTATTGACTTTCATGTTATTGATTTCAGACCAATTCTCCAATTTTGTCAAGGTCCTTTTGAATTCTAATCCTGTCATCCAAAGTGCTTGCAACCCCACCCCACCCCCAGCTTGGTTTCATTTGCACATTTTATAAGCATATTCTCCACTCCATTATCCAAGTCATTTAATGAAAATATTGAATTGTACCAGACCCAGGACAGACACATGCAGGACTCCACTAGAGATCCCTCCCAGTTTGACAGCAAACTATTGATAACTACTTCGAGTACAGTCTTTCAACAGTTTGAGCACCCACTTTATAGTAATTTAATCTAGACCACACTTCCCTAATTCACTTACAAGAATGTCATGTGGGACTGTGTCAAAAGCCTTACTAAAATAAGATACCTCACATCTATTGTTCTCCCCCTCCTCTACTAGGCCAGTAACCCTGATGAAGGAAATTAGGTTGATTTTTGTCATGATTTATTTTTGACAAATCCATGCTGGCTCTTCCTTATAATCCTGTTATCCTCCAGGTGCTTACAAATTGATTGTTTAATAATTTGTTCCAGTATCTTTCCAGATATCGAAGTTAATCTGATTGGTCTATACTTACTGGGGTCCTCTTTGTACCCCTTTTCAAAGATAGATATTATATTTACCCTTTTTCAATCCTCTGGAACCTCTTCTGTCCTCCATGAGTTCTCAAAGATAATTGCTAGTGGTTCCAAGATTGCTTCAGTACCTTAAATACCCTATGATGGTTCCTAAAGTACCATATGATGAATTTCATCAGGCCTTGCTGACTTGAATGATACAACTCATTTAAATATCCTTTAACCTGTGCTTTCCTTATATTGGCTTGTGTTCCTTCCCCCATGTTGTTAATATTAGCTGAGTTGAGTATCTGGTCACTATTACCGTTTTTAATGAAGACTCAAGCAAAATAGGCATTAAACACATCAGCCTTCTTGATGTCATCAGTTATTAGCTCTCCTTCCCCGTTAAGTAGAGGGCTTGTGCTTTCCTTTGTCTTTCTCTTGGTCCTAATGTATTTTTAAAATCTCTTATTCCCTTTGATGTCCCTTGCTGGGCGTAACTCATTTTGTGCCTTTCTGATTTTCTCCTTACATGCTTGTGCTATTCTTTTGTTGCTCCTTCTTCTGCACCTTGCAGTTGAACTTAGCAATGTCAGCTCCGCTTTACAGATGCCTACCATATATCACAACTGTATTCATATTGCAGTATTACCCACCAGCATTTTTCATAGAGGGGATATTCAAATAGCAAATTAGTCTCTTTATTTATTTCCATGATCAATACTAAATGTATTCTCATAACATTACCTGTTCTGGTCTTTTAATGAGAGATTGATTAAAAGCAAATAGTTGTTAGGAACTTTTACCAAATCTTTATATCATATTTTGCTGGAAGCAGTTTTGCCTGTAGCTTCCTGTTTTTGACATACATTCTTCTCTAGGCTCCAACAATATGCAGATTGAATTTAAAAAAAGAAAAGCTATGGGCTCTTTAGTAAACCTTTCTCCAGAGTGGTACCAGACTTCATAACAATGATTGTTTCTAATTTTGGAAAATATTGATGTAGAAGTGTTCCAGGAGGGCACCAAAAATTGCTCTTTCTGCTGCATACGCACAAACAGTTTTTCTTGCCTGGGCAGTTTCTGTGGTTGCATTATATTTGATTCTCCATCTGAACATCAAATTTCAGATCATATGGAGCCTGGCATCAGAGTAATCACACAAATGATATCTGTGAATCTTATGAATTTTGCCTCTTTCTAAACTATTTAGGCCGAATACATTGCTGGTGTAACTCCAGTGAAGTCAGTGGAGTTACACAGGGAAATATTTGACTTTTTCTTTCCTTTCTGCTGCTATAACTGTAGCATGAACATTTTTAATTAATATTACACTATAAAATTTACTTAGTGCTATAGCTGTGGGAATCTCAAAGCATTTTAGATACTTTACATATAGAATCAAAGTAACTGGAAATGGAAAGAAACTATTAGTTCATCTAATCTATCTTCATACTGCTAGTGCAGGATTATTCCCTATAATACACTTTTCCAATGCTTAATCCAGTCTAGTTTTAAATGTTTCCAATGGAGCTTCCACCACATCCTTTGGGACACAGTTTCACAGCTCTGGCTGTCGGAGGGAGATTTTTCTTATAATTAACCTAATTGTTCCTTTTCATATGTATTGTATGGTAATTCCTTTATCCAGTGTTGACATGCAGCCACCTCCATGGAGGGATGCAGCAGCTGTTTAGGAACTGTTTTATATTTTACACACACACACTCTCTCTCTCTCTCTCTCTCTCTCTCTCTTTCTCTCTCTGTTTAGGAACTGTTTTGTATTTTACACACACACTGTTCATCTGATCTGGAAACTTGTTATAGGCAGAGCAGGGTGGTAATGCCATAGTTAAGGTTGCTCAACACGTGCCATTATAAGATTCTATTTTCAGTTGCTTATAATTCTTCTTCAAGTAGTGGCCCTTTGTGGTCCCACTTCAGGTGCACATGTGTCTCTCAAGCCCTTGATTGAAGATTACGCAGGCCAAACGGACATTGCTAGCTAGAAATCGTCTTATGCCTCTTTATGGCAGACACTGAGGCTATATAGGGGTGCGCAGGGGAACTGCCCTCACTTCCTTCTCTGCTGCCTCACCAGTGTGCAAAAGGACAGATAAGTACTACGTACCCCTTAAGGATTATCACTTTTTATTTTCCCGTCCCCCACCTAACTCCCTAGTGGTGGATGCAATGAATGAACGGGGTAGGCAGTACTTTTTGAGATATGACAAGGAACAAAAGTGGCTGAATGTCTTTGGAGGAAAGTCTTACTCATCTGCAACCCTGCAGCTCCGGATCGCAAACTATCAAGCGGTCACCAAATACAACCTTACTAATTACAACAAGCTCACAGCCTTTATTGAATAGCTGCCATATGACTGCAGGGAGCAATTCCAGTCTGTAGTTGAGGAGGGTCAGCTACTAGCCTGAATGGCTCTCCAGACATCCCTAGATGCTGCTGCCAGATCCATCTCTACGGTGGTAGTTATGTGCAGGGTGTCATGGCTTTAACTTTTGTGGTTTCTGAGGGAGGTTCAGAACGCTGTAGAGGGCCTCCCCTTTGATGGTCATAGGCTTTTCTCAGAGAACAAGAATGATGCCCTGCACACATTGAAGGACTTCAGGGTTATCCTATGTACCTTGGGCATTTACACAGCTACGAGCAAGAAGTGTTTTAGTAGCTCATGCCCTGTTCAGTTCTTGGGGTACCGTAGATCTGCAGAACCCTCCAGAAAGAGAGACAGGTTTCCCCCAACCACCCACATGACCACCCAGGTGTCATCTAAACTGCAGTTTTGATAGGTTGGTCAAGAGTTTGAATTCTCTCACTTTTCTGGATTTACAGTTGTGCCCTTCAGCCTGCCTCCCTCGCTTTGGAGACTGTCGTATCCATTTCGTCCAGGCTTGGGAGCAAATCACCATGGACCAATAGGTCTTGGAGGTCATGACATCAGGCTATACCATCCAGTTTATGTCACTCCCTACCTTCCACTCCCCTTCCCCAGCCTTCTTTAGGGACCCCTCTCACAAGCTTCCACTAAGGCAAGAGATGGAGTCTCTCCTCCAACTAGGAGCAATAGAACTGGTCCCTTTCCCTTACAAGGGCAGGAGTTTCTACTCAAAATACTTCCTAGCACCCAAGAAGGATGGAAGTTGGAGGCCAATCTTAGATCTAAGACAACTGAATAAGTTTGTGATGCCTCAGAGGTTCAGGGTGGTAACTCTGGCAACTATAATTCCTTTACTAGAGAAAGGGGATTCGTTTTCAGCCCACGACCTACAAGAAGTCTACTTCTGATACATCTATCACACAGGAAGTACCGATGATTCACTACAGGCAAAGATCATTTCCAGTACCATGTGCTCCCCTTCGGCCTATCCTCAGCCCCAGGTGTGTTTTCAAAGGCTCTAGCAGTAATGGCAGTTTACTTTTGGCAGGAAGAGATCCTGGTCTTCCCGTACCTTGATGAACGGCTACTCAAGGGCTGTTCCTTCGAAGCAATGTTATTGTCTACCCAGAAGGCCCTCGCTCTGTTCCAAGAGTTGGGCCTCCAGCTGAACATAAAGAAATCCACAATAGTACCAGTACAAAGGGATGCAGTTTATAGGGGTATTCTTGGACTCAGTGACAGCCAGAGCATATCTCCCTTTAGACAGATTTGTGACCTTGTCAGGACTGGTAGCGACAATTCAGGGAAGCTCTCGGACCACAATAAAAAGCTGTCTTGAGCCATGTGGCAGCTTTTACCTTTTGTGACCAATTACACAAGGCTATGGTTCTGCTGCTTCCAGGGTTGGCTCAGAACTGCCTATGCTCCAAACAGGGACACCTTGGACAGGGCAGTGATGGTCCCTTTGCATGCACAGAACTCCATATCTGTGCAGGTGTTCCTTTCTGTCACCCAAGCCCATCAATGACTCCAGCAATCTCATTGTTAAGATTGGGTGCCCATCGCAATACCCTCAGGAATCAGGGCAGATGGACAGTCCATGAAACCAGTCTCCACATCAACCTGTTGGAAGTCAGGGTGGTCAGGAACTCTTGCCTCCATTTCCTAATGACAAAGCATTCAGGGTCATGATGGACAAAGTGTCCTGCATGTTTTACATCAACAAGCAAAGAGGAACAAAATCCCCTTCCTTGTGCACCAAAGCTATAAAGCTCTGGAACTGGTGCATAGCCCACCATATCCAGATTTCAGTGATCTACCTCGACTATGACTTGGAGCTGGACACTCAGGTTCTCCACAGCATATGCCAGAGATCGATATTTTCACCACCTCCGAGAACAGGAAGTGTCCCCTCTTCTGGTCAAGGTTCACCACTCCTTGCGGGACAGCCTTTTTCTACCTTGGAGGAAGGATGCACCTGCAATTCTAGGGGTATTGAACAAGATCAGGCAGGACAAAGCCAGAGTTATTCTCAGAGTACCTACCTGGCCGAGACAAGCTTATTACCCTTACCTGCTTCAACAAAATATCCAACCGTTAATCAAGCTCCCAACCATTCCTCTTCTCCTGTCTCAGGATGTGGGTTGCATGCTTCGCCCCAGCTTGGTGGTTCTACACCTCAGGGTGTGACTCCTGGATGGCTCTCAGGAACAGAGGTTTCCTGCTCTATGGATGTGCAGCAGGAGTTATTAAACAGCAGAAAAACATCAACCTGCACTTCTTCCCTGCAGAAATATTTTTTAAAAATTGTCCAATGGTGCAATCCATTTGTCCATTGCATCTCTAGCTGGAATTGGTTCCCCTTTCCCTCATCCTAGATTACCCATTGGATCTGAAGACATCTAGGTTGTCCATCAGTTCAGCCAAGGTACACCTGGCTGCCATATCAACCTTTCATCCCCCAGTAAAGGGATTCTCCATTTTTGCTTACCTGGTATTGTCCAGAATTATTAAAGGTCTGGGTAATCTCTTCTCCCACATTAGACACACGACCCTGTCTTGTGACCTCAACCTGATTCCCAACCACCCAGCAAGGCTTCCATTCACACCAATGGCGACCTGATCCCTACTTCATTTATCTAGGAAGATGGCCTGGTTAGTTGAAAAATGTAAAGGAAATGGTGCTTCTTATTTTTAAATTAACTGAATCTACAATCCTAATTTGGGGAAAATGATTAATCTGTGAAACAATGTTATTACATTTCAAATGACTGCATGTTCTTTGCATTGAAGAAATGTTTTTTCATCTTCATTGTCTTGAAGTTGATGCACCCTGCATTGTTCGTAGCATTGCAAGAAAGGCAAAAGAACAACTTATTCATAGATCCATAGATATTTAGGTCAGAAGGGACCATTATGATCATTTAGTCTGATCTCCAGCACAATGCAGGCCACAGAATTTCACCCACCACTCCTACAAAAAACCTCACACCTATATCTGTGCTATTGAAGTCCTCAAATCATAGTTTAAAGACTTCAAGGAGCAAAGAATCCTCCAGCAAGTGACCCGTGCCCCATGCTACAGAGGAAGGCGAAAAACCTCCAGAGCCTCTTCCAATCTGCCCTGGAGGAAAATTCCTTCCCGACCCCAAATATGGCGATCAGCTAAACCCTGAGCATGTTGGCAAGATTCATCAGCCAGATACTACAGAAAATTCTTTCCTGGGTAACTCAGATCCCACCCCATCTAATATTCCATCACAGGCCATTGGGCCTATTTACCATGAACATTTAATTACCAAAACCATGTTATCTCATCATACCATCTCCTCCATAAATTTATCGAGTTTAATCTTAAAGCCAGATAGATCTTTTGCCCCCACTGCTTCCCTTGGAAGGCTATTCCAAAACTTCACTCCTCTGGTTAGAAACCTTTGTCTAATTTCTAGTCTAAATTTCCTGGTGGCCAGTTTATATCCATTTGTTCCTTTTTTGGTCTTTTACTATGACATTCCTATGGATCAAGTTGAAACAAATCACCATTTTACACCTGCTGTGTCACCTGCATTCTTCGCAGAAACTCCTTAGCCTTTCCCAAATCAGCTAGACATCAGAATTTTCATGAAACCATAATTTCCTGCCCTCATAGTTCACATTTGTCCACAGATGGATGATACATTTTATCCATGGTGTTGCAAATGTGTGAAGGATTAGACAGGGGAAAGCAGATCAAGTTTCTCCCTCAGGGCGGTCTTATATTGAACTTTTAAATGTTATCTGACAGTGCACCTCTAACAGAACAAGAGCACTACGCTATGTCATCGGAGAGAGAAATATTACTTTGTGCATCAAGGACATATTTATTGATTTACAGTCCACTTACTGCGATCACTGGGCCTGCTCCTCAGCTAGTGGAAATCGGTGCAACCCCTTTGACTGCAAGTCATTGAAGTTATGGTGATTAGCACTAGCTGAAGATCTGGCCCTCTCACTATGCCTATAGAATCTAAAATATATATTACATGCTAAATTGGTTTGTTCGCTTTTCAGGCAGGAGTCAAAGGTTCAAACTCAACTAGTTAATAGAGGAGACTGTAAGCAAACAAAGGGCTGGAATTAGAATTATGTCACTAGAACTCTGATATTACCCTGGCCTTGTATGGTGATGTCTCATAGAGATTACTGCATTAGTCTGCTCTGGTCTAATTCTAAAGCCCAAGCCAAGCACAGCAGACCCAAGAGTACCCAGGTCGTTTTCAGAACTGACCCAAACCTGACATCTTCCCCAATTTTGTGTCAGAGCCACCACCTCATCCTAGAGGCTCAGCCTCGTGGGGACTTCCCATGCCCGCAGTCTGTCTCTGACCCCCTCCTGCCTGTGGAATTGGCACAGCAGTGGCTGTGTGCCCCACTCCTGCCTTGCTGCATTGCATATGTTGTGGAGTGACTGGCACTGCGTCAACACTGTGCTCCACAGTGTAGGAAGGCAGTGGCAGCCAGCAGAAGCAAGGCACTTAACCTCTGCTACCCAAACCCCACAGGCAGGCGGAGGTGATCAGAGCCTACCTGACCCAAGTCCAAGAGGTTCAGGTTGTTTTCAGACCCAACACTTGTAGTCAGATTCCGTCAGGTTGCAAGGCTCTGAGCTGCACCTCTCTTTCCTTCCTGGTGTCTCTGAGTGCATTCCTCAGGCCTTGTGCATTTACCTCTCCTGAGGCAGAATCATGAAGTCCTCTACTCTTTGACCAGATCCTGGACTATAGTACCCTGTGCCTGAGTCATGCTTACTCAGCAGATCTGGCTGGTTTCAGCACCTGTGGTCCTTCCCTTAGGAACTCTCTGACCACTAATGTATATAGTGACCTGTAGCTTTCTTAAAACTAAAGCACTGTTTATTTCACTAGGTAGGAATAACGCATTTAGAGGAAAAAGGATTTAAAACCACAAACAGTCTGCACAGGTCAATATTCAGCATTCATAAATTATTTCAGCTCCGCATCCATCATGCATGGCAGAAAGCACTGGCCCAGAAAGATGGGCTTCCTGGAATATCCTTTTTGACATCAGTAGCAAATTAAAGGCCTGATTTGGAACAGGGATCCAGTCTAGACTCCTGCCCATGATTGTGGATGCAGTTGATGTTGTTTGGACACCTAAGTACGGTAGCTGATTGTAGCTGCAATTCAGGTAGTCAGATGCCTAAATGACATCAATTACACATGCAAATAATTATGAATATCCAATTAAACTCAAACCCACAAATTATTTGCACCAACACATTTTGAGCCTGAATAGCAAGACCAGGTATTGAATGTCTAGCCCTGGAGGTTTTAAAGAGACAATGCATCATCGTTCGGAGAGGTACTGAGTTCATTGGGGTACATGTTTACAGAAGGGGAAAAAAACCCACAGAAGGTAAGTAATGTTGTGACCAACTAACACAGTACTTACTGTAATTGCAACCCCAGTGCTCCAAACAGCCGTGCGCTCCTAGCACAGCATAAATGTATTCAAACATGATTCAGCTCATTTCTCTTAAATAAATAAATAAATGGGCCCCATCTTGCAAAGTGTTGTGTCATCAACTCTCTAGCACCTCAGCAAGATCATGACAAAAATTTGTTTAAATGAAAGCTGCACTTGTTTAGGTTATCACCTCTGTGCAAAATATCAGAAGGAGTGTGCCTTGCCATGTATAAACTGTGAAATGTATTTGAAACTACAGAGTTTAATTAAGATCAGCATTTCTCTGGTTGCTCTTCTGTAAATGGTTGTATTACTAATGATTGTGTCATAACCATACAGCTAAGGGTAGCCTAGAATTCCTCCTTACTTCTAAAGGAGTTAAGAAGCTCAAATAACCTGGTTGGCAACTGACCAAAAGGACCAATGGGGAAAGAAGATACTTTCAAATCTGGGGAGGGGGAGGCTTTGTTTGTGCTTTTTGTTGGGTGTTCTCTCTCCTAGGACTGAGAGAGGCCAGGCCAAAATTCATCTCCTCCAACCAATGCTGAACCAGTCTCTAATATTACAAAAATAGTAAGTAAAGCCAGACAAGGCGTATTAGATTATCTTTTGTTTTAGCATGTGAATTTTCTTGCAGGAGGTTAACTACCCTGCCCTCAGGCAGAGAAAAAGAACACCTCCAGGTGCTCTCAGCTTGAAACCTCCCTGCTTCCAAGCAGCCAAAAGGAAAAAAAATTTTTTTTGTCCTTTTAAAATCCTAAGATCTGTGCTTTTGGTTCAAAATGATCCCACCGCACTGCCACCAGGTCAGGGTTCCCTCCCCACTCTGAATTCTATGGTACACATATGGGGACCTGCATGAATGACCCCCTGAGTTTATTTCTACCAGTTTAGGTTAAAAATTCCCCAAGGCACAAATCCTTTTTGTCCTTGGGCGGTATGCTGCCACCACCAAGTGATTTAAACAAACATTCAGGGAGGGCCACTTGGAGCCCTATCTCCCCCAAAATATCCCCCCAAGCCCTTACACTCCCTTTCCTGGGGAGGCTTGAGAATAATATCCTAACTAATTGGTTACAAAGTGAGCACAGATTTATCTCCACCCCCTCCCCCTCCCCCCCGGTCTTAGGACACTGAAAATCAATCAGGTTCTTAAAAGAAGAATTTTATTTAAAGTAAAGGTAAAAGAATCACCTCTGTAAAATCAAGATGGAAGATAACTTTACAGGGTGACAAAAGATTCACAAACACAGAAGAACTCCCTCTAGGCTTAGTTCAAAGTTACAAAAAACAGGAACAAACCTCGTTCTAGCAAAGGGAAAACTCCCAAGCTAAAACAAAATATAATCTAACACCCCTTGTCTTGCTTTACTTACTATTTTTGTAATATTAGAGACTGGTTCAGGATTGGTTGGAGGAGATGGATTTCGGCCTGGCCTCTCTCAGTCCCAGGAGAGAGAACACCCAACAAAAAGCACAAACAAAGTCTCCCCCTCCCCAGATTTGAAAGTATCTTCTTTCCCCATTGGTCCTTTTGGTCAGGCGCCAACCAGGTTATTTGAGCTTCTTAACTCCTTACAAGTAAAGAGGAATTCTAGGCTACCCTTAGCTGTATGGTTATGACAGACGACCATAGAGGCCAGTCTGAAAGTTCAGTGAGAGTTTTGCCTGAGTGGGGACTTGCAGAACTGAACCCATTATTTGTACCTCCAGTCACAGGGAAGGGGAGTGATTGTTAAAGGAGGACTGAAAGTTATTTCAGTGTGAAACTATTATAAAAACACAATGGGAACCGGTTTTGTAATCTTTCACTTAGTCTCATGCCATTGGTGTCACATTGATACCAATTTTCAACAAGAAATTTGTTGGAGGCAAACCAGAAAAGCAGGTTTTCATTAAAAACTTAATTATTCAACTCATTTCGCAATTCCTGCAAGGTGAAAAATGCTGCTCACCATGTGAACTCTCAACTTGCTGTGCTGTATTAATGTAGCTAGTTTTTCTCTGAATCTTACAATTTGTACTCAAACAGATGTTTGTGGAGATTACACAGAATTAAGACATTTTGGTCTAGTGCCTAGAGCAAATAGCTGGGTGTCAAGAGACCAGGATTCTACCACTGATTTGCTGTGTAACCCTCAACCAGTTGCTTAACTCTTCTGTGTTTCTTTTATTCAACTGTAAAATATACACACAATGTTGTAAGGCTTAATTGGCTGGTGTTTGTAGACGCTAGAGAGATCTTAGGATGAAAGGTGCTATCCAATTGCATATTATTCTTGCATGTTCAGCCTTCTGTGATGGAATTTACTACTCACTGCTGCGGTGCCTTCTTGTGGCTCATCGGGGGATTAGCTCTTGACCAGTCTGACGCCCCCTCCTTCAGTTGCCCATCTGTAGAGTGAGTGTGTGTGTGTGTCTCTCTCTCTCTCTCTCTCTCTCTCTCTCTGGATTTGGGGTGCTCTCTTTTTGTGGCTTTGTCCTGGGGGTAGGTCACTATAGAGTGCCCCTTCCTGTGTATCTCTCTGGACAAATGGTCTCAGGCAGACTTCTGATCTGCTGGTCAGACTGTGTCACTTCCTCAGTGGCTCATAGGGGAACCCAGACCCCCCGACACTATTCCGCATTCCAGCCCAAGGACTCTATGCCCAGCAACCACTGTCTGCTCCTGCTCCGACTTGTTGCTGTTTCCCTGGGCTCTTTCCTACTTTTCTTTTCCAACTCTGGCTCCCAGGGGTTACCAGTGAAGCTTCCTCTACTCCTTGTGGCTATTTCACCCCCTTTCGGGTTCTTGCCAGAGTCTATAGTCCAAGGGAGGATTCCAGGGTTTATTCTCTTCCTAGACCTTCTCCTTTGTCTTCTGCCAACTCCCCTCCCCTGCAGGTAGTGACTGCAGAGCCTCCCCCTGCCATCCTCTTTCTTTATGAGCCTTGCCCAGCTCCTCCCCTAAGTGGGCTTCATCAGTCCCTGGCTCTCCTCTAGGTGCAGCCTTTCAGGTTAATTGGCCCTTTTTAACCTGCTCAGGCCTTGTATGGGATGGAGACGCCATCATACCCTCTGCAAGATTCTTCTTTGTGCCTGTTAACTGCTTCCCATGAACAGTGTGATCGCCTCATACCTCTGTCACTTTAAGTTGTATCTGAAGTCTTTATGCTATAGCCTTTACTGTTCGTGGTGATTTATTTGTTGTTAGGGATTAGTTTGATTCAGTGTTGTTTTTGCTCTGTCGGGGAGGGACAATCTGAAAAATTCCTTGAAAGCATCTCTTCAGTGTCAAAGCACGAATTCCAGAGGCACAAGAACTTTTCAGTTTGTCCCGTTATAGCTAATACACAGCTACACAGCTGTGTGTACACTGGAAATGCATTCTGGGTACTGGAATGCAAATGAGCCCCACTTTGCATCTGGAATGCCTACTCTTAGTAGAGACTCTTTTTGTGACCCTGGCAGTGTTTTCCATTTGCAAATAGGAAATTGTTAATTTATTGTCATGATTAATAGGAACTTTAATAAAGCTTCCTGCTCTAATCCTGTTTCATGAGAGACTGATTAGAAGTAAATTATGGTTTATGAAGCTGTTCTAGATCATTGTGGTTTTATAGTACTTGTTTTTTAAGCAACTGGGCCTGCGGTTTCCTCTGTTCTCCAGCTCTCAACAAGTTGCAGACCAGCTGAGTCTGAGAATAAATCTGCTCTCCTACCAGTGTCAGACTATGTAGTGAGTTGAGGAGGGACTTGTATATAATTTGAGATATTTTTATTTTGCAGGTGAGAATGAAAGATGTTTTAAATTTAATTAATTAAATCAAGTGGAGTGCCCCAAGTGTTGGTCCTGGGGCCGGTTTTGTTCAATATCTTCATAAATGATCTGGAGGATGGTGTGGATTGCACCCTCAGCAAGTTTGCAGATGACACTAAACTGGGAGGAGTGGTAGATACGCTGGAGGGTAGGGATAGGATACAAAGGGACCTAGACAAATTAGAGGATTGGGCCAACAGAAATCTGATGAGGTTCAACAAGTGAGAGTCCTGCACTTAAGACAGAAGAATCCCATGCACTGCTACAGACTAGGGACCAAGTGGATAAGCAGCAGTTCTACAGAAAAGATCCTAGGGGTTTACAGTGGACAAAAAGCTGGATATGAGTCAACAGTGTGCCCCTGTTGCCAAGAAGTTAACGGTATTTTGGGCTGTATAAGTAGGAGCACTGCCAGCAGATTGAGAGACGTGATCATTCCCCTCCATTCAGCATTGGTGAGGCCTCATCTGGAGTACTGTGTCCAGTTTTGGGCCCCACACTATAAGAAGGATGTGGAAAAATTGGAAAGAGTCCAGCGGAGGGCAACAGAAATGATTAGGGGGCTGGTGCACATGACTTATGAAGAGAGGCTGAGGGAACTGGGATTGTTTAGTCTGCGGAAGAGAAGAAATGAGGGGGGATTTGATAGCTGCTTTCAACTACCTGAAAGGGGTTTCCAAAGCGGATGGATATAGACAGTTCTCAGTGGTACCAGATGACCGAACAAGGAGTAATGGTCTCAAGTTGCAGTGGGGGAGGTTTAGGTTGGATATTAGGAAAAACTTTTTCACTAGGAGGATGGTGAAGCACTGGAATGGGTTACCTAGGGAGGTGGTGGAATCTCCTTCCTTAGGTTTTTAAGGAGAGGCTTGACAAAGCCCTGGCTGGGATGATTTAGTTCGGGATTAGCCCTTCTTTGAGCAGGGTGTTGGAGTAGATGACCTCTTGAGGTCCCTTCAAACCCTGATATTCTATGATTCTATGATTTTCATGATCCTATAACTTAAGTGATGCAAAATAATAGAAATAGTGCACTTTTTTGCTTATTTATACTGCATAAAGAATTTCCATTCCTCCCCTTTCCAGCTCTGAAAAAAGATATTTTTTTGTGCTTGTTTTTGCATTAGACATATTTCTTGGCTACTGATTTTTTCTCCAGAAGTCTTTGTGGAGAACTGGTTGAATGATATCATGAGACTAAAGACTAAAATTGAAGTAACTGGCTGTTTTATTTTTTTTTTTCTTGTTACCACATACTCCTGACAAATTCTTAGAAGAAAAAAGGCTCTTTATGAAAGATTCCGACACCTATGCCCCTTCCATTAAATATGAAGATATAGGCACTGCAGTGATTTCTGTAGCGATATGTTATAATAGGGGAATATTAGCTTGGAGTTAAGGCTTTGTGTTGTAGTGCAAGTGTGAGTAATACTCTGTGTGTGTGTGTGTGGCACATGTTGGAGTGCATGGTAGTTATTTGTGGAGTAGCCGAGTCTGTCAGATAGACTAGATACTGGATTGTGCACATTTGTTAAAGAACGATCCCTTCACTGGGCGTTTGACTGAGTGGAGGTGGCACTGTTGTTAGTGAAATGTTTTTTAGTGGCAATATTCATAAAGAAGCAGAAATGGGCACAAACATCATATTTTGTTTCCTTTATAGGTTACTTTTAAAACCTTATTTTTCAAATTGTGCAGATGTTTACACTGTGATGTGGGGTAATCGCCTTTGAGTCAATATTTAAGAGACACTTTGCTCTACCGGCATCCTGGAGCCAACCAAAAGTGGGTGGCGCCATTCTGGAGTAATTGGGTCAGGCCACCCGGGAGAGAGAGGCTCCTTCAGCATCACTCCTGGGCAGATTGTATCGGCACTGCTCCCCCCCTCCCACCTGCCCTCTCTTGAGTGAATGCCTCTTTGGAGCAGCTGCACTCTACTCTCACTAGAGCCAATCCACCCCTACATTGAAGTCTGATATGCAGGGTGGCTGGGATGGGGCAAAACTTCACACTGGCAATAATGGTTCTGAGTATCCTGGTGAAAAATGACTAGATCTCCTGGCTCAAGTCTCCTCTCTAGTGGCCAGCCGGGGTATTGCTAACACTAACCTTTAAAGGGGCCACCTGCTTCTTGTCTGCTGGGGAGTATCATTAGAGAGAGAATTAGTGGGCCAGGATGAAGAAGATGGGAAAGATTAGCACATTGCCTCTCAAATGCTCCTCTCAGGGAGGTTAGAGTCCCTCTTTCAGGATGGTAGATTAGAGGAAGTCTCTGTATTGAATAGCCCGCTCTCATTTCCTGTGAATGGGGAACTAATAACTTCCATTACACTCTGGTAATGTGGACCAATCTGGAAGGTAAGTAATGCTCTTCCTCCTTGGTTTCCAAAGCCTATGACAGGATGATAAGCCTTGGGGAAGGTAATGGAACATATGTTTAGGAGACTGAGGTTTTCTGTGTGCCTCCTTCACGATAAAATAAATAGTGATTATCTGGTCACTGTGGAACAAATGTGAAAATCACCTTGTTTTTCTGTTGCCATCTGCTTCACATTAATTAGAGAGAGGGAAGGAGTTTTGCTGACAATACAGTAGTAGAGTAGCATCTTAACGTCAATTTAGTTAACATGAAGTCTGGTTGCCTTTCCCGTGCACTGGGGAAGACTAAGACTGCTCGTGGAAGGGAAGAAATGCAGATGGCTGGATTTCAGGTATCCAGCTTGTTGGTGTAGCACAGTGTGTATGAGCATGACAAACAGGAGGGGCAGGAACGGTTCTTCTCTCTCCTGGTTTGTGCACAGATGGTACGCACTTTGCAGGCATGCCAGGATGTTTCAGATCTCCATTATTATCTAAGCGAAATGCGAAAAAGTGCTTTCCCTGCTCTTTGCCCACTGCAGCTTTTCCTTGCACTGGCCTCGTTATAAAGACTGATCTTAATTCTTTTTCAACCTTTAAAAAAAAAAAAAAAAGCAGGGATGCACAGCACATCTAGAACAAATGCTATTTTTGTTAAAAGCACCTACGTTTTGATGATGTGCCCCATATGAAACATTAAAAATCAGGCCATGCACAGGGATGTTCAGAAGGTAACCTAGCACAGACAGAAAAGCAGCTGGTAGTCTAACACAGGAGCCAGGCTGCTAACGAGAGGAAAAACATGTTATTTGATTCAGATTCTGATTCGAAGGCAGGAGATGGGCTTCTGAAATGCCCTGGATCAACAGATAATAGTGCTCTTTTTGTCAGTCTTGAGTGTGAAAGTCAAGGCAAAGCTTGAATAATTTTCCTACCATTTAGCAGTAGCCCAAAGACTAAGCATACCATCCAGGATGAAAAATAACTGTGTGATCATGCCCACAAAACTCTGACCCCTGCAGTTTAAGGAACTACATTGTTGTGTTCTGTTAATTGTAACACGTCAGCTTCCAGTCTGTAACTTTAAAAAGCGTAACACTACATCTCTCTTGCTTCCCCATTTAAGGTTACTTGGAGTTATGTGAATGCCCAGAATCCCTCCTGAAGTTAGCAATGCCAAAAACATAGGAATAGGTTAACATCCTGTGGGCAAATCCGCTTGTCCACAATGAGTAGGAAGCTGTTCTGAGTGAATACCATCAACTTCTGTAGCGTCTAAGCCGGGGTGGGCAAACTTTTTGGCCTGAGGGCCACATCGGGTTTCCGAAATTGTATGGAGGGCTGGTTATGGGAGGCTGTACCTCCCCAAACAGCCAGGCATGGCCTGGACCCTCCTCCTTGTCCCCCGACCACACCCGGACATCCCGCCCCTGACTGTCCCCCATTGCCCCATCCAACCCCTCTTCTCATTCCTGACTGCCCCCAGAATCCCTGCCCCTGACTGCACCCCGCCACACCATCCAACACCCCCCCTCCTTCCTGACTGCCCCCCAGGGACCCCTGCTCCCATTCAACCCCCCTGTTCCCTGCCCTTTGACCGCCCAGACCCCTATCCACACCCCCACGCCCTGACCACCACCCCAAACTCCCCTGCCCTCTATCCAACCCCCCCACCCCCGCTCCCTGCCCCCTTACTGTGCTGCTTGGAGCACCAATGGCTGGCGGCGCTACAGCCGGGCTGCCCAGAGCGCCAGGACAGGCAGCCGCGTCACCCGGCTGGAGCCAGCCCCGCCACCGCGCAGCTCAGAGCACCGGGTCAGGCCACGGCTCTGCAACTACGCTGCTCCAGCAAGAGCTCACAGCCCTGCCGCCCAGAGCATTGCGCCGACAGCGCAGTGAGCTGAGGCTGCGGGGGAGGGGGAACAGCAGGGGAGGGGCCGGGGGCTAGCTTCCGGGGCCAGGAGCTCAGGGGCCGGGCAGGAGGGTCATGCCCCCCTCTGGTCTAAGCTGTAAGTGGCCCCATGCTGCAGCTGCTCCTTGGAAGGCCCTGAGGTGGGGGGGAGGGGTGCAGAATGCTATGAGGATTCTGAATGGCAGAGCAGCCCAGGGGCATCTGTAGAGGCTGCCATAAGGTGGAGCAACCACCCTTGCCTCCTTTCCCTGGGCCTTCTGCACTGTCTCTCCCAGGAAACGCAGCACAGAATCTAGCCCTGGGTATTTTACAGTGAGCTTCAGAAAATGAATTTGGTTCTAGTTGTTCAGCTTGGATGTACATCCATCTTTGATACGTTATAAACCAAAATAACTGAGTCAGACGAACAAGGAGAGGGACACAATTCTGGCCTGTCTTGACTGACTTCTGATGCTTGTATCACTCATATAGGAACCATTAGCCTTGCTGAGAATTGAGGACCTTTGCTCAGTTGAAGCGATTGTTCAACAGCCTCCCGCGACACCACACACAGAGTGGCATTCAAACACAAGGGCAAACTAATTAGCGTGTATGGACCAATTAAATTGTGACTCATTATTTTGGTGTACCTTCATCTGCATTCAAGGGACTAGGTTCCTGAAAAAAACAAAACGATAGAAGATTTTTGGCATTGCTTGGTTGCAGAACTGAGCTACGAAAGATTGTCATTGATAAGCAAAGCTTGGGAACCTGGCACCTGAGGAAAACTCCGCAGTTGAGAGCAGGCATGGTTTTTGTGTACACTTTAAAGTGGGATATATTCTGCCCTCTTTCTTAAAGGGGTGCTCTGCCCAGAGCCAGTGTATGAGTCTCAAGCATAGATGCCAACTCCCGTGGGTGTTCTGGGGCTGGAGCACCAAGGGGAAAAAAATAGTGGTTGCTTAGCCAATCAGCTCCTCCTTCTCCCCCCAGCACCTTCTGCCCACCATTGGGCCGCACGGATCAGCTCCTCCCCCACCCCCATCCCAGTGCCTCCCATCCACCAATGATGCTCAGCGGCGTGCAGGAGGCACTGGAGGGGAAGGAGCGGGGGCAGGAAGAGGCTTGAGTGAGGGTGGGGCGCACTCAGGGGAGGGGTAGGGTGGGGATGGAGTAGGGGTGGGAAGAGGCAGGGCAGGGGTGGGGTCTTGGGGGAAGGAGTGGAGTGGGGACAGAGCCTGGAGCGGGGGTTGAGCACCCCCCAGGGAAACCAGAAACTCCGTGCCTCTGGTCTTTAAGTACTTCCTATGAGTTGCTGAACACCCTCATTGAAATCAATGGGAGTTGGGGGCACTCAGCATATCTCAGACTAGAGCCCTTAGCTCCTGCTGTCATTAAGAAAACTTGCAGAAGCCCATCACACCACACTGAGCTTCCTTAATTTCATTGACCAACTGTAGTCTTGAGTATCCCAGGAGGGATTTGTTTTGCTAGACAGACGTAGTTTTTGTTTCTATTGTCAGGAGGAAAGGGTGGTTTATTTCTGGTTAACCATTTTGCTTTTCATCTGGAATGCACAGCTGCAAAACACCCAGCCTAATGATGAGCCTGCTACAATCTGTGGCCATTGCCCATAACACCTGCATTCTCAGGAAACAGAAAAATATAGGGGAACACGACTCATTTGATCTTGGCTACCCAGTGTCACACATTTCAAAATCAGCAGAAGATAAGACATGAATCACACACATGCCACTGAAAAGCTTTAAAGTTAAGAGTTAAGAACTCAAACTGTCTCTTTTTAACTCTCATTTTGAGAAAAGAAGGTGATTTTAGATTCTCCAGGTTATAGGGGGTAATTACTGAAATAAAGTCTGAAAAAGCATTATGAAGTGCTGAAAATAATGAATCTACAGATAGAGTTCTGTCACATTTTAAAAGTCATAATGTAAAAAGATTCTTCACATATGTAACAAATAATGTCATAGATTAGTAAAGCTGAAAGAAGTTTTGAAGTGGAATTGCTTGTCTCTCTATGTTCTTTATTTACTTTTCACATTTCTCTGAGCTTGGACCATGAAAAAGGCTTGTCAGCTTCACTTTTGTTTGTTGTAATCAGTTTATGGCCAATTTCATTTTGTTGGATCTCTCCTACACTAGTCCCAAGGCTTCAGTCTGTGGATTACAAACATAGCGGTAACGGGTTTTTGTTTGTTTTCGTGTTTTTTTTAATGTGCAATGGAATTTTTCGTTTTAGTTTCATGGAAACATTGCTATTTGTCTTCAGTTTGGTAACCTACATTTGGGACCATATTTGATCTGTTAGTGTCTGTTTAATCTGTAGAACACCAGTGTGATATACTGTACTAGTTTCTAACACACATGAGAGCCTACAAGAAACAGAATTTGAATAGCTGAAGAGTTTCATAGTGTTTTAATTATAATTAAGGTGTCAGAAATTTAGGGCCCAATCCTGTGAGGTGTCTAGTGCCTCCTGCTGCATTCAGATCTCTCTTCATTGGGAGGCAAGTGTGTTCAGCAGCTTCCATGGTCAGATCCTTAAAAATCATGCTGTTTTAGGGCCTGCTCTAATGCACATTTGTAGTTCCTGGGAATCTTTCCATTGACTTGGATGAAGCTTTTAGTTATTTTTTATACAAGGTGGCTTGTGGAGAGAACTGGGAGCATGACAGGCTGCTCCGTACTCCATAACTAATTGATTGAAAGGGGTTGCTTGTAAAGTAGTTTGCTTGCTTTGATTTGATAAAGACTTTATAAATCTGAAGGGTTTCAGAGTAGCAGCCATGTTAGTCTGTATCCGCAAAAAAAAAAGGAGTTACTTGTGGCACCTTAGAGACTAACCAATTTATTTGAGCATAAGCTTTCGTGAGCTACAGCTCACTTCGTCAGGTGCATTCAGTGGAAAATACAATGGGGAGATTTAAATTTAAATTTTCCACTGAATGCATCCAATGAAGTGAGCTGTAGCTCACGAAAGCTTATGCCCAAATAAATTGGTTAGTCTCTAAAGTGCCACAAGTACTCCTTTTCTTCTTATAAATCTGAAGGTTATTGATTACACCAGGGGTAGTCAATAGGTGGACCGTGGGCAAATCCAGACCACCGGATGCTTTTGAACGGACCACAAAATCTTTCTATTTACTTATCATTGTTGTTGTTGTTGTTTTTATATTCTTTTCTCTGGAGTCTGGACCTTGACTATACCTTGACCAAGAAATTTGGACCTTGACAAAAGTAATTAATTACCCCTGGATTACAAGTATCAATATCTTTTTTACAGACTTAAATATAACCATAGGCCTGTGTTCTATGCAAATTTTGAAGTGCATTGAAGATTCTTTAGACTGGATTAGCATAAAATTCATTAGTGAGACATGCCTGAAGTGAGGAAAAAGCCCTTATTCTCTTGGGTAACTGAAATAAGAATAGAGTACCGCCTAAATTAAGTTTAACTTGCTCATTTTCTGCTCCACTCTTTCCCCATCTGTTGCCCATAATAAGTATTTTAATAAAAAGAGCCATTGGCAGGCAAGAGTGTTTAAAACAGGTTCATTTCGTTTCATTTATTACCCAAGACACATTTTCCACAAAGATAAAAAGAGGATTGTTTACAAAAGCTCTCGGGCAGCAGCAATATGAGTTTCCCTTGAAACGTGGAGGATGTTTACAATGGATGTGATACCAGCTTCAATTTTATCATTAGGAAAATAGAACACACTAAGATTAATGCTCCTGTTTTCAGGATTTAATAAAATATGTCTCCAATATAAGCAGGCAGTGACAGTATCATAGCTGAGTTGAGCCAGCAATGTACTCTTTTTAATCTTGCTGTTGAAAACTGCTTGGTTACTGGGCCAACACAGAACGCTAGAAGGCCAGTGTTGTGCTCCTGCATTCAGAAGATTGATGCAGCCCTTAATGTCATGGACTGGGGATTCTGAGCACCAGGAGAGGCAGCAGGTGTCATTACTTTAGATTAGAAATTTTCTTCTCAAAGCAGTTGATCCCTGTGATGAGAAGCTTTTTATTTTGCACATTGCTGGAGCAGTGCTTTATATTCACATATCTCTGGCAGCCTGTTACAGCTTGCAAAGCTTGCTTTGAAACCAGCTGTAAAGAAGTTTAGGTAGCAGGGGACTATCGGAAGATGGCAATAAATGTATGTAATAAAACATACCATGTCTCATGGTAGTGGACTGGGATTGTTGCTTTCATAGATTGGTGTAGTGAGATTGTCCATGACATAGATAATAGGCATCTTCCCTTGCCATCTTGGTGTCCCTCCTTTGAGCCACACTTAGAAGAATTGTTTTAGGCAGAAGAAGAGAGAGCTCTTCAGACCTTTTCTGAAGTTCCTAATAAACATTCCTGCTTCCCCTAGGTTTAGTCCACTTTGGAAAGTATGCAAAGTATTGCCTTTGGTGTGAATCACTTGTTCTGGGTTTCACATTATTATTAAGCCTTGCTAGCGAAAATGCAAACAAAGCTTGTCTTCAGGGTATGGGGAGTAGACAGTGCTGCGCATTGTAATCAGCCGCTCTTGAAGTTCCTTTAATGTCTCTTTGTGGGCTTTCTTTCTTTTTTTGTTTAAGCGTTTAAATCCATTATTCATGTAACAAGATTCACAGAGAGAAGCAACTGAATTGTGATTTCAGTGGAGATTCTGTTTTAGAGAAATGCCATTTTCATTATTTAAATCTATGCAGTGAGTCTTTACTGCATCGCAAATGCATGAAATTAACACAACAGCCTGTTCATGGGGCACTGATCCTGTTGGTTATTTCCTCTGAAGGGAAATAAATTGACCCTTTTAGCTAATTCAGACGCTTTAGGCTCTCAGAATGCTCAGTTCAATATTGTAGTCATTTTATTAATCATGACAGCAACTTTGAGAAACAGTAACCAAACCAGTGGTCAACTAATCTTATTTCTCATTTTTGGTAAAGAGGCTTCCTCTGCTATACAAAAAAGCAATGCATTCAAACACTTTAGCTACTGCTATTTTCTAAAAATGTTCCTTCATTTAATTCGTCCACCCAACAAAGTGATTTTTTTCTTTCAGTATCTGTTTTAAAGCATGTTTATATTGCAATTCTTTCTTATTTGCATAGCCCTTTGTAGTCTGCTTTATTAATACAGGGCCAGATTCTATCACTGTTGCATCCTTACTTCCTGAGCAGGCCGATTGAAATCAAAGGGGCTGCTCACAAAGTGAGGTGCTACTTGACTCGAGTAAAGTCATCAGACTCTGACACCGGCTTTAAAATAATATATTTTAGGGGCTTTAATTGCTTTAGCAATATTACCTGTATTGTATCTATTACAGTATACTTTACAACAACTGGTTTCGTAGCATAAACTGTTTAAGAATGGAATTATTGTTTTTAACTATTTCATAGTGTTAATGCTATATGTATTAACAGGACCTTAGGACTGAATTCCAGCTGCCTAGTAAAGGTGTTTGGCACAAAACCTCAGGGTAGAGGGGGATTACAGAGTGGTAGGTTTCTGCTGTAATTAAGATTTGCCTCCTTTCACTTTTATCACCCCCTCCCTCCTCCCCCCCCAAAAAAAGGGTCCCACAGAAAGACCACATCTTAGGCCACATCATCATGATAAATGCCACTGAGTTCTGGGGAGGAGTTCTTGAGGTATGGCCTGCACATTTATACACATTTTCTGACCTAGCTATGGACATCACATTCCTTCCCCCACACTGCACCAGAGACTTGTGACAATGGTCATTCATGGTCAGAATTCAGGCTTCTAGTAGCTTTAATATGGTTTGGGGTTCAGTTATATAGGGGGACAGTATTTGGTCCTGTGTACAGTGTTGTATCAAATCCATAAGCTGAAGATACTCTGTATGAAATGGTTGCTGCTGTTGTTGACTCTCTTTTTTTCTTTTTGCCCAAGTTTGTCCACTACCTCCAATGGTGATTCATGGAGATTATATTTGCCATCCGCGGCCTTGTGAGCGTTATAACCATGGAACTGTCGTTGAATTCTATTGTGATCCTGGTTATACTCTTACCAATGACTACAAATACATCACCTGCCAAAAAGGAGAATGGTTTCCCTCAGCTCAAGTATACTGTGCCAAAACAGGTAAAAATAGCACTAAGATCACAACTTCTGAGGGAGTTTACCCTTTATTTTAACAGTATAATCACAGGCTGACATTGCCTGTCAAACTACATTTGTGTCATGTTTTAAATTTTACAGGTTCATTTTGAAACATTAGTAAGATGTAGTTATTTTCAGTTTTTATGATCTTGAATTTTCAGCGGCTAGCTCCACAAATGCTAAAAGGTGCATATTAAATGTCTGCTAGATCTTCTTTATTTTGTTTGTAAATAAATCCAGATTATAAACACATTAATAAAAATAGCATGGAAGACCCTGAAAGTAGGGATTTTGTCTCTGTATTTATACAAAACCTATGGCCCTGATCCTGATTGGGGTCTCTGAGCATTACTGCAATATAAATATGAAACAACAATAATAATCTAATGCAACTATTTTATTGCCCTTTTGCTACAGAGCAAACCTGGCCAAATACACAGGAAACCCTCCTGACTACATGGAAAATAGTGGCATTTACTGCTACCAGCGTTCTACTGGTACTTCTGTTGGTTATTCTAGCCAGGAT
Source organism: Eretmochelys imbricata (assembly GCF_965152235.1). Lineage (NCBI taxonomy): Eukaryota > Metazoa > Chordata > Testudines > Cheloniidae > Eretmochelys > Eretmochelys imbricata. The sequence continues at coordinate 159,695,858 of NC_135574.1, forward strand.
GTTCCAGACCAAATTTAAGACTCATTTCCTTCCAAGGTTGGTACTGTAGATGGAGGGCTTTAATTTAGTTATTTCACTGAATAGAGAGGAAATAAAATGACATTGCAAATATCTTCTTTTCTTGCGTTGATTAATAAATAACAGAGGGAATGTGGGGGGAGGGGGGATAGCTAGACAACCCATGGAGTTGGGACCCCTGGAATTCCATAGTACTGTTCTGGTCTTTTCTAGGGCAAAGAGGAGAGGCAAAGTTTGTCAGATTCACTTTGGGTGCGATTATAATAATTGCTAAACTGATACTGAGAGTATTGTCTTTGATCGGATATACTTACAGGTAGAAGCCACATATTTTAATATGTCCATTTTGGGAGTTGGGGAGTAGGTTCTTTTAAATATATTGGGCTTAGTAGCGTAAACTTCAAAAACACTGTTTTTTCTCAATGGAAATATTGTTTTAAAACTTCATAGAGGTCTCCACTGAAACCCCTCCAGGATGTTCATTAACTAACACTCTCTCTCTCTCTCACTCACCACTGTGCAGACGTCACTTACCTGTTATTAATGCTCATGCTATTCCTTGAAAGACAGGGAGGTAAATATTACCCTTCCTTTACAAATGGGAAAACAAAGGTTAGTGGGTTAAGTGACTAGACAGGTCTACATAAGTGAGTTAGTGTTATACCTTAGTTCAGGGTTTCTGGGCCCAGGCCTGTGCTTAGACTGCTAGACAACATGTTTATCTGTCTGTCTTTCTCTGTGTGTTTCTTTTTTACATCATCTATAGGAATGAGAGATGGGAAATATATATTAGGTCAACTAGTCTGTCCCTGTTCCAGTGTAGGTGATGGACTAGTTCACCTGAATTATACATACGCAAGTGAGAGAGCCTCTAGATTTAAGAGGCTGCTCCAGTGGCAGGTGTCCTGGCCTGTATTCCTCTGACTTGCTGAAATAGGCTTCTGTCTTCCTCTTTCAGATGTTCCCATATCCTAAAAACACATGGGATCCCGGTGGGACTCCATTGTAATCTAATTCACATTTTTGAGATTAACAGATCCAAAATTGTATAGCCTGAAAAAAGTGGTTTGCTTGAAAATATCCTCTTAGTAGTGCCGGGGGGTTTTGGGGAATGTGCATCATTCCAAACTGAGGGCAAAGCAAGCTCAAAATCTCAACCCCAAAGCTTGCGTCATCCAGCAATTATCAGCTCAGTATAGTTTTGCATGTGCTGCAAGTACCCTACCCCTTTAGGTCCAGTGCTGATCTCTTTAGGGATTCACACACTTATTGATTCACCCCGATTCTATAGGATTCTATATCCCTGGTATTTACTCTGCATGGGACAACAGAGAATGCTCCTTATCGCTGCCTCAGACCTGTTTTCCTTTCCTTCTCTAAACAATGTCTCGGTTCTGGCTTTGTTTATCTCATCATAACAAATTGCACACACCTATCAGTCTGAGCGGATTTCTGCAGATCTGTGAAGCGGATATTCCCGTGAATGTTAACGACCTTGTATAGCTCCATTTCATGCGATTAGAAAATATTACATCTTGAAACGGTTGCTTCAAGATGCTATTGAAATGTTCAAAGACTCCATGATGATCTGTCTTTGTTTGATGTAGAGGTGCCCAGGAGAGTTCCACCAGCGACCCCGACTTTGTGGTAGTGGATGGTGTTCCTGTCATGCTCCCTTCCTATGATGAAGCTGTGAGCAGTGGTTTGAATGCCTTGGCACCGGGATACTCATCTTCTGCAGCCCAGGGGCATGCTTTCCAGGCAGAAGATCAGAACCCTCCAGCTTATCCTGGCCCAGGAGAGACAGACACATTACCTGCTGAATTTGAGAGCTGTGATAGCATATCAGGCTCCTCCGAACTTCTCCAAAGTTTATATTCATCTTCTGTGTGCCAAATGTGCGTGCATCCTATTTCAGATAGAACTGAGGTGATCAATAGCACCACTGGGGAGGCTGCATCCACAAGCCCAAGTATCGATATTGCAGATGGTAAGTTTTGCTTGGATATGTTACATGGGATGTGTGTCAAAGGTAATGGTCAATAAATACAATCCATGTGCTTGTGCTTCAGAGCAGGAATTAAGCAGGAATTTTTTTCAGTATACGTGTTATTCGTTATGCTTTCTTCAAAACAAATTCTTCAGTACTTTTAGGATCTCATCTCCCCTACCCCACCAGGCTAAGCCCTAGCCAGGGTTGTGGCAAGGGGGGTTGGCTCTCCAGGAATGGAAGAGGGAGGAATCTTCACCCCCAAATCACACAGTGGCAACAAAGCCACTCCTTGGAGAGTTTTTCCTTGTTTGTTTTGGAGTGAATGGAGGTTTAGTTGGCTAATTCCAGGCATCACAATAGAAGCGGGTCTTGAGGAGGGATTAGACTGGGGATAATATTGTATATTTTGCTCAAGTACAGCCTTTCATCATGCATTATTTGTATGACAGATATCATCAACTGGTAGGTGTGAGATGGCACTCTGCAGGCAAATAAGTTGACCTATGCAGTCTACAAGCTAAAGCCAATAATTCTTTTTTTTTCCCCTAGAAATTCCATTGATGGAAGAAGACCCTTAACCAGCACAAATTTTGTTCATTATATGATCAGACTGGGCAAAATGAATCATGCACATATATATACATACAGATAGAGAAAAAGACTATTTAAAGATTGGAGGGAGGGTATTTTTCCTATTTTTTGATCTTCCGTGTGATGATGTCACCAGATTGTGTGCACATCTCAATCAACTGTGTGGTTAACAGCATCAGCAATTGAACAGCAGGTTTGTGAAATGAATCCTGGGGATTTGATGAGACCATTTGCAGAAAAAGAACTATGAATTCTTGGAACTGAAATTAACGTATCTCTGCATTGCACGAAGTTGGATGGTTCTGTAGAAACACTGTTGAATTTTGATACAAGTACTTACTGCCTCATAAAAGCATGTCAGATTGTGTAGATTTGCTTACAAAGGCTGCTCTATACTATCTGTGGACCCTGGTTTGTGAAGGATTATTATAATTTTTTAAAAAATCAGTGTTGAAATCTGAAAAAAGAAAACAATCTCCTTTTGAATACCCTGTATTAACCAGACTTTTAAGAGGAAGCCATTGTTTTTTCTTCCTAACATCATTTCAGACCCTGTCTGCAGAAAACATAACAGAAGAGATGGGACTCATATAAATTTTGACATTATGATAACAAATATAAATATATATACACACACACTCTTTTAAAGAAAATTAAAAAGAAAGGGAAAGACATGATCTGGAGATTTTTTTAAAGTAAAGTAGGATTTATATAATATATGATGTACAAGGTAAAGTATCAATATTTGTATTTATGCAGCACTTATACATTAGATTTGATAAACCCTGTGATTTTATGAATGGATTTAGAAAGTGTTAAAATAACAAGGTCATGATGAAGGAGGTGTTGAACTACTGTCTTGTTTCCCCATTTCTTACACCATCCCATACATATATACATAGGTTATTCTACGGCCAAATCCCCAAAGCACTACAGTGTCCCTACTGTATGGGGTAGTACTCTGGTATTCTACAGTAATGACCCAGAGTACTTTTTTTTTTCTTTTAAAGGGGCATTACCTGTATTTCAGTCCTTTTTTTTATTTACTGGCTTGTATCCAGTTGACCTTCATAGAGCTTGTTATTACTAACTAAGTGCTCTGCTACCATGTTAGCTTCCACGCAGGAACATTTGAAAGGAAGGAAGGACAACGCAGTCAGCTTGAAGTGCACTCATCACGGATACAAATAGACAGAGTGATATTGTTTTAAAGAAAATGCACAGTGCTCAGAGTGCTGTTGAAATTTGATTTCCTCCTTTGCAAGAACGGAATACCATGCCTCATGATCCACTTGTGGCTCCATTTCTCTCCTCCTCCTCCTCATGTGGAGCTGGGGCACAATCTAACCACTGCAAACAAATCCTGTATCTACGGTATGTTCCTGGGAGGGTTATGTGATACATTATTTGTAAGGAATATTCCTCCCTGCTTCAACTTGGCTATTCATTTGCCAAACAAATTTTCCATCTCATTTCTAGCATTGCACGCTTGAAATAAGAACATTATGTTAAGTTTACAGTGGTTTAAAGCAGGGGTCTCCAAACTACGGCCCATGGGCCGGATCCAGCCCGGGGCTTCCATTTGTCCGGCCCCCAACCAACGGGGAGAGGCGGCGAACAGCTGAGTAGGCACGCCGAGCAGGCAGGGGGAGGGCCGCCGCCAGCAGCAGCTCACGTCTGAGCTGTGGGGAGGGGTGAGTGCCGTGGGTGCCAGTGTCCCCCCAGAAGGGGAGACCACTTAGGGGGGAGTCGTTCCTGCAGCTGAGCAGGCACAGACCCCTGCCTTAGAGTAAAAATACAAGCCAGATGCTTCATTATATCTCCAATAAATGGAGTAAAAAAGATGGATAATTTCATAATGGTTAAATTTTAACTACAGCACTAATAGAACCAAACAGTCCCAACCAACAATGGGAACCTGGAGCTTCTCTTACCGAAGTACAGCCAAACTTTCAATCCTTTGTCATTTTCTTCAGCAGAGCAGGCATGCCTAGCAGGCACAGGGAGAAGGGAGCAGGCAGGGGGCACAGCAGACCCAAAAAGGGGAGCCAACTTACAGTACCTGCATCGATTAACTTTTATACCTGATTTAGAATTTAATACAACTCTGACACAGTAGAGTAGTGTTGTTTTTTTAACAATTTTGCGTATATTTAATTTCTTTCACAGTTGCTTCGGCCCACGAAGCCCCTTCAAAAATCTAATATGGCCCTCGTCTCATAAAGTTTGGAGACCCCTGGTTTAAACAGTAACTCACTGTTGTCTTGACTGAGAGAGATTGTTATCTGTGTGGGCTAGTTGAAAGAAAGAAAGCAATATAGCAATAGAGTCTAGTTTCAACTGCAGTAGAACAAATCAGGAGTATTTCTGTTATCATTAGTCACTCCATATTATACTGTTGTTTTTGTTCATTTATTTATTTATTTATTTATTTGTGTTGTGAGAGCAGCTAGAGGCCCCAGACATCAATCAGAGCCCTATTGTGCCAGGCACTGTACAAACATAGAAGGAGGAGATGGTCCCTGCCCTGAAGAGCTTACAGTCTAAGTATATAATGAGACAATAGGTGAATACAACAAACAGGGAGAGGCAGCAGAGTGTAAGATTGAGACAATGATTGTTATGATCTTGGTTGCCCCAGTCTGAGATCAGAATCTCTAAAGTATGATGTTGAAAGGTAAGATGCATACAGTATCATCTTTCATTGTTGCTTAAATGAGAGCTGCAAATTGCTTTGACGGAGTTCTCTCAGTTGTATCAATATCTATGAGATTTCCCCCATGCGCAGGCCATGAGGACATTCCCACCATATCCAGCTGTGCTTTTATTGCCAATTCCTGGTTCAGTTTGCCATCCCAGCATATATACTGTGTGGGTGATGTGATATCAAGCAAGGAAGACCCTCAGGAACACAGGTTAATTAAATGATTTCGTTTTATAGTATTGTTGCACAGATTTGCAAAATATTAACCATATTACAATTATCCTATAAAATACAGTGAAATCTGTTCTTGCTGCTATCCACAGTGCCCTGTGTTAACAGTTTGCAAAATCTCAATCCTTGTGAAATTGCTTACTTCCTGTATATTAACTCCTACTGTGGTAGCTGCCTGGTTAATGTATGTCTGCCTGTCCGCAGACTGCCATTGCTCTGTCTGTTGTATTGCAGTCAGCCTGCTGAGGTGGTCAGAAAGGGCAGCTGGTTCCAAACTTGAAAATTTATTTTTCAAGTAAAGAATTTAGCTCAAAACACTTTCAAAGTATCAATAGAGAGTTATGGTTTATTGGACCATTTTTCTTTGTAAACCTGAAAATGCTATAGAAAACATGTATAAGTGAAAGCAGCTAGTTAGTCTTTTGGTAGTGGTGCTGTGCTGTATTAAATGTGGCCCAAAAGAGAAAAAAAATTGAGTTTGTCCCCCGTTTAATTCTTTATGATATACAAGATAGCCTGAAAGATTTTTCCAGATGTTTTGTTGCTTGCTTGCTTGCTTAACATTTTGTTCTGATTGTTTACATTGGAGTGGAATTGTAAAGAGAGTTATATGCAGCAGTGTTGAGCATGTTTGAAAATTCCCCCCTAGAAATCCAGGTCTTATGTTTTTTCTTGAAGACATGTTAGGTCACTGGAGAACTGGTAAGATGATACTATGCTTACCTGGCAAGTGAAAGCAGATTGGGAGGGTAAGGTATTCTTATTGTGGTTAAAGATTCCGCACGCAAGCTCCTTCATTTAAGGGTTAAGAGCTCACAACCTACATTTCTGAGATCTCCAGGAAAACCAAGAAAGAGCAGACTTGGCATTCCTGAAATTTCTAAGATGAAAAATAAGCAGGAAAAAATATATGTTGTAGAGAGGGTGAGAGACAATCATTTCTTCTTTGAGGAGTGTCCCTATGGGTGCTCGGCTGTAGGTGTCTGCGCCCCTGCAAAAGTCGGAGATTTTTGGTAGCACTGTCCGTTGAGCCTGCACATGTGTTCTCTCCCCCCCCCCACCCTGGCTATCTAGCACTGCATCAAGAACCCCCCTCTTACTTACATGGGCTCCCAGTCGTTGGCCAGGCCAGCCTGAGGGGTTCCCCGGTGCAGCCACCTCGGTACCAACAGCACCAGCAGCTCTGAAGTATGGTACTCAGAAGGGGGCCTCTGCTGTGAGCTCTGCTCTCTGCCACATGGGCTGCACCACCTGGAGACAGACAATTACCGTACCATCTCTAAAAGAGCAGCACAGAAAAAATCTTTGGTACCAGGTGCGACAAAACTCCATCATCGTGGACATGGTTAATGCACGAAGCAAGCAACATCATGCCAAGTCGACCCCATATGATCGGGCTTGGCAGGATGGCATATTTGTCGGCAACATTACCATTTAGAGTCACGAATTACCAAACTCTCATGGCCAAATACAATTTTATTAATTATGGGAAACTAAATGCGTTTCTGGAACATTTACTGGAGACACAAAATGAGCAGTTCCAGACCATTCTTAGAGAGGGTCATTTATTAGCCAGACTGGTGCTAGAGGCAGCACTGGATGTAGCCGATACAGCGGCCTGCCCGGTCTCCATGACAGTGGTACTGAAGCGGGCTTCTTGGCTACACCCTTCTGGGTTGTCCAAAGAGATGCAGAAGACTTCCAGTTTGAAGGGCCCAAACTCTTCATGGAGAAGACAGATACTTCTCTCCACATCCTGAAGGATTCCCAGGCCACATCACACTCCCTAGGAATCTGTACTGTGAGACAGAAGAGAAGGTACACCTCTCAGCCACAGCATAGGTCACAACCTCCTCAATACCCACCATCTCAGCACTGTTAGGACCTGCAGCGTCAGAGGACGAGGGCTCAAAAACAGAAACATTTCGCACCCCAATCCGTGACTGCCTCTCAGTCCGCCTCCTTAAGCACTTTTGACAGGCTGGTTGGGGGCCTGAACAATTATATCTTGCAACATCAGCTGCCATCTACACACCTGTCACGCCCCTTCAGAAATTGCCTGGCCCTTTTTCACAGCAGTTGGGAGAATATCACCTCTGACAGATGGGTCCTGGAGATTATTTCAAAGAGTTACACCATTCAATTCATGTCCTGCCCCCATTCCAACCCTCCTCCTTCATCCCCCTTCAGTTCTGAGAAACCCTTTCTCTCGAGAACCTACGTCATCAGGAAATATATAATTTGTTATGCCTAGGGGCCACAGAACCAGTCTCAGTGCAATTCAGGAGCAAGGGGTTTTACTCTCATTATTTCCTGATCCTCAAGGCAAAGGGAGGTTGGAGGCCCATTCTAGTTATAAGGGCATTAAACCAATACTGGAAGGCACAGACATTCAAGATAGTGATGCTAACCACCATCATTCCAGCTCTAGAGCAAGGAGATTGATTTCCAGCTCTCAACCTACAAGATGTCTACTTCCATATCTCAATACAGCCATCGTACAGGAGATTTCCTACAGTACACCTGCTCTGCCTGGAACTGCTCCCTTGATGCTGGAGACACTAGTTCCTTGCTGGGTTGTGGACTTGAGCTTAGTCCCTCTGGAAGCGATGCAGGTGATGGGGGTGTCTCTGTCGACTGTGAACCATTCTCTGCTGGTGCACTGGGTGGTATTTGAGGCTCCAGTTGAGCCTCTTGCACCAGTTTAGCTGCTGCTGCAGGTGCAGGCTCTGTGGTGCCCTCTGGTGCTGGTTCCCCTGACTCTGGTGGGGTTGCAAGCACGGACTCTGGTGCTGACTGCTCCGCCAGTTCTGATCCTTGGACTGGCTCTGGCTGGGTCCCACAAACTGGATCTACAACCTCTGCTATAGACTCTGGTCTGGGGTCTGGTTCTACCAACTCTGGCTGGGTCCCCAGGCCTATAGTATCAGGGGACACAGACTAGGTCCTTTTAGGAGGCTCAGGAATGGAGTTAGGTGTGGAGGCCTATTTAGCCTGGCTGTGGGTGACCATCCGTACCCTTTTTGTTAGCCTCACATGGTTGGTTAAGTTTTTTCTCCCAGCAGCATGGGAATGGGATAATCATCATAGACTGCAAAGGTCCGCTTTCCTGACCAGCCCTTGTCTGTAGGCAAGTTAAGAGTTGGCCTTAAAGGGTTGCACTGTCACTTGGGCCTCTGGGTTGATGAATTTGGGGTCCACCAGGGATTGGTGGCTAGCTGACGTGTGCTCCAGTTTCTCTCCACGCTGTAATCTTCCTCCCGCCCACACTCAGTTTCCCTTCGGTCTGGGGGTATTTGCGAGACATCTAGGCCTGAAGGCTCTTGGTGGGACCCCGGGGTGATGAGTTGCAGTCGGCTAGTGCTCTTGGGGCAATAGGCCTTCACATGCCCCAGCTCGTTACATTTAAACCATTGCCCAGCTGAGTGTGGGCTGGGGCGAGGTGGGTGGGGTGGTAGGACCATAGGACATCTGGGGTCTCCCTGGCTGTGTGGAGGACTTCTGCTTGTGAGATGGGGCCTTGGGCTCATTCCGATGGTGGGTGTCGTCTTGGGTTGCCTCTTCTGGTACCCCCACCAACTGCTACTATCTATCTTCTTCTCTGCCACCTCCACCCATTTGGTTCCGATCTCCCCCACCTCGATTACAGTTTTGTGCTTCCCATCTAGGATGTACCTTTCTATTTCCTCAGGAACACCCTCTAAGAACTGCTCCATTTGCATTAGGAGATCTTCCTGAGACTTAACACTTGCTCCTGATATCCAGGCATCCCAATTTTTTACAATGTGATAGGCGTATCGGGAAAATGCCCTATCTGGTTTCCACCTTAGGGCTCTGAACCGCCGACGGGCATGCTCGGGGGTTAGCCCCATCCTAATTCTGGCCTTGTGTTTAAAAAGTTTGTACTCGTTCATGTGTTTTTTAGGCATTTCAGCTGCCACCTCTGCTAAGGGTCCACTGAGTTGTGGCCTTAGCTCCACCATATACTGGTCTGTAGGGATGTTGTACCCAAGGCAGGTCCTTTCAAAATTTTCTAAGGCCTCTGTATCATCGCCTACCTTGCATCTGGGGAATTTCTTGGAATGGGGAGCGGTACCTGGAGGAGGACTATTAAGGCTACTTGGCTGACCCAGCTTAGCCCTTTCCAGCTCTAAGTGCTTCAGCTCTGTCTCCGCTTCTAAGCACTTCACCTCCATTTCCACCTCCAAGCGCTTCATCTGTAGGAAGAAATTCCCGTCTTCCATAGTTAGAACTCAGTCTGGGTTAAGGGCATCCCTCCATCTTGGCACCTGGATCTCGAGTTGGGGAGGGCTGACCATTCCCTCTGGGGAAAACTCCAGTCCCCCATCCCCTCCCTGCATTTCTTTCATGGAGCTGGATGTCTGGGCTTGATCTGGGTCTGTCTTCTCTGTGGCGTGCCACTTTGGGAAGACTGGTTGCTGTAGGGTTTCAGTGCCTGACTGCAACCTCATGCACAGGGCTGTCTACTCTAGCCTAGCTATTTCATTGCCACAAAGCTAGAAAAAAAAAATAAACTGCTTGTTGGACTCCCTGGCTTTGCAGGCTGAACCCTTTGCATGCCTGTTCCCCCTCAGGCAGCAAAGAAAAGAGGAAAAAAACTCCCTGGCTTTGCAGGCTGCCAAAAGGAAAAATGTGTCCTTTTAAAAGCCTGAGGTCTGTGCCTCTGGTTCAAAATGATCCCACGACTGCAACCATGTCAAGGCTAATTCCCCACTCTGGGACTATGAGTGCAGAAGGTGGGGGTCCACAAGGATTCTAAAAATTAAAAAAAATAATGAGGAGTCCTTGTGGGACCTGAGAGACTAACAAATTTATTAGGGCATAAGCTTTTCATGGGTTAAAACCCACTTCATCAGATGCAGGGAACGAAAATACAGGAGCAGGTATAAATACATGAAAGGATGGGGGTTGCTTTATCAAGTGTGAGGTCAGTGTAACGAGATAAATCAATTAACAGCAGGATATCAAGGGAGGAGAAATAAATTTTGAAGTGGTAAGAGAGTGGCCCATTACAGACAGTTGACAAGAAGGTGTGAGTAACAGTAGGGAGAAATTAGTATTGGGGAAGTTAAGTTTAGGTTTTGTAATGACCCAACCACTCCCACTAGAGGTTCCCAGAGGCTTTGGGGCAGAGATGCACTATAAGTAAGTATTGTTTTGGTACAGGTGTGGGAATTTTGCAAACTCAATTTTATAGTCACTTTAAAGAAATTACATCAATATTGAAATCTAGCCAGTTTCAAAAACTAGTTAAAAGTAGTTCCAGAAGCTACAGCTCCTCTGCAGTCCCTCTGCCAGCTTCCATGGTTTGATAATGTCCTGTTTTGAAAAAAATATGTTTCTCTCGATATGTGAAAGACCCACCTAGCGAGAGGAGGAATGCTGGAGCAGATGGCACACACAGTGCTGCCAAATGTAGACTGAAAAAACAGAAACGTGTTACTGTCATCTCCAGTATCGTCCTCTTGAGTGGTAGTTGCTAACCATTTGGAGACAGAAGTGTAGTTGCTTATAGCAGACAAACCTCTCTGTAAGGATGGTGGGTTACTCCTCTCATATTGCAGCGTACATTGGTACTGATGTGTTAACTAAGACGCCAACCTTTAACATAGAAGTATGAACAGGAGATCCAACAGGTTTGGTCAGAAAAATGTAAACAGAGGTGTTCTGAGGCCTCATTCTGAACCAGTGGGCATTTGTATCTTTGCTGATGTTATATCTGCCCCTGAAAAAAAATTCTCAAAAATAACAGTGTCAGGCAAATTTGACTGGCCAACTCTCAGACATTTCCAGAAGTGTGTCAGATGCACTGGCTCAAAGGATTTAGGAGAAATAACTGGGCTTAACCCAGGTCCCATCATTTCAGCCTGTTTTCTGTGTTGTTTGTATAGGAATGTATCCTGTGCATTGTCTTCTGGCATGTTCACCATCCCTTTGGTATTTATACAGATTCCAGCCAGAGCTATACTCCAGTTCAGCAATGGAAGTATTCCATAGACCTGGACTCCACTAAGAGCCTCTGAGTGTAACCCGAGCCCCACTGCTGCCAACGGGAGCTTTGCCATTGACTTCAGTGGGACCAGACTTTCACCCTAAATCAAATCTGAGATTGTGTTAATCTGCTCTTCACTTTCAGTTTTGGCTGTTCCATAGGTGTAGGGCTCTTTACTGGAAACTCCCTGTGCACTTTGTGAGGTTATTCACCCTCCGCATTTAGCTGAAGACAGCAGTTTCAGAGTGCAGAGCCACAGTGAAGACAGCAGTTAGATTACTGAAGTGGTCAGATTGTCAGGTTTGTGCAGAATATTCCTCCCCTCAGCATTGTTCTGGTTCCAGAAAAGGAGTTTCATAAGGCTGCCAATCCTCTCTGCTTCCTTATGCAGAGGTTAGCCAGTATGCCACATTAAAGCCAAACCTGGACTGAGGGGAGAGCAGCACACCTGTGGCTTTCTAAACATGGAGCTCCTGTCTTTTGGTCTCTTTTGGATTCTGGGGGAGCGGACAGGGAGGAACCAGAGAGCAGCTTCTCTGGATCTCCAAGGGCACATCTGCTCCAAAACTAATACTGGTTGAACCAGTAGCAAATCCCACTGTGCATCTATAATACCCACCCCTTGCAGGCTGCTTTTGGGGGAGTTATGCTTCCATGGCAGAAAGACGGGCCTTGCTTTGCCCTGTCCTGTTTCAGGTCATTTTATATATGCTCCTTCCCTCTGCAGGTAACATGAGGGAGCTAACCTAGAGTAACAGCCTAGTCCTTCCGCTTTCCCGTCTGTGCCCCAGAATAATTGGTAGAAAACTCCTCAGTAGGAACTCCTGTAGTATCCTTCATGCTCGTTAGGGTTTTCCCTATACGGAAGAAATGTGGCCCAGACTTTCCAGATACACCTTTTCCATGAGTGGAAGAGCCAATATTTAACAATAACAGAAAATGCCCCCACCTGCTGGCTAGACTGTGTGTGTGCTGCACATTAACACAGCTGAGACTCAAACTAGGACCCTTGTGATCTGATGGTGGCAGCTTTCCTTTGCGAGTCAGAAAGAAATCCCCTAATGGACAAGGCAGAATGGGCTGGGCTAAGATCCATGTAGTGATTATTTGATAACTACAGGAACAAGAGATCCATACAATAACTTATTTGAAGCAGAAGCCTGCAGAATAGATGGGTTAAAAGCAAAGAAGACCAGTGGAAACACCCTAGCAGGGTGCTATGGGAAGGCCTTGGGACTGATTCAAAATGAAATAAAGGCACAAAGAGAAAGAGATTCCATGAGAATATGCTTCAGGTACCTTGGGCGGATTCAGTTCTTCCCTCTTGCCTCTGCACTTCATGGTGCATGAATTAGCTCTGCTTGCAGCAGTGATTCTTGTCTGCCATGGATGAGACTTTCTTTGTGCTCAGATGAATTTCCTCCATCTTTCTAGATTTGCTTTTTCCTTCCCCTCTGCTTTTTTCTTCTTCTTAGTCTTTCCTCTTTGCTTTCTCTATCCCCTCTTCACACTGTTACTTCTCTTTCTCAGACAAGATGCTGGGATGTGAAATTAGTTTGTTGATATCAGGTCGTTTCTAGAGGCAGAGTTTCCCCATCACAGCACCTCATTGACATTCTCAGAAGAGAAGACTGATAGGTCATGGGGACTGAATGACCCACTCCCCAAAGAAATGCGCCATGGAGATCATGGTTGAAGCACAGTGAAGGTTGCTTGTGTTACGGCAGCCCATGCTTTATCTGGTCTGACGCTGTCAGTCCCCAGGCCCATCAATGCATGTGAACATATACACACAAAGAAGTATTGGCCAAGATTTTCAGAGTGACCAGTGCTTTTGGGTGCCCAATGTGAGACCCTTTTAAAGGGGTTGATCTTCAGAAATCTGCAAATCAGCCTTGAAAAGCTTGGCCACTGGACACAGCAGAACAGTCCATCCAGCTATATCCTATTGCTGCTTGGTTTGTTTCTTAATAGAAGAATAATTGTGCTTTTATTACAACAAGCAGCTGAGAATTTGCTAGTTACTATGTTGTTACGTTTACATCCAACTTTTGCCAAAACAAGACTAGGTTAGTTTTCTACTGCTCCTTGCCCTCAGCCTCTGGCTTCTGAGAGTCCAGTGCTGGATGAATGCCACTCTTAACTCTGTGTCTCAGAACCCACACCTGTTCTCTCTAGAGTATTTACACTTCTCACCTTTGTCCTTATGTTATCTCTCTGGCAGCACATTTGCCCATCTTGATCTTGCTGCTATCTGATATTTTAGTGGGAATGCCATGTCAACGGATGTATTTTTTTATAACCATATAATTACTGCCTCTCAACAAGGTGCTTGGGGCAAAAGGTCTTTCTTAGAACATTGGGATGGTGCAACAGTCAAGAATTTCAGAGTTAGCATTCCAAAGGGCTGGGCAGTTTCTATTACAAATACATTTCACTGGTGGTTTGCGGTATGGGCGGGTCTCTCTTTTATGGGGTGGGGAAAGAATTGCTGAGCAAAGCTGTGCTGTTCTGCATCCACACCACTAGGACACACCTTGATACCACAAGAAATACCATTAACGGAAGAGATTTGTTTAGTCTGTAGATCTGATAATACTGCAATTTTAAATCCAGTTTTTATAGGAAACAGAACTGCTACAGTCTATGGCTCCACTAGGAGGAAACCAAACAGGGGCTGAGTGCCATTCTCCACTGACCATGTGCTGCTCTATACTGTGTCACTGACACTACTTGTTTAATAAATGGAGTGTTACAATCCCCAGTGAAATTGTTCATTTACATTATAGTCTATGGCTGAATTGCCCTCCCCATTCTATGATTCCTTCTTGATCCTTTTTCCTGTGCTGCCTGTTTAAATCTTGCATCAGAAGTTCACTGCACCCTCATCAACAAATATGCTATGAAGGATTCTTCAGGCCAGTCCTACAAGGTGCTGAACGCCTTCAACTCCCATTGGTTTCTCAGCACCTCTAAGGAGGGCCCTGAAATTGTTACTTCATTTAAAAAAAACTAAACTGCACATTAGACATTGAGATTGAGCCTGATCTTCTTCCTATTCTTTTTCATTTGTTGTTTAATTTTAAATTTAAAAATTAATATCAACACATTCAAGAAGTAGCTAAGGAAGCCAACTTTAAAGCAGATCAGACTCATGGTCAAAATTAGAGCCCAGAAAGAAAGTCACTCGTTAAGAAGAGTCAATACTAGCCCATAACTACTGAAATCTGAAAGCTTAATGCAAGCTGTATCCCTACATTAATTGCTAGTGTTTATAAGTGCTTTTGCTGGAAAGATACAACTTCTGCAATATAGTTACATATTTATACTCTGTACAATAGATCTGTACGCTTACAAAGGTGGGCCTGTGTCTTTGGCCACCAGTCAGAAGGGAGCTGTGTGTAATATTCACAAGTGCAATACTAATAAAACACATTTGTGAACTTTGACATTTGGTGAATTTTTTTTCTTTTACAGAATAACAAGAATGACATAGAGCTTAGAGGAAAATGAGTCAAGGCATTAGTAGTGTCAGAGAGAGAGGGTGGAAATAAGAGCAACTGTGTGGAGGGTGGTAGGTATGTTTTGAAGGATGTTAAAGAGGTTCTGTCAATTTGGATTTTTTTTAACTACATAATTTTAAAAGCTGGGTTTATGATAGAGCACACTTTAAACGGCTTGTTTAGTTTCTTTAAAAGAAATTACTTGATTCATCTGCATCCCTGCAGATCCGTATTACTTACAACAATCTTTGTTACATTGGTGTTAAAGTTGCTGCCATACAACCATGCCTTCTGTTCCCTATATCATTTTGGAACATGGGACTTCTAAATCCCAAACCAAACAAGCTAAGGTCCCACATATTCTGAAAATAATATTTAGTTACATAAGAACAAAAGAACGGCCATACTGAGTCAGACCAATGGTCCATCTAGCCCAGTATCCTGTCTTCTGACAGTGGCCAATGCAAGGTGCTTCAGAGGGAATGAACAGAACAGATAATCCTCAAGTGATCCATCCCCTGTCGCCCATTCCCAGCTTCTGGCAAACAGAGGCTAGGGACACCATCCCTGTCCATCCTGGCTAATAGCCATTGATGGACCTATCCTCCATGAACTTCTCTAGTTCTTTTTGGAACCCTGTTGTAGTCTTGGTCTTCACAACATCCTCTAGCAAAGAGTTCGACAGGCTGACTGTGAGTTGTATGAAGAAATACTTCCTTTTGTTTGTTTTAAACATGCTGCTTATTAATTTCATTTGGTGACCCCTAGTTCTTATGAGAAGGAGTTAATAGTTTCCTTATTTACTTTCTCCACACAGGTCATGATTTTATAGACCTCTATCTTATTCCTCCATAGTCTCTTTTCCAAGATGAAAAGTCCCAGTCTTATTAATCTTTTGCACTGGTTTTACACTATTGCAGCTCACATGCACTGGGGTTTGCACTGTGTAGCAACATCAGTGGAAAAATTTCAGTGTAGACAGACCTTAAGGGGCTTTTGCCAGGAGAGAAAAATGGGCTGAGAGTAACACCACCAAATGTGTTTGCCCCACTCCAACCTTCCCCTCTGTGCACTCCTCTGACTGCGGCCTCTTCTCTTTCAGCTTTGCTGCTGCAATTAGTTGTAATCCACCCTTGTACAGAGTAGTTGCATGAGGCAGGGAGGCAACTAAGCATCAACATCACAATGAAAGCGACTATACTCAAGCTCTCAAATGCACACAGTAAAGAAACAAGTAGCCACCCAGATCGCTAATTTAGTAATAGCAGGCACATAATTTTCAGGCAAATATGATTTCCAAGTTGATGCTGACTTTTAAAATAGTTATGATAGTAGTTATCTGTCCAGCGGAACTTGGGCTCCATGGTATCTCTCATGACCCCAGTCAAGCCTCTACAAGGCAACAAGAGGAAATGGAACAGATGTGAGCAGTGTTTGTGGGGCTTAGACTCATTGCACAAAGGGTATGTCTACACTGCAATAAATCACCCACTGCTGACCCATGTCAGGCTCGGGCTGTGGGGCTATAAAATTGTAGCGTAGACAATCTGGGTTTGGGCTGGAGCCTGGGCTTTGGGACCCTCCTCCCCTCCAAGGACATCTACGCTACAGTTTTATAGCCTTGCAGCACAAGTCAGCTGACATGGACCCGCCGTGGGTGTTTTATTGCGGTGTAAATATACCCAAAATCTGCCGAGACTGGCAGCAAGCCCCAGACAAAGTCGACCTCACTCTACAGTGTAGGGCAGTTGCTGGAGCATGCTCCAGTCTGGCTCCTTGGAAGCCATCATTTGGGGGCAAAGTTTACAACAGCTTCCAGGCTACTCTAAACTCAGATGTAAGACTGGCTCCAGGATCAGGGAAACTACCTCCTTGGTGCCCCAGCCCACCCCCACGTCCTGTTCCCAGCAGAGATCTGGACCACCATCTTCATTTTACAGTCTCATGAGCTCTTGCTCTAAGTATACCTGATCACTGATCGCTCACTAAAATATCAGAACCTCCGGAAGGGAGAGGGTTGGTGTTTGCAAAGGTGGTGCTTAGGGGAGGGATCAAATGGACACTGGATGACATGGAAGGAAGTGAAGCCCCAGAAGGGAGAGGGCTGAATACAAAAGCCACAAAAGTGGACATGAGGCAGTGCTGTCCTTCCCGCTGAACTTTTGCGTGCAAATCCCGCTTGCTTATGGATGGAAATGTGGTTTGGTAGCTACACAAGGGAACTGGCAGCCAGGACTCCAAGCTTCTATTCTGAACTTTGCCAATGTGATCCTTGGCAAGTCCCTGTGCCTCAGTTTCCTCAGCTTTAAAACTGGGATAATGATACTTAAGTCACTGCAGTGTTATGAGGCTTCATTAATTAGAATTTGTAAAGCACTAGATAAAAAAGAGGAACTGATGTGCCAAATGTGACCAGCTTTGCAATTTTTATACTTTGCCATTTCGTACATGTACAAAATGTTACTACTTCTGCTAAAGTACAGCGTCTCCTCCACTATTTCCACACTTGAGGAAGTTGTCAGAGTGAAGCAATACAGCCTTACCAATGGGCTGTTTTTCATTATTACAGCTCTCCTCAGTGACCCGTGAGGCACAAGGCTGTCTTGAAGGTGCTGAGTTTAAGCCACAATTGCACTGGAGTTCAGCATGTGCCAGTGTGTACAATTTATAATTTGTTTCACAGGGCATTTCTTTTGGTGTTACTGGCAGGTTGGCTTTGATCTTCATCCTTCCTTTTATTTGCACGCTGCTAATGTCACTAGCTTGCTTATTGATACTACATAAAATGGGAGATTTAGGGAGATGCAATGTTCAGGGACCAACAGGTCAGTCTCGCAAACTGCTAGACACACCAATATGATGAAAGCTGTTACAGGCAGATTTAATAAAGGTTAATCAAGCTTGTATGTTGTTTAGAGTAGTTTAAAAATAGATATAAGCCTGAGCCTCCAACTTTTAATCACAGGAGTAATTCCACGGAGACCATTTTAAGTTGGGAGTATTGGGCCCTCCAACATTAATCCTTATCATTTCCCTCCCTCTTTCTTAGTCATAATGATAGTCTTTAAAGCATGATGACTAAATTCTGAGCCAGGATCTGATGGTAACTCAAGTAGCTGAAACTTTGGTCAAGCAGTTGCTGCTTCAGTTTTCCATAATCATAATGTAGGTATTTGCAAGTCAAAATAAAACATGTTGAATTATTCCAGTGTCCAGTGCTGGGAGCTCCGAGTCTGATGGAATGCTGTACTTTTTGATCAGTGAGGTCATTTGGTTTAATCAGACTGCACTGTCCGACTGTTGTAACTTTTCTGTTCCCTTTGTTCATATTGCCATTGAGCCAGATAAATCCCCAGTGTAACTTCATTGTGCTGTGGTTGCAAGATTTTTGACGAAATAAGAATGAGAAAATACATTCCTTGCAGTTTTGGATTTGATTCAGAACAAAGCTCACAGAAACCCATTTGGAGCTGAATCTAAGCCATCTGAAATTGGAGGATCATCTTTGGGCTCACCTCTACTTTCTAAGGGAAGAAAAGATGTCCAAGCGCATACTGTAATTTCTTTTTTGTCACTCCATCATTTTGGTCAACAAACTGTTCAGTGTGTAGCTTTAATAAAAGCTTTCCAAAAAGCAGTGAAGGATATCCAGGAGTCACCTTCCATTCCCCTCCCAGCTGCTGTGTACACATCTGGGTTCTTTAGAATTTGTGACTTCATTGAAAAGTGAACAGATTTGTCCATACGTCCTGTGAAAATCACCTGGAAAAATTCAAATACTTGGTATTTTAAAACCTTTTCCAGGCTGGTCTTTTAAATGCTGAGACTCAAGGAATAACAGGAACTGTGCCTTATTATTACTGGAACATATCCAAATGAACACAATTCTTTGCTTCTGGTGTCCTCTCTAGGGCTGCACCATAATAATGGCTTTGATCTTGCATAGTTGGGGGCCTATTATAGATGAGACCACTGTGTCCTGCAAGAACATTTTACCCATCTGTTGTACAGTATGCAAGAGTCCAAAGGTGCAATAAGAAATACATTTAGTCAGTGCAATACATGAAATAAATTATCAATTTAATTTATGAATCACCAAAGTGCAATTAGGGGACTTCACTTAGAAAGTATTAGTCGTTCACATTAGATCTCATCCATGGCTATTCATATTTCGTGGATTCTGTTTGGTTCATTTTGGCCTGATCTCAGCTGAGGACAAATCCTTTTTGCAGTATAAGTCAAGCGCTAGTCCTAGTTAATAACTTTTTTTTTTCATGCATGCATGGGTTGTCTTTTTGGATCGTCTTTCAGTAACTCTTATGGTCACGCTTTTTATATGAAGGTTCCATTTATAAACGGCTTAGCAAGGCTTAGTACATTATTGATACATGTTATAGTCAAATTACAGACCTGAGCAGTATCAACGGTCAGCGTTATAAGCCATGGTAATAAACAACCTATTGACCTGTTGGAAACTATAACAATATATATAAACAATTGGTTAACCAGTCATTAATCATTTATTGACTCTTTATAAACATGCAACCAATAGCCTTAATGTGGTTTTCCTCCTAAATTAGAAATAATTATGTATCTTATTGTTGTACCTCAATGATTTAATTGATCAATGCTTCAATCAGGGACACACAAGCTTGATAAAGGAAACTCCACAAATAGGCTTCCTCTTTAAGCTTTTCAGTGTTTTTCACTGGTGTGGGGGAAGTACCCCTGGTATTTCTGCTGTAGTTGCAGTGGAAACCACGATATGGCATTTTAGAAGTGGCAGATTTGTGGTCACAAAAATGTGCCTGTAACTGCATGTGAAAAGCAGAGAGTCGCATGCAAGAACAGCCAGCCAGGGGTCTGACTCACCATTTGTGTGGGCCACTGCTTGAGATGCACAGATAAATGTAGCAACTGAAACTACACAGTGGTTGTCCAGTCACTGCCACAAAGGCAGCTTCTGGTTTAGCTGCCACCATCTCATGTGTATCCTTGGAGAATGACAAATTAATACAAGTAAGTGATTTTTCTTCTTTGTCAAATACAGCAGCTGCAATATAGCCTGAGGTGGTGGTGCAGGTGTTAGTTTGGTCATCAGTGTGTATCTTCTCCTCCTGTAATCTGGCACGAATCACCCTGGATTTATCTTGAGGCCAGCAGAAACTTTCTATTGAAGTGTCCCATATTCATAACCTAACATCATCCCAAAATAATTATCATGTTAGAAGCATCTCCTTCAAAAAATGCTCAGATGCAAACTTTAGGAGGGCGTCAACTATGTTATACGAGGGATATAATTCAAGGTGAATTTAGAATAGGATCAGAAACCGCAATGATATTCAAGGAGTATGTCCCAGCCTGGCTTGTAAACAGCATCCATACAACAGATAAGGAAAAGATAATGGACTAATATTCAGAAGTGCTGAGCACCTTCAACTCCCATTGGTTTCAATCCCACATCAGTTTCAGTAGTCATTGTGAGTGCTTAGCATTTGTAGGTGAAATGCAAATCCATTTATCAAACACCTTTCATGTAAGTATTTTAAAATACTTCACAAAGAGGCAAGGAGAGGTCAAGTAACCTGTTCAAAGCCATAGATCAAGTCTGTGGCAAAGCGCAGCATAGAAACCAGGTGTGCCAATTCACAGTCCCCAATTATTGCAACTAGCTCACAGTGTGTCTCCTACGCAGTGTAGCAGTTAGTAGTTTCTCCTTCGTGGCATGTTTATATAATCACATTGTTAGGATGGGGTGCTTCTATTACACCTTGATATGCTGGTACCCGTGTACTGAAAGCACTGTTATGTATGTATTTTAAAGATGGAGCTGCTTAATAATTAATTATAAAGTTTTTATTCAGCAGAGGCTTTTCAGCTGTAATAATAGTTTGTGTGGCTGCTGAATATCTTCTGTTTATTGTTCAGCGACAACCTGATATCTTTGATTTATATATGGCAGGTTTACACACACACAACCCACAAAGGCTTCAGATGGAATGTGCTGTCATAATCTGGGAAAGGCTTTTATAAAAATCACTTCTGTCAATTAGGGTTCCTTTGCTAGACATTGGAAACTGAATCATGCAACTGGAGACGCACGCTCTTCTTTCCTTTCTGAGGCAGAACTCTGTGTCCTGTACAGGATGTTGCTTAATGCTGTCTTGCAGGGGGAAAAAAAGTCCAGCTATAACTGATATTTGCAACAGCACCTGATGCAGAAGGCTGTACTCAAAGGCAAACGGTGACATTTTAAAAATCTCTCCTTTTGCAATGACAAATTAGCTCTCGCCTTTGCTCAGGTCCTCATCACCAGGTGATTTATGATCAGAATCACGTCAGCCTGAACAAGTCAGCCTTGTTTGTTAGCCTTCACCAAGTAAGTAAATAAAAGTAATAATTTACATGTATTATAGCACTTTTTATCTCTGGGTCTGAAAGAAATATACAAAGGTTGATTATTTGGAAGCGATTGTTGGCCAGAATCTTAAGCTAATGTAAATCAGTGTGGCTTCGTTGACATGGCAGTCTTGTACTTACAGGTGATATTCATAGTGCAGCAAGACCCATAGTAGGTGAGCCGCCCTGGATTTAAAATCACCGCCTGTTGACAACCCTGGTGAGAGCCTGAGGGCAGGGAAGTTGGGGATAGTTGACATGTGAGGGGGTGTGCTGGGAAGTGTAATGTGCATATAGCTACAGCAAAACTAAGTGCTGGGAAGTGGGGGGGGGGTGGGTGTGCCATCGCTCCTATTTTGCCTTACTGCCTGCTCCCCCTGGCTTGTATACATCTCCAAGGCCTCCTAAGGGCTGTCACTGCCTGCCCCTGCCTCCTGCCTGGCCTGTGGATCAGTGGGACCTCCCTTAGTCTCTGCTGCTGTCTACTCTCTCCTGGCTGAGGCTGCATGTCCTGAATCTGTGTGCATATGTGTAAGACCAGGTCTACACTACAAACCTTTGACGGCATAGGTATGTAAGGAATGTGATTCCCTGACTGACATACCTGTGCCAGCCAAAGCCTCTAATATAGACACACCAGTTTGTACTGTCAAAATTGTGCTTTTAGCAGTATAGCTGCAGTTTTACCAGTATAAACTGCATCAACAGGAGCATCACTTGGCTGGTTTAAACTTGTCTGAGTGTGTAAATGTAAGTAATTTAGTGATTATGGGAGGGTCAACAGTGGGCCATGGATAAACCTGAACTGGCCCTGCTCCCATCCGCTCTTACCTACGATTTTCTTAGACCAGGAATAAATTCCACAGGAGCAGAAACCATATTCCATCTGCTAATCCTAATGATCTATTAATTAATCAGTAACTAATCTAAATCATGCCAGTGCTCTGAAATAGCACAGCTGCCAACTGAACCAAACCCACATTTCACAGCTACACATGTGCTGCTAGTTTTCGCTATTTCTGATCTGAAATATTTTGTGTTCACATAAACTCACCAAATTCTCTTGGACCTCATATTCCCCCAATGTGAAACTACCCTGGGGGTGGGGGGAGAGGGAGTATTAGCAGCAGGATCAAAAACTAAGGTAGCAGAAATGATCAAAGGCAAGCCTCTGATGAAAAGAAGACACTGCAGGAGTCACTGAAGATACTTTTCTGCTGAACATTTACGCTGAACAATCTGGAGTATTTTCAACAAACCAGCTGGTATGCTAGTGTGACAAGACAGGTGAGGTAATATTGTTTATTGGCCCAACTTCTGTAGGGGGAAGAGACCAGCTCTCGCTCCACAGAGCTCTTGCTCTGTGTTGGTCCAGTAAAAGATATTACCATATGGTCCGCACTCGCCTTGTCTCGCTTTAATATCCTGGGACCAACAGAGCTACACCACTGCAAACAACAGGCGGTATTGTACCCAGCTGTATACATTGACAGGGCTGAGTCACCAAATATTTGCAGTGATATCTGGCTTGTAACCAAGATTGAGATAGCTACACAATGGCCACACTTTTCAAAAGTGTCTACTAATTTTGAGTGCCCTAGTTAAACTGACACCGCTCCCCCGCCCCCACAAGGAGACCCCTAAAATTAAGGGACACTTGAAAAGGCAGGGGTTAAACGGCTCTAACCCTGGCAGGCTCTAGGGCACCAATCGGCCTAGGAGCCACTCCCGCTAGCTCAGCCGCCTGTTCTAAGGGGGGCGCCATGTCGTTGTAGCCCTGTCAGCCCCGGGATCTTAGCCAGCCAAAGCGAGGGAGACAGCTTTGGCGCCACACAGAGGCGACTCTTCGCTAGCGAGCGTGTCCCGCACCACCCGACCCTGGGCCAGCAAAGGCTAGTCCCGCGCCCGCCTTGTCTCGCTCCTAGGACTGGGGCTCTTTCCCGGGGGCTCGGTTGGCTGAGCTGCCCGCGGAGCAGGACCCGGGCGGAGGTAAGCGGGAGGGAGGCGCTGGACGGCCCGGGCCCCACGGGCAGGAGGGGATGGGCGCGGGGACGCCTGAGCTCTGTGCCAGCCCTACGGCGGACTCCCCGCCGGCAAGCGGCTGCGCCCCGCGCGAATGCTCCTGCTGGGCGCGGCGCAGGGGCTGGGGCGGGGCGGCTCTGAGTCCACCGGGGAGCGAGGGGGCTCCCCGCGCTCTTGCAGCATCGTTACTCCCGTGCCAGGTGTTGGCCCCGCTGGGCACTACCGGGCCTGGCAGGCGGACAGCTGGAGCCTGATGCAGCTGGTCTGAGTGCCAGCTCCGTCTCTGGGCAGGTGCAGGTTCAGCTGGGCTCTGGCTGAAGCTGACAGCGTCCTGGGGAGTCAAAGGAACATATTTGGGCCATATTTCCAGCCACAGCACCTTTAAAAGAGGCAGGCTGAGATTTTTCAAACGCAGGTTCTGTCTGGACAAATTTGTTCACCTGACCTCAAGGGTCAACCCCTGTTGCCAGGGGAGCGGAGGGAGCCTAACACTACTTGCTTTTGGAAATTCCAGCAGAATTATTTAGTCCGATTTAAATTAAAAAAATCAGATTTTTAAATTTTTTTTAAAAAAATAATTGATTTTTATCCACCCTGGCATCTGGGCATGGAAGAATTTTGGGCACTCTGCTAGCTCTTTACTAAATAATGCTTGTACATTGCTTTGAAAAATGTAATCACTCCTTCCACCACCAATGTAAATATTATTATCCACCTTTTACAGAGGAGCAAACCCAAACCCAGAGTGCCAGTCCTAGAAATTAAACCCAGGCGTTCCTATGTCTTAGTCCTGTTCTTATTCTACCATACTGCCTTTTTAAATCTTTGTTTGTTTATCCCATTTTTAATCTAGTAAATAAAGCCAATTAGAATATATGGTTTAGCTAAGAAAGGCATGGCAAACCGTTATTCACATTATAAACACTGAGGGAAGCATTCTTAAAAGCTCTCAGCATTGGTCAAACCCTGCTTCCACTGACACCAATGATAAATCTCCCATTAATTTTAATGGGAATAGTTAACCCATCACTTCATGCTTTCAAAAATTCCACTCTTAATTTACTTTTTCTTTATTTACAGACTGGGAACGGTTAGGTGAACCTTCCTCCTCTCTGCCCCTACTTCTGGGAATGCTGGGGCTTCATATAAGATGGAATCTGGTTTGAAACCAGCTCAGGTATGAGCATTACTGAGAGGAGTCCAAACTAAAATTTTTCAGCCATTGATTAACCTTTAATTGGATTAAAGATGATATCTAATTGACCTTCACTATTGGCTCCCTTTCATATGCAAAGCTGCCTTTCATCCTGGTTATTCAACTATCATCTACAGCACCTGCCTGTTATAGTAAAAGCAAGTAAGTTACATGTACATAAACAACTGATACTATAAATTCTGTAGATAATGGGGATTGGGAAGATTTCAAATCTAGACAAAAGCCTCATTGTTTTAGTAAATTGATTATGATGTTTAGTGGAAGCTAGAAAGTATAATGAATAGGGAATGAAACATGCAGATAATCCTGAGAAGCTTGTCTATCAACTCACTGGGGAGATAATTCAGGGGAATGCATACCTTTAATTCCAGGAGTTTAATTTTCAGTTATATATTAATTACAGCCTCCAACTGCACATTTTTATTTGATGAAGAAACTATAATAAACTTATTTTTATAGACAGCCATTTTCCAAGAAATCATTGCTGAGGTGTAAGTGGAGGATTTGATGTCAAAAAGATTTATTGATGCAAAGTCATCTTCAGGGTACCTTGGCTATCTCTGAGGCAGAAACTGTTGAAACTGAGTTTTCTGTATGCAGTCTTATTCAAGGGCTGAGAAAAGAGCTAGGGAGGTTATCTGGTGCCGGCTCTTTGCTTTAGAGAAGGGGTTTTCAAACTGGGGGTCGGGACCCCTCAGGGGGTCACGAGATAATTATGTGGGAGGTCGCAGGCTGTCAGCCTCCACCTCAAACCCCACTTTGCCTTTAGCATTTATAATGGTGTTAAATATGTAAAGAATTGTTTTTAATTTTAAAGGGGGGTCATACACAGAGGCTTGCTATGTGAATGGGGTCACCAATATAAAAGTTTGAGAACCACTGCTTTAGAGAACAACTACATGAGGGACAGGCTCAAGTGGTCATAAGTGGATGATAAACAATAACAGTCTGTCTCCAGTGGATGCAGGCATAGCCTGTAAAAAGGAATTTATGTCAACATCAGTAAGTGTTCAGGCAATATTGCTCTGAAAGAGAATTAGTTGGTTTTGAGGATAGGCTCAGTTAGAATGGCTTTGCAGGGGTAGTACTGGTTCTCAATTAACTCAGGTTAAAGCAGAAACATACATGTGAGTCCTCTGGGCATGCCCTGTGTTGTGGCAGGAGAAGAGTGCAATGTGCTTCACCTAGCCCAGCCAGATAGCTTCCAGCTGCTGGAGTGAGTACTGGGGAGCCTCCTGCAGCCACCACCACCTCCCCAAAGTCAGAACATTTCCCTAAAATGTCTCATCTTGGTTGAGGGCAGCAGTTTTGACAAAGGCTTAAGGTTTGGCCAGGGTTTTCTGTGAACTGCCTGGAATCTAGTGGCCCTGTTTGTAATTTGGTGCAAGACTTGGGAACCTGTAGAAAATTGGCTACTCCCCAAGCCTATTGCGCTCCTTCATTTCTTTTGTTTGGCATCTTCCTTATATCGGCTAGTTGAATTTCTTGCAGTGAGTCTATACTGCCACAAATATCTTTTTATACCATGTGAGTTGACTTCCTTTTGCAGAGGGTGAGTAGAGATACATGTTTATCTGTCTCTGTAGTTAAGATTTATAAACTGATTGGCTTAAAAATAATCAATTTTTTAAAAATAAGACCTTTCGGGTCTTTTTATTTGAATTGTAAAGTTGGAACCTTTGGGTGGGGGGATGTCCCAGTTCTTCAAGTGCTGGTCCCTGTGTGTATCCCATACGTGGCTATGCATGTGCATCATGCGCCCGAGTCTAGAAATTCTTCAGAGCAGTATCCATTGACCCGCACATGTGCAGTAGTTTCACTCGTGCTCTTGACCGAAGGTATACAAAGCAGTGCAGGTCGATGCCTCTCCAGTTCCTTCTTTCCGCTGCATGGCCTGAGTCGGAATTGTGTCCTTCTGTGCATAACCTGTAAACTCAACTCTTTGTAAATAGCTTTATATCTAGTTTAGTAGGTTTAGTTAGCATAAATTTATAGTTAGCATAGGATAAGTCCCCCTTACCCCTTATTTGGGGGACAATCCTCCCCAGTCCCAGGACTATGCCCAGAGTCCCAGGATTCAAGAATTGTCTCCTGCTCTTGCTCCTTCTCCATCAGTGACGGGCATCAACGGTGCCTGTATTGCCTGGGTGAAGCACGTATATCTGCAAAGTGCTGTATCTGCTGATCTTTTCCACCCAGCGAGGCATGAGAGCTCTGTCTTAGGAAGTTTCCGATGGAGGAGGCTATAAGGCCTCACTCCAACCCTGGGAATCACCCCTGTATAGCGGTATCAGCTGACTAACAGCGGCCCTCCAAGCATGGGCCTCGGAGCAGGGCCGTTACCACCAAAGCCCAAAGACTCCTCCTACAGGGCTTCCCATGAAAGTAAGGGGAACTCTCATGGGCACAAGGATAGATCCCCACAGAGGACTGTTCATAAGAAATGCATTTCCTCCCCGAGCCGGTCCAGGTCAGGTGAGATGTCACAGATGGAACCCACAGAACATGCTACACCAAAGACCACCCAAGGTTGGAGGCATGAAAAAAACGGGATTGAGAGAGTTCAGATAGTTACAGTTGGACCAAAGTGAAAAGACAGATACTTGCCAGTCCATCAATGAATGCAAGTCCAGACCCATCAACAGTGCAGAGCCATTTATCCAAAGACTGAACAATAGCAACAGATGAGCCAGGTTCTTCAGGCATCCCAGCTGGAATTCACTGGACTCTTGGCCCTACAGAGACCTACATAACCCCAAAGGATATATTTGTCCATTATCCACTGTCTCTGCTCTTCTTGGGCTTTGCCCTCCTGAGTGACATCCTTAAGCCTGGAGGAGGAATTGTGCCACCGCTACCAGTGGAATTGGAATCGGAAGAGCTAGAGGAGATGGAGGCATGAGTATCTCAGAGAAAGCACAGGAGTCCTGACAGGCACTCAAGAGGCTACCTACCAGCACTCTGGATATGAACCCCCAGAGAGACCTGTTACAGATTGGGACCACCAAGGCTGATGGACCTAGGGTGACCAGACAGCAAGTGTGAAAAATCGGGATGGGGGTGGGGGGTAATAGGAGCCTATATAAGAAAAAGCCCCAAATGTCAGCCCCCTATAAAAGCCCCCTATAAAATTGGGACATCTGGTCACCCTAGATGGACCCCTCCTTCTGGCCTTATTGGGGCCCTTGGGACCTTATGGCAGACACCCAGACCCCTCTCAGGTGTCATACCACTCCTCTCCCTCTCGGCAGCTGGCTCCGTTGGTGTGTGAGGAGGAAGAGCCGGAACTGGTTCCAACAGTACCAACAGTTCTGACGGCGACTTCCTTATCATCCCTGGACGATGCTGTCACTCCTTTGTTGTCCTCTCTGCCGGATAACCATCAGCAATACCAGGAGCTATTGCAAAGGGTTGCTAGTGATCTACAGATCCCATTGGAATTGGTCCAGGACCCTCAACACTGGCTCTTGGACATTTTACAACCACAAGACCCAACAAGAATAGCTCTTCCAATTAATGAGGCTATATTAGATCTGGCCAGAGTAGTTTGGCGCATACCTGCATCTTGTGCTCCTATGCCAAAAAGATGCTACTTTGTTCCTGCCAATGGAGCTGACTTTATATTTTCCCATACTACCCCTAACTTGCTGTTGATACAGGTAGACATGGAAAGAACTAGGTCACAGAAATCCATTCTGGCAGAGTAGGGCCCAAAGAGACTAGACCTTCTAGGTAGGAAGGTCTTCTCTGTAGGTCTGGAGTTTCGTATAGCTAATTACCAAGCCTTATTAGCAAAATATGATTTCAGCACTGAGGAGACTATAGGAGCATCTCCCAACCATCTCCCACGAGTTCCTAGTTTAAAACTCTTTTAATCAGTTGTGCCAGCCTCCATCCCAGAAGTCTATTTCCCTCCCTCCTCAGGTAGAGTCCATCTCATGAGAACAGTCCTCTGTCTGTGAATACTTCCCAGTGGTCAAACATCCCAAAGCTTTCCTTATAGCACCACTGCCTGAGCCATCTATTGATCATCATAATCTTGTTGCCTTCATTCTTCTCCTAGGGACAGGCAGAATCCCACTGAAGATCACCTGAGCCTCCATTTCCTTAAGCATCTTCCCTAGTCTGGCATAGTTTCCCATGATGCATTTCAGCTAGAATCTCGCTGTGTCATTTGTTCCAACATAAAGGGCAATCAATGGATTCTTTCCTGCTCCCATTAGGATCCTCTTCAGCCTCAGATCCACATCCGCTATCTTAGCTCCTGTCAGACAGCACACCCTTCTGTTCTCCAGATCAGCTCTGGTGACAGGCCTGTCTGTTCTTCTTAGTAGGAATTCACCAATCATGTAGACCTGCCTCTTCCTGGTGTAATTCTCCAGGTTTCCTCCTGTTCTTTCTGACTGCAAGTCCTCTTGTCTTTTTTCTTATTTGCAATCTCTGCAAGTTCACCTGCATCCTCCTGGGACTCTGAACTTTTCCCATCTTTGACGCTTCCACTCTTCTTGTAAGCTTAGGCATTCTTCTTTTCTTCCCTGTCCTTCCAGCTTCTGTTATGGCCTGCTGTGCCCCTTCTTCATTTTCCAACTCCGCAAATCTGTTCCTGAGCTCTGTTTCTCCTTCGGTAGCTAGTCTTTTTCTCTACCTGGTTCTTATAGTCATGTGCTTCCATTGGCCACTTTTCTCACCCAGCAATCTGTTTCCCCATAGAATTCTTCAGTCCAGCTTGCATCTGCAAGTCTTGATTTTTCCCTTCAGTCTCCTCTTGCCTTCCCTCCATCATCTGTTCAAATCTCCTTTGAAACTCAACCAGAATTTCCACCTGCATCTCTAAACCTCGGATCTTCTCTTCCATCAGCTCTATCAGGCAGCACTTCATACAAACGAAGCTACCACAAGGTAAAAACACACCTAGTTTTGTCAGGGAAGACCAGACACTCACTGCTTTGAAGAATTTCTGCACTTGAGTGCGTGGTGCGCATGTGTACCCACGTGTGGAATACAGATGGGGACCACACATCTCGAAGAACCTTGAGTTACAGTAAGTAACCTCTCATTTCAAGTTTTTCTCTGCAAGCATAAGAAAACGAAATTTAGGGTGGTGGGGTTTTTTACCCTTTTCTGTACTCTCTCAGTATTTCTTAGCCTCACAACTGTGCACCATGCTGTCAGCTCCTTGTGCTCTTTTTCTGTGAGTGATACAAACCTCTGTTCTTTTTGCACTCTTAACTTCTCCCAGACATTGAGAAGATGGGGTTTAAGCACCTCTTCTCTATCAGTCCCCAGCCTTTTTTCTCATCAGGATCTTGCAATCTTTTATTACCTTGAATATCTCTCTTTTGCTGTTTTGCTGTCCTCTCCTAACTGCTTTGCATCGAGTTGCATGAGCCTCCTCAACCCCATTTTTCCTCTTTACCTGTAGAAGTAGATACCTTCCCCCTTGGGTATTAGATGTCACTCTTAGTTCTAGGTGCCGGCCTGCCTATTCCTTTTGCCAGTTCCTTGATGTATAGCATGAACAAGATAAGCACCAAGGAGTGAGTGTTGGTCCTAACATGTCACTTACCTCCTATCTGATCTGTAGCCATTCAATGCTGGTCTTCCCTGACAAAACCAGGTGTGTTTTTTACCTTGTGGTAGCTAATGCACATTAGCTATCCCACTGTAAAAACATAGAGGAGACGGGGCACTTTCATTTTATTGAGGTAAACTAGGCAAAGTCAACCATGGGTGAGGCAGGTGCCTTGTCTCCATTTAGACTTTTACAGCAAATTAGCTGCTGCATGTTGGTTATCTTGCTGTAAAACATCACTTTGTTAAGCAGTGAAGACAAAGCTTTAGCCAATGTTCTCTGGCTTCTGTTACCAAGCCAAGTTGGTTAGGGTTTTTTTTAAGTCAACTCATTTCACCATTATACTTGTGCTTCTTAACTTTTTACGAACTGTAACCTTGACGACAATACTCTATTGAAACTCTACTTGAAGCTCTTGCGTACATTCTTTACATTACTCACCATCTACTCTTCACTGCCTTTTCCTCAAAGATTTTAATCAGTTTTGTCAACCCTGACCTCCCTTTTGTAAATAAGGGCTGTCTCTAGCCAGCCTGTAACTGCCCAAGTTCTTTCCTGTTACCTTTCTGATCCTTTCAGGTCAGAGTTTAGGTCTTGGCTGCATTTCTAATTAACTTGTGAGAGTACCTAGCGACCCCTCATCTCTGTTCTAAATGCTGCTTTGTTGGAGACATGGTTCAGAATAACTACTAATGTTCTTGATTGTTCAATGACTAGATAAGAAAACATATTTAAAAATACAGACTTTTTCTTGTGGCAATTCCTATTCTAATCAGAGCAATTAAAATTCTTCTCACGTGAGAGCTTTCAAGAAATATTGAGAGTCAACACAGAATTAGTTTGGGCTTGTGAGCCTGGAACAACTGAGCGCTAATCCTGGTTCTGTGGCTTTGGGCAGAGGTAAAATGAGGGTAATACTTGTCTGCACAGGAGTGTTATGGGATCAATTAGTTGCCCTAAAGTGCTTCAAATGAATCACACTGATAGCCCTTTTCAAAAAGGCCAGATTCTCTCTGACTTCACTGCTCCTTTGAGAGACACTAGCAACACAAAGGGGCCGTAAACTAACCCATCTGGTCTGCTGAGAAATTTCCCCACTGTGGCAGAATCCTCAGCTGGACTAACCAGAAGAACCAGCTCCTTCATCCAGTAGAGGGGACATGCCAGTGATGGGAAGGGGCTGGTTTGTGGTTGGAACACTCAGACTATGTTCAAATGGTGGATAACTCATCGGCAGCTGTAAACAGCCGGTATGGCTTAGAGCAGTGGTTCTCAATGTTTTTTGGGCTCAGGACCCAAAGGTTTATGGCATGTCGCAACCCAGTAAATAGTCAGGGAGTTGAGGCCCTGGGGTGGTTTCAGGCAGGTCCTGCCCCCCATGGAAGGGTTGGGTCCTGCCCTGCACTCACCCCACGTGGCAGCTCCTGTGCTGTGGGGCTGGCTGGGGTTGGCTCTCCACTCTGGGCATTGCACCTCCGGGGTTGCAGCGCTGCTCAGATTTGGCCTCGCCCCCCTGACTGGATTAAATTTGTGTGAGTGGAGTTGTGACCTGGCTCATGGGGTTTCAGTGCCACTCACTCAAATTTGGTCTACCTGGACTTCCATCACGATAGCTGGGCCAAACCTGAGTGGCTCTGGGACCCCCAAGTTTTGCAGTGGTTGCAGCGTCTGTAGCAGGGCGGCGAGCCCAGCTGGCCCTGTGGGACAGGAGCCACAGGAGCTGCCATGGAACTGTTTGAAACATTCTGGTGACCCAATTTTGGGTCCCGACCCAACAGTTGAGAAACCCTGGTTTAGAGCATCCACCAGTCTGGGACCAATCTGAGAATCAGGGAGCCAGGACCAACCGTCTTATGCCTATTCCCAGCTTTTCTGCTGTCCCCAGTTGTAGCAATCAGGCAAGGTACTAACAAACTTCAACAGGACTTTAAAAATAAAGTGAAAACCTCTTTACCAAGCTGCTTCTGCACCCTCAGTAGCTCTCACTCCACCTCCTCAACTCCCCCCCTCCCCTTCCTGTTTCCTGTCCTTTCAGACTCCCAACAGTCAGTGCTCCAGTTCTAATAATTACAAGCAGCATCTAAACACTACATCCCTCCTCTCTTAAGAAACTCTCCCAATTAAAATAAACATTGTTGTTCTAACCACAGGAACAAATATGAAACAAGACACTATACTGTTGGCAGAAATATTACACAGAAAACACTGTAGATACTACATAACATAGTCTCTAGTCCAGACAGGTGGTCATCTGCGTCTGACAGGCCATCTCTCAAGCCCCGGTTCCAGTGCAATGTCTTGTTGTGTTGATACTATGGTGAAGTCATCCAATGAAGACTGGGTGTTGGCATAATCTCCTCTTGGTTCATAGGCAGGTGCAAGATAAGAAGCATTCCATGCCCACCCATCAGAAAGTTGATAGGTGTAAGGTCCCTTCTTCTCTATGATTTTAAGAGGAGCTGTGAATTTATGGTCCACTTTGCATAAAATTCCAGGTTTTTGTATTGTAATGAAGGAACAACACTCAAACTTTGGTTCCTTAGCACCCTGCCGCTTGTCTGTGAAAGCCTTATACTTTGCTTGGTTCTGTTCAACTATATTTCTCACATCATCCTCGGCTGGGGCATCAGGTCGTGCTTTTAACAATCCAGCAATGTTCAGTTTAGTAGTCATCTGTTTCCCATGCAGTAACTCTGCAGGTGATCTTTGCGTTGTGGCATGTCATGTAGCCCGGTATGCTTGCAAGAAATCAGTAGTGAAGGTTATCCACAATCGCCCTTCCAGTTTAGCCATTTGCAAACTCTCTTTCAAACTTCTGTTAAACCGTTTGATTTCCCCATTGGCTTGAGGGTAATATAGGGATGACCTTCCGTGTAAAATGTTCCTCTCTGCTAGAAAAGTTTCAAACTCCAGGGAAGAATTGATCTACATTATCTGAAACCAGTTCTTTGGGGTTACCTTCCCTGCTAAAAACTAAAGAGAGGAACTTAATTACTGTAGCAGAAGAGATTTGCGATGTAAACGCTACCTCGGGCCTGTCAAGGTTCCTTCCCTACTCTGAACTCTAGGGTACAGATGTGGGGACCTGCATGAAAACCCCCTAAGCTTATTTTTACCAGCTTAGGTTAAAACTTCCCCAAGGTACAAACTATTTTACCTTTTGCCCTTGGACTTTATTGCTGCCACCACCAAGCGTCTAACAAATATATAACAGGCAAAGAGCCCGCTTGGAAACGTCTTTCCCCCCAAAATCCTCCCAAGCCCTACAACCCCTTTCCTGGGGAAGGCTTGATAAAAATCCTCACCAATTTGCATCGGTGAACACAGACCCAAACCCTTGGAGCTTAAGAACAATAAAAAAGCAATCAGGTTCTTAAAAGAAGAATTTTAATTGAAGAAATAGTAAAAGAATCACCTCTGTAAAATCAGGATGGTAAATACCTTACAGGGTAATCAGATTCAAAACATAGAGAATCCCTCTAGGCAAAACCTTAAGTTACAAAAAGACACAAAAAAAGGAATATACATTCCATTCAGCACAGCTTATTTTATCAGCCATTTAAACCAAACCGAATCTAAAGCATATCTAGCTAGATTACTTACTCAGTTCTAAGACTCCATTCCTTTTCTGTTCCCGGCAAAAGCATCACACAGAGAGAGAGAACCTTTGTTTCTCCCCGCTCCGGTTTTGAAAGTATCTTGTCTCCTCATTGGTCATTTTGGTCAGGTGCCAGAGAGGTTATCCTCGTTTCTTAACCCTTTACAGGTGAAAGGGTTTTTCCTCTGGCCAGGAGGGATTTTAAAGGTGTTTACCCTTCCCTTTATATTTATGACAGGGCCATTTACTGAAATAGTCTATTAAAGTAATGGCATAACGGCAGTCACTTGGAGCATTATCAAAGTATCCTACAATGTCAATCGCCACTTTTTCCCGTGCAGATTCAGGAAGAGGAACAGGCTGTAATGGAGGGGTACATGTCATTGCTGTCTTATCATGCATTTGGCAAGTGACACAGGATTTTATGAGTACTTCAGTTTGAGAGTCCGTCCCTGGCCACCAATACAGATCCCATAGTCATTGTTTGATTCTGACAATTCCTTGATGAGTATCGTGTGCCAGGTGTATGAGTTTTGACTGTAATTCTTCTGGCACAAGTGGCCGGTGTGTACCTCATAGCACAGAGCCATCAAGCAAAGAAAGTTCAACCTGAACTCTAAAATAAAGCAGCAAAACTGGGTCAAGGTTTTTAGGGTTACTGGGCCATCTCTTTGTCAGAAATTCCCATAGTTTCTGTTGAATTGGACACGCTGAACAAGCAGCTTGAAATTGTTCTTTTGTAACTGCAGTAAGAGTGCTTGTAATAAGCTCAACTACTACATCCTATCCTCCGGTGACCATCTGGTGAAGGCAAAGGCAGGCAAGAAAGGCAATCAGCTACCACATTTTGGTTTCCAGGCTTATATTCCAGTTCATAATTGAAAGAGAGTAATCTTGCAGACCATCTAGCAATACGATATTCTGCTCTTCCCAGTCCTTTCGTGGCGAGCAACGTTGTCAAAGGGCTGTGGTCTGTGTGCAACTTGAACATGCGGCCCCACAGGTAAGTTCTCCATTTTTCAGTAGCCCAGACACAAGCAAGTGCTTCTTTTTCAACTGTAGAATATTTCCTCTTAGCATTACTTAGTGTCCTTGAAGCAAATGCAACAGTCCTCTCTGTGTTGTCCTCATGAAGTTGTGTGAGGACAGCCCCAAGTCCATAATCAGAAGCATCGGTAGTTACAATTGTGGACAACGCAGGAGTGAATAGTGCAAGTACTGGACTATGTACAATCAAGTCTTTCACTGTTTCGAAACTAGCTTGTGCATCCGTTGTCCACACTAAGGTTGAACTTCTCTGTAGTAATTCTTGTAATGGTTCAATGACAGAAGCATAATCGGGAATGAATTTTGCATACCAGGAGGTAAGACCCAAGAAGGAACATAAGGTTTGCAAATCTGTTGGAGTAGGAGCATTTGAAATTGCCAGGATATGATCTGGATCCGGTTTTAGTCCAGCCTGTGAAATTGTATGCCCCAGAAAGGAGAGTTCAGTTTGTCTAAATTTGCTATTGGGCTAGAGGTCTGCTTTGCTCATGCAGTTTAGTATAGACTTCAGGTTATTGTCATGCTCCTCAAAAGTATTTCCAAACATGATAATATCATTGAGATAGCACTGAACTCCATGTTGATTCTTCAGAATCAATGACATCATTTTTTGGGAGGCACTTGGGGCAGATGCGAGAACGTATGGAACATGTTTAAAACAAAATAGTCCCTCATGTGTAATAAATGCTGTGAGGTCTCTGCTATCTTCATGCAACATAACCTGGTAGTATGCAGTCTGCAAATCAAGAGTAGAAAACATCTTTGCTCCATGGAGTTCTGCAAATACTTCTTCTATGTGAGGAGGAGGATGGCTGTCAATCACAATAGCTTTATTTGGCTCCCTTAAGTCCACACAAAGGCGAATGCCTCCACCCTTCTTCTGCATCACTACTATAGTTGAAACCCATTCCAAGGAGTCAATCTCTTCAATAATGTCCTTTTGAACAAGTTTTCTAAGTTCCTCTGAAACAGCTTCCCTGACTGAAAATGGTAAGCACTGTAACTTCTGTCATACAGGCATCACATTATTCCGCATTTTAACTTTATGCAGAAACCCATAAGCACAACTGAGTTTCTCCTCAAACTGTTGGGTCGCAGCTGAAACTGGTGTGTGTACCGCAAGAGTGATTTGCTGAGGAAGATCAATTTGTTCATTAACTACCCTGACATTTAAAGCAGCCAATAAATTTCTGCCAAAGATAGGAGTGCCTTTGTGGACAATGTAGAACTCTGCAGTTACACAGTAATCACCAAAAGTAACTATTGTTGGCAGGCAGCCATGTAGTGGAATATGGTTTTTCAAATAGCACACCAAGAGACGTTTGGGTTCAGTGAGAGGCACATCTTTAAAGTAATGCAAATAGATGGAATCAGGTAGTATAGATACTGTTGAGCCAGTGTTCAACATAAGCTGAATAGAGTGTGATTTGCCTGAGGGTTTGGTGGAAATGTTTACAGTGCACTTTATTTGTTCTGGAATATGTGCAATAGTGGTTTTGTCCACGCTTAGCACAGTAACATCTGGTATTGTAACTGCATGCACCTGTTGATTGAACTGGCTGCTGCGACATACTTTAGCAAAATGCCCAATCTTTTTGCAATGATTGCACTGAGCTACTTTTGCTGGGCATCCTGTGTAGCTTGCAAGTTGTTGTGGGGATCCACAGCAAAAGCATGCTTTTACTGTATTTTGAATTTGCTGATTCGGTGGTTTTCCATTAGTTTTCCCCTTGTAATCATTTGTCTGCAGCGATAGTGAACTTTTCTGCAAAGGAGTCGCAGCCTGGACAGTGCCTTCTGTATCCATGCTTATTATTTTGGCTTCAGCTGTAGCTGACTCAATCTGAGTATCAATGGTTATTGCTTTTTCTAGTGTAAGCTGTGGTTCTAGAAGTAAGCGTTCTCTTACACGAAGCATGGTTTTTTTCTCAATGAGCTGGTCTCTAATCATCTCATCTGCCATATTCCCAAAGTCACAAGTTACAATCAGACTCCTCAGGGAAGCAATATACTGCATTATCATCTCCCCTGTTTTCTGCTCACGCTGGCGAAATCTGCAGCGATTAGCTACTACATTCACTTTGGGCACAAAAAAGTTCTTTAATGCAGTGAGTGCTGTCTCCATATTTATCATCTGCAAGGGGAAAAGTGTAAAATATATGCTACCCTTCTGCTCCAAGGCAGTGGATTAGTAGAGCATGCTTTCTTACTTCAGAAATCTCTGTAGCACTGATTGCAAGCAGATAAGTCTCAAACATATGGATCCAGGCAGTAAAAGCATTTGGAGGCTCACCTGGGCTTTGCAGAAAGGGTGCAGGTGGGTTCAGAGGCAGAAGATCCATCCTCGTCGCCAAAATGTTGTAGCAACCAGGCAAGGTACTAACAAATTTCAACAGGACTTTGTTTTTAAAGTGGAAACCTCTTTACCAAGCTGCTGCTGCACCCTCAGTAACTCTCACTCCGCCTCCTCAACTTCCACCCCCCCTTCCTGTTTCCTGTCCTTTCAGACTCCCAACAGCCAGTGCTTCCAATTCTAATAATTCCAAACAGCATCTAAATACCACACCAGTGCCCCCTGAATTTCCTGGTGCCCTGCACAGCTGCATGCTGCTCCAGCCCCTGCTCCGCCCCTCCCCCCTGCCTCTTCCCCTAGCCCCTTCCGCGCCCTAGCCCCACTCCCAGCATTCACCAGCAGTGTGGCTGAGGCTGGGTCACTGCACTCCTGCTGCCAGTGAGTGCAGGCCGAGCCCCGCCCATGCTGCACCCCAGCCCCACCCCCACTCCCCCGCGCTCTGCAGCCGGACTGGGCCTGCACTCACCGGCCGCAGGAGTGCAGCGACCCGACCTCAGCCATGCCAGTAGTGAATGCTAGGGGGTGGTTCCCCACATGGAGGCCTGGGGTCCACCCCCCCCCGCTCCTCCCCTGCAGAGACCTGTCCCCCCTTCCCCCGCAAGGGGGCTGCATAGAGCCACAGAATTGCTAGGGACGGCCCTGCTAATGGGGCATTAGCCCTGTCTGACTTTTCCATTGCTGTATCTGAAGGATTAGTTGTGGGTGACATCCAGAGTAGCACATTTGAAATAGATACATCTAACTTCAGATACAGAAATGATACAGGCATATAAATTGGATAATTACATTCAGTAAATCATAACCTTTCCAATGATATCTTACATGAGTTATCTTGCATGAAGTAGATCTGTTATGTCATATCCATATCATAAGCATATTTTCATAAAGAATATGGAGTGAAACATCACACCTTCTCCCTGAGTTTACTGCCAGAGGGTTGGTCACTGACCAATGCGGAGGTAGTGTATCTAAAATCCCTTTTTGGCTTTGGCTATTGTTGACCTGAATTTAATGGGTTAGTTTAATGGCTCGCATCTGACCAGAAGATTTATAGGTTATCCAATTCAGGCTACAGAGTTCGAGAACTCAATGAGTTCTATAACGGGAGAGGATTCTCGGGGTTGCTTAACAAGAACAAGTACACTGAGAACAATACCAAATTGATAAAACCTTTATTGAAATTAACATAAAAATAAGAAATGCAATGAAACTTATAACTGCAAAACAGTAAAGAATTCCAAAACTCCTGGTGGTACCATTTCTATTATTAACCTTAACCTAACATACTCACACCCTTCCTTGAGGACACGGTAATAGGAGGTGAAGGACCAGCCTCGCTCCTGGCATGCCGATTACGTGATGGTTCTGGCTTCCCCAATGGTTAGGAATGTTAAGTAGTTATACTATACTGCGCAAGCTAAGCTAATAGCATGATAGACAATAGAATAGATAGCTAGATGAGAAGATAGTCTATAGAGTATAGGAGAACTGAATGGAATGAATGAATGAATCAAAGGAAGAATTTTAGAATAGAGTCGACTCCCGAAGAGCTCTCTTACAAGGTATTTTATAGGATCCTGACCTATGTAATTTAGGCCCAACCTACTATACCCAAACCTTATTTCCATACCCTAAGAATTTTATGGGTACCCTTCTCTTATAGGTTAGTGGATTATGACACCTACTTTCTAAATATATTAATAAGTATTATCTCATTCCCAAAACTGCCAGTCTAGGCTCTCTTGATGACCTCCAAGTTGTGGTGTACCCTGTGATTACCAACCAGTTGTAGAAGTCGGATAAACCTGTGATGTGATGTGGATAGTTCCTCCCTTTGGTTCCCCAAAGTTCAGAGACCATTCTTATCTGTGCCAAAGGTTGCCAGCTTTTATGCTGACATATTTATAACTGATTATACTTTTTGCTATATAGCAGATCGGGATCCTACAGACCGGTAGGCTTCTTGCATTTCAGCAAAACTTATTAGGAAACACATGCCTCAACATATCCTAAATTCCAAGGAATTAATACTGATAAAATAAAATGGATTAATTTCAGAAAAAGAAACATATTAATTGATACTGCCGGCTGGATTAGTAAAATATAATAGCTAGCAAAATAATCCTATGGGCTACAATATACAACCTCCAAGTGTTCCCAAACACTGTAATGTTATCCATCGGTATTTTTGCAAAGTTCTGGGTTTCTGTTCCCAGGTTGCCTGAAAACATTGTGGTGTATAGCATTGTATAAATAATGCAGATATCAATATCTTTTAAAATGTCTTGGCATTTAGCCGTTAATGCCATGAGGCGATGTGCCTCAGTTGCCCCTTCCATACAGCAGTCAAGACTGGTTATGCTTTCTTTACTGTTCCAGACTCTAAACCTGTCTACAGGTACTAGCTGAGAACTAGACTCCAACGAGAAACTGCTGACCTTGAATTAATTTGCAAACTAGATACCATTAACTTGGGTTTGAATAGAGACGGGGAGTGGCTGGGTCATTACACATATTGAATCTATTTCCCCACGTTAAGTATCCTCACACCTTCTTGTCAACTGTCTAAATGGGCCATCTTGATTATCACTACAAAAGTTTTTTTCTCCTGCTGATAATAGCTCATCTTAATTAATTAGCCTCTTACTCCACCTTTTCATGTTCTCTGCATGTATATATCTATCGATCTATCTTCTTACTATTTGTTCCATTCTATACATCTGATGAAGTGGGCTTCAGGAGTACAGGGGTACTTGTGGCACCTTAGAGACTAACAACTTTATTTGAGCATAAGCTTTCGTGAGCTACAGCTCACTTGCTCAAATAAATGCCTTAGTCTCTAAGGTGCCATAAGTACTCCTTTTCTTTTGACAATACAGTACTGTATTTGCTTTTCCGCCCGGCTCTGCTGTTGCCTGATTGCGTACGTCCAATTCCAAATGAGGTGTGTGATTACCCGATCAGTTCGTAACTCTGGTTTTCATAATGCTGAGGTTCTACTGTATATTAGAGGTAAACTCAGTATTATGATGCCCATTTAAGAAGAGAGTAGGGGATCACATTCAGTACATAGCCCAAAACACTGTTAAGGCCAATATTTTTTTTCAGATTGTAATTATTGGGATGAAATTCAGCTCCAGAATATTCAGAGCAATTTAACAATGTTAATGCATAGGTGATAGCTCAGAGGGGGGAAAAGAATCTTGGCACTTTATTTTTGTTAATAAATAATTGAATCTGGCCTAATCC
The DNA here is from genome assembly GCF_965152235.1 of Eretmochelys imbricata. NCBI lineage: Eukaryota > Metazoa > Chordata > Testudines > Cheloniidae > Eretmochelys > Eretmochelys imbricata. The sequence goes on from NC_135574.1 coordinate 159,736,367, forward strand.
AGATGAAAGCAGCAATGCAATTAGTCATGAGAACAAAGGTGTCGACAATCAGGCTTTTCTTATCTGGCCAATATAACAACCATGCTTTTACTGTAAATTGTACCTTATTTTCAAGAGCTTTACTAGAATCATAGAATAATAGAATACCAGGGTTGGAAGGGACCTCAGGAGCTCCTCTAGTCCAACCCCCTGCTCAAAGCAGGACCAATCCCCAACTAAATCATCCCAGCCAGGGCTTTGTCAAGCCTGACCTTAAAAACCTCTAAGGAAGGAGATTCAACCACCTCCCTAGGTAACACATTCCAGTGTTTCACCACCCTCCTAGTGAAAAAGTTTTTCCTAATATCCAACCTAAACCTCCCCCACTGCAACCTGAGACCATTACTCCTTGTTCTGTCATCTGCTACCACTGAGAACAGTCTAGATCCATCCTCTTTGGAACCCCCTTTCAGGTAGTTGAAAGCAGCTATCAAATCCCCCCTCATTCTTCTCTTCCGCAGACTAAACGATCCCAGTTCCCTCAGCCTCTCCTCATAAGTCATGTGTTCCAGTCCCCTAATCATTTTTGTTGCCCTCCACTGGACGTTTTCCAATTTTTCCACATCCTTCTTGTAGTGTGGGGCCCAAAACTGGACACAGTACTCCAGATGAGGCCTCACCAATGTCGAATAGAGGGGAACGATCACGTCCCTCGATCTGCTGGCAGTGCCCCTACGTTTGCATCCCAAAATGCCATTGGCCTTCTTGGCAACAAGGGCACACTGTTGGCTCATATCCAGCTTCTCGTCCATTGTAACCCTAGGTCCTTCTCTGCAGAACTGCTGCCGAGCCATTCGGTCCCTAGTCTGTAGCGGTGCATGGGATTCTTCCATCCTAAGTGCAGGACTCTGCACTAGTCCTTATTGAACCTCATCAGATTTCTTTTGGCCCAGTCCTCCCATTTGTCTAGGGCCCTCTGTATCCTATCCCTACCTGCCAGCATATCTACCTCTCCTCCCAGTTTAGTGTCATCTGCAAACTTGCTGAGGGTGCAATCCACACCATCCTCCAAATCATTTATGAAGATATTTAACAAAACTGGCCCCAGGACCGACCCATGGGGCACTCCACTTGATACCAGCTGCCAACTAGACATGGAGCCATTGATCACTACCCGTTGAGCCCAACAATCTAGCCAACTTTCTATCCACCTTATAGTCCATTCATCTAGCCCATACTTCTTTAACTTGCTGGCAAGAATATTGTGGGAGACAGTGTCAAAAGCTTTGCTAAAGTCAAGGAACAACACGTCCACTGCTTTCCCCTCATCCACAGAGCCAGTTATCTTGTCCTAGAAGGCAATTAGATTAGTCAGGCATGACTTGTCCTTGGTGAATCCATGCTGACTGTTCCTGATCACTTTCCTCTCCTCTAAGTGCTTCAGAATTGATTCCTTGAGGATTTTTCCATGATTTTTCCAGGGACTGAGGTGAGGCTGACTGGCCTGTAGTTCCCAGGATCCTCCTTCTTCCCTTTTTTAAAGATGGGCACTACATTAGCCTTTTTCCAGTCATCCAGGACTTCCCCCAATCACCATGAGTTTTCAAAGATAATGGCCAATGGCCCTGCAATCACATCCGCCAACTCCTTTAGCACTCTTGGATGCAGCGCATCCGGCCCCATGGACTTGTGGTTGTCCAGATTTTCTAAATAGTCCTGAACCACTTCTTTCTCCACAAAGGGCTGGTCACCTCCTCTCCATGCTGTGCTGCCCAGTGCAGTAGTCTGGGAGCTGACCTTGTTAGTGAAGACATATGCAAAAAAAGCATTGAGGACATTAGCTTTTTCCACATTCTCTATCACTAGGTTGCCTCCCTCATTGAGTAAGGGGCCCACACTTTCCTTGACTTTCTTCTTGTTGCTAACACACCTGAAGAAACTCTTCTTGTTAGTCTTAACATCTCTTGCTAGCTGCAACTCCGGGTGTGATTTGGCCTTCCTGATTTCACTCCTGCATGCCTGAGCAATATTTTTATACTCTTCCCTGGTCATTTGTCCAATCTTCCACTTCTTGTAAGCTTCTTTTTTGTGTTTAAGATCAGCAAGGATTTCACTGTTAAGCCAAGCTGGTCGCCTGCCATATTTATTATTCTTTCTACACATCGGGATGGTTTGTCTCTGTAACCTCAATAAGGATTCTTTAAAATACAGCCAACTCTCCTGGACTCCTTTCCTCCTCGTGTTATTCTCCCAGGGGATCTGCCCATCAGTTCCCTATGGCCTAGATCAACATAATAAAGAATCTCCTTGTCAATAGTCTTACTAACCATGTAAAAAAAGAGAGATTAGGTTAGTCTCGCATGGTCTGTTCTCTGAGAAGCTTTGCAGACTTCCTTATTACATATAATGCCGTTGTCAGCTTTTGTCATCAATGTCTTATCAAGTTCTCCAGAATTTTATTTGGGAGTGGAGTTAGATTAATTATATTATAATTTCCTGGTTCTCCATTTTCTCTCTCTTTTTTTTTTTATTTAAGCGATGGGAGTGGTCTTCCAGTCCCACACTGAACAGCAAGACGACGTTGACTATATAGTGGTAGCAGAATAGGAAGATCCTTTAATATTCTGAGAAATAAAGCAGCCAGGATTAGGAACTGAGTCAGATTCAAGTTCTGTGAGCACAGTGCTGGTGAGGATGCTATCATTACCCTCTCCTGGTACATTCGTGACATTGATTTGGAGACATTCACCATCTGGTCACAGCATCGTAGAATTTGATTTTATCATCAAATTTTTTCATCGTAGAATTTATTTAATTCCCCTCAGTTCTCCTTCCCTCCTGCTTTGGCTCATAGCTTCTTTGATTCACTAGCCTCGGAGGTCATGTGACTTGGTCTCACCAGGTCTGTTCCGCTCTCAAAATAACTCACCAGCACAGCAATGAATCTGTCCCTCTGTTTTAGGTACTTTTAGGGTGATCATCATGGAAGTACTAAGTAACTCAGTTTTGCATAGGGTTGTCCACCTTGAACTCAGCTCTTTGCCTCTTCTAGCTTTTGCAGCTCTGCTTCAATGTTTTTGGGCTTGTCCACTCAGACTCAATAGAGAGAGAAGAGGGAGCACGAGTGGTTTGAGAAGTAAGGCCTGGGGTCAGGCTGCGGGGAAGAACATTGGGGACTGAGTTTATTTATCTTCCATCTCAGTCTCAGTTTAGGAGCTCAAAGGTGAGAATACATAGCCTAAGCTGTGTATGAACTCATGCCACATACTCCTGGACCACTTCTGAGTTTGTCTGTCAGCCTTCATTGCCCATCACAGTTTAGCCGTGTCATAAATATAAAGGGAAGGGTAAACCCCTTTGAAATCCCTCCTGGCCAGGGGAAAGCTCCTCTCACCTGTAAAGGGTTAAGAAGCTAAAGATAACCTCGCTGGCACCTGACCAAAATGACCAATGAGGAGACAAGATACTTTCAAAAGCTGGGAGGAGGGAGAGAAACAAAGGGTCTGTGTCGGTCTGTATGCTGGGTCTTGGCCAGGGATAGACCAGGAATGGAGTCTTAGAACTTTTAGTAAGTAATCTAGCTACGTATGTGTTAGATTATGATTTCTTTAAATGGCTGAGAAAAGAATTGTGCTGAATAGAATAACTATTTCTGTCTATGTATCTTTTTTGTAACTTAAGGTTTTGCCTAGAGGGGTTCTCTATGTTTTTTAATCTAATTACCCTGTAAGATATCTACCATCCTGATTTTACAGGGGGGATTTCTTTATTTCTATTTACTTCTATTTTTTATTAAAAGTCTTCTTGTAAAAAACTGAATGCTTTTTCATTGTTCTCAGATCCAAGGGTTTGGGTCTGTGATCACCTATGCAAATTGGTGAGGCTTTTTATCCAACATTTCCCAGGAAAGGGGGGGTGCAAGTGTTGGGAGGATTATTCATTGTTCTTAAGATCCAAGGGTCTGGGTCTGTAGTCACCTAGGCAAATTGGTGAGGCTGTTTATCAAACCTTGTCCAGGAAGTGGGGTGCAAGGTTTTGGGAAGTATTTTGGGGGGAAGGACGCGTCCAAACAGCTCTTCCCCAGTAACCAGTATTAGTTTGGTGGTGGTAGCGGCCAGTCCAAGGACAACGGGTGGAATATTTTGTACCTTGGGGAAGTTTTGATCTAAGCTGGTAAAGATAAGCTTAGGAGGTTTTTCATGCAGGTCCCCACATCTGTACCCTAGAGTTCAGAGTGGGGGAGGAACCTTGACAAGCCGTGTGGGGATTTTTAACCATTTCTAGTTTACAGCACAATGCCAGTCATCTTTACTGCGCAAGCACAGTGCATAGATTGTTTCTTTCTTCATTTGTTATTGCCCAACTCCTGCATGTTACCAGAGTCCCTGCCAGGCTGCTGCAACTGACCTTTCTTCCTTCAGCTCAAACATCCTCCTAGCAATTTTAAGTTCCTTATACCCAAGTTAGCCCAATATATTAAAGATGAAAAAAACACCTGAAACATCTTCCCCTATCTCCCCTTTATCTGTAACAACCTGGGATGTTTTCCATACAAATGCCCCAGTTACAGCAGCATTCATGCAGCTTCAGGATAAACTCATAATGTGTCTAGCATTGGAACTAAAGAAAAATCTTCCAAGCCGACGGTAGGGCTAGGGAGACAAGGTTGGTGAGGGAATATCTTTTATTGGACCCACTGGTGTTGGTGAGAGAGACACATTTTTTGAGTTACACAGAGCTCTTCTTCGGGTCTGGGAAAGGTACTGAGAGTTTGAGAGCTAAATACAAGATTGAACAGATAGTTTAGCATAAGTAGTTAGGGACCATTCAAGGCAAAGTGACTTGTTAACACCCCTGTCATAGGACAAAAAAGGGGGTTAGTGGGTTACAGATTGTTGTAGTAAGCCATAAAACCAGTGGCTTTATTAAGACCATGATTTTTAGTGTCTAGCAAAGTTACGAATTTCAGCTCCCAGGCTTGTCTTTTGAAAGTGTTGTGATTTCTGATCTATCAGTTCTCATCCTCAAAGGAAACTTGCCCAATATGCAGAGAGTAAACACGCTGATGAATGCTGAATCCACACAAAAGTCTTGCCAGTATTTGCAGGCTCTGGGAGATATGCAAAATTTACCCTGCACTTCAGACAACAAATGTGTTTCCTTTCCTGTCTAAAAAAGTGAGCAAACATTCTCAAGTATTGGCAGGGACAATGTGAATCCAAACAGGATGGTAACATCCTTCCGTGATCTAATTAGCTTTATTGGCAACACTTGGCAAAAGCCATCAGGTCTGCATTGCTTAAAAAACAAAACAAACTTTTGAACAAATGCTTTGGTTATAAATAAGATGCTTTTTTAAAAGAAGGAAATGATGAGTGCTTTGCTTCAGCAAATCTAAACCTTTTTTTAGATTAGCTAGTGCTCCTCTCAGTGTCCCTGCCCTTCTCCCCCCCTTCATTCATCAGATGCCCTTAGGAGAACACTGAGGTTCTACAAAGGGCCCAGCATACTGCAAAATTCACCCTAAAACGACAGTCAGCAAGAGTGTTTCCTTCTGTCTACACTGGGAAATCTTCTAACCAGTTTTAAAACCAGTTCACCTAAAATGGGGGTTTATCTACACCACTGTGGGGGGGATCTACACCCCTCACTCAGGGGTGTGAAAAAACACCCCCCTGAGCACAGCAAGTTACAGCGCTGTAAAGCGCCAGTGTAAACAGTGCCCTCCCAGCAGTCTAAGCTAATCCCCTCATGGAGGTGACCACACTCACACTTCAAAGCACTGCCAGGGGAACGCTCCCGCCGCAGCGCTTTGAAGTTTTGAGTGTAGCCATGCCCTAAGATATGCAACTTCAGCTACATGAATAGTGTAGCTGAAGTTGATGTACTTACATCTACTTACGTCACTGCGGTAAGTCGACAGCTGATGCGCTCCCGTCGACTCCACTTGCGCTGCTTGTTCTGGTGGAGTACCGGAGTCGACTGGAGAGCGCTCAGCAGTCGATTTATCGTGTCTATACTAGGCACGATAAATCGACCCCCGCTGGATTGATCGCTACCCACCAATCCGGTGGTAATGTAGACAAGCCCTGAGTTTCAAAAACTGCTTAGAGCTGTAGAGTAGGCCAGTTTTAGGCTAAGGCAACCTGATCTGTTTTTACTGAGCCCGTTTAACCCCTGCTGAGAGGGAACTCAGAGCCTGGAGCTGGAATATTGAGATGAAGCCTCAACCTACACACTCATTGGTTGGTCATACGGGCAGGGGTAGGTGAAGCTCCACTTCTCATTATAGAAGCTCCCTTCCTGCTGCATGGAGAGCAGTATGGTGGGAGGACCCATCTGTTATAGCTAAGGGTACATTGCTCACTACAGCATGGCCTGGGAGTCACATGAGCCTCCCCATTCTCAACTCCCCTGGTCTTAGTTTTTTCTGTATTTCCTTCTGATGCCTAGGCAGGAAAACAAAATGAAGTTTGGATTCAAGTGTCTAAATCCTGCAGCCATGGATCTGGAATGTTCAATGCCATGGGTCTCGATAATATATTAATCCCTCTTCTCAATAAGGCTGGTGTGGATATATAGCCCAAGTAACTGTCCCAAGTACTGAGGATTTCTGCAAGGTTATTTTGGCGCAGGAACATGTTTGCCCAAAACATCTTGGGTGCTCAGATACTATCCTGATGGGGCCATATAAGTGCCCAAACGGATGTTTTTAGGTTAAAATTCCATCTGTTTTCAAATCTGACTCTAGAGACATGATGGGTCCCTGGCTTCCTTCTAGCCCTACGCATCTGTGTAACCTCATTATACGGATTGGTGTGGTGAGCATTGGTCTGTCAGTAAGTTCTACATACACTAAATCTTTGGTCAGTTCGCATTGCGCCAGTAAAGGGCAAAGAATGGATTCTTGTTTCTGCTTTAACAACAGAAAAAGTAGCCTGGTCTACATTTGGAAGCTGCACCAGTATAACTAGCTCAGTTAAGGGTGAGATTTTTTTTTTTTACAGACATAGTTATACTGGTATATCCCATATTCTGGACACAGTCATACTGTTATAAAGATTCTTTACACTGGTAGAACTTATTCCCCTTCCACTATGGGAATTTATTCCCCTTCCAGTATGCTATATCAGGGTATGACTAAACTGCAAGTGCTGCAGCATAGACACTAGCTACAGCAATGGAAGGATTTCCCATTGCTGTAGTAAACCCACTCCTTTGAAAGGCTGGAGCTAGGATGATGGAAGAATTCTTCCATCAACCTTGTGATGTTTATACCAGGGCTTAAGTTGGCTTAACTGCGTCTCTCGGATGGTGAATTTTTCTCACCCCTGAGCAGAATAACTAAGTTGATCTACGTTTCAGGTGTAGATCAGGCCTCAGTATATGCACATACACGCTAGGGTGTCGTACCAATTTAACTATCACAGTATAGCAGTAAAGCAATACAAGTTTTATCTGTAGACAAGCCCAGAGAGACAGAACTTCCCATGCTGTGCTATATTATTTCCACTCCCCCACCACCCCACTCATGCATACTTTTCAACTCCCTATGGAGATAAAGCTGATGCTACCATTCATTTAAAAATAGTTGGACTCCTAGTGGAATTTGCAAAACGCTGTGGATTTTCAATTAAACTTGCTCCAGCAACACACAACCCCAGTCAGTTTTATGGCTAAACAAATATATTTTTACTGATCCTCTGTGCAGTTTTCCATGTTATATTGTGTTAAAGGAATGCTATCAGCTACTTCTAGATTTAGATTATGTAGATTGTTTTGCTAATAGAAAGAACCTCTGGTGCAAGGAGTGGTTCTGAACTGCTCCCTGTGACAAGAGTGAATGGAAAGGTCGCTTATTGTCATCACTCTTGCAATTCCACACAAAGGTCCAAGTTTCCAGGAGGACACTGGTCCCATGAAAATATTGAAGGAGCAAACAGTTTATCGATTAGCCCCTCCCTGCAAGCAGACTCGAGATAAAGGCAGGATTGTATGAGGACACATGGCCTGATGGATACCTCCTTAATGTCTGATAGTTTGGATAAGCAGCCAAACTATAAAGGGTTGGAAAATTTTTCTGATGTAAAAATGAGATTTCTTTTTCCATCAAAAATTGCCCCAGTTCCCCTCCATTTTCTGAGATCCTCAATCTGAACCTGTTGCAATTCACCTATTGCTAGGTTCAGCATAGAATCTTGAAATAATTTACTCTCCCTGTGATGCTTCTGGGCAATCTGTGCCATTAGTGAAACAGTACAGTCAATCGATAATAACAATTAATGGGATTGACCTACTTGTTAATTACTGGCTCAGGGCCTCTCTTTTTCTCTATAAAGTAAATTTATTTAGCAACCACTAGATGGCCAGGAGGGATTTGGTTTGACAAAAACTTATGCTTATTAAGTTTGAACACATTAGGCTGTAGGGTACAAAAATTCTTACGCTGGTTGTCAGCCAAGCAAACATTTCAGTGAATGCTTTTTAGAAAGGAGAGGCAGGTAGTTGCAATCTTAGTAAATACATATTTTAAAAAAGCATGCAAGTAATCCTTTTAGTGCAGACAACTTGCTCTGTCTTATGCAGCAGGCAACAATAAGGACAGTGATTGCTCTGAAGAGATTACAGTTTAAAAGAGAGATGTTTAGATGACAGGATGCATGAAGAAATCCAGAGTGGGGAAAACCTCGAAGTATACATCAGTTAGATGCATTTGTTACATTCACGCATTGCTATGCAAAATCTGACTGTCCACAGTACATCAAATGTAACCTTTTAATAAGCAGTAGGCTATAAACAGTAGATTTGTCTCACACAATAAATCAGTGACATTAATACCATATGATAGATCTCTTGTGAGCTTCATTTGTACTGGAGAATATTTTAAGATGACTAATAGCAATAAGAATGATTTGATTACTAAGGGCTATTTAATTACGATATCCTCCTCATCAACCTCTTTCCTGTGTACGCTTTTAAAGCATTGCTCCCACCATAAAAAACAACTTCACATTACTGGAATAGTCCCAGAGATTCTGAAACTCCAAATGGGCCTTTTCCTTTTAAACCTCCATGGCTGAGTCAAACTCTCCTGTGTTAAATTCAGAGTAACTCAGCTGATGACCAGAAATCTCATGGGTGCTCCAAAAAGAAAGCATACCATTTTTTAAAATACTATTTCTGGAAGGGCCTTGTCTGTGACACTATTGTGACATGTCATTGTTAGCCATTGGAATTGTCTGACCTAGCCCTGATAGCAATGAGGAGTGGGGAGGAACATGGCAGTGATTACACTGTTCAGAAGAGTAGGTGGATATCTCAATACTTGTGTTAACCTAAAGCCTCTGACCATACTATCCAAACTTTTAAAAAACAGTCTGGCTAACTTTGAATAAGGAGTGAGTTTCAGGCTAATGTACCATTGTTGTCACATCAGTGGTGCAACTGTTAAATATTTGGACCAAGATTTTCAAAAGTGACCAATGATTTTTGGGTGCCCAACTTAAAATACTTTTCATGGAACTTGATTTTCAGACTGGGTTGCTCACCATTTTCTGGAGCCCATCCACTGAGCATCAGATCCCTTTAAGGTGTTTCAGATTGTATACTCAAAAACACATGCACCCAAAATCCCTCATCATTTGAAAATCTTGGCCTTGGTCTTTTATTCTGTTGCATTAAAACTTTGCTACAAAACTTTATTGGTCAGACAGCCAATTTTATATTTTGTTCTTACAACTTTCTCTCTCTCTTTTCATGCAGCATCACAATGTTACATCATCTAGTATTTCTCTTAGGAATGTCGCTGGTAGCCAAAGAAATATTTGCTACAAGCTGCTGTTCCCAAGGCCAAAATGCTTTGTGTTATTTTTGTAACCTCACCGAGGTTCCACCTGTGCTCAGTGACACAGTTGCACTCCTGCTAAGTTTCAACAAAATCAGGCAAGTGAATGCATCCTCTTTCCCTCTGCTGGAACAGTTGCAGATTTTGGAAATTGGAACCCAGTTTGTCTTTCCTGTTACCATAGGGAAAGCAGCTTTTAGGAACCTGCCAAACCTTCGACTCTTAGATTTAGGAGACAATAAGATACTTCATCTGGATCCTGATGCTTTTGTGGAGTTGTCATATGTACATACACTCAGGTTATATCACAACAGTCTTGAGGAGTCCATTCTGGAAGAAGACTATCTTCGAGATATGATCTCCTTAGAATATTTGGATCTGTCTGGAAACAAGATCAAAAGCCTTCGCCCTCATCGCTTATTTTACCATCTAAAATCCTTGCAAATTGTGGACCTGAAAAACAACAGGATATCCAGCTTATGTGAAGGAAACCTTGATAGCTTCCAGGGAAAATTCTTCATACTGTTTATTCTTAATTCTAATAAGTTACATTACTCAATTTCTATGGACGGGGCCAAGTGTGGAAATCCTTTCAAAAACATAGCCCTGGACACCCTGGATCTTGGCGGTAATGGCTGGGGTGTAGATATAATGCAACACTTCTGCACAGCTGTGAATGGGACTTCAATTGTTTTTCTGAAGCTTAGCTATCACATAATGGGTCCAGGATTTGGCTTTAAGAACTTCCAGGATCCAGACCAAGATACATTTGCAGGGCTAGCAAGAAGTGGCGTTCGCTTACTGGATATTTCACATGGTTCTATTTTCTCTCTCAATCCTTATGTATTTCAGAGCCTTGGTGATCTGGAATTGCTGAATCTTCACAATAACAAGATAAATCAGATCCAAAAGCAAGCATTTTTTGGCCTGGGAAACCTAGGAACTCTCAACCTGTCATATAACATTCTGGGGGAGCTGTACGATTACACTTTTGAGGGGCTTCAGAATGTGATGCATATTGATTTGCAACAAAATCATATTGGAGTAATTGCTGGGAATTCGTTCAGGGATTTAAGAAGGTTAAAGATGGTGGATCTCCGGGACAATGCCATTAAAACTCTCCCTTCTTTCCCAGCCATGTTCACTCTTCATTTAAGTGACAATAAGCTAGTATCTGTAGGTAACCAGAGAATAAGTGCAACATTCCTTAACTTGGAAAGAAACAGATTGGACAATCTGGGTGATCTTTATATTCTTTTACAAGTTCCAGATGTGCAGTATCTCTTGTTAAGAAAAAATCGTTTATCTTATTGTGTTAAAAGTGTTGATGTTATAGAAAATAACCAGTTAGTGTACTTGGATCTAGGAGAAAACATGTTAAAGCTTGTGTGGGACAGAGGTTTATGTTTGGATGTGTTCAGGGCACTTTCCAAACTAGAGGTGCTCCACCTGAATAACAACTACCTTACTACCCTTCCACAGGATATTTTTAGTGGTCTAACATCATTAAACAGACTTAACCTAGCCTCCAACCAGTTGTCTTATCTTTCTCCTGGTGTTTTCCCTGAGAGCCTAAAGACACTGAATATGTCTGAAAACCAACTTCTTTCACCTGCCCTTGAGCTCTTCATGACTTTGAGTGTCCTGGATATAACAAATAACAGGTTTTTCTGTGATTGCACTTTAAACACCTGGACAGCATGGTTAAATCAAACCAATGTGACCTTAGCTGGCTCAGAAAATGACACATACTGTGTACTCCCACCTGTTTTCACAAGGGTTCCACTTTCTTCAGTGGCACTTGATAGCTGTAATGAAGACGAACTCCAGAAGCCTCTACAGTTCTCACTGTTCATTTTCACTTCAGTCACTCTGATAATGTTCCTAACAGTAGTCATTATTTTTAGTCACTTTCGGGGGACTTGTTTTGTCTGGTATAAGACCATCAAAGGTGCTCTGCTAAAAGAACGTAAGCAAGCAATAGATAAAAGTGCATATAAATATGATGCCTATTTATGCTACAGCAGCAGAGACTTTGAGTGGGTCCAGAATTCATTGCTAAAGCACCTGGACTCTCAGTATTCTGAGAAAAACAGATTTACTTTGTGCTTTGAAGAGAGAGATTTCCTGCCTGGGGAGGAACAGATCACCAACATCCGTGATGCCATTTGGAACAGCAGGAAGACTATTTGCATTGTGACAAGGCAGTTCCTCAAGGATGGATGGTGCGTAGAAGCCTTTAATTTTGCCCAGAGCAGATACTTTTGTGACCTGAAAGAAGTCCTCATTATGGTTGTGGTTGGGTCACTTTCTCAGTATCAATTGATGAAATACAAACCGATTAGAGTCTTTGTGCAAAGGAGTCAGTACATGCAGTGGCCTGAAGACCATCAAGATATAGACTGGTTTTTAAATAACCTTTCTCACCAAATTCTGAAAGAAAAAAAGGTGAAAAAGAAATCCAGTGTTATAGAAATGCAAACTGTAAGGACAATCTCGTAGTTGGGAGGGTTGTTCATGGTTTGTATTATTAGTGCTATAAAACAGACTTTTGTAATTACATTTTTACTTGTGGCTTGACAGTTACTTAAATAGTCTAAATCCATTTCCACCTGTGGCATGGCAGGAAAGAAGTATGGGCCATGCTTCAGCTTTCCCTGACAAATGGGTAGAATATAATTTCCTTGGTTTAAGTTTTAATAAACATGGTGTCAGCTTTAAAGTCACCAGCAAATGCAATTAACAAATTCAATCACTCTAGGAACTATGGCCCATATTTTCAAAAGAAGCCACCAATTATGGGTGTCTCAAATTTTCGGTGTTCAGATTGGGACACCATGGATCTGATATTCAGAGATGCTGAGCGCTCACAGGTCCCCATGACAATGGGAGGAGTGGGTACTCAGCACTTACAAAAACCAGGTGCATGTTATTGCAAGTTAGGCACCAAATTTATAGGATACTTGAAAATTTGGGTCCATGTGCTGAAAGCCCCCACTAACTAAACTGAATGGGCACATTAACTGATGGCAGTGCCACATTAAGGTCTTGCAATGTCTAATCCTACCATTCATCCCCTACTCACAGAATGTTTTAGTGATCATCATCCTTGCTTGTGATGTTGCATGATCAAGATGGTGTAGGTGTGGGTGTGGGGGAAGTCATGTAAATGTCGCTCACATACACACACACACACACACACACACACACACACTATTGGGTACCATTTTTCACAGAACAACAACATTTTGTAAAGCCACACCACATAGTGTTCGTTTTTTTTAAAAAAAGGGGGATTTACCTCTTCCTTAAAGCCAGGCTTGGAAGGATCACATTTTTATCAGTAAATGTCACTAAACATCAATTTCACCATACATGTACAAACCAACCCAACATTTCCATTAATAATAAATGACATTTAGAAATAGACCAAGAAAGAAAAATGCTGCTTGAGAACGTAATAGAGTTTGATTTAAGGATATTTACTTTGTATATTTTGGCATGTGATGTTGATATGTTTGAACAGTTATAAAGCTTTAATTTTTTGAGATCAGTGTCTACTGTCATTAAATAATTATTGCATGTCCCACCCAGTTATCTGATACCCTCCCAATTTCCCACTACTGTGAAAATTTAAATGGATAAAAATAGAAAAAAAATGCTTAAAAATAAACATTGATATTGTCCATCGAAATTATAAAAACAAATTCTGCCAACCCTACTTATAGCAGATACTGAACAAATAATATATAGTGGTAACTAAAACCTTAGACACTACATGAAGGTCATATTCTAACCTTGATCTTTGGGCACATATCCTGCTGCCATCACCGGGAGAGTCTCTGTGGCTTGAGGGTAGTGTGTATAACCCTACATTTATAGCCCCACTTGGCCATGAACTCATTGGTTGAACTGTTCCTGGACCTTGTGCTTTCTCAGCTCTATGACCTTTTAGCACCAATTTCAAAGATGCTTTGAAATGTATCACCTTTTGCCACTGTAATTGCTGTAGTATGGTTCATGTTTACTTTTTCCCATGTGATAAAACAACAAGCACAGTTTGCCTAGGACTTTGAGATTTAGCTGGCACACATACAGCCCTGGATTATTACATACCTTAGACTTCACCTCCCCCAATATGCTATTTCTGCTCAGTTGTAAAACTACTGTAACTGCCCTAAGTTACAGCTGCTGCTGTTTTCATGTGAAGATTCTTCAGCTTAGCTGCATCAAGGACTGAGGTGGATAAAGACCTTAGAGAGATTTGAACACGCAAAATCACTGAACAAACTTGAAGCCAGTCTTCTGTGCAGTCTACCTTACTCTTCAGGCAACTGTAAGGGAATGCCTTGCATTGGATGGCATGTGGAGCTCCTTACTTTATCACAACACCTACTTTACTATATTTCAAACTACCTCAGTGACATGAGCGTTGTAGTCAATAGGCATTCTACAGGCCTCCCTGAAGCAGGCGTTCCCAGCCTGCACCCACCCTCTGAGAAGGTGAAATAAGGATCATTTCAGTATCAGTTAGTAACTGTTTGCACATCTGTTTCCTGATCAGCTCTGAGGCTGCTTCTGCTCCTGTTGAAATAGTCGGCTCGACTCACTAGGACCTGGAACTGACAGTATGCATTTAGAAAACCAAATTTTAGAAGTGCTCAGTTTGCATGATTTCAGCATTGTAAGAATTAAGGCGGGGGTTCTCAAATGTGTCAGAGAGCGTTAAGAGGCCCAAATCCTGTTCAAATTCAGGAGGGCTAGGGCTGCATTTCCCTAAAGAGCCTTTGAAAAAGCCCGGACTAAAATAATTCTTGTCTTTCAAAAATTATAAATATTTCCAAATGCTTGATTTGATCGGCCAGTCTGCAGGGTACATTACAATGGCAGGGTGACCCTGGGTGCATTGATATGAAAACTAAGCCTGTCTTTTGAGTGTGAAGCATTTCAAAGAGAGAGAGCGTGCGTGTGTTTGTTTGCACATTAATTCAATTACAATTGAACAAAATGAAAAATATCATTAGGGGCCGGGGAGAAACAAACCTTCCATTATTGGGTTAGGAAGAGGCCAGGAATGGACTTTGCTTCGTAAACTGATTGGTCAGTTAGGCCTCATCTGTACACAGAATTTTTGCCACTTTAATTACATGGGTAAAGTTAATGCAGTACAATCCCCTCGTGCGGATGTGGTATAGAGGTGCTTGTGCCATACAGCTTACGCCTATATGGGAAGGACTTTTATACCAGTATAACTGTGGCCACACTAGGGGTTATACTGATATAAAAACTTTGATTTAAAAAAAAAATCACACCCCTAGCTGACTGTCATACTGGACCAAAACCCGTGTGTAGACTAGAATGGTAGAGGATTTTCGTCAGTGAGAAAAAAGCTGGTGAAAGTAGATCGTGAATTAGGCTCATCATCCTCTAGGGGGCGTGATTGGACTGGATAACATCTAGGACTTAGGCAAATTGTACCTAGTCAAAAGCATTGCACAGTAGCTGTTTGCATGTAGGATTGAAGAATTTTCATAATGAATGTGCCACATAAAAAGACTTGAAAAGGAGCTTGCTGCTCTGGCCCGTTACAAAACCCTTTGTACTTTCTACAGCACCTGTGCCTACACTTAATTTTGTTAGTTGTACTGTTCTTGTAGTGCCCTAAACACATCTGACAATTTTTTTAGTGAAATATTTACAGGTCTCCCTGTGAGGTAGACGTTATGCCAAGAAATGTCTGACATTAAACTTTGACTACAGCAATCTCACGGGCCAGGGCATTCTTCTTTCTTTCCCTTATCCCACAGCTTTTCACTTCCAGCTCAAGTATTAGGAGCAAGTTTGAGTCTGTACCACCAAATTCATATCCAGGTCTGGTCTGTGAACTTCCACAGATGGTGGGTAAGTAGAAGGGTTGGATCTGGAAATTTGGATCAGCCCACTGTAGAGATATCTGAGAAATTCATATTCAGGTTTCTGTTCCGACACCCTATGAAATTTGGGGGTTGGATTTTGGTTCAGAGCTATCTCCAGTTAGGCCACTGTTAAGTACTTGTAAAAAGTGTTTTTCATAAGAATATCCCAGGACTTGAGACACCTGCCCATTGCAGCCATCCCACCGTTCACTAGGCTTGTGGGTTCTACCCCTTCGCCCACCTCTGCCTGTCTGTTCTGATTAGAAGCTCTTTGGAACAGGGATTGTCTTTGTGGTCTGTGTTTATACAGCACCTAGCGCCATGGGGTCCTGGGCCTGGATCAAGTTTTCTAGGTGCCATAGTAATACAGATAACAATTGGCAGGCATGGACATGACATGGGGTGGGACCTACTAGAGCCTTTCCGCTTCTTTTTGTCAGCTTCTCTGAAGTGCAAGATTCTTGATTGTCTCATCTCTGTGCATGTCCTGCAGGTCAGAGGTGGATACACAGCACAGGGATTTACTTATCACTCTGGCTTTAGAAAGAGAAGACTTTTAACATTTCTCAGAAGTGCTTGAGAAGATAAAAGCCCTTGGGATAGATTCTGTCTCTCACCCCAGCCCTTATACACCATTCCAGCAGCACACAAGAATTTGAACTGCATTACTAAGAGCTGGAAGAGAAGTTCTTCCGTCATAGGCATAGCATAGAGCTAGCATAAGCAGCCCTACTTTGGCCACTCATAAGCTCCAGTGCAAGGGGTGTGCTTGGGGTCGGAAGAGGGTAGCTGTAGCACGTGCTGCTTTTGAGATTCTAAGCTGCTCCAAACTGTGGTGCATGCCATACGCAGCCTCAGGAGGGTGCTGTAAATCAGAGCACAACCACCTTTGCCCTGCCCTTCCCCTGGGCTGTAATTCTGTGCTGCACCTCCTCAACATCAGTCCAGGGCAGTTCTCTTTGGCTTCCGCCACCCCCTTTGGATTGTATTCTACACCCCAAGCAGAAACGTTTTCCTGACAAAGTTTCTGTGGCCTTGAGTGCTTCGGGTTCCCTTTGCACCTTGGGGTGTTCCAAAACGGGAAGTGGCTGATGCCAGGATATTTTAAGTCATTGCTTTAAAGTTTCTCTTTTTTCACAAACAGTCAGTCATGCTAATACTTATTTCCTCGCTAGTTTGTTAGGAGAAAGTTGCACGTGAGTTCTGGGCTATCCACATCCCTCTGTCTGCAGTGGAAGCCAAACACTCCCCTTTTCTAACCACCCAAACTACTGCAGGCTTTAGCCCCTCACGTCTCCCTGTGAACAAATACAGCTTCCCAGGCTAATGGACCTGCAGCCATTACAATGAGAAGATTCTGAGGGAAGACCACATCAGCCTGCTCACAGGAGCCCCTGATCAACTTCTGTATGCAGCCTTGTCCTCCTCCTCCCAAAGGCCTGGGGGATTGTCAAAAAAGAGCCGTCCATGTACCCTTTATATTACCCTTCTAGCAGGAACCACCAAAACCATCCTGCGCAAAATAAGGGGAATGACTACGTTCGATGAATTAAGCCCATAAATTGAGCCGCAGCCCCATAACTATTGACTGGATTCCCTTCAGGCTTGCTAGGAACATTACTGCTCTATTAGTACTTTATGGCTCTTTCGTTAAAGATACACTCATCAGTTTTATTCACGTCGCTTGATGAACGACATTAAGTCATTGGAGAGCATCCAGAGCAGGGTAGTAAAGTGTGACACAGGCTCTAAAACTGACTATTATGGCGGAAGCCGCTGAATTTATTTGCGGCAGCAGCACAGAGAAGATTTAGTGGACAATGGCTCACCTCCATAAACTACGAGTGGAGGCAGATAGAGACGTGCTACACTGAAACTCAGAGCGTCCCCCATGCAAGGTGCTTTGCAAACGTTAATCCTTGCCAGGAGAAGTATTATTTTCCTGGTATGACAGCTGGATACATTGACATTGAGTGGTTAACTGATGTGCCCAAGATTGTTCAAGGAGTCTTTAGCAAGGCTGGGATTGGCATCCAGGTATGCTGGCTCCAGGGCCTGTCCCAGGACCTGGCAGAGTCTCTGGGGCCATTGAAGGAAATCAGCAAAATATATGTATAATGTACAGATATAATATGGTGAAGGGATCCTCTTCCACCAATATACATAATGTACAGGGCAAGGTATCACAAGGCCACACACTGCTCTCAGATGCACTGGTGCTACCCTACTGAAGTCACTGGGATTGCTGAAGTGCAACAGAAAGAATTTGGCCCCCAGGTACTAGAGATGGCAAAGACCTCTCACTGTAAATCATACAGTCCATCATTTGGCTGGAGCAGAACTGTCCTCTACAGAATTTGCTCCCATCTCAATTTAAATGTCCCAAGTGATGGAGGTTTCTGCCACTTTCCCATGGGTGACTATTCCACATTTTAATAGATCCACCATTAGGAAGTATTCTCCCTGTTCAGCCTAAACCAGAGGTGGGCAAACTATGGCCCATGGGCACATCCAGCCCACGGGACCATCCTGCCTGGCCCCTGAGCTCCCCGCCGGGGAGGCTAGCCCCCAGCCCCTCCCCCACAGTCATGGCGCTCCACGGGCAGTGCTCTGGCCTGCTGCTCCTGTCAGGCAGTGTGGTGGCATGGCTGGCTCCGGCATGGCAAGGGGGGTGGGGAGCGGTGGGCGTTGGATAAGGGGCAGGGGGTGCCAAGGGGCAGTTGGATGGGGCGGAGGTTCTGAGGGGGGAACCAGGGAACAGAAAGCAGGCGGCGTTGGATGGAGGGAGGTTCCGGGGGGGGCAGTTGGGGCGGGGATGTGGATAGGGGTCATGGCAGTCAGGGGCCGGGGTCCCGGGAGGGGGTGGTCAGGGGACAAGGAGCTTTGGATGGGTTGGGGGTTCTGAGGGGGGGCAGGAAGTGGGGGCGGTAGGGGCCAGGCTGTTTGGGGGGCTCAGCCTTCCCTACCCAGCCCTCTATACAGTTCTGCAACCCAAATGAGGCTCCTGGGCCAAAAAGTTTGCCCACCCCTGGCCTAAACCATGGTTTCTGTCATTGCTACCACCAGGGGAGCTGCACTGGTGCGAGGCCACTGATAGGAAAACATTCAAGCCCAGACAAGATGATCAAGGGGGACAATGCTCAGCCTGCACTCTGAGATCTCTATGTGTGCTGCTCAGCTGCACAGTCCCTTTTTTGCCATTGTGTCACATTGCAAACTCATCTCATTTGTTTCTTTCAGCGTTACTGCTCTGCTGAGTCTCCCTGCCAGTGCCTGTGAATGCCTGTGTTTCAGATTACGTTTCCCACCATCTTTTCATGCCACTTGGATTATTTTACAGTAGCTTTAACATGCTCTCTCCTGCTGGAACTGTGAATTCATGCAGCCCAGTTTAATCATCAAAACAGGAACTGTATCTGGCAAAATACTTACCATTTTGCACAAAGAGCAAAGCACAGAAGAGTGGTAAGAGATTTGCAGGGAGTGGAGGGAATACACTGCAAATGGGAGAGAAACAACTCCAAGGAGGTTTCAGAGTAGCAGCCGTGTTAGTCTGTATCCGCAAAAAGAAAAGGAGTACTCGTGGCACCTTAGAGACTAACCTATTTATTTGAGCATAAGCTTTCGTGAGCTACAGCTCACTTCATCGGATGCAAGGATGCAACTCCAAGGAGCAAACTCAGAAGCCAGGGGGCTCACTATAAGGCAGGGAGGGTACACATAGCTCTCCAAACACCATGTCACATTAAAGGGGATGCTCTCTTAACCAGGTGTGGGTTCTGTGCCAAGCAAAAAGGAATGGAGACAGGATACCTTCTTAGGGCCTGATCCTGCACACACTACCAAACATAGTGCATTAATATGATGAGTAACTGGATTGAGTTCAATGGGATAATGATAATTCATGGTAGTAATCACTATGCTTGGTAGCAACTGTTTGCAATTGTTGCCAACCTCAAGCATTAAAAAATCACGAGTCAGGCCTCTGAAAACCACGAGATTGGCTTAAAAAATATTAGTTTTGTTTTTTTAATTGAGTCTCGTTGTATGTACCTTCTGGTTTCTGAGCCTTTAGATCGCATTCGGGTTACATTTTCAAGGTTTTCTATGCAGCCTGAGGGCTTGAAACCAACTGTTTTTTAAAATGACAATGGAGATTCTTACATAATTACAGAAATCGAGGAGCTGGGGCTTTCAGAAGCCCACCAACTATCACACGACTTACAATACAATTATAAGAGTTGGCAACACTCCCTGTACCCTGAATAAAGAGGGGGTTTGTGGGGGTGGAGGAGAGCTTTCAGAATGTGCTTAGACTCCTC
This sequence comes from Eretmochelys imbricata, assembly GCF_965152235.1. Taxonomy (NCBI): domain Eukaryota; kingdom Metazoa; phylum Chordata; order Testudines; family Cheloniidae; genus Eretmochelys; species Eretmochelys imbricata. Next base: position 159,756,427 of record NC_135574.1, read on the forward strand.
ACCTTTGTTTTGTATTGTTTATTTGATGTTAAGTAAAACAGCAAAGTGTGATTCCTGTATTAGAAAGAGGAAACCCGAAAGAGAAGCAACAATATTAAGTCTCCTTCAGCAGAGCCATTTTCAATTGATGTCCTCTACCAGGTCTACTATGCTGTTCCAGAGGGCTAGACTTTCAAATCTCAATGCCTCAGTCACCCCCTATATTCAAACACACCTCAGAGTGTGCAAAAGAGCCTGTCCATGTGTGCACAAGAGCTGTTTGCACATGCAGTTAGTAACCCTTTGCTTACCTGCACAAAAATATGTTTTGCCCCTCTTGAGGATGCCCTGAATACCTGGGTTCTCAAAGTTGTGTCTCTGCTGCCCCCCGCAGTGTGATCCTACAGGACTTCACAGCTACAGCAAGGATAGAACGCTGCTCATTCTAATCCACAAGTATGGGCCCACCAAGCTAAAACAGAATGACTTGTAGCAGTTGAGTATTAAGGAATATCAGCTGAGATATTCTGATTCCTCTCAGCAGAGTGCAGCAATGCTCAAAAACACCAGTCCATAAAGTGCATTGCATTAAATTTTGTGGGTGCACCTTAGGCTCCATAGGTTTAACATATAGCATAAAGTCGTACTTTTACCAAAGTTAAGAGCAGTCACCAGAACGTGGTCAAGCCTTTCCCTTTGTACAGATATTGACAAAAGGGGCATTTCCCCATCTTACTCTCCCTTTACTTTTTGTATTGCACATGCCTAGCGTGGTGCATGCTAAACATAAGTCTTTCCTGTCCCAATATGCACAAGTCACTGCAGGTATGACATGAGTTATTTTATAGTGCAAAGTTTGACTATCTAGTCATAGCGGAGCCCATTTGTTTTAGAGGCAGGCTTTTCCTTCCTTTCGGCGAGCCTATTGTTTGCCTTTTCCATTTGTATTAAAAATAAAATCTTTGAAAACTGCAAGTAAGGAGAAAAAAAACTGTATTCCTTCTGAAACTAGCAATTCTCCAAACAGGAAGGTTAGCTCTTTCCTGTTTAGACATTATGTCCAAAGAAAGGAAATTGGGATTTTAAATTGTAATAATAATTACATAAAGCAGTGGTATATAAACATTAATAAGTATCAAAGATGATTGCACTGTTTATTTAGTGTGTGCTGAATGGTATCGCTTTGTTTCGAGTTTTTGTTTGTTGGCCACTTCATGGGCATTACACACAGATGTAGATTCAGGAGCAATGATTCCTCCAGTTTGATCACCTGTATGCCTCACCCAGGCTCTCACAGTATGAGGGGGGCAATATGAGGCTGCCTCAGATCTGTGTGAATTACAGCATAGAGGGCAAATGTATGTCTTCTGCAATGGAGCCAATAGAGAACAAGGTTAGAAAATGACACTGATATGGCAGTGGCTTTCAGAACACAGAAGAATGTATCTGGGCTTCACGTAATTTTAATGCTGACAAAAGGGTGAGTATTTCAGTCCACATTTGTCATCACTGTTCATAACATTGAGCTGGCAACTGAATTTTACTACTGAGATATGGTACTAATCAAATATTGGTATTATTCAAATATTAATAATGTATTAATCAAATATTTAGCACGGATGTGGCACTTCTCATCAGTAGAGCTCATGGTACATTTTAAAGGTGAGTGCATTTTATTATCCTCCATTTTACAGATGGGGGAACTCAGGTACAGGGAAGGGAGGTGACCTGTCTGAGGTTACACCAAGCAATTCGCTGGCAGAGATGGGAATAGAACTCAAGTTTCTTTTTCCAGTCCACTGCCCTATTCACAGGATCATGCTGCCTCCCTTAGTCAGTGAGAGAGAGAAAGAGAGAGAGAGAGTGTCAACCACCAAGGGGAAGAAACAGAAACTCTCCTGAGATGCTAGTACTATTTATTCTACCTTGTAAGATTTTTTTCAAAGTGTATTTTGATCATCAGGGGGACTGGAGTCCTCTGCTTAGCCTCAGAATTAAAGCACTTCAGCACCAGAGTGAATTCTCCACACACTACCCACCAATTTGCCTTAGTCTGGCCTGCAGGGACAATTTTCTAGGAATGAGAAGGTAGTTAAGGCTTGGTGCTTACTAAAGCTGGCACCTAGGCTGCCAATAGCTTTGGCATGATGTGGACACCTGTCCACTAGGCACTTGATTGGGACGACCAATACCAACTCACTTCATGCAGCCATTAAACACTCATTAGAGAGCAGCCCTTTTGGGTCACTACCCATCTTGGTGAGATTTGAACCAGTGATAAATATTCACTGGATATGGCTTCCAGCTGACTCTGCCAGCTTTCCTGAGGCAATCCGGTGTGAGAAAGGGCTCTACAGACAGAAACTGAAAGGGGTGAAGGCCTTGCTGATGGAAGTACCTCAGAGCACCCAGCTTATAAGCTGTGACAAGAATCTCCATCACTGCCTACCTCCCAGCTGATTGCCGGGTTGTTTCCCTGTGGGTGCTTGGGGGTTAAGCTGCAAGGGAGTAAAAAGAGAAGTAGTGAAAATGAGGAAAAGGACCTAGGACCTAACTCAAAGCAGCAGATCCTAGGCCTGTTCTAGGCTCAATCCTGCTTGGGAGCTCCTTCTGAAATACCAGAGTTGCGGGTGGAGGAGTGTCTGTCTTATTCCCCTCCAAACTTCCCACTGGAGAGCTGAAGGATGTCAAAAATGCATCAGCAATTAAGGGGCTACTTTGAAAAGAGGCCATTTTTTTCAAAACAATAAAAACACCAATTAGGGAATTAAATGGAGAGCGAGTGAGAGTGACAGCATAATGGGGAAGTTATATCAAACTAAAGAAAAGAGAAAATAAGAGGACAGGCAAATATCTGGAACAAAGAACAAAGCTGAGCCTTCTTATAGTCTCTTTTTGTCTAGAGGTCTCAAGGTTCATTAATTAGCTCTAACAGTGACCCGTCTGAAAGCTAGACTTCGGGGCCCACACTGCCACAGCTGCTGTGACATACCAAGGCACAAACCAGACTAGTGAGGGGCTGTATTACCCCTGCCCTGTGACCTTGGGGGTCTTACCGTGCCTTGCTGTAGTAGCTCCCACCTGGACCACTCACAAGCAGCCTTCCAGCATGCAAACCACACCCTGAACGTCTGTGTAACTGCAGTCTGCCAGCTATACTGTGATATCGCCAACCTGGGTTATACTGCAGGGTGACCTGCACTCTTCTGGACAGTACAAATCTATTAAGTCATTTATTCCTTTAAGGGAATAATATGCCAGTTTATTGCTTTAAATGGAGCCCAGACACTTCAACTTAAACACACTGGATTAGATAAAACAGTAGCACAAGTTTATTAACTGCAAAGAGAGAGATTTTAAGTGAGTATAATTAATGAGGCATAAAAGTCAGAAATGGTCACAGGAAAAATAAAGATAAAACACTTACTAGTATCAACTTAAGAAACGATCTTGGTTGCAAAGCAAACTTTCTCACCACATGCTCCAGCAGATTACTGACCAAATTTTGCAGCCAGGAGCCCTCCCCCAGGGTCCAATGGATCTTTCACTTTGTCTTCTCAGGTATGGAGAATGAGGTAGGCAGGGAGGGGCGGGTGCCTTAGAGTGTTTGGCCCTCATTTTTATAGTTTCAGTCCTCTTCTTGAAAAACATTTTTAGCTGAGACCCAGGAGACAAAGAGTCTATGTGGAAGGATGTTCTCTGCTGGGTTCCCCCCTCCACCCCCCATTTGAACTTCCTTTGTTTTCCCTCCTTCCTTGATGACTCTCTTTACTGCTTAAATGCAAATTAAGGCAAGCATATATTCCTTTCTTTGTTTAGGACAGACCTGTCTTCTGCCTGGGTAGGGCTGTGGGGTTTGGAATGTGTTAATATCATACAGAAGAATCTGATAACTTCACATACAATGTTGACACTCATTTTACCAGGACAATACTGACCAGCAAATTATGATTGTTAAAATGATACCTTACTAGGTATACTATGTACAAAGATTATTAAAATAGTGTGTAGAGTGTAACTATTGAGGGGTGGATTCTGTCACAGCTGCAAACTGATCTGGGGTCCTCCCCAAAATCAAGGCATCTTTGGGAATTGTTTTCAAAGACCAGTCTTGAGAAGTTTATAGCAGGGAGCAGAGATGGGGCTGTGAGAAATCCATTACCTAGCTGAGATCCTTTGGTGAGGAGTATGATATAAGTACCTAGACAGATAGTTTTGTAGGAAAAATTTCCAACTCTCGCAATTAGTTTTCCAGTTTGAAGGCTATAGTTGCAAGGAAAGGAGCAAGAAACTTAGAGCCTGATTTTCAGAAGTGCTGAGCACTCACAATGTCATCTGAAGTTATTGTGGGCTGCAGGTGCTAGCAACTCTAAAAATCAAGCCATTGCTTTTTTAAAATGAAAGAGTAGCCCTGACATTTCTAGTGGATCTGATGGCACTAGGTTACATGTAAGTTTCCTCCCAGCCAGATACCTACAGCTGAACCAGCTCCTCTGTTGAGTAGAAGCCAATGGGAGAAGCAGGCACCCAGGAAGGTGCTTGGCACTTGGTAGGGACACACCTCGAGAGACGAGATGATTAAGATATAGATCAATAAAAGCTAACTAGAGTG